>NC_083414.1:8103791-9565666 GCF_020745735.1 Hemiscyllium ocellatum
GAAAGTGAGGTCTGCCAATGCTGGAGCTCAGAGTCTAGAGTGTGGTGCTGGAAGAGCACAGCAGCATCCAAGGAGCAGGTGAATCTACGTTTCAGGCCTGAGCCCTTCCCCCCACATATTCCTGAGGAAGGGCTCCGGCCCGAAACGTCAACTCCCCTGCTCCTTGGATGCTGCCTGACCGGCTGAGACTTTCGATCTACACACTCTCGACCCGAAGTGTATGGCCTGCCTCCCCAACCGCACCACCATGCGACCCTTGGAGGTTCAAACCAAGGGCGGTCATTCTGCTCCTGGCAAGAAGACCCTGAATGCACTGGGCTGTCCAGACACAAACGCCACCCAGGCTTGACCAACCAAACCTGCAAGGCCAATGGGCTCCATGAATGAGCTGGCCCTCTCCACCCAAGCTGCCAACCCTCAGCCAACACCGAGACGCAATGAGATGGAGAGAAAGAAGGAATTCTGTTGAGGGCAATTTGGTGGCATGGGCAACACTGCACATTATAGAATAGGCCAGTCCCCATCAAAATATTTTAAGAAGGCAGCCTAGAACCTAACTTTTTATTATTTTTAAAGACAGATGTGAAGTGGGTATTCTCGGTGTGATGCAGCTGGTCAAACCACTCGGCTTTAAGCAAAACAGAATTTATTTAAACACTACGTCACAGTTGAAACACGACCAAAAGAAAGTGGAATTTAGACTAACTTGATTATTGGAAAACTTAATCACCCTGATACAGTAGCTATTACTAATTAACTGTTTTTTTTAGATTACTTACAGTGTGGAAACAGACCCTTCAGTCCAACAAGTCCACACCGACCTGTCGAAGAGCAACCCACCCAGACCCATTCCCCTACATTTACCCCTTCACCTAACACTGCGGGCAATTTAGCACGACCTGCACATTTTTGGACTGTGGGAGGAAACCGGAGCACCCGGAGGAAACCCACAACAGACACGGGGAGAACGTGCAAACTCCACACAGACAGTCACATGAGGTGGGGATTGAACTCGGGTCTCTGTCCAGTCCAGTTATCTCATGAGCACATGGCTTGGCAAAATTCAAACACATTCTTACAGGCAGGAGGGAACAACATCCAGATAGAGATTTTGGAATAGGCCCAAGGAATCCTTTACTAAAGCTCTGAACTCTCACATCTTATGATTGCTACAGCTAAAACAAACTAGAAAAAACCTGAACTGGTCACTCCCCTGCCAGTGTTAAACTAGACACTTCTGCATCTCTGCTTTTAGGACCTCTCTTCAAAAAAACCAAGGACAAAATAACCTTGTTCAAGTGACCGAGATTCGGTGGCATGGATGGAGAGGGTCAGTTCATCCATGGAGCCCGTTGGCCTTGCAGGTTTGGTTGGTCCTACCTTAGGTGATGTTTGAGTCTGGCCAGCTTTGTCACACACTGTACATGAGGGCTCACCTTTGGATAAATTAGATTAGATTACTTACAGTGTGGAAACAGGCCGTTCGGCCCAACAAGTCCACACCGACCCGCCGAAGCGCAACCCTCCCATACCCCTACATATACCCCTTACCTAACACTACGGGCAATTTAGCATGGCCAATTCACCTGACCTGCACATGTTTGGACTGTGGGAGGAAACTGGAGCACCCGGAGGAAACCCACGCAGACACGGGCAGAACGTGCAAACTCCACACAGTCAGTCACCTGAGGCAAGAATTGAACCCAGGTCCCTGGCGCTGTGAGGCTACAGTGCTAATCTGATGGTCTTTGTAAGAATTCTGTTCGTTTGAGTCTCAGTGTAGCTGTGAAAGTAACAGTGGCAGCAGGATGCCTCACTCTATTCGGGTTAACAGCTAACCCGAGAATGCAATTTTTTAAAAAAAGGTTTTGTGATTTACACATGAAAGAAGTGAAGCTATCACTGTATTCTAACAGATGAAAGGCTTAACAGACAATCAATTTTTCAATGTATAATTTCAGTTACATCACACTGCAAATCTTTGCTATAAATTCTATGTTAAGATCGAGCCCTTCACTATCACCTGATGAAGGAGCGTCGCTCCGAAAGCTAATGTGCTTCCAATTAAACCTGTTGGACTATAATCTGATGTTGTGTGATTTTTAACTTTGTACACCCCAGTCCAACACCGGCATCTCCAAATCATCACTCTATTTCCACACAGGATGTTTTGTGATCAGTGTTGATCTATGTTGAAACCTTGCTGCATCATGTAAACGCAAGGTAACAAGTTGTAAATAGACCTCAGCACTGTTGCCCCACCTAGTTGAATATCCCCATTTTTTTCCTGGCCTCTGTGTGTGAAAGTGTTGCTGTGAATGACGTGGTCAGTGATGACAGGGAGCCAATGCATTCGGATGACCAGGGACCTTGCAGAGCTGTATTCCTGTACACTGGGTGTTACAACCAAACTATGTTCCAATCAATCTGATCAGCAATTTTATTACACACTTCTGGAACAGGTGGGACTTGAACCTGGGTCCCCTGGCTCAGAGGTAAGGATACTGCCACTGTTCCAAGAGAGTAATGCTGTTTCTGTTTAAAGGCCCCCACTCTCAGGGATTGAGATTTTTACCTGGACCTCTCCAAGTGCAACACAGTCATTTTGTCCTTAAATTGTGTTTCCTTGATTTCCAATTCATTAGAAGTTGACAGTGAGAGTTCTTTAACCAGTAGCTTCCAACTTCTGCCTCTCAGTGTTGGCGAGGTCATAGAGTCACACAGCACGGAAATCGATCCTTTGGTCCAACTAATCCATGCCAATCATGCTCCTAAACTAAACCATTCCCACCTACCTGCACTAGGCCCATTTCTCTCCAAACCTTCCCTATCCATGCTCTGAGGAGAAAGTGAGGACTGCAGATGCTGGAGATCAGAGCTGAAAATGTGTTGCTGGAAAAGCGCAGCAGATCAGGCAGCATCCAAGGAGCAGGAGAATCGACGTTTCGGGCATGAGCCCTTCTTCAGGAATCCTGAAGAAGGGCTCATGCCCAAAACGTCGATTCTCCTGCTCCTTGGATGCTGCCTGATCTGCTGCGCTTTTCCAGCAACACATTTTTAGTATCCATGCACTGATCCAGGATTAAAAATCACACAACACCAGGTTATAGTCCAACAGGTTTAATTGGAAGCACTAGCTTTTGGAGCGACGCTCCTTCATCAGATGATAGTGGAGGGCTCGATCCTAACACACAGAATTTATAGCAAAAATTTACAGTGTGATGTAACTGAAATTATACATTGAAAAATACCTTGATTGTCTGTTGAGTCTTTCATCTGTTTGAATACCATGATCGTTTCACTTCTTTCATGTGTAAATCACAAAAACATTTTTCAAAAGTTGTATTCTCAGGTTAGCTGTTAACAATGGGTGATAGCTAGACAATATGTTCAACATAACCTGGTGTTGTGTGATTTTTAAGTTTGTACACCCCAGTCCAACACCGGCATCTGCAAATCTGATCCAGGATGTAACTGCACCTGCATCCACCACTTCCTCAGGAAGTTCATTCCACAAACAAACCACCCTCTGTGTAAAAAAGAAATTGCCCCTCATTTCCTTTTGAAACCTTTCTCCTCTCACCTTAAAAATATACCCTCTGGTCTTGAAATCCTCCACCCTAAGGAAAGGACACCTGCTGTCCATGCCCCTCAGGATTTTATAAACCTCCATAAGGTCACCCCTCAGCCTCCAACGCTCCAGTGAAAACAGTCCCAGCCTTTCCAGCCTCTACCCCTAACGCAAACCCTGAACATCAAGACTCCCTTCCAGTGAACCTTAAAGGCTTTGCACCTCTCCTGGTCCCTACTCAACCTAGCTACCTCAGCCTTCAGTTTCCCATCTCCTTTCTACCCCTAGTCCCTGGTCTACAAGTGCCAGTGTCTAGATTAGAGTGGTGCTGGAAAAGCGCAGCAGGTCAGGCAACATCTGAGGAGAAGAAAAATTAATGTTTCGGGTAAAAGCCCTTCAACAGGAATAGAGCGTTTTGACCTCCAAGTGCCTGTATCCTACTTTGAAGGGAAGGTGCCTTTGGCACTGCAGGAACTCCCCATCTTCTGGCATTACACTGTTCTCATTCATACTGTGCTGTAACTCGCTAACTAATCCAGTTGACCCCGCACCCTGCCCCCTTCAAACTGTCAGCCCATGTCCCCCAAGTCTGGAGTCCCTAGTCCTGATGAACAGGTTCCAAAATTTCTTCCTGTGTTCCAGATCTCACATCCATGTCGAGAATTCCCAATTATGAGCTTCCTCCGTGCATTGGCTAGGACAGGAATCCAACTGTTAATGAGGTGAGTCACTATGCTAATGAAGTGTTTGACAAGCCACAATCCCCCTTAATTGGCAAATCGCTGTTGCCTTTAGCATAACCGAAGTAGAGGGTTGGTCCCGACACCGAGATAGGCCTATTCATGTTCTCGAAGGTTTCTGCTCCAAAACCTGCCAAGGCCCTTATCTCTGAGCCCCTGGCCCTGAGAGTCTGCCTGTTGACTCGGTTTCTCTCAGTATGGATTCGGTCTGACCTGTTGAAGTTTGCCTTCAGTTATTACAGCAGGTCATTGGATTTATTATTCTTAATCTCCGAAAGGAAATGATGTGAATAATTGTAGATGCTGCAGTATGATTGAAAACTAATTGTTAACAGATTTGTGGTGATCTGTCGTGTGACAGAGTCTATTCCTGCTACAGTGGTGGGAGACTACAGGAGCAGGGATGTTAATGTGAATGAACAAAGGGATGAGGGGGAGGATGGGGCGAACGGGCAGTGCCAATCCCACTCGGGAACACTCAAATTCTGAAGCAAAGTCAAAGGGCTTTTTATTTGCATTGTTGCTTGTGAGGGGAGGTGTTGGCGTAGCATTAATATCCCTGGACCCAGGCTCATGCTCTGGGCACTTGGCTTCAAATCCCACGACAGCGAAGGCTGTGATTTAATTTCGATAGAAATGTGGAATGAGGAAAGTTGGGTGGAAGTAACGTAGTTCATGAGTTCATAAGATACAGGAGCAGAATTAGGCCATTTGGCCCATTGAGTCTGCCCCACCATTCGATCATGGCTGATATGCTCCACACCCCCATTTTCCTGCCTCCTCCCCATATCCCTTTAACCCATTACCAATTAAAAATCTGTCTAACTCCTCCTTAAATTTACTCACTGTCCCAGCATCCACCACATTTTGGGGGAGGGAATTCCACAGGTTCACACCCTTTGGGAGAAGCAGTTTCTCCTCAACTCTATTTTAAATTTGTTCCCCCTTATCCTAAGACTATAACCTCTCGTCCTAGAATGCCACAGAAGAGGAAGCATCTGCTCCCCATCTATTTTATCCACACCTTTTATTATTTTGAATATCTCAATATGATCTCCGCTCATCCGTCTAAATTCCAGAGAGTATAGGCCTAAACTGTCCATCTCTCTTGATACGACAAAACCCTAATCTCTGGGATCAACTTATAAACGTCCTCTGATCTGCCTCCAATACCACTGCATCTTACCTCAAATAAGGAGGCAGTTGTTTGGCACAGCGGCTCAGTGGTTAGCATTGCTGCCTCACAGTGCCAGCCACCTGGGCGCGAATCCACCCTCAGGCGATTGTCTGTGTGGAGTTTGCACATTCTCCCTGTGTCTGTGTGGATTGCAGGCGAGGTGCATTGGCCATGGGGAATATGGGGTTATGGGGATTTGGCAAGGGTGTGGGATGGTTCCAGTTCAGCACTGTCCCCATGACTTGTCCGGACTTGTCCGACTTGCCTATTTCCTTTTCCACCTATCCACTCCACCCTCTCCTCCCTGACCTATCACCTTCATCTCCTCCCCCACTCACCCATTGTACTCTATGCTACTCTCTCCCCACCCCCACCCACCTACGTCTAGCTTATCTCTCCATGCTTCCAGCTCACTGCCTTTATTCCTGATGAAGGGCTTTTGCCCAAAACGCCAATTTCGCTGCTCGTTGGCTGCTGCCTGAACTGCTGTGCTCTTCCAGCACCACTGATCCAGAATCTGGTTTCCAGCATCTGCAGTCATTGTTTTTACCCTGTGGGATGGGTGCAGACTCATGGGCTGATTGGCCACTTTCTGCACTGTGGGGATTCTAATGGTGAACGTGTAACCATTACCATACAAAGCTGGTGGAGGATTGTCCAATTACAAATAGAGGCCACACACGGATCTTTTGAAATTGATGAACACTTGATTTATTTCTCATGATATACTTGGGAGGAGAAATTGGCTGGACTGATACAAAACGGACACTTTGCGCAGTAAGTCAAGGATTCTCCTCCCTGAGCTGTAGGCACAGTCAGTTTTATTGGATTTCAGCAATGTAATGTTAATTACAAGACAATGCAGTTTCAATTACAGTTAACAGAAAACAATTGCTTGCCCTGCAGTATCCATCAGTTAACAATTGTAAGAGGAAGTTTAGCTTATCTGTAGGAACGGGTGCTAATGGCTAGCATCCTGGTTCCAATAGGTCCCTAGGGTAGTGTTCATTCGTCCTGACGAAGGGCTTTTGCCCGAAATGTTGATTTCCCTGCTCATCAGATGCAGCCTGACCTGCTGTGTTTTTCCAGCACCTTATTCTTGACTCTAATCTCCAGCACCTGTAGTTCTCACTTTCGCCTTGTGCTCATTCTTGTCAGGTATCCTGGTGCCACCTAGTCAGGCGTGGGCTTCGTGGGGATTGTATACCTGGGGAGACAGGAAAGGCCTCAGGGCTTCAAGAGCTGTGGTATTTTTGTGAGATTGGTTAGCAGATCATCTAGGTAGTGCATTCCTTCAGTTGGGAAACTGTTTAGGTAATGTCTCGTTTCACTGCTAGTCCCTGAGCTGAGTGTCGTCAAGTTGAGGTGCCAGTGGCATTATGGGTAGGCTCTCTTTGGCTAATAACAGACCTGGCTCCTGAGCAAGTGGTGGCCAGGCAAAGTGGTTTGCTTTTCTCCCACAATTCCCCTCTTTTTTGTTAAGGAAGTGATAGGTCAGGGGTTGGAGCGAAAGGGGGTGCAGTCGGAGCCCAGGGGGTTGTCTGGTGGGGTAGGTTCAGTATCAGTCAGGTAACCCTCGGACTCAGACTGGCTGGAGTCCACATGGTCTGAATCCAGATGCTCTGCACTGTGGACAATTCATCAGCACAGTGAATCTGGGCGAGTTGGGTCGTCAATGGTCTGAAAACAGACATGGTTCCTGTGAGCAAGTGGTAGGCAGGCAAAGTGATTTGCTTTTCTCCCTCAAAAACCTATCTGGGAAACTAATTTCCTTTCAGGGAAAACAATCTCCTGTCAGAAGGAGTATTTAAGGAAGAACTTACTATGGGCCAAATGCTAGAAATTGGGATTAGAATAGTTCGTCAGTTGTGTTTGACTGGTGCAGACTCGATGGGCAGAAAGGCCTTTACCTGAGCTGTTAACTTAACTGTCCTCTGAAATGACACTAGCAACCACAACTGGCAATGATAGATGGGCAATAAACACTGGGCAAGCCTTCAACACCCCCATTCTGTGAATGAATAACAAAGAATACGACAAAACTCACCATAAGGCTTCATTAATGAACAACATGCCTGCAACCCCATGCATCTGTGACCAATAACCATTGCCAAAAGGATGTGCCACTCAGATTTCAATGAATCCTTACAGTGCGGGATCAGGCCATTCGACCCATCGAGTTCACACTGACCGTCTGAAGAGCATCCCACCCAGATCCAGCCCTCTACCTGTAACCCTGCATTTCCCATGGCTAACCCCTCTAGCCCGCACACCCTTTGAAACTATGGGCAATTTAGCATGGCCAATCCACCCTAAACTGCGCATCTTTGGACTGTGGAAGGAAACTGGCGCACCCGGAGGAAACCCACGCAGATGCAGGGAGAATGTCTAAACTCCACACAGAGAGTTGCCTGAGCCTGGTATCCCTGGCACTGTGAGGCAGCAGTGCTAACCACTGAGCCACCATGCCATCTGGATTTGGCATAAGCTTACCAATGCCAATGTAGCTTTTGGGGTTGAAGGGTTGGTCTTGATTTCTGAACTCCAGCCTGGCAGGGACAAATCTCTTGGTTTGTCCTGAGCAATCTGAAAGGTACCAAGTTGAAATTCCTGGTGCTATTTGTTGGTGGAAGGATGATGTCATGGACCTTTTTCCTCGATTGAGTCACGATGTGGTTTATTTGGGGAAGATCTGACAGGAAGATAAGACAGAGTTATGTTGTTTCATGACAGTGACTAACTGCACGTTGTGTTAATTCATTGACATGGTTACAGGGATGAGGATAGCATCTTTGAATATTAGTCTGGGCTTAAGTCCCAAAATGTTCTACCTTACCTTCATCCAAGTGATAAGCCATTATCAGATTGGGTGAAAATTCATGTAGCAGCAAGCATTAACTCTTTCAGATCCATTACCTCCTACAACATTGTGCCATGTTCACTGCTTGATGTGCTCATTGGGCCTCATCAATACTGATGGCACAGGGGAACTATCTCCTCCAGAAGGGAATTAATGAGAAGAGTTATTATCAAGGAATCATAAAATCAAAGAATCCCTATGGAGTGGAAGCAGGCCATTCAGCCCATTGAGTCCACACTGACCCTCTGAAGAGGCAGTCCACTACCCTATCCCTGTAACCCTGCATTCTCCCATGGCTAGCCCACCTAGTCTGTACATCCTGGACACTATGGGGCATTTTAGCATGGCCAATCCACCCTAACCTGCACATCTCTGGATAATCTTTTCAATCCACTCACTTACAAAAGGGCCAAAAACTGGGTTACTAACTCCCCCCCAAAGGCATTAAATCATTGAAAGGATGAGGCCAGGAGATACATGGGAACACTCTCAGCTTTAAGTTTTACTCCAAGCTACTCATCATCCTGACCTGGAAGTATATCGCCATTCCTTCAAAATTACTGATTCTGAATCCTGGAACTCCCTCCCTAACAGTACTGTGGGTCTACTACATGGAGTCTCGTGGTTTAAGATAGCAACTCACTACCTCCTTATGGAATCATAGAAATCAATGAGGCCCTTCGGCCCATTGACTCTGTTCTGCTAAAAATACACTACTGAGATTGTGAGGTTTTCTGTCACAACTCCCTTTACCAGCAGGGCATTTCAGACCTCCATCACCCTCTGACCAGTACATATTTCCTCAAATCCTCCTTGAACCTCTTGCTTTTCTCAAAGAGAATTAGGGATCAGCAACAAACATTAACTTAACTAGTGGCATCCATACACTTGGAATGAATTTTTAAAAATATTAGGGGAGTCGATTGGAGCTTAAAAGATAGCAATTTCTGTTGGACTAGGCTATCGAAGGATATGGTGCTAAGGTAGGTTAAGTTGAGTTGAGAGACACATCGAACAGATTGACAGCACAGGCTTGAGGGGCTGAAGGATCTCTCCCAGTTTTTATGTTCAAATATAGGGATACCCTTGAGGTTGAATACATTACCATGGCCAGTGACATTGTTTTAAGAAAAGGAACCCTGGTATTTTCCAGTTTCTAAGAGTACCTGGTGGGAACAACTGGCCCAGATAAGACAATAAGAAACTGTCATTCCCATTAGCTGATGGCACCAGGTCTTTTAGTTGCATTCGTTCAGCAAGAAATGCGGGGAATGTATGTGAAAAAGAAATACCATATGCATCAAGTCATAATGAAGTGAAATCCAGGGCTTATAATGGGCGTGGAAAAAGGAAATTGAGGGAATTAAATCAGGTTATGGGGATAGATCGGGGATGGGAA
Source organism: Hemiscyllium ocellatum (assembly GCF_020745735.1). NCBI lineage: Eukaryota > Metazoa > Chordata > Chondrichthyes > Orectolobiformes > Hemiscylliidae > Hemiscyllium > Hemiscyllium ocellatum. The sequence continues at coordinate 8,113,539 of NC_083414.1, forward strand.
CGAAATGCATGGCTCTGCAGAGAGGCAGCATGGAGTTGATGGGCTGAATGTCCTCCTTTCTGCCCAATTTATCACATAATGTCAATTGCAGCATTGTTGGAGATGTTGAAATTAGGGCCTTATAAAAACTTAATGGAAAGTTGGCTTCAGGTGATTGTGAGCGGGGCTTTTGCTGAGGATGTTATACTTTTTGTGGGAGGTAGGCATTCGCTCATCCCTAGTTGCCCCTGAAAAGTGGTGGTAAGTTTCCTAGTTGTACAACTCCCAATGTGGGATGGGAAGGAGTATTGAGGGTAATTCGGAGCTACCTTGAAGCTTAATGGCATTTTGGTGTACACGTGTGCGTACAACCTGGACTGCGATATTCCCAGGTATCTGCTGCCCCTGTGCCTCTGGGAAATTTGGGCATTGGTGGATTTGGATGGAGTTGAGATCATGTCAAAGGAACATTTGAACATGAACCATTCATTGCTCAGTTCTGTTTATGGCAGAACCAATTACCCAAAGGTAACTTTTACAGTCAATGAATCACGGCATGAAAATGCCCCTGCTTCCTCTTGGCATTTTAAAAAAATGCATGCCTTCCGAATGAGATTGTAATGTTGTTGGGACAAAAAAAGGTGCAATTTTCAACTGCAATAAGGATGTCTTTCACACCGTGGTGACGCATGAATGGAACTTGGGCACCCATGTTCGAAGCAGCTGAGCACCAGGTCCTACTCCCCCGTCACCCCCACTGTGTTCACGAACTTCAGCTGGCTCAAGGCCAGTGCACTGACCTTCTGTACTTGCAGTGATTGCTATGATGCTGTGAAATCAAGAAGTGGGACTGAATCCTCAATCAGAAGCACCCTACAAGTATTGTTTCTTGCAGATGCAGTGACTGTGGTCTTTATGTCCAATGGGTGCATGCACTAGAGGGCATAGGTTTAAGGTGAGAGAGGAAAGATTTAAAAGGGACCTAAGCAGTAACTTTTTCATTCAGAGGGTGGTGTGTGTATGGAATGAGCTGCCAGAGGAAGTGGTGGAGGCTGGTACAATAACAACATTTAAAAGAGATGGGTATGTGAATAGGGAGGGTTTAGAGGGGTATGGGCCAAGTGCTGGCATGTGGGACTAGATTGGGTTGGGATATCTGGTTGTCATGGACGAGTTGGACTGAAGGGTCTGTTTCCATGCTGTACATCTCTACGATTCTATGAGTCTTGAGCAAATGATCTCCATCATTTAACACCATCTCACCACCTTGTGCTTTTGCGAGGTGGCTGGAAGCTAAACAAGGATTCAGCTAGTGACCAACCACATTTCATTTTGAGTGATTTATTTTCCATCTCTTGTGAGGACTGTCGATTTGGCATCGCAGTGAGGAAAGTTAGCTCTCTACATGCGGAACATTGTGTGACTGGGTTAGACATACACCCTTCCTATTGTTGTTGAAGAGCTGCATTTAAATAGATTAGATTACTTACAGTGTGGAAACAGGCCCTTTGGCCCAACAAGTCCACACCGATTTGCTGAAGCACAACCCACCCATACCCCTACATTTACCCCTTACCTAACACCATGGGCAATTTAGCATGGCCAATTCACCTGACCCGCACATCTTTGGACTGTGGGAGGAAACTGGAGCACCCGGAGGAAACCACGCAGACACGGGGAGAACGTGCAAACTCCACACAGTCAGTCGCCTCAGGTGGGAATTGAACCTGGGTCACTGGCGCTGTGAGGCAGCAGTGCTAACCACTGTGCCACTGTTCCGCCCTTAATAATATTGGCTCCTTTCAGCATGTTCTCTCACATGACATCCATATGGTCTCGTTGCCACATGAGACACTTCCTCTTCACTTCTGTCAAATGTCATTGGTGACAGATGTGGAGCCAGCTGAGTGCATCTCATCGTGGAGCTGCAGAAAATTCCTTTTCGCACATTTGTCTCAAGTTAAGGAAGAAAATCTGAGCTGAATTGCCATCTTTGAAAGATGCACCCAGACTCCCTCCACCCCTCGCTTGGTCAAGTGGGCAGAATGATCTCTAACCTCACAGGTGGTGTCAGGGCCATTATTGCAGAATGGGTTTGAACCATTGACAAGGAGATAAAAAAAAGGAGGAAAGTGTAAGAAACAGAGAATTAGGTTCAATACAGGAGGCAGACAAGATGTTTTGTGACACCTCCATTCCCCCTGGAAATACATACTGATAAGATAAAATGTGTCTTTGTTTGGCCCTGGATGCTTAGTTATGTTAGATAATGTGTCGGCTTTAAGTCAGTCTCACTGGGGAGTGTCATAACCACCAGTTATGATGATGGTTTATGAACCTCTGAGTACAACAGCTTAGGATTCGAACGGTTGGTTCCTCTTAAAGTTGCTCCAACAATATCCTTCACATTAATCTCTTCTTTTTGATTTTTGAGGATACTGCTGGCTGGGTCAGCATTTATTGTCCATCACTAATTGCCACCAGGGTGTTTAAGAGCCAACCACATTGCTGTGGGTCTGGAGTCACATGTAGGCCAGACCAGGTAAGGTTGGCAGTTTCCTTCCCGAAAGGGCATTAATGACCCAGATGGTTTTTTCCTGGCAAGGAAAGATGAGCATCATTTGACTGTTAATTTCAGATTTTTTATTGAATTCAAATCTCCCCCTCTGCCATGGTGGGATTCAAACCTAGATACCCAGAACATTACCTTGGGATTAATAGTCCAGTGATAATACCACTGGGTCATCACCTCCCCTGCAATCTAACTTACAACCAGTTGCTAACATGCTAAAGAAAACACTAAAGAAACTCAGCATCTGCAGAGAGAGAAACAGGGTTAATCTTTCCAGACTGCTATGAGTCCTCTTCAGAACTGTCATTATTTCCACAGAATTCCGAAAAAGAGTCATACCAGATTGGAAATGTCCTGCTTCTCTGTCCACAGATGCTGCTAGATGTTTCTCCACCATTCTCTATGTTTCTTTCAGATTTCAAGCATCCACATTATCTTACTTTTATGCAATAAACTGTAGTTTGTTAATTGCAACTCTTCAACTTAGTCCAGGAAGCGTTTGTTTTCTCAATAAAAACTGGAAAAACTACAGTTGTTGTAAACCAGAAACAAAGTTAGAAGTTGCTGGAATAGCTCAGCAGATCTGAATTGAATTGAATTGATTGTCACGTGCATCGAGGCACAGTGAAAAGCTTTGTCTTGCGAGCAATACAAGCAGATCACAGAGTTAAGTAGCATCGATAGTAAATAATGCTGTCTGTGGCAGCATCTGTGAAGACAAATTAGAATTCATGTTTCAGATCCTCAGTTCTGAGGAAGGGTCACTGGACCCGAAACTTTCACATTGATTTCTCTTTGCAGATGCTGTCAGACCTGTTGAGCTTTTCCAGCATCTTCTGTTTCTGTTGGAGTTTTTTTTTCCCTGACCACCCTAGACCCTGCCAGTCCTGAAGCTCCCTACTCTTGAAGAGGGTGATGTCAGCAACTTTAATCATGAGCAGCTCATGGTGAGCTGTCACATCTGCACAGCGTAGAGCACACTGTCCTCAGTGTCATAGGTTGGGTTCAATATCCACTCGAGGGACCTAAGTAGACACAGAGATGTATCGACTGACTCTTCCCTAAAGTGTTGAGGGAGTATTGTACTGTTGGAGAATCTATCTTTCACATGCAATGTTACACTGAGGCTCCATTTGATCTTTCAAATGGATGTAAAAGTTACATGGCACTAGTTTGAACAAAAGCAGGCTAGTTCTCCCTCTTGTCCTCACCAACACTTAGCTCTGTACTAAGATTACTGAAATTTATTGTGGAGTCATTGATCACATTGCTGTTTGTGAGAGTCTGAGGTGTACAAATTGCCTGCAATATTTCCTACCTTACAGTAGTGACAGCATTTCAGCAATGTTTAATTGATGAAAAAGCATCTTGCAATACTGTGAAAGGTGCTCTGTAAATTCATTTCTCACACTTTCATTTTGCATTTGTCTCTCCTTTGTTCTGTTTTACTTTTCCATTTTTTTTCTGCTATCCAGTGTTCTCTTTCTCCATAGTGGGGTCATGATTTGGAGATGTCGGTGTTGGACTGGGGTGTACAAAGTCAAAAATCACACAACACCAGGTTATAGTCCAACAGGTTTAATTGGAAGCTAGCGTGCTTCCAATTAAACCTGTTGGACTATAACCTGGTGTTGTGTGATTTTTAACTCTCTTTCTCCATGTTGAGCTACAGGGAGAGGCTGAACAGGCCGGGGCTGTTTTCCCTGGAGTGTCACAGCTGAGGGATGACCTCATAGAGGTTTATAAAATCGTGAGGGGTATGGATAGGGTAGACAGGCAATGTATTTTCCTGGGGTGGGGGAGTTCAAACGAGAGGGCATAGGTTGAGGGTGAGAGAGGAAAGATATAAAAGGGATCTAAGGGGCAACTGTTTCACACAGAACGTGGTACGTATATGGAATGAGCTGCCAAAGGATGTGGTGGAGGCCGGTACAATTGCAACATTTAAAAGGCATATGGATGGGTGTATGAATAGAAAGGGTTTAGAAGGAAATGGGCCAAGTGCTGGCAAATGGGACTAGATTAATTTAGGATATCTGGTCGGCATGGAAAAGTTGGACTGAAGGGTCTGTTTCGTACTGTACAGCTCTATAAGCCTATGTCTTTCTCTCTTTCCCTTTATTTCTCACTTCCCTTCATTCTTATCATGCCCAATATCTCATTGTTACCCAATGTCCATTTCTTCACGTTTCTGTTCTTTGCTGTGATCTTCCTTGAGATGCATTATTATATTAATCAATGGCACTAGGTGGTTGGGTTATTGGAGGCAGAGTTGCTGTTACCAATGAATTCATGGCTTATCTTCTGTTCATGGTGGAGCAGTATTTTAGCCTGGGGCCTTTCATTTTATCGATATCCGTCCTGATAGATTACTGCTGGTCATCAGCTCAATTCAATGGTATTGATCTCTCATTGCAGGTGCCCCCTCCCTTGAACAATGGAGAACACACATAAAAGCACAAGAAATAGCAGCAAGGGTTGGCCATTCAGCCCCTCAAACCTGCCCTGTCACTCAACAAGATCTTGGCTGATCTGCCCCAGGTCTTAACTCCTGTTTCATGCCAGCTCCTTATAGCCATCAACTCCTCGATATTTCAAAACTCTATTCATCTCCTCTTTAAGGACGTTCAGTGATCTAGCCTCCACAGCTCTCTGGGGTGGAGACTCTAAATGATCGCTACTCCCTAGGAGAAGAAATTCCTTCAGATCTCTGTTTTAAATTAATGCCCCCTTAATCTGTAACTAAGTCCTCTCATTCAAAATTCCCACACTAGTGGAAACAATGGCACCGTGGCTCAGTAGTCAGCACTGCTGCCTCACTGCACCAGGGAGGTTCGGGTTACTGTCTGCATGGAGTTTGCACATTCTCTCCATGTTTTCATGGGCTTTCCCTGAGTGTTCCAGTTTCCTCCCAGTTGGGAACTTGTGTTGAGGTTGTACGGGACATTGGGGAGGCCTCTTCTGGAATACTGTGTCCAGTTCTGGCCGCTCAGTTGTAGGAAGGATATTATTAAACTAGAGAGGACATAGAGGAGGTATACAAGAACGTTGCTAGGTATGGAAGTTTTGAGTTATAAAGAAAGACTTGATAGGCTGGGTCTTTTTTCACTGGAGTGTAGGAGGTTGAGAGGCGACCTTATAGAAGTTTATCAGATAATGGCAGGTATAAATAGAGCGAATAGTAGTTGTCTTTTCACAAGGATGGGGGGTTTCAATACCAGGGAGCACACTTTTGAAGTGAGAAGAGAGAGATTTAGAAAATACATCAGAGGCAATTTTTTTACCCTGACGGTAGTTCGCATGTGAGGAAGTGTGACGATGTGCATACATGTACAATGTTTATAAGATATTTGGATAAACACATGAATAGGAAAGAAATGGGCTAGGAGCAGGCAGCTGGGGCTAGTTTAGTTTGGGACTTTGTTTGGCATGGACTTGTTGGACTGATGGATCTGTTTCTGTGCTGTATGGACCATGATTCTATGACTCTATGTGCAGGTTGGGTGGGTTGGCCATGCTGAAATTGCCCTATAGTGTCCAGGGATGTGTAGTCTAGATAGATTAGCCAAGGGAAATGTGGAGTTATGGGACATGGGTAGGATGCTCTTTGGAGAGTCAGTGTGGAATTAGTTGGCCAAGTGGTCTCCTTTCACACCCCTCTGATTATTATTATAATTAATATCTATCTCATCAAGTTCTTCAGAATATTGAATGTTTCGGTCAGATCACCCTCAACCTTCTAAACTCGAATGAATCAAGACCTAGCCTGCTCACTGCTATTGATCAGTCAATCCTTCATCGTATGGATCAGCCTGGTGAAGCTTTTCTGAACAGCTTCCAGTGCCAGTATATCTATTTCATTGCAAAATAGGAACCAAAGCAGTGTGCAGTAATCCAGTTATGGGCTCACCAATCCCCTGTGCAGTTCTAATAAGATTCCTCTGCTTGTAACTCCAAATAGCCCTGCCATAAAGACCAAAACTTCAATTTGCCTTCTGAATGAACTGCTGCACATGCATGCTCACCTTTCCACCTTTTGTGTGGAAACAGGCCCTTCAGCCCAACAAGTCCACACTGACTCTCCGAAGAGCAACCCACCCAGACTCATTCCCCTACATCTACTACGGGCAATTTAGCATGGCCAGTTCACCTAACTTGCACATTTTTGGACAGTGGGAGGAAACCAGAGGAAACACACACACACACACACACACACACGGGGAGAACGTGCAAACTCCACACAGACAGTTGCCTGAAGCAGGAATTGAACCTGAGTCTCTAGTGCTGTGAGGCAGCAGTGCTAACCACTGTGCCACAGTGCCACCCAGCTTTGCTTGAGAAAAGCTCTCACAATGTAAGGACAGCCCTCGGGACCTTGCACCATTTCTGATCGTCAAACGTAATTCAGAATATGCACATATGCAATCTCATATTCTGGAACTTGATGGGAACCCATGATTTCATGGCTTGTGTTGGTTTTTTTAAGGCCGGCCCGAATTGGTGGAAACAGTTTAGGAAGTTTAGGAACTGATTCTCCCAGTTTGTCAGGAAACGAAGACTGAAACTGCGACTGGAAACCAAAACCCTCGAGGAATTCTGGAACTGGTTGAAAGCAATTATTTTTACACATTCATGGGACGTGGGCATCACTGAAAAGGCCAGCATTTGTTTCTCGACCCTAATTACCATTCAACTGAGTGGTTTGTAAGGCCATGTCAGAGGGCAGTTGAGAGTCATACGCATCGCTATGGGTCTGGAGTTACATGTAGGCCAGACCAGGTAAGGATGGCAACTTGCCTTCCCTGAAGGACCATGGGTGAATGAAATGGATATTGGTGGCAACCTACAATGGTGACACGATCACTGTTTGACTCGCTGTTAATTCCAAATTTTCTATTGAATTCAAATGTAGCCATTTGCCTTGGAATGTAGAGCAGTACAGCAGAGGAACAGACCCTTCGGCCCACCATGTCTGTGCTGACCATGTTGCCGTTCTAAACTAATCCTATCTGTCTGCGCCGAGAAACCATTCGGCCTAATGAGTCCACAAAGGACATCCAACCCAGACCCGCCCTATCCCTGTAACCTTGCATTTCCCATGGCAAATCCACCTAATCTGCACATCCCTCAACACTAAAGGTAATTTACCGTGGCCAATCCACCTAACCTGCACATCTTTAGACTATGGGTGGAAACCGGAGCACCTGGAGGAAATCCACACACACAAAGGGAGAATGTGCAAACTCCATACAAACAGTCACAGAAGGGTGGAACTGAACTTGGGTCTCTGCCAATGTGAGGCAGCAGTGATAACAACTGGACCACTGTGCTACCCGTATTGTCTGTATCCCTCTATTCCCTGTCTGTTCATGCATCTGTCTAAATGCCTCTCAAGCATTTCTATCATCTCCATTTCTAACCTCTCCTTGTCAGCGCCTTCCAGGCACCTACGCCCTGCGTCAACCACTTTCCTCATATATCTCCTCTCAACTTTCCCCCCTCACCCAAACTCTATGAGGGTCTGTATACTCTATATGAAGGATTGGTGGGATTCAAACTCATGGTTCCCAGTCTGGGACTCTAGATTACTAATCCTGTAACATTATCATCTCCCCAGGCATAAACACAGAGGTTATCAGAGTTCAAGGAATGATTCCAGTGGTGCAGTTCAAGTAGGCAGACAAAAGCTAGACGCAGGATTGAGTATAGACAAGCGTACAGATGCTGCAAGTGATTTGAGGATAATATTGGCAGATATAAGTTAAAAATCACACAACACCAGATTATAGTCCAACAGGTTTAATTGGAAGCACACTAGCTTTCGGAGCGACGCTCCTTCATCAAGTGCCCATCAGGATCACTACCGCCTGATAAAGGAGCAGCGCTCTGAAAGCTAGTGTGCTTCCAATTAAACCTGTTGGACTATAACCTGGTGTTGTGTGATTGTTAACTTTGTACACCCCAGTCTGACACCAGCATCTCCAAATCATTGGCAGATCGAGACTGTCATAAACAAAGTTGAGGAGTCATGATTTGGAGATACCGGTGTTGGACTGGGGTGGACAAAGTTAAAAATCACACAGCACCAGGTTTATTTGGAAGCACTAGCTTTCGGAGTGACGCTCCTTCATTAGGTGGTCAGGGACTATAACTTGGTGTTGTGTGATTTTTAAAGTTGAGGAGGCCTTTTTTTTGATTAAATTTATTCGCGGCGCGTGGCACCGTTGGCAATGTCCCCAGTTATTGCCATCTCTAGCTGGAGTAGGAGATAGTGGGCTGCAGGCAAGTGCCAACTTGTGCCAGTGTGGCTTGAGGTGTTTGTCTACTGCTGTTAGCTGGACATCAATGCCAGCTCCATGGGAGAAAATGAGGACTGCAGATGCTGGAGATCAGAGCTGAAAATGTGTTGCTGGAAAAGCACAGCAGGTCAGGCAGCATCCCAGAAACAGGAGATTCGACGTTTGGGGCATAAGCCCTTCTTCAGGAATCCAAGAAAGCCCAGCAGCATCTCTGCTATCTGCGCAGACTGAGGACATCCTATCTTTCATCCCACCCCATCCTCACTACATTCTACAGAGGGTTCATTGAGAGTACCCTGATCCTGAAGAAGGGCTTATGCCCGAAATGTCGATTCTCCTGCTCCTTGGATGCTGCCTGACCTGCTGCGCTTTTTCAGCAACACATTTTCAGCTCTGATCTCCAGCATCTGCAGTCCTCACTTTCTCCTGCTGCATCACTGCCTGGTTCAGGAATTTCACCACCTCAGATCGTAAGACGATAGTGAGGACAGCTGAGAGGATCATCAGGGTCTCTCTCCCCTCCATTACAGACCTCCCCTCCATTGCAGACATTTGCACCACACGTTGCATCCGAAAGGCTAAGGGCATTGTGGGAGACCCCTCACACCCTTCACTCAAACTCTTCTCTCTTCTGCCATCTGGCAGAAGATACCGGAGCATTCGCTCTCTCATGACCAGACTGTGTAACAGTTTCTACCCCCAAGTTATCAGGCTCCTTAACACAATATGATCAGACTCTTTCCCACCTGAAACTCCTGACACGACATCGGACTGCTGCTTGAAAAATGTCTATTAATTATCATTCTTCTATTACACTAAAACTTGCGTATTTTGTGCTTCTTATGCACTTTATGCTGTGTACGGGTGTGTAGTTTGTGCTGTCTATGTAGCACCCTCGGTCCTGGAGGAACACTGTCTAGTTTTTACTGTATCTGCTGTATATGACAGAAATGACAAATAAAAAGCCACTCTATTCCAATCTAATTCCTGGAAAAACATGAAATCTTTCATGAGGAAGACAGAAGTCTGAAGGTCTTTATGACTGAGAGTGGTGTGATATAGGCTGAGTGGAATATTAAAGTTGAAAAATGTGGTGCTGGAAAAACACAGCAGGCCAGGCAGCATCTGAGGAGCAGGAGAATCGACATTTCAGGCATAAGCCCTTCTTCAGGAATGAGGCTGGTGTGCCAAGCTGACTGAGATAAAAGGTAGGGGGGAGGGAATTTGGGGGAGGGGCACTGGGAATACCATAGGTGGAAGGAGGTGAGGGTGAGGGTGATAGGCTGGAGAGGGGGTGGGGGCGGAGAGGTTGGGAAAAAGATTGTAGGTCAAGAAGGCAGTGCTGAATCCAGGGGTTGGGACTGAGATAAGGCGGGGAGAGGGGAAATGAGGAAGCTGGAGAAATCTACATTCACCCAGTGTGGTTGGAGGGTTCCAAGGCTGAAGATGAGGCGCTATTCCTCCAGGCGTCGTTTGGCCAGGGTCTGGCAATGGAGGAGGCCAAGGACCTGCATGTCATTGGTGGAGTGGGAGAGGGAGCTAAAGTGTTCAGCCACAGGGCGGTTGGGTTGGTTGGTGCGGGTGTCCCAGAGGTGTTCTCTGAAACATACCACAAGTAGGTGGCCTGTTTCCCCAATGTAGGGGAGACCACATCGGGTGCAGCGGATACAGTAAATGATGTGTGTGGGGGTGCAAGTGAATTTGCGATGGATATAAAAGGATCCACTGGGGCCTTGGAGGGAGGTGAGGGGGGAGATGTGTGTGCACATTTTGCACTTCTTGCGGTTGCAGGGGAAGGTGCCAGGAGTGGAGGTTTTAGATTACTTACAGTGTGGAAACAGGCCCTTCGGCCCAACAAGTCCACACCGACCCGCCGAAGCGCAACTCACCCATACTCCTACATTTACCCCTTACCTAACACTACGGGCAATTTAGCATGGCCAATTCACCTGACCCGCACATCTTTGGACTGTGGGAGGAAACCGGAGCACCCGGAGGAAACCCACGCAGACACGGGGAGAACGGGCAAACTCCACACAGACAGTCGCCTGAGGTTGGGTTGGTGGGGGATGTGGACCTGACGAGGGAGTCGCGGAGGGAGTGGTCTTTCCTGAATGCTGATAGGGGTGGAGAGGGAAATATATCCCTGGTGGTGGAGTCTGTCTGGAGGTGGTGGAAATGATAGAGGATGCTACGATGTATCCGGAGATTGGTGGGGTGATAGATGAGGACCAGTGGAGTTCTGTCCTGGTGGTGATTGGAGGGGCGGGGTTCAAGGGCGGAGGTGCAGGAAGTGGAGGAGATGTGGTGGAGAACGTATTCGACCACGTCGGAGGGAAATTGCAGTCTTTGAAGAAGGAGGCCATTCGAGTTGTTCGGTAGTGGAATTGGTCCTCCTGGGAGTGGATGTGGCGGAGGAATTGGGAATATGGGATGGTGTTTTTATAGGGGGCAGGGTGGGAGGAGGTGTAATCTAGGTAGCTGTGGGAGTCGGTCGGTTTGTAGTAAATGTCTGTGTTGAGTCGGTCGCCTGAGATAGGAATGGAGAGGTCTAAGAAGGGGAGGGAGGAGTCTGAGACAGTCCAGGTAAATTTGAGGTCGGGGCTGGAAGGTGTTAGTAAAGTGGATGAACTGTTCAACCTCCTCGTGGGAGCACTGGGTAGCACCAATACAATCATCGATGTAGCGGAGGAAAAGGTGGGGGGTGGTGCCAGTGTAGCTGCGGAAGATGGACTGTTCCACATATCCTACGAAGAGGCAGGCATAGCTGGGGCCCATGCGGGTGCCCATGGCTACTCCTTTGGTTTGGAGGAAGTGGGAGGATTGGAAGGAGAAGTTGTTAAGAGTGAGGACCAGTTCAGTCAGTCGAAGGAGGGTGTCAGTGGAAGGGTACTGGTTGGGTCGGTGGGAGAGGAAGAAGCAGAGGGCTTGGAGTCCTTCGTGATGGGGGATGGAGGTGTACAGGGACTGGATGTCCATCTTGAAGATAAGGCGTTGGGGACCGGGGAAGCAAAAATCATGGAGCAGGTGGAGGGTGTGGGTGGTGTCCCGAACGTAGGTGGGGAGTTCTTGGACTAAGGGGGACAGGAGAGTGTCGAGGTACGCGGAGATGAGTTCGGTGGGGCAGGAGCAGGCTGAGACAATGGGTCAACCGGGGCAGTCGGGTTTGTGGATTTTGGGCAGGAGGTAGAAACGGGCGGTGCGGGGTTGTGGGACTATGAGGTTGGAGGCGGTGGATGGGAGATCCCCTGAAGTGATGAGGTTATGGATGGTCTGGGAGATGATGGTTTGGTGGTGTGAGGTGGGGTCGTGGTCAAGGGGGCAGTAGGAGGAGTAGAATACCAAACCAATTCCTTGTTTCTGATAATTCATATGCAATTCATGGCAAAGAACAGGGAGGCAAACAGTGACATTATCGCTCCATGGGACTGTTCCTCTGTGAGGGAAGGAAGCTGAGTGGAGATCTGACAGGGGTTATCAGAATCATTAACAGAATAGACAGAGCACACATTGAGAAACTATTCTGACCCATGAAAGGAACAAGAAAGAGGGGGAGTAGAGTTAAGGTGGTGTGCAAATGAAGCAAGGACGATGCAGGAAAGTTCTTCTCACACATCGAGTTGTCCAAGTGTGGAATGCACTGCCTGGGAATGTGGTGAAGAAGTCCTGAAGAAAGGTTAATCCCGGAAGGTTGACTTCTCCACCTCCTGATGCTGTCTGGCTTGCCGTGTTCTTCCAGCTTCCTGCTTATCTACCTGGGAATGTGGTGGAGGCAGGTACATTCGAGGCGTTCAGGAAGGGCATGGGATAGTTATTTCAATGGAAATGCTGTCCAGGGACATGGGGAAAAGGCAGGAGATTGGCACTGGATAATGATGCCCGTCTGAAGAGCTGGTGCAGGCATGACGGGGCCGAATGGCCTCTTTCTTCACCGTGACAATTCTGTGCTTCTGAGAATGCAGAGGAATTACTTTGCTTTGGTAGGAATAACCGAAATGGGCAGCGTTCTCTGAGCTCCTGCACAAGGTGGGAAATCAGTTGAGAAATGATGGCGAGATCGGACAAAACTGAAATTCTCAATGTTGACAAAAAGATATCCGATTCTCCCCCCGGTTTTAACAATTGGACTCTCTGGTGAGCAGCAATAGTCCTGTTTATGTGTATTTACATCTCATTATTACCAAATCTTAATGCAAGTTGTTATTGTGCCAGGGAATCTCAACAATGGCAGTTCCTAACAATATTGACAGCGTGGGCCTCTGGCAGCTCATTATTTGTTCCTCCGGCCTCTATCTTGGCCAGTGACATCTGGGACATGGGCAATCAGCTACTCGGGGCTTTTAGGGTCAGGGATTCCATATTATTGCAGCCCAGCAGGGAATGATCCACTGTCAGTCCTCCTACACCAGAGTACGGTACAGCTCCTTACAGTGTCTGGGGTAGGGGCTGTAAATCTCCTTGTGGTGATCAGAGGCGGCATCGTCGCCAACGGCAACAAGAACGTGGCTCCGCCTGAGATTGAGGAAATACTCACAGTCTGACCGAGACACCAGGCCGTGGCTAGGCCTGAAGGCTGACCACTCCAAACACCTGGATGGAGATAAGATTTTAGGGTGTAAGGTCTGGACACTTCCATACCGTCTGGCTCTTTTTTTTCCTGTTTTTTTTAAGTTCTGGTTTCATGACCAGGATGGGATCTGAGAATGGTGAGTCTGTACACGTCCCGCTGTACTCATGTACTCCTGTACTTGAGTACAGACCATAATAAAAGCTAATTCTAATTCTAACCAGCAGAAGGGTGTGTTGGTGAATCAGTGCGGAGCTACTGAGAGATCAGTCACGGGTACAGTCATTGATCAATTGGGGATGCCCTTGCAAATCAGTTGGGATTTTTTTTGCTCTAGACTGTCCTATGGGGTTTGTCAACTAAAAGATCTTATCGGGCCCACCGTGATGATGAGCACACTGGGGAAGACAAGTGTGGGGATTGGAGACAGCATGCCAGGCTACAGATGGGAGCAATGATTGTCTTAACTCAATCCATAAAGATGGGAGACAATGGAACATTGGAGGGCACAGGAGCGAGGGTGGACATTGACCATGGCGTGGGCTGGAGGGTGACAATGCATCACAATAGTTGGCATAACAAAGTTGCACACCTGGAACTCAAGGGATAGGGTGGCAAGACCAAAGTAGGATATTGCACTGCGTGTAATGATTATGAAACTTACTGGAAGATATCCTTATCTCTATCCTCTGCGGCATCCATTGTCAGCTGTCTCCTTGATCTGCCTTTGGTACTATCGAATGCTCAGACCATCTGCTGGGTGCACAGGATGATGGCAAATGACTGATGTATCTTTTGGCAGTGCACTTGATGGCCATTTCTCCATGCCTCATTGCTTCCTGTTCCACTTCTCTTGATCTTTGAGCGTTCTTTCATAGACAGGAAATCTGGGCTGTCTCCTTTCAATCTGAGCTTGGGGACCAACTGACAATTGGCTGGCTTGTGGTTCTGTTTTAGATTCTAACTCAGACCAGTACTAAGCTCTTTAAAAGCAACATTGATGAAAACATACAATTAGACTAGAAGTCCCTTCTTGTCATGAACAACTTGCCCTAGTTGATGACTGCCAAGCAGAAGTGGCTCATTTAGTTGCGTCAAAAGCTGGTCAAAATGAAATCTGACTGTAATATTTATTTGTACACCTGTTCGTTGTGAATCCCAGTCTTGACGAACTCCAAGTTCCTCAGTGATTGCTACAGCTTAATTTGATGAATCCTTTTGTGTTGCCTTGACAACACAAATTCAAGAGAGAGCTCTACACTCATTCTCCTTGCGGACCACAGTTTGAACTATCAAAGCTTCTTTTACTTAGGTGAAGCATCTTAATCTTTCAGCAATACTTCAGCATGTTATAAATTCACTTCAAATGCAACGTGCCAGTTTTAGATCTAACTGCTGTATCCCTGTCACCTTCCACTAAAGATGAAGTAATGAATTAAACAACCTGCCATCTGTTACTGCTTACAATTATTAATTCATCAGTCCACATTTTTAATGCAAATTTTGAATGTAAACTTGTCACGCTCCAGTTACTCCATGCCTATCCCATGGAGGTTGTGATGAAATCCTCGAGATTTCTGTGATGGCTAACATTAATGGGACTTCCAAAAGTTGCTAAGTGACAGGTTTCAATTCCGACCAACAATAGGGGAGGAGCTTATTTCAAAGTTTTCAATTACGAGAGAGATTTAAAAAAAGACGTGAGGGGCAATTTCTTTTATGCAAAGGATGGTTCAGGTGTGGAATGAGGAAGTGCGCAATTGCAACATTTAAAAGATATTTTGATAAGTACATGAACAGGAGGGTTTGGAGGGATATGGGCCAGGAGCAGACAGGTGGGACTAGTTTAGTTTAGGATGATGGTTATCACAGACTGGTTGGACGAAGGGCCTGTTTCTGTGCTGTATGACGCTATGACAGTTCAACCACCACTAGAGGGCAGCTCAACAGGCTACGGACAGAGATTGCAAACCATTAATTATACAAATAAGACCCAGAGTAAAAAGTATGTTTGATGTATGCATTTTTAGTCACGTGGCAAGAAAATGAACTGAGTTAGTAAATAAGCAGGCGGCTGGGGTTGTTGGAAGTCAATCATCTCCAGAGCAGTGACCAATCCTAGTGACCTTCAGCTGCTCCATCATTGACCTTTCCCTCCACCGTAAGGTCTGAATACTGGAATCAATGGGAATCCAGGGCAAACTCTCTATTGGTTGGAGTCATGCCTGGCACAAAGGAAGATAGTTGTGGTTGTTGGAGATCAGTAATCTCAGCTCCAGGACATCTCTGCAGGAGTTCCTCAGGGTAGTGTCCTAGGCCCATCCATCTTCAGCTGCTTCATCAATGACCTTCCCTCCATCATGAGGTCAGAAGTGGGGATGTTCACTAATGATTGCACAATGTTCAGCACCATTTGTGACTCCTCAGACACTGAAGCAGTCCGTGTTCAAATACAACTGGACATCCAGTCTGAAGATGTCCACCGATGATGTTCAGCACCTTTCACGGTTCCTCAGCTGCTGCTGCAGCACCTGGGAGCTGCTGGGCACTGATGTGATCCACAGGCAACCCATCGAACTGCAAATGTCTGCAGCTCGAGCAACCGTGGATCTGGGTTGTGGAGCGAGATTCCCCGCCGCAGACATTGCTTCATATCGGGGTGGGGGTGGGGGGGGGGGGGAATGGGGGAGTAGGGTTGGAGGGGTGGGGGTGAGGGTGAGGGCATGTCACTTTGTTCCAGGAGGCTATCCCACTCCTTAGACACGGAAATTGAGACTTGGTCTGTGATCGGGCGGTTGTGATTGTACACGAGGCATGGCTCCTAATGTTGTAAAGAATGGTGGAAAACTAGAGGATTAGAAATACTTTAAAAGCCAACAAAAGATGTCCAAAAATAAGTAAAATGGGAGAAAATTAACTCTGAGGGCAAACTAGTAACATAGAAACACAGAAAATAGGCAAGGGGGCAGGCAATTCAGTCCTTTGAACCTGCTCCATCATTCAATGAGTTGATCATCCAGCTCAGTCTCATGTTTCCAATTTCTCCCCATTCCCTTTGATCCCTTGAGCCCCTAAGAATTATATCCATCTCCTTCTGGAAAACATTCAACCATTTTCTGTGGCAGAGATTCCACAGGCTCCTCACTCTCCGGGTGAAGACGTTTCTCCGCATCTCAGTCCCAAATGCTCTACCCTGTTTCCTTAGACTGTGATCTGGACTTCCTGGTCTTTGGGAACACCCTTCCTCCAGTTACCCTGCCCAGTCCTAAAGGAATTTTATAGCTTTATATGAGATTCCCCCTCATTCTTCTAAACTTGAGTGAATATAGTTCCAAATGATGCAATCTCTTTTCGTACATTGGCCCTGCCATTGCAGGGATCTTTCATTTTTTATTCACTCATGGGATGTGGGTGTCGCTGGCTGGGCCCAGCATTTATGATCTGTCCCTTGCTGCCCTCACGAAGGTGGGGGTGAGCTGCCTTCTTGAACCACTGCAGTCCACCTGCTGTAGGTAGTCAACAAAACCTTGGGGAGGGGGCATTTCCACATACTTGTGTGGCGTGAATGTTACTTTCCACTTGTCAGCCCAAGTCTGGGTATTGCTGAGGTCCAGTTGTATTTGAACACGGACTGCTTCAGTGTCTGAGGAGTCACAAATGGTGCTGAACATTGTGCAATCATTAGTGAACATCCCCACTTCTGACCTCATGATGGAGGGAAGGTCATTGATGAAGCAGCTGAAGATGGATGGGCCTAGGACACTACCCTGAGGAACTCCTGCAGAGATGTCCTGGAGCTGAGATTACTGATCTCCAACAACCACAACTATCTTCCTTTGTGCCAGGCATGACTCCAACCAATAGAGAGTTTGCCCTGGATTCCCATTGATTCCAGTATTGCCAGGACTCCGAGGTGCCATACTCAGCTAAGTGCAGCCTCGATATCAAGGGCTGTCACCCTCACCCGTCCCCCCTCTGCAACTCAGCTCGTTTGTCTATGTTTGATCAAGGTGGTAATGGGATCAGGAGCTGAGTAGCCCTGGTGGAATCCAAACTGGGCGTCACTGAGCAGGTTATTGCTGAGAGAAAGTGAGGACTGCAGATGCTGGAGATCAGAGCTGAAAATGTGTTGCTGGAAAAGCGCAGCAGGTCAGGCAGCATCCAAGGAGCAGGAGAGTCGACGTTTCGGGCATGAGCCCTTCTTCATGAGCGCTTTTCCAGCAACACATTTTCAGCTCTGATCTCCGGCATCTGCAGTCCTCACTTTCTCCTAGAAGATTTTAACCTACTGTGAATCCTCTTGCAAGGATGCCTTCCTTGAAGAAGCTCTCTTCCTCCCTCTACAAGGATTTCAGTGAGTCCCTCTCTCACTGCACACCCCAGGTCATCTCCTCTGCACAGAAGCTCTTCAGCCACGTTCTCAAACAGACTCGTTACCACAGCCACATCTCCTTCCTCAGCACCTGTCTACGGAACCGACTGACCCCGCACGGACTCCGGACTACGTTCAGACCAACAAAATTTGGACCCAACCAGGACAACCAGTACCTACAACAAATCCGAAGCCTCCAGCAACAGACCTCCCTCCGGATCCTCCGCTCCACACTTGCAGCCATGCGCTGCTACCTCCACTCCCTGCAATTAGACCTACCCCAGCTCAGGACAACACTCTCACAGGTTATTGCTGAGCAAGGTTTGCACTGTTAATGACACCTTCCATCACATTACTGATGCTTGTGAGTGGTCTGATGGGGCCGGGTTGAATTTGTCCTGGTCTTTGTGCACAGGACGTACCTGGGCGATTGTCCACATTGTCGGGTAGATGTCAGTGTTGTAACTATACTGGAACAGCTTGGCTAGGGGAGCGGCAAGTTCTGGAGCACAAGTCTTTAGTACCACTGCCTGAATGTAGTCAGGGCCCATTGTGTTTGCAGTAACCAGTGCCCTCGACTGTTTCTTGATATCACAGGGAGTGATTCGCATTGGCTGAAGACTGCTGGGGCCCACTGGAGGAGGCTGAGATGGATCAACCACTCGACACTTCTGGCTGGAGGTTGTTGTGGAAGCTTCAGCCTGATCTTTTGCCCTGATGTATTGGGCTCTTCCATCGTTGAGGATGGGGATATTTGTGGAGCTTCCTCATCCAGTGAGTTGTTTAATTATCCACTGCCATTCATGTCTGGATGTGTCTAGACTGGAGAGCTTAGATCCGATCCGTTGTGTATACTTAGCTCTGTCTATGCTGTTTGGCATGCAAGTAGTCCCGCTTGGTAGCTTCACCACGTTGAGGTGATTAGTTCATCAGTCTAGCGACAGGAAAAGTTATGAAAAATATTTATAATGCTGAATAGCAAAGCAAATCCATCTCTCTGCGGGACATTATTTGGCCTCATTTTTGATGTGGCTATATTTGTTCAGCCAGAAAGTGCCGGAATTCTCATTTAAATTGGAGCACAACTTCATCAAAAAAACCCAAACAATAAATGTCGAATATTCAGCAAAAAGATGCACTTTTAAATATTTAGTACCAAATCAGCTGTTGTTCACGTTGTCTATTTTATGCATGCAGTACTTAACAATTCACCAAAATTATTAAGTGATCTTCCAGCTCAACTAATTAGTCACCTCTGACCTTTGAAGCATGCACTTGGACACTGGGGGATTGTCTGAAGGCTAGTTGTTCTGAAACAGGCTTTCAGTACGGAAACTGATTTGTCCCACGGATTAGTCAATAAAATATTCCCCTTTTGCCAACCCTCCACATGTAACTGATTTAAATTAACTTCCCGCACTGTAGAATGTGTCTCATGAATCTTAATCACTCACGCTCTCCATTATCACGCTGGCCTCCCTTTTTCTTTGCACATATCCAGCCTAATTTAATTGAGCTTCTTTACAACTAGCTGAGAGAAGCCTGGAGTCTTGATATCTTGCAAATGAGCAGAGACGGGGAACAATGAGGACAGAAAAGGGAGATGATCTCTGCTCATCTGTAATGTCTTCAATGAGCAGATTATGGGCTTGAGCCCCTTGCAGTGAGTACAAGGCCTCTGGGCCCAATTTGTAAATCTGTATGAGGAAGAAATGAAATGAATTAATTGTTATTTCAAAGGAACAGACTGCAGCTTCACTCTCAGTCTTTAAACACTTAAGGAGCTTAAACAGTTAGGCTAAATGATTATATTTGAGATTTGCATCATAAATTATGTCTTCACAGTCCAGAATCCTGATGGGTTCATGGATGATTTGGAATCCTAGAAAATCCTGCTCACCAGGGATTAAAAGGAACTTTTTTTTAAAAAAAAGCATGTTTTATGCAAATAATAAGGGTACGTTATTGCCATATTGATTCTGTGCTAAACCACTGGTGCGTGGCAGCTTGGTACAGCAACTGCTCTGCTCAGGACCATAAGAAACTACAAAAGGTTGTGTGCACAGCCCCGACCATCACAGAAACCAACCTCCCATCCATGGACTCCATTTACACATCTCGTTACTGCAGAAAGGCTGCCAACAAAGACCTCTCCCACCCCAGTAATGCTCTCCTACAACCTCTTCCATCAGGCAGAAGGTACAGAAGCCTGTACACATGCACCAACAGGTTCAGGAGCACCTTCTTCCCTGACGTTATCAGACTGATGAATGGACCTCTGTAAGTACAAATAACATTGATCTTGTTAATGTTGATCTTGCCCCACGCATGACCTGTGTGATGTTACCTGCATGCTTCTGTCCAAGCCTTTTCACCCTATGACCTGCATGTCCTTGCTTACTATGATGTACCTGTACTGCGCACAAACAAAGCTTTTCACTGTACTCAGGTACACGGGACTACAAGAAATCACATCAATCAATTAATCAATCGCTGCTCTATAAATAAACGTCTCTCATGCATGTCTGATTTTAATGACTCCTTCACCAATGGTCATTCCAAAATGATGGAATTTTGGACCACTTCCTAGTTGTTATAATATTTCCTTAGGTCACCCGATGTCTGGTTTTGTCCGATGATGTCTCCTTGTGCAGTACTGCATGATGTACTGCTACATTGCAGGCGCTATATAAATGTAAGGTGCTGTTGTGGGTGTACATCAATGAAGGGGATGAATATTCAGGAGGATTGGGATCAGCGGAGTTTGAGGTGATGGGACGAGCAAATACAGAAAGATAAACAAGTGCCGTGGATACAGCTGGGTTACCATAGATGGGCAACTCATTTCCTATTCCAATGTTGTCACAGGGACCATGAACAAAATGGGTGTGAAGACCTTTGTAATTTATACAATTAAGATCATGGCATATCAAAGGTTAAACATCTGCAAATAACCTTTAAATATAATTTCTTTAGCCTTAAAATTTAATATACTGACTGTCAAGGTATTGGTTCTTAATGCCAGGGTTATTTTCATCAACTGTATCTTCATTGTGTAGGGTCACGTGATTTCCTAATCCACATTTTCTCTAAACAATGGGATTGAAATCCGCAGTAAACTGGGACCGTCTTCCCTGGAGCGTCGGAGGCTGAGGGGTAAGATTTGTA
Source organism: Hemiscyllium ocellatum (assembly GCF_020745735.1). NCBI lineage: Eukaryota > Metazoa > Chordata > Chondrichthyes > Orectolobiformes > Hemiscylliidae > Hemiscyllium > Hemiscyllium ocellatum. Next base: position 8,134,496 of record NC_083414.1, read on the forward strand.
AAATCATGAGGGGCATGGATAGGGTAAATAGACAAGGTCTTTTCCCTGGGGTGGGGGAGTCCAGAACTAGAGGGCATAGGTTTAGGGTGAGAGGAGAAAGATATAAAAGAGACCTAAGGGACAACTTTTTCATGCAGTGGGTGGTGCATGTATGGAATGAGTTGCCAGAGGAAGTGGTGGAGGGTGGTACAATTACAACATCTAAAAGGCATTTGGATGGGTATATGAATAGGAAGGGTTTGGAGGGATATGGGCCAAATGCTGGTATATGGGACTAGATTGGGTTGGGCTATCTGGTTGGCATGGACAAGTTGGACCGAAGGGTCTGTTTCTGTGCTGTACATCTCTATGACTCTGACTCCTGAGTGAAATATTTACCAATTAAATTTAAATTTGAAGAAAAGAAGATGCCAGAGGCAGTGTTGTGCTCTTGGTGAGATTGGTTGTGAGCAATAGACGTGGGCAGGAGTTCAGTTGCGTCTGTGACCCATTTAGTTCTTCGATAGCCCACTCGAAGCTACTGCGTGGTAGGCTCATAGTGGGTTTCAGCATTAAATAAATTCCCTTACCTCGTGGCCTATAGTGCATATTCAGGCAGTTTAAGTTGTAATTGTAGTTAAATGTTTGCGTTGGTGTAAGTATCGTTGCAACTGCAAGTGTAATTGTTATTGTAATTGTGAGTGTAATTACAATTGTAAGTGTAAGGGTAATTGTAATTATAATGGTAAGTGTCATTGTGAGTGTAATTCGTAAGTGTAAAATGTGATTATAATTGTAAGCATTAATTGCAAACGCAAGTTTAACTGTATATCTGCTACAATTATAATTGTAAGGAAAATAATGAAAAGGAAGAGTTCAGAGGTGATGTTCATTTCCTGCCTTGCTGTCTGGAACTGCAGCTAGTTACAATTTCACCTGTTGAGGTGAATAGTCTCTTTCTGTGTTTATTATCACAGTGTGGCCTGTACTTTATGAATCACTGCATTCCCCGAGTCCTCCAGCGACAAGAAAGTTGTCAGATTTGTTTGAGCTTGCCTCCATAGGGTGACTTTACCTGATGTGGCAAAGCCCATGTTATTCTCTCATAATATAAGCAACTGGATGTGATTATCCTGGCATGAAGAATCCAACAAGCGCTTGCTGCAAACTAGCTAATATGCACAAACATTACATTCCAGAGGCGCACAAGTGTCTGGGCTAATACAAAGGTATTCCTTTATAAGAGAGGATCACATTTCAGGTGATCCAACATAAAATGGAGGATGAGATGATTACACCGTCAGTGCACATTCTATGCTGCTATCGATAGCACGTTCTTAAAAGCACTGACAAACTGACCATGCGACAGAACCGACTGGGGTGCAGGGAGTGGGGAGGGATGCATGAAATCTAGCCTTAAAAGACACACAATATAGGATTCAGAGACTCCATAGACCCACAATACAAAACTCAGGGAATCCACAGATACACAATACAAGAGTCAGAGACTCCATTAGATTCACAGTATAATATTCCATGCAGGAATAATGCTTTTACAACTTATTTCCAGTGCTGAAGGGAGAATTTTAAAAATACAAATTGAACAACCCCCAGTATCTTGCGCCAAGGTTTTGACTGAACTGTGTTAATCTGAGCTCCAGCAATTTGCCGCTGTGTGGAAAAATGCAGTGAGGAAAAGAATCCAGCTGTGAGTCCTGGTGTTTTGACTTCAAGCCATTCGATCTCGAATGCTATGGTGTCCAAACGGTTCAAGCTCAATAATAGCACTTGCTCCGATGTGAATTCAATATCCATCTGTTCCTTTCTCCCTCATGTCCTAAGCTGGATAAGATAGCTCAGTATGTCACACTCTGGCATACAAACTGATTGTTGTGGTCTCAAAATGCAGGCAGATTGACACTGGAGAACTGACGGAGTGCTGCATTATCAGACAAGACGTTACACTGAGCAGAAGGGCTATGTCCCCACTCAAAACATTGCTATAATTGATTAGCAACTGTCTCATTACTGTCTGTGCTTTCTGTAACAGTGACCACATTTCCAACTTACTACACTGAGTATGTGAAAGATGTAGCATTAGAAGTTTTTTCTTAGCTTCTACATGGGATGTGAGCAGCATTATCAAGGTCAACATTTGCTACCTATCTCCTGGGAGTCAATGGCCTAATGGTGTTATTACTGGACTGTTAATCCGAAGACCCAGGTAATGCCATCCTTGTCTGGTCGACATGTGACTCCAGACCCACAGCAATGTGGTTGACTCTTAACTGCCCTCTGGGCAGTTAGGGAGGGGTATTAAATGCTGGCCTAGCCAATGATGCTCTCATCCCATGAATGAATAAAAAAAAATCCCTTTGAGTTGAGTGACTTGTTCAGCTAAATCAGAGGGTAAATACAGGCCAAGCACAGTGCTGTTGGTACCATGGGTTAGACTGGGCAAGTGTTGAATGGATTCTTTAAAAATATGGATCATGGCTTTGATAGCATTTTCCTGCACTATCCCCATATCCCTTGATATTTTTATCATGTATAACTCTATTGATCTTAATCTTGAATGTACCCAATGAAAGATACATCAGCATTGGAGACAGCCCGGAGATGTCTCACTGGGCTAAGCTCAGTTATGGAGGGGCCGTCTAATGACAGGAGGATTATCAGATCAGATGTGATCTCATCGAATTAGAATTAGCTTTATTGTCACATGTATTCAATGAATACAGTGAATAGTTTACCAATCGCTCCTTTTGGCACCATCTGAGGTACAGAGCTCCCCAGTTACAGCTGTTAGAAAAAGGGAAAAATCCAGCATTGCAGATTTTGGGAATAAATTGTAAAATGGACAAAAAACAAAGTTCAGAACAATGATCTCCCAACCCAGTCCCTGCTGGCACCTAGCTTCCAGTCCACACCAGGCCATGACTCCAGGGTTTCATCTCAGGGTTCACCAAGTCTAGGGGAGCGCTCTGGAATCACATTGAGACGATAAGTCCATTCTGAGGCCATGCCAGGCTGAGAGACTGCCATGTCCTGCTGGGAGATCGCCACACTGAGCTGAGAGACTGGCACATTCTGCTGGGATATCACCACGCTGGGCCGAGAGACTGTCACATCCTGCTGGGATATCGCCACGCTGGGCCGAGAGACTGTCACATCCTGCTGGGATATCGCCACACTGGGCCGAGAGACTGTCACATCCTGCTGGGATATCGCCACGCTGGGCCGAGAGACTGTCACATCCTGCTGGGATATTGCCACGCTGGGCCGAGAGACTGTCACATCCTGCTGGGATATCGCCACACTGGGCCGAGAGACTGTCACATCCTGCTGGGATATCGCCACACTGGGCCGAGAGACTGTCACATCCTGCTGGGATATCGCCACACTGGGCCGAGAGACTGTCACATCCTGTTGGGATATCGCCACGCTGGGCCGAGAGACTATAACATCCTGCTGGGATATCGCCACGCTGGGCCAAGAGACTGCCATGTCTTACTGAAAGACTGCCAAGCCAGACCGAGAGGAATGTTGGAGTGGACTCGATGGGCCAAATGGCCCCCTTCTGCTCCCACATCTTATAGTCTTAGGTCAGTGACTGAGCCACCACGACCTTCCACATCAAATAACAAGAACAAGTAAATCCAATGAGGGAGATACATCCATGCCCCTTGGGGGTGGTCAGAACGTGAAACTCACTACCACACCGACTGGTTGTGGTGAATATTTCATAAAAACAACGAAAAGGAAGTGAAATAAGAAATAATGCTGATGGGGTGAGATTAAAGCCATAGGCAGAAGCTCCTGTTGAGGGGAAAACATTTCCACACACCTACTTACAGTAAAATTTCCACGTAAACATTTTTGCTTTAGCCTTCTGGTTAGCTTGTCAGAAATGGAACTCATTGAGAATCCAGTCAGACACAGACATAACCTGCCAAGGAATGTATTCTGATACTTTCTTTCTGTTTTGCCAGAATTGTTCCCATTGACTGATCTTAATCCATTGAAGACTAGGTTCTGTGCAAGAAAATAAACAGAACTAAAGGAGTGGGCAAAACTGAATCTCCAGGATAGGTCAGACAATGTTGATCTCCTCCATCAGAGGATTAGATTTCAGGCCACGCTTACATTTCCAGTTTGGTGCCCTGAGCTAATTTCCTTTTCATGTTGTGAATTTATTAAACAATGCACTGTGGGCTGACTGGCAATAAATATTATGGTTGGAGGCAGGAGATTATTGGGTCAACCCCCACTCGAAGTGGACCCTCTCGGCTGCCATTACGAAGCAGTAGTGAGGGAGTGCCACACTACCAGAGCTGCTGTTCCTGCGCAACAGGCTGAGCTCCCACCAATCAGTTCAAGACCAAACCAATTCCGATACCCCTTATCCTGGCTTGGGGATGCATCCGTGCTATCCCAAAGGGATGGCCAATAGGGCAATGCAAGGAGCCAACTCTTTAAAAGGGAGAAGGCACATTGGTTTAGCTCCTTTCACATCCTCAAGATGGCCCCGAATGCTTTTCAGCCAGTAAGACATCTGTGAAACTTAGCTGTGCTGGAAGAAACACAGCAGGCAGCTTGAGCACAGCAAGATCCCACAACAGTGTAGTGATAATGGCCCGGATAATCCATAAACGTGATTTAAATATCAATCAGGCAGAGGGCTGATTTGAAACACTGCAATGGGATCTTTGGCAGCTAACTCAGAGGACAGACAGGTTCCCTGCTTATCATCTCAACCAAAAGGCAGCAGCTCCATCAGTGCAGCACTCCCTCAGGACTGCATTGATGTGTCTGCCTGGATTATGTTCTCAAGCCTTCAACAGCCTGAATTGTTGGCTTTAGCGGAGAGAACTTTGGCTGCACTCAGCAATAGCTTTTTCCCCGCTGTTATTAGACTGATGAGTGGACCTCTCTGAATTCAAATCATGTTGATCTTGCTTTGTGCAGCTCCTATACAACCCTTAGTTTTGTAAGTCGCGCTCTGTCGAAGCACCTCATGATCAGTATGCCTTTGTTTTCTGTGATCTACCTGTACTGCTCGAGAAACAAAACTTTTCACTGTACTTTGGTATGCCTGCCTTTCTCGGTCAATGCATTGAGTACACGAGTTGGGAGGGGATTAGAGTAGTGCTGGAAAAGCACAGCAGGTCAGGCAGCATCCGAGGAGCAGGGTGGAGAATCTGCACCCTGCAGGCTTCCTGCCTCTATTCCTGATGAAGGGCTTTTGCCCGCAACATCGATTTTCCTGCCCTTTGGATGCTGCCTGACCTGCTGTGCTTTCCCAGCACCGCTCTAATCCAGACTCGGGTTTCCAGCATTTGCAATCCTCATTTTTACCTTGAAGAGTTGAGAGATCATGTTGCTGCTTTACAGGAGATTGGTTGGGCCACTTTTGGAAAATTACATGCAATTTTGGTCTCCTTCCTATCAGAAGGATGCTGTTAAACTTGAAAGGGTTCAGAAAAGATTTACAAGGATGATACCAGGGTTGGAGGATTGAGCTACAGGGAGTGGCTGAATAGGCTGGGGCTGTTTTCCCTGGAGTGTCAGAGGCTGAGGGGTGACCTTACAGAGGTTTATAAAATCATGAGGTGCATGGGTAGGGTAAATAAACAAGGTCTTTTCCCTGGGGTGGGGGAGTCCAGAACGAGAGGGTATATAGGTTTAGGGTGAGATATAAAAGGGACCTAAAGGGGCAACTTTTTCATGCACAGGGTGTGCGTGTATGGGATGAGCTGCCTGAGGAAGTGGTAGAGACTGGTACAATTACAGCATTTGAAAGGCATTTGGATGGGTATATGAATAGGAAGGGTTTAGAGGGTATGGGCCAAGCAGTGGAAAATGGGACTAGATTAGGTTAGGATATCTGGTTGGCATGGACAAGCTGTTCTGAAGGGTCTGTTTCTATGCTGTATATCTCTATGAATGTATAAATCAAATCAAATCAAATCAGCATAATTACAGGAGGAGAGGTTTGGAGGGGAGGAGGAGATCAAAGTTTTATAGAATGTGAACTGTTGCAGCAAAGGTATGTCCCAAGAGACATGGGCACTGAAAGCTGGAATGGCACTCCCAAAGAGAGAGTGCTGCATTGTCAGAGGTACCGTCTCTGAGTGTGATGTTAAACTGAGGCCCTGACTGCACCCTCCAATGGTGCGTAAAACTTCAAGGAGGAATGGGGGTGTGGTGGTGCCTGGTTATTTTTTTCCTAAATCAATATCACTTTGAGCAACCAATTCTCTTAATTGTTTCATTGTTTACTTGAACTGGAGTTTCATGAATTGACTGCGTGATTGTGAATGCACTTTCAAAATCACTTCATTGGTTGTAAAGACTCTTGAGACACCTGGACATCATGGAAAAGGTGGTACAGGATCTCCAGTTGATCACTTATCCTACATGATCCCCATTTATTCCACAGGAATTTGCCAAAGATCCTTTGATAGCGTCTCCACAGCCCACAACCACTTCCATCTAGAAGGACAAGGGCAGCAGATACATGAACATTCTCCAAGCCATTCACTGTCCTGACTTGGAAATATATCAATGTTCCTTCACTGTCGCTGGGTCAGAATCCTGGAATTTCCTCTCTAAGGGCATTGGGGGTCAACACGCAGCAAGTGGACTACAGTGGTTCAAGGAAGCAACTCATCCCAACCATCTCATGGGGCAACTAGGAACGGGCAATAAATGCTGATCCAGACAGTAACACTCACATCCTGCGTGTGAGTACAAGAAAATGGTTCCAGTTGATCATTTATCGCACACAATCTCCATTTGTTCTAAAAGATCCATTGTTGATCAGTAATCCTATATGATCTATATTTATAGGATCTCCATTTATTCTATAGGGTCCCCTGTTTGTCAGTTATCCTATATGATATGCACTCATTCTACAAAATTCCCAGTTGGTCAGGTATCTTACACAATTCCCATTTATTCTGCAGGGTTCCCAGTTGATCAGTTAGCCTGCATGATATTTGTTTATGCTACAAAATTCCCAGTTGGTCAGTTATCCTACACAATCCCCATTTATTCTGCAGGGTTCCCAGTTGATCAGTTAGCCTGCATGATATTTGTTTATGCTACAAAATTCCCAGTTGGTCAGGTATCTTACACAATCCCCATTTATTCTGCAGGGTCCCCAGTTGATTGGTTATTCTGCCTGATATTTGTTTATTCTACAAGATTCTCAGTTGATCAGTTATCTCACACAATCCCCATTTATTCTATAGGATTCACAGCTGATTGGTTATCCTGCATGATATTCCTGTATCTATACGTTTCCTGGTTATCATTTATCCTATAAAGTCCCCATTTATTCTCCAGGGTCCCCAGTTGGTCAGTTATCCTGCATGATATTCATTTACTATATAAGATCCCCAGTTGATTATCTATCCTCCACATTCTCCATTTATTCTATAAGATCCTCAGTTGATCATTGATTGACATGAAGCTTAGTTGTGCACCTTTTAAAGCTAATCTATTGTTGAAGAAGAGGGTGGGAAATGCAATCCAGTCCTGAACTGATGCCCAAAAAACACGCATAATGTTGGAAACTGGAGTATAACGATTTTCCTGAAGACTGCAGAAGCAGGGAAACTAATGTTAGATTATCAAAAAAGGTCTGCTTTCATGTTTTTGAGAGAAATGAGGGAAAAGCCAGCATTATTAATGATATCCATGGCTTGAGAACACATTAGGAACTAAAGCGAAAAGAAGCCTCTGTACCTAGACCTCAGGGGAGGGGGTCTCTGACTTGCTACTTGGTTCCCTTAAGGAGTTCTTAATAATGATTGCAATCAGATCTATGAATCCCAAACTCCAGTTACATTTTTTGTGAGTCTGTTGGTTTTGCATGTTAGTATACAACTTGCAGAGAGCATATTGAGCTGGCTTACGGAACATTTTCAGTGAAGGAGATCTTAAGACACATTACCACAGCACTGCAGTACAGCATCTGGCTTTAGTTGAAGCTGTGTGTAGATATGGCATTTTGCTTTGGACTTTGGAAGAAGGACCCTTGTAGTAATAAGGTAAAGGAAGAAATATTAGTGATCCTGGTGGGATACAAGGCTGATTTGAAATTGTGCGCACATTTTCCTTTCCATAAGGCAAGTACTTAATGATTGCATGGGGCTGCCAAACATTTGACAATTTGCTTTTCTTGGAATATGCAGCCACCAGAACTCTGAGCCAAAGAGTGAGTCACGTTGATTGAATCATGAGTTTGAAATGCTGAACATCAAGAGCAGGTTGATAGTGGACAATGAACTATTGAACTTTCCCTTTTTATTGAGCCACTCATGCAGTTTCACTCACCTCTTGTGAGCTTCTACTGGGAAGCCTTTTTTCTCTTCACTCTTCTGTCTCTGGGCTGCTTTGGATATGCTCAATTTCAAAGCTCCCCCTACACTGTCCCAATGATGGGTTCGACCCTCTCCACGGCAACAACAGGCTCGTCCTGTTCTCTGTTTCCCTTTGTTTATCACTTTTTTAAATTTTTGGTTTCTTGTGAATTTGGGTGAGCCACATTCTAGAGCTGTCACCTTGGGGATAGTGAAGTCTCACCATTGGAGCAATTGGAAATGGGATGGAGCTGTCCCAGAGAAGGCCGGAATCCGATACCCAGCCTGCGCTCAGTCACTTTCGAATGGTGTCTATCAGTGAGTCAAAATACTAATGTCAATTGAGTGCCTTGGTGTCACTTCCAATTCTGACTGTTCAGTTGTCATTTGGAGACATTGTAATGGTCTTTGCCTCACTTATGTTCAGTCCAAAAGATTCACTGTGTCTTTTGACTGGGCCTATCATAGCCTTACCTCTTGGTGGTACTAAAGCAAGCAAGGCTATGGGCTAAGTGCTGGAAAACAGGACTTTCTATAATTCATTCATGGGATAAGTGTGTCGCTAGCTAGGCCAGAATTTATTGCTCAGAGGACAGTTAAGAGTCAACCACATTGCTGTGGGCCTGGAGTCACATGTAGGCCTGACCAGGCCAGACTCTTAATTTCAGATTTTTATTAAATTCAAATTTTTATTGAATTCCAGTTCCGCCACAGCGGGTTCCCAAGAGATTAGCTCAGTCTCGATATTCACAGATTTGATAAAGTGTGGAGCTGGGAAAAGCACAGCAGGTCAAGCAGCATCAGAGGAGCAGGAGAATCGATGTTTCAGGACTCTATGGTGAAGAGTCTTGGCCTGAAATGTCGACTCTCCTGCTCCTGTGATGCTGCTTGACCTGCTGGGCTTTTCCCAGCTCCACACTTTATCGATTCTGATTTTCCAGCATCTGCAGTCCTCACTATCTCTGGATTTACAGTTCAACAGTTGTATTACTAGGCCAACACCTCCCCATCAGATCAGAGTAGTTCAGTGACTGCTTTTGACCAGCACAGATACAATGGATGGCCATTTGTCTCTGCTAAGGCTCTATGTTCCTTTCTGTTCCTGCATTCTCTACCTACGCGCGATTCCAGACGGAACGGTCTCCGATAAATTCAACCACATCTCCATTCAAAAATGAAATCCAGGTGTGATTATCTGCAGCAATAGGCGAGGCCTGAGAGTTAAACATCAGAATGAACCTGATATAGTGTCCCGAACAATCCTCTCTGCTATGCTCTTCAGATGTGAGAGTCAGACTCCGAAAGAAGAGAGGGGAGGATAATTTTGAATTGACAGAGGATGCTCCAAATCAGCTGGATGGACAGAAACATGGGTAAGTGAGTTAGATCGAGAGTAGATGTTCACTATTTATTCATTGTACAGATGTCTGATATTGTCAAAAAAAAGACAAGAAGTTCAGGTTTATCGTCTTGTTCTCACTGACCTCTAGAACCGTGGTCACGGGCTAAGGAGACGGAGTAAACCATTTCGGGTGGAAATGAGGAGAAATGTCTTAACCCAGAGAGTGGGGAGCCTGTGGAATTCTCTGCCACAGAAAGTGTTTGAGGTCAAAACATTGAATGCTTCAAGAAGGAATTAGGTATAGTTCTTAGGGGCTCAAGGGATCAAAGGGGGATAGCAGGAACAGGAGACAGCCATGTTCATTTTGAATGACAGAACAGCCTCAATGGGCAGAACTGCCTGCTCCTATTTTCAATATTCCTTTGTTTCACACAAGTGCAAATGCTTCACACTGTGAGCCTAATTGATGATCCCGAATGGTCTCTCCTCTAGCTCTTGGCACAGTCTATTTCATCTAAATCATCTATTTAATAGATGATTTTCAATAGCAGAATCACATCTGGTGGTGGATATATTTTTCTGATTGCATGTACCCTTGATACTACAAGCATTAATACAAGGTTCCAGGGTTTACATAGGCAAAGGGAATGTTCGTGTGTGTTACACCATTCTCATTGAAAAAAAAAATGGGGTCACAGAGACATTCCCATGACAACACCCCGACCAATCAGAACCTACTGGCCTGGTTTGAGAATTAAGATTGACAGTTAACCATTCCAGCTGCATCTCTGTGCCAATGAATGCCAACCTTCTGCCCATACAGTATAATCCCAATTAGTCATGTGTAGGCCAAACCAGGTAAAGATGGCAGTTTCTCACCCTAAAGGACAATGGTGAGCCAGATAGACTTGTCCAACAATCAACAAAGCTTTGACATTCACCAGCAGACACTTTAATCCAGATCTTTATAGAATTCAAATTCCACATCTGCAATAGAGATACTCATCCCCGACCTCTAGAATATCATTTTAAAAGATGTGCAGATCAGGTGAATTGGCTATGATCAATTGCCTATAGTGTTAGGTGCATTAGTCAGGGGGAAATGTAGGGAAATGAATCTCGGTGGGTTACTCTTCAGAAGGTTGATTTGGACTTGTTGGGCTGAAGGGCCTGCTTCTATGCTGTAGGGAATCTGATCTAATCTAAATTACCAGGGACTCTGTCCAGATTGTCTAGTGAAAATGCCACTAGGTCAGCGCTCCCCAATGGAATAGAAAGCAGCTCTCAGTAATGGCAACCACGAACCTATCATTACTTATTTCTAGAATCCAATCTCATTCACTGATATCATTTAGATCATCCTTATCTAGTCTGGCCTCTGGAAGTCTCCAGATCCACAGCAACATGGATGATCCTTAATTGCCCTCTGAACTATGTTATGGACTAGAACAAACTCTCTCTAAATATTTTAAGGAGCTGGCCTAGACTCTAACCTTTTATTACTTTAAAGGCAAGTGCCAGGTGTTGCATTCCAGAGGCAATTTGATTGGTCAAATTGATAGCCTTGTGGTATCTTCACTCGACTGTTTAGACAGACACCCAGGTAATGCTCTGGTGACTGGAGTTCAAATCACTGCTATGGCAGATGGTGGCATTTGAATTCAATAAAAATCTGTTATTAAGAGTGTACTGCAGACCACAAATCCATTGTTGATTGTTGGAAAAAACCATCTGGGCCACTAATGTCCTTTAGGGAGGAAACTGCCATCCTTACCTGGTCTGGCCTATATGGGTCTCCAGACCCACAGCAATGTGGGTAATTCTTAACTGCCCTCTGGGCAATTAGGGATGGGCAATAAATGCTGACTTAGCCAGGGACACTCACATTCTATAATTGAAAAATGAAGTCTTGAGGCAAAACATACTTTATTCATACACCATAGTTCAAATCCAATAAAGGAAAGAAGAAATTTGATAACTTACCTCCACTGGAAAACTTAACAGAATAATAGATTTATTCAACCACTGAACAGTAACTGTTCCAATGTAGCAACATCTCATAAAGATATCCTGGGCAAAAGGCAAAGTCAATAAAATAGATTGTCTCACATGCAATTCACCAGTCCAGGATGAAAAGCATCAAGAGAAAACTGTGTGTGTGTGTGTGTGTGTGTGTGTGTGTGTGTGTGTGAGAGAGAGAGAGAGAGAGAGAGAGGGAGACAAAGAGAGAGAGAGACAGAGAGAGACAATAGCAGGGAGAGATGTACTGTGTGTGTGTGTGTGTGTGTGTGTCTGTGTGTGTGAGAGAGAGAAAAAGAGGGAGAGGGAGACAAAGAGAGAGTGAGAGAGACAGAGACCGAGAGAGACAATAGCAGGGAGAGATGTACTGCAGCTTCTAAACCAATTTACAAGACCTAGCAACGGCTGCTGAAAAATTAATACTAAAAATCCTGGTTCTGTGGGAGCTTGACACCATCCGTTCAGGCTGCTTCTATTGTTCCAACTTTACAAAACAAGGACTCACAAGCTGCTTATTTTATTGGCTTTGGAGCAGATGCTCAGTGCCTCTGTCTCACCCTTTCTACATAAAAAAAGAAACAGGACAAAATACACCTCTTTAAGCCAGAGGACCACCATAAATGACCCACTCATTTCAAGGACAATGAGGAGTGGATGACAAATTCAGGTCTCGCGGGCAACCCCCACATCTCATGGAAGAAAAACTAAATCTTCTGACTGCTCAGGGCAGCAGCAGCCAATAATTTTTCATTTTCCATCAATTGCTCCAACAAGAAAAGACAAAATAAAGGGGAGATAGCTGAGTTTTAACAAATAGGACTGGGATAGTGTACTGACACCAGACACTTATGAATTGAAACCAAGTTATCGAGAGGTTCATTGTTTTGCTGAAAGTTAAAAGAAAACTCCATGACTATGAACTTCTTTCGAAAACAATTATTTTTCCATCACTTCTGAGACAGCTGAGAAATCTGCTTTCAGTTGAACAATCGTTCAGATCCTACTTGACACTGGAGCTCATTGGTGATGTTCTGTCTGACAGGTAATGAGAACGTCCTCTGGGGTCTGGTATTCAAGAGAACAGAACAGAAAGACTGCAATTATGTTCTAGCTTACACAACCACAGCATGTCCCAAAATACCTCAGAGCCAATGAAGTGCAGTACACTTGAAATGTAGTCATGGTTACGGAGGCAGAAGCAAGGCAGCCAATTTACAAGCACATGGAACAAGAGTAGGCCATTCTGCCCTTCCAGCCTGTTTCTCCATTCAATACCATCATGGCTGATTCAATTTAACATCGACACTACATTCCTGCATCTCCCCTTGGTCATCAAGAATTTATCAACTTCTGCCTTAAAATAGCTCAAGAATCTGCATTAACTGCCTTTTGAGAAGGCGGATTCCAAACACTCCCAACCCTCTTAGAGAAAATAAGTTGTTTCCATATCTCTGTTTGAAATGACTGTTCCTTTCTTTGGAAACAACGACCCCTGTTTCCAGATTCCCCCACAAGAGGAAACACTTTGAAGACATCAGCCTTGTCAAGTCCTCTCAGAATCTCTGTGTCGGAACACTCAGGATCTGGGCACAGCAAGCTCTCACAATTAGACCCATCACGTGTAACCTGTCGTATTTTTTTTGTAGATATTTTTATTGAAATTTAACATTTTTGCAAATTTACAAAAATAAACAAAACTCTCAAATACAAACATTGATGTACAATTAAATCATATATACAATAGTCATAATTTAACAAAGAAAAGAGAAAGAAAGAAAACAAAAAAAGAAAAAAAAGAAACGAAAAAAGAAAGAAAAAAAAACTCAACTTTCTACTAATCTAACCTATAACTAACCAGAGTGTATACCTAAGTCTCTTACATGCTCGGAATGTATAAACATCAAATATAATAAAACCCGTATTCGCGCAGGATTCCTCTCCCAAGGGGCCCCGGAGCAGCCCGGTCTGAAATCTTCACTAAATAAAAGCCCTTGTTAGGATAGCCGAAATATCTGCATTTATATAATTCAAAAAGGGCTGCCATATTTTATAAAATAATTCAGTCTTTCGGTGCACCATATTTGTGAGGAAGTCAAGGGGGATATATTCCATAATTAATTTGTGCCAATTTGAAAGTCCAGGGGGGCCCTCAGCCACCCAGTTCACCAAAATATTTTTCCTTGCACAGAAAGAGAGAATAGAAAATAGTCTCTTCCCATGCATATCCAGAGATGAGAGGTTCGAAAAGCCCAAAAGGAGAGATACAGGGTCCACCCTAATTTCCGTTCCTAAAATTTCTGTCAGGGTATTTGCCACTTTAGTCCAGTATCTGCGGATTTTCTGACAAGTCCACAGACAATGTACAAGAGTACCCACCTCTATTTTGCATTTAGGACACATTGGAGGTGCTCCTGCCTTAAATTTTGCCAGTCGAGCCGGAGCTATATGGGCCCTATGAAGTATCTTTAGTTGGATAGCCTGAGTTCTGTTACAGATAGCAATTCTTCTAGCATTTTCCCAAATGTCATTCCACATATCCTCAGAGATTTCTAGCCCCAAGTCCTGCTCCCATGTTTTAAGCAGGTCATCCATGTCTCCTGAGACTCCATCATGTAGCAAATGGTATATAGTACTAACGGAGGATACCCCCGCTGGTCATAAGACATTATGTTCTCTGTCTGATTTATAAAGACTATCTATTAATGTAGTCTTCCTCTGTATATAATCTCGAACTTGGAAGTATCGAAAGAGATCCCCATTAGGTATTCCGAATTTCAGACGCAGCTGCTCAAAGGACATCAGGATCCCATCTTTAAATAGGTCCCCTAAGCATGAGATGCCCCTGGATCTCCAGAGTTTAAAGGTGGCATCTGTAATCCCCGGTTGGAATCCCCATGCGCCTACTATTGGTGCATGGGGGGATGTTTTATGTGAGTTACCCTCATTTTGCCGCATTATATTCCAGGCCTTAATTGTGTTTAATATTATGGGATTTTTACAGTGGTCTGTAATGATTTTCCTCTTATCTGAAAATAAAAGGTTAATAAGTGGGTATTTTACTTGGGAGGCTTCGATATCCAGCCAAATTGATTGTGGATCAGATGAAACCCAATCAGCTATGTAACTTAGTAGGGAGCTTAACTGATATTTCCTAAAGTCTGGGAAGTCCAGTCCTCCCCTTGCCTGTGGAAGCTGTAGCTTCTTCAGCTTAATAAGGGTCCGTCTATGATTCCAGATAAAGGAGCCCAACCAGCCATATAATTTACGTAGGGCTAGCCTTGGCAGCATCAGCGGGAGCATTCTCATAGGATATAAGAGACGGGGCAGAACATTCATTTTAATTAATGCTATTCTCCCTAGCCAGGAAATCGGAAGGTCTCTCCATTGCTGGAGGTCCTGCCTTATCCTTTCCATTAATTGTACAAAATTAGCCCTATACAGCTGATCAAATACTGGCGTGATAAAAATACCTAAATATAAGAAGCCCTCCAGGGACCAACGGAAGGGAAAAGGGGATCCGTCCATTAAGTGGGGTATCATAGCCAGACCACCCATTGGCATGGCTTCCGATTTTGAAAAATTAATTTTATAGCCTGAGAATGCACTAAATGTATTAATAACTTGAATTAGACGAGGCACTGACATTAAGGGATTACTGAGGAATAAGAGAACGTCATCTGCATAGAGGGTAATTTTGTGTTTACCTGTACCAATCCTCGGGGCCGTTATATTAGGATCAGTCCGGATGGCTTCTGCTAATGGTTCGATTATCAGTGTAAACAACAATGGTGAGAGAGGACATCCTTGACGGCAGCCCCTACCCACACTGAAGCCATCTGATCTTAACCCATTAGTAATAACAGCTGCTTTGGGGTCATTATACAATGTTGAAACCCATTTGGTAAACACCTGTCCAACGCCAAACCTTTCCAATGTGTAAAATAAATATGACCATTCAACCCTATCAAATGCCTTTTCCGCATCCAATGAAATTACTACTCCTGGTATCTTTCCCTGATGACAGGCTTGGATCATATTCAAGACCCTTCTGATATTATTGGATGATCTGCGGCCCTTACTAAATCCCGTCTGGTCCTCCTTTATAATATATGGCAGTACCCTTTCTAGTCTTAGTGCTAACATTTTTGAGAGAATTTTAAAGTCTACATTTAGTAAGGATATTGGTCTGTAAGATGCACAATCTTCTGGGTCTTTTCCTTTTTTGAGGATAAGAGAAATATTTGCTTCTTTCAGCGTGGGCGGGAGACAGACCTGACTATGCGCAAAATTATACATATCCATAAGTGGGTCAACCAATATTCCTGTAAATTCTTTATAGAATTCAGCTTGAAAACCATCTGGGCCCGGTGCTTTTCCGCTCTGAAGTTGCCTAATTGCCTCAAGTATTTCTTGGACTGTTAAAGGGGTATTTAGGGCCGACACCTGTTCCGGAGTCAGGCCCGGGAAGGTCAAATTTTTTAAAAATGACTGCATCCTCCTAATCCTATCTTCACAATCCTGCGATCTATATAGTTCAGAATAAAATTCTTTAAAGGTCGCATTGATCTTTTTATGATCATGAGTCAGGGTACCTGTACTTTCCTTGATGGTCGGAATAGTTTGAGGGGCTTTCTTTTTCTTTGCAAGAAATGCTAAGTATCTACCTGGTTTGTCGCCATATTCATATAATCTTTGTTTCGCAAATAATATTTCCCTTTTAGCCGTTTGAGTAAGCGCGGTGTTTAAAGCTGTCCTAAGAGCCGTAATCCTCTGCAATTTTGTGATAGAAGGTCTATCAGCATATGCTGTTTCGGCTGCTTTTAGGCGAGCTTCGAGCAGACGCTGTTGCTCTCCCTTCATTTTCCTCTGGGACGCTGAATAGGAGATGATCAAACCTCGTGCATAAGCTTTGATGGTCTCCCACATCATTGACGGATTGCTAGCCGTACCAGTATTAATTTCTAAAAAAGTTTTAAGTTCTTGGGAGAAGTACTTTAAAAATTTGCTATCTTTTATCAGGAAGGGGTCCATACGCCAATGCCGAGCAGATGTCCCATTGTTCTTTACCTTAGTTTCCATGTATACAGCGGCATGGTCAGAGATTGCTATAGTACCTATTTTACAGGTTGCTATAGAGTTTAGAAAAATCGATGGGGCAAAAAACATATCAATTCTTGTGTGACATTTATGTGGATTAGAGTAGAAAGAAAAATCTCTACCCTGTGGATGGAGACATCTCCATACATCTACCAATCCTAATTCTTTATTCAGGTCCGCCAGTTGTCTAGATCTGGGAGATACTCCAGCGGCACTCTTGGGAATCCTGTCTATTTCCGGATCCATAATACAATTAAAGTCTCCCCCTATAATTGTATGACGGGCACCAAAGGCCATCAGTTTTGAAAAAGCTTCCGTTATGAATTTAAAGGGGTGTGCCGGGGGGCAGTATACATTTAAGATCCCATATTCCTCTCCATTTATGAGGGCTTTAATCAAAATATATCGTCCAGATTCGTCTTTTATCTGATTTAGAATTTTCAAAAGGAAGTTCTTCCGGACAAGGATAACGACTCCCCTGCTTTTTGAATTAAAAGAGGAAAAAAAGGCCTGATCAAATCCGCCCTGTCGTAATTTTAAGTGTTCTTTATCCGACAGGTGTGTCTCCTGTAGGAGAGCTATATCAACTCTCTCCTTCTTAAGATTTGATAATATTTTCTTCCTTTTAACTGGCGAATTACTCCCCCTGACATTCCAGGTGCACCACTTAACCGACTGTTCAGCCATAATCATCTGGACAGATCCGAGACCCCTCGGGAGGGGAAATCCTATCTAGAACATCCCGAGCATGGAGCATACAAGATTTACAAAAGTAAAGATTCTCTGATACACTCAAAACAATATAACAAAAAACTCTTTCTAAGTATAAAAAATATAAAACATTCCGAATTGGAGATTTTCTCCCTTGTTCCCAGGGAGCGTCACTTCCTCTCCCACAGTCCATCTTACCCTCTTCCAACCAGTGCCCCACCCTTGACCCAGGTGTTCCTCAATAAAATGAGGAGAATTCAAATATAATATAAAGCTAGAGTTAACAGTGAACACCCCACCCCCACCCACACCCACATCTAAATATATTTGGGAATATTAATACCATATATAACTATAAGATTACAATCTCAACATGTAATACTTAAATATAATACCACAAAATAACAGGGGAAAGAAAAACAACCCCGCTCCTAAAAACAGAAGTAAAATAGAATAAGGTAACCACCTCTCCCCATCAACATTAACCAAACGCCCCAACATATATATATATATATATACATACACACATAGGGGGAAAGATAAGAAAAGATGAAGGGATGTAAACCAAAATAATGGGAAAGGCAGACCAGCGTCCACAATCTCTTATAGTTTATTTAAGAGAGTCCAAGAATTCCTTAGCCTTCTCCGGTGATCCGAAGTTATATATGGATCCTTCGTGGCTAAGGCGTAGCGTCGCTGGATATCGTAAGGAGTACTGGATATTTAAGTCCCTTAAACGCTTCTTCGCCTCATCGAATGCCTTCCTCTTTCGGACCAAAGCTGGGGAGAAGTCCTGGAACAGCATGATCCTGGATCCTTTGTGGGTCATAGCTTGGGGATCTTTTCCCAGATTTCTTGAGGTTTCCAGGAGCATCTGCCTCTCCCTATAGCTCTGCAGCTGGAACAGGACCGGGCGTGGGCGCTGGGTTGAGCCGGGCCCACGTACTGTGACCCGGTAGGCCCATTCTACCCTTACCTGGCCTGATCCATTATGCAGATTTAAAAGTTGTGGCAGCCAATGCTCTAAGAATGCTGTCAGCTGACCTCCCTCTTCCTGCTCGGGCAGGCCCAACAACCGAATATTTTTTCTACGACATCGATTTTCGAGGTCATCAATGTGGTTTTCTAGGTTCTGGACTCGATTCTCGAGAAAATGGATGTGGTCAGCTGTTGATTTTATCCCAGTCTCTGAGGCTGCAGCCTTCGACTCCACCTCTCTGACTCGGCATTCCAATTCCTGAATGTCTCTGCCCTGCTTCTGCAGCTCGGCTGATAGTGCTTCTCTGCTCTGCCGAGACTCATCGATAAAAGCATCAATCTTCGCCTCCCACCTGGCAAACATCTCCTCAAAGCTCATCTTCATTGGTAAATCTCCTGAAGTAGCTGAAGACACCTTTGTTGCAGATGAAGAGGGAGAGGGTGGGGGAGGGGTCCCTGCTTTCTTAGAGCCGCCTGTTCCCTTCCCTTTACTCATTTTCCAGCTAGTATTAGACTATTTAAATGTACTAATAGGTAACTATTTAAGGTTAACAACTATTATAAATGGTTTAGTGAGTGTGGTGGGGGTGGATAGCCCACTTTTCCCAAGTTTTGGGTAGAGCACTGTGGACTCAGTCTTGCTGGGTCGCTGCCATCTTGGATCCCCCAACCTGTCGTATGTTTAGTGATGTTAGGTTGAACGGTAAATATTGGCCAGGGCAAGATGGAGAACTTCCTCCCCGTTCTGAGGAAGAGTCACTCGACCCAGAACGCTAACTCTGATTTATCTCCAGAGCCGCTGAGCTTTTACAGCAATGCCTCTTTTTATTATGATGGAGAACTTCTCTGATCTCTTTCGCAATAGTGATTGGATCGTTCACACCCAAATGGAATGAAAATCAGGATTTATGCCTCATCAGAAACTGAGCCCACAGTACAGCGGAGTGCATCAGTTGAGTTAGCACAGTGTGATATGGAGGTGTCAGCGTGGACTGAGGTGGGTGAGGTTAGAAGTCACATGACACCGGGTTATAGTCCAACAGGTTCATTCAAAATCACAAGCTTTCAGAACACTGCCTTTGACCTTCACCTGACAAAGGGCCAGCGCTCTGATAGCATGTGATTTCAAATGAACCCGTTGGACGAGAACCTGATGTTGTGTGACTTCTGAACTTACTACAATGTTGTAGAAGATATTAGAAAATTATCTCCATCTTCCGATAATCACTGATCAGGCATTCAGTTGTAGATCCAGGGAGGTCTTCGCCACACTCCTAACCTTGAGAATTTCAATTGCGTTTGATGTGCCAAATGTACAGTTGAATACTGTGTTGAATGTTATCTTCATTCAGTCCTGCATCACTGGGTTCAAATACAGTCATAGAGATGTACAGCACAGAAACAGACCCTTCGGTCCAACTTGTCCATGCCGACCAGATATCCTAATTTAATCTAGTCCCATTTGCCAGCACTTGGCCCACATCCCTCCAAACCCTTCCTATTCATATACCCATCCAGATGCTTTTTAAATATTAGAATTGTACCAACCTCCACCACTTCCTCTGGCAGCTCATTCCATACCACTCTCTGCATGAAAAAGTTGTCCCTTAGTTCCCTTTTATATCTTTTCCCTCTCACCCTAAACCTATGCCCTCTAGTTTTGGATTACCCTATCTTGGGGGAAAATGACTTTCTCTATTCACCCTATCCATGCCCCTTATGATTTAATAAATCTCAAGAAGGTCACCCTTCAGTCTCCGACACTCCAGGGAAAACAGCTGCAGCCTGTTCCACCTCTCCCTATAGCTCAAGTCCTCCAATTCCGTCAATTTCATTATAAATCCTATTTAAACCCTTTAAGTTCCATAACATCCCAAAGCTGAGAGTAGGTGTTCATATTCAGGCTGATATTCCACTGTCAGAGTACTGAGGGAGTGTTGCACTGTTTAGTTCTACCATTCAAATGTGAGGTTAAGTTGCAATCCTTGTTGTGTTCTTTAAGGTGGTCAGGAATGATTCCAGCGCCCCTTAGATCTCAGTGTCCTGGCTAACTCTCTAACTCCAATGAGCACAGCCATTAGAATCAGCTGTGGGCTGCAGGATTTCACTGTGAGAGCTGTGATTCATGCTTTGTTAATGCAACAACAATCTGCAGTGGCCTATACACAGCTGCTTTAACAATGGAACACAGCAGATGTCATTTCACAGGAGCATGGTCCAACAAAAATATATTGACGACAAAGAGGAGCATCTGAAATAATTGAAAGGGAGAAAGGTTTGGGAAACAAATTCCACACATACAGGGCCCAGGCAGCGGAAGTGGAATCGGGATGATTTTTCAGATTCCCCCTTTTCTCACTATCACCTTCTCACCATCACCTTCTCACCATCACCATTTCACCATCACCTTCTGACCATCACCATCTCACTATCACCTTCTCACCATCACCTCCTCACCATCACCTTCTCACCATCACAGCCTCACCATCACCTCCTCACCATCGCTTTCTCACTATCACCTTCTCACCATCACCTCCTCACTATCACCTTCTCACCATCACCACCTCACCATCACTTTCTCACCATCACCTTCTCACCATCACCTCCTCACCATCACCTCCTCACCATCACCAGTTCACCATCACCATCTCACTATCACCTCCTCACCAGCACCTCCTCACCATCACCAGTTCACCATCACCATCTCACTATCACCTCCTCACCAGCACCTCCTCACCATCACCTCCTCACCATCACCAGTTCACCATCACCATCTCACCATCACCATCTCACTATCACCTTCTCACCATCACCAGTTCACCATCACCACCTCACTATCACTTTCTCACCATCACCAACTCGCCATCACCTTCTTGCTATCACTTTCTCACCATCACTTTCTTACTATCACTTTCTCACCATCACCTTCTCACCATTACCCCATCACCATCACCATCACCATCACACCATCATCTTCTCACCACAGTTGACATGGAGGTCTCGGCTGTCCAGCTACCTTGCCCCCAGGCTGACTTCCTGGAGGCTGTTTCAGGGTGGGCAGTGCTCATGACCCCACACATGTTGAGAATTTGATGGTTGCCTCTTTCAGAATAATAACAAAGAGCAATAGATGCTGTGTCCATGGGTCTTAGTCTCCTCGCCCCTTTCCAAGCTATGTATTATCTTGTAAGTTTCTATTAAGTCTCCCCTTAATCTTCTAAACTCCAATGAATACAATCCCAGGATCCTCAGCCGTTCCTCGTATGTTAGACCTACCATTCTAGGGATCATCTGTGTGAATCTCCACTGGACACATTCCAGTGCCTGTATGTCCTTCCTGAGGAGTGGGGACCAAAACTGAACACAGTACTCCAAATGGGGCCTAACCAGAGCTCTATAAAGTCTCAGTAACACAACGGTGCTTTTGTATTCCAACCCTCTTGAGATAAGTGACAACATTGCATTCGCTTTCTTAATCACGGACTCAACCTGCATGTTTACCTTTAGAGAATCCTCGACTAGCACTCCCAGATCCCTTTGTACTTTGGCTTTATGAATTTTCTCACCATTCAGAAAATAGTCTATGCTTTTATTCTTTTTTCCAAAGTGCAGGACTTCGTATTTGCTCACGTTGAATTCCATCAGCCATTTCTTGGACTATTCTCCCAAACTGTCTAGATCCTTCTGCAGCCTCCCCACTTCCTCAGTACTACCTGCCTGTCCACCTAACTTCGTATCATCGGCAAACTTCGCTAGAATGCCCCCAGTCCCTTTATCCAGATCATTAATATATAATGTGAACAGCTGAGGTCCCAACACGGAACTCCGCGGGACACCGCTTGTCACCATTCCAAAACAGAACCTTTTATCCCAACTCTCTGCCTTCTGTCAGACAGCCAATCCTCAATCCATACCAGTAGCTCACCTCGAACACCATGGGCCCTCACCTTGCTCAGCAGCCTCCCGTGTGGCACCTTATCAAAGGCCTTTTGGAAGTCTAAATAGACCATATCCACTGGGTTTCCCTGGTCTAACCTACTTGTCACTTCTTCAAAGGATTCCAACAGGCTTGTCAGGCACGACCTACCCTAACTAAATCCATGTTGACTTATTCTAATCAGACTCTGCTCTTCCAAGAATTTAGAAACCTCATCATTAATGATAGATTCTAGAATTTTACCAACAACCGAGGTTAGGCTAATTGGCCTATAATTTTCCATCTTTTGTCTTGATCCTTTCTTGAACAAGGGGGTTACAACAGCGATCTTCCAATCATCCGGGACTTTCCCTGACTCCAGTGACTTTTGAAAGTCTCCGCTATTTCCTTAGCCACCTCTCTCAGAACTTTAGGATGTATCCCATCGGGGCCAGGAGATTTATCAATTTTAAGACCTTTTAGCTTTTCTAGCACTTTCTCTTTTGTAACGGCAACCATACTCAACTCAGCCCCCTGACTCCCTTTAATTGATGGGATATTACTCATGTCTTCCACTGTGAAAACTGACGCAAAGTACTTGTTAAGTTCTCCAGCCATTTCCTTATCTCCCATCACTCGGCTTCCTGCATCAGTTTGAAGTGGCCCAATGTCTACTTTAGCCTGTCGTTTGTTTCTTCTGTATTGAAAGAAACTTTTACTATCATTTCTAATATTACTGGCTAGCCTACCTTCATATTTGATCCACTCCTTCCTTATTTCTCTCTTTGTTATCCTCTGTTTGTTTTTGTAGCCTTCCCAATCTTCTGATTTCCCACTGCTCTTGGCCACTTTATAGGATCTCTCTTTTTCTTTAATACATTTCCTGACTTCCTTTGTCAGCCATGGCTGTCTAATCCCTCCCCGGATAATCTTTCTTTTGTACAGAACCTCTGTACAGTGTCCTCAATTATACCCACAAACGCCTGCCATTTTTGCTCTACTGTCTTCACCGCTAGGCTCTGCTTCCAGTCTATTTTTGTCAGTTCCTTCTCATGCCCTCATAATTACCTATATTTTACTGTAACACCATTACATCCGATTTTGCCTTCTCTCTTTCAAACTCCAGACTGAACTCTACCATATTATGATCGCTGCTTCCTAAGGGTTCCCTTACTTTAAGATCTTTTATAAAGTCTGGTTCATTATAAAGCACTAGGTCCAGAATAGCCTGCTCCCTTGTGGGCTCCATGACAAGCTGTTCCAAAAAGCCATCCTGTAAGCATTCCATGAATTCCTTTTCTTTGGATCCACTGGCAACATTATTTACCCAGTCCACCTGCATATTGAAGTCTCCCATGATCACTGTGACCTTGCCTTTCTGACATGCCTTCTCTATTTCCCGGTACATGTTGCGCCCCTGGTCCTGACCACTGTTAGGAGGTCTGTACATAACTCCCATTATGGTTTTTTGCCTTTGTGGTTCCTCAATTCCACCCACAGACTCCACATCATCCGACGCTATGTCATTCAGTGCCATAGATTTCATTTTGTTCTTAACTAACAAGGCAACCCCACCCCCTCTGCTCACCTCTCTGTCTTTTCGATAAGTTGAAAAACCATGGAGGTTTAACTGCCAATCCTGACCCCCCTGTAACTATGTCTTTGTGATACCTACCACATCATAATCATTCACTATTATCTGTGCCATTAGGTCATCTGCTTTGTTATGAATGCTACGAGCATTCAGGTAAAGTGCCTTAATGCTAACTTTATCATTAGAGATATTGGAAATCATAAGATGTTCTAAGTTATCCTTCCTTTTTGCTGCATTCCCAGTCTGCCTCGAGTTTAAATCCGCCTGCACATGTGCTATCCTGTTGCTTATCTTTCCATTTAACTCCACACTCCCTGTCGCTTTCACTTTCCCTTCCCCCCAACTCAGAAGTTTAAAGTCCTACTGACCACCCTATTTATCCTCTTCGCTAGAACATTGGTACCTGATCGGTTCAGGTGGAGACCATCCCAACGGTACAGATCCCCCCATTCCAAAACTGATGCCAATGCCCCATGAAGTGGAATCCCTCTTTCCCACACCAATCGCTTAGCCACGTGTTTACTTCCCTAATTTTCTTATCCCGATGCCAATTGGCACGTGACTCAGGCAGTAATCCGGAGATTACTGGAGTGCAGATGCTGGAGATCAGAGTCAAGAAGTGTGGTGCTGGAAAAGCACAGCAGGTCTAGCAGCATCCGAGGAGCAGGAGAATTGACGTTTCGGGCATAAGTTCTCATGAACATACTCCTGGCACCCCTCAATTACAAGATTTAAAAGACATCTGGATGGGTACATGAATAGGAAGGGTTTAGAGGGGTATGGGCCAACTGCTGGCAAATGGGACTAGGTCAGATTGGGCTATCTGGGCAGTGTGGACGAGTTGGATTGAAGGGAGTGTTTCTGTGCTGTATGACATTATCACCTTCCCAACGCTTAATTGGACAGTGAACCTCTGGCCATTGATTAGACAATTTTGTTAAAAACATGAATAAGTGATAGCTCCCCATTTGAACCTGTTAGGCGTCTCCAGTAGTAACATCCTGCCCACATGTCTCTTTATATTTGTCCTTGCAAACCTTGTATCCAGTTTCCTCTTTGGCACTCAGACTGCTCATTACCATTGTTCACTTTTAGGTAGTAATTTCAAGATCACAAGTCTCTGCGTAAACTAAAAAAACTAAAATGTCATCTTTCCTGACAGGATAACTGGCAAAAGCAGGAAACCAACACAGGGAAGTAAATGTTAAGATGTTTCTGCTGCTTCTTTAGTTCTATCTTAACGCATCTTGGATTGAGACCCTTTGTAGAGTCATACAGCACGGAAACAGACCCTTTGGTCCAACCCGTCCATGCTGACCAGATATCCCAACCCAATCTAGTCCTACCTGCCAGCACCCGGTCCATATCCCTCCAAACCCTTCCTATTCATATACCCATCCAAATGCCTCTCAAATATTGCAGTTGTACCAGCTTCCACAACTTCCTCTGGTAACTCATTCCATACACGCACCACCCTCTGTGTGAAAAAGTTGCCCCTTAGGTCTCTTTTATATCTTCCCCTCTCACCCTAAACCTATACCCTCTAGTTCTGGACTCCCTGACCCCTTGGAAAAGACTTTGCCTATTTATCCTATCCATGCCCCTCATAATTTTGTAAACCTCTATAAGGTTACCCCTCAGCCTCCGACGCTCCAGGGAAAACAGCCCTAGCCTGTTCAGCCTCTCCCTGTAGCTCAAATCCTCCAACCCTGGCAACATCCTTGTAAATCTCTTCTGAATCCTTTCAAGTTTCACAACATCTTTCCGATAGGAAAGAGACCAGAATTGCATGCAATATTCCTACAGTGGCCTAATCAATGTCCTGTACAGCCGTAACATGACCTCCCAACTCCTTTACTCCATACACTGACCAATAAAGGAAAGCATACCAAGCGCCTTCTTCACTATCCTACCTTCCTGCGACTCCACTTTCAAGGAGCTATGAACTTGCACTCCAAGGTTTCTTTGTTCAGCAACACTCCCCAGGACCTTACTATTAAGTGTATAAGTCCTGCTAAGATTTGCTTTCCCAAAATGCAGCACCTCGTATTTATCTGAACTAAACTGCATCTGCCACTTCTCAGCCCATTGACCCATCTGATCAAGATCCTGTTGTAATCTGAGGTAACCCTCTTTGCTGTCCACTACACCTCCAATTTTGGTGTCATCTGCAAACTTACTAACTGTACCTCTTACGCTCGCATCCAAATGATTTATGTAAATGACAAAAAGTCCATGCTGCACATAATCCCAAACTAAACTAGTCCCACCTGCCTGCTCCTGGCCCATATCCCTCCAAACCTTTCCTATTCCTGTACTTATCCAAATGTCTTTCAAATGTTGTAACTGTACCCACCTCCATCACTTCCACAGAATGTTCATTCCACCCACGAACCACCCTCTGCGTACAAAATTTGCACCTCACATCTCTTTTAACTCTCTCTCCTTTCAATTTAAAAATGTGCCCCCAGCCTTGATATCACCCTATCCTAGGGAAAAGACAACTACCGTTAACTCTATCCATACCCCTCGTTACTTTATAAGCTTGTATAACGATACCTTCCAGTGAATAATAGTTCCAGTCTATCCAGCTTTTCTCTATAACTCAAACCTTCTTTACCCAGCAACGTCTAGGTAAATTTCTTTTGGATTCTCTCCAGCTTAATAATATCCTTCCTATAACTGGGTGACCAGAACTGGGCACATTACTCTAGACCTGTGTCTGATTTCTCAGTTCTTTGGTCTGGTGTAGGATATCCAAGTATTCATTGTAACCATTGAACAAACATTCTAATTCCAGCCCTAAACCATTCTCCATTGGTCAGCTGCTCCCAGCATCAAAACCAAGCAAGAAATAAATTCAGATATTGTTACAGGTCTGTCTTTTAATATCTGAGATTTCAACATTTGCTGTATCTGATATATTTCTCAGATCTATGCAGAGATGAGACAAGTTTCTAGATTTGTAACAGGATTTTATTTGTGGTGCTTTTACAAGGTCAGTATCCAGCTCTTTTCACTGTTCTGATGAGGGTCACCAGACTTGGATGTTGCCAGATCTGCTGAGTTTCTCCAACAATTTCTGCTTTGGTCTCGGATCTCCCACATCTGCAGCTCCTTGTTTAACCTTTCCACAGCTTGTTTTGCTTGTCTCTGGGTCCACACCTAGCCCTAGCCAATCAATTACAGCCTCCATCGTAAACAGAACCACATAATCAATTGAGCGTTACATCCTCTAGTTCAGCCCAGGCAGATGGGATGGAATGTTTCTCTCCCCAGTGGAAAATAAAATTATCCTCTCACCTCCGGGAGCTGGATTTCAATCCAATCCTAAAGGCCAATGGAATAAAAATCTTTTCTCTCCACTTACCGATTATTCTGGTTCTTGTTTTGATTCTAAGATTACTTTTAAATATGGGTTGAGACCAACAGCATCGAACCGTCCCTACGAGAATGGCAATGGGTCAAAACTCACAGGAATTTGTTAAGTTCCTGCTTATTGTTTGCCAGCGAAGGAGCCTATGGTGTAGAGCTCTCTGAAATGTCACACTGTTGATCAGAATTTGATGAAATCATTGGATAGACAGCAAATCAGATGTAAATGAGCCATTCAAATGACTGTTCCTCTGGGGCCTGGTTCTCATTTTGTTTGCGTCTCAAAGCAATGATTCCCTCACTTGTTAGACACAAATACACTGATGGATGTAGAGACTGAGCTGCTGCTTGCTCAACCCTTCCGCGTGGTTACAGAAAGAAACCCACGGCTTTTACCTGACATCCGTGTATTTGCAGATGCACCTTGCTTTAGTTTGCTTCATTTATTCCTGGAGGTGGGCATAATCAGCTGGGTTAGCATTTATTACCCACTTCAACACCCAGGGCATCAATGTGGGCTTCAACAGTTTCCTCATTTCCCCTTCCCCCACCTCACCCTAGTTCCAAACTTCCAGCTCAGCACTGTCCCCATGACTTGTCCTACCTGCCTATCTTCTTTTCCACCTATCCACTCCACCCTCTCCTCCCTGACCTATCACCTTCATCCCCTCCCCCACTCACCCATTGTACTCTATGCTACTTTCTCCCCACCCCCACCCTCCTCTAGCTTATCTCTCCATGCTTCAGGCTCTCTGCCTTTATTCCTGATGAAGGGCTTTTGCCCGAAACGTCGATTTCGCTGCACTTTGGATGCTGCCTGAACTGCTGTGCTCTTCCAGCACCACTGATCCAGAATTTATTACCCATCCCTAGGCATCCCTTCGCTTAGATTTCGAAATTTTCGCCATAACTTTCGATTCACCACACCCCCCCCGTAGCCTCATCCATCCCTATCTACGTAACCTTCCCAAGTCCCTACAATATTTTCCAAAGCTGAAAAGTCTTGTTACAACCGTTTTAATTATAATATTTAAAAGACATTAATTACAACATGTAAAAGACATATGGACAGGTTCCTGGATATGAAATGTTGAGAGGGATGTGATCCAAACGCAGATAAATGGGACTAGTTCTATGTTCTATGTTCTATGTTCTATGTTCTAGTTCAGTTTTGGAAACCTGGTCAGTATGGATGAATTTGGCCAAAGGGTCTGTTTACATGCTCTATGACTCTCTGTTACTTGTTGTGTTTCCCATTTTCTTAACCAAATTATAATCCAGCCAATGGAATCTGTAGAAGTGCAGTACTTATACTGTCCCATTAACAAAATCAGATCTTTCTCCACTCTTTCAAGTCAATGCTCCAATTTCTGAGCTAACCTTGTCATGGTTTTAAGTTTTCAAGCAATCAGATTGTCTGAGATATCTTGGGGATCAAAAAGCAGTGACTACACAAATGTGAGCTCTGAGGACCCAGAAAATCTGACTATATCTCCCCAATTTGGTAATATTTAAATACAGAGTAACGTAGAGGCATGCTTATGTTACAGCATCCAGTCATATGAACTGAAACCATACCAGGGCTGTTTGAAAATCTGTATTTAGGTTATAAAAGAAATCTGTAAGTAAAGATGTTTGTATCAGAGAAACTATTAAAGGTGCTGAATTGTTGCAAAACCCAACCATTTGACTAATGCCCCCCAGGAAAGGAAACAGGCTGCCCCAGGTCCTATTACTCCACAATTACAACATAACATAAAGATATATTTCCCAGTTTATCTGTGCAGTGATGTAGAGTGTGTTTGGGCAGTCGTGGGATATAGGCATCAATGGCTGGCCCAGCATTTATTGCCCCTCCCTAGCTGCCCCTGGAGAAGGTGGGGGTGAGCTGCCTTCTTGAACCGCTGCAGTCCGTGTGCTGTGGGTTGACCCACAATGATCTTAGGGAAGGAATTCATGGATTTTGACCCAGTGACAGTGAAGGAAGGGGGATATATTTCCAAGTCAGGCAGTGAGTGGCTTGGAGGGGAACTTGCAGAGGGTGGTGTTCCCATGTATCTGCTGCCCTTGTTCTAGATGGAAATGGTCATGGGTTTGGCTGGAGCGAGGTAGGAGGAACCTTGGTAAGGGTCAGTCAGCAAGTCGGCTTTTGAAACTTGGGGGATCACTAAGGGGCAGTGTGGAATGGATGGAGATGCTATTATAATTAAGGGACAGGGAGGGTGCCACCACTTTTGATCTGCCCTCCCTACAACTTTAACAAATTTGGAATTGAAACTGTCCAGGGCTCCCATTGGAAAGGGAGAACGCCCCTCACTACCACTCCACCCCCACCCGTGGAAACAAACCATTGCCGCAGATCTGGCCCGGTTGGTAATGTGGAGGGACACTGTGGGGCAAGCTGGAGTCTATTACTGGATGGCCAATGCCATGGAAGGTTGGAAAATTCAACCTCCGATAGTAGACCTTTCAATACCTCAGTGATAATACACGCTGCTGCTTGGGATGTGCTGTTCCGAGCCTTGATCTGGCTTCCAACAAAATGGCTCCCATTGAGGGGCATGGGTTGGTGGTGGTGTTGGGGGATATGGGATGCCCCATGCACACCAGTGGATGCAGACAAAGGTGGCATGGTGGCTCAGCAGTTAGCACTGCTGCCTCACAGTACCAGGGACCCAGGTTTGATGCCGGACTTGGGTGACTGTCTGTGTGGGGTTTGCATGTTCTCCCTGTGTCTGTGTGAGCATGCTCTGGTTTCTTCCCACAATCCAAAGATGTGCAGGTTAGGTGAATTGGCCAGGCTAAAGTTGCCCATAGTGTTCAGGGATGTGTAGGTTTGGTGCATTAATCAAGGGAATAGGTTTGGGTGGATTACTTTTCAGGAAGGATGGGTATGGACTTGTTGGGGCAAAGACCCTGTTTCCACACTGTAGGGATACTATGATCTCACCTGCCTCCATTTCAGAGGTTAGGATCCTGTGTTCATTTCCCACCCTCCCATCCTTAAAGCACAGTGGTGGAATTTGAAGGCACGTTCTCATAATCATCAGCCCAGTAACATTACTACTGTCCGTAACACGCCAGGAGGTAATTACAATGATCCAAACAAAACCCTTGAAAAGAGAAGGTCACTTACTTGGTGCACGGGCGCACTTAACAATGTGTCTTCAGGCAGTTTAATGGTTAGTAAATTATTGAGTAAATTGCAGTTTAAATACAATTTACATTAATATAAACTCTCATCTTAATGCCATTGTCCCTCCAGTGAATATGTAATGTCATTTAATAACTGTGCAGTGAAAGCATATGTCAGCAGAATGCCACAACTATACTTGTTGGTGGTTTAACGTACTCAGGTCATCAACACTTTAATCTTCTGCTCATGTGCCCATGGAGCTAAGTGTCGTTGCTTATGTGAAGTAATTAATACCTCATTTTCGGGGAGCTGCAGCATCTAGTAAATAAAATGATAGAACAATTATTAAAAGCATCTCCAGTCTACTTGTCACAAACTCTCTTGTGTATCATTCACTGGGGCTTGCTTCATGAATAGAACTTTTAGGGCCCAAGGCCAGTTTTATAATGAGCTCCACAGACTAGCTACATTTCAATTGGATTTTCTCTCTATTTTTTTACACAGAAGATTTATTTTACTGCCCATGTTGACATTCAGGTTATAAATTGAAGCATTTTACTAATATATTGAGGTATTTCAGTATTGTGTGTGTGTGTGTTTGTGTTTGAGATTAGAACAGGTTGTTCAATTGGGAAGTGAGAGATTTATGTAACGGTGCATTCTGTGTAAAGAGACAAATTGCCTAGCTGACAGCGAGGCCTACATTCAGGTTAAAGCCTATTTGTCAGGCTTCAGCTGCTAGGAATACCTCATGTATGAATGTATGGGTTGCAGAGGGTAGAGGGATGAAGGGGCGGTGGGTGGGATAGGAAGAGGAGGCATGTGAAAAATAAAAGGCTTATATTTTGTTTGCTGAAAATGTGTTGCTGGAAAAGTGCAGCAGGTCAGGCAACATCCGAGGAACAGGAGATTCGACGTTTTAGGCATAAGCCCTGGGGCTTATGCCCGAAACGGAAATCTCCTGTTCCTCGGATGCTGCCTGACCTGCTGCACTTTTCCAGCAACACACTTTCAGCTCTGATCTCCAGCATCTGCAGACCTCACTTTCTCCTTATATTTTGTTTGGGATAGTAATGCAATCGGAGAAAGGGAGGACCGCAGATGCTGGAGATCAGAGTCGAGAGTGTGGTGCTGGAAAAACACAGCAGGTCAGGCAGCATCCGAGGAGCAGGAGAAGTTTGAGGAGCAGGATTCCTGATGAAGGGCTTATGGCCGAAACATCAATTCTCCTGCTCCTCGAATGCTGCCTTGACCTGCTGTGCTTTTCCAGTCATTTATGCTTGACTCTGGTCTGGCTCCCTCAGAGCCAGCTCCCTCAGGGTGAACAGACCCTCGGACACTCCTGCTCATTTCTGTCAGCCAGGGCTCCCTGATTAGATCAGATGGACAGCCCCAATCAAAGAAGTCATTTCCTATGAGGTCCACCCGCCTGACCTCGTTACCATCACTACAGTACTAGCCACTTGGCTTGTTGTAGTCAGGTGACTTCTACCATGAGGCAATCACTGAAGGCAAATCAATAAAGAGACAGTACCCCCTGGACCTGAGGTGCTGTTGGTTAGCTCAGTTGATTGGACAGTTGCCTTACGACACAACATGCTGCTGACAGCATGGGTTCAATTGCCCCACTGCCTGAGGTCGCCATGAAAGACCTTTCTTCCCTCACCTGGCGTGGTGACCCTCAGGTTAAACCACCATCTTGGTCTGACCAGACACCAACCCATGAGACCATGCCAGCTCCTTGCCTATAGCTCAATGTGCATTTATATAGCGTCTTTTGAGATTTCAACAGACTTCTCAGCCAGTAGGGCTCTTTTGAAATGTAGTCACTGTTGCTAGGTAAACAAGGGAAGCAATTTGTAAGCAGCAAGCTCCCTCAAGCAGCTAATGATCAGGTAATCTGTTTCAACGTTGTGAATTTGAGTGATAAACATTGGATAGGGCATCAACAGGACTACCCCATTCTTTGTCCAAATAGAATTGTGGGAGTTTTTCTTTCACTTGACAGGACTGATGGCCCTCTGTTTATTGGCACCTTTGACCACATTGCCCTCAGAATTGAGTTGGGACTGTCGGATTTGTGAGTTCATCTTCACAGAATGAGAGAGACTTTTAAACTGCAGGTTTCCCACAGGCAAGCGGTCAGTCAGCTCAGTTGGCTGGGTGGCTGGTTTGCAACTTAGAGTTGCAAATGTGTTGCTGGTCAAAGCACAGCAGGTTAGGCAGCATCTCAGGAATAGAGAATTCGACGTTTCGAGCATAAGCCCTTCATCAGGAATAAGAGAGAGAGAGCCAAGCCGGCTGAGATAAAAGGTAGGGAGGAGGGACTAGGGGGAGGGGCGATGGAGGTGGGATAGGTGGAAGGAGGTCAAGGTGAGGGTGATAGGCCGGAGTGGGGTGGGGGCGGAGAGGTCAGGAAGAGGATTGCAGGTTAGGAGGGCGGTGCTGAGTTGAGGGAACCGACTGAGACAAGGTGGGGGGAGGGGAAATGAGGAAGCTGGAGAAATCTGAATTCATACCTTGTGGTTGGAGGGTTCCCAGGCGGAAGATGAGGCGCTCCTCCTCCAGCCGTCGTGTAGTTGTGTTCTGCCGGTGGAGGAGTCCAAGGACCTGCATGTCCTCGGTGGAGTGGGAGGGGGAGTTAAAGTGTTGAGCCACGGGGTGATTGGGTTGGTTGGTTCGGGCGGCCCAGAGGTGTTCTCTGAAGCGTTCCGCAAGTAAGCGGCCTGTCTCACCAATATAGAGGAGGCCACATCGGGTGCAGCGGATGCAATAGATGATGTGTGTGGAGGTACAGGTGAACTTGTGGCGGATATGGAAGGATCCCTTGGGGCCTTGGAGGGAAGTGAGTGTGGAGGTGTGGGCGCAAGTTTGGCGGATATGGAAGGATCCCTTGGGGCCTTGGAGGGAAGTGAGTGTGGAGGTGTGGGCGCAAGTTTGCGCCCACACCTCCACACTCACTTCCCTCCAAGGCCCCAAGGGATCCTTCCATATCCGCCACAAGTTCACCTGTACCTCCACACACATCATCTATTGCATCCGCTGCACCCGATGTGGCCTCCTCTATATTGGTGAGACAGGCCGCTTACTTGCGGAACGCTTCAGAGAACACCTCTGGGCCGCCCGAACCAACCAACCCAATCACCCCGTGGCTCAACACTTTAACTCCCCCTCCCACTCCACCGAGGACATGCAGGTCCTTGGACTCCTCCACCGGCAGAACACAACTACACGACGGCTGGAGGAGGAGCGCCTCATCTTCCGCCTGGGAACCCTCCAACCACAAGGTATGAATTCAGATTTCTCCAGCTTCCTCATTTCCCCTCCCCCCACCTTGTCTCAGTCGGTTCCCTCAACTCAGCACCGCCCTCCTAACCTGCAATCCTCTTCCGGACCGCTCCGCCCCCACCCCACTCCGGCCTATCACCCTCACCTTGACCTCCTTCCACCTATCCCACCTCCATCGCCCCTCCCCCTAGTCCCTCCTCCCTACCTTTTATCTCAGCCGGCTTGGCTCTCTCTCTCTTATTCCTGATGAAGGGCTTATGCTCGAAACGTCGAATTCTCTATTCCTGAGATGCTGCCTAACCTGCTGTGCTTTGACCAGCAACACATTTGCAGCTGTGATCTCCAGCATCTGCAGACCTCATTTTTTACTTGCAACTTAGAGTGACAGGGGAAAGTGAGGACTGCAGATGCTGGAGATCAGAGTTGAGAGGTTGGTGCTGGAAAAGCACAGCATCTGAGGAGCAGGAGAGTCGACGTTTCGAGCATGTAGTCTTCATCAGGAGGGGGAATGTGGTGAAGCACCACATCATGTCTTCATCAGGAATAAGCTCTTCATCATTGCTTGACACGTCGACTCTCCTGCTCCTCAGATGCTGCCTGACTGGCTGAGGTGTGGTAACCATCAGTTTAAACCGCCATAGTTCTCTCTCTCTCTCTCTCTCCCTCTGTAGTAAGAGGGAGAGAGGAGCCCCATGGTGCTGTAGAGCTATGGCTACCTCATCTTACATCCCAAAAATACACAGGCCAGAGGAACATCATTAAGTTCCACTCCAAAGCTTCTTCCCCTGGAATCAGGCATAATTCTCCAGGAATCTGACTGTTTGTTTGCTCACCTATCTAACTCTGGAGTGTGTTTATTACAATTCTTTCTCTTTAATGTTGCTGTGATTGAATTGAGTTGTATAAGCATCTGAACTCCATAGAGATTCTTGAATTCCAAACCCATAACCTTTACCACCATTCATGACAAATCAATGGAAACAGCAACATCTTCAAGATCCCCCTTTACCACAACTCTCACTGCATTCTGTTTGATGTGCTGGTATTCTATTCGGGTGGACAAGGTCAGACATCACATGACACCCCAGGTAATAGTCCAACAGGTTGATTTGAAACCACAAGCCTTTGGACAGAAGATGATGAAGAAGCAGCGTTCCGAAATCTTGTGATTTCAAATGAAGCTCTCGGGCTATATCCTGGTATCATGTGACTTATAATGTTGAACAAAGGGACCTTGGGGTGCAGGTTGATAGTTTCTTGAAAGTGGAGCCAGATATGGACAAGATAGAGAAGAAGGCGCTTGGTGTGCTTTCCTTTGTTGGTGAAAACATTGAGTATAGGAATTGGGAGGTCATGTTGTGACTGTACAGGACATTGGTTAGGCCACGTCTGGAATACTGCATTCAATTCATGTCTCCATGCTATAGGAGGATGTTGTGAAACTTGAAAGGGTTCAGAAAAAATTTACAAGGATGTTGCCAGAGCTGGAGGATTTTACTGAGAGGGAGATACTGAATAGGCTGGAGGTATTTTCCCTGGAGCATCGAAGGCTGAGAGGGTGACCTTATATAGGTTCACAAAATCATGAGGGACATGGATAGGGTAAATAGTCAAGGTCTTTTTCCAAGGGTAGGGGAGTCCAAAAATAGATGGCATAGGTTTAAGGTGAGAAAGGAAAGATTTAAAAGAGACCTAAATGAGAGGGTGGTGCGTGTATGGAAGGAACTGCCAGAAGAAGTGGTAGAGGCTGGTACAATTACAACATTTAAAAGGCATCTGATGTGTATACGAATAGGAAGGTTTTAAAGGGAAATGGGCCAAATGCTGGAATAATTTAGGATACCTAGTCAGCATGGACAAATTGGACAAAAGGGCCTGTTTCCCTGTTGTACAACTCTATGCAGTTTGATTTTACAGATTAAGTGATAGATGATACTGAGAAAAGTCCTCTACAATCCTTGTTTGATATTTGAAAACACCAGCTTCACACATAATCAACATATCCAGTCTTTTGCAAACAAACAGAAAGATCCAGAACATTCTGGAAGATTCTCAAAGATCAGCTCAGAGTAAGAATTAACTTCAGGATTAACAGACTCTGAATACTGCCACATAGACAGTGACCCTTAGAGTCCATTTACCAATTTGTCAGCAAAGAACATTCGTGCGACTTTTTCAAAGATAATCAGGCTCATCAAGTTCGTCACCACCTCAATACAAATTAAAGTCTTCATGAAGGGTCTTTTGGACAAGATGAAGGCCATCCCATTAACACTGAAGATGTGAAGCCACAGTGACAGGCCCACAGCAATTACATGCTTTAGATGCAGGATCGAGATGTGGTGCTGGAAAAGCACAGCAGGTCAGGCAGCATCTGAGGAGCAGGAAAGTCGATGTTTCGGTATGAGCCCTTCATCAGGAATGCTTTAAATGCAGCCAACATTATAGTGAACCACATCAAGCCAATAAAATGAGCTACGGATGTGGTTTGTTTCATCTACTTCTGCATCAGTGTTCACTGTGGAGAGGGTCATGATGAATGTTGAGATTAGAGATAGAAGCTTGTTTACTGTGGATCACATTGACATAAGGAGGGAAGATGTGTTGGGTACGCTTAAGGATATTAAGGTGGACAAATCCCCAGGACCGGATGGGATCTATCCCAGGTTGCTGAGGGAGGCGAGAGAGGAAATAGCTGGGGCCCCGGCAGGTATCTTTCTAGCATCCTTAAACACAGGTGAGGTGCCTGAGGACTGGAGAGTTGCTCATGTTGTACCCCTGTTCAAGAAAGGTAGTAGGGATATTCCAAGTAACTACAGACCAGTGAGCCTGATGTCAGTGTTGGAAAAATTGCTGGAGAAGGTACTGAGGGATAGGATCTATTTATATTTAGAAGAGAATGGGCTTATCAGTGATAGACAACATGTTCTTTTGTGAGGGAGATTGTGCCTTACCAACTTAATAGAGTTCTTTGAGGAAGTGTCTAAACTGATAGATGAAGGAAGGGCTGTGGATGTCATATACATGGACTTTAGTAAGGCGTTTGATAAGGATCCCAATGCTAAGCTAATGGAGAAAGTGAAGTCACATGGTGTACAGGATGTTTTAGTTAGGTGGATAAAGAACTGGTTGAGCAACAGGAGACAGAGAGTAGTAGTTGAAGAGAATTTCTCAAAATAGAGAAAGTAACTAGTGGTGTTCCACAGGGGTCAGTGTTGGGGCCACTGTTGTTTGTAATATACATAAATGACCTGGAAGAGGGCACTGTTGGTCTGATTAGTAAGTTTGCAGGTGACACGAAGATTGGTGGAGTAGCAGAAAGCATAGGGACTGTCAAAGAACTCAGGAGAATATAGATAGACTGGAGAGCTGGGCGGAGAAGTGGCAGATGGAGTTCAATCCGGGCAAATGTGAAGTGATGCATTTTGGGAAGTCCAATTCTAGAGCGATCTATACTGTAAATGGAAGAGCCTTAGGAAAAGTTGATGTGCAGAGAGATCTGGGAGTTCAGGTCCATTGTGCCCTGAATGTGGCTGCACAGGTTGACAGAGTAGTCATGAAGGCATATGGTATGCTTGCCTTCATTGGATAGAGTATTGTGTACGAGAGTTGGCAGGCCATGTTACAGTTGTCTAAGTCTTTGGTTCAGTGCATTTAGAATACTGTGTACAGTTCTGGTCGCCGCATTGCCAAAGCGATGGGGACGCTTTGGAGAGGATGCAGAGAAAGTTTACGAGGATGTTGCCTGGTATGGAAGGTGCTAGCTATGAGTAGGTTGAGTAGGTTAGAATTGTTTTCATTAGAAAAAAATGAGATTGGGGGGACCTGATTGAGGTTTACAAAATCATGAAGGGTATAGACAGGGTGGATAGAGATAAGCTTTTTCCCAGGGTGGAGGATTCAATAACGAAAGGTCACGTTCAAGGTGAGAGGTGAAAAGTTTAAGGGGGATACACACGGAAAGTACTTTACACAGAGGGTGGTAGGTGCCTGGAACGTGTTGCCAGCAGAGATGGTAGAGGCAGGCACGATAAATCCATTTAAGATGCCTCTGGACAGATGCATGAATAGGTGGGGAGCAGAGGGATACAGATGCTTAGGAATTTGACGATAGGTTTGGACAGTGGATTTGGATCAGCTCAGGATTGGAAGGCCGAAGGGTCTGTTCCTGGGCTGTAAATTTTCTTTGTTCTTTGTACACAAAAGCTGCTCAA
This sequence comes from Hemiscyllium ocellatum, assembly GCF_020745735.1. Lineage (NCBI taxonomy): Eukaryota > Metazoa > Chordata > Chondrichthyes > Orectolobiformes > Hemiscylliidae > Hemiscyllium > Hemiscyllium ocellatum. The sequence continues at coordinate 8,172,514 of NC_083414.1, forward strand.
CTTTTCTTGACATCTGCATAGCATTTGGCACCAAGGGACATTGGGGCATGTGCAAGAACTCTGCTTCCATTGTCCAAGCCAGACACAAAATCAACAAGATGGTACAAGATGGCAGCAAGGAAATGTTTAAAAAGGTGCACTTGTGGAAACATATCAATGAGATTCAGAGTCGACCAAGTCAAAGGCAAATTTTAGAACATGGCTGGGCTTTCTGTATTGTTAACGTGACACACTATGTTGATTGCCTCAGGCAATCAGTAACTTTCATAACCATTAACCAGCTAGAATCTAAAATTGACACCAGAGCCAATGCCAACAAGACTGAAAGCCATACCCCTCAGAAAGTGAGACCCCATAATAGACCCTACAAAAAGACCATCTCAGCATACAATGGATCACCAATTCGATACATTGACAGAATCACAATGGAGTGCCAATTCACATTTTGCCTTCCCAAAGCCTTCCATTCATGGTCCAGTGCTGGTAAGATTACCACTGTGCCCAGATTACATAGTGGTCACACCTACTGTGGTACAACTGAGTCAACTGAGAGAGGTGGCTGAGGAAATAGCAGAGGCATTGGTTGAGATCTGTCAAGAGTCACTGGAGTCAGGAAAGGTCCCGGATTATTGGAAGATGGCTGTTGTAACCCCCTTGTTCAAGAAAGGATCAAGACAAAAGATGGAAAATTATCGGCCAATTAGCTTAACCTCGGTTGTTGGTAACATTCTAGAATCCATCATTAAGGATGAGGTTTCTAAATTCTTGGAAGAGCAGAGTCTGATTAGAACAAGTCAACATTGATTTAGTAAGGGGAGGTCATGCCTGACAAACCTGTTGGAATTCTTTGAAGAGGTGACAAGTAGGTTAGACCAGGGAAACCCAGTGGATGTGGTCAATCTAGACTTTCAAAAGGCCTTTGATAAGGTGCCACACGGGAGGCTGCTGAGCAAGGTGAGGGCCCATGGTGTTCGAGGTGAGCTGCTGGTATGGATTGAGGATTGGCTGTCTAACAGAAGGCAGAGAGTTGGGATAAAAGGTTCTTTTTCAGAATGGCAGCCGGTGACGAGCGGTGTCCCGCAGGGTTCAGTGTTGGGCCACAGCTTTTCGCATTATATATTAATGATTTGGATGAAGGGACTGGGGGCATTCTAGCGAAGTTTGCCGATGATACAAAGTTAGGTGGACAGGCAGGTAGTACTGAGGAAGTGGGGAGGCTACAGAAGGATCTAGACAGTTTGGGAGAGTGGTCCAGGAAATGGCTGATGGAATTTAACGTGAGCAAGTGTGAGGTCTTGCACTTTGGAAAAAAGAATAAAAGCATAGACTATTTTCTAAATGGTGAGAAAATTAGTAAAGCCAAAGTACAAAGGGATCTGGGAGTGCTAGTCGAGGATTCTCTAAAGGTAAACATGCAGGTTGAGTCCGTGATTAAGAAAGCAAATGCAATGTTGTCTCTTATCTCAAGAGGGTTGGAATATAAAAGCAGAGATGTGTTACTGAGACTTTATAAAGCTCTGGTTAGGCCCCATTTGGAGTACTGTGTCCAGTTTTGGTCCCCACACCTCAGGAAGGACATACAGGCACTGGAACGTGTCCAGCAGAGATTCACACGGATGATCCCTGGAATGGCAGGTCTAACATATGAGGAACGGCTGAGCATCCTGGGATTATATTCATTGGAGTTTAGAAGATTAAGGGGAGACTTAATAGAGACGTACAAGATAATACATGGCTTGGAAAGGGTGGACGCTAGGAAATTGTTTCCATTAGGCGAGGAGACTAGGACCCGTGGACACAGCCTTAGAATTAGAGGGGGTCAATTCAGAACAGAAATGCGGAGACATTTCTTCAGCCAGCGAGTGGTGGGCCTGTGGAATTCATTGCCACGGAGTGCAGTGGAGGCCGGGACGCTAAATGTCTTCAAGGCCGAGATTGATAGATTCTTGTTGTCTCGAGGAATTAAGGGCTATGGGGAGAACGCTGGTAAGTGGAGTTGAAATGCCCATCAGCCATGATTGAATGGTGGAGTGGACTCGATGGGCCGAATGGCCTTACTTCCACTCCTATGTCTTATGGTCTTGTAGTCAACCATCTCCAAGAATACAACATTAAAATGAGATATAACTCAGGGAAGAGGGTGATTATGTCTTACACTCTGAACAGAATCTCCAACCATCACAATAACCAAGACATTCCTCTTGATGTGTCCAGACTCTGAAGTTGAAGACATTCTCTAAGTTGACCTATCACCCGTTGGTCAGAGCCAGTGTGAACAGCTGTAATCAGTATCTGCTGAGAGTGAGCAAATGCAGGAGTTGCAAATGATCACTGTCCAGGGATGATCTAACAGTATTGTAAAGATTCCTGAGAGAATGTGCTCAATTTGGCTACAGACTTCATTCACCACAACAAATTATTTTCAAGGACAAACAATTGCTATTACCGAAAACATCATGGCAAGATATCATGTCCACGTTACACCAGGGACATATGGTGTAGAAATGCAAACACAATATTGTCATTCATCTCAAAAGGACTAGAATGTAAAAGCAAGGATGTACTTCTGAGGCTCCATCAGGCTCTGGTCAGACCATATTTGGAATATTGTGAGCAATTTTGGGCCCCGGACCTCAGGAAGAATGTATTGGCCCTAGAGCAGGTCCAGAGGACGTTCACAAGAATGATCCCAGGATTGAAAGGCTTAACATTTAGGGAACGTTTGAGGACTTTAGGACTATACTCAATAGAGTTTATAAGGATAACAGGGATACAGTTTGAGACCTTCAGAATACTGAATGGCCTGGACAGAGTGGATGGTGGGAAGATGTATCCTTTGGCAGGAGAGATAAGAACTCGAGGGCACAGCCTTAGAGTAAAGGGAAGACCCTTTAGAATGGAGATAAGGAGAAACTTCTTCAGCCAGCGAGTGGTGAATCTATGGAATTCAGTGCCACAGAAGGCTGTGGAAGCTAGGTCATTGAGTATATTTAAGACAGAGATGGATAGGTTCTTGAGTATCAAGGGGATCAAGGGTTATGGGGAGAAAGTAGAAAAGTGAGGTTGAGAAACTTATCAGCCATGATTGAATGACGGAGAAGACCCAATGGTCCAAATGGCCTAATTTCTGCTCCTATGTCTTATGTTCTAATGGTATCAATCTCACAATACAATTGGTCTGACAATTTGTGAACTGGCCAGAGAGGAATCTGACTAATCACCCATTTATGAAGAATGACAGGTATGGGAAATATCCTAAGGCCAGCAGTGGACAGAATCTCTACTTCCATGTTATGTTCCATCGAACAATAGAAACTAGGAGCAGGAATAGATCGTTCAGTCCTTCAAGCCTGCTCTGTCATTCAATATGATCATGACTACCATCCAACCTAATCCCCCGTTCCCACTTCCTCCCTTTAACCTTTGACCCCTTTAGCCTTAAGAGCTATAACTCCTTTTTGAAAATCTTCAATATTTTGGCTTTCAGTGGCAGAGAATTCTACAGGTTCCCCACTGTCAGGATGAAGAAATATCTCCTCGTATCTGCCTCGAATCCTTAAACTGTGATTTTCTGGTTCTACCTCCCCGGTCATTGGAAACATCCATTTTGTGTTGATTCTGTCCATGCGCTTCTTGGACATAGTAGTAAATGATCTACTCACCACACACAGGGAGGATCTGATATCCTTATGATGGATTAATTCTCTATATTTCCCATTGTGCATCACTGTCTTTGATACAATGGGCACAATGTTCAGTTTTGTTGGTGTCCCAGATCAGATAATATCTGGGACAGTTCACTGGCCAGCTGTGGGGAGTTGACCATATTACATCATCATCAACTATCCAAGTTCAAACTGACTGAGCATGTGGTACATTGTATCAAGTCAATAACCATCAAGTATTGAGCAAGATTTCCACACTGCTTTGTAGCATTTCCCTGTAAAGCCAATGGGGAAGGAATTACCATCCTCAGACACAACTTAATGCCCAGCAGCCAATTGTTCAAGTTCACCCAAATCTCAAGCAACTCTTCTTCAAAGACAGAGGGGAATGAAGAGGTATGTGACCAACAAGCCTGTACCGAATGCCTAACTGGGATGGCAATGACCTACTGGCATTATCACTGGACTGTTAATCCAGAGACCCAGGTCTCATTCTGGGGATCCAAGTAATGTTCTAGGGATCCAGGTTTGAAACCTAGCACAGAAGATGGTAAAATGTGAGGTCAATACAGAAAAATGTGGAATTGAAAGTCTAATGATGACCATGAGTCAATTGTCAATTGTTGGAAAAACCCATCTAGATCACTAATGTCCTTTAGGGAAGGAAACTGCCATCTTTACCTGGCCTGGCCTACATGTGACTCCAGACCCACAGCAACATGGTTGATTCTTAAACTGTCTTCTGGGCAATTAGGGATGGGCAATAAATGCTAGCTTAGTCAGTGACACCATTGTCATAAATAAATAGGAAAAAGATAGTGAGGTAGAACTGCAAATACTTAGACACTAGCAAAGATTTCTCATGATGCAACCCACCCCAAGTCATGTAAAATCTTCATTGGTAAATCTCCATATGGATGAGACGTTATCTCACACCAATGTACAACGCCACCTATCATACACAGAGAGCATGAGGATGTACTCTCTGATGGTGAGTAATGTTCAGTGATGTTGTGTGAGAGCAGCCAGACAGCCTGGTTTGTCAAACAAGTGCCACAGGAAGGAAGACATGTCAAAGGCTGAGATAAACAGATTTTTAATTAGTAAAGTAATCAGGGATAACAAGGATAAGAGAAGGAAAGTGGAGTTAAGGATTATCAGATCAGCCATGATCTCATTAAATGGCAGAGCTGGCTCAATGGGCTGAATGGCCTATTTCTATCCTGGTATCTTATGCTCAAATATGTTGAGGGAGTATGTTTTTGCCAGATCAGAGCAAGTTGTCAAACCTCCACAGCGTTACACTGAACTTTGAAATTATTTGTGTTTTATCTCTCTCTCTCTCTCTTTCTATATATATATATATATTCTTTCACAGGATGAGGGGATCGCTGGCTAGGCCAGCATTTACTGCCCATCCTTAATTGCCCAGAGGGCAGTTAAGAGTCAGTGGCTCAGTGGTTAGCACTGCTGCCTCACAGTGCCAAGGACCCGGGTTCAATTCCACCCTCCGGTGAATGTGTTGAGTTTGCACATTCTCCCTGTGTCTGTGTGAATTCCCTCTGGGTGCTCTGGTTTCCTCTCACAGTCCAAAGACATGCAGGTCAGGTGAATTGGCTGTGCTAAATTGTCCATAGTGTTAGGTGTATTAATCAGAGGGAAATGGGTCTGGGTGAGTTGCTCTTCGGAGGGTTGGTGTAGACTTGTTGGGCTGAAGGGCCTATTTCCACACTGTAGGGGATCTAATCTAATCACATTGCTGTGGGTCTGGAGTCACATGTAGACCAGACCAGGTAAGGATGGCAGTTTCCTTCCCTAAAGGACATTAATGACCCAAGTGGGGTTTTCCAACAATTGGCAATGGATTCATGGTCACTGTTAATTCCAGATATTTATTGAATTGAAATTCCACCATCTGCCATGGTGGGATTCAAACTTGAGTCCCTGGAATGTTATCTTGGTCTCTGGATTAGCAGTCCAGCAATAATACCACTAGGCCATCACCTCCACGTTATTATTACCATAAAGACAATACGTTGCCATGCACCATCAGATATTTCTATGGGGAAATAGTTTCATCTTTGTGATAAAGGGGACATTGCGTTTCTATCTCATGGTCAACATGTTAAGGTGCCTTTAAGAGACACGAGGGTAATGGGAGATGATCGGGGAAACCAATGGAGAATGGATCCAGGAAGTGGTCGGTTGAGGGAGAAGTGCACAAATTGGCTGCCCCATTTTTTAACATTACAACAATGACTGTTCTCCAAAAAGTAAAGGCTTAAGGATGTCCTGAAGTTGTGAAGGGCGCCATTTAAATGCAAGATCTTCCTTCTATGCAAAGGTCAATTAATAAGTGTCAAAGCGACAAATCATTCAGACTCCAGGAATCAATCCCCTGGTGCCCAGGAATGGCCACGTGCTTTTGGCTATTGTACAGGTTTGAAGAAGGAGGTTTCTTTGATCAATGACTTACATTAGACTTCTTTCCCAGAGCGTAGCAGCACCAAATAGCTCATACATCACTCACTGGCTGAGAGCTACGATTAAACACTCCCATTAGTTTCCATCTTATCCCACACACATAAAAAAGGAAGTCAGAGAAATCAATATACCATCTCTTGAGGGGGAATTACAAAACAAGTCAAAGTCGAGTTGAATGCCATAACATTTCTACAGCAGAATGGGCAGTAACAGCATCATCTAGCTGTGTCAGTTGTAGCTCACTCCGTGGGTCACTCTCTTCTCTGAAGCAAAAGATTAAAGGTTCAAATTGCACTCCAGATCCTAAAGGCAGGGCTGACCCTCACAGTGTAACACTGAGGGAATGCAGCACTGTCTGAGGTCCTGTTTCTCAGAGATTATATTAAACCAATGCCCCATCTGTCTCACTGAGGTAGGTGCTGGAGATCAAGCCCCTCAAGTTGTACAACATAGAGATGTGCAACACGGAAACAGACCCTTTTGGTCCAACTTGTCCATGCTGACCAGATACCCTAACTTAGTCTAGTCCCATTTGCCAGCACTTGGCCCATATCCCTCTAAACCCTTCCTATTCATATACCCATCCAGATTCCTTTGAAATGTTGTCATTGTACCAGCCTCCACCACTTCCACTGGCAGCTTGTTCCATAGACGCATAAAAGAGTTGCCCCTTAAGTCCCTGTGAAATCATTCCCATCTCACCTGAAACCTTTGCCCTCTAGTTTTGGATTCCCCTCCCCTAACCTTGTGAAAAGACCTTGGTTGTTTACCCTGCCCATGCCCCTCATGATTTTATAGAGCTCTATAAGGTCACCCCTCAGCCTCTGATGCTCCAGGAAAAACAGCCCCAGCCCATTCAGCCTCTCCCTCTAGCTCAAACCCTCCAACACTGACAACACCCTTGTAAATCTTTTCTGAACCCCTTCAAGTTTCATAACATCCTTCCTATAGCAGGGAGACCAGAATTGAACACAGTATTCCAGAAGTGGCCTAACCAATATCCTGTATAGTCACAACATAACCTCCAACTCATATACTCAATGCACTGGCCAGTAAAGGCAAGCAATTCAAGCACCTTCTTTGCTGTAATTAAAGTTCCTCTATTTACCTGACTTTCAGACCCAGGTTGATAATAAACACAAACCAGGTTTCAGTACTTAGTAAATAAAAGCAACTATTTATTACAAATAATTAGACTCTAGGAAAACACAAAAACCCACACCCACAAAATCATACAGACACCCAAAAACACACTACACAAACAGTCACACAGGCACACATATAAACATGCACAGACATATAAGCACAAAAACACGCACACGCACACACACATAGACACACACACATACAAACACGTCTAGACACACACAGATAACTTACACACAAAGCACAGACACATTCACTCAGACACAGGCACACACACAAACACAGGCACAGATACATGCAAACACATATAGACACACACATAGTCACACACACAGGCACAGATACACACATAAACACACACACACACACACACACACACACAAACACACACAGTTTTTATGATTGAGGGAGAGACTGGGAATGTAGTTCAGTGGCTGAAAATGTGTTGGATGCTGCCTGACCTGCTGCGCTTTTCCAGCAACACATTTTCATCTCTGATCTCCAGCATCTGCAGTCCTCACTTTCTCCATGTCGTTCAGTAGTCCCTATTCACTGCTGGGATGATTCTTGTGCTGCTCAGTAAGTTGCTTCTTGGTCTTCCTCCTTTAGGCATGCTTGCTTAAAGAAAGTATCAGGTGGGGAGTTCTTGAGTAGGATGGCACTGAGGCTAGCACTATGGCCTCACAATGCCAGGGACCCTGGTTCAAGTCCAGCCTTGGACGACTGTCTGTGGGGAGTTTGAAAATTCTCCCTGCGTCTGTGTGGGTTTCCACCCACAATCCAAAGATGTGCAGGTTAGGTGAATTGGCCATGCTAAATTGTCCATAGCATTCAGGGATGAGTAGGTTAGGTACAATGGTCAGGGGTAAATATAGGGTAGGGGAATGGATCAGGATGGGTTACCCTTTGGAGGGTCGGTGTGGACTTGTTGGGCCAAAGGGCCTGTTTCCACACTGTATAGATTGTATAATTCACTTATGAACTCTCAAGTTTATTGATTAAGAAATACAGCTTACAGCAACTGCTGAGGGAAAGATGAATTGGTTTTCTTGAGGTTTAAAGTGGTTTTTACTGCAGATAACAGAGAGATCTCCGGAGCTGCTGAAAGCCTGAAGTCTTCTTTGTATCTTGTTCATAGCCCCCAGCTGTTCTGCTACATGAGAACCAATCATATCGCTGTTGGTCGGCAGGCTGAAGACCTTTGTTGTTGATACTGGATTTACAGACCAATCAGCTACTTGCTGCTGACTGCAGATCCATTTGGACACAACCCTTCAGCTCCAGTTCATCTGCAAACGACACTTCACCTGCTGCTGGAACCAGCAGCTAGACAGGAAATGTTTACAGTCAGTTTCAGGCCACTTCCTTTCAAACCCTGCAGTAATCCTCTGTCACTTCTTAATTTCAAAACATTTCTTTGTGTTTCCAGTCCACAATTAAAAATACAGGAAAATAAAAAGAAATAGACTTTCCTCCTCTCACTTGGATGTAAAAGATCGCACAGTACTATGCTTTGAAGAAAAACAGGGAAATGTCCTGGTGAATATATATACCTCAGTCAATGTGGCGAACGCCAATGATTTGGTCATCATCAGCATTCTGCTCGTGAGAACTTGCTGTGTGAACATTGGCCGCCACATTTCCCTCTTTTTGATAGTGTCCAGATTTCAAGGATATTTATTTCATTGGCAGTGAGGTACTTCAGAATATCCTGAAGGTTGTTGATAGTGCTACTTTAAAAAATAAATTGGTCAGGCAATGTGGTTGGGCCAGAGTGTGTTGCCTGCCCCTAGTAACGAACACAGCTTCCTCCATTTTTACATCCCGGGTGGGATTTTGACCTGGAGCTCCAGGGTTTGAGGTAGGAACACTATCCCACTGGATTACAACAACTCCGTATGTTTAACAAGGGTGTACATCCTAAATACACAAGGGTATCACCAACGGCCTTTTGTAAGAGGAGATGGCTAAAAGCCGATAACTTGTGCTAATCCATGCAAAGCTGAAAATGTGTTGCTGGAAAAGCGCAGCAGGTCAGGCAGCATCCAAGGAGCAGGAGAATCTACGTTTCAGGCATGAGCCCTTCTTCAGGAATCCTGATGATCCTGCTCCTTGGATGCTGCCTGACCTGCTGCGCTTTTCCAGCAACACATTTTCAGCTCTGATCTCCAGCATCTGCAGACCTCACTTTCTCCTAATCCATGCAAACACAGGAGTCATAGACTCATAGGGCATGCAATCAGAACCTTTGATCCAAGTCGTCCACGCTGACCATGTTCTCACATTAAACTAGTCCCTGTCAGCGTTTGGCCCCACATCCCTCCAAACATGTCCTACTCATGTACTTATCCATCTGTCTTTTAAATGTTGTAATTGTACCCACATCCGCCACTTCCTCTGGCAGTTCATTCCCTACACGAACCACTCTCTGTGTAAAGAAGTTGCCTCTTATGTTTTGTTTTAAAACTTTCTCCTCTCGCCTTAAAAACATACCCCCTACTTTTGAACTCTCCCACACCAGGAAAAAGACCCTTGTCATTCACCTTATCTATACCGCTCATGATTTTATAAACCTCTATAAGGTCACCCCTCAACCTCCTACTCTCCAATGAAAAATGTCCCAGCCTATCCAACCTATCTTTATAACTCAAACCCTCCATTCCTGGAAATGTCCTGGCAAATCTTTTCTGAACCCTCTCCAATTTAATAATATCTTTTCTATAGCAGGAAATGCACACAGGATTCCAGAACAGGTCTCACCACTGTCCTATACAACCTCAACATGACATCCCAATCCCTTATACCAAACATGCAAGAATTTGCCACACTCCTTACAGTAAAACTAAAATGACCTATTGGAAGAGAACTTTTCTTAACAAGTGGTGCGATTTTGGACAAAATTCACAGCTCTAAGGCCATCATTCTAAAAGGACATGAGTGTGCATTAAGCAATTTTAGATTAGATTCCCTGCAGTGTGAAAACAGGCCCTTTGGCCCAACAAATCCACACTGACCCATTTCCCTCTTATTAATGCACCCAATACTAAAGGGCAATTTAGCATGGCCAATTCACCTGACCTGCACATCTTTGGACTGTGGGAGGAAACCGGAGCACCCGGAGGAAACCCACGCAGACACGGGGAGAACGTGCAAACTCCACACAGACAGTCACCCAAGGCAGTAATTGAACCTGGGACCCTGGTGCTGTGTGGCAGCAGTGTTAACCACTGAGTCACCGTGCCATCCCCATGTGAGAGTGGCAAAGACTTTTGATGTAAAAATTGCAATCACACGGACACAACATTTAGATACAGGCTGTTTGACCCCTTGACACTGCTCGGCCTTTTAATAAGATTATGGCGGATCTAATTGAAATCTCTCCACTCGATCTACCTCTAATAAATTTTCACCCTCTCACTTATCAAGGACTTAGCCACCTTCGCCTTAAATATGATCAAAGATTCTGTTTCCCCTTCCTTTAGAGGAAGGGGGTTCCAAAAAACCTGTAACCCTCGGAGGGAAAAACATGCACCCTCATTTTTGTCGTGAATGAGTGGAGCCTTATTCTGAGAGGAGTGTATGAAGGAGAGATTGCCTGTAAGCTGTTAGTGAGCCTGATCGTAACCTCTCTGTGATAAAACAGGTGTCTACAAGCTGAGGACATTTTTATCACAGAGAAGCTGCCAACCAAAGCGGCACGGGTATTGTGCTAACTGTAGCGGTGTCAACATGTGAGACTGCTCATTGGCAAGAGCAGATTTATTAACCAGGTTGGGTGTGGGCATGTAACCAGGACCAAGGGCCATGGAGAGGACCAGCTTGAGAAATGTACCCCCTCACCAACAGCTGTGCCAAGCGTGTCCTCATTTATTTCATATCAAGATAAATCTCATGTCACCATGCATTGTGATGCCTGTAATTCATTTCAGAACAAATGAGAGGGAGAGCAGGGAGGGTAGTGGAGATTTATTACCCAGGCCCAATCTGTGCAAAGGGAGGCGGTTTGCAATACAAAAGGTGCAATATCTGTTTCCTTCTTTTATTGACATGATGTGGAGGTTCCACTGCTAGGATGGGGGTGGACAAAATTGAAAATCATGCAACATCAGGTTACAGTCCAAATAGGTAGAGATGGCATGGTGACTCAAGGGGTGATGTAGTGGCTCAGTGGTTAGTGCTGCTGCCTCATATGATCAGGGATCTGGGTTTGATTCCTACCTCAGGCGACTGTCTGTGTGGAGTTTGCATGTTCTCCCTGTGCCCTTGTGGGTTCCCTCCAGGTGCTCTAGCTTCCTCCCACAATCTAAAGATGTGCAGGTTAGGTGAATTGGCCATGTTAAATTGCCCACAGTGTTAGGTACATTAGAGGGTAGGGAATGGGTCTGGATGGGTAACTCTTTGGAGGGTTGGTGTGGAGTTAATGGGCTGAAGGGCCTGTTTCCACACTTGAGGGAATCTAATCGAAAACTGTTGGACTATCAGCTGGTGTTATGTGATTTTTTAAAGCTTTCTTTTGTAGAGATGTACAGCACGGAAGCAGACCCTTCGGTCCAACCCATCTATGCCGACCAGATATTCTAACTTAATCTAGTCCCACCTGCCAGCATTTGGCCCATATCCCTCTAAACCCTTCCTATCCATATACCTATCCAGAGGCTTTTTAAATGTTGTAATTGTACCAGTCTCCACCACTTTCTCTGACAGCTCGTTCCATGCACACACCATCCTCTGCGTGTAAAAGTTTGCCTTTAGGTCCTTATAAATCTTTCCCCTCTCACCTTAAACATATTCCCTCTAGTTTTGAATTTCCCTACCCTGAAAAAATGACCTTGGGTCTTCACCCTATCCATGGCCCTCATGATTTTATAAACCTCTATAAGGTCACCTCTCAGCCTCTGACGCTCCAGGGAAAATAGCCCCAGTCTATTCAGCCTCCCCATATAGTTCAAACACTCCAACCCTGCTTGGCAAAATGGCCAAAATCCAATAGGAGACATGAGAAGCAACAGTGACACACAGTGTGGAATAGCACAGATGAGGAAGAGGGGACAAGTTCATCATTATGCCATTATCAAACAACATGGATAAGGATGTACAGACTGTGCAAGGGGGAAGTGTTCACTAAGGGTGAAATACCAATCCCAGAAAAAAACTTGGAGAGATCTTGAGACAGTGCAACTTTGAGTTCTTCTTTGGATGGAGGGAGTCAGTTTTTCTATTGTTATATAGGGGTGGTTGAGTGGCTAGCATGTTGTCTCATAGCACCAGGGACCCTGGTTCAATTCCAGCTTCGGGTGACTGTCTGGAGTTTGCATGTTTTCCTTGTGTCTATGTGGGTTTCCTCCGGGTGCTCTAGTTTCCTCCCACAGTCCAAAGGTGTGCAGGTTATATGCATTGGCCATGCTAAATATGGGGCTACAGGATAAGGTGGGGTTGGTTCGGGGTGAGATGCTCTTCAGAGTGTCAGTATGGAATTGATGGGATGAATGGCCTCCTTCTGCATTGCATAAATTCTAGAACCGTAGGAACAGGAGTTGGACATTCAGCCTGTTCCAACATTCAATGGGATCAAGGCTTTGGAAAGGTAAGAACTGATTAGGGATAGTCAGCATGACTTTGTGCATGGGAAATCATGTGTCACAAACTTGATTGAGATTTTTGAAGAGGTGACCAAGACGATAGATGAAGGCAGAGCAATAGATGTTGTCCACATGGACTTTAGTAAGGTTTTCAACAAGGTTCCAACATGGGAGGCTGGTTACTAAGGTTACATCACATGGGATCCAGGAAGAGCTAGCCAATTGGATGCAAAATTGGCTTGACGTTAGGAGACGGTGATGGTGGGGGGTTGTATTTTGGACTGGAGGCCTGTGTTGTTGCATAAGGATTGGTGCCTGATCCACTGCTTTTCATCATTTATATAAAAGATTTGGCTAAGAATATAGGAGGTATGGTTGTAAGTTTACTGATGACACCAAATTGGTGGTGTAGTGGATAGTGAAGACATTTATCTAAGACTACAAGGGGCCAGTGGGCCGAGGAATGGCAGATGGAGTTTAATGTAGGTAAGTGCAGTGTGCTGTATTTTGGTAAGACAAACCAATGCAGTACTTACGCAGTCAATGGTAGGGCCCTGGGGAGTGTTGTCAGATAGGTACTTAGTTCCTTGAAAGTGGCGTCACAAGTGGACAGGGTGGTGAAGAAGGTGTTTGGTGTGGTTACCTTCCTCGATCAAAACCCTGAGTACAGGAGTTGGGACATCATGTTACAGCTGTACAGGACATTGGTAAGTTCACATTTGGATAAAAGATTTAGAAGCGACCGGAGGGGTAACTTTTCAGACATCGGGTGGTTTAAATATAGAATGAGCTGCCAGAGGAAGTGGTAGGGGTGGGTACACTTTGAACATTTAAGAAACATTTGGACAGGTACACGGAGAGGAAAGGATTAATGGGATATGGGCTAAATGCGGGTAAATAGGGCTAGTTCAGTTTAGGAAACCTGGTTGGAATGGATGAGTTGGGCTGAAGGGTCTGTTCCTGTGCTTATGACTATGATTCTATAGCTGTCTCTGACCCATATTTCTTAATACTTCTGGTTAACAGAGAATATCTAATTGAGATTTAAAATTAACAACTGATCCAGCATTCACTGCTATTTGTGGAAGAGAATTCCAAATATCTCCCACCCTTTGTGTATAGAAGAGCTTCCTAACATCTCTCCTGAAAGGTCTGGGCCCTAATTCTCAGACTACGCCTCTCTTGTTCTGGTGGAAATAGTTTATCTTTATCTACCCGGACATTTCCTTCATTGTTATAGTTCCTTGTCCTTGGCATGTGGGCGCCGCTGTCTGGGCCAACATTTATTACCTGTCCCTAGTTGCCCTTTGCGAAGTTGGGGGTGAGCTGCCTTCTTGAACCACTGCAGTCCACCTACTATGGATCGACGCACAACATCCTTAGGGAGGGAATCCCAGGATTTTGACCCAGTGACAGTGAAGGAACAGCGATATATTTCCAAGTCAAGATGGTGAGTGAATGATAATGGAATATATTAGAATTCCTTCACTGTCACTGGGTCAAAAGTTCTGGAACTCCGTCCCAAGTAACATTGTAGGCTAATGCTACCAAATGGTCAACAGCAGTTCAACATGTTAGAGGAAGTGGTGAAGGCTGGTACAATTACAACATTTAAAAGGCACCTGGATGGGTAGATGAATCAGAAGAGTTTAGAGGGATATGGGCCGGGTGCTGGCAAATGGGACTAGATTAGTTTAGGATATTTGGTTGGTATGGATGAATCGGACTGAAGGGTCTGTTCCGTACTGTACGTCTCCATGTCTCTATGTTGACTCAACACCAATTTCTCAACCACAATTAGGGGTGGTCAATCCATTTTGGCCCAGCCAGTGACATCTACAGCCCATAGCAAATAGAAAAATCACAATGGCCTCTTCTTGTTAACACTCAGTTAGGGATATTCCTGAAAGTGTAAACCAAGTGCACCCTTTAACCCAATCAGGCAAAGAGGCTTGGTGGCTGCCAGAACAGCCTGGAATGAAGAGTCTGATGATGACCATGAACCCATTGTCAATTGCCGTAAAAAAATCTCATCTGGCTCACTAATGTTCTTTAGGGAAGCAAACTGCTACCCTTACTTGGTCTGGCCTCTGTGTGATTCCAGACCCACAGCAATGGGGTTATATCTAAACTGCCCTCTGGACAATTAGGGACGAGCAATAAAGGTTAGCCATTAACTAGTGACTCCCACATCCCATGAACAAATAAAAAAAGAAACATCATTTTACCTACTTAGCAAGATGGCAGGATAGCATGGAGGCTCAGTGGATAGCACAGCTGCTTCATAGCATTAGGGACCTGCGTTCGATTCCAACCTTGAGTGAGCATCTGTGTGGAGTACACATGTTCTGCCTCTATCTGTGTGGGTTTCCTCTGGATGCTCCGATTTCCTACTACAGTCCAATGATATGCAGGTTTGGTGAATTAGCGATAGGAAATGCAGGGGTGAGAGAGGGGGTCTGGGTAGGATACTCTTCAGATGGTTGGTATGGGCTTGATGGACTGAAAGACCTGCATCCAGGGAGACTGTATGATGCATACCCCACGCATTATCTTCGCCAGATGTGCCAAATCACTTGAAGCACTTCTGTTAGATGCATTTTTAATTTGTCTGCATCGATTTCCTCCCCTTTTTGCTCATAAATGGCTGAAATGGCATTACTTTGTGAGTTTGAAAAGTTTAACGTTTAACAGAAGTGATGGCTATGACAGTACACATATATTATCACAATGGGATGTGTATATTATGCAAGTATGTGTAGACTGACTGGCAAAATGAGTGTAGGAAACAGTGATGTATAAGCCTGGGCATTCAGTGGGCATTTCCAAGAGGCAATGCAATAGGTTTTAATTATATATGATGTTCACGAAACAGTCAATTTTGTCTGAATCCCTTTAGGGTCTGCCATCACATAATCACAACATTCACCCTGGGCAGGTCCATGTGATTGACAATGATGGGGAGTGTAGAATTTGTATCAGTGGTCATTTAATGAAAATCCATTGAATATTTGACAAGCTTATGTTTAAAGGTAGTTAACGTACTTTCAAAATTAATGGACTGTATACATCATAAGTACTGAATACTGCAAGCGCTGTGTGTCTAAAATAAAAGGGAACAGCTTTTCAAAAGCAAAGTAACTGTATTTACTGAATCCACGAATAGATGGTTTGAAATTTTTGACAACTCTCCAAAGCAGAGTGTATCCAAAGCAGAGTATTATTACTAACATTACCATCTTCTGAATGAGATGTTAAAATGACAATCCCTCCTGTCTCCTCAAGTAGATTTAAGAGGTGTGTTAATGCTTCTGAATGCGAGGAAAGAAATTATGGATGTACCTATTTCAAAAAGTTATTTGCATGGGAATTTGCTGAAGTGTTTCACCGCCGAAGTTGGCTATGACTCAAGGGAAAATTCCTCTGCCCTTCTTTGACATTGTGTTGTGGGATATTTTATCTCCACTTGAGAGTGGTATGGTGACTTAAAGAGTGGCACTGTGGCTCAGCAGTTAGCACTACTGCCTCACAGTGCTAGGGATCTGGGTTTGATTCCAGCCTTGGGTGACTGTCTGTGTGGAGTTTGTGCGTTCTCCCTGTGTCTGCGGGAGTTTCTTACTTGTGCTCCGGTTTCCTCCCACAGTCCTATAGATTAGGTGGAGTGGCCATGCTCAATTGCCCCATAATGTCCAGGGATGCATTTGTGAGCCATGGTAAATCCAGAGTTTTAGGGGCAAGATAGGGAGATAAGTCTGGGTGGGATGATTTTCAGAGGATTGGTGTGGACTTGTTGGATCGAATGGCCTGTTTCCAACATTGTGGGGATTCTATATATGTCTCGAGAGACCGTAGTTTAACGTCTCGTGTGAAACAAGTGTAACGGTAATGCTTTTTTAAGTGAGATGTGTTCTGCACTGTTCCTTTTACAGAGGGGTGTTGTCACAGTGGTGACGGATTGCCAGGAAATTGGTAAACAGCTTGTGAGGCTCTTAAACTGAGATAAACGAATCATGAGTGGGTGGACTCGGGACTCAGTTGAGAAGGTTTCCACTCACCACCCCCCTCACCTCCATCCAGGGCCCCAAACAGTCTTTCCAAGTGAGACAGAGGTTCACCTGCCTCTCTTCCAACCCAGTTTACTGCATCGGGTGCTCCCGATGTGGTCTTCTCTACATCAGGGAGACCAAATGTAAACTTAGGGAATGGTTTGCAGAGCATCTCAGCCAGAGCCACGGAGGCCAACATGACTTCCCAGGCACCACCCATTCTAATTCCCCTTCCTGTTCCCTTTCCAACATTACCATCCTCGGCCTCCTCCATTGCCACAGCAAATCAGACTGCAATTGGGGGAAACAATACCTCATCTTCCACTTGGGCAGTGTACAGCCCGGAGGATTCAACATTGAGTCCTCCAATTTTAAATAACCTCCTTTCCCAGCCCCTGACTCCCTTCCCAGCTCCTGCCCCTCCATTCCAATCCTCTGACTGACACTTCCTTCCTGCTACCAACCTGATTCATTCCTCCCATTGACCAAGGCCGTACCCTCTACCTGTGTTTACCTAACCCCACCTCATCACCCTGCTCCACTCCCCACCCAAAAACCCTCCCCCACACCCTCACCCCCTTTATCTGCAGCTCCCCCTACACCCACATCCTAGTCCTGAAGAAGGATTACACCCGAAATGTTGACTTCCCCACCTCCTGATGCTGCCTAGCTTGCTGTGTTCTTCCAGCTTCCTGCTTGTCTACCGTGGATTCCAGCATCTGCAGTTTTTTTTTATCTCTCAGAAGGTTTCTGCAAACTGCTGGAATTAAAAGCTTGAGTTCCCCACTGCTGGGGTGAAATCTCGAACAGTGAGGCCTCCTCTTCAAAATCAAACAGGGGCAGATTGTTTCTTTCTTTCTGGACTAGAGAGAGACAGCGCGCGAAATTTGTAACTCTTTTGCTGAATTGCGTTTTTGTCAAAAGGTGTGTTTGTGGAATGCTGCGTTTATTGGAACAATTGATGATTGGTGCTTAAATAATACATTATCTTGTCAAGCATTTCAATGGGGTTAAAGTTATGCCAATTCTTCCTTGTCTTCGAATTTTAACTACGGTGTAAGATTAAAGTGTATTTTGCTTAAAACCTAATGGTAGAACAATTAACTCCCATCTGGGACACAGGACCTTACAAATAAAAATAAAAATAAAGGTTAAATAAAGGTCTTTAAATAAAAATAAAAGGTTAGCGTCAATGCTATCTCCTTGCTGTATCTGGGGGAGGGGGTAGGAATCTGCGCTGGCCCATAACACAAAACGCCTCAAACAGTTAAAAAAAATGTAAGGTCAACATAGTGTTATGAAGATGTGGGTGTACTGTACTTGTAAGAGAGTTAAAAGCTAGCAATGACAGCACCGATACGACTCAATGTGACATGTGCTCCAGCTACTGGAGTAGCTGGTTGCCTGGTAACGACAAAACAGATTCGAATTTGACCACTCAGTTTAAATTATACCCCGAAAAATACCAAATTCCAGTCAAGTTTGAATTGAGTATATTGACAATCCTAGAAGCCAATTACACAATCCGATGCCATGGGCGGACAAGACCGGGAAAATTGAACAGTTGAGAGGAGAACTGCCAAGCCAACGACATCTGCACGCTGTCCAGAAAATTGCTCTGTTAAAAGGTACTTTAATCAATCAGTAACCTGTGAAGCAGACATCCCAAGAAGAAGAAGACAGGAGTTCAGAGAAAACTGAAAACTGCCTGGTTTTGAGATAAGAAGTGTTGTTTTGTAAATCCTAATTGGGGTTTTTATCAGAATAGTAGCATAAAAGGGAAAGTAAAAGATAGGCTAGAGGAAGGAGTTTTAAACAGCTGTTAGTTAATTATTCTCTGTTATACTTTAAGAAATAAAGTTGTTAATTTTTACTTCTATTAATTCTTGGCCTATCGAATTTTCACAGATTACTGTGTGGGATAAATCTTTTCTATGTTACGGGTTTAAATTAAGCAGGAGGGTATGCCCCATGTTGTAACAGTTTGGGGGCTTGGGTCCATGATTTGAACTGGTTTAGACAGATTTGAATAGATTTGGGGCATGGAAAATTTGTTTAATTTCGGTGACTTGTGGTTGATTAAATTAAAAGTGAGAGGAATGGCTCTTTAAATTGCTAAAGATGTTCTGGGATTTGAAGATGTTTCTCAAATTTGCCAAGAACGTTTAGAAGGAAAGAAAAAGGCCATACTTTTAGAATTAGCAAATAAATTAGATTTGGGTTTAACCAAGAACAAAAGTAAAGCTGAAATTGTAATGGGGATACGCAAACACTCAGGTGTGTCCGAGAAGCAGACAAGTGAAGTAGAGGTAGAAAAACGTAAATTACAATTGAGGAAAATGGAGTTAGAAGGTAAACAAAGAGAGGAGAGAGGGAGAGAGAAAGAGAAAGAGAGAGAGAAGAGATGGAGAGAGAGGAAAAAGAGAGAATTGGTTCTTGGCTGAACAAAGAGAAAGAGAAGAAAAGAAGGGAAAAAGTGAGAGAGAGAATTTGAACTTGAGAAGTTGTGACTTACTCAGCAAAGTCAAGTTAACAGGATGGAGATTAAAAGAGAAGGTAGCGATATATATAAATATGTCAAAAATCTGCCACATTTTGATGAGAAAGATGTCGAAGCTTTCTTTATTTCATTTTGAAAAATTGGCTAGGCAGATGGAGTGGTCCGGGGATTTATGGGTAATTCTAGTTCAGACTGAACTGGTAGGCCGAGTATTGGAATCGTTACCTAAATGTGCAGGAGGAGGTTCCGAGGGTTACAAGATGAATACCTGGAATGATGGATGAGAAAAGGTGGAGAGAATAACTTGTACCTGCTAGAGTCATCCAGCACAGAAACAGACCCTTCGGCCTAACTAGTCCATGCCGACCATAATCCCAAACTAAACTGGTCCCACCTGCCTGGGCTTGGCCCATATCCCTCCAAACCTTTCCTATTCATGAACTTACTCAAATGTCTTTTAAATGTTGTAACACCTCCCATCCTCCTACGCTCCGGTGAAAAATATCCCAGTCTATCCTGGCGGGCGCTGTAGCGGCCGCGTGGTTAATGGCGCCCGACTGATTACAGAGGCCGATGGAAGATCCTGGAACAGTTGAGGAACCTAGAATGTGGGGTCCCTCCTCCTTACCTTTTATCTTAGCCTGCTGGACACACTTTCCTCATTCCTGATGAAGGGCTTATGCCCGAAACATCGAATTTCCTGTTCCTCGGATGCTGCCTGATCTGCTGCGCTTTTCCAGCAACACATTTTCAGCCCCAGACTATCCAGTCTCTCCTTATACTTCAAAACCTCCATTCCTGGAGACATTCTGATCCTTCTCCAGCCTAATAATATCCTTCCTGTACCAGGGGTGACCAGAACTGGACACAGTCACTCTAGAAGATGCCTCACCAATATCATATACCACCACAACGTTATGTCCTAAGTAGAATTCAAAAGAGTAAAAGGTGGTTTGA
The DNA here is from genome assembly GCF_020745735.1 of Hemiscyllium ocellatum. Taxonomy (NCBI): domain Eukaryota; kingdom Metazoa; phylum Chordata; class Chondrichthyes; order Orectolobiformes; family Hemiscylliidae; genus Hemiscyllium; species Hemiscyllium ocellatum. The sequence goes on from NC_083414.1 coordinate 8,192,891, forward strand.
TTGAAATTGATAAGCTCCTGTAGGGGTAAGGATGGGGTATTGATGGGGTATATATGGAGACAATGTTTAATCTTATGGGAGAAATTAGAATTAGGAATTGGGGTAGCCCATTTAAAACATGACTCTTCGTAGCTTAGTGGGTCATGAACACTTTTCCTGAAAAGAAGGAGGAAGGAAATTTATATCTAAATGTTTTTTTAAAGGTAGTGATAGATTAATTCCTGTTAAGCAAGGAGCTTAAAGGTTCAGCAGAATAGATAAGAATGTGGATTTGAAATTGTATTCCGATCTTATGGAATAGAGGAACAGGTTTGAGGAGCTGAATGGCCTCATTCTGTTCCTAAAGTGTATTTTCTTAAGTGCAGTGATTACAACGTTATGGATGAGGGTTGCAGTGGGAGATGAGCTGATGTGGGATAGAGACAGAGTGTATAATATGTACTTTTTTATTGCTTATTTCTCCCCAGGACCCCATGTTGTATGTTTGTAGGTGCAGGGACACAGTGAAGAAACAGACTGCAGAAAACTTTATTCGCGTTCCACTATCAGGACAGAAAAAATACCCGAGTGGCCAGTGACAAGCAGTGGGCTGCACAGTAGCTCAGTGGTTAGCTGCCTCACAGCGCCAGGGACCCAGGTTCGATTCCAGCCTCAGGTGACTGTCTGCGTGGAGTTGGCACATTCTCCCCGTGTCTGCGTGGGTTTCCTCCGGGTGCTCCGGCTTTCTCCCACAGTCCAAAGATGTGCAGTTCGGTGAATTGGCCATGCTAAATTGCCCATAGTGTTAGGTGCATTAGTCAGAGAGAAATGGGTCTGGGTGGGTTACTCTTCGGAGGGTCGGTGTGGACTGATTGGGCCTGTTTCCACACTGTAGGGGAAATCTAATCTAATTAGTGCCCCGTTAGAGACAGGGTATAAAATGCAACACTCTCAACCGCCAACAGCAGAAACATTTTGCTTATTATACCTGGATAGTTCCTGGACCTCAAGCACTTTAAATATTTGCAGAGTACCGCTCTTCAGAAAGCTATCTTCTTTGAAGTTAATGCTGAGCAGAGTGACAGCTTTTCAGATAAAATCTTGCGGCTAACTCGACTGGAAGCATTTGATTAAACAAGGGAGTTTTAATTCACTTGCTCGATTCCCCTCCCCCACCTCCATGACCAAGTTGGCACCTCCAGCTGATGCGGAATACTGGGAATTTAATTAAATGTCATATTGCTCAGATTAACATTCAGCAAGTCTGAACTTTGACATTACTGAAATTATTTCGAGATCTATTAGATTTGAGCCGTCACAGAAAATGCTTAGTTCTTTTGAGTTCCCCACGTGTCTAAGCTGCACAGGATCACTTACAATGAACTTAGCTTATGAGATAATTCCTTTTTATTTGTACATGAGATGTGGGCATCGCTGACTGGGCCCAGCATTTATTGCCCATCCCCAGTTGCCCCTTGAGTAGGTGGGGGTGAGCTGCCTTCTTGAACTGCTGCTGTGTTGTCAGTAGGCCGTTCGGAAGGAAATTCCAGGATTTTGACCCAGCGACAGTGAAGGAAAGACGATAGCTTTCCAAGTCGGGATGATGAGTGGAGGAGAACTTGCAGGGGGTGGTGTTCCCATGTATCTGCAGCTCTCGTCCTTCGAGATAGACATGGGTTTGGGAGTTGGAATCTGCTGAAGCAGTTTTGGTGAATGACTGCGACTCCATTGTCTCACAAAGAATGTTATGTTCAGCAAAGCCTCCTGCAGGACCTCCAGTTGGTTCCTTCCAAAACTGGAAGCGCCCCCTTTCTTGCCTGTCCTGCTCCCCTTTTTAACCCTCCCTCTTCTCGAATCCACTGGCACTTCTCTTGGTGTGATTCCATCTACCTACAGCCAAGTGCCATATGCCAAGTACCATGGAGTGCATACATTATGCTACTCAAAAATAAATCATCTGGCGATTCAGAATTTCTACCTCTAGAGGGGAGGTGGTCAAGCCTGGAAGTGGGGTGTTGTGTAAAATTGTGCTGTCATATATCTGGGCCATTCCTTTAAGTGGGACAGGGAGGAATGAGAGAGTTACTGAGGGGATACCACCCCACACACGGCAGGTAGCCAGTGATGGTCATTTGAAGATCAATTCTTACAGGATCTTGCAGACTAGAATATGAAGAATGCCAGGCTATCCCCCTACCTCACATAAGCTGGCCTGCAGCTGGGGGTTATGGACAGGGAGGTATAGAGGTCCTCTTACAGCAGCATATTTGCCCACATCAATGTAGGCCGTAGGAGACCACATCCAGACAGTTAGCATCATCCCCAGGATCTCAATGCTGACTGGAAAACCCTTGAACAATTGGCCTTCAAATGACCTTAATTGTCCGGCTGCCATGTCTGGGGAGGCAGGCCTTCCAGCCACCTCCTCTACTCACTATCAGCATGAACTGGACCATTAATATCATCGTATGTGTGAATGGCTGTGTGTGCATGTGTGCGTGAGCGTGACTATGCCTGTGAATGTGTGCACATGTGTGTGTTTGTGTGTCTGTCTGTGTGTCTACATCTGTGTGTGTATGTCTGTGTGTGTGTGTGTGTCTGTCAGTTTGTGTGTGTGTCTGTGTATGTCTGTATGCATAATGAAGGATGAGCACATCGCTGACAGGGCCATCCCTAATTGCCCAGAAGGCCATTAAGAGTCAACCACATTGCTGTGGGTCTGGAGTCACATGTGGGTCATACCAGGTAAGGATGGTAATTTCCTTCCCTACAGGGCATTAGTGAACCAGTTGGGTTTTTCCCTACAATTGCCAATGAATTCATGGTCATCATTTGATTCATAATTCTAGATTTTTCTTAAATTCAAATTCCCCCAACTGTCGTGGGATTCAACCCCAGGTCCCCAGAACCCCAGATCTCTGAATTAACAGCACAGACATAATACCACTAGGCCATTGACTCCTCATGTGTGTGTTAATAAGTGTGTGTGTGTGTGTGTTTGTGTGTGTGTGTGTGTGTGTGCGTGTGTGCATGTGTGTGTGTGTGCGTTTGTCTGTGTATGTATGCATGTATACATATGTGTGTGCCTGCGTGTGTGTGTGCATGCATGTATGTGTGTGCGTGTGCATATGCATGTATGTCTAAGTGTGTGTGTGCATATGTGCATGTGCATGTGTGTGTTTGTGTGTGTGCATGCATATATATGTGTGCATGTGTGTGTGCGTGTGTCTGTGTGTGTGTGCATGTGTATGTGTATGCGTGAGTGTGTGTGTATGTGCGTGTGTGTGTGTGTATGTTTGTGCATGTCTGCATGTGTTTGTATGTGTGTGTGTGTTTGTGTGTGCGCATGTGTGTATGCGTGTGTGTGTGTGTGTGTGTGCGTGTGACTGTGCATGTGTAAAGAATGGCACATGTGGCGGGGTCTCTGAGAACCAATTCACTTGTGAGTCCATAACATAATAAGGTGAGCAAAGAAATCAGATGATGTACAAGGTCCAGTCACATAGGATGGAGTGAGGCTTGGTCTAGTCTTGAGTTTGACTGTAGGAACCCAGAATAGTTCAGAGCAGAATGCTTTTATTTCTGATTCTCCCATGGAAATTCTGTCAGAGGAAACCATTAGGAAGAGCAATCACGGCGAGTGATTATTGCCAATAATACTGTCGCTCATGGGACCTGTCAACGCAGAACGACAGATTAATATCAGCTTCACCAGGGGAGAAACAATGGCTGTCGGAACATGATTGAATGTGAGACTCGATCATCCTGATGTCCTGTGTAACCAAATGTGTCAGCTGCAGCTGAATGGAAGCGCTCCTGACTCAGAAAATCAGAGATCGAATCCCACTCTCAGAACTTCAGAGTTAATCCAAACTCCGAGCACAGTATCCAGTAAGTGCTGCCTCACCTGCCCTTGTGAAAGTTATCATTTTGCTGCTTTGAAGGAGAGCAAGGGGGACTCCATCTGACCTCTGAATATTTTTCCACCTGCCAACGCCACTATTAAAAAATCAACCAGCTGGTCATTTATCACCGGGTTGTTTCTGGGATCTTGCTGTGTGCCTATGGATTGCTGCATTCCTGCTCTTCGAAAAGCACTCCAACGGTTGCAAAGCACTCTATGATGCCCTTACATTATGTAGGATGCTATATAACTGCAAGATGTTTGTAGAATATAGCAAGACATGCGTGTTTTGTTGCATTTCCCTCTCTGCTGCCCTTCCTGTTGGGGAGAATCATAGAATTGCTACAGTGGGCCCATCAATTCTCCAAAAAGCATCCCACCTTGGTTTACCCCCTCTAGCCTATGCCTATAACCCTGCATTTCCCATGGCTAATCCAGCTGGCCTGCACATCCCCAGACACTCTGGGTAATTAAGCATGGTCAATCCACCTAACCCGCACATCTTTGGACTGTGGGAGGAAACCAGGGCATCCAGAGGAAACCCACACAGACACAGGGAGAATGTGCAAACTCCACACAGTCAGACACCTGAGGCTGGAATTGAACCCAGGTCCCTGGTACAGTGAGGCAGCAGTGCTAACCACTGAACAGTACAGGCCCTTCAGCCCTCGATGTTGTGCCATCCTTCTATCCTACTCTATGATCAAACTAACCTACATACCCTTCATTTTACTATCATCCATGTGTCTATCCAATAGTAGCTTAGTCACAGCCACAGCTGACATTAAACTCAATAATGACTGGGACTGGGAGTCCACCTCTTCAGCTCACTCAGGGCGATACACACCAGCATGACAACAACAAGGGCTGGACTGGAGTTGTCATTGACATATAGTTTTAGAATCAAAAGTTGATAGAACATTGAGACATGTTTTTGGAGTTCCTAATGTTCACTTTAAGGAAGGATTGTTGAACACTGCACCATGTGTGTGTGATGAATCAGCACCATATATCATTGAGAAGAATGGTCCTGGAGGCAGATTTGTGGGCCCAGGGGCAAATTCAGTCCGAACAATGGTAACTCAGAAGGAACATAAGAAGGAGGAGGCCATTCAGCCCTTTAAGCCTGTTTCACCATTCAATGCGATCGGGGCTAATCTGTGGCCTAACTCCATAAACGTGCCTTTAGCCCATATCCATTAATATCTTTGCTTCACAAAAACTTACCTCTCACAGATTTAAAATTAACAACTGATCCAGCATCAACTGCCATTTGTGGAAGAGAGTTCCAAACATCTACCACCCTTTGTGTGTAGAATTGCTTCCTAACATCTCTCCTGAGCGGTCTGGCCCTAATTCTAAGATTAAGCTCCATAATTTTAGAATCTCCAACCAATGGAAACAGTTTATCTTTGTCTGTCCTGTCTTTTCCTGTTAATATCTTGAAGACTTTGATCAGATCACTCCTTAACCTTTTAAATTCTAGAGAAAACAGGCCTCATTTGTATAAGCTCTCCTGCGAACAATGGTTCTATGACTGACTGAAGGTGAATGAGTTAAAAGAGTAGGGTAACTGTTTCTCTCATGGATGTGACCAAACTCTTTCGATTTGGTTTATAACCAGCATTGTTGAATAAACCCTAGGCTGAGGGAATATGTTGATAGCAGAGCAATTTCGGATTCACATTCAGTGCATCTAAGAATGAGAATGCACTGAGAGCCATATTGCATGACAAGAAAGAATTATCAAGTGAGATTTTTACAAGGTCAAAATCCTGGAGCTCCCTCCCTTATCATAGTCTGAAGGTATCTATTCAACATGATTTGGAGGTGCTGGTTTTGGCATGGGGTGTACAAAGTTAAAAATCACGCAACACCAGCTCGTGCTTCCAAATAATCCTGGTGCTATTCAACAAGAACTACAACAGAATAGGAAAGGCAGTTCATGTCCTCCTTTTTCAGGGCAATCAGTAACTGGCAACAGATGCTGGCCCCACCAATGACTCCCATATCCAGCAAAATAACTTCAAAGGTTTGCATTCTTGAGTTACAGAAACTCATCGTTGTGTGAATGGTGGGAACTTAGACATTAACCTTGGTCATAACGATCCCTACAGAAGTAGAAAATTTAGGCCAGGTTTTTGACCCAAGACAATTAATAGATATGGAATGAGCAAGAGATGAGGCCACAAAATATGAAATGACAGAAAAAAGACAGCTGCAAAATACCAGGGAGTCCTTTTCCTGAATTAGCAGGTATAGCCCATCAGTGGCTCAGTGGTTAGCACTGCTGCCTCACAGTGCCAGGGACCTGGGTTCGATCCCAGCCTTGGGTGACTGTCTATGTGGAGTTTGTCCATTCTCCCCGTGTCTGCACAGGTTTCCTCCCACAGTCCCCGGATGTGCAGGTTAGGTGGATTGGCCATGCTATAGTGCCCGGGGATATGCATAGAAGGTGGGTTAGTTGTGGCAAATACAGGATGGGGGGAGGGTCTGGGTGGGATGCACTTTCATGGGTCAGTGTAGACATGATGGGGTGAATGGCCTGCTCCCACACTGTAAGGATTCTATGATTTCAGGGAGATGTGACTTCAGAGTCAATAATTTAGATGCTATTGTTGTCATGGAAACCACCATCTATTTTATTGCCCCTCTCCTGGTCCAAAGGCTCTGACTGCAGGAATATTATTGATGTCCTGCTCCCAGGCAGGAATATTGGGAATAGCAATGTCCCAGGTTGTGGTACAGCTCCAAATCACAGACAGGCTGCACGGTCACATTAAAGCTAACAGCTCTTGTTGTGCAGTGTCCCTACCTTTGAGCCAGGAGGACCCAGGTTCAAGTTCTACCTGTTCACAAGGTGTGTCTCTGAGCCATTTAACAGGGAAGGAGGTGGTGGATTGCTAATGTCACCAGACTAGAATCTGAGATTAATCCTCTGGGGATATGGATCCAAATCTTACAATAGCAGATGATGAAACTTAGAACACTATAAAGCAAGCCTAACAGTGATTGTGTCAGCACTGCCATCTGTTTGAGGGAAAAGCAAAGACCAATGCCCTTAGGGAAGGAAATCTGCCATCGTTACCTATTATGGCCTACAGCAACGCAATTGACTTTTAACTTCCCTCCAGGTAGTTAGGGAAGGGCAATAAATGTTGGGCTGGTCAGTGACACTCACACCCTAGATGTAGATTTGCTTGCTGAGCAGGAAGGTTCGTTTTCAGATGTTTCATACTAGGTAACATCTTCAGTGAGTCTCCGGATGAAGCGCTGGTGGTGTAGCCTGCTTTCTATTTATATGTTTGAGGTTCCTACAGTTGGTGATGTCGTTTCCTGTGGTGATATCATTTCCTATGGTGATGTCATTTCCTGTTCCTTTTCTCAGTGAAGATGTGACCTAGTATGGTGACGAAACATCTGAAAAACGAACCTTCCAGCTCAGCGAGCAGACCTACATCCAGAACCTCAACCTGAGCTACAAATCTTCTCAAAACTCGCTAACTCACACCCTGTGAATGAATAATTTAAAAAAATTAAGAGTCTTGACATTGGTTAATGTGAATTAAGAAGATGCAGAAACGAAGGTCTGATGTGACCAAAGAAGGAGATCACGAGTGTACTCCGTCAGAGAGCAAGAGAAATTGCGCGTGGGAGATTGAATAAAAATGGTGGAGATTTCAATCTCAGCTCACAATCAAACCAAACATCAGAGATTCAGAGCTTATTTTTAGCATTGATACATCTATAGCTATCTATTATCTCAGAAACAAAGTATTACAAGCCTGTAATTCACATTCCCTTTACAAAACTGCTGTGGAACTGCAAAGTTATTTCAAAGGCAGTATTGCACCTTTCTGTATTTTTAAAGATTTGATGGGCATCACTGGTGGTGGGTCTGAAGTCAGATGGAGGCCAGATCAGGTAAGGATGGCAGATTTCCTACTCTAAAAGGCATCAGTGAACAAATTGAGTTTTTTAAAAATTAAGAAGTAATGGTATTCTGGACTGCACTGTCTGGAAATGTGGTGAAGACAGGTTCAGTTGAGGCATTTCCTGAATCCCGTCACTGTATCCCCCACTATCAACATCCTGGGAGTTATCATTGATCAGAAACTTAACTGGACTCACCACATAAACACAGTGGCTACAAGAGCAGGTCAGAGGCTATGAATACTGTGGCAAGGAACTCACCTCCTGACTCCCCAAAGCCTGTCCATCATCCACAAGGCACAAGTCAGGAGTGTGATGGAATACTCCCACTTGCCTGAATAAGTGCAGCTCTAACAACACTCAAGAAGCTTGACACCATCCAGGACAAAGCAACCCACTTGATAGGCACCACATTCACAAACATCCACTCCCTCCACCACTGATGCTCAGTAGCAGCAGTGTGTACTATTTACAAGATGCCCTGCAGAAATTCACCAAAGATCCTTAAACAGCACCTTACAAACCCACTTCCATCTAGAAGAACAAAGGCAGTAGATATATGGGAACACCACCCCTGCAATTTCCCCTCCAAGCCACTCACCATCCTGACTTGGAAATATATCATTGTTTATCACTGTCGCTGGGTCAAAATCCTGGAATTCCCTTCCAAAGGGCATTGTGGGTCAACCTACAGCAGGTGAAGTAAAGTGGTTCAAGAAGGCAGCTCAGCCCCACCTTCTCAAGGGGCAACTAGGGATGGGCAATAAATACTGACTGGCAACAACGGTCAAATCCCAAAAAAAGGAATACCCCAAAAAAAAGTGCAAGAGGGATGTTGGATGATTATTTAAATAAAAATAGAGCACAGGGTAATGAGGAAAGGACAGGTGGTTGGCACTAATTTGTGATGGTTAAATGGAGAGGCAGTGCAGACACAACAGACCAATTCACTGCTTGGTCAACCCAATGTTAGAGTGGGTTTTAGTGCTGGATCCTGTCACCTATGGTGGTACAGGGAGGCAACAAAGTCTCTGCATTGGGAAGCAATTGCCTCAAGAGTACGCGGGTCAAATAGGCCACGTTTAATTACAATTCCCTTCATGTGAACATGTGAATCAGGTGCAGGCGTAGGCCATTTGGCCCCTTGAACTTACTCCACTATAAGATAAGAACCTGTTTGGTCTAATCATGCCCCAAAGCCATTTCCCTGCCTACCTACCCCCGATCATACCTAATGACGTGAAAGTGCTGGTGTTGGACTGGGATGGACAAAGTCAGAAATCACATGACACCAGGTTATAGTCCAACAGGTTTCTTGTGTTTGACCACGGAATGAAAAGAACCTTGATCAGATAATTTCTCAATGTGAAACTTGACAATTTTTCCACCAACACTTCAATACCTGCTCCTTTGGATTCTAAATATAGTTTCTATCTGCTGCTCCTAATTGTATAAAGCTTTGAAAAGTGTTAATTGAACCCAAGGTCCTGTGACAAGGACTTCCACCTGGTGATACCTAGTTTGATACACTCACAAACATTTGGAGCCTGCTCCTTCATGAGGTGAAGTGATGATAGCTTGTGATTTCCAATGAACATGTTGGACTATAACCTAGTGTCATGTGACTTCTGACTTTGGTAATATTTAACTCATTTAATGATTTTAAGGCATTAAGTGTCTTTAAGACAGAGATAGACAAGTTCTTAATTGGTAAAGGGTTACAGGGAGAAGGCAGGAGTGTAGGGTTGATTGGTCTTGGTCAAATGGAGGAGCAGATTTAAATGGTGAACGGCCTCATTGTCCTTCTATAGTTTATGGTCTAATGGTCTAGCTCGCTTGTTAAATAATTATTTCTCAGTCATTGAGGAAACATTGAGACTGCACAGAGTGATCTATAAATAAGGAAAAACAAATGATAAAACTAGATATCACCAGGTGGAAGTCCTTGTCACAGGACCTTGGGTTCAATTAACACTTTTCAAAGCTTTATACAGTTAGGAGCAGCAGATAGAAACTATTTTTAGAATCCAAAGGAGCAGGTATTGAAGTGTTGGTGGAAAAATTGTCAAGTTTCACATTGAGAAGTAATCCGATTAAGGCTCTTTCCATTCCATAGTCAAACACAAGAAGTCTATGAGGACAAGGATATGTCAAGCCCTTTGAAGAGCAAGAATACCTTGTGACAGCAGCTGCCTATAGCAAGCGAATAAATGTTGGCTCTGTGTCTAATGTTATGAGTGTAAAAATGACAATTTTTGAGAAATTGGTCTGCAGTTCATGGGTTACCAGAGGCGTCTGTATCAGTTCATGATCCACAGTTTATTTAAGGAGAATTTAAGATATTTCTAGGTAAGAATGCAGTCAATCACCTTCTAGTACCACAGCTCCCAGCGCTGAATGGGCTGCATAAGAGATATGGAGTTTGGAAAATGGGACCAGTTCATTGGAGGAAATTTGTTCAGCATGGGTGAGTTGGGTCGAAGGGTCTGCTTCCATTCTGTATGACTCTTTTTTAATAACAGTAACTCACTGGTGTTGTAGAACAGGAATCAGTTACCAAAACTAACAGCAGTAACACGCTGGCTCTCTGGCCAGCCAGCACTGAGTCATTCATTCCCTTGAACCAAGGAGATTCTAATCTCCTGGGGTTTATGTGTATTTTATTCTCCCCAACACCGATGTGTGTGTGCTTGGAGGTGCAGGATACAGTGAAAACTCCAAGTGGAAATAACTTTATTGACACTCCATCACCAGGAAAGACATCCATGTGGCCAAGGAAACAGTGACAAGCAAAGCCAGTAGCGAGCAATTCCTATGTGAACAACGTGTAGGGGACGGTAAGGACTAAATCCAGAAAAATTGAAGGGGGAAATAAAGTACCCCATTCCCTGCAGTGCCCAACTCCGCCTAAAGGTATCAAAGGTATTGGTAGACACGGCAGCATCCAAGGAGCAGGAGACGAAAGGCTTATGCCTGAAATGTCGATTCTCTTGTTCTTTGGATGCTGCCTGATCTGCTGTGCTTTTCCAGCACCACACTCTCGACTCCAATCTCCAGCATCTGCGGTCCTTACTGTTGGTAGACACCACATGCTCCTGTTCTAGGGGCACCCAGGCCTGAACATAACCCCAGAAGAGGGACAGGCAGTCAGCCATGATGGCCCCCTCTCTGGCCCGCTGCCTGGACCAGTTCCTGGCCAGCCTGGTCAGGCACAGGAGCAGGCCCACCAGCAGAGACTCGCTTGCTTGGTTATAAACGAAAGAGCAAGTGTCATAGCTTTATTGAAACAGGCTAGATCGTGTCAAATTCTCCTACATGTCAACCCCCACAGTTTGCTCACCTTGTGAATTAATGCTTCAACACAAGTGATTCTGAGGTGATTGTACTGTTTGATTAACTTTCTGTCAATAGTAAAGTAAGGGAAAAACAAGATAAAGTGAAGATGGGTCAGGATGCACCAGGAATGAAACTTAGAGAGTGCAGCACTGGTCCTGAAGACTTGGTGAGAAATCACTGGGGAGCAAAGAAAATCAGAGAGTTACAGAAATCTAACAACACAGAGAGAGGTCATGTGACATATAATGCTTACACTAGCTCTGGTAGCGAGGGCCAGTCTCCTGCATGTACCCTTATGCCTGCACAGTCTTTTAGACAAATAATCACGCAATTGCACTCTGCACTGCTTCATGTGAACCAGCCACCACCATCATTCCAGACAACGTATTGTCTCCTGGCTTTGGAAGCCAGGGTGACACACAGAACTGGGAGAAGCACATACAGAACGAAGGAAAATCACTGGAAAGCAGCTGTGGATACGATTGGATAAGAAGGAACATACCTTCAGAGGCAATGCAGGACTCAACTTGCCTGTTTTCAAAGGAACGACATTGATTTCAGCTGCGAGAGCAAAACAAAATTTATCCAAGGGTTTTATGGCAGTATGGCACTCCAACAATGCATACCTGCTGTCAGAATGTGATTCTACAAGTATTACAGGCCGTCACAGCAACATTCCCTTACTGCCAAATTTCATCAGCGATTCACTCCATCAGCCTTACACAACATCAGTGTTACACTCCATCAGTGTTACACACCATCAGTGTTACAGTCCATCAGTGTCACACTCCATCATTGTTACACTCCATCAGTGTTACACACTATCAGTTCTACACTCCTTCAGTGTTATACTGCATCAGTGTTAGAATCCCTCAGTGTTACGTTACATCAGTGGTACACACCATCAGTGTTACACACCATCAGTGTTACACTCCATCAGTGTTACACACCATCAGTGCTACACTGTTTGAGTGTTATACTGCATCAGTGTTAGAATCCCTCAGTGTTACGTTACATCAGTGGTACACACCATCAGTGTTACACACCATGAGTGTTACACTCCATCAGTGTTGCGCTCCATCAGTGTTACATTCCATCACCGTTACACTCCCTCAGTGTTACACTCCATCAGTGTTAGGCTCCATCAGTGTTACACTCTATCAGTGTTACACAACATCATTGTTTCACTCCATCAGTGCTATATTCCATCACAGTTACACTCCATCAATATTACACACCATTAGTGTTACAATCCATCAGTATTACATACCATAAGCATTACACCCCATCAGTGTTGCACTCCATCAGTGTTACACACCATCAGTGTTACACTCCATCAGTATTACACACCATCAGCATTACACTCCATCAGTGCTACACTCCATCAGTGTTACACTCCATCACAGTTACAATTCATCAGTATTACACTCCATCAGTGTTACACACCATCTGTGTCACACGCTCTCAGTGTTACATTTCATCACTGTTACACTCCATTGGTGTTACACTCCATCACTGTTACACTCCATCAGTGTAACACTTCATCAGTACTACACTCCATCAGTGTTGCACACCATCAATTCTACAGTCCATCAGTGTTACACTCCAACAGAGTTACAGTACATCAGTATTACACTTCATCAGGACTACACTCCATCAGAAATACACTCCATCAGTGTTACACCCAATCAGTGCTACACTCCATCAGTGTTACACCCCATCAGGGCTACACTCCATCAGTGTTACACCCCATCAGTGCTACACTCCGTTAGTGTTATGCTCCATCAGTGCTAAACTCTATCAGTGTTATGCTCCATCAGTGCTACACACTGTGAGTGCTACACTCCGTCAGTACTACACTCCATCAGTGCTACACTCCATCAGTGTTACTCTCCATCAGTGTTACTCTCCATCAGTGCTACACTCCATCAGTGTTACGGTCCATCAGTGTTGCATATGATCAGTATTACACTCCCTCAGTATTACACTCCATCAGCGTTACACTCCATCAGCGTTACACTCCATCAGTGCTACACACCGTCAGGACTACAATCCATCAGTACTACACTCTATCAGTGCTACATGCCATCAGTAATACACACCATCAGTGTTACACTCCAACAGTGCTAAACTCTATCAGTGTTATGCTCCATCAGTACTACACTCTATCAGTGCTACACTCCATCCGTGATACACTCCACCAGTGTTACACTCCACCAGTATTACACTCATCAGTATTACACTCCATCAATACCAGACTCCCTTAGTGTTACACACAATCAGTGTTACACTCCATCAGTGTTACGCTCCATCAGTGTTACACATGATCAGTGTTACCCTCCATCAGGTGTCACACATGATCAGTGTTACACTCCATCAGTGTTGCACACCATCAGTGTTGCACACCATTAGTGCTATACTCCATCAGTGTTACAGTCCATCAGTACTACACTACATCATAATTACAATCCCTCAGAGTTGCACTCCCTCAGTGTTACATTCCATCAATGTTACACTCCATCAGTACTACACTACATCAGTGTTACACTCCATCACAGTTACAATCCATCAGTACTACACTGCATCAGTGTTACACACTATCTGTGTCTCGCGGTCTCAGTGATACACTCCATCCCTGTTACGCTTCATCAGTGTTACACACCATCTGTGTCACACGGTCTCAATGATACACACCATCACTGTTACACACCATCAGTGTTACACTCCATCAGTGTTACACTACATCACAGTTACACATTTTCAGTGTTACACTCCATCAGTACTACACTCCATCAGTGTTACGCTCCATCAGTGTTACACTCCAACAGTGTTACACTCCATCACACTTACACTCCATGAGTACTACACTCCATCAGTGTTATACACCATCAGTACCACACACCATCAGCGTTGCACATCATCAGTGCTACACACCATCAGTACTACACTCCATCAGTGCTACTCTCTATCAGTGCTACATTCCATCTGTGTTACACTCCATCAGTGTTACATTCCATCACAGTTACACTCCCACAGTGTTACAATCCCTCAGTGTTACACACCATCGGTGTTATACTCCATCAGGGTTACACACCGTCAATGTTACACTCCATCAGAGGTACACTACATCAGTGGTATACTCCATGATTGTTACAATCCCTCAGTGTTACACTCCATCAGTGTTGCACTCCATCAGTGCCACACCATCAGAGATACACTCCATCAGTGTTACACAACATCAGTGTTACGCTCCATCAGTGTTACTCACCATCAGTGTTACACAACATCCGGTGTCACTCACGATCAGTGTTACACTTCATCAGTGTTACACTCCATCAGTGTTACATGCCATCAGTGTTACACTCCATCAGTGTTACACACCATCAGTACTACCCTCCATCAGTGTTATACTCCATGATTGTTACAATCCCTCAGTGTTACACTCCATCAGTGTTACACACCATCAGTGTTACACTCCATCAGTGTTACACACCATCAGTGTTACACAACATCCGGTGTCACTCACGATCAGTGTTACACTTCATCAGTGTTACACTCCATCAGTGTTACACACCATCAGTGTTACACTCCATCAGCGTTACACACCATCAGTACTACCCTCCATCAGTGTTATACTCCATGATTGTTACAATCCCTCAGTCTTACACTCCATCAGTGTTACACTCCATCAGTATTACACTCCATCAGTATTACACTCCATCAGTATTACACTACATCAGTACTGCACTCCCTCAGTGCTGCACTTGATCAGTACTACACTCCATCAGTGTTACATTTCATCGGTACTACACTCCATCGTTACTACACTCCAGCAGTGTTACACTCCATCAGTGTTACGCACCATCAGTGTTACGCTCCATCAGTGTTGCACACGATCAGTTGTACTCTCCCTCAGTGTTACATTCCATCAGTGTTACATTCCATCACAGTTACATTCCCTCAGTATTACACTCCATGATTGTTACAATCAGTACTACGTTCCATCAGTGCACACTCCATCTGTGCTGCACTCCATTAGTGCGACACTTCATGTCTTTTACACTCCATCAGTGTTACACTCCATCAATGTTACACTCCATCAGTGTTACATTCCAAAAATGTTACACTCCATCAATGCCACACTCCATTAGTGTTGCACTCATCAATATTACACTCCATCAGTGTTACACTCCATCAGTGTTACACTCTATCAGTGTAACGCACAATCAGTGTTAAACTCTATCAGTGTTACACCCCATCAGTGTTACACACCATCACTGTTACATGCCATCAATGTTACACTCCATCAATATTACACTCCATCAATGTCACACTCCATCCGTGATACGCTCCATCAATGTTACACTCCATCAGTGTACAGACCATCAGTACTACACTCCAGCAGAACTACACTCCATCTGTGCTACACTCCACCAGTGCTACACACCATTAGTGTTACACTCCATCTGTACTACATTCCATGAGTGCTACACCCCTTCAGTACTACACCCCTTCAGTGCTACACTCTGTCAGTGCTATACTCCATCAGAGTTACACTCCATCAGTGTTACACTCCATCAGAGCGACACTCCATCAGAGCGACACTCCATCAGTGTTACACTCCACCAATACTACACTCCATCAGTATTACACTCCATCACAGTTACACACTTTCAGTGTCGCACTCCATCACTGTTACGCTCCATCAGAGTTACACTCCATCACAGTTACACACGTTCAGTCTAACACTCCATCACTGTTACACTCTATCAGTGTTACATTCCATCATAGTTACACACCCTCAGTGTTACACTCCATCAGTGTAACACTTCATCAGTACTACACTCCATCAGAGTTGCACACCATCAATTCTACAGTCCATCAGTGTTACACTCCAACAGAGTTACAGTACATCAGTATTACACTTCATCAGGACTACACTCCATCAGAAATACACACCATCAGTGTTACACCCCATCAGTGCTACACTCCATCAGTGTTACACTCCATCAGTGTTACACTCCATCAGTGGTATACTCCATAATTACCTCACTCCATCAGAGCTACACTGCATTAGTGTTACACCCTATCAGTGCTATACTCCATCAGTACTACACTCCATCAGAGTTACACTCCATCAGAGCTACACTCCATCAATGTTACAACCCATCAGTACTACACCCCACCAGTACTACACTCTATCAGAGATACACTCCATCAGTGCTACACTCCATCAGAGTTACACTCCATCAGTGGTACACTACATCAGTGTATACGCCATAATTACCTCACTCCATCAGTGGTACACTACATCAATGTTACAACCCATCAGTGTTACATCCCATCAGTACTACACTCTATCAGAAATATACTCCATCAGTGCTACACTCCATCAGAGTTACACTCCATCAGTGGTACACTACATCAGTGTCACACTCCATCAGTACTACACTCCATCAGTGTTACACTCCATCAGTGTTACACTCCATCAGTACTACCCTCCATCAGCGCTACACTCCATCAGTGGTACACTCCATCAGTGGTATACTCCATAATTACCTCACTCCATCAGAGCTACACTGCATTAGTGTTACACCCTATCAGTGCTATACTCCATCAGTACTACACTCCATCAGAGTTACACTCCATCAGTGCTACACTCCATCAGAGTTACACTCCATCAGTGGTACACTACATCAGTGTATACGCCATAATTACCTCACTCCATCAGTGGTACACTACATCAATGTTACAACCCATCAGTGTTACATCCCATCAGTACTACACTCTATCAGAAATATACTCCATCAGTGCTACACTCCATCAGAGTTACACTCCATCAGTGGTACACTACATCAGTGTCACACTCCATCAGTACTACACTCCATCAGCGCTACACTCCATCAGCGCTACACTCCATCAGTACTACACTCAATCTGTGTTACACTCCATCAGTGGTACACTACATCAGTGGTATACTCCATAATTACCTCACTCCATCAATGCTACACTCCATCAGTACTATCCACCATCAATACTACATTCCATCAATGCTACACTCCATCAGTGTTACACTCCATCATTACTAACCACCATCAGTGCTACACTCCATCAATGCTATACTCCAACAGTGTTACACATCATCAGTGTTACACTCCATCAGTGCTACTCTCCATCAGTGTTATACTCCATCAGTGTTACACTCCATCAGTGTTACACTCCATCAATGCTACACTTCATCAGTACTACCCACCATCAATACTATACTCCATCAATGCTACACTCCATCAGTGTTACACTCCATCAATGCTACACTCCATCAGTGTTACACTCCATCAGTGTTACTCTCCATCAGTACTAACCACCATCAGTACTACACTCCATCAATGCTACACTCCATCAGTGCTATACACCATCAGTGTTACACTCCATCAGTGCTACACTCCATCAGTGTTACACACCATCAGTGTTACACTTCATCAGTACTAACCTCCATAAGTGTTACACACCATCAGTGTTACACTTCATCAGTACTAACCTCCATAAGTGTTATACTCCATGATTGTTACAATCCCTCAGTGTTACAATCCATCAGTGTTACACTCCATCAGTGTTACACACCATCAGTGTTACACTCCATCAGTGTTACACACCATCAGTGTTACACAACATCCAGTGTCACTCACGATCAGTGTTACACTTCATCAGTGTTACACTCCATCAGTGGTACACTACATCAGTGTATACGCCATAATTACCTCACTCCATCAGTGATACACTACATCAATGTTACAACCCATCAGTGTTACATCCCATCAGTACTACACTCTATCAGAAATATACTCCATCAGTGCTACACTCCATCAGAGTTACACTCCATCAGTGGTACACTACATCAGTGTCACACTCCATCAGTACTACACTCCATCAGAGTTACACTCCATCAGTGGTACACTACATCAGTGTCACACTCCATCAGTACTACACTCCATCAGCGCTACACTCCATCAGCGCTACACTCCATCAGTACTACACCCAATCTGTGTTACACTCCATCAGTGGTACACTACATCAGTGGTATACTCCATAATTACCTCACTCCATCAATGCTACACTCCATCAGTACTATCCACCATCAATACTACATTCCATCAATGCTACACTCCATCAGTGTTACACTCCATCATTACTAACCACCATCAGTGCTACACTCCATCAATGCTATACTCCAACAGTGTTACACATCATCAGTGTTACACTCCATCAGTGCTACTCTCCATCAGTGTTATACTCCATCAGTGTTACACTCCATCAGTGTTACACTCCATCAATGCTACACTTCATCAGTACTACCCACCATCAATACTATACTCCATCAATGCTACACTCCATCAGTGTTACACTCCATCAATGCTACACTCCATCAGTGTTACACTCCATCAGTGTTACTCTCCATCAGTACTAACCACCATCAGTACTACACTCCATCAATGCTACACTCCATCAGTGCTATACACCATCAGTGTTACACTCCATCAGTGCTACACTCCATCAGTGTTACACACCATCAGTGTTACACTTCATCAGTACTAACCTCCATAAGTGTTACACACCATCAGTGTTACACTTCATCAGTACTAACCTCCATAAGTGTTATACTCCATGATTGTTACAATCCCTCAGTGTTACAATCCATCAGTGTTACACTCCATCAGTGTTACACACCATCAGTGTTACACTCCATCAGTGTTACACACCATCAGTGTTACACAACATCCAGTGTCACTCACGATCAGTGTTACACTTCATCAGTGTTACACTCCATCAGTGGTACACTACATCAGTGTATACGCCATAATTACCTCACTCCATCAGTGATACACTACATCAATGTTACAACCCATCAGTGTTACATCCCATCAGTACTACACTCTATCAGAAATATACTCCATCAGTGCTACACTCCATCAGAGTTACACTCCATCAGTGGTACACTACATCAGTGTCACACTCCATCAGTACTACACTCCATCAGAGTTACACTCCATCAGTGTTACACTCCATCAGTACTACCCTCCATCAGCGCTACACTCCATCAGTGTTACACTCCATCAGTGGTATACTCCATAATTACCTCACTCCATCAGAGCTACACTGCATTAGTGTTACACCCTATCAGTGCTATACTCCATCAGTACTACACTCCATCAGTGCTACACTCCATCAGTACTACACTCAATCTGTGTTACACTCCATCAGTGGTACACTACATCAGTGGTATACTCCATAAATACCTCACTCCATCAATGCTACACTCCATCAATGCTACACTCCATCAGTACTATCCACCATCAATACTACATTCCATCAAAGCTACACTCCATCAGTGTTACACTCCATCATTACTAACCACCATCAGTACTACACTCCATCAATGCTATACTCCAACAGTGTTACACATCATCAGTGTTACACTCCATCAGTGCTACTCTCCATCAGTGTTACACTCCATCAATGCTACACTCCATCAGTGTTACACTCCATCAGTGTTACTCTCCATCAGTACTAACCACCATCAGTACTACACTCCATCAGTGCTATACACCATCAGTGTTACACTCCATCAGTGCTACACTCCATCAGTGCTATACTCCATCAGTGTTACACACCATCAGTGTTACACTTCATCAGTACTAACCTCCATAAGTGTTATACTCCATGATTGTTACAATCCCTCAGTGTTACAATCCATCAGTGTTACACACCATCAGTGTTACACTCCATCAGTGTTACACACCATCAGTGTTACACTCCATCAGTGTTACACACCATCAGTGTTACACAACATCCGGTGTCACTCACGATCAGTGTTACACTCCATCAATGCTACACTCCATCAATGTTACACTCTATCAGTGTTACGCTCCATCAATACTACACTCCATCAATGCTACACTCCATCAGTGGTATACTCCATAATTACCTCACTCCATCAGAGCTACACTCCATTAGTGTTACACCCTATCAGTGCTATACTCCATCAATGCTACACTCCATCAATGTTACAACCCATCAGTACTACACCCCATCAGTACTACACCCCATCAGTACTACACTCTATCAGAAATACACTCCATCAGTGCTACACTCCATCAGAGTTACACTCCATCAGTGGTACACTCCATCAATGGTATACTCCATAATTACCTCACTCCATCAGTGTTACACTCCATCAGTGTTACACTCCAGCAGTACTACACTCCATCAGTACTACCCTCCATCAGCGCTACACTCCATCAGTACTACACTCCATCTGTGTTACACTCCATCAGTGGTACACTACATCAGTGGTATACTCAATAATTACCTCACTCCATCAATGCTACACTCCATCAATATTACCCACCATCAGTACTACACTCCATCAATGTTACACCCCATCAGTACTACACCCCATCAGTACTACACCCCATTAGTACTACATTCCATCAGAAATACACTCCATCAGTGCTACACTCCATCAGTACTACACTCCATCAATGTTACACTCCATTAGTGCTACACTCCATCAGTGCTATACTCCATCAGTGTTACACTCCATCAGTGTTACACTCCATCAATGCTATACTCCATCAGTACTACACTCCATCAGTGTTACACTCCTTCATTGCTAAACTGCATCAGTACTACACTGCATCAGTACTACACCCCATCAGTACTACACTCCATCAGTACTACACCCCATCAGTACTACACTCCATCAGTGCTACACTCCATCAGTGTTACACTACATCAGTGTTACACTACATCAGCACTACACTCCCTCAGTGCTGCACGTGATCAGTACTACACCCAATCAGTGCTACACTCCTCAGTATTATACTCCATCAGTACTACACTCCATCGGTTCTGAACTCCATCAGTACTACACTCTCCCAGTACTACTCCCCATCAGTGCTACACCCCTCAGTTTTACACTCTATCAGTACTGCACTCCATCAGTACTACACACTATCATTACTACACTCCATTCGTACTACACTCCATCAGTGCGAGACTCCATCAGTGTTAAACTCCATCAGTGTTACACTCAATCAGTACAACGCTCCATCAGTGTTACACCCCATCAGGGTGAAGAGGGATGAGGATGTTAGGCAGGCTTTCAGGGAGCTAGGTTCGAAGCTCAGAGTTAGAACAAACAGAGTTGTTGTCTCTGGTTTGTTACCCGTGCCACATGATAGAGAGTCGAGGAATAGGGAGAGAGAGCAGTTAAATGCGTGGCTACAGGGATGGTGCAAGAGGGAGGGATTCTGGTTTCTGGATAATTGGGGTTCTTTCTGGGGAAGGTGGGACCTCTATGAACAGGATGGTCTACACCTGAACCTGAGGGGCACCAGTATCCTTGGGGGGAAGTTTGCTAGTGCTCTTTGGGGGTGTTTAAACTAACTCTGCAGGGGCATAGGAACCTGGACTGTAACTTTAGGGTGCAGGATCTGGCGTGTAGGGAGGTTAGGAACATGGCATCAATCTCGAAGGAGGGTGCCTGTAAACAAGAAGGTGGCTTGAAGTGTGTATACTTCAATGAGAGAAGTATACGAAATAAGGTAGGCGAACTTTCAGCGTGGGTTGGTACCTGGAATTTCGATGTTGTGGCTATAACGGAGACATGGGTAGAACATGGACAGGATTGGCTGTTGCAGGTTCCAGGATTTAAATGTTTTAGTTGGGTCAGAGGTGGGGTAAAAGAGGGGAAGGTGTGGCATTTCTTGTCAAAGATAGTATTACAGCAGTGGAAAACATGTTGGATGAAGACTCGCCATCTGAGGTAGTTTGGGCTGAGCTTAGAAATAGGAAAGGTGAGGTCACCCTGTTAGGAGTTTTCTATAGGCCTCCTAATAGTCCTAGAGACGTAGAAGAAAGGATTGCGAGGATGATTCAGGAGAAGAGTGAAAGTAATAGGGTGGTTGTTATGGGGGACTTTAACTTTCCAGATATTGACTGGGAAAGCTGTAGCTCGAGTACGTTAGATGGGTCGGTGTTTGTCCAATGTGTGCAGGAGGGTTTCCTGACACAATATGTAGCTGAAAATGTGTTGCTGGTTAAAGCACAGCAGGTCAGGCAGCATCCAAGGAATAGGAAATTCGACGTTTCGGGCATAAGCCCTTCATCAGGAATGAGGAGAGTGTGCCAAGCAGGCTGAGATAAAAGGTAGGGAGCTATATGACACAATATGTAGACAGGCCAACAAGAGGTGAGGCCATACTGGATTTGGTTCTGGGTAACGAGCCAGGCCAGGCCAGGTGTTAGAATTGGAGGTAGGTGAGCACTTTGGGGACAGTGACCACAATTCGGTGACTTTTACTCTAGTGATGGAGAGAGATAAGTGTGCACTGCAGGGCAAGAGTTATAGCTGGGGGCAGGGAAATTATGATGCGGTGAGGCATGACTTAGGATGCGTGGCTTGGAAAAGTAGGCTTCAAGGGAAGGGCGCAATCGATATGTGGAGCTTGTTCAAGGAGCAGCTATTGAGTGTCCTTGATAAGTATGTACCTGTCAGGCAGGGAGGAAAGGGTCGTGTGAAGGAGCCGTGGTTTAATAAGGAATTGGAATCCCTTGTTAAAGGGAAGAGGGCGGCCTATGTAAAGATGAGGCGTGAAGGTTCATTTGGGGCGATTGAGAGTTATAAGGTAGCCAGGAAGGATCTAAAGAGAGAGCTAAGAGCAGCAAGGAGGGGACATGAAAAGTCCTTGGTTGGTAGGATTAGGGAAAACCCAAAGGCTTTCTACAGGTATGTCAGGAATAAAAGAATGACTAGGGTAGGAATAGGTTCAGTCAAGGATTGTAGTGGGAAGTTGCATGTGGAGGCTGAAGAAATTAGGGAGACACTGAATGAATACGTTTCATCAGTATTCACTCAGGAACAGGACATTGTTGCTGATGTGAGTATTGAGTCACAATTAATTAGAATGGATGGCTTTGAGATATGTAGGGAAGAGGAGTCGGAAATTCTGGAAAGGGTGAAAATAGATAAGTCCCCTGGGCCTGATGGCATTTATCCTAGGATTCTCTGGGAAGCAAGGGAGGAGATTACAGAGTCATTGGCCTTGATTTTTATGTTGTCGTTGTCTATAGGAATAGTGTCAGAAGACTGGAGGATAGCAAATGTGGTTCCCTTGTTCAAGAAGGGGAGTAGGGATAACCCTAGTAACTATAGGCCGGTGAGTCTCACTTCTGTTCTGGGCAAAGTCTTAGAGAGAATTGTAAGGGATAGGATTTATGAACATCTGGATAGGAATAATGTGATCAAGGATAGTCAGCATTGTTTTGTGAAGGGCAGGTCGTGCCTCACAAACCTTATTGAGTTCTTTGAGAAGGTGACTAAGGAGGTGGACGAGGGTAAAGCGGTAGATGTGGTGTATATGGATTTTAGTAAGGTGTTTGATAAGATGCCCCATGGTAGGCTACTGCAAAAAATACGGAGGTATGGCATTGAGGGGGAGTTGGAGGTTTGGATTAGGAATTGGCTGGCTGGAAGAAGACAGAGGGTAGTAGTTGATGGTAAAGGTTCATCTTGGAGTGCAGTTACCAGCGGTGTTCCACAAGGATCTGTTTTGGGACCATTGCTGTTTGTCATTTTTATAAATGACCTGGGGGAGGGGCTAGAAGGTTGGGTGAGCAAGTTTGCAGATGATACAAAAGTCGGTGGAGTTGTTGACAGTGTGGAAGGACGTGGCAGGTTACAACGGGATATAGATAAGCTGCAGAGCTGGGCAGAAAGGTGGCAAATGGAGTTCAATGTAGCTAAGTGTGAAGTGACTCACTTTGGTAAGAGTAACAAGAAGATGGGGTACTGGGCTAATGGTCGGATACTTGGTAGTGTAGATGAGCAGAGGGATCTTGGTGTCCATGTACACAAATCTCTGAAAGTTGCCATCCAGGTAGATAGTGCTGTGAGGAAGGCATATGGCGTACTGACTTTTATTGTTAAAGGAATTGAGTTCTGGAGTCCTGAGGTCATGTTGCAGTTGTATAAGACTCTGGTGCTGCCGCATCTGGAGTATTGTGTGCAGTTTTGGTCGCCATACTATAGGAAGGATGTGGAGACTCTGGAACGGGTGCAGAGGAGATTTACCAGGATGTTGCCTGGTATGGTAGGAAGATCGTATAAGGAAAGGCTGTGGCACTTGGGGCTGTTCTCATTGGAGAAAAGAAGGTTTAGGGTTGACTTGATAGAGGTGTACAA
This sequence comes from Hemiscyllium ocellatum, assembly GCF_020745735.1. NCBI lineage: Eukaryota > Metazoa > Chordata > Chondrichthyes > Orectolobiformes > Hemiscylliidae > Hemiscyllium > Hemiscyllium ocellatum. The sequence goes on from NC_083414.1 coordinate 8,217,286, forward strand.
GATGATTAGGGGTTTAGATAGGGTTGACAATGAGAACCTTTTTCCACGTTTGGAGTCAGCTATTACAAGGGGGCATAGCTTTATATTAAGGGGTGGTAGGTATAGGACAGATGTTAGGGGTAGATTCTTTACTCAGCGAGTCGTGAGTTCATGGAATGCCCTGCCAGTAGCAGTGGTGGACTCTCCCTCTTTATGAGCATTTAAACGGGCATTGGATAGGCATATGGAGGATAGTGGACTAGTGTAGGTTAGGTGGGCTTGGATTGGCGCAACATCGAGGGCCGAAGGGCCTGTACTGCGCTGTATTTTTCTATGTTCTATGTTCTATCAGTGTCACACTCCATCAGTGGTACACTACATCAGTGTCACACTCCATCAGTACTACACTCCATCAGTACTACACTCCATCAGTATTACACTCCATCAGTATTACACTCCATCAGTATTACACTCCATCAGTAGTACATTACATCAGTGGTATACTCCAAAATTACCTCACTCCATCAGTGCTACACTCCATCAGCGCTACACTCCATCAGTGCTACACTCCATCAGTGTTACACTCCATCAGTGTTACACTCCATCAGAACTGTACTCCATCAGTGTTACACACCATCAGTGCTACACTCCATCAGTGTTACACTCCATCAGTGTTACACACCATCAGTGTTACACTCCATCAATACTACCCATACTACCTTCTAATGGTACTCTGTGTCAGTGGTATACTCCATCAGTGTTACACTCCATCAATGTTACACTCCATCAGTGAAGCACTACATCAGTGATGTACTACATCAGTGTATACTCCATAATTACCTCACTCCATCATACTGCACTCCATCAGTGTTACATTTCAAGAGTGCTACACCCCATCAGTGTTACACTCCATCAGTGTTACACTCCATCAGAACTGTACTCCATCAGTGTTAAACCCCATCAGCCCTACAGTCCATCAGTACAACGCTCCATCAGTGTTACACTCCATCAGTGCTACACACCATCATTACAACACTCCATCAGTGTTACACTCCATCAGTGCTACACTCCACCATTGCTGCACTCCACCAGTGTAACACTCCATCAGTGTTCCAGTCCATCTGTGTTACACCCCATCTGCAGTACACTCTTCCACTGCTGCACTCCATCAGTGCTCCTTTCCTTCAATGCAGGTCTCCATCAGTGCTGCGCTCAGAATGTCTCACTGAATAATGTGCAAACACTCTTTGTGAGTGTAGAGTATGCAGTCGGCTGACTCCCTGTCAACTCTGAGAATGTGTGGACACCAGATGCTGGAGATCGGAACCAAATAGTGTGGCGTCCACTGTTGAGTGCAGCATTTCTTCATGTTGGCGCCTTCTCTCAGCTCAGCAATGGGTCGGCTTTGCACAGTTCTGGCATAAAACAGAGCGATGTCAGGATGTAATGGATATTTGAAAAGAGGAGCAGGCAACCCACCGAAGATGCTTCACTGAAACAATTTACATTGGCATTAGCTCGAAAGACTTCACAGGAAATCAGGTTTTCAGAAATTTAATTATGGCGAGAAATTTCAGTTGCTTAACATTTACATTGGCAATAAGCGTGTAATCCCCCATCTGCCAGACCCAGAGAGAGTAGGACAGAAATACATATTAAAAAGAAAGAGCCCTCAATGAATTATCCCATGGCTATCAGTTTTATTTTCGTAGTTCTTTAAAAGAAAGACTTACGTTTATGAATGCATTGCTGGGAAAGTGAGTGGCAATGCCAATAATCCTGACGCCCAGCCTCAACTTCTGGAGATTGAGATTCAGTGAGTATTGATGGCAACTGAATTCAGTAGAAGACCTCAGAAACCAAAATGTAGTTTTAGTTCACTTTTATGGCATGGTAGTGTCCCTACCTCTGAGCCGGGAGGTCTAGGTTCATGTTTCCCCTGCTCCTGAGGTTTGTAATAACTGATCTGAAGAAGGGTCACTGGACGCAAAATACCAACTCTGCTTCTCCACAGGGTGTAGAGGGATGTGAGCCAAATGGCAGCAAATTGGACAAGGTTAATTTAGGATATCTGTTCGGCATGGAGGAATTGGGCCAAAGGGTCTGTTTTAGTGCTGTGGAATTCTTTGACCCTAACATGCTGCCTGGCTTGCTGCATTTCTCCAGTGATTTTGGCTTTTGTTTCTGATTTCCAGTGTCCACACTTTGTTTTATCTGAGAAAGCAAAAACATCACTGAACATCACCAAGGAGGAAGAAACCGACAACAAACTCGCATTCCTGGATGTCACAGTCGAAAGAAAGGACAACGGAGAACTACAAACCTGCGTATACAGAAAACCGACAAACATTGACCAAATACTTAACTACACCAGCAACCATCCCAACACACACAAACGAAGCTGTATCAGAACACTATTCCAACGAGCCACTACACACTGCAGCACAGACAAACTTTGGAAAACAGAGGAGAACCACCTATACAACATATTCAAGAAGAACGGATACTCAAATAAATACAGTCCGCAGATTCCTCAAGAACAAACCACGACAAGCAGACCACACAGCCAGAAACCCAAACCACCTTACCATACATCAAAGAAGTTTCAGAAATGACAGCCAGACTACTGAGACCTCTCGGAATCCTAGTAGCACACAAACCCACCAACACTCTCAAACAAAAACTAACAAACTTAAAAGACCCAGTATAACCCATGGACAAAACCAACGTCATCTATAAAATTTCACGCAAAGACTGCCACAAACACTACGTAGGACAAACAGGAAGAAAGTTAGCCACCAGGATACATGAACACCAGCTAGCCACAAAAAGATACGACCCTCTCTTCCTCATAGCCCTACACATGGAGGAAAAAAAAACTGGGACAACACATCTATCCTGGGACAGGCTAAGCAAAGACATGCCAGAGAATTCCTAGAGGCCTGGCACTCCAACCACAACACCATAAACAAACACATAGATATAGATACCATCTCTCAGAAAACAAACAGGAAATGACATCACCACAAACCCCAGGACGCCCATCCAGGACAAACATATAAATAGAAAGCAGGAGATAACAGCTTTGCTTCACTTGGAGATTGCCACTGATGATGTTACCTAGCCAGGTAATGAAACGTCTGGATATCAAACCTACAGCTCAGCGAGCAAACCTACACCCTAAACCTCAACCTGAGTTACAAACCTTCACAAACTTTGCACAGATTTATCTGTTTCGTTTGCATTCTCGGGATCAGAGGACAGTTACATTTCAGAAGGAGGCCACTCGGCCTGTCCTCTCTGTACTGGCCTTCTGCAAAAGTAAGTTCATTGGTGCCACTCCCCTGCTTGTACCCCCCACAGCCCTGTAAACATTGTAGTTCCTCTTTGGATAATGATCCAATACCTTCTCAAAGGCTTCATTTGACCCTGCCTCCATCATGCTCTGCATTCTCACCTCTTGCCAGATATTATTATTTTTGACTTGCTGCTTCTTGAACTTTCTACCACTGCTCTTGTCCAGACCCCTCGTGATTTTAAACACCTCGATCAAATTTATCAATTCACCATGCTTGAAAGTAAAGGCAGTGTGCATGAAGCACTTTGATGTGTTTCTGATTGAAGTGATATCGCTCAGTGTAAGATGCAAATTTTTCTTTTTAACCCCTATGGAGTCAAAGGATGCCACAGCACAGAGAGAGGCCTATAGCATAGAGAGAGGCCTACACCACAGACAGAGGCCTACAGCACAGAGCGAGGCCTACAGCACAGAGAGAGGCCTACAGCACAGAGAGAGGCCTACAGCACAGAGCGAGGCCTACAGCACAGACAGAGGCCTACAGCACAGAGAGAGGCCTACAGCACAGACAGAGTCCTATAGCACAGAGAGAGGCCTACATCACAGAGCGAGGCCTACAGCACAGAGAGAGGCCTACAGCACAGACAGAGGCCTACAGCACAGAGAGAGGCCTACATCACAGAGAGAGGCCTACACGACAGAGAGAGGTCTACAGCACAGACAGAGGCCTACACCACAGAGAGAGGCCTACACCACAGAGAGAGGTATACAGCACAGTATTCCTGTGCGATTCTTTGAAAGAGCATTGGTCCCACTCCCCCAATAAGACCAACAGGTTTTTCCTGGTCAGGCAATTATCTAACTGCCCTGTATTCTACTGCCCTTTCAGACTTAAGACCATAAGAAACAGGAGCCGGAGTAAGCCATTCAGACCTTTAAGCCTACCCTGTCATTCAATAGGATCATGGCTGACCCGACATTCCTCACGTCCACTCAACTGCAATTTCCCTTGTTTCCAACTGATCAAGAAATGATCTAGCTTAGCCTCCTGTCTCTTAACCAGCAGACTAGGAATCCTGCTGAGGAACTTATGCCTGAAACGTTGATTCTCCTGCTCCTTGGATGCTGCCTGACCCGCTGTGCTTTTGCAGCGCTACACTTTTCAACTCTGAACCAGCAGAACCTGGTTCAAGTCTCACTTGTACCAGGGTTGTGCAAAGACATCTCTGAACAGGTTGATTACAATGTTTAAAAGGCACCTACTTAAACTTCCTTTCACCCTTTTTCATTATACCTCCATTAACACCTCCTTTATTCCTGTCTCTGTCAGGTGTTACCTCAGGATATGGAAGAACGTTAGATTAGATTAGATTAGACTTACAGTGTGGAAACAGGCCCTTCGGCCCAACAAGTCCACACCGACCCGCCGAAGCGAAACCCACCCATACCCCTACATTTACTCCTTACCTAACACTACGGGCAATTTAGCATGGCCAATTCACCTAACCCGCACATCTTTGGACTGTGGGAGGAAACCGGAGCACCCGGAGGAAACCCACGCTGACACGGGGAGAACGTGCAAACTCCACACAGTCAGTCGCCTGAGTCGGGAACTGAACCCGGGTCTCAGGCGCTGTGAGGCGGCAGTGCTAACCACTGTGCAGGTAGATATTGGGGGATGGAATGGTATAATGGATGAATTATCCAGAGGCCGGATGAATGCTCCAGCAACAGGGATTCAAGTCTTGCTGGTCGAATTTAAATGCAATTGACTCATCCATGTTGGCACCCCCTTGTTATTCATTAATGGCCTTTGGGTAGGGTTGGGGGACATGTGCCATCCTTGCCTGGTCTGGCCTACATGTGACCACAGCCATGGGATTGACTCTCACTATCCCCAGGATTGTTGAGACAGTGCCACCCTTCCCCCCGCCACCCTACTCGACTGTACCAATTAGTGACTGAAAAGTTGAACCAGATGGACATTATTTTACTCGTCCATGGGATGACAATGTCCCTGATGAGGTAAGTATTATTTATTTATTTATTTTTAAATCCCCTGACACTACAGCAGCAGCAAACAGCAGCAATGCTTATTCCTCCCCAGCAGCCACAGCAGGCCAGCATTTATTGCCCTGCCCGAATTACCCAGCGGGCAGTTAAGAACCAATCACATTGCAGCTGAGGAAGCTTGGCGAATACCCTTGCCAACTTTTATCAGTGCCCCATCGAGAGCATTCTGCCTGGGTGTATCACTACCTGGTATGGCAATTATTACCATTCAAAATCGGAGACGGTTACAGAGAGTGATGAACTCCGCCCGGACAATCACAAAGGCCCACAAATAGAATCCATCTACCAGGCCCACTGTCAAGGAAAGGCCACCAAAATTCCCAAAGATCCATCCCACCCTGGCAACGTTTTCCTACAACCTCTACCATCGGGGAGAAGGTATAGAAGCCTGAACACTCGCACCAGCTGGTTTCGAAACAGTTTCTACCCTATTGTTGTTACAATACTGAATGGACTCACAAACTCTTAGCATTCACCTGTACTGCGTTTTATTTTGCTTCTGTTTACCTATTATTTACTATTGATGCTACTTAACTCTGTGATCTACCTGTGTTGCTTGGAAGACAAAGCTTTTCACTGTGTCTCAGTACACGTGACAATAAATTCAATTCAATTCATTGCTGTGGGTCTGGAGTTACATACAGTGATGGGCAGCACGGTGGCACAGTGGTTAGCACTGCTGTCTCACAGTGCCTGAGACTTGGGTTCAGTTCCCGACTCAGGCGACTGACTGTGTGGAGTTTGCACGGTGTCTGCGTGGGTTTCCTCCGGGTGCTCCGGTTTCCTCCCACAGTCCAAAGATGTGTGGGTCAGGTGAATTGGCCATACTAAATTGCCCGTAGTGTTAGGTAAGGGGTAAAATGTAAGGGTATGGGTGGGTTGCGCTTCGGCGGGTCGGTGTGGACTTGTTGGGCCGAAGGGCCTGTTTCCACACTGTAAGTAATCTAATCCAATACAGGCCAGACCAGGTAAGGATGGCAGTTTCCTTCCCCTAAAGGACATTGGTGAACCAGATGATTTTTTTTTCCCCCAACAATGGATTTGCGGTCATCATTAGATTCTTAATTCCAGATTTTTGTTAAATTTAAATTTCACCAGCTGCTGTGGTGGGATTCGAACCGAGCTCCACAGAATATTACCAGGGTCTCCTGGATTAGTAGTCTAATGAGAACACCACTTGGCCATCACCTCTCGATCACTTGTGGACTGTTGAGTCCAGGGAGGGGCTCACTACCACCTTTGTGAGAGTAATTGAGGATGCTTGTCTCGCCCGTGGGCATTCATGAGCAGTAAGAAAAGAAAATGGAGCTGAGACAAAAAAAAACAAATCGGCTTGAACTCCAAACCAGCCCCAAGTGGCATCACTGAGTGAGCCAGCACCCATTACCCATCAAACAGTTAGCTTGACGGGTCTGTATAGATTTGATCCCCTACGATGTGGAAACAGGCCATTTGGCCCAACAAGCCCACACCAACCCTCTGAAGAGTAACCCACCCAGATCCATTTCCCTCTGACTAATCCACCTAATTACGGGCAATGTCCCATGGCCAATCCAACTGACCTGCACATCTTTGGATCGTGGGAGGAAACTGGAGCACCCGGAGGAAACCAACGCAGACACGGGGAGAATGTGCAAACTCCACACAGACAGTCACCCGAGATGGGAATCAAGCCGGGGTCCCTGGTGCTGTAAGGCAGCAGTGCTAACCACTGAGCCACCTACTGTGCTGGCAGAGTCAACACAAGACCAACATTCCTTCCCTAAAAGTCTAGATGGGCTTCTGCAACAAAAGCTTCATGGTCATCTTGAGATTTTTTTAAAATTTGGAATTTTAAATAGACTACCATCTACGGTGAAATTCAAACCTAAGTCCCCAGGAGTTTTGGCTGGATCTCTCGAATCCTCGCTGAGTGAGCTGACCCATTTTTGTCGTAGTGCTCCAATTTTGAGTTGCTCTGTGGCAAGTTGCGGACGTAATGACTTTGTGAATCTGCAGGCTCAAAAAACAAGACTGGTTGATAGGCGAAGGAAGCAAGACTGTCATTAAAAAAGGACCCAAGTGCTTCACAGATGGCCATCGGGGGAGGGAGGCTGTCAGCACCAAGCCTGGTTTAAATATCACTCCAGTCCCTCACAGTGTCGTTGACTCAAATGCTGCCTAGAATGTTCGAACAAACTATTCAGTTGTAAATATAACTAGTACAAAGTAAGAAGATAGCTCAACACCACTTCCTCAGGCAAAGAGAAGATGGCAATAAATGAGAGACTTGCCAACGATATTCGTGTTCTGAGAAATTGCTGCTTTCTTTGCTTTAAAAAAATGCAAGATGTTAAAGAATTAACGCTGATGGTAGTTTAGATTACCTACAGTGTGGAAACAGGCCCTTCAGCCCAACAAGTCCACACCAACCTGCCAAAGCACAACCCACCCATACCCCTTCACCTAATACTACGGGCAATTTAGCATGGCCAATTCACCTGCCTGGCACATCTTTGGACTGTGGGAGGAAACCAGAGCAAACCCACACAGACACAGGGAGAATGTGCAAACTCCACACAATCAGTCACCTGAGGTAGGGATTGAACTCAGGTCTCTGGTGCTGTGATGCTACAGTGCTAACCACTGTGCCGCCCACAAGTCTGATGAAACACATTGACAGCTAATTGTGAGATCTGTAAGGGAAGCAATGGCCTAGTGGTATTATCTGATTGTTCAAGATGATACCATGGGGAATGCAAGAGGGAAATATTGACCCCACCACCCCACCCAGGCTTATATTTAATATAAAAAACTGACAAAATGCTGGACGTGCTTGAAAGTGGAGTCACCGCTAGATAGGGTATTAAAGAAAGCCTCTGATATGCTTGCCTTTATTGGTCAGCGCTTTGAGTTTAGGAGTCGGGAGGTCATGTTGCGGCTATACAGGGTGTTGATTAGGCCACTTTTGGAATATTGCCTGCATTTCTGCTCTCCCTCCTATTGGAATAATGTGAAATATGAAAGGGTTCAGAAAATATTTACAAGGGTGTTGCTGGGGTTGGAGGGCTTTAACTATAGGGAGAGGTTGAATAGACTGGGGCTGTTTTCCCTGCATCATCGGAGGCTGAGGTGTGACCTTATAGATGTTTATAAAATCATGAGGGTCATGGATAGGATAAATAGCCAAGGTCTTTACTCTGAGGCAGGGGTATCCAGAACTAGAGGGCTTAGGTTTAGGGGAAAGATTTAAAAAGGACTAAGGGGCATATTTTTCGCACAGAGGGTGGTACTGTGTATGGAATGAGCTGCCAGAGGAAGTGGTGGAGGCTGGTACAATGACAACATTTAAAAGACACCTGGATGAGTATATGAATAGGAAGGGTTTAGAGGGAAATGGGCCAAATGCCAGTAAATGGGACTAGATTGCTTTAGGATATCTGGTCAGCATTAATGTATTGGACTGAAGGGTCTGTTTCTGTGCTGTACAACTGTATGACTCCATGACTCTATGATTCTATATCTCTGTGACTCTATGACTCCCTCTTTGTCCAAGATTTTGGTTACTCCTCCTCATTGTCTCCTTTCATACAACATCAAGCCTTTACTGGCTCGGCTCCCATGAAGTACCTCATGTTGTTTTCCCATCTTAAATGTGCAATCCAACTGGAAGGTGTTGTTCTCAAGGCCATTGGATTGCATTAAAGCAATCACTCATTGCACTGTGGTCTAATAAAACTAAAGAGCTTTCAACTCCTCTGACAGAGAGTCTTCCGTTTTATTGACCTTTTCAGTGTTTTACTTTAATGTGAGAGACCACAGCATGCTACAGGACTGGTAGGAGTTTATGGGCACATTTTAGGGTCAAGTAGCATTAAACTACACTTTCATTATCATTGGACAAGTGCTCAGATAAGAGGAGACATTTCTTTACATTGTATTATTTGACACAAGGATGTTCGGGAACCTGGCGAAGATCAGATTAGATTAGATTAGATTAGACTTACAGTGTGGAAACAGGCCCTTCAGCCCAACAAGTCCACACCGACCCGCCGAAGCGCAACCCACCCATACCCCTACATTTACCCCTTACCTAACACTACGGGCAATTTAACTTGGCCAATTCACCTGACCTGCACATCTTTGTGACTGTGGGAGGAAACCGGAGCACCCGGAGGAAACCCACGCAGACACGGGGAGAACATGCAAACTCCACACAGTCAGTCGCCTGAGTCGGGAATTGAACCCGGGTCTACAGGCGCTGTGAGGCAGCAGTGCTAACCACTGTGCCACCGTGCCGTCAACTGTTCCTTTCCTTCTCGATGGTGCTTAATCTCACCTTGCATTTCTAGAGCGCCTTTCATAACCTTGAAGTGTTTCAGGCAATGAAGTATGTTCTACATTAATATGTGAGCATCATTTGTTACCCAGAGAGCAGTCAAGAGTCAACAATGATTGCTATAGGTCTGGAATCATGCATAAGGCAGCAGATTGTTTTCCCTTCCCTTTATGAGTTGGCTTTCATTGTTTGAGGGTATACCCTGCTGCTGTTATGGAAGAAGTGTATGTTTCTAGATGTGATATCAAGGGCTGCTTTGTTCTGAACAACGTTATAGAGCTATAGAGTCATAGAGTCATGGAGTCATGGACTCAGAGAGTCATAGAGGAAAGGCCATTAGTGAACTTGGTTATATGGCCATCATTAGCTATCTCCATTAAATTCAAGAACTTAATTCTTCTGGAATTCCAAATCTTAATTGAATTCGAAATTGCAACATCTGCCTAGGTGGGACTCAACCCCATGTCTTAAAACTTTAGTGTTTGAGACTATTAATCCTGTGAGTTAATCACTGCTCCCCTATAAGAACAATTGCTTTGTAATGTAGGGAACATGGCAGCCAATTATTGCACAGGGAACTTCCACAAGCAACAATCAGGTAAATTACCAAGTAGCCTGTTTTTAATGATGTGGGTTGGCATTGCTGAGAGATAGTCTCATCGATAGCCTGCTGCCCCCATCCTTGTAGGTGGTAGAGGAGAGAAAAGTGCTCCTTATTGAGGCTTTATGAGTTGCTTTCATTGTTTGATGGTACACCCTACTGCTGTTATGGAGGAAGTGTATGTTTCGAGATGTGATATCAAGGGCTGCTTTGTCCTGGACAGTATTGAGCTTCGTAAGTGTTGTTGGACCTGCACCCATCCAGGGAGTGCTCCATCACACTCCTGACTTGTGTCTTGAAGATGGTGGGAAGACATTGGGCAGTCAGGAGGTGAGTTACTTCTACAGAATCCCTAGCCTCTGAACTGCTCTTGTAACCACTGTATTTATATGGGAAGTCCAGTGGGAGATTCAGTGATGATAACACCATTGAATGTTAAAGGGTAATGGCTACATTTTCCTCTGTTGGAGATACTCATTGCCTGATATTTGTGAGGCACAACTGGAGCCTTCATATGTCATTTGAGATGTTGTGTCAATGGCTTTTGCACTCTCTTAGATGAAAGCAAATTAGAACATAGAACAGTACAGCACAGGAACAGGCCCTTTGGTACACCATGTCTGTGCTGAATTGAAAGTGTGGTGCTAGAAAAGCACAGCAGGTCAGGCAGCATCTGACAAGCAGGACAATCTACTTTTCGGGCATTCAGGAATTCCTGACGAAGGGCTTATGCCTGAAATGTGGATGCTCCTCAGATACTGTCTGACCTGCTGTGCTTTTGCAGCTCCACACTCTCGACTCTGATCTCCAACATCTGCAGTCCCTACTTTCTCCTCCATGTTTGTGCTGACCATGATGACATTTTGAACTTGGTTAGAATTTGTTCATGGGATGTGGATGTCATTGGCCAGGCCTAGCATTTATTGCCCATTCCTAATTGCCCAGAGGGTATTTAAGAGTCAGCCACATTGCTGTGGTTCTGGAGTCACGTGTAAGCCAGACCAGGTAAGGATGGCAGTTCCCATTAGTGACCCAGATGGGTTTTTCCCAACAGTCGGCAATGGATTCATGGTCATCATTAGAACCTTAATCCAAGATTGTTTGCTTTGAATTCAAACTTTGTCATCTGCTCTGAGCATAAGCAGATAAGAACTAGGAGCAGGAGTAGGCTATCTACCCCCTCGAGCCTCCATTACCCCCCCACTCACCAAACCCTTAATTCCTTTACTCGTCAGAAATCTATCTTTGCCTTAAAAACATTCAACGAGGAAGCCTCACCTGCTTCACTGGGCAGGGAATTCCACAGATTCACAACCCTTTGGGTGAAGAAGTTCCTCCTCAACTCTGTCCAAAATCTGCTCCCCCTTATTTTGAGGCTATGCCCCCCACGTTCTACTTTCACCCACCAGTGGAAACAACCTCCCGGCTTCTATCATATCTATTTCCTTCGTAATTTTATATGTTTCTATAACATTTTCCCTAATTCTAAATTTCAGTGAGTATAACTCCAGTCTACTCAGTCTCTCCTCATAAGCCAACCCGCTCAACTCCGGAATCAACCTCGTAAACCTCCTCTGCACCCCCTCCAGTGCCAGTACATCCTTTCTCAAGTAAGGAGATCAAAACTGTACACAGTACTCCAGTTGTGGCCTCATCTGCACCCTATATAGCTGCAGCAGAACCTTTCAGTCCATCTAGCAACGAAGGACAATATTAATTACCTGCTGAACTTGAAAACCAACCTTTTGTGAATCATAAACAAGGATACTCAGGTCCTTCTGCACAGCAGCATGCTGTAATTTTTCCCCATTTAAATAATAGTCCATTTTGCTGTTATTCCTATCAACATTGGACTCCATCTGCCTGACTCTTGCCCACTCACTTAACCTTTCTATATCCCTCAGCCGACTTTCAGTGCCTTGCGCACACTTTGTTCATCTTAGTGTCATTCACTACACTTGGGCCCCCAACTCTAAATCATCTAGCTACATAGTAAACAATGGCAGTCCCAACTCTGATCCCTGGTTGATCAGTAGCTCACTAAAGGGTGAGATTCAAACCCAGGAATTTTCGGGAACTGGTCCTATCCGCTTCCATATGGCCCACATCACGCTATTCTCGACCTGCTCATATGTCTGCCAAGTGAAATGTAAAAGATTCCACAGCACTATCCAAAAATAAAAAGCAGGCGTGTTTTCTCTCAGCCGTTAGTCAAAATTTGCTTCTCAAACAACCCACTAAAACTGGGTGCACTCATCACTTAGTTCACTGCTGTTTCTCTTTGCCTCCTACAATGCAACACTGACATCGCTCCAGAAATACTTGGTCAGCTGGAAAGTGTTGAATTCAGAAATTAATGCAGGTTATTTTCTTTGACTTTTCGTCCCATCTGCGAAGCCTCCAGAGGTTTCATCAGCATTTACTTGTGCTGCTTGATGCAGACTGTAAGCACGTTGCTGGGTATGGAAGATTTGAGTTATAGAGAAAGGGCTGGATAGACTGGGACTTTTTTCACTGAAATGTAGGAGGTTGAAAGGTGACCTGATTGAAGTTTATAAAATAATGAGTGGTATAGATAGACTTAATGGTAGTTGGCTTTTCCCCATGATGTGGAAGTTCAAGATGAGCAGGCTCATTTTTAAGGTGAAGGGAGAGGGATTTTATAAAGCCATAAAAGGCAAATGTTTACACAGAGGGTGGTTTGTGTGTGGAATGAACTTCCAGAGGAAGTGGTGGATGTGGATACAGTTACAATTTTTAAAAGACATTTGGATAAGTGCATGAACAGGAGGGTTTGGAGGGATATGGGCCAGGAGCAGGCAGGTGGGACTAATTTAGTTTGGGAATATGTTCAGCATGGACTGGTTAGACCAAAGGGTCTGTTTCCTTTGACTATCTGACCCTATAAGAAAGGGTACACAGAGCAAATACCAGCTGGCTGCCTCCCCATCATCCCATTCCTCCAACTCATGGCATTGTATGCCCAGCTAGAGGCCATTCAGTCCATTGAATCACTGCTGACCTCTTCAGGAAACAACAGGATAAAGTAGGGCCGATAAAAGGCAACTGTGCTTTAACCTCTAAATGATTTTTAAGAGCATTAAAATAGAATTAATTAAATTAACCGAGCAAAAGCTGGAAGATTAATTTTCATCTTAAAATCCTCAGTGATGCAGCCGAAGATTCATTCTGAATTTGAGTAATCAGAGCTGATGATGCACAGACCGCCAAAAAAAATCTCCACTGCCACTCGTTTTGTTCACATGAATGAGCTGACTCGCATGTCTGTGAAAGAGAGAGAGAGAGAGAGAGAGAGAGAAGCCATCCAGGGAAGCTAATTAACTGAATTAACACCGTCAGCTCAAATGACATTCCGTCAGTTGGAAGCTTGCAATTGGCTGCTGGCTAATCAGGACATACCCAATGCCTCTTCACCCTGAATTCTCCAATGAGCCCCTTAGTACTGCCCTTCCAGTGAATGTCAATGATAAGGATTGCTTCTCTCGAAAGGAATCGGCACATCTTTGATGTTGATTTAATCCAGTTTGTGGTGTGTTAGATTTAAAAATAAACAGAATTCAGATCCAATTTGAAATGTTTATTTGTCACGCCACTGGGGTAAAATTAAGCAAAATTTAAGATTGCTCCCTTTTAAGAACATTACTTCTCCACACTGACTTTTCCCTCGACTCGTCTCTTTCCACCACATTCAGTGCAATATTTTCCAGATCTGATGTGCCACACTCCGTTGTTACGTATTAACAATGATATTGTTTCCCGAATAGGATGTCCATATACAACGAATACAAAAAGCCAGACAAAATAACCTGTATATATTACAGGGGATAATGACTAATGGAGGTGGGGCGGGTGGCAGGTGGGAGGAGGGGGGAGGTGCGGGGGTGCTGAGAGACAGGTAGAGATTGAATTCTTCGGCATTGAGTGATTGGCATGAAACCAACTTGGGTTGGTCTCCATATTTGTGATTCATGCCTGCCATTCACCCATGACCTCTGCTTTCAATCTGCACGCATTTAGGCTGATATATGTTTCCAACTGTGACATCGGTTTTTGGCAATGCCTCAAAACAAGCAAATTGACACACCATCGCAATTTTGCTGCGATAGTCATTTATGTTGTTACTTTGCAGTCTGCTGCATATTAATTGTCCTACTCTACAGATTCACAAATCTTTGACAGAGGAAATGCCTCCTCATCTCTGATTGAAATCGGGTACCCCTAAAACATCCTAAAACCATGACTTCTCATTCCAGTATGTCCCATATGAGGTAACATCCTCTCTATCTCTACTTTGTCAATCCCATTTAGCATCTTATTTACCTCAATTAGGTCTGCTCTCATTCTTCTAAACTGCAGAGAATATGTGTCCAAACTGCGCAGTTTCTCTTCATTAGACAGACCCCTCATCTCTGGAATCAATCTAGTGAACTGTTGACGATGCAACTTTATCTGTCCTCAAGTAAGGAGGTATAATGTTCCAGGTGCGGCCTCACCAATGTTTTGTTCATTAATACAACAACACTTCCCTGCCAGTATACTCAACTCCTTCAGCAATAAGGCAGGAGCGAGGACTGCAGATGCTGGAAATCAGAGTCTAGATTAGAGTGGTGCTGGAAAAGCGCAGCAGGCCAGGCAACATCCGAGGAGCAGGAAGATTGACATTTTGGGCAAAAGCCCTTCATCAGGAACCCGATGAAGGGCTTTTGCCCAAAACGTCAATTTTCCTGTTCCTCGGATGTTGCCTGGCCTGCTGCGCTTCTCCTTCAGCAGTAATTACCAACATTCCATTTGCCTTCTTTGTTACTTGCTGCATCTGCATACTAGTTTTCTGCAATAATTGCATGAGGACACCCAGCTCCCTCTGCCATGAAGCACTCTGAAGTTTCTCTCCATTTAAGTAATAAGTTGCCTTTCTATTCCTGTGACTGAAGTGGATGACCTCGCGCCTATCCACGCGAAACTCCAGCCACCAAATTTTGACTCATTCATCCATATCTGTTTAAAATTTAAAATTTCTTCATTGCAACTTAATTTCCCACCTATTTCAAATAATAGATTAGATTAGATTACTTACAGTGTGGAAACAGGCCCTTCGGCCCAACAAGTCCACACTGACACGCCGAAGTGCAACCCACCCATACCCCTACATTTACCCCTTACCTAACACTACGGGCAATTTAGCCTGGCCAATTCACCTGACCCGCACATCTTTGGCTGTGGGAGGAAACCGGAGCACCCGGAGGAAACCCACGCAGACACGGGGAGAACGTGCAAACTCCACACAATGGAGTTAATGCCATCTACAAACTTGCCTGTTGTATTTGCTATTCCTACATCTAAGTCATTAATATAGATTATTAATCATCAGGGGCCAGAGGATCAAACCTTGTTGCACCCCACTAGTTACATCTTGTGACTAGGGATGAGTTGTACTTAACAATTTAACCCTCAGCCTTTCATATGACATAAATCTTCATATTTACTTCACCAATTTGAAGGGCTGAATGGCCTAATCCCACTCCTATTTTCTATGTATTTACACCGCGCTATTCATTGGTGGCCAGCTCTCACTCTCAGCTCCTTCTGTTAACCAATATCAGTGAGATGCAAAGGGCCATACATGTAAGCCTCTATCTCTGCCTATCAGTACACAACCCTTAATGCAGTAAAATGTCTCCACGGGTCTTCGGAGAAGAGATTATGAAACAGAATTTGATATTGAGCCACATAAAGAGATGTAGATTGAAAAAAAGAGAGTTTTGTTAGTGAGAATGATGATAGCACACCTTTACCCAGTCCTTGTGCAACCAAAAATTGAAAGGAACATCTCACGGCATGGTGGCACAGTGGTTAGCACTGCTGTCTCACAGCGCCTGAGACCTGGGTTCAATTCCCGACTCAGGTGACTGACTGTGTGGAGTTTGCATGTTCTCCCCATGTCTGCATGGGTTTCCTCCGGGTGCTCCGGTTTCCTCCTACAGTCCAAAGATGTGCGGGTCAGGTGAATTGCCCATGCTAAATTGCCCACAGTGTTAGGTTAGGGGTATGGGTGGGTTGCGCTTTGGCGGGTCGGTGTGGACTTGTTGGGCCGAAGGGCCTGTTTCCACACTGTAAGTAATCTAATCTAATCTAAAACTGCAGACCTCCTCAAAGTATTTTGAGTAGGCAGCATAGACTCTAACTTTTCTTATTTTAAAGACAGATGTGAAGTGGATATTCCAGATGTGATGCAGCTGGTAAAACCACTCTGCTTTAAGCAAAACAGAATATATTTAAACACTACCATTGAAACATAAGCAAAAGAAAATGGAATTTAGAATAACTTAACCATTGGAAAACATAACTGACTTGATACATCAACGTAACTAATGAGTTGTTCCAATTCCTGTAACATCTCAGAAACACACACCTTGGCAAAAGGTAACTTCAAACATAGGTTCTTACAGGCAGAGAGAGATTTCAGGGAGAAAAGCCAGTCAAGAATCATCTGCTGAAGCATGGAATCTTTTTGCTCTGCAGCATCTTCTGCTACAGTTACCAGCAGATTCTCTGCTGTAACTAAACCAACCTAGAAATAAACCTGAACTGGGAGAACTGGCCACTCCCCTGCCATTGTTAAAGTAGGGATTTCCAGACATTTCAGCACCTCTTCCTTTACAACGTCTTTTGAAAATAAGAGGCAAAATAACCTTGTTAATGTGACAGTAGCATCTTAAGACCATTCAGCAGCTTGAAATCTTCCTTCATTCATTCACTCTGTCACTGGCTGAGCCCAGCATTTATAGCCCATCCCTAGTTGCCGCTGGAGAAGGTGATGATGATCTGCCTTCTTGACCTTTTTAGTCGATGTGGCAGGTTGACCCACAATGCCCTTGGGGAGGGAATTCCAGGGTTTTGGCCCAATGACACTGAAGGAATGGTAATATATTTCCAAGAAAAGATGTTAATTTGCATAGAGGGAAGTGGTGGTGTTGAGGTGGTGATGTTCCCATGTATCTGCTGACCTTGACCTTCCAGATGACAAGGGGTTTTGGGCTTGGAAAGTGCTGTCAATGGATCTTTGGTAAATATTGACTGTATGTTTTATAGATGGTACACACTATTGTGACTGACTATCAGTGAATGTTTGTGGATATGGTGTCAGTCAAGTGGGTTGCTTTGTCCTGGATGGTGTTGAGCCTCTTGAGTGTTGTTGGAGCTGCACCCATCCAGGCAAGTGGGGAGTATTCCATCATACTCCTGACTTGTGCCTTGGAGATGGTGGACAGGATTTGGGGAGTCAGGAGTTACTAGCTAGTCTCAGTTCTGTTTCTAATTCAAAAATCCAAAATCCAAAAATTGAGCTTAATTTTTCTGCAATGATCTTGATGACTTAGGAAGGAATTTAGGGTTTCAGAAGGCTGGGGAGTGGGTGCAGTTGGGAGCAGGTGGAAAGGTTTAAAGAGGAAATTGTGGAGCATAATGCCAAGGCAAATGAAGGCATCAAGGGTGCAGTGATGATGATGGACGAGGAGCAAGAGGCTAAACTGTGGGCAGATAGAGATTTCAAAGGCTTTAAGGATAACAAGAAATTAGGGAGGGGCAAGGCCATGGTGAGAGTGAAAGACAAAGGTCTGATTTTAAAATTGAGGCCTTACTAATTAAGGACCCAATGTAGAACAGCAAGTAAAGAGTTAATGGATGAATGGGACTTTGGTACGCTGGAGTGTGTGGGCAAAAAGATGACTTCAGGTTAATAGACGGTAAGAGGTAAGATCATAAGATGTAGGAGCAGATGTTGGCCATTTGACCATTTATGGCTGTTCTGATAATCCCTAACTCCACATTCCCACCTTTTCTCCATAATCCTCGATTCCTCTCCTGATTAAAAATCCATCTCAGCCTTGAATATACTTAACGACCCAACCTCAACCTCCCTCTGCGCTAAAGAATACCACAGATTCACCTCCCACCTGAGAGAAGAAATTCCTCCTCATCTCTGTCTTAAATTAGAAACGCCTTATTCTGAGATGATACCGTCTGTTCCCAGACTTTCTGAGAAGTGGAAGCAACTTTTCCACATCTATCCTGTCAAGTCCTTTCAACTTTCAATAAGATCATCTCTCATTCTCTAAGCTTTAATGAGTACAGGCCAAATAGTCCGACAGACAGACCCCCTTCTCTTGGGATACATTTCCCTCTCCACCCTTATCAGTGTTGCGGAGAAACCATTCTCTCCATGACTCTCTAGTCAGATCCATACCTCCCCTCCCTCCCCCACTCCCCACTCCTCACTCCTAGCACCTTCCCCAGCCACTGCAAGAAGTGCAAAATCTGCACCCGCACCTCCCCCTCACCTCCATCCAAGGTTCCAAAGAATCCTTCCACATTTGGTAGATATTTACCTTTACTTCCGCATGTGTCATCTACTGTAGCCATTGCACCTGATGTGGTCTCCTCTACGTGGGGGAGACAGGGCACCTACTTGCGGATCATTTCAGAGAACATCACTGGGACACCCGCACCAACCATCCTCACCACCCCATAGCTGAACACTTCAACTCCCCCTCCTACTCCATCAACGACATGCAGGCCCTTGGCCTCCTCCGCCACCAAACATTAAACACCCGGCACCTAGAGGAAAAACCCCTCATCCTCTGCCTTGTGACCCTGCAACCTTATGGGATCAATGTTGATTTCAACAGCTTCCTCATCTCCCCTCCTCCCAATCCCAAGCCTCCAACTCTGTTCTGCCCTTTTGACCTGTCCATTGTCTTTCCCATCTATCCACTCCACCCTCCTCTGTGACCATCTACCTATTACATTCTTAGCTATCTTCCCCCTAGCCCCACAACACCACCCCCCTCACCCCCCACTCCTCCACCCCCATTTATCTCTCAGCCCTCTTGGCCCACAAGCCTCATTCTTGATGAAGGGCTTATGCCCGAAACATCGACTGTCCTGCTCCTCGGATGCTGCCTGACCTGCTGTGATTTTCCAGCACCACCTCTCTGATCTCTGACCTTTGCAGTCCTCACTTTCTCCACAGTCTGAGCTTAGTCAACGTCTCTTTATAAGAGAATCTTTCCATACCTGGTATCAGTCTACAAAGAACAGTACAGCACAGGAACAGGCCTTTTGCCCACCAAGACTGCTTTGACACATGTCACCTTTCTAAACTAAAAACCCTTTGTTTTTATGTGGTCCGTATCCCTCTATTCCCTGACTATAAGATTAGATTAGATTCCCTACAGTGTGGAAACAGGCCATTTGGCCCAACAAGTCCACACCGACCTTCCGAAGAGCAACCCACCCAGACGCATTCCCCTAACTAATGCACCTAACACTACGGGCAATTTAATATGGCCAATCCACCCTGACCTGCACAGCTTTGGACTGTGGGAGGAAACCAGAGCACCCGAAGGAAACCCACACAGACACAGGGAGAATGTGCAAACTCCACACAGTCAGTAGCCCGAGGCTGGAATCGAAACTGGGACCTGGCGCTGTGAGGCAGCAGTGCTAACCACTGAGCCACCGTGCTGCCCCCGTGCTTCATGTATCTATTCACAGCAAGATGTCTTCTAAATATTGCCATTGTATCTGCTTCTACCATCTCATCTGGTAATGCATTCCAGATACTTCCCATCGTCTACGTAAAAAAAAACCTGCCTCTTGCATTTCTTTTAAACATCCCCCCCTTTTAGCTTAAACCCATGTCCCCTCGTATTTGACATTTCCATCCGGGGGTGGGGGGGGGGGCGGGGTGCGTATCTGGTGGGGGATCTCCGACTATCCACTCTCTCCACGCCTCTCAGAATTTTGTAAATTTCTTTGAGGTCTCCCGTCAGCCTCTGACCTTCAAATGAAAATGAACCAAATTTTTTCAATCTCCCTCATTATAGCCAAGACCCTTCAAACCAGGCAACATCCTGATAAAGTGTTTCTGTTCCCTCCCCAAAGCCTCCACATAGTGTGACAATCAGAACTGGATGTTATATTCCATATGTGACCGAATAAAGTTCTACATAGCTGCGATACGATTTGCCAATTTTTAGACTATGTGCCCTGAACAGTGAAGGCAAGTTACGCCATACACCTCCTTAATGAGTTTATCCACATGTCAGCCAAACCAGAGAGCTGATCATTGACTTCAGGAAGAAAGGAGGAGGTCACCCCGACTCCCCACCCCCCCCCCAACTACATCATTGGAACTGAGGTGGAGATAGTTGACAGTGTCACATTCCTCGGAGTGACAATAACCAACAATCTGTCCTGGCCCACCCACATCGATGTGACAGTCAAGAAGGCACAACAACACCTCTTCTTCCTGAGGAGGCTAAGGAAATTCAAGGATCCTCACCAACTTTGACAGATGCACTGTAGAAAGCATTCTATCTGGATGCATCATGGCTTGGTACAGTACTTGCTCTGCCCAGGACCATAAGAAACTATAGAGAGTTGTGAACGTAACCCAGTCTGTCACAGAAGCCAACCTTCCATCCATTGACTCCATATACAGTTCTCACTGCCTCGGAAAGGCAGCTAACAGTGTCAAAGACCCCTCCCGCTTCATTTGTAATCTCCTCCAATCACTTCCATCAGGCAGAAGTTACAAAAGCTTAAATGGCCTGGCCAAACTGGCCATAAATAGGTCCAGGCAGCGGGACATGGAGGGGGTCATTAGGGCTGACTGCCTGCCCCTCTTCCATGGCTATGTTAGAGCCCGGGTGTCCTTGGAGAAGGAGCACGCGGTGTCCACCAACACCCTGGAGTTGTTCAGGGAGAGGTGGGCGCCGCAGGGAGTGGAGTGCATCATTTCCCCCTCCAACTCTATTTTGATTTAGTCCCTGCCCTCCCCTTCACTGCTTTGATCACATAGCATTGCCCTTTGATGTGAAGGGCTGAAAATGTGTTGCTGGTTAAAGCACAGCAGGTCAGGCAGCATCCAAGGAACAGGACACTACTTGTCACAGGCCACTTGGGTGGTTTCCTATTTTCCTGGTGGTGGAAATTAAATAAAGATTTGTGCACTAAAAAGAAAGAAAAGAAGAAGAAAGAAAGAAAAAAAAACCAAAAGCTTAAACACATGCACCAACAGGTTCAAGAACAGCTTCTTCCCCACGGTTACTAGATTCAATGGAATTCCAAATTTTAAATTTAATGTTGATCTTGCTCTTTGTGCACCTTCTCCATAGCCTTTGTATTCCTCGCTCTGTTCTATTAGCCAAGATGTTTGTGTCTTTGGTATGATTTGTTGTACTGCACACTAAACGATACATTTCACTGTAAATGTGACAATAATAAATCAAATCTAATCAAATGCTAATGCTTCTCAGTGAACATTTTCTGCCAGTATATCCTTTGCTAAGAGTATGTCTTGTATCGTTTTAGCAAAACCTCCTTACTTTTATGCTCCATTTCTTTTGGAATAGAGGCCTCCTACCAGGAAATAGCAAAAGTGTCAAAATCTCTGTCACCAAGTGCATCACCCAGCACTTACACAGAAATGGAAGGAAATCACACTGTGTGGAATTAGTTATTGAACGTTCTGTGCTCTTTTAAGCCAGGTCTTTGCTGAGAAGGAATTTCGGACAACATTTTTATCAGCTTGCTGTGACTTCCGTTTCAGTGACCCAATACTACAAAGCAACGAGGTGTCGAAGGAAAGGTTAGAATAGAATAGGGTCGTGGATAATGTGGAGGTGCTGGTGTCAGACCGGGGTGGAGAAAATCACATGACACCAGGTGACTGTTCGACTGGTTTAGTTGAAATCACAAGCTTTCGGAGCACTGCCCCTTCGTCAGGTGAAGTGGAGGGAATCGCATGGGCAGTCCGTCTTGCTTCTATTTACAGGCGGAGAGTCAAATGGGGTGTAGATGCACATGAATCAGGAGAAGGTGTGAGCCATTCAGCCCCCTCCTACCCAACAATATGGCTGCGGTCTTAATACCACATGCCTACCTATCACCGATAACCTTTCTTATTTCAGAAGACCCATTAATTATGATTCACGATCCAGCAATGTCCTGAATGCAAGCTGCCTCCCATTCAACATGTTTAAAATTAGTTATTCACGGGATGAGGGGTTGCTGGCTGAGCCAGTATTTATTGCCCATCCCTAATTGCCCAGAGGGCTGTTAAGAGTCAAACGCATTGCTGTGGGTCTGGAGTCACATGTAGGCTAGACCAGGTAAGGATGGCAGTTTCCTTCCCCAGATGGCAATTGACAATGGCTTCATGGTCATTATTAGGCTGTTAATTCCAGGAATTTATTGAATTCAAATTCCATCATCTGCCATGGTGGGATTCGAACCTAGGTCCCCCAAATATTACCTGGGTCTCAGGATTAGCAGCGGACTGGACCATTGCTTCCTCTTACTGTTCACCTCTTCACTGTCCATCATGCCCTATACTGTCACTGTCATTGGATAGATCAGTTTGTCAGTAGTCAAGGTGTAGGACTACAAGGTGGCACCGATTCAGTCATTAATGTAATGGAGGTAAAAGTGGGGAATGGTGCCGGTGTAACTGCAGAAGATGGATTGTTCCATGTATCTGATGAAGAGGCAGACATTCTGGGGCCCATGCGGGTACCCAAGGCTACCCCATTGGTGGATTTGAAGGAGAAGTTGTTGAAGGCGAGGACCAGTTCTGCCAACCGTATGAGTGTGTCTGTGGAAGGGCACTGGTTGGGTCGGCCGGAGAGTAAGAAACAGAGGGCTTGGAGGCCTTTGCCATGGTGGATGGGCGTGTAAAGTAGTCAGTAGCTGTCCCTGTAGGAATATATGAACAGGAGTAGGCCCTTCAGCCCCTCGAGCCTGTTCCACTTTTCAATGAGATTGTAGCTAATCTGTGGTCTAACTCTATATACCCACTTTGGCCCATATTCCTTAATGCCTTTGCTTAACAAATATTTATCGATCTCAGATTTAAAATTAACAACAGCCACTCCTCCCCACTTTCCCCCACCCTCTCCTCCAAGTCCCATCCATCATCCTCTCCCACCTACCCCCATGAATCCCCTTCCCTCCACCTCCCCAGACTCCTGTGGTGGCTGAAGGAGTCAGGGCTTTGATCAGTTATTTTGGTTCACTCAGTGTTGGGTCTTCCACAGCCTCCCTTCTCAATGTCTGTTATTAACATTCATCCCACCTCTTCCCACTTCAGAGGCAGGCTCTAAGACATGTGCTAATCCTTCTCTGATTCTCCACCCCCCCACCCCACCACTTCCCCCATCTCTCATCTCCATCATTCCTGCTGTCTTTGAAACCTGCACATTGTTACAAGTAAATTACTCACTTTCCTACGTCTTTAATTTGCATTTTTAAGATAAACACGTTCCTCCAATGTCGTAGGATGAAAATCAAGGAACTCCCTCCCTAATAGCGATAAATTGGTACGCCTGCATCAAATAGACAACTTTGAATCAAGAAAGCAGCTCACCATCACATAGAATCAGACAGTACAGAAAAGGCCCTTCAGCCCATTGAGTCAATACTGTCAAATCTGCACTAGTCCCACTTGCCCACACCAGGCCCCTAGTGACATTCCAAATGCTCATTCAAAAATCTTTTAAAGATAGTGAGATAACTCATCTCAACAACTCTCCCAGGCAGCACAGTCCAGACCCCCCACTACCCTCTGGGTGAAAATAGATTCTCAAATCCCCTCTAAACCTCCAGTATTTTGCACTTTCACTGTGAGTTGGCACGGTGGCTCAGTGGCTAGAACTGCGGCCTCACAGCGCCAGGGTTCTGAGTTCAATTCCTGCCTCAGGTGACTGTCTGTGCGGAGTTTGCACATTCTCCCCGTGTCTGCGTGGGTTTCCTCCGGATGCTCTCATCTCCTTCCACAGTCCAAAGATGTGCAGGTCAGGTGAATTGGCCATGCTCAATTGTCCATAGTGTTCAGGGATTAGTGAGGGGTAAATGTAGGGGAATGAGTCTGGGTGGGTTACTCTTCAGAAGGTTGGTGTGGACTTGTTAGGCCGAAGGGCCTGTTTCCACACTGAAGGGAATCTAATCTTAAAATATGCCCCTTGTCATTGACCCTTTGACTCCACATCCAGAGTCAAGAGATGTGGAGCTGGGAAAGTACAGCAAGTCAGACAGCATCCGAAGGGCAGAAGAGTCAACGTTTACGGCCTGAAACCTTTCATCAGGACAAGGGAGGGGGAATGGGAGCCCGGAACTGAGTGGGGCTGGGGGATGGGGAAGTGGGATGGTGATCGGTGGACACAGGGTGAGAATTATTGTGATTGGTCAGTGGGAAAGGTGGAGCAGATAGATGGTTGGCTCAGGTGAGGGAGGCGAGGATGAGGGGGAGGGCTGGCCCTGATATAAAGGTTGGGGTTGGAGGGATTTTGAAGCTGGTGAAGTCAATAATGAGACTATTGTAAGCTCCCCAGGAGAAATATCAGGTATTGCTCCTCCAGTTCACATTTAGCCTCACTCTGACTGTAGACAAGGCCAAGGATGGACATATACCCTGTCCATGCCCCTTGTAATCTCATGCAACTCAATCTGGTCAACTCAACCTTCTCTGCTGGAAAGAATACTTGAGCTTATCCAGCTTCTCTCCACCACTGAAATGCTCCATCCCAGGGAATATACTGGTCAATCTCCTCTGCACCCCCTCCAGTACAGTCTCATCCTTCCTATAGTGCAGAGACCAGAACTGTGGCCTCACCAAACTCCTGTATAGCTCTAATATTCCTCTAGGCAATGAGGAATGGGTAATAAATGTTGACCCACACCCCATGTATTAATAAAGTATATATATTTCTGACTAAATATAGGATGTAGATATTCCCGTTTCTGAAAGACTGTTAAAGGATATGGGGCAAATTTGAGAACATGGAGTTACAGAGCAGATGACGCATATGCTGCAAATGTGTTGCTGGTCAAAGCACAGCAGGTTAGGCAGCATCTCAGGAATAGAGAATTCGACGTTTCGAGGGCTTATGCTCGAAACGTCGAATTCTCTATTCCTGAGATGCTGCCTAACCTGCTGTGCTTTGACCAGCAACACATTTGCAGCTGTGATCTCCAGCATCTGCAGACCTCATTTTTTACTCGAAGATGACACATATGTGCAGCTTACGATTTGTATCAATGAGATGTCAGCTCTTCATTAACATTAGTATTTGTATAACATGAATAGGTTTATAATTGGTGTAATTTACATATGCTAATGAAACCATCTTTCGAATAATATGTTTACATTATTCCGCCATGTTTGAAAGGAACAGAAGAAAATCAGTAGTAATTATCACAATTAACATATGTAAATCAGGTCTGATCTATTTGATAAATCAGCGATATTCAGCAATATTGAATGTTATTAATGCAGGAAATAAGGGCACTTGCATCATTTTCAGATAATCAGCAAAACTACCCTTTAATTCTGTTAATTCATGTCCCTTCAATACTTCAAATATTGTCTCCTACAGCAGTATAGTACACTTCGATCCTAGTTTCTCTTGAGTTGCTTGAAGTTTGTTCTGTAATGTTAATATGTGCAAATTTAATCTAATTTGGTTAAGATAAATTATTTAAGCACTTTCCTCATTATCTTTAATAAACATGCACTGCAGACTTCATGGTGAATTAATTTGGGATATTTCTGGAAGCATATGTACCTTCTTTTGATCTCAGAATTTGCGAGTCCTGGACATTTATTGACCATCTTAATTAACAGGGCACAAAGTTGTCATGCGAAGTATAAGGTGGGAAAAGGCGAAGCTGTTTGTTTTCGAAATTAGAACAAAAAAACAGAGTCTTAGTTAAACAAAGAAAAGTTGCAAAAAGCTGCAATATAAAGGGGGAACCTCTGCAGAAAAACACCGTAAAGCTCTCACTCAGGAGCAGCAGAAAATCGGGAAGTCTAATGGAACATCGACCCTCCCTTCATGGGGAGTGGAGTATAAGAGTTGGGAAGTCTTACTGCAACTGTGCAAGTTGCTGGTGAGACAACAGCTGGAGTACTGTGGGCAGTTTGGGTCTCCGTGTTTAAGGACAGGTATCATTTCATGGAGTTCTGAGGAAGGGTCACCGGACCCAAAATATGAACTCTGATTTCTCTTCACAGATGCTGCCAGCGGTGCTGAGGCTTTTCCAGCAACTTCTGTTTTTGTCTATCAATTCATTGGAGGCAGCTCAGAGAAAGTTCACTCGGATGATCCCTGGATTGTCTTATGAACAAAGGTTAAACAGTTTGGGACTCTACTCATTCTAATTCAGAAGAATGATCTCATTGAATCTTATAAAATTCTTAAGGAGCTTGACAGGGTCAATACTGAGAGGAGCATGGCGTCTCAGTGGTTAGCACTGTTGCCTCACAGCGCCAGGGACCCAGGTTCGATTCCATCCTCGGTCGACTGTCTGGGTGGAGTTTGCACATTCTCCCTGTGTCTGTGTGGGTTTCCTCCAGGTGCTCTGGTTTCCACCCACAATCCAAAGATGCGCAGGTTAGGGTGAACTGGCCATGCTAAATTGCCCATAGTGTTCAGGGATGTGTAGGTTAGGTCTATTAGTCTGGGGTAAATGCAGGGGAATGGGTCTAGGTGGGTTATTCTTCAGAGGGTCGGTGTTGACTTGTTGGGCCAAATGGCCTGTTTCCACACTGTAAGGATTCTATGTTCTATGCATGGGATGCTTCCCCTCATGGGAGAGTCTGGGACCAGAGGGCATTGTTTCAGAATAAAGGGGCGCCAATTTAAGACTGAGATGAGGAAGGGTTTCTTCTCTCAGAAGGTTGAGAATCATTGGAACACCAAGAGCTGCTGTAGGGGCACAGACTTTGTGTATATTTAAGGCTGAAGAAGAGAGATTCTTGATCAGTCAGGGGGTCAAGTGTTATGAGGATAGAGCAGGGAAAATGGCTGTGAGGAATGTTAGATTCGCCATGATCGTATTGAATGGTGGAGCAGATTTGAGGGGCTGAAGGGCCTGCTCCAGTTCCTGTTATGGTTTCATGATCTTATTTCCAGTTTATGCCATGAGACAGTGATGTTGACCTGTTTCCTTATGGTGCTTTCCTTGAAGATTCTCCCATGGTGAACGAATTCTGGAATTTTGATCCTATCTTCCCTATCTTCTCATCTCCAAGCAGTTTTATTAATGCAGACAAACACAGGAACAAGAACAGCTCCTTTTTTTCAGCCATTATTTTCAACCATTCAATAAGATCTGCTTTGTTACTCCACACTTTCAAATTTGCCGCATACCCCTTAATTCCTTTCATTGACAGAAGTGTATTAATCTTAGGCTTAAAATGAACAACTTTAAGAATGTTCGCATGGAAACTGGCTATACCAGCATTTATCGCCCATCCCTTGTTATCCTTCAGATGCTACTGACTGGCCCAAGCTGAATGGAACAATAATCAGCAATTTTGGAAGAGAGTTCCAAGGTTCCAACAATCTCTGGACAGAATAGTGTCCTCTTCCCCAGAGAAAATCTGTTGTGTTCTCACCTCTGGAATGATGTGCCTTCAAGACATCATTGTGTAAATGAGCCAAGTACCTCTCTGGCTACAGGCCAATGATTATTTTCATGTTGCACTGAGGCACTGGCTGTGTCTGGAGGTTATTCTGTAATGTATCTATTCATTTAGCTGTAAATAAATCTGCCAGAGACCTTCAAGTAAGTCAAATCCATGTACTACACAAAATAAGCGTTCATAGTGTAAAGAGTAATATATTAGCGTTGATATAGCTAACAGGAAATACAGACAATGGGTCTTTTTTCAAGTTGGCAAGCTGGAACTAATGGAGTGCCACAGGGACCAGTGCTGGGATCTCAATCATTTTCAATCTATAGCAACAGTTTGGATGTGGGGACTGAATATGTGGTTGACAAATTTTCTGATACAGTAATCAAGTTTTGTGATGTAATATTACACCATGAGAGCTTGGGTTTAAAAGTGGAGGAAATTGGATGCTAGTTCTGTGGAGGTTTTTTTTTTAACAAAGGGTCAGAAGGTCATTTTTGAACAGTGATTTTCAATTTTCGCTAAATAAATAGGAAAGCCCCTCCACACCTGCGGGCAGATAATGTCTAAGGGGATTATTAACCTGATATTTGCAACCACAAAGTGAGTGGAGGTGCAGAAGCAACTTCATTCAGACTGAAACTATTTCAGTCAAATAGAAGAGGTCATTAACAGCAGAGGGGCTGTTACCAACAGCCTGGACAGTCAAGGGTTGGGAAAAGAAATAAAAGCCCTGAATTGTTTAGAAGTAAACTCTGGAAGAAGAAGGTTGTGGAATTGACAGGAAAGAAAGACATTCCACGGGGCTCTCAAACACATGGTTTCAAGGAACAAATGGCTGGTAAGATGTTAACAACTCACTTAAAGGCAATAGGGAGAGACATTTATTGAAGAAACTAACACTGGACTAATGTAGAGATTTACTGAAAAACAAACTGATTACAGTTATGCCAGCTCAACAAGGAACTTTAATGTAACATTTCACTGCAGTTTGAGTATCTGTAAGGCTGTGGAGGTGAAAGAGTTGAGCCTTTCTTTGTAATAAGACTGTTTCATATAGTTTCCATATCACTTAATGTTGCCTGTGTTTTCTTTTGTCTGTAATAAATGTTTATGTTCTTTTGCTAAAAGAATACTGGTAGGCTCTTGTGAAGATGTTCAGTGATGGATTACCAGGGTTAGTAAAAGAAAGATAGTACTCATAGTCTATTAAGCCAGGTCTGACTGTGGGATTGGTCTCGTTCCCTTGAGCAGGGATCATAACAATGACACTGAGTAAGGACAGAAAGTAACATGTTATGGAGGGTTAGAGAGGTCAAGTGAGTGGCAAAAATTTTACAATTGGAATACAACGTGAAAAAAAACATTGTAAACTTGTCAGCAAGAAAAATAAAATAAAAACTGTATGCTATTTAAATGGAGAGAGATTCAGAATCTAGAGGAACAGAGGAATCTCAGCGTCCCAGTCCATAATTGACAAAAGATGATATTACAAATACAGTGTGTGGCGAGAAAGATACAAGAAATTTTGCCGTTCAGTACATGGAGAATGGGTCAGAGGAATAGGGACATTTCACAACAGCTTTACACGTAGCTACTGATGGTGGAACTATCACACGGTTGAGTCCAGTAGCAGAAGAGATGGAAGACTTTACACAGGAACCATCAAAGACAAGAATATCCTCCATTGCAGTCATATACTTTATAGAATCAGGCTTTATTGTCATGTGCACTCAAGTCAGCAGTACACTGAAATCTTTTCAATGTTGCCACACACAGCGCCATCTTGGATCCAAGTACCTAGGTACAAAAACTTAAGAACAAGATAGAAAGAAATAGGGAACAAAGTTAAAAGTTATACGTTACAATATATCACCATACACCAATTTGACAGTCAATTTGAATAAAAGTGATCTATAGGTACAGCACATTGCCTTTGCCACAAATGGCCCTTTGGTGAATATATCCTTTACACTGATATTCAATCTTAAATAAATGCCCATTTGTCAAGTCTCTCGTTAATTTTGAACAAATTCATGGAGCCTCCATCTTTGGATGTGCTTTTGTGTCCCAGTTAATCTAATAATTCTCCTTCCTTTCCTCCTCGTCATCTTTGTCAGCCATCCTGTGGAAAACCCTGAGATGTCCATCTGTACATGAAAAACACCATCGGAGTACACAGTGTCCATGAGGTCTCTTCTGTAGATCAATAGAATCCCTAAGTAATGTTGAACCATTGTCATGAGTTAAGGGAGCTCTCTTCCCTCCTAATCGACACTTATTTAACAAGGCTGAGATCTTTTCAGTTCTCCATGAAATGAATTTTTCATGTAGAAGGCTGTCTGTATTTCTCGAACCATTAACAATTTGCTGTTGGAAGAAGATAAGAGATTAATGATATGAGTTAGATCCCAAGGGTTCTATTAGCATCTTGAAGATTAACCAGACCATTAGATTTGGGCTTTTCATGAGCAATTGCCAACTCAAAAATGCAACATGGAAATTATTACAGTTGAAGTTTATCATTCATCAGCTTTGTAATTAGGAAATGACACTTCCCCTCAATCATGGAAAGAGCCTTGTGGGAAAGGCCGGGGGTTTGAACTTCCCTTGTTTCCTCCTTGTTCTTTGATTAGATGTGTCTTTAAGAGGGATTTCAGATGTGTCTGTCAGGGTTCTCTTGAAGAGGGATGTTGTAAACCTGGCCACGGGCTCTCTGCTCCATGGAAAGCTGAGTAAATCGCTTTAGTTTTCTTTTTAAATTAGTCAAAAGAAGTGGGTAGAGTCAGGCTTGCACAGACTCAGGGGTTTAGATTGCTTTCTGCTGGTGAAGTTGGAGCTTTGGAGTTGAAGCGGCTAGATACAGCCTCTCTCTCTCACACACACACACTCTCTCTCTCTCTCTCTCTCACTCTCTCTCTCCCTCTATCATCCTCTCTCTCTCTCTCTCTCTCTCTCTATCTCCACCCTCTATCTCCCTCTCTCTCTCCCTCTCTCTCTCACTATCTCTCACTCTCCCTCCCTCTCCTCCCTTTCCCTCTCTCTCTCACCCTCTCTCTTCCCCCTCTCTCTCTTCCTCTCCCTCTCTTTCTCCCTTCCTCTCTCTCTCTCTCTCTGTTCCCCCCTCGCTCTCCCTATCTCTCTTCATCTGTCTCTCATTCTCTCTTTCTCATTCTCACTCTCTCTCTCTGCCTTTCTCTCCCTCTGCTTCTCTCTCTCTCTCCCTCCCCTGTCTCTTTCCCTCCTCCCTTCCCCCCCCCCCACCCCCCAACTCAGACTCAAAGCTTGAGTTCTTTCTCTGCTATTTGAGTCATTCTGTTGACATTCCTTCTCCTGGACTGGAGGAGGTCGTAAGTGAGGGAAATCTGTTTTTCTGAATTTGCCTTCGCCAAAGGTGTGTTTATGAGATGCTGTTATAGTGGAAAATCTGATGAAAAGTAGTTAAAATATGCAGCATTTTGTTCAGCACTTCAATAGAGTTAAAAATTATGCCAGTTCTGTTTGTGTTAGTATTTTAATTGTGGTGAGAGAATAAAGTGTAGTTTTTTAAATAAAGATTAGTACACTGTTGTCTTTCACTGTGTCTCACACCTGCACACACACAACATGGGTGCTGGGAAAAAATATAAGCACTACCACAGTTAGGCAGGAGTGTGGGGGAAATAGAGGAAAAGAAAAGGAAGAAAGGAAAATAAAGTGTGGTTTGCTTAAAGCCTAATAGTTTAACCAAATAAATCACAGCTAGAATGCAACACCTTACTCTTCTCTTTAAATGGATAAACTTTAGGGTCGAGGCTATCTCCTTGATATATTTTGAGAGTTTGGTCTGGTCCAGTTCAAATCCTTCTCATTTCTCTCTGTTACCTCCTCAGGTTCGACATTGTGTGTGAACATGATAAAATGGCTTAAGGCACTGGCTAAGTCAGAGTCAATGGGACCTGATAACCTCACTGATGTTACTCTGAAGGTTGTTCTCTGGATCTGGCTGTGTCTCTGACCAAGATCTTTCAGCACAGCTACAACACTGGCATCTCATCGGCTATGTAGAAAATTGCCCAGGTATGTCCTGTACACAAATAAACAGGATAAATCTAACCCAGCCAATCACTGTCCCATTAATCTACTCTCAAGGATCAGTAAAGTGCTGGACAGGATCATTAATACTCAAGAGTGTGGTGCTGGAAAAGCACAGCAGGTCAGGCAGCATCCCCGGAGCAGGACAATCGATGTTTTGGGAATAAGCCCTTCATCAGGAATGATGAAAGGCTTATGCCCGAAACGTCGATTTTCCTGCTCCTCAGATGTTGCCTGACCTGCTGTGCTTTTCCAGCAACACACTCTCGATCTGCTCTCCAGTATCTGCAGTCCCTACTTTCTCCTAGGAACATTAACAATGCTCAGGTATTCCTGGGGCTGCTTCTGCCTTGCCTTCCTGCACTCTTCATTAAACTAGATAGAGCTGATCCTTGGCTTCAGTGTAATGATAGACTAGACCATGAGCTTGGTAAAAACAATGACTGCAGATGCTGGAAACCAGATTCTGGATTAGTGGTGCTGGAAGAGCACAGCAGTTCAGGCAGCATCCAAGGAGCAGCGAAATCGATGTTTCGGGCAAAAGTCCTTCATCAGGAATAAAGGCAGTGAGACTGAAGCGTGGAGGGATAAGCTTGGGGGGGGTTGGGGGTGGGGAGAGAGTAGCATAGAGTACAATGGGTGAGTGGGGGAGGAGAAGGTCAGGAAGGAGAGGGTGGAGTGGATAGGTGGAAAAGGAGCTAGGCAGGTCAGACAAGTCCGGATAAGTCATGGGGACAGTGCTGAGCTGGAAGTTTGAAACTAGGATGAGGTGGGGGAAGGGGGAATGAGGAAACTGTTGAAGTCCACATTGATGCCCTGGGGTTGAAGTGTTCCGAGGCGGAAGATGAGGCGATGTTCCTCCAGGCGTCTGGTGGTTAGGGAGCGGCGGTGAAGGAGGCCCAGGACCTCCATGTCCTCGGCAGAGTGGGAGGGGGAGTTGAAATGTTGGACCACGAGCTTACAGATTGTGTTTGAGTACAATTCTGCTGTTAATGGTTTGCGTGGATATTCAGTCTTGAGATGCTAGATCTGTTTGAGATCCACCCCAGTTAACACAGTCATAAAATGACACAGCAATGGATCTCCACAAGAACTGTGCAATGGTTACTCCTCCCAATACTGTCATGGACAGATGCACCTTCAACAGCTAGGGTGATGAGGATGAAATTAATTACACTACAATTTTATTTTTTATTGGAACATGGAACAAAGGAAAACAGGTTGACCATTCGGGTCCTTGTGCTTGCTTGTCATTACCCATCATGGCTAACCATCAACCTTCATGCCATTTCCCAGTGCTACCTCTTCATATCACCTGTATCTAGAAATCTATTGATCTCTGTCTTAAACACACTCAATGATTCAGGCTCCTTAACCCTTTGAGGTAAACAATTACAATAATGCACACATATCTGAGTGAAGACATTCCTCTGCATCTCAGCCCAAGATGGGTTGTCCTCTACACTGAGGCGAAGCCTGATGGTTCTGCATTTCTAGCTCAGGGAGAAACATTCTTCCTGCATCTGCCCTGGTTAGACTGTGAAGAGATTTCAAATTTTAAATGAGATCAACTCCCATTCTTCTAGACTGAGGAGAATAAAAGTTCAGTCGCCTCAATCACTCCTCAGAGAATAATCTGACATTCCAGAAATTAGTCTAATGATCTTCCACTGCATTCCATCTGCATTCCCTCTATGTCAATTATATCCTTCATCAGGTAAGGAGACTAAAAATGCTCACAATACTCCAGATGTGGTCTCATCAAGGCTCTATACAACTGAATCAGGACATCTTTACTTAAAGCAGGACAGGAACCCTGGAAAATCGGACTAAAGCATTGAGTTTCTATTGACAAAAATATTCTTGTCCACACACACACACACACACACACACACACACACCCACATACACACACATACACACACATACACACACACACATATACACACACACAAATACATACACACACATACACACACACATATATACACACACATATACACACATACACACACATATACACACATATACACACACACATATACACACACATATATATACACACACACACACATACACACACACACATACTTTGTCACTCATTCACTCTCACACACATACATGCCTCCCCAACACCACCACCCTCCACACACACTCACCCTCTCCCCCCCCCACACCCCCCACACACATCCTTCCCCACAACACACAAACACACACTTACTCATTCACTTACTCTCTCGCACATACATACACCTCCTCCCACACCACCACCAGCCCCCGCTCCAACCCCCCAACACACACTTACACACATACACCTTTCCCCCTAACCCATTGGTGTTACATTACTGAGTAACTCTGCCGTGGATATTAAAGTCTCCAACTTAGATTACAATCTGCTCCCTTGCCGCTCAGTGCTTTCTCCAACTGATGTTCAACATCAAAGGGTATCAATTCATCAATCGAACAGGGTTTCAGGGTTGTTTTAAGTATGTGTGTGAAGTGTGTGCGTGAGTGTGTGTGTACATGTATGTGCGTGTGTGTGTGTGTGTGTGTGTGCGTGCACGCGCATGTGTATGTGTGAGTACTGCAGTTGATAATAAAGTGGGGTGTTTCTTTTTCTATGTTTTAATAAAGCTATTTGGCCATGTCTTTTTATACTCATTCACAGGATGTGGGCATCACTAGCTAAGCCAATATTCATTGCCTCTCCCAAATTCCACAGAGGGCAGCTGAGAGTCAACCACATTGCTGTGGGTCTGGAGTCACATGTAGGCCAGACCAGGTAAGGATGGCAGTTTCCTTCCTTAAAGAACATTAGTAATCCATAGAGCCATATAGATGTATAACATGGAAGGAGACCCTTTGGTCACAGTGCCCATGCTGACCAGATATCCTATATTAATTTAGTCCCATTTTCCAGCACTTGGCCCATATCCCTCTAAACCCGCCTGTGAAATCACTTCCTCTAGCAGCTCATTCCACACACGTACCACCCACTGTGTGAAAATGTTGCCCCTTAGGTCCCTTTTAAATCTTTCTCCTCTCACACCTTGCCCTCCAATGCCCTTCACTTTTAGATTCCACAATCCTGGGCTGTTCACCCTATCCATACCCCTCATGGTTTTATAACCCTTTACAAGATTGCCCCTCAGCCTCCAACACTCCAGGGAAAATCATCCCAGCTTATCAATATATCTCAAACTCTCCAACATCCTTGTAAATCCTTGCTACGCCCTTTCAAGTTTAACAACATCTTTCCAATTAGAGATTCTTAATTCCAGACTTTTATTGAATTGAAATTCCAGCGTATGCCATGGTGGGATTCAAATGAGGGCGGCACGGTGGCTCAGTGGTCAGCACTGCTGCCTCACAGCACCAGGGTCCCAGGTTCGATTCCAGCCTAGGGTGACTGTCTGTGTGGGGTTTGCACATTCTCCCCGTGTCTGCGTGGGTTTCCTCTGGGTGCTCCGGTTTCCTCCCACAGTCGCAAAGATGTACAGGCCAGGTGAATTGGCCATGCTAAATTGCCCATAGTGTTAGGTGCATTAGTCAGAGGGAAATTGGTCTGGGTGGGTTACTCTTCAGAGGGTCAGTGTGGACTGGGTGGGCCGAAGAGCCCGTTTCCACACTGTAGGGAATCTAATCTAATCTAAAACCCAGGTTCCCAGCGTGTTACCTGGGTCCCTGGATTAATATTTCAACAATAATACCACTGGGCCATTTCCTCCCCATGTTACAAATGCACTTTCCTTGACCATCTTAAATAAATAAATTCAATTCAATTCGAGCGTTAGGGAGGAGTTTGTGGGAGACTAGTGGAATACTGACAAGCAATGGGGAAGGGAGAGAGAGAGAGAGAGAGAAATCACTCAAACAAGAGAGTGAATGGGAGAAGGAGAGAGAGAAGGAAAGAAAGGAGAGGAAGGAGAAAGAAAGAAATTGAAGGAAATTAAGAAGGAACTTAGAAATAATACCCTTTCATGAAGAACTTTACAAGTGTAGAGATTGTTACAGTGTAGGGGTGAGAAAGGTCGTGTTAACACATTCTTTATACAAGGCAGGAGCAGTTGAATTATTAATACAAAAAATTCATCTTTATAAGATGCTACTTGTCCAGATTCTCTCGCGTTTTTGACTCCAACATTGAGACTATTACTTGGTACAATCACTCTGCAGTGACAACGGCCCACCTAATTACATGCATTTTTAAATTATCAGTGTGATATCAAATTATCCAGCCCAATTTACTGCAATATAGATTTCAATTTATTCCTATTCTTGGAACAGCCTTAAAACAATCAATGTGCTTAATAAATAGCTGTTGATTGTTTTTGACCTCAATCTTTGACTCCTATTGATGGAGCTATTTATCCAGCGCTCTGTGCAACTAGTCAGTTAAATGGTAAGGCAGAACATGGGCATACAGGGCCATATGAAGCCTATTACTGTGAGGGACAATCTGTTTACCTGCCTTAGGCCCTGCTTTGTGTTTCCCCTCCACATTGTTTTGCCTTGTTTATTGCTTATTATTTTTTATTCATTCATGATGCTTTGGTGTCACTGGCTGTGACTTGGTTTGATTTGGTGTAGTTATTGTCACCTGCCTATTGTTACAAAATATGGTGTTGTGTAGTGTCACCACTCTCCAGCACCATCTCAAAACGTGGAGAAATATGGAACATCAAAGCAGAAAAATTAAGAAATAAATAAACTGCCCAACTGTACAGTCCTTCTCGTTGAGTGCTCCACCAAGGGCCATGGGCCTGGTGACCAGGCACGAGTCCCCTTCATCGCACTGCAGCCGCTGGAATGAAGGTCGCCACTCAATGGCACCATCTTGCCTCTACCAACCCCCTCATCACTATGAGTCCTCACTGGATCTCGCAAGTACAGATGCCATGGATACCTCCAGGTACTGCACTGGCCCAAACTCAACTCTGCCGCTGCCTCCACGAGTCCATGTTGCTCGGCCTACTTGATCTATATTGCTGGGCCTACTCGAGCCCGTGCTGCTTGGCCTACTCGGGTCCATACCACGGGCCCACTCGAGTCCGTGCTGCTGGGCCCACTTAATGCATATTGCTGGGCCTACTTGAGACCATTGTTCAGGGCCTGCCTGCGTTCATATTGCTGGGCCTACTTGAGTCCATATTGCTGGGCCTACTTGAGTCCATATTGCTGGGCCTACTTGAGTCTGTGCTGCTGGGCCTACTCCAGTCCATTCTGCTGGGCCTACTCAAATTCGTACTGCTGGGCTTTCTTGAGTCCATGTTGTTAGGCCCACTCAAGTCCATACTGCTGGACCTACTTGAGTCCATGCTGCTGGGCCCACTCGAGTCCATGCTGCTGACCCTACTTGAGTCCATGTTGTTGAGCCTACTCAAGTCCATTTTTTTTTGCTTGAAACATCAATTTTCATGCTCCTTGGATGCTGCCTGACCTGCTGTGCTTTTCCAGAACCACACTCTTGACTCTAATCTCCAGCGTCTGGAGTACTCACTTTTGCCTACTGGAGTCCATATTGCTGGGCCTACTCACTTTAGACGGAGACGACTGATGGTAGCATAACCTGAGGGTTACCAAGTGACATTGAGAAGGCAGGACCATCGTGGTGACCTCAGTCAGTGAGAAAATTGAACTTGTGGTGTCGGCATCAGAAACCTGCCATCCAGCCAACTGAGCTACCCAATCCCCTGTCCCACTGGCAGTGCCACCATGAAGATTTCCCGAAGAGCTCAACTCCTATCCCACAAGCTGCCACTAATTGAACATAGAACATAGAACATTACAGCGCAGTACAGGCCCTTCGGCCCTTGATGTTGCGCCGCCCTGTCATACCAATCTGAAACCTATCTAACCTACACTATTCCATTTTCATTCATATATTTATCCAATGATCATTTAAATATCCTTAATGTTGGCAAGTCTACTACAGTTGCAGACAATGCATTCCACGCCCCTATTACTCTCTGAGGAAAGAAACTATCTCTCATATCTGTCCTATATCTATCATCCCTCAATTTAAAGCTATGTTCCCTCATACTAGCCATTGCCATCCCAGTAAAAAGGCTGTCACTGTCCACCCTATCTAACCCTCTGATTATCTCATATATCTCAATTAATCATCTCTCAACCTTCTTCTTTTTAACAAAAATAGCCTCAAGTCCTTCAGCCTTTCTGGGGATGTTAGCCAAGGGTGAATATAGGAGAACGGGTGTGGATGGGTTACTCTTTGGAGGGTCGGTGTCAACTTGTTGGGCTGAAGGGAATCTAAAAAAAATGCCATTCCCTCCTTCCTGATTGGGTTCAGTTCGGAACCTGACTGGTCAGTATGAGACTGTAGGGCAGTGTGCCACAAGCCCTCTCCCACGCCAACATGCCAGCATTACTGTGGGCCCCTCAGTGAGAACAGTGAGGGTGGAGTGGGGGCGAGGGTGTTGGTGGGGAGGGTTGCTCTGAGCGTGGCTGGAGGAGGGGGAGGGAAGTGCTATTAGGGTGGGGTTCCTTCTAACTCAGTCAAAACCCCACAGCATTATTGCTGCCGGTGACACCAACTAGGGGTCCCAACCCATTCCTCCCCCTCCCTTCAATTTTGTGGGACCCTGTTGCAGATTATGTGGAACTTTGTGAGCACCAGGGATTTGTCTGTCAGACCCGTAATGATCTGGCAGTGCTGAAATACGTTATTCGGCCCATCAGACCCATGCCAGCATTCCTGTTCCACACAAGCCTCCTGCATTTATATAGCACCTAAGGAGGGCAGCAGTGCAAGGTTCAATACTTATCCCTTGCCTAAGACCCACCAGTTTATCTTTCCAGTTGCTGTAAGCTGTGGCATTTAACTGATAAGTCAAAGGAAGCCACCTTTTGCAAGGGAACCAGGGGAGTTCAAAATGAGAGGACATAGATTTAAGGTGAGAGGAGAAAGATTTAACAGGGACCTAAGGGACAACTTTTTCACACAGAGGGTAGTGTGTGTGTGTGGAATGAGCTTCCAGAGGAGGTAGTGGAGGCTGGTACAATTCCAACATTTAAAAGGCATCTGACGGGGACATGAGTAGGAAGGGTTTAGAGGAATATGGGCCACATGCTGGCAAATGGGACTAGATTTATTTACGATATCTGGTTGATGTGGATGAGTTGGGCCTTTTAAAGAGATTTATAATCTAAGAAAGGGGGAGAGGGGGGCATTTCTCAAAGACCACGTGGTCTCCTCTTATTTCTTTTCAGTCCGTATGTTCTGTAGTGATTGAAACAAGGAGCAGATAGATCTCATTGATTGTGTGATTCCTGATTGGGACCAGTCAAGGAGCCCTGGCTGACAGAAGATTCAAAGTCTCCTCACTCTCAAGACTGACTCAGAATTTGCTGGTTAAAGCCCATCTACTGTGTACGTGGAAATGAAAGGTGACTTGGTGATGGCATACCCACCTCTGTGAGGTTATTTCAGGTCATATCCATGTCTGTAGGACACCAGGAACCACAAAACCCCCCACCCTCCAAATACAGTTGGCATTTCAAAACCCATTTTGAGGCTATCAATTCCCTGTTAATTAACTTTGAGATGACTAGAATATAAAAGGAAGGATATCCTTCTAAGGCTTTATAAAGCTCTGGTCAGATCACATTTAGAGTATTGTGTGCAGTTTTGGGTCCAATATCTCAGGAAGGATGTCATGGCTCTGGAGCTGGTCCAGAGGAGGTTCACAAGAATGGTCCCAGGAATGAAAGGCTGAACATATGAGGAATGTTTGAAGACTCTGGGTCTATACTCGATGGAGTTTCGAAGGTCGAGGGGGCATCTGATTGAAACTTACAGAATACTGAATGGGCTGGATAGAGTGGAAGTTGGGAAGGTGCTTTCATTGGTAGGAGAGATTAGGACCCAAGGACACAGCCTTAGAGTAAAGGGAAGACCTTTCAGAACAGAGAGAAGGAGAAACTTTGTCAGCCAGAGAGTGGGGAATCTATGGAATTCACTACCACAGGAGGCTGTGGAGGCCAGGTCATTGAGTATATTTAAGAAGGAGATAGACAGGTTCTTGATTGTCAAGGGGATCAAGGGTTACAGGGAGAAACTGGGAGAATGGGGTCGAGAAACTTATCAGCCATGATTGAATGCTGGAGCAGACTCAATGGGCTGAGTGGTCTAATTCCTGCTTCTATGTCTTATGGTCTTAACATTAGTCAGTCTGGGATACAAACAATTACTCTTTAAAGTACAATGCAGCTAGAAGCAATATTTCGGTGAACTGTATCTGATTATCCGCTTGCCGTTAGGTCAATAGGAATGAAATTAAAAAGGAGGTATTATGGTTATTATTTTAACATAATGCCATAAAAATGGTCCCTGGAGCTGGTCTAGGTGGAGAAGCCTTCTTTAAGCCGTCAATATTAATTGAGAGACTTTATGCAGCTGTAAAAGTCCTATAAATCTTTCTTTAAACACACTCATTATGTGAATGGGCGAAATAACAAAGGCTCTTTTTCAGATTTCACTGATCTATTATTTTCTTTGTGGTCTCATTACTTAAGCACAATGTAGTCTCAAAGACTGCGATAAATGGGTCTTTCAAAGATGGCAATAACTTTGATTCAAACTCCAGTCCATTGTCCATGGTCACATCCTCCCTTTGTTACTTACAGAGGTTTATCTTCAATACTGTGTGGTCCAATCAGACAGCTCAGAAAGAGACTCCTTCTTCACACAAACAGTGGAGATCCGATCTGACACAAAAACCCCTGAACACTGGGCTGGCTGAGATTGTCACTGTCAAACCTAGTAACAGATGGATTGTATTTTTGGTGACTTGGTGTGAGGCATAAGGGCAGGGAAAATGGTTACTGGTGTTGTGATGCAAATTAGGCTCCGGAGAGTGGGCAGTGGGAATGGTTCCCTCCCGGAGAGTGGGCAGTGGGAATGGTTCCCTCCCGGAGAGTGGGCAGTGGGAGTGTTTCCCTCCCGGAGAGTGGGCAGTGGGAATGGTTCCCTCCCGGAGAGTGGGCAGTGGGAGTGTTTCCCTCCCAGAGAGTGGGCAGTGGGAGTGTTTCCCTCCCGGAGAGTGGGCAGTGGGAGTGTTTCCCTCCGGAGTGTGGGCAGTGGGAGTGTTTCCCTCCCGGAGAGTGGGCAGTGGGAGTGTTTCCCTCCCGGAGAGTGGGCAGTGGGAGTGTTTCCCTCCTGGAGAGTGGGCAGTGGGAGTGTTTCCCTCCCGGAGAGTGGGCAGTGGGAGTGTTTCCCTCCCGGAGAGTGGGCAGTGGGAGTGGTTCCCTCCCGGAGAGTGGGCAGTGGGAGTGTTTCCCTCCCGGAGAGTGGGCAGTGGGAATGGTTCCCTCCCGGAGAGTGGGCAGTGGGAGTGGTTCCCTCCCGGAGAGTGGGCAGTGGGAATGGTTCCCTCCCGGAGAGTGGGCAGTGGGAGTGTTTCCCTCCTGGAGAGTGGGCAGTGGGAGTGTTTCCCTCCCGGAGAGTGGGCAGTGGGAGTGGTTTCCTCCAGGAGAGTGGGCAGTGGGAATGGTTCCCTCCCAGAGAGTGGGCAGTGGGAGTGTTTCCTTCCCAGAGAGTGGGCAGTGGGAGTGTTTCCCTCCTGGAGTGTGGGCAGTGAGAGTGGTTCCCTCCCGGAGAGTGGGCAGTGGGAATGGTTCCCTCCCGGAGAGTGGGCAGTGGGAATGGTTTCCTCCAGGAGAGTGGGCAGTGGGAATGGTTTCCTCCAGGAGAGTGGGCAGTAGGAGTGTTTCCCTCCCGGAGTGTAGGTCGTGGGAGGGGTTCCTTCCCAGAGATATACACCGGTTCCTTTGTTGGAATGCCAGTCAGTGCCAGGAGGTCACAGTGACAACAATGTAATCCAGACCAGAGCAGTGGCTGTATGTTGGTCCTAAAGCAGGGTTGGAGCCCGGTTCAGAACCCTGCAGCTGCTTTGCTGAGATCAGTCCACCGCCCGCTCATGGCAGTGACGATGGTGGTGGAGATGAGATAGTGCCTAAGAATGGTGACCAAGTCCAATGGTGAGGACGTAGCTCCGGCCATGGCTGTGGCCAGGGACCTGTTGGCTGAGGCCACTGTGACAGTGTGTGGTATCTGAGGGCTCCTGAGTGTTTGCTGATCGAGGAATGGACATTATGGCATTGTTTTTCTGGTGGTGATGTCTCATGGTGGAGATGGGGGAGTAATGTACACATTTCCTTTTCTTCTGACTGTTTCTGTGATTTCTGCCTCTGTTTTCAGTCCTGTCCCGATATCAACAAGGATGACAGCAGGGATCACCAACCTTGTACACTTTCTACTGTTCTCCTGCATTCCTGTACTCAAGAACACGTGACAATAACATCTAAATCCAAACCTAGCCACCATCTTTTAAATGGCAAAACAGAATTGAGGGGCTGAATGGCCTTCTCCGTTTGTGTTAG
This sequence comes from Hemiscyllium ocellatum, assembly GCF_020745735.1. NCBI lineage: Eukaryota > Metazoa > Chordata > Chondrichthyes > Orectolobiformes > Hemiscylliidae > Hemiscyllium > Hemiscyllium ocellatum. The sequence goes on from NC_083414.1 coordinate 8,259,527, forward strand.
CGTTCAGTGGTTTAATACCCTTAGGATGCAACAACATACCACAGCTTCTTCAAACATCCTGCAAACTCCTGATCTCTACCATCCAGAAGCTCAAGGGCAGCAGATACATGAGAGAACTGTACTGCCTGCAGGTCCCCCTCAGTTGTACAATGTCTCATGTTCAGTACTTTTAAGAGATGCTTATCACTACATCATAACATGTGACCTCAGTGTATAAAGATCTCATACAGCCTGTTCTGATGTAATGTGATGATTCCATTCTAGTGCAATCCCACATTATGAGAAAATCACGTAATAGCAGCACCATTTAAACCACTGCAACTGAAATCCTGTTATAGCCAATACAGGTTAGGAAAGTTCCACACTCTATAAACAACAGTCTAAACTCTTCAGTTGCATTACAGCCAATTCTTATTGCATGCTATAGCAGAACTTTCTGTACTCCACCTTACTTCAAATCCCTTGAAGCATGACATTCTACCGAAAGCACACTCGTCTGTTGTAACCGAATAACTCACTGTTAGCTCAGAGACTTGTGTACCTGGATTATGCATAATGGTTAGTTGTAATAAATGTCTGTTGGATTTTACCATACCACAATATCCACAGCCAGTTTTCTATAATGTGGAAGCAGGCCATTTGGCCCATTGAATCCACACCAACCTTCCAAAGAGCATCCCACCCAGACCTAGCCCCCGCTACAAAGTATTTCTGTAACCCTGCATTTCCTATGGCTAACCCACCTAGCCTGCACATCCCAAGATGCCATGGGCAATTTAGCTTAGCCAATCAACCTGGGGCGGCACAGTGCCTCAGTGGTTAGACCTGCTGCCTCACAGCATCAGGGTCCCCGGTTCAATTCCAGCCTCAGGTGACTGTCTGTGAGGGGTTTACACATTCTCCCTGTGTCTGCGTGGGTTTCCTCTGGGTGCTCCATTTTCCTCCCATAGTCCAAAGATCTGCAGGTCAGGTGAATTGGCCATGCTAAATTGCCTGTAGTGGGAAGTGCATTAGTCAGAAGGAAGTGGCTCTGAGTGGATTACTCTTCGGAGGGTTGGTGTGGATTGGTTGGGCTGAAGGGTGTGTTTCCACACTGTAGGGAATCTAATAAATAAATCTAATCTAATCTAACCTGCACATCTTTGGACTGTGGGAGGAAACTAACACAGACACATGGAGAACATACTAACTGCACACAGACAGTCACCTGGGGCTGGCAGTGAACCTGGGTCCCTGATGCTGTGAGGCAGCAGTGCTAATCACTGAGCCAGCCAATGTTACCAGAGATAATGGTAAGCATAGTGACAGCAGGTAGAGCACACTGGTGAATGCAAGCTCAGGTGACTGCTTGACTGTTGTTTGGATGTCAAGCTAGAATCTCTCTCTGACAACAATTAGGAATGGGTATTTAAGCGGGCATTGGATAGGCATTTGGAAGTTATTGGGCTAGTATAGGTTAGGTAGGATTCGGTCGGCGCAACATCGAGGGCCGAAGGGCCTGTACTGCGCTGTATCCTTCTATGTTCTATGTTCTATGTTCTAATGGGTAATAAATGCAGCAATGCTCACATCCAGGAGTTCATGAGTGGTCAATGGCATTGTGGGCTGACAATACTCTCTCAACAACGAGCACCATTCAAAACAAATCAAAGCAACAATGCTCATCAAATATTGTTGGTGTAAAATGGTGCAAAGGTCAAATGTGGTTTACCATTTGAGGTCCTAAAGGCCATTCAGCCCACATCAAGTCTTTCTCCTCAATCTGGACCTTGCCTTCATTTCCCACCATTGATCCTTACCATTTTTGGATCATTGACACAGACATGGGATTTGGCAAATTCTTATTCTTTGTCATAGTGGGATCTTGCAGTGCATTGGGAAAAAGGGAGGGATTTGCCTGCACTGCAAATATGCAACTATTATGTCAGGCACCTACAGAGTCATAGAGTCATAGAGTTAGCGAGTTATAGAGTCCTCGAGTCACAGAGATGTAAAGCACGGAAACAGACCCTTCGGTCCAAACCGTCCATGCCAACCAGATATCCCAACCCAATCTACTCCCGCCTGCCAGCACCCAGCCCATATCCCTCTAAACCCTTCCCATTCATATACTCATCCAAATGCCTTTTAAATGTTGCAATTGTACTAGCCTCTACCACATCCTCTGGCAGCTCATTCCATACACGCACCACCCTCTGCGGGAAAAATATGCCCCTTAGGTCTCTTTTATGTCCTTCCCCTCTCACCTTAAACCTGTGTCCTTTAGTTCTGGACTCCCCTATACTTGGGAAAAAAAAACTTGCCTATTCACCCTATCCAGGCCCCTCAGCCTCCGACCTTTCAGGGAAAACAGCCCCAGCCTGTTCAGCCTCTCCCTATAGCTCAAACCCTCCAACCCTGGCAATATCCTTGTAAATCTTTTCTAAACCCTTTCAACTTTCACAACATTCGTCCTATAGTAGGAAGACCAGAATTGCACACTGTATTCCAAACGTTCTGAGAGACATTAGGATGCTTCGACATAGATAAACACAAGCTGTTTCTCCTCATGCTGATGTCAACTGGAGTCAATGACGAGAGTTCAGGAATTTTGATACAGAATTTTCAGATCACACCAATAATCCATTATTTCAAACTCAGAATTTACACAATTATCACCTTTAGACAGGCTCCCACTAACCACCATCAGAGAAAAAAGCCTTGGAATGCAGCAAAGTGTCATTTTAATGGGATTGTGTCAGCACTTCAAAGTCTAAACCTTAGGGAGAGAAATGCGTAATGGAACATGCTGAATTTAAAAATAACTTAATGCTGTAAAATTATCGGTGTCATCTCTTTTGCATCTAAAGAGAGAAAAATTGGCTGTTGTTATCTATCCAGTATTCTCCCATAATTCCCAATGCAGTCAATCAAGTTTATTGTCATCTTTAGTGAAGGCTTCTACCAGGATTTCCTCTACCCCCTTCCTTTCCCAAAACTCTCTTTTTGGCAGTGTAATTGGGATGGATGGCTGGACTCTCAGATAGATGTTAAAGATCCCCCAGTGTTGCTATTTTGAAGGCAAAAGGAGTTCCTGGTCAATATCGCTCCCTCGACGAACATCGCAAAAATTCTTATTTGGTCATTCATTCCTGCATTGACGCTCCTGGGAGATTGAGAATATTGAATTGATTATAAAGCTCTTGAGGGCATTATCAGATCCCAATCTTAATGCCTCAGCCGAAAGATGGTACCTCCAATGGTGCAGTCCACCATCACTGCTCCAACTCGGGAGAGTAGGGATGGTCAGCTGGAATGAGGGTAGAAATCGGCTGGGATTGGAGGGGGCGATGGCCTGATGGTATTAATGTTGGGCGGCATGCTGGCTCAGTGGTTAGCACTGCTGCCTTACAGCGCTAGGGACCTGGCTTCAATCCCCGCCTCTGTGTGGAATTTATACATTCTCCTGTCTTTGCGTGGGTGTCCTCCCACAATCCAAAGATGTGCAAGTTAGGGAGAATTATCAATGCTAAATTGCCCATGATATTCAGGGATGTGTAGGTGCATTAGTCAGGGGTAGATGTAGAGCAATAGGGGAGCGGAATGGGTCTGGGTGAATTACTCTTTGGAGGGTCGGGTGGACTTGTTGGGCCACACTGTTAGGATTTTATGAAAAAAAAACTATTAATCTTGAAACTCAGCTAATATTCTGGGAACCGGGGTTCAAAACTCACCACAGCAGACAGAGGAATTTGAATTCAATTAAAAAATAAAATCTGGAGTTAAGACTCGACTGATAATCATTAAACCAGTACCAATTGCCAGGAAACAAAAGAAATATCTGGTTCACTAATGTCCTTTAGGGCAGGAAATCTGCCATCCTGACTTGGTCTGGCCTGTGTGTGATTCCAGACCCACAGCAATGTGGTTGACTCTCTCTGCCCTCTGAAATGGCCCAGCAAGCCACTCAGTTCACAGGGAGCGAGGGATGGGTAATAACATGAGCAAAACTAATGTAGTTTACAAAATACCATGCAAGGACTGCACAAAACACTATATAGGACAAACAGGAAGACAACTAACAATCCGCATACATGAACACCAACTAACCACGAAACGACACGACCAGCTATCCCTAGTAGCCACACACTCAGACAACAAGCAACATGAATTCGACTGGGAAAACACTACTATCATAGGGCAAGCCAGACAGAGAACAGCCAGGGAATTCCTAGAGGCATGGCATTCATCCACAAACTCCATTAACAAACACATTGACCTGGACCCAATATACCAACCACTACAGCGGACAGCTGAAACTGACACCCGGAAGCGGCAAGGACAGACCACTATAAATACCAGAAGAAACATCAAAGAAGCGCTTCGCAGGAGGCTCCAGAGCATTGATGATGTCTCCTAGCCAGGGGACGAAACGTTTGCAATAAAAACTTCCAACTCGGCGAACAGAACCACAACAACGAGCACCCAAGCTACAAATCTTCGCACAAACCTTGAATGGGTAATAACTGTTGGCCAGCCAGCAGTGAGTAAAAAATAGAAAATGGACAGATTCAGAAAGTCGCCGACAACTAGGATTGGGAAATGCAGTGAGAGTCAGGACTGAAGGGATGGTGAATGGCAGCCAATGCTGTTTTCATGTACATTCAGGATATCAAGCACTCACCCAGTTGATTGTGTGCAACATCTGGTCTCCGTATCTGAGGAAGGATGCTCTGGTGATGGGGGGAATGCAGTGAAGGTTTACCAGACTGCTTCCTAGGATTGACATGTGAAGAGAGATTGGATCAGTGAGGATTATATATTCTGGAATAAACACAGGAAGAATGTTCCTGATGACCAGGGAGTCCAGAACAGGGGGTCACATTCTAAGGATGTGGAGTCGGCCATTTAGGTTTGAGATAGGTAGAGATTTCTTTACTCAGAGAGTGAGCCTATTGAATTCTCTCCCACAGAAAGTGGCTCAGATCAAAATAATGTATATTTTCAAGGAGTTAGACATAGTGCTTAGGGTAAAAGGGATCAAAAGATATGGGGAAAAAATGGGAAAGGTGTACTGAATTAGAGGATCAACCATAACATATTGAATGGTGGAACAGGCTGGAAGGGCTGAATGGCCTACTTCTGCTCCTATTTTCTGTGTTGTCACATTGTGAACCATCTGTTAGCTACATGTAGTATCAGGCATTACTCAGTTGTGCCTCTGGATAGGAAGGTTGTGGGTTCAATCCCAGTGCGGGGTCTGCGCACTGCACACAAAAGCTGTCTTTCCAGTGTGGTTCTGTGGCAGGTTCTATCTTTTCGATCAGGCCTCAAAGTGAAGGGCACTTCTGCCTACTTTGGCACCATTTTGAAAGAGTTATCCTCAATACCCTGACAAATATTTGTCCCTCAATCATCACAACTGAAAGTGGGAAGAAGGTGAGTAAGGAGTTTCTGATCATAACGAGCATGTACTTACAATTAGAAGATATAAATGCGATAATATGATTGAAATTTGGATAATATGATAACATTTACTAGGATGAGATTTACCAGGATGCTGCCTGGACTGGAGGGCATGTCTTATGAAGAAAGATTGTGGGAACTACTTTTCTCATTGGAGTGAAGAAGGATGAGGGGTGACTTGATAGAGAGGTACGAGATGCTGAGAGGCATAGATAGAGTGGTTGGCCAGAGACTTTTTCCCAGGGTGGGAATGGCTATCACAATGGGGCATAATTTTAAGGTGATTGGAGGAAGGTTTTGGGGAGATGTCAGAGGAAGGTTTTTCACTCAGGGAGTGGTGGGTGTGTCGAATGCACTGCCAGAAGTAGTAGTAGAGTCAGATACATTAGAGACATTTAAGCAACTCTTGGATAGGCACATGGAAGATAGTAAAATGTAGAGTGTGTAGGTTACTTTGATCTTAGAATAAGATAAAAGGTCAGTACAACATTGAGGGCTGAAGGGCCTGTAATGTACTTTTCTATGTTCTATGTAATAAACCGATATGATCGGATAATGGAGTCATGTGTAACATCCAGGAATGTAAACAATATGAATACTATTTAATTGGGACACTCAATACCCAGGGAATAGCATGTGGCTCAGCGGTTAACACTGCTGCCTCACAGTGCCAGGGGCCCAGGTTTGATTCCACCCTCGGGAGACTGTCTGTGTGGAGTTTGCACGTTCTCCCCGTGTCTGTGTGGGTTTCCTTTGGGTGCTCTGGTTTCCTCCCACAGTCCAACGATGCAAAGGTTAGGTGGATTGGCCCTGGGGAATGTTGAGTTACAGTGATTGGGTGAGATGCTCTTCAGAGGGTCAGTGTGGACTTGATGGGATGAAGGGCTTATGCCCGAAACGTCGAATTTCCTATTCCTTGGATGCTGCCTAACCTGCTGTGCTTTAACCAGCAACACATTTTCAGTTGATGGGCCAAATGAACTGCTTCCATACTGTAGGGATTCAATGGTTGGTGAGTAAATGTGTCACCTTTTGATTGACAACTTGTAATCTATAGAAATAGGATAAAATCATTGCTTTTGTTATGAATGTTGATTTTTGTTCCATCTTTGACTGGTATGTCTCTCAAACATGTAAGAATAAGCATTTGATGAAAGAAACCTGAGTCCCATCCAGAGTGAAAGTGGGATCAAAGGGTTAAAATAATCTTTTCAACAAGAAACAGATTGTTTGGTCATTGTTGTTTGTGGAAGATTGCTGTGCATAATTTCACTGCTACATTTTCCACATTACAAAAGTACCTGCACTTTAAAAATGTGCTTCATTGACGGTGTGCTATTTTCAGATGCCTCACAGAGACTGTGAAAGCCATTGTGTATAAATGTTTGTCTTTCTCTTTTATTCACCTTTCTACCTTGCTGTCCTGAATTCAGCTGACAAAGAGGAAACGCTGTGATAAATTGGAATTTGTCCTTGGCTGTGACTAGCCCGTGTTCACAGGCCGTCTGCACAAGAAACAAACTGGTATCTAGTTCAGATTGCAAGGAAGCTCTACTCTTTTCCCCTTCCCCATTCTGTGAAATAGGAAGCAGGGAACACTCTGGAACATGAGACATTCAGACCATTACAGCATTGACCTCAGCACCTGAGAGAGGATATATACCAGTCGCTGAACCTTTAGCAATTGTTTCACTTTTTCCAATTGAGAATGGGAAAACATGGAGAAACACCTTCCTGAGGCTAGGAAATTGGAGGACACCGATTGAAAGTCATTAGAAACAAAATCACTTGAGGTTCGAGGAGGTTCTTGCTTTATGCAGAGAGATTGTTACAAAATGGAATGCGCAACATTTTTTCATTCAGTCACAGGACAAGGGACTGGCTAATGGCCAGCATTTATTACCCATCTCTAATTTGCCAAGGGGAAGTTAAGAGTCGTTGCTGTGTGTCTGGAGTCACATGAATGCTCAGACCAGGTAAAGGTGGTGCGGTGGCTCAGTGGTTAACACTGCTGCTTCACAGTACCAGGGACCCAGCCTTGACTCCAACCTTGGGCAACTGTCTGTGTGGAGTTTGCACATTCTCCCTGTGTCTACAGAAGGTTTCCTCCCATAATCCAAAGGTGTGCAGGTTAGGATAAATTGGCCATGTTAAATTGTCCATAGCGTTCAGGGATGCGTAGGTTAGGTGCATTAGTCAGGGATAAATGTAGAGCAGTAGGGGAATGGGTCTGGGTGGGTTACACTTCAGAGGGTTGGTGTGAACTTGTTGGGCTAAAGTGCCTGTTGCCACACTGTAGGGATTCTAAAGTTTGCAGTTTCCTTTCCAAAAGGACATTAGTGAACCAGATGAGCTTTTCTGACATTTGATTTATAGCTCATCATTAGATTTTTAATTCCAGAAATGTTGCTTTGAATTGAAATCAAGTTCCACCCTCTGCCATAGTGGCATGTAAACCTAGGTCCCAGAGCATTACCTGGGTCTCAGGATGAACAGCCCAGTGATAATACCACTAGGCCATCAGCTCCCCCTTATGAAACTATCAGTGAAAATGGACTTAGTAATTACTTCCTAAAGGGAAGGCTTGCAAGTCTAGAACAACATTAGAGGGGAACATTTATAAATGGGATTGACATAGAAGATGAAACACATAAAAGATAAATCCCCAGGACCTGATCAGATGTACGCTAGAACTCTGTGGGAAGCTCATGAAGTGATTGCTGGGCCTCTTGCTGAGATATTGGTAGCATCGATAGTCACAAGTGAGCTGCCAGAAGACTGGAGGTTGGCTAATGTGGTGTCACTGTTTAAGAAGGGTGATAAGGACAAGCTAGGGAACTATAGACCAGTGAGCCTGACATCGGTGGTGGGCAAGTTGTTGGAGGGAATCCTGCGGAACAGGATGTACATGCATTTGGAACGGCAAGATCTGATTAGGGATAGTCAACGTGGCTTTGTGCGTGGGAAATCATGTCTCACATTGAGTTTTTTTGAAGAAGTATCAAAGAGGATTGATGAGGGCAGAGTGGTAGACATGATATTTATCATGTCTACTGTAAGGCATTCAAGAAGGCATTCAAAAAGATTCCCCGTGGGAGACTGATTAGCAAAGTTAAATCTCATGGAATATAGGGAGAACTAGCCATTTGGATATAGAACTGGCTTGAAGGTAGAAGACAGAAGGTAGTTGTGGAGGGTTGTTTTTCACACTGGAGGCCTATGACCAGTGGAGTGCCACAAGGATCGGTGCTGGGTCCACTACTTTTCAACATTTATATGAATGATTTGGATGTGAGCATAAAAGGTATAGTTAATAAGTTTGCAGGTGATGCCAAAATTGGCAGTATACTGGACAGAGAAGAACGTTACCTCAGGTTACAATGGGATCTTGAACAGATGGGCCAATGGGCTGAGAAGTGGTAGATGAAGTTTAATTTAGATAACTGTGAGGTGCTGCATTTTGGAAAAGCAAATCTTAGCAGGACTTATGCACTGAATGGTAAGGTCCTAGGGAGTGTTGCTGAACAAAGAGACCTTGGAGTGCAGGTTCATAGCTCTTTGAAAGTGGAATCACAGATAGATAGGATAGTGAAGAAGGTGTTTGGTATGCTTTCCTTTATTGGTCAGAGTATTGAGTACAGGAGTTGGGAGGTCATGTTGCAGCTGTATAGGATGTTGATTAGGCCACCTTTGGAACATTGCGTGCAATTCTGGTCTCCTTCCTATTGGAAGGATGTTGTGAAACTTGAAAGGGTTCAGAAACGATTTACAAGGATGTTGCCAGGGTCAGAGGATTTGAGCTATAGGGAGAGGCTGAACAGGCTTGGGCTGTTTTCCCTGGAGCATCGGAGGCTGAGGGGTGACCTTATAGAGGATTATAAAATCATGAGGGGCATGGATAGGATAAACTGACAAAGTCCTTTCCCTGGGTGAGTCCAGAACTAGAGGGGCATAGCTTTAGGGTGAGAGGGGAAAGATATAAAAGTGACCTAAGGGACAACTTTTTCACACAGAGGGTGGTACGTGTATGGAATGAGCTGCCAGAGGATGTGGTGCAGGCTGGTACAATTACAACATTTAAAAGGCATTTGGATGGGTATATGAACAGGAAGGGTTTGGAGGGATATGGGCCGGGTGCTGGCAGGTGGGACTAGGTTGAGTTAGGATACCTGGTCGGTATGGACGGGTTGAACCAACGGGTCTGTTTCCATGCTGTACATCTCTGTGACTCTATGACTCTATGTAGAGAGGAAGTTTCCTCATATAGGGCAATCTTGAACAAGGGGTCATGGTTTCAGGATAAGGGGTAGCAGGTTTCAAACAGAGATGAAGAAGAATTATTTCTTTAAAGCATCATGAATCTGTGGAGTTCACTGCCCTGGAGTGCGGTGGATGCTGGGATATTGTGTAAATTTAAGGAGGAGATAGACAGATTTTTAATGAGTAACAAGTTGAAGGGTATTGGGGAGGGGGGCACGAGAGTGTAGTTGAGGCGAAGATGAGGTCAGAGCTGAAAATGTGTTGCTGGAAAAGTGCAGCAGGTCAGGCAGCATCCAACGAGCACGAGATTCAACGTTTCGGGCATAAGCCCTTCTACAGGATGCCCGAAACATCAATTCTCCTGCTCCTTGGATGCTGCCTGACCTGCTGCACTTTTCCAGCAACACATTTTCAGCTCTGATCTCCAGCATCTGCAGACCTCACTTTCTGCTAGAAGATGAGGTCAGCCATGATCATGTCAAATGGTAGGGCAGGGGCTGAATGGCCTTCTCCTGTTCCTTACAAAACACGAGGCTAGGTCTTTGTGCAATGTGTTTGTGGCTGAACTGCTACACTGTCCATTTTTCACTCTATCTCCTTATCTATTGATTCCTTTCCGTAACGTATGAAACTTGTAACATTCTGAGGGTCTTCAAAGGGAGCAGGGGTGGTTCCACTGTTAGGAGAATCTAGACCTCAGGGTTACTGTTTAAAAATCAATTTAAAACAGGCAGGAGGCAATCTTTCCCCTCCTGAGAGACTGTCTTCCTGAATGGCTAGAGGGAGAGTCATAGAGACATACAGCACGGAAACAGACCCTTTGGTCCAACCCGTCCATGCCGAACACAATCCCAGACTGCGCTTGGCCTATATCCTTCCAATCATTTCCTATTCATGTTCTTATCCAAATGTCTTTTTAAACACTGTAACTATACCTGCATCCACCACTTCCTCAGGAAGTACATTTCACACATGAGCCACGCTGTGTAAAACAAAAATGCCCCTCATGTCTTTTTTAAACCTTTCTCCTCTCACCTTAAAAATAAGCCCCCTCGTCTTGAAATCCCCCACCCTGGGAAAAAGATACCTGCCATTCACCTTATCTGTGCCCCTCATAATTTTACAAACCTCTATACGGTCATCTCTCAACCTCCTACACTCCAGTGAAAAAAGTCCCAGCCCAATCCAGCCTCTCCTTATAACCCAAACTCTCCGGAACTGGCGACTTCCTGGTAAATTTCTTCCAAACCCCCTCCAGCTTAATAACACCCTTCCGACAACAGGGTGACCAGAACTGGACAGACTGCTCCAGAAGAGACCGTGGATATTTTTTAAGGCAGAGGTGGCAAGATTCTTGTTAAGCAAGGAAGGGAAAAGCTATCAGACAGGAATGTGGCTTTCAGGTTAAAAACACGAAGTCATATCCGCCACGATCATATTGAATGGTGGAGCGGATTGAATACTGTACCCTTGTTCCAGATTTGTATGTTCCTATGTGAAAGAACAAGCCAGAATAAGTCTAAGTGACCAGCTTTTAAAGGGCTACACCAGACAATATGGGCAGAATGTTCTCCTTCTGTGTTGCATAGTTCTATGAAAGCACTTGGAGTTATCTAAGGGATGCGGTACGGTGGCTCAATGGTTAGCACTGCTGCCTCACAGCACCAGGGTCCCAGGTTCAATTTCACCCTTGGGCGACTGACTGTGTGGCAGTGATCTGGCTTCCTCCCATAGTCCAAAGGTGTGCCGGTTTGGGTGGATTGGCCATGCTAAATTGCCCCATAGCGTCTGGGGTATTCAGGCTGGGTGGATTAGCCATGGGAAATGCAGCATTACATGAGTCTAGATAGGAGGCTCTTTGGAAGGTGAGCATGGACTCTCTGGGCTGAATGGTCTGATTCCACACTGTAGGGATTCTATGTAAAAGTACCATGTTGCAGGCCTAATCTGAATGCTGATATATGTGATCGCTACTTACTTACCAATCTGATATAATCAGAATCTACTCACAATTCACATTAACGCGAGGGGGGGCCTGAAGCAGACTGCATCGTGTCTGCGCCCAACAGGGAATAAGCCGGGCTCAGTCAATCTTGATGCGGGAAGAAAGATATAAAGATAATGAGTCCAATAAACTACGATGAATTTTAATGACATATTGCAGTTTGTTGCTGCGATTACAACAGAAGCTAAACATTCCCCTTCCTAGCCCAGTCTTTCCAGAGCCCCTCGCGATTATGAAGAGGTTCGGCGGACAAACCCCTTTTTTCAGCTGGGTTTACCGCGTCTTGAGGCCACTCAAAGGTGTCACACAAATCCTTTCTCGTGCATGAGGTTTGTTGAAGGGGTGGGTTAGAAACAGTCTCATGTGTTGTATTCGAACATTGGCCTTTAGCTGTCGGGCTGAATGGCCTGATTGCTGATACTTCCAGCATTCCTGCAGCATGCAGAATAGCTTCCGGAATTGCGGAAATCCAGCTCTCGGCTTATTATTTACAACATGTTGGCTCCCCGTGGAGCCGGTTTTTATTAAGCGAGCATCACACTGTGAGGGTATTAATTTTGGATTGTTGCACTCCTTGCGTGGAATGCTAATAAAACCGTGTGATTGGAAAGGTCTCAGTGACAGAGGCTATGTTTACTCCTGGAGTACAATTCCACTGAAAATTAACTTGCACAGCTGAAACCTCTTAGCTCCTGAGGCTAAGTCAGAGAAGAGCAGTAAAAATCCCACCTCTGCTGTAGTATATTAGTCTGCGTCAGGACAACTGCCAACACATTAGCACAGTTTTTGTTCGAAAGACAGAATCTCGACAGTGTGGGAGCAGGCTATTCTGCCCACACCAACATTCCAAAGAGCATCCCAACCAGATCCAACCCATCCCTGTAACCCTGCATTTTCCATGGCTAATCCACCCAGCCTGTACATCCCTAAACACCATGGGCAACTTAGCATGGCTTAAGTTGGACCTAACCTGCACATTGTGGGAGGAAACTGGAGCACCCGGAGGAAACCCACGCAGACACAGGGCAAAGCTCCACACAGACAGTTGGCCACGGGTAGAATCGAACCGGGGTCCCTGGCGCTGTGAGGCAGCGGTGCTAACCACTGAGCCAATCTACTGCCCCAATTAGAAACCTAATTTTGTTGAGAATGAGAGGCATGGAACTGTGGATTGGCCAGGGGGCTTTTGATTTTGTTGAGATTAGTCCTGAAGACAGCAAGAAACTCTCCCCGCTGGAGCAGGGATCAATGACTAGGGATTGAAGGTAAAGGACAGGACGTTCACAGGGAATGTGAGGAAAACTGTTTTCACCCAGAGGGTGGTGGGAACCTGGAACTCCCTGTCTGTAAGGAAGGGAGAGGGAGAAACCCTCATCAAATTGAACCGCTGTTTAGATGTGTATTTAATCCTAAAACTGACGAGGCTATGGGCCGAGAGCTGGGAAATGGATTAGAATAGTTAGGTGGTTGTTTTTGATCAGTACAGAGGCGATGGGCCAAAGGACCTTTTTCTGCGCTGCACCCTTGATGACTCTAAGGGAGGCTGGTACCATTATAGCATTTAAAAGACATCTGGATGGGCACATGAACAGGAAGGGTTTAGAGGGATACGGGCCAAGTGCTGGCAAATGTAACTAGATTAGGTTGGGATATCTGGTCAGCATAGACGAGTGGGACCGAAGGGTCTGTTTCAATGCTGTACATCTCTATGACTCTAAGAGCCACATCAGATATGAAATATTATCTCTGTTTATACCTCTCTCTCTCTCTCTTTCTCTTTCTCTCTCTCCACAGATCTTGCTGGATCTGCTGAGGTTCTCCAGGATTTTCTACAAATTTGCTGCTGCTCTCTTAGAGGACCGTATGACGTTGAAGCAGAAGTGGGCCATTCAACCCATCGAGTCGTTCCCACCGCTCAATGAGATCACAGATGAACTGAAAATCCTCAACCCTTTAAACATTTGCTTCTATGTCTCTATTGACCCATCACCAAGCCTCGGCTGCCAGCTCAGTTCACCAAGTTCACCTTTCATGCCCATGCAATTGCCCTAAATTTAGGCCTCAATCCTAGTCTGAGATCTCATCTTCTCCCTTTCAATCTGGATGCAAAATTCGATTATATTCTGGTCCCCTGCTCCCTCAGGATCGCTTGACTCTGTGTTCATTAATAAATTCACATAAAACCAAGCCTGCTCACTGGTGACTCCAGACGGTGATGTTCTTGGAAGTTCTCGTGACAGCACTCAATATGAACTGCCCCATCCAGGCTCTTCCTACAAATCTGATTTGTCTTGTTATACGTAGGTTAAAGTGACCCTTGACTATTGTTGCATCTTTAACATGCTTCCAAATTTCAAACCAAGACTAACTGTCAGGGAGAATTAAAAGAGACATAGAGAGGGATAGAGTGAGAGAGAGAGAGAGAAAGAGAGAGACAGGGACAGAGAGAAAGGGGAGTGTAAACAGGTTTAGGAACCAGAGAAGGTGATGTATTAATACCACGCAGCAATGATTTGTTTCATTCATCTCTTATTATATCTGACACAGACGAGCAATGTCACTTGTGACCAAGTGCCTCCCACTCAGGATTTGTTAAATGTCAGTGACATTGGGACTGGGGTGGACTCGCCATTTTCCCATCTGTACCAGAGCTCAGAGTTATTGCCACTGAGGCACGTTGCCATAGCAACCTAAGGGACGGAACAGTCAACGAATTTTTAAAAAAAACAAAACACTGTGGATGTTTGAAATATGTAACAGACACTAAAAGTGCTGGGAAAATTCAGACAGCATCTGTGGAGAGAGAAACAGAGATAATGTTTTGAGTCCAATGTGAGTCTTCCTTGGAAGAAGATTTTAAAACATTACCTTGGTTTCCCTCCCCACAGATGCTGCCAGGTCTATTGAGCTTCTCCAGCAATTAATGCTTTTGATTTCAGATCTCCAACATTTCACTTTTAATTAAGGAGTTAGTAAACAGAAGGCTGGACTAGCGCAGAATTCTCAGCAGCGATGAAGTCACTCGACTGAAATCACTGGACCTTCAGTTCTGAAGATACAACTTTCACTTCTTTTGAGTTGCAAGGCTGGGGGCTATAGGAGCCCACACGGGAGTACAGAAACCGAGAAACTGTCAACAGAGTCATAGAGGTCAACAGCATGGAAACAGGCCCTTCAGCCCAACTGGTCTATGTCACTCACTTTTCACAAATTAAACTGATCTCATTTACCTGTTTTTGATCCATATCCCTCCATACCTATCCTATTCATGTACCTGTCTAAATGTTCCTTAAATTGTACTCGTTTCCACCATTATCTCTGGCAGCCTGTTCCAGACTCTCAGCGCCCTCTGTGTGAACAAATTACTCCTTTGGCCCCTTTGGTATCTCTCGCCTCTCACCTTAAACCCATGCCGTCTAGTTTTAGACTCCCCTACCCTGGGAAAAACCTGTCAGCTATCTACGTTTTGTATGCCTCTCATGATTTTATAAACCTCTATCAGGCCACCCCTCAATCTCCTCCGTTCAAGGGGAAAAGAGCCCCAGCCTATCCAACCTCTCCTTATAAACTCAAACCTTCCAGTCCAAGTAGCATCCTAGTAAATCTTCTCTGCACTCTTTCTTGTCTAAAAATATTCTTTCTCTAGTAGGGTGACCAGAACTGCGCAAGTCTCCCAATATGGCCTACCGATGTCTTGTCCAGCTGCAACAAGCTGTTAAAACTCTTATACCTAACAAGGTAAAAACAATGACTGCAGATGCTGGAAACCAGATTCTGGATCAGTGGTGCTGGAAGAGCACAGCAGTTCAGGCAGCATCCAACGAGCAGCGAAATCGACGTTTCGGGCAAAAGCCCTTCATCAGGAATATTCCTGATGAAGGGCTTTTGCACGAAACGTCGATTTTGCTACTCGTTGGATGCTGCCTGAACTGCTGTGCTCTTCCAGCACCACTGATCCAGAATCTTATATCTAACACTCTGACCGAAAGCCTTCTACACCACCCTTCCTACCTGTGATGCCACTTTCAAGGGGTCACCCATGGAGACATGAAAGATTCAGCAACCTTCATTTTGCAAATGTCCAGATACATTCCCATGTGTCCTGGATAATGATCATACCTCAAACAATATGATAAAGAGCAGATTTTCCAGTCACTAACACATTGCTGCTTGTGGGTGCTTGATGTGCCTGCAACATTGTCTACTTTACAAGAGTGACCACACTACAAAAGAACTTCTTTCTTACTTCAAATAATCTGCGGAAGGGTCACATCAGACTCAAAATGTGAACACTGTCTGTCTCCCCACACATACTGCCAGAGCAGCTGACTTCTTCTTTCAGATCTCCAGCATCTGCAGTGTTGATTTCAAAAGTGTTTAAAGTGGTTTGTCAAAGGTTCTATATAAATTTACACCTTTTCAATTTAAATGCATCTGATGGAAGTGAACTTAGATGCAACACTTGAATTCGTAAATTCAGACATGTACTTTTAAGTTCATAAGATATAAGAGCAGAATTAAGCCATTCGGCCCATCGAGTCTGCCCCACCATTCGATCATTTGCTCCTCACCCCCATTTTCTTGCCTTCTCCCCATTTCCCCTCAACCCATTACCAATTAAGAATCTGTCCCATTCCTCCTTAAATTTACTCACTGTCCCAACATCCACCACACTTTGGGGGAGGGAATTCCACAGATTCACAATCCTCTGGGAGAAGTAGTTTCTTCTGAACTGTTTTAAATTTGTTCCCCCTTATCCTAAGACTATAACCTCTCGTCCTAGAATACCCCACAAGAGGAAGCATCTGCTCCCCATCTATTTTATCCACACCTTTTATTATCTTGAATACCTCAATTTGATCTCCCCTCATTCTTCATAATTCCAGAGAATATAGGTCTACACTGTTCAATCACTCTTCATACGACAAATCCGTCATCTCTGGGATCAATCTAGTGAACCTCCCCTGAACTGCCTCCAATGCCACTACATCTTTCCTCAAATAAGGGGACACACTGTTTAGATCGACATGGACAGGCGTTGATAGCAAGATACAGAATCACCGTCTGGACATTTAATTCATTTGCAGGCCTTGGGCACCACCTGGCAAAACCTCTGGGACGCCCGGACCAACCAACCCAACCAGCCCGTGGCTCAACACTTTAACTCTCCCTCCCACTCCACCGAGGACATGCAGGTCCTTGGACTCCTCCATCGCCAGAACATAACAACACGACGGCTGGAGGAGGAGCGCCTCATCTTCCGCCTGGGAACCCTCCAACCACAAGGAATGAACTCAGATTTCTCCAGTTTCCTCATTTCCCCTCCCCCCACCTTGTCTCAGTCGGTTCCCTCAACTCAGCACCGCCCTCCTAACCTGCAATCTTCTTCCTGACCTCTCCACCCCCACCCCACTCCGGCCTATCACCCTCACCTTGACCTCCTTCCACCTATCACATCTCCATCGCCCCTCCCCCAAGCCCCTCCTCCCTACCTTTTATCTTAGCCTGCTGGACACGCTCTCCTCATTCCTGATGAAGGGCTTATGCCCGAAACGTTGAATTTCCTGTTCCTTGGATGCTGCCTAACCTGCCGTGCTTTAACCAGCAACACATTTTCAGCACCACCTGGCAAGGCTGGCATTTATTGGCCATCATCTGGCTGGTGATTTAACCACAGGGCTTGCCAAGCGATGCCAGAGGACAGTTAAGAGGCAACCGACATGACTGAAAAACTGCAGATGCTGGAAATCACAAACAAAAACAGAAATTGCCGGGAAAGCTCAGCAGGTCCAGCAGCTCCAATGGAGAGAAATCAGAGTTGACGTTGCGGGACCAGTCACCCTTCCTCAACCTGGCACTGGATTGAGGTGACACATGGACTCAGACAGGATAAAGGCAGCTTATTCCCCCCTTTAAAGGCTGAGAGTGAACCAGGTGGACTTTTGCAACGACTTGACAGCTCCCCAGTCCCGGTAGCCAGCTTTCCAGGTAGTAGAGACACGGATAGATGATAGATAGATGATGAATAGTTGAATGATAGAGAGATAGGTGATTGATAGACAGAGCTAGGTAGATCGATTCTACTGCAGCTTGATGCTGCAAAACACTAACTGGTAAACACAGTCCTCGCTAAAAGCAAATAAAAGGACAGGGTTTTGTGAAGAGACCGTGAAATGAAGCAATTTCAACATTAATTGCTTTTCTCTTCAGTTGCCAGCCCAGCTCTGTGTCTTTGTGTTTTTCAATTTGGGATCAATGGTGGAGTGGGGTTGGGGGTGGGGAAGAGGGGATGGAGAAACATCATTGCAAGCAAGCTTTTTCTCAATTACACTACGTTCCCAGGTAAGCTGATTGAACAAAACTCAACTGGACCTGAGCACTGACCATCGGCAAGTGTTTTAAGGATCTGTGTGATATTGTCAATGAACTGCTGTTCTCTCTCAGTCCAGTGGTTTAAGACTGTAGGATTACAAGTTCACTTGATCTCAATATGTTATAGCACACCATAGCAGTTTTACAAGTCAGAGAGGAACAAGCTCAGAATCTTTAAGCAAAGTCAGGAAACATTTCCTTTGCACTTTCACATCTCTGACATTTATTTTAGTGTGCTGTACTGGGCATTGGGTGGTTACTTGGATGAAAAAAATGTGCAAGGGCACAGGGAGAAAGCGGGGGTTGGCACTGGGTAATGCCATTTGTTTAATGAGCTGCTGCAGGCACAATGGGCTGAATGGCCTCTTCCTGCACTGTGACACTTCATGTTTTTGCAATTACAATCTCTGCGAAGTTCACTATTGATGCGATAATTTCTGATCAATCACTGACTGTCACGTTCTTTATCAATGTGGCTATTTGAACAAAAAGACTTGCATTTATATAGCACCTCTCATGACCAGTTTAAGCCCCAGAGCAACCAATTTATTTTTGAGCCATTAATGCTGCTGTAATTCTGGAAACACAGCGATCACGTGGCACAATGGCCAGAGAATCTGTTTCACCAATGTTGAATGAGGAATTGATATGGTCCAGGTATCAAAAACTGTTCTTGTTAATCTTCTTCAGAAAGGCACTGCTGCAGAAAACATCACTCAGGCACTTGGGAGGAACATCAGCTTAACGGCTCAGTCAGAAACAGATCAGATGCCTCACAGTTCCAGTTAGAGGAGAGTCAGCCATCGGCTCAAGTCCTAGAGCAAGGCTTGAACCCTCAAACTTCCAGCTCAGGAGCAATAAAACTACCATCTGAGCTACATTTGGCACAAAGGTGACAGATTTGGGGCGGCCACAGGGAAACTATTTCTGGTTCGAGAGGAACCTTCAAATTTGGGTGAGGTGATGCAGGGTGATGTGAGGACAAATCTCTTTATCCAAGAGGCACTGGGGAAATCTGGAACGCTCCCCCCAAAAAGATTGTCGTGTCCCAGGGCCAACAGACCATTTCAAAACCGAGATGGATAGATTGGTGTTGTGTTAGGGTGGAACCAAGACATGAAGATGGAGTCAAGACAGAGCTTGAACCAGGAATCAGACTCGAAAGGCCAAATGGTCTTGTTCTATTCCAATGTGAAGGGCCAGTGTCACATTGGATCATGGGGTCCAGATTTAGTTATAAGAACAGAACAAAGACTAGGAACACTGCAGCAAGTAACTCACCTTGTGACACCTCAAAGCCTGTCCACCATCGATAAGGTGCAAGTCAGGAGTGTGATGGAATACTTCCCATTTGAGTGGATTGCTGCAGTGGTGACGTCCATCCAGAGTGAAAATGAGAAATTGCCATTGAACACTCCCCTCAGCCAGTGAAGAATGCGGGGGAGGAGGAGGAGGCGGTGGTGTGATGAGGGGGAGCTCAGTGAACGGGGATTCACTGAATCCATAGTCTCACTGGACCCTGACTCCACATCTCTCCCAGCTCTCTCTCCTCCTCCGGACTGTCAGCCTCAGACCATCACCTCTCCCCCAATGTGAGACTATCCCATCTCCGGATGGTCCATATCCCCCAGGGTCACCACCCCAGAGTCACCACTCCCCAGAGTCACCACTCCCCAGGGTCGTCACTCCCCAGAGTCACCACACCCCAGAGTCACCACTCCCCAGGTCACCACTCGCCCAGAGTCACCACTCCCCAGGGTCGTCACTCCCCAGAGTCACCACACCCCAGAGTCACCACACCCCAGAGTCACCACTCCCCACGGTCACCAGCCCCGGAGTCACCACTCCCCAGGTCGCCACTCCCGAGGGTCACCACTCGCCCAGAGTCACCACTCCCAGGGTCATCACTCCGCAGGGTCACCACTCCCCAGGGTCACCACACCCCAGAGTCACCACTCCCAGGGTCATCACTCCGCAGGGTCACCACTCCCCAGGGTCACCAATCCTCAAGGTCACCACTCCCCAGGGTCACCAATCCTCAGGGTCACCAGCCCCGGAGTCACCACTCCCAAGGGTCACCATCCCAGAGTCACCAATCCACAGGGTCGCAACTCCCCAAGGTTACCACTCCCCAGCGTCACCATCCCAAGGTCACCACTCCCCAGGGTTGCCACTCCCCAGGGTCACCATTCCAGGGTCGGCAGTCCCCAGGGTCACCATCCCAGGGTCACCAACCCCCAGGGTCGCAACTCCCCAGGGTCACCACTCCCCAGGGTCACCAGCCCCGGAGTCACCATGCCCCAGAGTCACCACTCACCAGGGTCGTCACTCCCCAGAGTCACCACTCCCCACGGTCACCAGCCCCGGAGTCACCACTCCCCAGGGTCACCACTCCCCAGGGTCACCATCCCAGAGTCACCAGTCCCCAGGGTCGCAACTCCCCAGGGTTACCACTCCCCAGGGTCACCATCCCAGGGTCACCAATCCCCAGGGTCATACTTCCTAGGGTCACCACTCTCCAGAGTCACCATTCCCCAGGGTCACCATTCCCCAGAGTCGACATTCCCCAGGGTCACCATCCCAGGGTCACCATTCCCCAGAGTCGGCATTCCCCAGGGGCACCACTCCCCAGGGTCGGCATTCCCCAGCGCCATCACTCCCCAGGGTCACCACTCCCCAGGGCTGCCACTCCCCACGGTCACCACTCTCCAGAGACACCACTCTCCAGAGTCACCACTCCCCAGAGTCCCCACTCACCCAGAGTCACCACTCCCTAGGGTAACCACTCCCCAGGGTCACCTCCCCAGGGTAACCACTCACCCAGAGTCACCACTCCCCAGGGTCACCTCTCCAGGGTGACCTCCCCAGAGTCACCACCCCAGGGTCACCAATCCGGGGGTAACCACCCAGGGTCACCATTCCCCAGAGTCACCACTCCTCAGGGTTACCAACCCAGGGTCACTACCCCAGGGTCGCCAACTCCCCAGAATCACCACCCCAGGGTCACCACTCTCCAGAGTCACCACTCCCCAGGGACACCTCTCCCCAGGGTCATCACTCCCAGCAACCTAAGCTCCAGGATCACTGGCTAAACATTCACCACCCCCAGACCCACTGGCAGAGAGTCCCTTGGTGGGCTCTATTGGGGGTAGGCTGTGAGTCATCAGGTGTCAGAAGCTTGAGGCCCTTCTCCCTGACCCTGAGACCTCGATACCTCTCCCCCCTGACCCTGATACCTCTCCCCTCTGACCCCGAGTCCCTAATACCTTTCCCCCCTGACCCCGATACCACTTCCCCCCTGACCCCGAGTCCCCGATACCGCTCCCTCTGACCCCGATACCTCTCCCCCTGACCTCGATACCCCTCCCCCCGACCCCCATAATTCTCCCCCTTGACCCCAAGTCCCCGATGCCGCTTCCTCGTGACCCCGACTCTCCTGATACTTCACACCCCACCCCCACAACCCTGGGTCCCCTGATACCTCTCCTTATTGACCCCAGGTCCACCACCTTCTGCCCTCCCGCCTTCCCTCATTCCGGGTCGCACAGTCCCGCTGCCTGGACCCTGGCTCCTACAGCACTACCCCCATTGATCCTGGGTCCCCCAGCATGTACTCCCTTACTCCGGATCTCCAAGCCCCTCCCCCCATTGACCCTGGGTCCCCCAGCGCCTACCCCCAAACTCTGCATCCCCCAGCCTTCCACCCCGCAAACCTCAGGTACCATGTCCCTTCCCATCCCGACTGCAGGTCCTCTGGCCCCACCTCCATGACACCAGGTACCCCCCCAGCCCTGACTAACTCTGGGACCCCTGGACCCTCACCGCACTGATACCAGGTACCCTGTTCCCTTCCGTACCCACCTCCCTGGGTCTCCCCAACTGCTCCGCCCTATCCCTGGTACCCCGTCACCTCAACTCCTGACCCCTCTCCCCCAACATTGGGTCCCGTCTCCTCAGGGAAAAGGCACCCTCTCAAGACTGAGGAACTGGGTAAAACTATCTGGGAGGGAGTGAGGAAATCACCCACTCTCCTCATCGCTACCCGATACCATACTAATGTTGTGATCCTCATAGGGCCCAAGTTTCTCCCCAGGTTGGGGTGGTACATCACTAGTTTTTTAAAATTAATTCACGGGACGGAGGGTAGCAGACTGGTCCAGCGTCTATTGCCTGTCTCTAGTTGCCCCATGAAAAAGGTTGGGGCGGAGCTGCCTTCTTGAACTGCTGCACTCCATGTACTTTAAGCAGACCCACAATGCCCTTAAGAAGAGAATTCCAGGATTTTGATCCCTCAACACTGAGGGAACAGCGATATATTTTGAAATCAGGATGGTGAGTGACTTGAGAGGGGAACAAACAAATCAAATCTCTAGATAGCTGCATGGGATCCACGGAATAATGGGGCACAGCAGCTGAGTTAGCAGTAACAGCCTGAGGGACCCCAGGCAGCACATAATAACTCCCACCTAAAAATAAGCACTACCGCAGTTAGGCGGTAGTGTGGGGGTAAACAAAAAAAGACAGGAATGTCAGACATCCTATTCACTCTGAAAGCTGGCTCTGAAAAAATAAAAAAGAAAAAAAAGCCAACTCCCACCTAGGCCAGGCAACCACACCAAATTTAGCTCCAGGCTCCACTCTGGGCTCTAGGCCTCACTAGCTACACTGCTCCTTGTCCTCCAGGCAGCAGGAGCATGGTCCAAACTCTCAAGACCTTCTGCGACCAGAGGTTGGGACACTACCCACTGCAACAAAGAATCCTTAAGTCACAATGTATTCTCACTCAATACTTAAAGAAAACAGGATGCAACTGGAAGGCATGAGCTACTCTTTTACAGCCCAAGGTATACCAATTAAATCCAGGTTAAAGTGTATAAAAATTATTTTTGAGTGGCTCAATAGTGAGAATTACTGCCTTACAGCACCAGAGCTCAAACCCCAGGAGGACTGCAGATGCTGGAGATCAGAGTCGAGAGTGTGTGGTGCTGGAAAAGCACAGCAGGTCACGCAGCATCCGAGGAACAGGAGAATCGATGTTTCGGGCATAAGTTCATCACCAGGAATGGGCTCTTACAGAACGGGCACAGTGCTGAGGTTGGTATAGTAGTGAGTAGGAGAAAGTGAGGAGATGCTGGAGATCAGAGTCGAAAGTGTGGTACTAGAAAAGCACAGCAAGTCAGGCACCATTCAAGGAGCAGGAGAGTCGATGTTTTGGGGAAAAGGCCTTCATCAGGAATCAACAGGAATCCTGCTGTTGTGCTTTACCAGAGGCACACATTTCGACTGAGAACTCAAACCCTCCAACCCCGGCAATATCCCTGGAAATCTTTTCTGCACCCTTTCAAGTTTCATGATAGATGGCACGGTGGCTCAGTGGTTAGCACTGCTGCCTCACAGCACCAGGGACCCGGGTTTAAATCCAGCTTTGGGTGACTGTCTGTGTGGATTTGCACATTCTCCCCGTGTCTGTGTGGGTTTCCTCCCACAATCTAAAGATGAGCAGGTTAGGTGAATTGACCATGCTAAATTGCCCATAGTGTTAGGTGCATTAATCAGATGGGAATGGGTCTGTGTGGGTTACTCTTCGGAGGGTCGGTGTGGCCTTGTTGGGCTGAAGGGCCTGTTTCCACACTGTAGGGAATCTAATCTGAAAAATCTTTTCCCACAACATAGAGACCAGAACTGAATGCATCACTCCAAAAGCAGCCTGACCAAAGTCTCTTACATTTATTTTGTCACAAAATACAGTGAAAAGTGTCATATAGTGTCGTCACTCTGCAGCACCCTCGTAAAACACAGAATTTTCATTATGCTCAAACATTGCAGCACTGCTCCTCAGCCAGCACCTTCTAAACCCACGACCACTTCCATCTAGAAGGAGAAGGGCAGCAGGTGCATGGGAACACCACCTCCTGCACGTTCCCCTCCACACACCATCCTGACTTGGAAATATAGCCCTGTTCCTTCAGTGTCGCTGGGTCCCAATCTTAAAACTCCCCCCCTGAACAGGACAGTTGCTGCCCCATTCCCCATTGACTGTAACGGCTCACCACCGGTCCCTCAAGCACATTTAGGGATTGGGAATAAACACTGGCCTAGTAGACACGCTCTCCTCCTCCATGAATGAATAAAAGAATAGAAACAAAACTGAGCTTTCCTTCACGATGTGAGGAGATGGGTGATGTTGAGGAAAGAGTGCTGTTTCGAAGTATGTTTGTTTTTCACATGTCGACTTAACATAACGAGCTCGCCAATGCATGAACAGGGCCCTGAAGACCCTGTCAACTCACTCCACACTTACAGTGTTGACAAATAACTGGTGTCTTGCTCTCACTCAAACCCTTCTTGCAACCTTAACATGACAGCCTATCCGCCATCAAATATCGTAATTATGAAATGATTTATTTGAACAAGTCCCTGCATTGAAAGGAACATGTACTCAGGTACTAATGCTCCATGGTCTCCCAATTCACCATGGCAACCACTGGGCATGGAGGGACGCCTAGCAGTAGTCATCTGTCAAATGAAATGACCTGATAGGTCTTGTTGAAAATGAACTGGTTTGTTCAAACACGTACTTAGCAAGTAATTGCTGGTGTCAAGAGAAGGGAGCACGCGTAATTTGCCTAATTTTATTTTTCTCCCATTGAAGTGGGAGTGAGCGAGAGACCAGACCTTCCCTCAGCCCCGAGACGTGTGATTTGCTGACAGTTCTCTCGTTGTAGGGAAAGAAGTGGGGTGGGGTGTTGCTGCTGGTGCGTATGTAATCTGCAATTGTAATTAAACCGAGGGCTGCAAGAGGCGGAGGGCAAGCTCAAAGCGTTGGGTTTTTTTTAAAGAAAGATGGAGCATAATAGAAAAGGAATGAGCTGTCAGCCAATGGAAATGCTGATAGTCATAACCTTTCACCTATGGCTGGTAGCACTTGACAAGCAGTTAATTTTAATTTGTTATGAATCACCGAAGCAGTACAATTTATGTTGAGTTTGCTCATGTAATCAAGCTTCGTTGTGGGAATATAAAATATCCTCCCGAAGAAGAGAAAATGATGGATTTCTTCTCCAAAATAGCTCGTTTCTTTCCAAAACCAAAAAGTATAATTTTTGTATCACTTATGTTTAAAGAAAGCAAAAGGGTTGGAAAGAGAGAGACAGAGAGAGAGAATCTTCCAATGCAAACTCTTCAAGCTCAGAGATTTTTGAGAAATCGGTCAAATCTGAGAGCTGTAGAATGAGTCTCTCAGATATTCTGTACCCGTTCTGTTCTGTATTTGTTTGCAACCATGCCCAATTGTAGCACCAACTCAAATCTAAATCAGATCAAATCAGGATAACTTGGGGAACGCTGCACAATATCAACTTGCAGACCAGGACACCTGGGTTGACGGAGTGGTAACGTTAGGTGAAAGTGAGGACAGCAGATGCTGGAGATCAGAGTCGAGAGTGTGGTGCTGGAAAAGCACAGCAGGTCAGGCAGCATCCGAGGAGCAGGGGTATCAACGTTTCGGGCAAAAGCCCTTCATCAGGAATGAGCAGTTACCAAGCTAGGAATCCAAAGGCCTAAACCACTACTGTTCTGGGGATACAGTTTCAAGTACCACCAAAACTACAGGTTGGCACAACATCAAGGGCCGAAGGGCCTGTACTGCACTGGAATGTTCTATGTTCTATGTTCTAATGTTCTATGTTCTATAACCAGTGGATGGACTTTAAAACCAATTAATTAATCTGGAATGTAAAAACATAGCTCAGATTAATCTCTTAAATCACAATGCTCCTAGTTCAAATCCTATTCCGAGTCTAAGTGCAGAAAGCTACGTTGATAATCCACTGCAATTCTGAGGGGGTACTGCCCACATAATCTCAGGAAAGGGTAAAGTCACCATCGTCTTAACAAACCACAGGGCTGCTCTCTCTCATTACGGAGAGCTGGCTGCTGGTGGTTTAACCTAAGGGTTGCCTGCCTCAGGTGAGGGGAAAGGTTGAGAAGGAGAGTACTTTGTGGTTACCTCAGCCAGCTTAGGAATCGAACCCACGAGGTTGGTACCACACAGGATCACAAACCAACCTTCCTGCCAACTGAGCTAAACTGTGGGAAAATCTGACTGGTGAGGGCCAGAGCAGAAAATATAATTTAAATCATTTAACTCACAGCAAAAAAAAAGTGTACCGCAGAGACAGAAAAAATTATGGGATTAAAAGAGAGAGATAAAAGGTACTGCACGTAAAGAAAGGTTGGAAAATACGTTTAATTTTTTTCGAAAGTCCCCCATGATAATTAGCTCCTGATGGATGAGAGTCCAAAATAACATGTTTAATGCCAGAGATGTTATCTGGTGTTTGTTAAGATTTAACACGTTTAAAAATGTACATCTACCGGAATGCACTGGAATAAACATTTTCTGTTTTTCTATTTGTGTGCAATAAGTGGATGCCCTCACAGCCTTGTTTGTCCCTCAATGCTACTTACAGTCATAGTTGCACAGTGTGGAAACAGACCCTTTGGTCCACTCGGGCACGCGGATCAGAAAGCCTAAATTAATCTAGTGCCATATATCCCCATATCCCTTCCTACTTGCATCTATTGATGGCAAATTGGTACAGTAAAGCTGGAACTGCAGGGAAAATTATAGAATCCCTACAGCGTGGAAGCAGGCCATTCGGTCTATCAAGTCTACGCTGACTTTCAGAATAGCATCCCATCCAGACCCCACCCTCCACACTGAGATTCCACCTAGCCTTCACATCCCAGCACACCACCAGGCAATTTCCCAGGGCCAATCCACGCTAACCTGCACATCTTTGGATTGTGGGAGGAAACCAGAGCACCCCAGAGGGAACCCACACAGATACAGGGAGAATGTGCAAACTCCACACAGACAGTCACCTAAGGATGGGTTAAAGCCCAGGTACCTGGTGCTGTGAGGCAGCTGTACTAACCACTGAGCCACCCTAATTAGACAGCAATTTTCAGATTTCCACATTTGACTCACCTATGCAGATTCAAGAAGGTAGTATCGCTTTACTCTCTTCAAGAGATAATCTCATTATATTTCTTCACATAAAATCCAAGCCCATTACTACTCAGTGCTTGGTTTCTTCTGTATAGAATATAGAATTCCTACAGGATGGAAATGGGCCCTTTGGCCCAACAAGTCCACACCGACCCTCTGAAGAGTAACCCACCCAGACCCATTCCCCTACCCTATATTTACCCCTAACCAATGCACCTAACTCAAACATCCTGAACACTATGATTAGCATGGCCAAGTCACCCAGCCTGCATACCTTTGGTTTTTGTTTGAGGAATGCTGGTGTGAAGGGCCTTGGATTACTTTGTTTTGTGAACATTGCTTTATTTGGAATGGGATCTCCATGCCTTCACTACTGGTCAGTCACAAGACTGGGGATCCCTCCTTAATAGCACTGTGGTGACCCAACACCATTCGCAGGTCAAGAAGTAAAGTCACCCCACCGCCTTCTCAAGGGCAACTAGGGAGGGACAATAAATGCTAACCCCGTTGGCAGTCACATTACATCTGAAGAATGAATAAATAAAAGTTGTTCTGAATTATTTTGTCGCTACTTTACTCCTGCTCTGATTCAATGACTACGATTGAATGGAGAGCAGACACAGTGGACTGAATGGCCTGATTCTGTTCCTGTGTCTTATGGTGTTGTGGTAAGAGAAGGAGACCCCTTCAACTTCCTATCACAGCGGAATTGACTATTCAGGAGAGACATAGCAAATGGTTCGCAGCTCTCCACTGTCTGAAAATGACTCAGATTAATGAGCAGTGATCAGTAGTCCCATCAGTCATTGACTCACTATTAAGGTGTCACCTCATTGTGTGAGGAGAAGCTACATTTTCTATAATTTTCCTGTTAGTCAATTAACATTTACTGCGTTTGTTTCACCTTCTCTGACAAATCCCTGAATCCTTCAGGTGGTGGGGGGCCTGGAACGTGCTTTTTTTAGAGAGGATTTGTAGCTCGGGTTGTGG
This sequence comes from Hemiscyllium ocellatum, assembly GCF_020745735.1. NCBI lineage: Eukaryota > Metazoa > Chordata > Chondrichthyes > Orectolobiformes > Hemiscylliidae > Hemiscyllium > Hemiscyllium ocellatum. The sequence continues at coordinate 8,287,612 of NC_083414.1, forward strand.
ATGAGGTTGTAAGTTTGCTCACTGAGTTGGTTGATTTGTTCTCAGATGTTTCGTTCATCACGCTCGGGAACGCCATCAGTGAGTCTCCAATGAAGCACTGGTGTTCTGTCCCATTTGCTATTTCTATGTTTCGGTTTGTTATGGTGGGTGACATCACTTGCAGTCCTGTTTCTGAGAGGTTGGTAAATGGGGTCCAAATCTATAAGTTTATTCATAGAGTTCCAGCCTGAATGTCGGGCCTTGAGGAATTCCTGTATGTGTCTTTGTTTAGTCTGTCCTAAGATGGATGTACTGTCCAAGTCAAACTGGTGTCCCTGTTCACCTGTGTATAAGGATATCAGTGATAGTTGGTCATGTCTTTTGGTGGCTAGTTGGTGCTCATGTATCCTGGTGGCTAGTTTCCTGCCTGTCTGTCCAATGTAATGTTTGTTACTGGCCTTGCAGGGTATTTTGTATATGACTTTCGTTCTGCTGGTTGTTGGTACAGGGTCCTTTAGATTCATCAGGAGCTGTTTCAGTGTGGTGGTAGGTTTGTGGGCTACCATGATGCCAAGGGGTTGGTGTAGTCTGGTCATTATCTTTGAGATGTCTTTAATGTATGGCAGGGTGGCTGGAGTCTCTGGGCATGTTGTGTCTGCTTGTTTAGGGTCAGTTGTGTAGGAATTGGTGGACTGTGCTGATTGGGTACCCCCCATTATTCCTGAACACATTGTCCGGGTGTTTTTCCTTGGCTTCGCATAGTTCCTGGGGGCTGCAGTGTGTCATGGCCCATTTAAATAATGTTCTGATGCAGCCTCATTTGTGGGTGTTGGGATGTGCTGGCTGGGAGGGTGGTTGAGGCTGGTTATCTCAGGCAACATTTTAAAAGTATTTGGATGTGCACTTGAAGCGTCATAATATCAAAGCTATGGACCATGTTCTGGAAAGTGGGACTAGTGTAGGCTGAGAGCAGTTTAACCCCGATGGGCTGAGATGCCTGTTAGGTACTGTCTGATTCGAGCGTTGGAAGTTTGGAAACGTTCTTCACGGTGAGAAGAAGGCTGAGAGGGGGATCTGACAGAGGTTTGCAAAATCACGGGAGGGCCTGGACAGAGCAGATCAGGAGAAGGTGTTACCCCTCGTAAAGGGTCAAGAGGGAGAAGGTGTATGAAAACATATGGATTTACAAATGAAGCAAAAATGACGTGAGGAAATATTTTTTCATGCAGTGAGGTGTTGGACTGCCTGGAAACGGGATGGAATCAGGTTCAATTGAGACATTCAAGAGGTCACTGGATGCTTTTTTGGATAGATACAGTATACTAGAGTACAGAGGGAAGGTAGGAAGTTAGTATCAGTAATAATGTTTGTTTGAAGAGTCAGTGCTGGTATGTTGGGCTGAATGGCCTTCTGTGTGCTATAACAATTTTGTCATTCTTACCTTTCTTTTAAAATACAATTATTGGAAAATGAGAAGCTATGAATTGTATCTATGGGAGAAATGTTGATTTGAATAAATATTGCCCCTTTGTGGGGCCACACAGTCACTCAGTGGTTAGCACTGCTGCAAATGTGTTGCTGGTCAAAGCACAGCAGGCCAGGCAGCATCAGCCTGGCCTGCTGTGCTTTGACCAGCAACACATTTGCAGCTGTGATCTCCAGCATCTGCAGACCTCATTTTTTACTCGAAGAGGTTAGCACTGCTGCCTCACAGTGCCAGGGACCCGGTTCGATTCGACCCTCAGGTGACTGTCTGTGTGGAGCTTGCACATTCTCCCCGTGTCTGTGTGGGTTGCCTCCCACAATCCAAAGATGTGCAGGTTAGGGTACATTGGCCATGCTAAATTGCCCATAGTGTTCAGGGGTATGTAGGTTAGGTGTAATAGTCACGGGGAAATGTAGAGTAATGCAGTAGGGGAATGGTCTGGGTGGGTTGCTCTTCAGAGAGTCAGTGTGGACTGGTTGGACTGAATGACTGGAGGGATTTTATGATTCTTGGCGCAAGCAGTGTAGCATTCCTCCTCAATGATTATACAAAAACATTTGTCCATCATTTACTTGGGCAGGAAAAGAGTCCTGGCTATTAAATCACATGTATTACCCGAATATTTCGGGACATCATGAGGGGTATCGAATTTTTATTTGAATGTAAGTCTTCTTGCTGTTGAATGACCTTTGTCCATCTACAATATGTCTCTTATGATTCAGTGTCCGTCTCGTTTTCAGTTAACACATCCCTGGTGCATTTACACAACTCACTGTATGTTTGCATCACATACATAGGAGCATGAGCATTAAGAACTGGAGCAGGCCACTCAGCCCCTCAGGTCTCTCTGCTATTCAATAGGTTCATGCCTGATCTGATTGTGGTTCCTATTGCACATTCCTGTCTGGTGCCAAAAACTGTTGACTGCCTCCTCTATATTTAGTCTATTTGCTACAATTGTTTTCTTTTTAATTGTTAAAAGAAATCATTCATGGGATTTGGGCATCGCTGGCTGGGTCAGCATTTATTGCCTGTCCCTTTTGCTCAGAAGGCAATTGAACATAAACCACATTGCTGTGGGTCTAGAGTCACGAGTAGGCCAGGCCAGGTAAGGATGGCAGTTTCTGTCACTGAAGGACATCAGTGAACCAGATGGAGTTTTCCCCAACAATTAGTGAAGGATTCATGGTCATCAATTGACACTTAACTTCAGATTTTTTATTAAATTCAAATTCCACCATCTGCTGTGATGGGATTCGAACCTGGATACCAAGAACACTCGCTCAGTTGCTGGATTAACAATCCAACAATAATAGCACTCGGCCTTCTCCTCCTCAGCATTACCCTTTGAAACCAGGGTGACGGTGTGATTCTGTCAGAACGTGAGAGTGAGAGAGAAGGATATTTAAGGCTGAGGTAGATAGATTCTTGATCAGTGGGGTTAAGGGGAAAGGGCAGGACAGTGAACGTGAGAATGTCAGGTCAGCCACAATTCCATTCAATGGCGGAGCAGGCTCCAGGGGCTGAATGGCTTCTCCCTGCTCCTCGTTCTTACAGCCTTTTGTTGAAGTTTCAAGTCCAATTTTCAAATCTACTTTCAAAATTTTGCAGAGTAGAAAACAGGGGCTGCTGCAAATTATAGATGTGAACGTTTGTGACTCTGTGTACGTTTATTCCTATGTATTTGCATATGTGTGTATCTGTGAAAGTGAGTGTGTGTGTGTGCCTGTAGAGTATGTGTGAGAGTGAGTGTATGTGTGAGAGTGAGTGTGTGTGTGTGTGTGTGTGTGTGTGTGTGTGTATGTCGGTGGTGTCTGTGTGAGAGAGTATATGTGTGTGTGTGAATGTGTGTGCCTGTGGTGTATGTGTGAGGGTGAGAGCAAGTGGGAGAGGAGTGTGAGAGTGGGTGTGTGCGTCTGTGCGTGTAAGAGTGAGTGAGTGTATGTTTGTGTGTCAACGTGTGTGTGTGTCTGCGTGCGTTTGTATGTGTGTGTGTGCGTGTGTTGGGTTTGTGTGTATGCGTGTGTGTTTCTGTTTATGTCTGTGTGTGTGTTTGCATGTGTGTGTGCCTGTGTCTGTCTGTGTGTGTGTCTGTATGTGTGTCTGTCTATGTGTGTGTTTCTGTCTGTGTGTGTCTATGTGTGTGTGTCAGTTTATGTGTCTGTCTATGTGTGTGTCTGTGTATGTTCCTGTTTATGTCTGTGTGTGCATGTGTTTGTATGTGTGTGTGTCTGTCTATGTGTGTGTCTGTGTGTATGCGTGCGTGTCTGTGTATGTATGTGTCTGTGTTTCTGTTTATGTCTGTGTGTGTGTGTTTGTATGTGTGTGTGTGTGTGTGTGCATAACTTGAAGTTTCATCCCTCATGTTCCCTTGTTCTCAGTCAGAATGTACTATCGCCAATGAGCACATCCGGCTGCTTGAGATGTGGGAGGACCATGACATTACAAGAATTGACATTAGTTTCTGTGAGGGACTGTGATAACAGGTGGACAGTAATCAGAAAGAGGAAAGACTGGCATTTATATCGCATCTTTCAGACCTCTAGATGTCCTGCAGCATTTTTCAGCCAATGGCCTCACACCCTGTGGTTCTAGAAGAGGATTCATTATTTCCAGAACCTTCTCATGTCAATAAACAGGAAATACACACAAACCTGAACTGAATCCTTCAAACATCTTGATGACTTGTTTCTAGTTTGCAGGCATTGCTGGCTGGGTCAGTACTTATTGTCCAGCTTTAATTGCCCAGAGGACAGTTAAGAGTCAAACGCATTGCCATGGTCACGTGTAAACCAGACCAGGTAAGGATGGCAGTCTCCTTCCCTGATGGACATTAATGAATCCAATGGGTTTGTCCCAACAATTGACGACAGTTTCATGGTTATCATGACTTCCTTAATTACAGATTTTTATTGAATTCAAATTCCACTTTTTTCCTTGGTGGGATTTGAACTGGTCTCCAGAACATTACTTAGTGTCTCTGGATTTATAGTTGAGCAATAATACCACTAGACCACCAATTCCAAGCTATAAAGCTGGCTGGTAACTATCAGAAGGGGATGGTGGTACAGGGGTTATGCTGATATTCTGCAGGCTCAGACTAATGTCCTCAGCACCAGGCCTCAAATCCCACCACAACACTGGTAGTTTCAATCAATGAAAGCTGATATTCCCTGATAGCAATTGCAAAGCAGTCTGTGATTGTCCAAAACCCCTCACCTAGTTCATTCGCACTCTTTAGAGAAGGTAATTTGCCATCCTTGTCTGGTCTGTACATGATTCCAAACTCAAAGCAATAAGGTCAACTCCTAACTGCTCTCTGAAATAGCCTAGAAAGCCACTCGGGTCAAGTCAAATGGACAAAAGAAATGTTTTGTCACTGAGTCCCACATTTCATCAAAGAGTTTGCCATCTCTACAGGAGCCCCTCAGGACAGGTACTTTTCATCAATATGTTCAGAGACGGCATTGCAGACCTCTGGGCTAGTGGGACTTGAACTTAGGCTGCCTGGCATAGATTTACCACACAAGCGCCTGAGATCCTCAGAGTTGCCCAATTATCTCCGGCTGCTTCATCATGACCTGCCTCCAGTATAAGGTCAGAAGTGGGGGATGTTAACTGATTATTACATTACGTAAAGCACCATGTCTATTGTCTATTCATGACTCCTTAGATACTGAAAAAGTGCATGTCCAGGTGCAGCAAGACCTGAACAATGTTCAGCTTTCAGCAAGTAACATTCATGCCACACAGAGTCAGGCAATAACCATCTCCAATAAGTGGTAATCTAACCACCGCCCTTGATATTCAATGGTACTGACATCACTGAATCCTCCACTGCCATCATCCTGGGGGTTACCATTGTCCAGAAACTCATCTGGACTCACCATATAAACACAGTGGCTACAAGAGCAGGTCGGAGGCTAGGAATCCTGCAGTGAGTAACTCACTTCCTGACTCCCCAAAGCCTGTACCCCAAGGTACAAGTCTGGAGTGTGATGGGATGGGGGCAGCTCCAATAACACTCAAGAAGCTCGATATCAAGACTAGGGGGAAGGGATAGAGATTTTTAAAAAAGACATAAGAGGCAAATGTTTTACACAGAGGGTGGTTTGTGTGTGGAATGAACATCCAGAGGAAGTGGTGGATGTGGGTAGAGTTACAATGTTTAAAAAACATTTGGATTGATACATGAATGGGAAGGGTTTGGAAGGATGTGGGCTAGGAACAGGCAGGTGAGATTAGTTCAGTTTGGGATTATGTTCGGCATGGACTGGTTGGATCAAAAGGTTTGTTTCCGTGCTGTATGACTCTATGACCATCCAGGACAAATCAGTCCACTTGATTGGCACCACATCTACAGCATCCACTCCTTCCACCACAGACACTCAGTAGCAGCAAGGTGTAATATCTACAAGATGCACTCCACTCACTCACCAAGGTTCCTTATACAACACCTTCCAATTCCCTGACACTTCCATCTGGAAGGAGAAGAGCAGCAGATACATAGGAACTCCACCACCTACAAGTTCCCTTCCAAGCCACTCACCATCCTGACATGGAAACGTATCCTTCACTGTCGCTTGACCAAAATCCTGGAATACCCTCCTTAAGGGCATTGTGGGTCAACCTACAGCAGGTGGACTGCAGTGATTCAATCAGGCACCAGAGTTAAGGTGACAGGCAATAACTTGCTGACCCAGCCAGTGATGTCTACATCCTGTGAACATATTAAAAGGAGAGGGTTGGCCATGGACCAATCGCACAGCGGGCTACAATCGGGCTATCAGGAAACATGATGGCAGCTAAGGAAGTGGCCTGGTCAACATCAGGTCAAAGTTCACATCTTCAGGTGAGAAGGAGATCACTCACTGTTTCCCAAGTAACCCAAACCTAGCCCACAGATTAAGTCAACAAATGGGCTCCCATCCATTTAAATTCTGTGTTTTTGTCAAGAGACAGTGACTTTTCAGACGTTGTTAGTTTGCCTGCACAGTACTCTTGTAACCTTGTCTGGTTATATTTTCACAGACATGAATTCTAATGTTGTAAGGCTGACCCTTTCTGACACCACGCCCCCAGTGCCTCTTGCTGCTGCATTCTCTTCAGTTATTAGAAAACTCATTATTATACAAAACAGTACCTTGATTGTCAGTGTGCAGACACTTGTCGTCCTGTGATCTTCCAGGTAATGACGTCTCACACCTCCCCCCTTCCCCTAGTCTATGGACCTCTCAAACATGTCCTTGCCTCTGTTTAATATGAGAAAGTGAGGACTGCAGATGCTGGAGATCAGAGCTGAAAATGTGTTGCTGGAAAAGCGCAGCAGGTCAGGCAGCATCCAAGGAGCAGGAGAATCAACTCATGCAGGAGCATGAGAGCTCATGCCCGAAAAGTAGATTCTCCTGCTCCTTGGATGCTGCCTGACCCGCTGCGCTTTTCCAGCATCACATTCTCAGCTCTATTTAATATGAACTTGGTTCTTCCGATGGAACAGTAAGATTCACCAATGGGTGTCATGGCAACCATTCTCTCTCTTTCAGAATCGCAGGTATACAGTTCTGATTGGGTGAAAACAAGTTGCAATTTGGGGAGCGTCTATTAAGCCATAACTTCATTAAATTTATGTTTCTTCTGAGGGTTTCTTAACAGAGGATTTGAATTGGTTACCTGCAGTAAAACCAGTGGTGATCCTTATGTTCCAGTGTATTTTAATTGCAGGACACCTCAACTGGGAGTAATTCGACTGTCCACTCAGAATGGCCACTTTTGTTTATCCCCTAATCTCCCCCACTCCTGTAAATTGCAACAAGATTAAAGAGATTCAGTTGCATTGAGGAGATAGAGAAGAGAATGTTGTGTAAGAGGATGTTGCTGTATTAACCCATCCTGCAATCCTAGATGAGGACTTTTAATCATGGAGGTGGACGCAGCCTTCAACTAGGAAACAACAACCAGAAGATATCACCAATCTTTCGAGTAATAAAAAGAAGCGTTGGGGCAAAGGATCGCTTTATTTACAGCTCATAAATGATGATGAAAATCCTCCTTGTGGACGAGATGCTATTAATGTCCCGTTGGGTTTTGCCTCTGTGCTTTGATACATTGTCACTGGCCTCACTGAGGCCTTAAACATTAATTGGAAAGTGAAATGACTGAACTGCATTTAATGAGGGAGCCTGTTGTAATTTTCAAAGTTACACATTATTTACAGTGATTCTGCTAATGGCTCCATCCATCACCCACCAGCTGATCCGGGGACTGTAAGACTGGCGGATATGCTTTATAGACTTGGCACTCCAAGATCTGCTGCATAAGTAATAAATCTGATAGAATTTAAGGAGAATATATAAACTGCGCAAGTCCCCAGAGAACCGGATTCCACACAAGTCACAGGCAAGATCAGTGAAAGATAAGGCTGAGATTAAACGACACTTCAACAAACAAAAACAAGGGTTAATGGGCTGTGTCTTCTGGACTTGAAATATTAATATAAACGGCACAGAATGCAATTGTTTCACTTAAGCTTATCCAGCGTAAGGAAGCAATATTCCTCAGATACTGTACTTTGGAAACTAAGGGAACTGTGAGGGGACCAAGATAAGATCTTGAGCTGCAAAACTGTCTGGAACAGAAGTCACCCTCTTTGGCAGCGACGAAACCAACACCGAGACTAAACCATAGAGTCATCGTGCTGGAAACAGACCCTTCAGTCCAACTCGTCCATGCTGGCCAGATATCTTAAATAAATCCAGTGCCATTTGCCAGCACTTGTCCCGTATCCCTCTGAACCCCTTCCTATTCCTATACCCACCAATTTAAATGTTGTAATTGTACCAGCCTCCACCACTTCCTCTGGCAGCTGACTCCATACGCGTACGTGAAAAAGTTACACCGTAGGTCTGTTTTAAATCTTACCCCTCCCGGGTTAAATAAAGACCTTGGGCATTCACCCTATCCATGCCCCTCATGATTTTATAAACCTCTATCAGGTCACCCCTCCAACTCTCCAGGGAAAAAATAGCCCCAGACTCTACCTGTAGCTCAAACCCTCCAGTATTGGCCACATTATTGTAAATCCTTTCTGCAACTTTTCAAGTTTCACAACATCTTGCCAACAGCTGGGAGACCACACCAGGTAAGGGACTGGTCATCTCTTAGAATGTCTACTTAAGCTCATAATAAAAAAGCTGCATTGAGTAAGTTCATATTTGAGTCTGGCTGTGATTTAACGCTGAGTGCAGACAAAGGCACACCGAGGACAGACACGGGGACCTTTTGGTAACTAAGGTTGAAGTTTAAGGCCTGGATTTTGCGGTTGACAATGAAGGAGTCTGGCTTCCTGCTGGAGAGACACATTGTTAATCTCCTTGTCAGTGATAGTTAATGGGTCTAAGAGTTAAAATAATCTGTATGCGGTTACTGAGGTGTAACTGCATTTTGGTAAAAGAAGCAAGGTAAATTTGTGTGTGATCCATCCTCCACAATTGGCTGCTCAACAGGCTCTTAGACTGACACAGGAAAGAGGATTGGCAGCATATTATGCTCAATACACACAATTCACTTTAGGCACTGATGGCTACCTTTGGTAGCAGGTTGGTACGTAGGCCTAGAAGACTGAATTCCTTTACCAACCTGCCCCAAGTTTAGTTCTACTACATCCATCCATTAAGATCAATGAAGGAATCCTCCCAAATGTGGAGCATTTTCCCCTACCTGGGAAGCTACCTCTCTTCGAAGGCTGACATTGATGTGGAGATTCAGCATTGCCTCCAATCTGTGAGCAGTGCCTTTGAATATCTAAGGATGAGATAATTCGATGACCGTGACAACAGTGCTCATACCAGGATCCTTGTGGATAAGACAGTCATCCTTCAACTCCCCCTCCCATTCCACCAAGGACATGCAGGTCCTTGGTCTCCTCCATCGCCAGACCATAGCAACACGACGGCTGGAGGAAGAGCGCCTCACCTTCCGCCTAGGAACCCTCCAACCACAAGGGATGAATTCAGATTTCTCCAGTTTCCTCATTTCCCCTCCCCCCACCTTGTCTCAGTCGATTCCCTCGAACTCAGCACCGCCCTCCTAACCTGCAATCTTCTTCCTGACCTCTCCACCCCCACCCCACTCCGGCCTATCACCCTCACCTTGACCTCCTTCCATCTATCACATCTCCATCGCCCCTCCCCCAAGTCCCTCCTCCCTACCTTTTATCTTAGTCTGCTGGACACACTTTCCTCATTCCTGATGAAGGGCTTATGCCCGAAACGTTGAATTTCCTGTTCCTTGGATGCTGCCTGACCTGCTGCGCTTTTCCAGCAACACATTTTCAGCAGTACCAGATTGCCAATGTTTGTCCAGGGGCACAGCAGCCTTGTAAAGACAATGTGCACACAAGGCATGCCAGTCTTTTGGCAGATTTCCTCTGAGTGGTGAGTTATTCTAAGAGTGTCATGTGGTAAGAGGGGGATAAAATAAAAGGAAAGGTAATGAGATGGGTTTGGTAAGATACAGTGAGAATCCTAATTCAGCCTCATATTAATAAACCCTCCAAGAAACCCTTTAAGATTCAGCCCAGAAGTTTTGAATTAATACCGAGCTACCATAAGACTCAATGTCTCTTTCTCCACTGTTCAATCATTCATTTTGATAGGCTGTTTGATCCTCTTCTTGTAGGATTGAAATATGGAATGAGTCTATAAGAATGTTGTTTTATAGGTAATGCATTAATATCATGAACATTGAAAGAGAGGTTCCTGCCCTATTCATAAATATTGATTCATGAGTTTGTAATATTCTTTGCAAGTCAGGATGATAGTTTCCTGAAAAATAAAATATTATATTATTGGGGTGGCACTGTGACTCAGTGGTTGGCACTGCTATCTCAGAGTGTCAGAGACGTGGGATCAATTCTATCCTTGGATGACTGTCTGTGTGGAGTTTGCACATACTCCCTGTGTCTGCGTGGGTTTCCTTTGGGTGCTCCAGTTTCCTCCCACAGCCCAGAGACGTGCAGGTTAGGTGAATTGGCCATGCTTAATTCCCCATAGTGTCTAGGGATTTATAGGCTGGGTGGATTAACCATGGGAAGAGCCAGGTTACAATGATAAGATATGGAGTGAGATGACCCTCAGAGAATCGGTGTGGACATGATGGGCCAAATGGCCTGTTCCCACACTATAGCAATTCTATGAACTAACCCTTTAAGCATTTCCATATTATACAATCTGATTTCTGGAGAATCACCTTTTGAATTTTCAATATCTGATTAATTCCCTGATTACTCACTATCCCATGTTCAGCTGCAGTTGGGAGGGGCTCAAATACATCAGGACACTTTCTGGGATGCTTTGCCAAGACCTACCCAACACCTTCTTCTTAAAACACTGTGAGGGCTCCATGTACCAAGACTGAGGGCTCTGCTTAGAGGAATCACCAGCAGAAAGGGAGTGTTTGGGCATGAGCAATAGGAGGACAGGTGAAGGTGACAAGAGGTGGACCCCTACCATGCCAATGTGTCCTTCAACCCCTTCTCCAGCAGGATTTCCTGTGCTGCTAACCCAATCTCCAGCCTATTCTTCAACATGCTGCTCTGTGTGTCACTATTGGACCCAATGCTCGCATTGAGTACCATTTTTGATGTCCATTTTTACTGTTGGTCTGGAGTAACCTGTAGAGCCACACCGAGTCAGGCTGGCAGATTTCCTTCTATGAAGGATATCAGTGAATCAGTTCTGGCTTTACACAAAACAATTCAAAGAATCATAGAATCTCTACAGTGCGAAAGCAGGCCATTTGGCCTATCAGGTCTGCACTGACCCTCCAAATAGCATTCTACCCAGACCTACCCTATCCCTGCAACCCTGCCTTTATCTTGTCTAATCTACTTAATTTATACATCCCTGAACACCATGGGAAATTTAGCATGGCCAATTCAACCCAACCTACACATCCCTGAACACTACAGGACAATTTAGCATGGCCAATCCACCCAACCTACACATCCCTGAACACTACAGGACAATTTAGCACAGCCAATTCACCTAACCTACACATCCCTGAACACTATAGGACAATTTAGCACAGCCAATCCACCCAACCTACACATCCCTGAACACCATGGGAAATTTAGCATGGCCAATCCACCTAACCTACACATCCCTGAACACCATGGGAAATTTAGCATGGCCAATCCACCCAACCTACACATCCCTGAACACTACAGGACAATTTAACACAGCCAATTCACCCAACCTACACATCCCTGAACACTACAGGACAATTTAGCACAGCCAATCTACCCAACCTACACATCCCTGAACACCATGGGTAATGTGGCATGGCCAATTCACCCAACCTACACATCCCTGAACACTATGGGTGAATGTGCAAACTCCATGCAGACAGCCATCCAAGGGTAGAATCGATCCCGAGTTCCTGGCGCTGTGAGACAGCAGTGTTGACCACTGAGCCACTGTACCACCCCATGCCACCTCTTCACAATCACTATCTCTGAGGCTAAGTTTCAATTGCAGATTGAAACACTGAATTTAAACTCCATGAGTTGCTGATATTTTAGCCCATGTCCCTCAGAAGATTTTCCCAGCCCTCCTGGTGTCCCATTACCTTACCACTGTCCCAACAGCCAAGATCATATCAACGTTATGGTCAGAGTGGGTTCTCACCATGCAATGGTAGTGCACTACCTCTGAGCTATGAGCTCCATGTTAAAGTCCCACCTGCTTCAGAGGCATATAATAACATGTTTGAACAGATTGATTAAAAACATTGCTGTGTTAGCGATTAACACCAACACTTTGTGCTAAATCCACACTTTCAAACAGTCTTTAGGGTGACCATCCCTCAGCAAGTGATGGAAGGGACACTATGGAATGGTGGGGGATGTGTTGCTGTCAAGCCTCTAGATGCGGGAGTGAGCTGGAATGTTGTCCAGATTTTCCTGGAACTGATGGTGAACCATCCTATTGAATCACTGCAGTTGTTGGGATGTAGGTATGCAGTGATGGGAAGGAGAGATTCCAAGAAATTTGACCCAGAGAAGGGATCGTTATGTAGATCGTAAGGTGGGATGATGTATAGCTTGGAGGGGAATGTGCTGGTGATGGTATCCCTGTGCATCTGCTGCCCTTGTTGATCTAGGTGGGAGAATTCAAGGGTTTTAGATTAACCTTGGTAAATTCATGTACTAAATGGTAGAGGTCGTTCTACTTTAACACTTGTTTTGTTAATGCAAATCTGCTGTAACACGATTGATGAATAAGGAACAGAATTTCTAAAGTGCAGACTATCAAAATGGGTGTTGGCTGTAACGCGCTTACATCACCAACACTTTAAGCGTTGTTTTTAGAGTGTGATTTTTCCATAATGTAGGGTTGCACAAGAACCCAACCATCACATTATAGAAGAACTATCTGTATGTATCGTTGTTACTAAGTGTCAGTGAATGTTGAAGGTGTTGATGATGTTTTGTTCTGGATGATCTCAAACTTTTGAGTGTTGTTGGAGCTACAGGTGAGTGGGGAGTATTCCATCACACTCCGAACTGGTACTTTTGGATGGTGGATGGGAACTGGAGGAGTCAGGACTTGAGTTAGACTTCCTTTGTTACAGTATATCCCAGATTCTAACTTGCTGTTATGGCATCGATATTTATATCATGAGTCAAGTTGCTCTCTGGTGACCCTCAAAATGTTGGTAGTCTGGCATTCAACAATGGTGATGCTACTGAATATCAGTAATGCAGTGACATTAACATTATGCCACCACCTCCTACTGCATAGGAACACAGGAAATGTTAAACAGAAACATTCTAAACTAAGTCCTGGGTAACTAAATAACTGAGACCTTCCCTAGTCACTCATAGATTCATCCTTTCATACAGCACAGAAATAAACCCTTTGGTCTGATTCATCCATGCTGACCAGATATCCTAAACTGATCTTGCCCCATTTGCCCGTATTTGGCCCATATCCCTCCAAACCCTTCCTATTCATTTACCCATCCAAATGCCTTTAAAATGTTGCAATTGTACCAGCCTCCACCACTTCCTCTGTCAGCTCATCCCATACACGCACCACCCTCTGTGTGAAAAAGTTGCCCCTCAAACCTCTTTTAAATCATTCCCCTCTCACCCTAAACCTATGCCCTCCAGTTTTGGACTCCCCTACCCCAGGAAAAAGACCTTGGGTCTTCACCCTATCCATGGTCCTCATGATTTTATAAATCTCTATAAGGTCAGCCCTCAGCCTCTGACACCAAAAGGAAAACAGCCCCAGCCTGTTCAGCCTCTCCCTGTAGCCAAAATCCTCCAACCATGACAACATCCTTGTAAATCTTTTCTGAACCCTTTCAAGTTTCACAACATCCTACCCACAGGAAGGAGACTAGAATTGAATGTAGTATTCCAAAAATGTCCTGTACAGCCAAAACATAATGTCCCAACTCCTATACATAGTGCACTGACCAATGAAGGTGAGCATGCCAAAAGCCTTCTCCACTGTCCTGTCTACCTGTGACTCCACCTTCAAGGAACTAAGCCCAAACCCCACTACTAAAGCCCTAGCCCTCTCACGATCACTTCAGTCTGGTATGACCTGCCTTAACCCATTGAGCATTCTATACACTTTTCCATTTACCTCACCAATCCTATCATATAATCCCTGCAGTCTGGAAACAGGCCATTTGGCCCATTGTGTCCACACACTCTCTCCAAAGAGCATCCCACCCAGACTCACCCCCCAATCCTATCCCTGTAACTCTGCATTTCCCATGGCCAATCCACCAAACCTGCACATCTTTGGACTGTGGGAGGAAACTGGAGCACCCGGAGGAAACCCACGCAGACACAGGGAGAACGTGCGAACTCCACACAGACAGTCACCCAAGGCAGTAATTGAAACTTGCTAACTGCTGCGCTAACAGTGCTGCCCATGTATATGTTTATCTGTCTACTTATACATCTACATGTCACCCATTCACTTATTCATTCAATCCACAACACAATGAAAACTATTGGGATGTATAAAACAGGATCATAATACAGGAGGGAGTGCTGTAAAAAAATGTTCTTTGCTGATCCCTCCATGGATTACAACACTGAAGGAATTCTTAAGTGTGCTTCATCAGAAGAAAGGATAGAGGAAAAGGAAGCCAGTGAGTGGGCAACATTTTCTGTCCAAGTGGACACAAAGGTTGCAAATCTAATTGTGGTTCCACGTTTTTGAATGCAGATGGGTAACACAGTGAGATATTTTGCTCAGATGTTGTAAAGAGATATTCGTTAGATTGTTTTCCTCTCGGTCAGGGGATCAAGAAAAATCAAACGTTGCAACTGGGAAAAGAATCTCAATTTCTGTACTCTCTCTCCAAATAACTGATGTCCTTCATTTCTCGTGGTACCAGAGAGAACTTGTGTCTGTGTGCACTTGTCAACTTTTTCCATTAAAAACTGGAAGACATTTTGCAAGAGTGTCTTTAGGCTGTGTCACAAGCCAGTCTCTCCACTATTGTACACGCTGCCTTTGAACTGCCGCTCACTAAAATATTAACAAGCTGTCAGCACACGACTTGTGAAGGTAGGTTTTGCACCACAGGAGCGTGATGTATGCTCCTACTATTTATAGCACGTGTTACTTCTGGGCCACTGCTCATTAGAGAGTGACAAACATGACCATGTTAAAGCATATTAAAGCTCTATGTCAGATTGTCACACAGGCACCAGAGTGACAACGTGTGCGAGGAAGAGGAAGAAAAGCATCATAATGAATTAAACGATATTGTCCTTATTAAAAATATTAAAATCAGTTAGCTATGTTCTCACTTTCCTGTCTCTTGAAGGTTATTATACATCTTAATATCAGAAAAATAATCTCCGTCAGTCCTCAGCGTCAGGTTATTCAATTATTTTGATCTCACACGTCTTACTAAATCCGTATTTACTGCTTGTTAAAAATCACAAAGAACAAAGAACAAAGAAAATTTACAGCTCAGGAACAGGCCCTTCGACCCTCCAGGCCTGAAATGATTCAAATGTACTGTCTAAATCTGTCGCCCATTTCCTAAGCATCTGTATCCCTCTGCTCCCCACCTACTCATGCATTTGTCCAGATGCATCTTAAATGAATCTACCCTGCCTGCCTCTTCCACCTCTGCTGGCAACACGTTCCAAACGCCCACCACCCTCTGTGTGAAGTACTTACCGCGTGTATTCCTCTTAAACTTTCCACCTCTTACCTTGAAAGCGTGACCTCTCGTTATTGAATCCTTCACCCTGGGAAAAAGCTTGTCTCTACCCACCCTGTCTATACCCTTCATGACTTTGTTGATCTCAATCAGGTCTCCCCTCCATCTCCCTTTTTCTCATGAAGATAAACCTAACCTACTCAACTTTTGTTCATAGCTAGCACCTTCCATACCAGGCAACATCCTTGTAAACCTTCTCTGCACCCTCTCCAAAGCATCCACATCCTTTTGGTAATGTGGCGACAGAACTGTACACAGTATTCTAAATGCAGCCGAACCAAAGTCTTGTACAATTTTAACATGACGTGCCAGCTCTTATGCTCAATACCCCGTCCAATGAAGGCAAGTATACCATATGCCTTCTTGACCACTCTATCCACCTGTGCAGCAACCTTCAGGGTATAATGGACCTGCTCTCCCAGATCTCTCTGCCTATCAACTTCTGTTCATTGTATAATTCGCTCTAGAATTAGTCTTGCCTAAATGCAGCACCAGACATTTGCCTGGAAATCATGCCTGTTTTCCCATTGACTGCGAGGATTTTTGGAGTTGTGCAGATTGGACAATCACATCTTCCTAACTTGTGTCAGTTCCTTCGGACTTTACTGATGTTCAAATTTGCTAGTTCTCAGTCCAAGTGTTTGCCCCATGGAAAGCACTCTTCATAATTAGAGGTTGTTTTCAATTAGCATTCAGAGGGTGAGTGGATTCTCATTGGAATCTATACAATTCGAATGAGTCTCTTCAGGATAGATGTAGGAATGATGTTTCTGATGACTGAGGAGTCCAGAACTAGGTGTCAATGTCTAAGGCCATGGGAAAACTGTGTAGGACTGAGATGAGGAGAAATGTCTTCACCCAGAGATGGGGAGCATGTGCAATTCACGACCACAGAACGCAACCGAGGCTGAATTGGTAACAAAAACAGAAATTACTGCAAAAGTTCAGCTGGTCTCGCAGCGTTGCTGCAGAGAAATCAGACGTAACATTTCAGGTCAAGTGACCCTTCCTCAGATCTCCTGAAACAGGAGTTGGATATAGCACTTGAGGATGAATGGATCAAAGGATGGGAGGAAAGTGGAGAACAGGGGACAGAGTTGGATGATCAGACATTGTCTTCATGTTGCAGCAGGTTGGAAGGGCTGAATGACCTACTTCTGCTGGTATCTTCTATGTTTTTACGTTACTGTGTCTGTCAAGGCATATTGGGGGAAACATTGGAAAACATTCGATGGGGGACAGCTTAAAGGCAGTTTTGCTCTGTATCAAACGCCATGCTGTCCCTGTCCTGAGAGTGTTTGGTGAGGACAGTGTAGAGGCAGCTTTACTGTGAATCTAACCCCCTACTGTCCCTGTCCCTGGGAGTGTTTCATGAGGACAGCTGAAGTACAGCTTTACTCTGTATAAAACACTGTGCTGTCCCTTACCTGGGAGTACTTGATAGGGACAGTGCACAGAGAGCTTTAACTCCCTATCCTGGGAGTACTTGATGGCAACAGCTTTATTTCCCTCTCTTGGGAGTGTTTGATGGGGACACTGGAATTGTACAATATACCTAACTTTGTGCTTAACTGCGCTTTATTCTCAACACCAACTTGCTTTGGTTTGACAAAGAGATGAATTACAATAAAGTATTGGCAATTTATCTACTTTATTTGATTTGAAAATGAGTTGTGAACGAATGATTGTTTCTCGAAAGCCAGTAAAGAGGTAATGTATGGGTTGCCCACTGTCCACATGGTTAGATCCTTCAAAATTTCAGATTCATTCTGTTTCATCTTTGGAAACAATCAGTGGCCTATGTCCCTGTTATCAAGGCAAGGTACTGGATCTATTGTACCTCTACCCTGTCCCCTATCAAACATTCCCAGGATAGGGGCAGCACAGGGTTAGATACTGCTAGAAGAATCACATTATAGGGATCTTATTTATAGCCAGTAAAGTTGGGGGTCAATTTATACATGAGTAACATTTTTCAGGGATTGATATCTATCCCTTCACTACCTTGCCATCAGCTGGTCACGTTGTGGAAAGTGATCCTGCCAACCCGATCCCCAAAACTAGTGCCAAAGGGACCAAAAGGTGATTTCATTGTCATGTTTTTATTTCTAATGGTCTGGGGGAAATAGTTCGAATCCCACCATGGCAGTTGGCTTATACTTAAATTCAATAAAGTTTAAAATTGAAAGCTAGCTCAGATCAGATATAAGATGGCGTGATGGCTCACAGCTCCAGGGACCTGGGTTCGATCCCACCCTCAGGCGCCTGTCTATGCAGAGTTTGTACACTCTCCCCGTGTCTGTGTGGGTGTCCTCTGAGTGGTCTGGTTCCCTCCCACAATCCAAAGATGTGCTGGTTAGGTGGTTTAGCCATGGGAATTTGCCCAGTGTCCAGGGACATGCAGGCTAGGTGGGTTAGCCATGGGGAATGCAGGGTTACAGGAATGGGGTGGGGTCTGGGTGAAATGCTCTTTGGAGGGTCATGTAGACTCGATGGGCAGAATGGCCTATTTCCGTACTGCTGAGGGGTGACCTTATGGAGGTTTATAAAATCACGAGGGGCATAGGTAAGATAAATAGACAAGGTCTTTTTTCCCCAGGGTAGGGCTGTCCAAAACTAAAGGGCATAGGTTTAGGGTGAGAGGGGAAAGATTTAAAGGGCATTGAAGGAGCACCTTTTGACGCAGAGGGTGTTGCTTGTATGGAATGAACTGCCAGAGGAAATGGTAGAGGCTGGGACAATCACAGCATTTAAAAGGCATCTGGACAGCTACATGAATAGAAAGGGTTTAGAGGGATATAGGCTAAACATAGGCAAATGGAACTAGATAAAAGCAAATTACTGTGGATGCTGAAATCTGAAAACCAAAAGAGGAAATGCTGGAAAATCTCAGCAAGTCTGGCAGCATCTGTAAGGAGAGAAAAGAGCTGACCTTTCGAGTCTGACTGACCCTTTGTCAAAGCTTTGATGCTGCCAGACCTGCTGAGATTTTCCAGCATTTTCTCTTTTTCGGCAAATGGGACTAGTTCAGTTTAGGAAACTTAGTCAAAATGGATGGATTGGACCGAAGGGTTTGTTTCCTTGCTGTATGACTCTAATCCTCTTGTATTCTCTGTCTCCTGCACAATTATTTGTCTGTTCAGTATTCCTGATGACTTTAAGTCTGAACAGGGCTGTGTATCTGCTGTTTCCCCTTGATCGAAAGTGTGGTGCTGGAAAATCGCAGCATGTCAGGCAGCATCCGAGGAGCAGGAGAATTGGGCATTTCGGGCATAAGCCCATCATCAGGATTCCTGATCTCTGTCATTTGCAGTCCTCACTCTCTCCCTGTTTCCTCTCAATGCCACGCTGCCATATTAGAGAGTGGGATTGGCAGGAGCACAGTATGGACAAGTAAGGTGGAGACTTTGAAAACTTGAGTTGCTGTGAGCAAGTGTCAGCTACTGAACAGCTGCCTTTGAAAGAGCTGGTTTATGTTGAGGGCATGTTTGACAGGAGCCTATGTGATGGTACATCCAACATGATTGGGTTTTAGCCAAAGGTCAGAGTTTGACCTGTAAACATGATTGACAATGACTACAAGGACATGCAGTAATTGTAACCCGGTCACTTGAGCCAGGTTGATCGGTTCTGACCTGGGATTATACTTGGTTTGCATATCTCCACAATCGGTTCTCCGCTTGGAGGATGGTGCAGAATATCAGAAGGATTTTGTAGGCTGCTTGTCAGCCCTGTAAACGCTCTTTCTGTCACCAACAAGTTGTAAACACTCCATTGCTTTCTGCGACCTAAACTTGGAGAAGTGGAACTTTGAACAATGCAGTGTTGTAGAGAATATACCAGGTATGTTTGTTTTGCAACTTGGAGATAAGAATGAAGAATCTGTGTGTCTTTGAATTGCTGGTTACACAAATCATGGACCTTCTGAGGAAGCTGGAGATATGACACTTTTGTGAGTCAAGCTGGCATTCGCTGTCTTTGCATTGCAAGGTACGTTAGCGACAGGCTCTAACATTTTTAAGTTGTATTTTGTTAGGGAATTGTGAGGGCTGTTGCACTCAAATGATGAGACATACTGCAGTAAAAGCCAGGTCTCTCTCTTTGTGACCATCCCTGGATTGAAGAAAAACACTTGGAAAAGTCTAACTCAAGCAAAGACCTAGATCCAACTGACCGGCTATTGAATTGAGAATCTACTATATTATTTATTCCATCTATACTAAGAAAGTGACCTCACAATGTTTTATCTACTCCTGAATGTTTTGCTCCCAGCATTGATCTCTGTAACTGTATCACTATGAGGCTATCAGATTGTACCCTTTAATCTTTATCTGGGTCTTAATTAATTTATTTGACAGAGCCATTTCAGAGGGATATTAAGACCCATTCATATTGTTGTGGATCTGGAGTTATTGATTAGATAAGGACTGAATCTTAATTCAATTTCACATCTATCTCTACTCCACTTAACTGCTGTTGATACTTTTGCTGGTTAGCTCAGTTGACTGGATGGCTGCTCTGTAATGTAGAGTGATGCTAACAGTGTGGGTTCAATTCCTGTACAGGCTAATGCTACCATGAAGGACTTTCCTCAACCTTTTCCCTCACTTGGGCTGTGGTAACCCTTAGGTGAACCACCAATGGTCATGTCTCTCTCTCTTTAATGAAAGAGCAGCGTTATGGTCTGCTCAAACTATAGCAACTTTGCTGTGTAAAATTTTATCACATCATTTCGAATTATCAGTCGGCCCTGGCCCCAAAAATGGTCTATTGTAGGAATAAAAATCCATATTTAACTGGATGATTTAAATAAATAGAATGTTGCAACCCATTAAAAATAAAAGGGAATTCTGCCTGGATGTACACACACACACTAACACACACACACACACACTAACACACACACACACACACACACACACACTAACACACACACACACACCTACACACACTCACTAACACACACACACAGACACACTCACTAACACACAGACACAGACACATACAAATACACTCAGACACACATACACAGAAACACACAAATACACACATACAGACACACACACACATAGAAACACACACATAGAAACACACACACAGACATACACACACTCACACACAGATACTAATACACACATACTCACACACTCACTGACACACACAGACAGACACACACACAAACACACACAAACTCACATACACACAAACTCGCACACAGACACACACACACACATACAGGACACAAACACACACACTCCCACACTCACAGACACACACCCACCCACACACATGCAGACACACATACACACACACAGACATACACACGCATGCAGACACACACAGACACACATACACACACACAGACATACACACACATGCGCACACACACACACCCACCCCACACACACAATGACACACGCACAGACACACACAAATACACACACATAGACACACAGACATACACACAGAAACACACACACAGAAACACACACAGACAAAAACAGATACACACACACCAACACATACATGCACGCAGACACACACAGACACACATACACATGCAAACAGACACACAGACACACACACACACACACACATATTTCAGCAGAGCAATGATCAGAGTGTGGGAACCCATCATTGGGTTCTTCCCTTCTCCCTCTACACTCTTGTACAAAGAGCTACTGGGACGTGGATGAGTCGGCCCTTGTCATATCCTCACTCATCACTCGTGAAACCTACAAATCTCTGCTTCCCAATATGGAATGTCCAACATCTCCATTGTAATGATCGGTGTGACATGGGATGTAACAACATACTTTCAGAAGTGATCACATTCAGTTTCCAATTCTGTAAGCTTGCAACCAAGACAGTTATGCAATCCTTAAAGTTATGCAATCCTTAAAAACCCCAGCATGGATAGACATGATTGTGACTCAGGTACATGGAAATCCCCCCACATTAATCTTATTACCTTATTGCACTGGCCCTAACTTTCTCAGTTAAATCTAAAAGCAGCTACTTGTTTAAATAATACACTCTTCTAATTTACAGCAATTTGTAGACAATCTCCAGCAGCAGTTTTATAACAATCAGTGAACCTACAGTTTGCTCCGATGGCAGTTGTTCTCTGTTTTGAACTCCGATGCTCCCTCACCAATCCCATTGTGTTTCTGACTCCTCAGTGTAGGCCTTGTGTCTCAGCTGTGTTACTATTCACCTGCTCTGCACTACTGCCAATCCAACTCCCCAGGAATTCTTCCAAATCTTCAATCTTCTAAATCTTCAATATTCCGTCAATCAGCTTTTATATAATATCTGTGATGTCACTCTCCCTTTTCAACAAGAACTGACAGCAGGCCACTCTTTCTAGACTCAGCCACTATGATGCTAACTGCAAGATACTTTTCCCAGACTCCTTCAACATGATGCTAATTGCAAGATACTTTTCCCAGACTCCTTCACCATGATGCTAACTGTAGGACCCTGTTACCAGACTCCTCCACTATGATGCTAACTGCAGGACCCTGTTCCCAGACTCCTCCACTATGATGCTAACTGCAAGATACTTTTCCCAGACTCCTTCACCATGATGCTAACTGTAGAACCCTGTTTCCAGACTCCTTCACCATGATGCTAATTGCAAGATACTTTTCCCAGACTCCTTCACCATGATGCTAATTGCAAGATACTTTTCCCAGACTCCTTCACCATGATGCTAACTGCAGGACCCTGTTTCCAGTCTCCTTCACCATGAAGCCAACTGCAGGACCCTGTTCTCAGACTCCTTCACCATGATGCTAACTGCAGGACCCTGTTCCCACACTCCTTCACCATGATGCTAACTGCAGGACCGTTCCCAGACTCCTTCACCATGATGCTAACTGCAGGACCCTGTTTTCAGTCTCCTTCACCATGATGCTAACTGTAGGACCCTGTTACCAGACTCCTTCACCATGATGCTAACTGCAGGACCCTGTTACCAGACTCCTCCATTATGATGCTAACTGTAGGACCCTGTTCCCAGACTCCTTCACCATGATGCTAACTGCAGGACCCTGTTCCCAGACTCCTTCACCATGATGCTAACTGCAGGACCCTGTTCCCAGACTCCTTCACCATGATGCTAACTGTAGGACCCTGTTCCCAGACTCCTCCATTATGATGCTAACTGTAGGACCCTGTTCCCAGACTCCTTCACCATGATGCTAACTGCAGGACCCTGTTCCCAGACTCCTTCACCATGATGCTAACTGCAGGCCACTTTTCCCAGACTCCTTCACTAAGATGCTGACTTTGAAACACTCTTCCCAAATTCGAAACCTTTCTTCTGGCGTCATTCATAGAGGAGATATATCAAAAATATTTGAAAAGGTCGACTGAATACTGTAGACTCTGAGGTGAAATGAAAGGAGCTGAAGATTTTAAAAACATCAAAGGGTATGGAAACAAAATGAGAGTATAGCAGTGAGACCAGCCAGAATCATACAGAATGGTGAAGATTAGATTAGATTACTTACAGTGTGGAAACAGGCCCTTCGGCCCAACAAGTCCACACCGACCCGCCGAAGTGCCACCCACCCATACCCCTACATTTACCCCTTACTTAACACTACGGGCAATTTAGCATGGCCAATTCACCTGACCCACACATCTTTGTGACTGCGGGAGGAAACCGGAGCACCCGGAGGAAACCCACGCAGACACGGGGAGAACGTGCAAACTCCACACAGTCAGTCGCCTGAGGCAGGAATTGAACCCAGGTCCCTGGCGCTGTGAGGCAGCAGTGCTAACCACTGTGCCACCGTGCCGCCCTAAGTTGGCTCTCTCCTGCTCCTGTTTTCTATGAGCCTGTGAAATGTGAAGTTATGCTCAGGTCACCTGTAACAGATTGTGGAAGTAAAGATTAAATCATCTGTCAGCACTCGGGATTCTGGGAATTTACAAACTGGTGGTAGAAAAGATTTAAAACAAGTGGATCGAAGGATACAATTACACCAGGGAACACTGAATCTTAGCAAATGTTAGCTCTGCATCAGCACTCGATAAACTGCATTTGACCTTTGCTGTACCTGGATACTTACACAGAAGGGAATGTGCTGCAGGCGTTGGTAATGGACACTGATATCTCTCAGTCATTCAATGTGGTATATGATGTCCCACTCTCTGTTCCTCCCTCTGCCTGAGGCTCTGGTGGTTACATATGAGCAGATATGTGTGTGTGAGAGAGAGAGACAGATTGGGAATGAGTGTGGATGACAGACTGAGTGTAAATGTGTGTGTTTGTCAGTGTGCATGTTTATGTGTTTGTGCATGAGTGTGTGTGCACTTGTGTGTGTTTATGTGGGTGTGTGTGTACATCTGTCTATATGTATGTGTGTCTGTATGGGTGTGTGTGCATGTGTATATGTGTGTATTGGAGGAGAAAGTGAGGACTGCAGATGCTGGAGATCAGAGCTGAAAATGTGTTGCTGGAAAAGCGCAGCCGGTCAGGCAGCATCCAAGGAACAGGAGAAGGTGATTCCTGAAGAAGGGCTTATGCCCGAAACGTCGAATCTCTTGTTCCTTGGATGCTGCCTGACCTGCTGCGCTTTTCCAGCAGCACATTTTCAGTATATATGTGTATTCATGTGTATGCATGTGTGTCCGTTTGTGTCCGTGTGTGTATCTATGCATGTGTGTATTCATGTGTGTGTGTATCTGTACATGTGTATAAGCATGTGTGTATTCTGTGTGTGTACTTCTGTGACCGTGTGTCTGTGTCCGTGTGTGTGTGTGTGTGTGTGTGTATGTGTGTATGTGTGTGTGTGTTTGTGTGTGTGTATGTGTGTGCATGTGCGCGTGTGTGTGTGTGTCTGGTCTGTGTGCGTGTGAGGGCGAGAATTTGTGTGTGGATGTGTGATTCTGTATGTGTGAGTGTGTGTGAGTGTGTGTGAGTGTGTGTGTGTGTGTGTGTGTCCATGTGTTCATGTGTGAGAGTGAGAATTCTGCTTGTTTGACTTTGGAAAATCTTTGCCTCTGAATCAGAGGGCTGTAATTTCAAGCCATACACTTGAGGCGTGAGATCAAAACCCGGGCTGACAGTTCAGCGGAGGCGCTAGTTGCTGGAGAAAGTGTGAAGAAGCATCCTGAAGGAACAGGAAGACGTTGCGGGCCTGGAAGTCAGGATCTTGGAACTGCTAAGGTGTGGCTGCCAATGGTGGGACAAGGCAGGAGGAGTTTTCAGGTCTACAAGATGAAGGGCTGTCCAGAGAGTATTGGAGCAATGACAAATGGAGCTCCCAAAACATTCATGAAAGTTTCAGCAGCAAATATGCTGAGGGCTCTGCCCACCCCTTTCCCTGGAGCTAACGCTGCCAGTTATTGTGAGAATGTGTCTTCTCAGCTAGTGAGCACAGAGTTTTCAACCTTGTTGATGAATTGGGAACAAAAGTGAAACTGCTTAAAGAGTTGAATAGTTATCCACAGGTGAGTCAGAGGGTGGGAAGCCCTTGAGATTGAGTCCATTTTATGCATGTGTAATGGGAAGAGTGGACACAAAATCGCATTTTAAGTAACAGGGAATGTTGCTGGCTACCACCACTTATATTAAAACAGGTTTTCCGATTTAAATCTATGTAATTTCAGGATTTCTAATGTAAGATTTTCAGATCCAGGGGTTAGCAGAGTGGCTCAGTGGTTAGCATTGCTGCCTCAGAGTACCAGGGACATGGGTTCAATCCCACCCTCAGGCTACTGTCTGTGTGGAGTTTGCACATTCTCCCTGTGTCTGTGTGGGTTGCCCCCAGGTGCTCTGGTTTCCTCCCACAGTCCAAAGATGTGTAGGTGAGATGGATTGGCCACTCTAAATTACCCAGAGTGTGAAGGTCAGGTGGGTTAGCCATGGGAAAATACAAATCATAGGGTTGGGGTCTGGATAGGATGCTCTTTGGCGGGGTGGTATGGAATTGATGGGCCAAATGGCCTGCTTCCACACTGTAGATTTTCCACGAACATCAACATGAAATGAACACAATAAAGTGTTGATGAATCTCAAAACATTCCCAATGATGTGGCAAAGAATCAAAGATAAGGCATTTGATTTTCCTGATTTCTGTATATTAAAGATACAAAATGTATATGGTCACTATATTTTTGTAGATAAGAGAAACTTGTAAAACTACTCACAGCATTGCTCGATAGGTTAACTTTACTTCAAAACTCTCATTGCTCTAATTGAGATGATGTAAGCTGCCTTCATGAACCACTGCAATCTTTGGAGGTGTCTGGGCAGGGCAGTTAGGGAGGGAATTCCAGGATTTTGACCCAGCAATAGTGAAGGAATGGTGATATCTTTCCAAGTCAGGATGGTGTGTGGCTTGGAGGGGAGCTTGCAAGGAGTGGTGTTCCCATGTATCTGCTGCCCTCATCCTTCTAGATGGAAGTGGTCAGGAGTTTGCAATGTATTGTTGTAGGAGCCTCAGTGAGTTATTTCAATGCACCTTGTAGATGGTACACATTGCTGGAAATGAGCATCAATAGTAGAGCAAGTGGATGTGGTGCCAAACGAACCAGCTGCTTTGCTCTGGATGATGTGGGGATGATGTGATGTTTTGGGGAGTTGTGGTCTAGTGGTATTATTCCTGGACTGTTAATCCAAAGAGTCGAGAGTGTGGTGTTGGAAAAGCACAGCATGTCAAGCAGCATTCAAGGAGCAGGAGAATCCACGTTTCGTTGAATCCAATGACCTAGGTAATTTTCTGAGGACCCGGTTCGAATCCTGCTACAGCAAACGGTGGAGTTTGAATTCAATAAAAATCTGGAATTAAGAGTCTAATGATGACCATGAATTTGGCATGGATTATTGGAAAAACCCCATCCAGTTCACTCATGTCCTTTAGGGAAGGAAAATACAACCTTTAGGTAAAACATCGATTCTCCTGCTCCTCGGATGCTGCCTGGCCTGATGTGTTTTTCCAGCACCACATTTTTCATCTCTGGTACTCCAGCATCTGCAGTCTTCACTTTATCCTCCAACAGGTTTACTTGGAAGCACTAGCTTTCAGACCACTGCTCCTTCATCAGGAGGTTGTCCAACAAGGAGCTGTGTTGGACTATAACCTGGTGCTGTGTGACGTTTCACTATCTATGGAAGCAGTTACTATAAAAAAGTTGCCCCGAATGCCCAAGTATTTTATACAAAAACAGAATTTGCTGGAGAAACCCAGCAGGTCTCGCAGCATCTGTGGAGAGAAAGCAGAGTTAATATTTTCAGATCAGTGGCCCTTCTTCACAAGTATTTAATGATGGGGCAGATAGTACTTAGAGCAAATAAATGGACAGTGATTTCTGACAACTTAATAGCGAAATGTCTCTGTTCAGGATTTCTTGAAATGGGATGTGGGTAGATAAAGCAGATAAAGTTGTGGTGCTAAGCAGGGCAGTGGGTTTTGCTTTACATTGTTCCATGTAATGCAATCATAAAAGACCCAATAAACTCTGTTTTGTGCTGTCATTCTGTATCCCGTCCAATATGCTCCAAAACAGCAGGTATTAGCAATAAAACCAAATGCAACTCTAATGCATGTTTGAAAGCCAGTGATTAATAATGCAATTTATGGTGTTTGGTAGCAGGATAAATCAAGCATTTGTAAATGAGTTAGCACTGTGTGGCGACAGGATTATTAAAAGACTAATTACCTATGATAATATAACTGCCTTTTTAAATTAAACACAAAATTATTAAGCTAAATATCTTTCAGCATTGGGAGTTATGTGTTTGCTCAGTATTGAGTAACATGCGGCTGTAAATTCTGCACGGGCAGCTTCTCTGCAAACAACAGTGAGATATTTTTGAATTAGACTGGCGTTAAAAAAGCATACCCAAACACGTCATGGCATGGTGCATTGTTTTTGTAGCCAATCTCAACGTCTGAAAGTGCAGCCAGTATTGTAAAGAAGGAAAGAGTACTTAGTAAGCTTGTACAAGCAGCACATAAATAAATAGTCAGGTTATCTGTATTAGTAATGTTGATGTGGAAGTTCTGGTGTTGGACTCAGATGGTCAAGGCCAGAGGTCACATGACACCAGGTTATAGTCCAACAGGTTTATTTGAAATCATAAGACTTCATCAATTCACCCGATGAAGGAGCACTGCTCCGAAAGCTTGTGGTTTCAAATAAACCTGTTGGACTATAACCTGGTGTCGTGTCACTTTTGATCTTAGTCATGTTGGTTGAGGGATAAATAGTGCCATAGAGTCATACAGCATGAAAACTGCCCCTTTGATCCAACCAGTCCGTGCCTAACACTTTCCCAGACTAAACTAGTCCCACCTGCCCACTCCTGGCCCATATCCCTAAAAACCTTTCTTATTCATGCACTTATCCAGTGCCTTTTAAATGCTACAGCTGTACCCACATCCACCACTTCCTCAGGAAGTTCATTCCACAGATGAACCACCCTCTGTGTAAAACATTTGCTCGTCAAGTCTTTCTTAAGTCTCTCTCTGCTCGCCTTAAAAACAATGGCCAAGATATCAGGCTGTTATACTGCTTTGTACACTGACCAAAAGCCATTTCACATCCATCTCAGAGGGAGGACAGGCCCTTGCAGAGTTAACATCTCATTTGAAGGACAACAGTTCTAACAGTGTCAATCTGGTTTACATGCTCAAGTTTCCAGGGTGTGACCATCAATCTCAGAGACAAGGGTGCTACTAACTGACAGTCTCTCCTTCTTTACAGAAGCCTTACACTGTGGAAGCTGGCCACTCAGTCCATGGAGTCCATACTGACCCTCCAAAGAGCACTCCACCCAGACCCTACAGCAGGGTGATCAGAATTGCCCAGCAGTGCAGGAAGAAGATCAAGGATCCTCGTTGCTCCTGCACCCAAATCCCACCACGCCCACCGTGTACTGCCCTCACTACTGCAGGAAGCATGTTCCCTCACTCACAGAATCCCTCCAGTGTGGAAACAGGCCATTCGGCGCAACAAGGTCATACCAACTCTCTAGGGAGCATCCCATGGAGACTCACCCCCCTTCGCTATCACGCTGCATTTCCTTTATCTGACCCACCTAACCTACAACATCCATGGACACAATGGGCAATTTACCATGGCCAACCCACCCTAATCTGCACATTTTGGACTGTGAGAGGAAACCGGAGCACCTAGAGGAAACCCACACAGACACGGGGTGAATGTTCAAACACCACGCAGACAGTCGACCGATGCTGGAATCAAACCCGAGTCCCCTGGCGATGTAACCACTGAGCCACCGTGCCGCCTGAACTATTGAACCCTGACGTATTATAGCAACATGGCTGCAGTACTAACTACTCACTCACTTGGGACAATTCACCAGTACTGTCCCACCCACTTTCATCTGACTGTTATAGAGACCCTGGGCCGTGTTACAGAGACCATGGGGCCTGTAACAGAAACCTCAGGTCGTGTTACAGAGACCACAGGGCCTGTTATAGAGACCCTGGAGCCTGTTATAGAGACCCCGGAGCCTGTAACAGAGACCACGGGGCCTGTTACAGAGACCCTGGAGCCTGTTATAGAGACCCCGGAGCCTGTAACAGAGACCACGGGGCCTGTTACAGAGACCCTGGTGCCTGTTACAGAGACCCTGGAGCCTGTTACAGTGACCCTGGAGCCTGTTACAGAGACCCCGGAGCCTGTTACAGAGACCCCGGAGCCTGTTACAGAGACCCCGGAGCCTGTTACAGTGACCCCGGTGCCTGTTACAGAGACCCTGGAGCCTGTTACAGAGACCCCGGAGCCTGTTACAGAGACCCTGGAGCCTGTTACAGTGACCCTGGTGCCTGTTACAGAGACCCTGGAGCCTGTTACAGTGACCCTGGAGCCTGTTACAGAGACCCTGGTGCCTGTTACAGAGACCCTGGAGCCTGTTACAGTGACCCTGGAGCCTGTTACAGAGACCCTGGTGCCTGTTACAGAGACCCTGGAGCCTGTTACAGAGACCCTGGAACCTGTTATAGAGACCCTGGAGCCTGTTACAGAGACCCCGGTGCCTGTTACAGAGACCCTGGAGCCTGTTACAGTGACCCTGGAGCCTGTTACAGAGACCCTGGAGCCTGTTATAAGACCCTGGAGCCTGTTACAGAGACCCCGGTGCCTGTTACAGAGACCCCGGAGCCTGTTACAGAGACCCTGACTGATATTCGGCCGTTGTCTGGAGGAGCAGTGGAAGAGGACAAAGAACTAGAGAGAAAAAGAACTCAATTATAACAAACCCTTACATTATATTCATTGTATCAACATGGCTATGGAGCATGGCAAAGCGTTGTGTGTAACCCACCAAAGAACATATTTCTCTGTGTTTTGATACATGTGACAACAAATCTAAATCATAGTTCATTTGAAACCTCTTTCCCAAGAGCATGGTGACTAAAAAGGCTTCTCACCATCACCTTCTCAGGGGCAATGAAAGATGGGCAATAAATATTGAACAGAAAGTGAGGACTGCAGATGCTGGAGATCAGGGCTGAAAATGTGTTGCTGGAAAAGCACAGCAGGTCAGGCAGCATCCAAGAAGCAGGAAAATCGACGTTTCAGGCATGAGCCCTTCTTCAGGAATGAGGAAAGTGTGTCCAGCAGGCTAAGATAAAAGGTAGGGAGGAGGGATTTGGGGAGGGGCGTTGGAAATGCTATAGGTGGAAGGAGGTCAAGCTGAGGGTGATAGGCCGGAGTGGGGTGGGGGTGGAGAGGTCAGGAAGAAGATTGCAGGTTAGGAAGGCGGTGCTGAGTTCGAGGGATTTGACTGAGACAAGGTGGGGGGAGGGGAAATGAGGAAACTGGAGAAAATCTGAGTTCATCCCTTGTGGTTGGAGGGTTCCCAGGCGGAAGATGAGGTGCTCTTCCTCCAGCCGTCGTGTTGCTATGGTCTGGTGATGGAGGATTCCAAGGACCTGCATGTCCTCGGTGGAGTGGGAGGGGGAGTTGAAGTGTTGAGCCACGGGGTATTTGGTTTGGTTGGTCCGGGTGTCCCAGAGGTGTTCTCTGAAACGTTCCGCAAATAGGCGGCCTGTCTCCCCCATATAGAGGAGGCCAGATCGGGTGCAGTGGATGGAGTAAATGATGTGTGTGGAGATGCAGGTGAATTTGTGGCGGATATGGAAGGATCCCTTAGGGCCTTGGAGGGAAGTAAGGGAGGAGGTGTGGGTGCAAGTTTTACATTTCTTGCGGTTGCAGGGGAAGGTGCCGGGAGTGGAGGTTGGGTTGGTGGGGGGTGTGGACCTGACGAAGGAGTCACGGAGGGAGTGGTCTTTTTGGAACGCTGATAGGGGAGGGGAGGGAAATATATCTCTGATGGTGGGGTCCGTTTGGAGGTGGCGGAAATGACGACGGATGATATGATGTATATGGAGGTTGGTGGGGTGGTAGGTGAGAACCAGTGGGGTTCTGTCCTGGTCGGCATTGGAGGGGCGGGGCTCAAGGGCAGAGGAGCGGGAAGTGGAGGAGATGTGGCGGAGGACATCATCGATCACATCTGGGGGGAAATTGCAGTCTTTGAAGAAGGAGGGGAACTGGTCCTCCTGGGAGCAGATGTGGCGGAGACAAAGGAATTGGGAGTATGGGATGGCGTTTTTACAGGGGGCAGGGTGGGAGGAGGTGTAGTCTAGGTAGCTGTGGGAGTCAGTCGGTTTATAGTAAATGTCCGTGTTGATTCGGTCGCCCGAGATAGAAATGGAAAGATCTAGGAAGGGGAGGGAGGAGTCTGAGACGGTCCAGGTGAATTTGAGGTCAGGGTGGAAGGTGTTGGTAAAGTGGATGAACTTTTCAACCTCCTCGTGGGAGCACGAGGCAGCGCCGATACAGTCATCGATGTAGCGGAGGAAAAGGTGGGGGGTGGTGCCAGTGTAGCTGCGGAAGATGGACTGTTCCACATATCCTACGAAGAGACAGGTATAGCTGGGGCCCATGTGGGTGCCCATGGCAACTCCTTTAGTTTGGAGGAAGTGGGAGGATTGGAAAGAGAAGTTGTTCAGGGTGAGGACCAGTTCATTCAGTCGAAGGAGGGTGTCAGTGGAAGGGTACTGGTTGGTACGGCAGGAAAGGAAGAAGCTGAGGGCTTTGAGTCCTTCGTGATGGGGGATGGAGGTGTACATTGACTGGATGTCCATCGTGAAAATAAGGCGTTGGGGACCAGGGAAGCGAAAATCATGGAGGAGGTGGAGGGTGTGGGTTGTGTCCCGAACGTAGGTGGGGAGTTCTTGGACTAAGGGGGACAGGACCGTGTCGAGGTATGCAGAGATGAATTCTGTGGGGCAGGAGCAGGCTGAGACAATGAGTCGGCCAGGGCAGTCGGGTTTGTGGATTTTGGGCAGGAAGTAGAAACGGATGGTGCGGGGTTGTGGGACTGAGGTTAGAGGCGGTGGATGGGACATCCTCTGAGGTGATGAGGTAATGGATGGTCTGGGAGATGAATATTGACCCAGCCAGGAACGCCTACATTCCATTAAAGAATGAAGAACAGCATCTAATAGACTGGTTCTAAATTTGAATATTCAATCTAGTTGCCTGTTTTTCCTCACCAGGGAACATAGTCTTTCTGTATTCTATTGAATGCATTCCTCATTTTATTCACTTTGATGGTATTGTCTACCAACCTCCTCAACCCAAGGGGATGCAAGCCAAGTTTACACGACCTGTCCTTGTAACTTAACATCAGTAACATCTGTAATGCAGCAAAACAGAGAGAATTACTCCCTGTCATTTCAACACAAGTGTGAAATTGAAAACTTTTGATAAATTCTTTGTAGAAGCTAATGCAAATTTGTTGAAGTGAATAGAGTTCTTATAGTCTCAGATTCTGTTTGTTCTTCCTGATGGATGTAGAATACAAGTTGTAAACTGTACAATGAGTGATAAGCACCACCAGGGAGTAGACTGAAGTTGAATCATCAGTTTCACAGGGATGTTGCTGTCCCCACATGAAGACGAAGCTGGCCATTCGTTTTGAGAGGAAAAAAAAATCATGCAATACTGTTGGTAAAAAGAAAGTATTGTACCTCTGTGTTTGAGTCCCAGATCAGAATTAGCATCCGTGGAATTGCAATTATCCCAGTTCATTTTAATTCTGGATGTACGTTTGCTCGCTGAGCTGGAAGGTTCATTTTCAAACGTTTCGTCACCATACTAGGTAATATCCTCAGTGAGCCTCCAGAAAAAGCACTGCTGATGTTTCCTGCTTTCTATTTATATGTTTGGGTTTCTGTGGGTTAGTGATGGCATTTCCTTTGGTAATGTCATTTCCTGTTCTTTTTCTCAGGTGTTGGTAAATGGGGTCCAAGTCAATTTGTTTGTTAATAGAGTTCTGGTTGGAATGCCACGCTTCTAGGAATTCTCGTGCGTGTCTCTGTTTGGCTTGTCCTAGGATGAATGCGTTGTCCCAGTCGAAGCGGTGTCCTTCCTTACCTGTATGTAAGGATGCTAGTGAGAGAGAAACATATAAATAGAAAGCAGGAAACATCAGCAGTGTTTTGTCCAGAGGCTCACTGAATATGTTCCCTAGTACAGTGATGAAACTTTTGAAAATGAACCTTCCAGCTCAGCGAGCAAACCTACATCCAGAACCTCAACCTGAGCTACAAATCTTCTCAAAACTCGCTATCATTTTAACTCTTCCTGACAGTTATCCTTATGGCTGACGGTTAATCCTCAACTCCCTTTCCCCAGAACTCTTGATTCTCTGATGAATTAAAAATTCACCTCTCTCAGTTTTGAATATACTTAACAACCCAACCTCTCCAGCCCTCTGTGGTAAAGGATTCCACAGAATGGCTAGCCTCTGACTACCCTCATTGCTGTCTTAAATGGGTGACCCCTTATTCTGAGATTCTGCACACCATCCTTGGCTCTTTCAGCATCAATCCTGTCAATCCTCCAAAGGATCTTTTACCTTTCAGCAACATGGCTGCTCATTCTTCTAAACTCCAATGTATCCAAGCTTAACCTATTCAACTTCTCCACATTAGAAGATCCCTCCCTGCCTGGTATCAGCCTAATGGGCCTTCTCTGGCCTACCTCTAATGCCAGCACATCGTTCCTTCCATTAGGGGACCTAAACATCCACACTAATCTAGACAACATCTAACTAAGGGCTTATGCCCGAAACGTCGAATTTCCTATTCCTTGGAGGCTGCCTAACCTGCTGTGCTTTAACCAGCAACACATTTTCAGCTCTGATCTCCAGCACCTGCAGACCTCATTTTTTACCCGAAGATAACATCTAATTAATACCTTGCATACTTCTCACAAGGTTCCCCTATTTTTATACTCCATTCCCTTTGAAATAAATACCAACCCTACTTACCTCCCCTATTACCAGCTGAATTCGGATGCTAGATTTTTGTGATTCATGCATGAGGACTGTTGATTTGCTCTCTACTGCAGCCTTCTGCAGTCCTTCTCCATTTAAATAATATTCAATTCCACTATTTTTCCTGCCAAACTATATAAGCTCACATTTTCACACACTACTTTGCACTTGACAAATTGTTGCTCATGTACTTAACTTGTCTGTAATTCACTGTACACTCTTTGTGTCATCCCTACCATTTGTCTTCCTACCTATTTTTGTGTCATTCCCAGAGTTGGTAATAATACATTAATTTCCCTAATCCAAATTATTGAGATATATTGTAAATAATTGTGACCCCAGCGCGGATCTCTGCAGATCACACTAGTTACAGGTTGCCAAACGGAAAATGCCCTCTTATCTCCAGTGTCTGTTTCCTATTAGTTAGCCAATCCTCTATCCAGACAGTACCTAACACACTCTTACTTTATTAAGTAGTCTAACATGTGATACCTTATCAAACACTTTTTGAAAATCCAAACACGTTGCATCTACTTGTTCCCTTTACCTATTCTGCTTGTTACCTTCTCAAGTAATTTTCTCCAATTTGCTGTATTACTGGACACTGTTTTTTGATCAGTTGAAAGAACAAGCCCTTTTGTTCTGCAACTATGAATATAGTGTCTTTCCCTCTACTCTGTTCCAAAATTTGTTCCTTGAAAGAAAGTTTCTTTCTGTATTCCTGAGTGTGGTTCCATTGTTTTCTTTTCCAAGTTAGATAATCCGCAGATGATAATCTTTCAAATAATAAATGATTTGGATGCGAGCATAAGAGGTACAGTTAGTAAGTTTGCAGATGACACCAAAATTGGAGGTGTAGTGGACAGCGAAGAGGGTTACCTCAGATTACAACAGGATCTGGACCAGATGGGCCAATGGCCTGAGAAGTGGCAAATGGAGTTTAATTCAGACAAATGCGAGATGCTGCATTTTGGGAAAGCAAATCTTAGCAGGACTTATATGCTTAATGGTCAGGTCCTAGGGAGTGTTGCTGAACAAAGAGACCTTGGAGTGCAGGTTCATAGCTCCTTGAAAGTGGAGTTGCAGATAGATAGGATAGTGAAGAAGGCGTTTGGTATGCTTTCCTTTATTTGTCAGAGTATTAAGTACAGGAGTTGGGAGGTCATGTTGCGGCTGTACAGGACATCGGTTAGGCCACTTTTGGAATATTGGTTGCAATTCTGGTCTCCTTCCTATCGGAAAGATGTTGTGAAACTTGAAAGAATTCAGAAAAGATTTACAAGGATGTTGCCAGGGTTGGAGGATCTGAGCTG
This sequence comes from Hemiscyllium ocellatum, assembly GCF_020745735.1. Classification (NCBI taxonomy): domain Eukaryota; kingdom Metazoa; phylum Chordata; class Chondrichthyes; order Orectolobiformes; family Hemiscylliidae; genus Hemiscyllium; species Hemiscyllium ocellatum. The sequence goes on from NC_083414.1 coordinate 8,322,983, forward strand.
TAGGGAGAGGCTGAACAGGCTGGGGATGTTTTCCCTGGAGCATCGGAGGCTGAGATGTGATCTTATAGAGGTTTACAAAATTATGAGTGGCATGGATAGGATAAATAGACAAAGTCTTTTCCCTGGGGTCAGGGAGTCCAGAATTAGAGGGCATAGGTTTAGGGTGAGAGGGGAAAGATATAAAAGAGACCTAAGAGGCAACTTTTTCACACAGAGGGTGGTATGTGAATGGATGAGCTGCCAGAGGAAGTGGTGGAGGCTGGTACAATTGCAACATTTAAGAGGCATTTGGATGGGTATATGAATAGGAAGGGTTTGGAGGGATATGGGCCAGGTGCTGGCAGGCGGGACTAGATTGGGTTGGGATATCTGGTCGGCACGGACAGGTTGAATCGAAGGGTCTGTTTCCATGCTGTCCATCTCTATGACTCCATCTCAGTATGTGAAACTTACAGGAAGGTATAAATTGAACAGGAGATACAGGTCTGAATGATTGGTTTAGTTATTTTGATGCCATGTTAATTTCAGTTCAGTTACTGATAGTGTCATGAATTGGCTGAACCTGTGGGTAAGTGATCATGAGTGATTAGATTACTTACAGTATGGAAACAGGCCCTTCGGCCCAACAAGTCCACACCGACCCTCCGAAGAGCAACCCACCTAGGTCTATTCCCCTATATTTACCCCTTCACCTAACACTATGGGCAATTCACCTAACCTGCATATTGTTGGACTGTGGGAGGAAACCCATGCAGACAGGAGGAGAACGTGCAAACTCCGCACAGGCAGTTGTCTGAGGCAAGAATTGAACCCGGGTCTCTGGCACTGTGAGGCAGCAGTGCTAACCACTGTGCCACCGTGCCACCTATGATTCAATACTTTTCCTTTTGCTTAATACCAGTTTGGTCCATGAGGAAATGTAGGTATTAAACATCAGATGACAAAAGTTGGAAATTGACTGTCCATTTTTATCACCATCAAAAGACGATGATGCCTATATTTGTCCATGAAGGAATACACAGAACTGGAATAAGCTGTTATCCTAATATCCAAAACAGAATTGTTCATATCTTCCTGAAGGAGGTAGCAAGCGCTCAAAATAAATGGGGGCAGTGGGTGAATTCATCCTGGAAATCTCACAAATCGCCTCTAACAATACAATGTGGGGGATGGAAAATTCATCAGTTCACCCTGTGATTGAGGGAGTAGTGAAAGTGAGGGAAGTTGCTTCTCCAACTCTGTCAATCTTAGGTTCCCCTTCTTTGCTCCCTCTAAGGTGTGCTGCTTGCTCTGTACCTGGACATTGTAATAGCCAGCAAGCTTAGTATGATAGAATCTCTACACCATGGAAAGAAGGCATTCAGCCCATTGAATCTGCACTGACTCTCCGACGAACATCCTACCCAAACCCTGACCCCATAGTCCCATATTTTCCATGGCTAATCCACCTAACCTGCACATCTTTGGACTGTGGGAGGAAACCACGCAAACACGGGGAGAACGTGCAAACTCCACACAGACAGTCATCCGAGCGTTGAAGTGAACCTGGGTCCTTGGTGCTGTGAGGTAGCGGTGCTAACCACTGAGCCACTGTGCCACCCTGGAAGTGGAGGGAGTGGTGCTGATGTGCCCTGAAGTGACAAGGTTGGAAAGTCAAAGTTGAAGAATACCGCCATAGAGTGCACAAGTCTCACGAGACAAGAGAGTTGTGCAATGCGAAGGAGAATCTTGGGAAAATAACAGTGGTGGAGGAGAGAGGGAAGAACGTGAGCACTGCAGATGCTGGAGATCAGAGTCAAAAAGTGTGCCGCTGGAAAAGCACAGCAGGTCAGGCAGCGTCTGAGGAGCAGGAGAGTCGACGTTTCCAGCATAAGCCCTTCATCAGGAGCTAATACCCAAAATATCGATTCTCCTGCTCCTCGGATGCTGCCTGACCTGCTGTGCTTTTCCAGCATCACACCTTTTAACTGAGGAGAGAAGGAACACAGGCTCGAACTGAATGGAAGTGATGGGACCTGTGAAGCATCAGGCAATGGGTCCTAGATTAGATTAGATTACTTACAGTGTGGAAACAGGCCCTTCGGCCCAACAAGTCTACACCGACCCGCCGAAGTGCAACCCACCCAGACTCATTCCCCTACATTTACCCCTTCACCTAACATTATGGGCAATTTAGCCTGGCCAATTCACCTAACCTGCACATTTTTGGACTGTGGGAGGAAACCGGAGCACCCGGAGGACTGGGATTCAGGAGTGCTCAGATCTGCTTCAATCCTGTTTACACCCCATTAGGGGCTTTAGTTGACTGTCCCTTCTTCATGCTATGAGCACAGTCATACTGCCTGTAGCTGTAGTGACTGAGATCAAACGATCCTGAACAAGCTGGCGAACAGGTCTTAGCTGGGCTCTTCGCTTGTAAAATCTTATTAACATTTGATTATTTTTAGGGAGTTCAGCTTAACATTTTCATCACAAAATGGAATGGGTTTCTGCAGTAAAAATGGCAACTTCATGCTCTGTGCAATGAACTCAGCAGAACCAATAAAACCCAGATGATGCAGTTAGGTGGGTTTTTTCCACATATTCGAGTAAAAAATGAGGTCTGCAGATGCTGGAGATCACAGCTGCAAATGTGTTGCTGGTCAAAGCACAGCAGGCCAGGCAGCATCTCAGGAATAGAGAATTCGACGTTTCGAGCATAAGCCTGATTCCTGATGAAGGGCTTATGCTCGAAACATCGAATTCTCTATTCCTGAGATGCTGCCTGGCCTGCTGTGCTTTGACCAGCAACACATTTGCAGCTTTTTCAACATATTGTTCCAGTTCTGGTAGACATTGCAAAACAGAATCAATGGCAACTAGAAATTGCTGTCTATTCATTCAGTTATTACCTCACATGCCTGACAAGCATAGAAAGTAAGTTTAATCCAAGTCAGAGTTTTCAAACAGAACGAGACATTTTTGTTTCTGTTTGAGGTTGGTGTTTACTTCCTTAACTGGAGGCGGAGTTTTCGTTCGGGGAAAGAGAAATGTCTCACTGCAAATTTTTAAACATTTGATCATAAGATGAGGGTGTCACTGGCTGGGCCAATATTTGTTGCCCATTTTTAATTACCCAGAGGGCAGATAAGAGCCTGCCACATTGCTGTGGGTCTGGAGTCACATGGAGGCCAGACCAGATAAGGATGGCAGTTTCCTTCCCCAAAGGACATTAGTGAACCAGATGGGTCTTTCTGACAGTGGATTCCACTTTATGTTTTGAATTGAATTCCTGCTGGGGTGGGATTCGAGCCCAGGACCCCAGAACATTATCTGGATATCTCATTAACAATCCCGTGATAAGATTGTTAGGCCATTACTTCCCCCCAGCCTAAAGCATGTATAAATATTGGAGAAGCTGGGAAAATAACTTAAGGAATGGCATCTAGGATAAGGGTCTTTGGTAACGTGGTCACATTGTAGAAACTGGATTGATTGAATGGATTGTGGAGCTTGGTTGAAATGTCAATTACCCAGGGGCCGAGGGTTAAGGTAAAAGGAGGAAAGTTTAAAGGAGATGTCAAAGGCAGGTTTCTAACACAGAGGGTTCGAAGTGCCTGGATTTTGCTGCCAGAGGAAGTAATGGAGGTAGCTGTAATAGCAATATTTAAGAGCTATCTTATAAATGCACATGATGGCTGCGTGGTTAGCACAGCTCCTTCATGAAGTTAGGTACCTGGGTTCGATTCCTGCCTCGGGTGACTGTCTGCGTGAAATTTGCACGTTCTCCCTGTGCCCTTGTGGGTTTGTTCTGGTATCTTCCCACCATCCAAAGATGTGCAGGTCAGTGTTGATTGGACATAGTGCTAGGTGCATTAGTCAGGGGTAAGTGTAGGGAAATGAGTCTGGGTGGGTTACTCTTCAGAGGATCAGTGTGGATTTGTTGGGCCAAATGGCCTGTTTCCACACTGTTGGGAATCTTATCTAAACTTGACAGATATATGAAAATGTGTTGCTGAAAAAGCACAGCAGGTCAGGTAGCATCCAGGGAACAGGAGATTTGACATTTCGGGCATAAGCCCTTCTTCAGGAATGTAGGTTAAAATCTTCGAGGAGAAAGTGAGGTCTGCAGATGCTGGAGATCAGAGCTGAAAATGTGTTGCTGGAAAAGTGCAGCAGGTCAGGCAGCATCCAGGGAACAGGAGATTCGACGAAAAGGCAGGGAATGGGGGGATATAGACTGTGTAGAGGCAAAGGTTTCTAGTGTAATAAGGTGTCATGTGTTCCTGTACGTACTGATCTTTGCTCTTCTTTCCAACTGTTGGGATGGTCTCACTGGAGAAGCTCAGGCTAAGAGATGATCTGATGAGGGCTCAAAAGGTTTGCCCACCAACCCCATCCCCGCAAGCCCCATTGTTGGAAGAGGTGAGAACCAGAGGGAGCACATTGAAGGTGATTGACAATACGACCAAGGGAAGGGGGAAAGCACATTTTGGTTGTGGGTGGTTTGGAACTGGAATACATTGCTCGAGAGTATGGGGGCTGGAGCATTGACAGCAAAACGGGGGAATGGGGGTGTGTCTTTTGCAGATTTACCCAGAAATTAACAAATCTTTGAAACTGCCTATCATTTCCTCTGCTGAAAATGTGTTGCTGGTTAAAGCACAACAGGTTAGGCAGCATCCAAGGAATAGGAAATTCGACGTTTCGGACATAAGCCCTTCATCAGGAATTAGGAGAGTGTGCCAAGCAGGCTAAGATAAAAGGTAGGGAGGAGGGACTTGGGGGAGGGGCGATGGAGATGTGATAGGTGGAAGGAGGTCAAGGTGAGGGTGATAGGCCGGAGTGGGGTGGGGGCGGAGAGGTCAGGAAGAAGATTGCAGGTTAGGAGGGCAGTGCTGAGTTGAGGGAACCGACTGAGACAAGGTGGGGGGAGGGGAAATGAGGAAACTGGAGAAATCTGAGAGTCCGTGTGGGATCAGTCGGTTCCGTAGGCAGGTGCTGAGGAAGGAGATGTGGCTGTGGTAATGAGTCTGTTTGAGAACGTGGCTGAAGAGCTTCTGTGCAGAGGACCAACCAGCCAGGTAAGTCAGTCAGAACTTTCTGGAGTCGGAACTATCGGATCAGCCATGATCCTCTGGAATATCGGACAAGCTTGAGGGGGCGAATGGCCTTCTCCTGTTCCTAATTCTTATATGTTATGGCTGAGTCTAACTCACAGTCAGAGACCATATTTTGAAGGGTCCCAGTGAGCACAGAAATGCCAACCCTGAGTTCAAACTTCCCAGTAATTCCCATAGTGTCAGTCCATTGGGAGTTCCAGTGGAGTCAGAGTGTCATAGAGATGTGCAGCACGGAAACAAACCCGCCGGCCCGATTAGTCCAGGCCGACGAGATATCCCAACCCAATCTAGTCCCACCTGCCAGCGCCCGGCCCATATCCCTCCAAACCCTTCCTATTCATATACCCAGCCAAATGCCTCTTAAATGTTGCAATTGTACCAGCCTCCACCACATCCTCTGGCAGCTCATTCCATACACGTACCACCCTCTGAGTGAAAACATTGCCCCTTAGGTCCCTTTTATGTTCCCCTCTCACCCTAAACCTATGCCCTCTAGTCCTGGACACGCCCACCCCAGGGAAAAGACTTTGTCTATTTACACTATCCATGTCACTCATGATTTTATAAACCTCTATAAGGTCACCCCTCAGCCTCTGACACTCCAGGGAAAACAGCCCCAGCCTGTTCAGCCTCTCCCTGTAGCTCAGATCCTCCAACTCTGGCAACATCCTTGTAAATCTTTGCTGGACCCTTTCAAGTTTCACCATGTCCTTCCGATAGGAGGGAGACCAGAATTGCACACAATATTCCAACAGTGGCCTAACCAATGTCCTGTACAGCTGCAACATGACCTCCCAAATCCTGTTCTCAATGTTCTGACCAATAAAAGAAACATACTAAACACCTTCTTCACTATCCTATCTAACTGCGAATCTACTTTTAAGGAGCTATGGATCTGCACTCCAAGGTCTCTTTGTTCAGCAACACTCCCTAGGGTCTAACCATTAAGTGTATAAGTCCTGTTAAGATTTGCATCCCTAAAATGCAGCACCTTGCATTTATCTAAATTAAATTTCATCTGCCACTCCTCAGCCCACTGGCTGATCTGATCAAGATCCTGTTGTAATCTGAGGTAACCCTCTTCGCTGTCCACGACACCTCCAATTTTGGTGTCATCTGCAAACTTACTAACTGTACCTCCTAGGTTCGTATCCAAATAGTTTATTTAAATGACGAAAAGTAGTGGGCCCAGCACTACTTTGTGCTTGTGGCACTTCACTGGTCACAGACCTCCAGTCTGTAGATCAACCCTTCACCACTACTCTCTGTCTTCTACCTTCAAGCCAGTTCTGTATCCAAATGGCTAGTTCTCCCTGTATTCCAGGAGATACATCCTTGCGAACCAGTGTCCCATGGGGGAACCTTGTCGAACGCCTTACTGAAGTCCATATAGATCACGTTCACCACTCTGCCCTCATCAATCCTCTTTTTTTACTTTTTCAAAAAACTCTGTCAAGCCTGTGAGACATGTTTCCCCACACATAAAGCCATGTTGACTCTCCCTTATCAGTCCTTGCCTTTTCAAATATGTGTAAATCCTGTCCCTCAGGATTCTCTCCAACTACTTTTCCACCATCTATAATTCCCTGGCTTGTCCTTACAATCTTTCTTAAATAATGGTAACATGTTAGCCAACATCCAGTCTTCCGACACCTCACCTGTGACTATCGATGATACAACTATCTCGGTAAGGGGCCCAGCAATCACTTCTCTAGCTTCCCACAGAGTTCTAGGGTATACCTGATTAGGTCCTGGGGATTTATACATCTTTATATGTTTCATGACATGCAGCACTTCCTTCTGTAATATGGACACTTTTCAAGATGTCACCATCCATTTGCCCACATCCTATATTTTCCGTGTCCTTCTCCACAGTAAATACTGATGCAAAATGCTTGTTTATTATCTCCCCCATCTCCTGCAGCTCCACACAATGTCTGCATTGCTATTCTTTGAGGGACCCTATTCTCTCCCTAATTACCTTTTTGTCTTTAATGTATTTGTGAAAACCCTTTGGATTCACCATAACCCTATTTGCCAAAGCTATCTCATGTCCCTTTTTTGCCCTCCTGATTTCCCTCTTAAGTATTCTTCTCCTGCTTTATACTCTTCTAAGGATTCATTTGATCTATCCTGTCTATACCTGACATAAGCTTCCTTCTTTTTCTTAACCAAACCCTCAATTTCTTTAGTCATCCAGCATTCCCTACACCTACCAGCCTTTCCTATCACCCTAGCAGGAATATACTTTCTCTGGACTCTTGTTAACTCATTTCTGAAGGCTTCCCATTTCCCAGCCATCCCTTTACCTGCGAATATCTACACCCAAGCAGCTTTTGAAAGTTCTTGCCTAATACCGTCAAAATTAGCCTTCCTCCAATTTAGAACTTCAACTTTTAGATCTGGTCTATCCTTTTCCATCACTATTTTAAATCTAATAGAATTATGGTCACTGGCCCCAAAGTGCTCCCCCACTGACACCTCAGTCACCTGCCTTGCCTTATTTCCCAAGAGTAGGTCAATATTTGCACCTTCTCTAGTAGGTACATCCACATACTGACTCAGAACATTTTCTTATACACACTTAACAAATTCCTCTCCATCTAAACCCTTAACACTATGGCAGTCCCAGTCTATGTTTGGAAAGTTAGAATCCCCTACCATAACTACCCTATTAATCTTACAGGTAACTGAGATCTCCTTACAAATTTGTTTCTCAATTTCCCTCTGACTATTATGGGGTCTATAATACAATCCAAATAAGGTGATCATCCCTATCTTATTTCTCACTTCCACCCAAATAACTTCCTTGGGTGTATTTCTGGGAATATCCTCCCTCAGCACAGCTGTAATACTATCCCTTATCAAAAGACCACTCCCCCTCCTCTCTTGCCTCCCTTTCTATCCTTCCTGTAACATTTGTATCCTGGAACATTCAGCTGCCAGTCCTGCCCATCCCTGAGCCATGTTTCTGTAATTGCTATGATATCCCAGTCCCATGTTTCTAACTATGCCCTGAGTTCATCTGCCTTCCCTGTTAGGACTCTTGCATTGAAATAAACGCAGTTTAATTTATTAGTCCTACCTTGTTCCCTGCTTTATTCCTGCCTGCTCTGATTGTTTGACTCATTTATTTTTTCAACTGTACCAGTCTCAGACTGATCTCTTTCTTCATTATCTCCCTAGGTTCCCCCCCCACCCCCGACCTTACTAGTTTAAATCCTCCCGAGCAGCTCTAACAAATCTCCCTGCCAGTACATTCCAATTCAGGTGAAATCCGTCCTTCTTGTACAGATCACTTCTACCCTAGAAGAGATTCCAATGATCCTAAAATGCGAATCTTTCTCCCGTACACCAGCTCCTCAGCCATGCATTCATCTGCCCTATCCTCCTATTCCTGCCCTCACTAGCTTGTAGCACTGAGAGTAATCCAGATATTACTACTCTCGAGGACCTCCTTTTTATATTCCTGCCTAACTTTCTATAGTCTCCCTTTAGAATCTCATCCTTTTCCCTTCCTATGTAGTTGGTACCAATGTGTACAATGACCTTCTGCTGGCCCCTCTCCCTCTTGAGAACATTCTGTACCGTCTGAGACATCCTTGATCCTGGCACCAGGGAAGCAACGCACCATTCTGATTTTTCACTGCCGGTCGCAGAAACATCTGTCTGTGCCTCTGACTAGAGAGTCCCTGAAAACAATTGATCACTTGGAACCCGGCATACCCCTCATTACATTAGAGCCAGTTGCGATACCAGAAACTTGACTGTGTGTGCTACATTCCCCTGAAAATCCATCACAAACTACTTTTTCCAAAACAACATACTTGTTTGAAATGGGGATAGCTACAGAGGACTCCTGTCCTACCTGCCTACCTCTCTTACCTTTCCTGGAGATAACCCATCAATGTGACAGTATCTGCGGTTTTCTCCCTTCCTATAAACTGCCATCCATCACATCCCCTTGCTCTTGTAAATTCCTCATTGCCTCTAACTGTCTCTCCACCGATCCATTTGATATGACAGGATTCATAACCAATGACATTTATTGCAGATATAATCCTCACTAACCCACAAACTCTCTCAGAACTCCCACATCCAACAAAAGGGGCAGTATGGTGGTTCAGTGGTTAGCACTGCTGCCTCACAGCACCTGGGTCCCAGGTTCGATTCCAACCTCGGGCGACTGTGTGGAGTTTGCACATTCTCCCCGTGTCTGCATTGGTTTCCTCCCACAGTCCAAAGATGTGCAGGTCAGGTGAATTGGCTATGCTAAATTGTCCATTGTGTTAGGTGCATTTGTCAAAGGGAAATGGGTCTGGGTGGGTTTCTCTTCGGAGGGTTGGTGTGAACTGGTTGGGCCGAAGGGCCTGTTTCCACACTGTAGGGAATCTAATCTAAAAAGAGGCCACTCTGGCCCTTCCAATGTACAGACCCAAAAAATGAAATTGTCTTATTGCTCTACAAAACACTGCTCCAGCTAACTTAATACTTATGGCTTATGGTTTTAAAATTTAATGTTGAGCTCAGAAACAGACCCTTCGGTCCAACTCATCCATGCCGAGCAGACATCCTAAATTAACCTAGTCCCATTTGTCAGCATTTGGCCCATATCCCTCCAAACCCTTCCTATTTATATACCCATCCAGATGCCTTTTAAATGCTGTCATTGTACCAGCCTCCATCACTTCCTCTGGCAGCTCATTCCATACACGCACCATCCTCTGTGTGAAAAAGTTACCCCTTAGGTCCCTTCTAAATCTTCCCCTCTCACCCTAAGCCTATGCCCTTTAGTTTTGGACTGCCCTAACCTGGAAAAAAATCTTGTCTATTTACCCTACCCATCCCCCTCATGATTTTATAAACCTCTATAAGGTCACCTTTCAGCCTCCAATGCTCCAGGAAAAACAGCCCCAGCCTGTTCAGTCTCTCCTTCTCGCTCACACTGTCCAACCCTGGCAACATCTTTGTAAATCTTTTCAGCACCCTCTCAAATTTAATGTTTTTTCCTATAGCATGGAGACTAGAATTGAGTGCATGATTCCAAAGGTGGCCAAACCAATGTCCTGTACAGCCGCAATATGACGTCCTAACTCCTATAGTCAATGCTGTGACCAATAAAAGCTGGGATATGTCTGATCACCGACCATTCCAATTGGCCTTTCTCTTGTTGCCAGTCCGTGAAATGACAGCAGGCTGCTTGGAGTGCCCAAATAAAAGTCAGCAGAGGCTGAATGGACTGAATGACCTCTTCCTGAGCTGGGAGCTTCTGCAAATCCTTGACTGCATGAGAGTCAGGAGCTGAGTCAAATGTCAGGCTCCATGGATCCGTCCTGGTCTGGTGACAAAGCTGTCACTTTAATAAGGCTACTTTATCCTTGGGTTTTTGCAAGAGAGATTGTAAAGGCAGAGGTGCAAAAATGTCTGGATGTTTCTACTTTAACAGAGGCGTGGATTACTCAATTCTTCCAGTTGAGGTTTTTTTTCTAGTAAAAAATGAGGTCTGCAGATGCTGGAGATCACAGCTGAAAATGTGTTGCTGCTTAAAGCACAGCAGGTTAGGCAGCATTCAAGGAACAGGAAATTCGATGTTTCGGGCATAAGCCCTTCATCAGGAATGAGGAGAGAGTTTTTTTTCTAGTCTGGTTTAGCTGTAGCAGAGAAACTGCTGCAGTCCAGAGAAAGGTTTCATGCGTCAGCAGATGATTATTGACTGATTTTCTCTCTGAAATTTCTCTTGCCTGTAAGAACCTGTCTTTGAACTGACCTTTTGCCAAGGGCTATGTTTATGGGATGTTGCAGGAATTGGAACAGCTCCTTCGTTAAGTTGTTGTGTTAGGTCAGTTAAGTTCTCTAAATAGTTATTCTAAATTCTGCTTTCTCTTGTTTGTGTTTCAACTGTAGTGTTTAAAAGAAAAGTCTATTTTGCTTAAAACCGAGTGGTTTGACCAGCTGCATCACATCTGAAATATCCACATCACATTTGCTTTTAAAATTAAAAAAAAGTTAGGGTTCAAGCTACCTTCTTAAAATATTTTGCACAGGTCTGGCCTTGTCCATAACGTGCTTCAATTACTTTCTGCCTGATCTTTACCTCAGCCTCAGCTTCCTTGCTCTGCTCCAAATCATTTGGGATCCCACCCCAAATCAATTGATCCCAGCAGTGAAAGCTTCAATTGTCCCCAGTATCCACAGCCTCTTGCCGGAGAGGTTCCTTGATTTTACTGCCAATTGTTTTTTTTTGTACTTGCTTCCGCATGGCTCAGGCCTTAAACTATAGCTGACAGCCCCTGACTACAGGAGATGGTTCACCTGTCCCGAGCCTATTGAATCTTCATAGCATTGTACACAGCACAATCAGATCATTCCAACAGTCTCCCGCTCTCCAGGGATCACCCACACGCACAGCCTCACGTTCCATCACAGACAGGTCACTGGATAGCAGTTGTTGTTATTCAATTTCTCAAAGTTCTTTCATTCACAGGAACATAGGGACTGGAGAAGGCCATTCAGCCCCTTGAGCTTGTTCCACCACTTGCTCACAGCTGGTCTGTGGCCTAACTCCACATATACCTGCCTTTGGCCCATACTCCTTAATACTTTCGCTGAAGAAAACTTTATCCCTCTGATTTAAAATGAACTGATCTAGCAACCAATCCTGATTGTGGTGGAGAAATCCAAACATCTCCAACCCGTTGTGTGTAGAAATTCTTTCTAATATCTCTCCTGAATGCTCTGGCCCTGATTTTCAGACAATGCCCTTAGTTTTAGATTCCCCCCAACCAGTGGAAATAGTTTATCTTTATCTACCTTGTCCTTTCTTCCTATAATCAGTTTCCTGCTTTTCATCCTTTGATCCCTTTCACAGATTTTTTATAATGCAGATAGAGGCCATTCAGTCCATTACACCTGTGCTAGCAAACTCTTCAATCAAGCATAATTACCCAGTGCCAATCTCCTCACTTTTCTCCATACCCATGCATACTATTCCCGTGTCACCTTAAGAACTATATCTATTTCCTTCTTGAAAACATTCAATGTTTCAGCCTCAACCACTTTTTGTGGCAGAGAATTCCACAGACTCCCCACTCTCTGGGTGAAGACACTTCTCCCTGCCTCCATTCTAATTGGTTTACCTCATATCCTGAGACTGTGACCCTTGGTTTTAGATTAGATTAGATTCCCTACAGTGTGGAAACAGGTCCTTCAGCCCAACAAGACCACACCGACCTTCCAAAAAGCAACCCATACAGACCCATTTCCCTATGACTCGTGCACCTAACACGATGGGCAGACTCCCCGCTCACCAGGAACACCCTTCATGCATTTACTTTGTCTAGACCTGTTAGTATTAATACCAGGCAGTCAACACTGCTTTGGTAAGGGCAGATCACGTCTGACAAATTAAATTGAATCTTTGATGAGCTGACGCAGGGAGTAGATGAGGGTAGTGCTGCAGATCTTCTATATTTGGACTTTCAGAAAGCATTTGACACGGTGCCACATGGCAGGCTGTTGGAACAAATTAGGGATGTTTTGGATTGATGGGTCCTTGACAGCATGGATTTGAAGTTGGTTTAAAAAGCAGGAAACAGAGGATAGGTACAGGTGGGCAGTTGTGGAGCCAAGGCCCCAGTGTGGACTGGAAACTAAGTGGCAATGTAATCTGCTGTACTCAACTTTTATTTCTGTAATGCTGGGCATTTTATTTTCTATATTGTCTACATCTTGTAACGAAAGAAGCTGTGCCTAACTACTTTTTTTTATCTGAGTTGGTGCTGTAATTGGAGACATATAAACTTTCCACTAAACTCATAGAATCCCCACAGTGTGGAAACAGGCCATTAGGCCCAGCAAGTCCATGACAATCCTCCAAAGGGTAACCCTCCCAAGCCTATGCACCTTCTTTTATCCCTGACTAATGCTCTTAGCCTACATATCCCTGAGCACTCTGGGCAATTTATGGGCGGCACGGTGGCACAGTGGTTAGCACTGCTGCCTCACAGCGCCTGAGACCCGGGTTCAATTCCCGACTCAGGCGACAGACGGTGTGGAGTTTGCACGTTCTCCCCGTGTCTGTGTGGGTTTGCTCCAGTTTCCTCCCACAGTCCAAAGATGTGCGGGTCAGGTGAATTGGCCATGCTAATTGCCGTGTTAGGTAAAGGGGTAAATGTAGGGGTATGGGTGGGTTGTGCTTCAGTGGGCCGGTGTGGACTTGTTGGGCCGAAGGGCCTGTTTCCACACTGTAAGTAATCTAATCTAATTTAGTACGGCCAATTCACCTAACCTGCATATCTTTGGATTGTGATAGGGAACCAGAGCACCAGGAGGAAAGCCACACAGACGCAATGAGAACGTGCAAACTCTACACAGGCAGTAAACTGAGGCTAGAATTGAATCCAGGTCCCTGGCACTGTGAGGCAGTAGTGCTAACCACTGCAACACCGTGAGTGAGTATGTGTGACAATAAAGTCTATTCTACTCCCTTCTCAGATTGAAGACGAGTTGAAAGTTGTAATTCCCAGGGATTGGTGTTGGGACCTTTGCCTTATAGGATTTATATAAATGATGTCTTTGGGGGTGGGGGGATTACTTGGTAGAGTGGTTGGGGAGGCTATAAACCAATGTGGCAGGGGATGGTACCAGTAGAGTAAGGCAGTAGAGGGAGAGGTAGAAACCAGGAGAAATACGACGAGAAAGAAGAATAGGTTGGGAAGAGGCGGGGAGGTGGGCTGAATTGCTTGTGTTTCAATGCAAGAAGTATATTAGGCCAGGTAGGTGGACTTAGAGCTTTGGTTAATACTTCGAATTGTGATTACAGGAACTTGGCTGAAAGAAGGACAGCGTAAAAACAATGACTGTAAATACTGGAAACCAGATTCTGGATCAGTGGTGCTGGAAGAGCACAGCAGTTCAGGCAGCATCCAAGGAGCAGTAAAATTGACGTTTCGGGCAAAAGCCCTTCATCAGGAATACAGGCAGAGAGCCTGAAGGGTGGAGAGATAAATGAGAGGAGGGTGGGGGTGGGGAAAAAGTGGCATAGAGTACAATAGGTGAATGGGGGAGGGGATGAAGGTGATAGGTCAGGGAGGAGGGTGAAGTAGATAGGTGGAAAAGAAGATAGGCAGGTAGGACAGCTCATGGGGACAGTGCTGAGCTGGAAGTTTGGAACTAGGGTGAGGTGGGGGAAGGGGAAATGAGGAAACTGTTGAAGTCCACATTGATGCCCTGGGGTTGAAGTGTCCTGAGGTGGAAGATGAGGCTTCTTCCTCCAGGCATCTGGTGGTGAGGGAGCGGCGGTGAAGGAGGCCCAGGACCTCCATGTCCTCAGCAGAGTGGGAGGGGGGAGTTAAAATGTTGGGCCACAGGGCGGTGTGGTTGATTGGTGCGGGTGTCCAGGAGATGTTCCCTGAAGTGCTCTGCTAGGAGGTGTCCAGTCTCCCCAATGTAGAGGAGACCGCATCGGGAGCAACGGATACAATAAATGATATTAGTGGATGTGCAGGTAAAACTTTGATGGATGTGGAAGGCTCCTTTAGGGCCTTGGATAGAGGTGAGGGAGGAGGTGTGGGCGCAGGTTTTGCAATTCCTGTGGTGGCAGGGGAAGGTGCCAGGATGGGAGGGTGTAGGGAGGCGTGGACCTGATCAGGTAGTCATGGAGGGAATGGTCTTTGCGGAAGGTGGAAAGAAGTGGGGAGCGAAATATATCCCTGGTGGCGGGGTCCGTTTGGAGGTGGCGGAAATGTCGGTGGACGATTTGGTTTATGTGAAGATTGGTAGGGTGGAAGGTGAGCACCAGGGGCATTCTGTCCTTGTTATGGTTGGAGGGGTAGGGTCTGAGGGCGGAGGTACTGGATGTGGACGAGATGCGTTGGAGGGTATCTTTAACCACGTGGGAAGGGAAATTGCGATCTCTAAAGAAGGAGGCCATCTGGTGTGTTCTGTGGTGGAACTGATCCCCTGGGACCAGTTCCTGAAGAAGGGCTCATGCCCGAAACGTCGACTCTCCTGTTCCTTGGATGCTGCCTGACCTGCTGCCCTTTTCCAGCAACACATTTTCAGCTCTGGTCTCCAGCATCTGCAGTCCTCACTTTCTCCTGGTCCCCCTGGGAGCAGGTATAGTGGAGGCGGAGGAATTGAGAATACGCGACGGCATTTTTGCAGGAGGTAGGGTGGGAAGAGGTGTAATCCAGGTAGCTGTGGGAGTCGGTGGGTTTGTAAAAAATGTCAGTGTCAAGTCGGTCGTCATTAATGGAGATGGAGAGGTCCAGGAAGGGGAGGGAGGTGTCAGAGATGGTCCAGGTAAATTTAAGGTCAGGATGGGATGTGTTGGTGAAGTTGATGAATTGTTCAACCTCCCCGCTGGAGCATAAGGTGGCGCCAATGCAGTCATCAATGTAGCGGAGGAAGAGGTGGGGAGTGGTGCCGGTGTAATTATGGAAGATCAACTGTTCTACGTAGCCAACAAAGAGGCAGGCATAGCTGGGGCCCATACGGGTGCCCATGGCTACCCCTTTGGTCTGGAGGAAGTGGGACGATTTGAAGGAGAAATTGTTAAGGGTGAGGACCAGTTCGGCCAAACGAATGAGAGTGTCGGTGGAAGAGTACTGTTGGGGATGTTGGGAGAGGAAGAAACGGAGGGCTTGGATGCCCTGGTCATGGCGGATGGAGGTGTGGAGGGATTGGATGATCATGGTGAAGATGAGGCATTGGGGACCGGGGAAACGGAAGTCTTGGAGGGGGTGGAGGGCGTGGGTGGTGTCTCGAACGTATGTGGGGAGTTCCTGGACTAGGGGGGATAGGACAGTGTCGAGGTAGGTAGAAATGAGTTCAGTGGGGCAGGAGCATGCTGAGACAATGGGTTGACCAGGGTGGATCTTGGGAAGGAGGTAGAACCGGGCAGTGCGGGGTTAGGACAGGCAGCTGAATGTGCCAGGATTTCGATGTTTCAGGTGTTCTGGAAAGGGATGTAAAAGGGGTGGGGGAGTTCCCTTACTGGTAACGGAGTATCTCACAGCTGTACCGAGGGAGGACTCAGGCAGTGAGTCAGTATGGGTAGAACTTAAGAGTGGGAAAGGTGAAACCACAGTGCTGGGGGTATACCACAGGTCTCCCAACAGCCAACAAGAGGTAGAAGAAAGAACATACAGACTGATTTTGGAAAGATGCAAATGCAGCAAGGTAATTTTCACATCCCCGCTATTGACTGGGACTCACTTTGTGCTGGGGATTTGGATGGGGCAGGATTTGTAAGGACCATTCAGGAAGGATTCTTGACACAGTATGTGAACAGCCCCACCAGGGAAGGGGTGATACTGGACCTGGTTTTGGGAAATGAGCCTGGCCAGGTGAATAACGTTTCAGTAGGTGAGCATTTTCAGACTAGTGATCATAATACCGCCAGTTTTAAAATCCTCACAGACATTGATAGCAGCAGTCTTCTGCTGAAGCTGTTAAATTGCACTGTGTAGTTCTCTTGTTCGTTGTTCTTTGATTTGAAAATGCTGTTGTTCAGAGAAAATTCAGGGTTGAAGTACATAGTTCTCTGAAGGTGGTCAGGCAAGGGGAAGCAATTGTTAAGAAGGTTTGTAGGTCCTTGGGTTGAGAAATAGAGTTTGAAAGCAGTGAAGTGATACTCTACCTCTACAAATCATTGGTCAGATCACATTTGGAGTATTGTGTTCAGTTCTGGCCATTTTATTTAAGGAAGGATGTTAAAACCTTGGAGAGAGTGAAAAGAAAATTCATTAGAGTGATATCAGGAATGAGGGATTTTAGATACCAGGAAAGATTAGAGAGATTGGATTTGTTCTTCATGGAGCAGAAAAGATTAAGATGTGACATCATTGAGGTGTTCAAAATTGTGAACAAGTTGACCAAGTAAAGAAGGATATTCTGTTTCCACTAGTTGGTATCTTAGTAACTAGGGGCTCACAATTTCAAAATTGTCAGTAAAAGAGTGAGATGAGGAGAAACCGCTTTACTCAGAGGATTATCAGGATTTGGAATACGCTGCCTGGGAGAGAGGGGGAGGCAGATTCCACAGAAGGTTTCAGAAGAGAGCTGGATCTATATTTGAATGGGATGAAGTCAGGGGGCTTTGGAGATAGGGATGGAGCGTGGGACTAGCTGGGGAGCTCTTTCAGGAGCCAGTACTGACACGATGGATTGAATGGTCTTCTGTAGTGTAAGATTCTATGCCTCATGATTCTAGTTTTATAGGTTTCATGGTCTGTAGAGCACAATGATGTCATGATAGGCAGAAGTTTAATGTACCCTAGGTTGAGGTATGCAGTTCCTAAGGGATTCAAGGGAGATTGGCCACACATTGGAGTTTAGGTACACCTACGTCCCCAGTGGTTTACACGAATTTACCTTCGCGTTTTAACATTTGACTGTATTCAAATGCATTTTGCTCGAATTTTGGGAGAATGGCCTCTAACTTGTGGGTTGACCTGACAGAGGAAAACTGAGCTGCAGCGATGGAGAGGTTTTAGCAACACAATTACCTCCCCTTTCCACCAGGAGGGAAAGCATGTTGGCTCTTGGAGTTTACACCATGAAGAATTCGAGATGAATTTTCCTCCCCTCCTTCAATATAATTCATAGGGAATATATAATAACAATGATGTGTGATAGCTGAGAACATTTCAGAAACTTTGCTTCGGAAATGTGTTATCTTGAAGCTTGATCTTTTTTAACTTTTATTAAGGTGTTCATCAACATGTCTTGAAGTGCACTGATCTCCAGTTGTCTCTTGATGTGCAGGTTATGGACCTGACTGGCAGGCAATTGCCAAGCATCTGATGTAGCTCCCCTCTTTCAGATCTCAGTACTTCAAAGCCTCAAACCCGTTGCCTCAGTGAAATGCGACTCAGTACTGCACACGTCAGCTTTTCAGAGATGGAGACTTCAAAGCTTTCCTCTGATTCCTCAGCGGGGCTTGACGTAGTCGAAGGGAAAAGATGTAAAGCTGTCAGATTTACTATGCGGTGTTTCAAATTAATGGTTAAAGAGTGTGAGCTGGTATTTAAACTTAGCAACTCTGCCTCCTAGCTGAAGAAGGAATGCTGGTCCATTTCCTCTGCATTTTAACCCACTGAGGACAAAAATCTCTCCAATTCCTCTCCAACCCAAGGTTTTGAATTTGAATCCCTGCATTTCCACGATTTGAATCTGTGGAACCTGCTGCCACAGAAGGATATAGAGGCCAAGACATTGAGTGCATTTAAGACAGAGGTAGATACAATCTTGATTTGTAAGTGGGGTCAAGGGTTACAAGGAGAGAGGCAGGAAAATAGGCTTGAGAAACTGAAATAACTGCACAGAAGCTGGTATTCCGTCATCAAGTCACCCTTTATTTCCTTGTGCACGGTACACTGGCTGTAGCCAGCCAGCTCAGAGTCAGTCTCCTGGACAGAGGAGATTCTAAACCTCCCTGTTTATCAGGGCCTTCCTGTTAACAACCCCAACAGTAGTCAACCAGATCCAACTGGTTCCAATCACCACAGTCCGGGGATGTAGGCCTGGTCTTTCTCTTGTAGCTTTTCCTGCAACGTTTTCGCCCCAGGTGGGGGTCCTCTGACTCAGACTCTGACACAAACAGTGACTCTGGCACTTCACCTGACTCCTCTCCAAAATCTTGTGACTTCAAATGAAATCTATTGGAGTACAACCTGGTGTCGTGTTATTTCTGACTTAGAGAAGACTTAGCACAAGGAACTAGTTACTATGAAATACTTGGAAGCTCAGAGGAAGGGAGGCTGGTACTTCGTCACCAAGTTACCCTTTTGTTACATGTACATGGTACATGGGCTCTGACCAGCCAGCTCAAAGCCAGACTGAGGGAACCTTCTGAATCCCCTGTTTTCATCTGTCAGCCCGGGCTCCCTGACTGGATCAGGTTAACAACCCCAATCAAGGATCTCAGTGAATGAGATCCACCTGGTCCTCAATCCCAATAGGGAACTTGTCCATAGATCTCTGAGGAAAGCAGTACAGGTTAATAAGGTTGTTAAGAAGGAATATCATAAACTTGCCTTTGCCATTCTAAGAGCAGCGAGGTTATGTTGGAGCTGTGCAGGATTTTGAGGAGGCCACAGCTGGGGTACTGTGTGCAGTTCTGATCACCACGCTACAGGAAGCACATGATGCACTGGAGGATGTTCAGTGGAATGGAGTATTCTATCGATTAAAAGAGGCTGGAAAAGTTTGGGCTGCTTTCTTTGGAGCAGAGAAGGTTGAGGGCGGACCTGATTGAGGTGTGTAAGATTGTGAGGGGCATGGACAGAGTGGGTGGAAAACAGCTGCTCCCTTAGTCAAAGGGTCAATAATGAGAGGGCATAATTTTAAAGGTAAGGAGCAGGAGACTTAGAGGGGAAGGGAGGAAAAGATTTTTCACCTCGATTGTAGGAGGAGTCTAGAATGCACTGCCTCAGAGAGTGGTATAGTAGACAGGCAGGAGGCTGGAAGAACACAGCTAGCCAGGCAGCATCAGGAGGTGGAGAAGTCAACGTTTCAGGTTTGAAATTGAAGAACTCAATGTAAGTAACCTCCCTCCCCATCCTCTGAATCCCTTCCCAGCCCCTCCCCCTCCCTTCCACCCATCCCAGCTACCTACCAGATTCATTCCTCCCATTCACCAACCAGGTCATACCCTCTGTCTGTCTGCACCTATCCCCACTTCACCACCCTGCCCCCGCCTCCCCTTTTATCTGCAGCTCCCCCTACACCCAGCCCCCAGTCCTGAAGAAGGATCACACTCGAAGCGTCAAATTCTCCACTTCCTGATGCTGCCTGCCTTGCTGTGTTCTTCCAGCCTCCTGCCTGTCTACCTTGGATTCCAGCATCAGCAGGTTATTTTGTCACTAACTTCAGAGAGTGGTATCGGCAGGAAACCTCATGATCTTTTAAAAGTACATAACATTTAAGGTCAAAAGCCAAGATGGTGGTGCTGGTGAGGCAGGCAGCTCTTGGGCCTGTCCACTTCAGGTGACTGCTTCCTCCCTTACCCCTTTCTGTCTTCTTCCTTTTCCTTTGTCTTCTTCCTGTTGGAGGTGGGGCAAGAGGAGTGGAGGGAGAGGGGTGACATTGAGGAGGGGAGCGGCTGGAGCAGGACTCTTGGTGAGGCAGTTGCCTGGCCTGGCCTGGCAGTGGAGCCAGGGACTCCTGGTTGACGTGAGCCTGGAGCAGGATCTCCCCGTCATTGGTTGACAGCAGTAGAAGCCCCTGGTTGTGCTAGGCTCAGAGCTGAGGCTGCAGAGTGAGTGTGGGTCCAGCGCATTATGGTGCACTGCTGTCCCATCAGCGAGTTGGCCCAGCGATGAAGGGATGGCACCAAAGAATGGGCACTCCGACATTGCTGGGTCTGGCACAGGTGGTGGTCAGCTGGCACTGAGCTCCGGATTCATGTTGGAGACAATGGAGTGAATTAATGGACTTTCTTTCAGTTTTATCCTTCTGTTCTTGAAGTATTTGAATAGCGCCAGGTTGTTGTACCAGCTGAAGCTTTTCACTGTGTTTCACCGTGTCATTCACAGTGGAGTACAAGTGACAATGAATCATCATCGTCAGCTGTTGGGAAGTGTAGATAAGCCGATGCAGGGTTAATGGTCTGCAGGGCTTTTTCTGTGCTGTATGACCTTTGGAGTCTCCAATGACACAGAACCAGAGTCTGTTCTGATTTGCACTGCATGCGGTTTATTCCCTTTTGAAAACCAGAAACTGAGAGCTGAGCTGGTCGAGAGCCTTAACGTTATGAGGTAGATGTAGTGGAGACACTGCCATTTTTGGAAGATCAGTTTGAGATGCCACACATCCAGTAAACAAAAATAAATCCAAGTGGGAACCCGTTCAAACAGGGAGTGTTGAGAACGTGGGGCTCATTATCAAGTGAGTTAAACAAAACAGTTGCACTTAACAGGATAAACACACAAGGGAGAATGGAACTGAGTGTTGGGGAGACCTGGGTAAATGGAAAGTTGTGGGAGGTAACATGTACAGCTTAAATGCTGGCAGCACCAAGATGGGCTGAACGATCTGTTTCTGGAGCTTTTATTTAAAAAGGAAAGGGGCATAAAAGTAAGAAGGTTTTGTTAAAACCTTACAAAGCACGAGTCAGACCACAACCAGCAAACAGTTTTGGCTCCCGCTATCTGAGGAAAGATAGGAGTTGGGAAGTCATGTTGCAGCTGTACAAGACATTGTTAAAAATCACACAACCACAGGTTATAGTCCAACAGGTTTAACTGGAAGCACACTAGCTTTCAGAGTGACGCTCCTTCATCAGGTAGTAGTGGAGGGCTCAATCCTAACACACAGAATTTATAGCAAAAAAGGCTTAACAGGCAATCAATTTTTCAATCTATAATTTCAGTTACATCACACTGTAAATTTTTTCTATAAATTCTGTGTGTTAGGATTGAGCCCTCCACTATCACCTGATGAAGGAGCGATGTTCCAAAAGCTAGTGTGCTTCCAATTAAACCTGTTGGACTATAACTTTGTACACCCCAGTCCAACACCGGCATCTCCAAATCATGAGTACAGGACATTGGTTAGGCTACTTTTGGTTATTGCATGCAATCCGGATCTCCTTCCTATCTGAAAGATGTTGTGAAACTTGAAAGGGTTCAGAAAAGATTTACAAGGATGTTGCCAGGGTTGGAGGATTTGAGCTATAGGGAGACGCTGAACAGGCTGGGGCTGTTTTCCCTGGAGCGTCGGAGGCTGAGGGGTGACCTTATAGAGGTTTATAAAATCATGAGGGGCATGGATAGGGTAAATAGGCAAAGTCTTTTCCCTGGGGTGGGAGAGTTCAGAACTAGAGGGCTTAGGTTTAGGGTGAGAGGGGAAGATATAAAGGAGACGTACGGGGCATCTTTTTCATGCAGAGGGTGGTATGTGTATGGAATGAGCTGCCAGAGGAAGTGGTGGAGGCTGGTACAATTGCAACATTTAAAAATGCATCTGGATGAGTATATGAATAGAAAGGGTTTGGAGGGATATGGGCCAAGTGCTGGCAAATGGGACTAGATTAATTTCAGATATCTGGTTGGCATGGATGAGTTGAAATGAAGGATCTGTTTCTGTGCTGTATGACTCTATGTCTCTATAACAGACTCAATGGGTCAAATGGCTTATAAAATCTAGTCTGAGTGGTGCTGAACAGTTGCAGAATCTTTCCCTTATCTGTTACGGTGTGTAGCTTGAATCTTATTGTCACGGGGAGTGGGGATCTAGTGATCAGGAAACACCCGCAAAGCTGGGTGCTAGCCATGCAACAAAACCTTCCTTTCAGAAAGACCTCAACTCGACGCATCACAATCTGAAACCTCTCGCATGAAATTTATTTGGATTTCTGATTCCAGGAAAAGAAAGAGGAGCTTTTCAAAACGAGTCCTAGGCAGAGCAATTGATGTGTTTTTTTTCTCTATTTTCTGCTATCAGGAAATTTGACAGGCAGAAAAGATAAAAAAAAACTGTAGCAGTCCTCAGCAAAAAGAAAGTCTGATAGGGTGATGATATGCAACGTATTGATTCGAGAGAATCACAGCATAAAAATTGAAATGGCTTTTGCATGTACAGGACCAAAAGACGCACTCTCCTCTTCATGAAGAGCCCTTGTTGTCATAGCAACAAAGAGGCCTTGAATCTCAGAAGACAAGTTTTCATCAAGAAACTGCTGTAACAATTTTCTTTCTTTGGGGCTGTGTTTTTGGTTTTCAATTTAAACCGGCCCTCTCCCCTCCCTCATCTAGCTTTCCCCTTTTTTTCTTCAGTCAGCTTCTTTCTGGTAGCTCCTGTGCCTTTATCTCTAATCTCCAGCCTGGGAGTGGGGAGGTTCTGCCATCTTGAACAATTGCAACATTACGAGATGTAGACGGTGCATCACTGTTAGTTCCGACACAACGTGAAAGAAACTCCTGTGAAATAGCCTCTTTTGCAACCTCAGAACTTCTGAAAATGATTCAGTCAATTACCTTGAAGTGATGTAATTCAGGAAACAGGCTAGCCAATTCACACACAGTAACCTCCCAGAAGTACCAATGAAATGAGTGAACAAATCATTGTTTGTTTTCCTTTTTGAGTGATGTTACATATTGGAAAAGGGTCCAGTCTGTCTTGATGTAGTATGATGGTTTAGTGGTTAGTACTACTGTCTCACAGTGATCGGGACCCTGGTTTGATACCCCTCTCGTGTGACTCTCTGTGTGGAGTTTGCACGTTTCTGTTTGTGTCTGTGTGAGTTTACTCCCACAGACTAAAGATGTGCAGTCAGAACAGGACCTAAAGATGTGGGAGTGGGTAACAAATGTGGAGGAAGGGGTTCACACTCTCCTCCCTGAGTTGTTAGTGGTTTTGAGTGGTATTGCCACTAGACTATTAATTCACAGAGTCTAGATTAGAGTGGTGCTGGAAAAGCACAGCAGGTCAGGCAGCATCCGAGGAGCAGGAAAATCGACGTTTCGGACAAAAGCCCTTCATCAGGAATGGAGGCAGGGAGGCTCCAGGGTAGAGAGATAAATGGGAGGGGGGTCACATGTCAGCCCTAAAGACATTAATGAGCTACATTGGTTTTACCCACAACCAACAATTGGTTCATGGTCATCAGATGACTCTTAATTCCAGATTTTGTTTCAATGACTGAATTCAAACTCTACCTTCTGCCATGGCAGGATTTGAACTCAGCTCCCTTGAACATTGTAAAAACAATGACTGCAGATGCTGGAAATCAGATTCTGGATTAGTGGTGCTGGAAGAGCACAGCAGTTCAGGCAGCATCCGAGGAGCAGGGAAATCAATGTTTCAGGCAAAAGCCCTTCATCAGGAAGGAGAAAGTGAGGTCTGCAGATGCTGGAGATCAGAGCTGAAAATGTGTTGCTGGAAAAGCGCAGCAGGTCAGGCAGCATCCAAGGAACAGGAGATTCGATGTTTCGGGCAAAAGCCCTTCATCAGGAATAAAGGCAGTGAGCCTGAAGCGTAGAGAGATAAGCTAGAGGAGGGTGGGAAGGGGGAGAAAGTAGCATCGAGTACAATGGGTGAGTGGGGGAGGGGATGAAAGTGATAGGTCAGGGAGGAGAGGGTGGAGTGGATAGGTGGAAAAGGAGCTAGGCAGGTCGGACAAGTCATGGGGACAGTGCTGAGCTGGTAGTTTGGAACAAGGGTGAGGTGGGGGAAGGGGAAATGAGGAAACTGTTGAAGTCCACATTGATGCCCTGGGGTTGAAGTGTTCCGAGGCGGAAGATGAGGCGTTCTTCCTCCAGGCGTCTGGTGGTGAGGGAGCGATGGTGAAGGAGGCCCAGGGCCTCCATGTCCTCGGCAGAGTGGGAGGGGGAGTTGAAATGTTGGGCCACAGGGCGGTGTGGTTGATTGGTGCGGGTGTCCCGGAGATGTTTCCTAAAGCGCTCTGCTAGGAGGCGCCCAGTCTCCCCAATGTAGAGGACACCACATCGGGAGCAACAGATACAATAAATGATATTAGTGTATGGGCAGGTAAACCTTTGATGGATGTGGAAGGCTCCTTTGGGGCCTTGGATAGAGGTGAGGGAGTAGGTGCGGGCACAGGTCTTACAGTTCCTGTGGTGACAGGGGGAAATGCCAGGATGGGAGGGTGGGTTGTAGGGGGGTGTGGACCTGAGCAGGTAGTCACGGAGGGAATGGTCTTTGCGGAAGGCGGAAAGGGGTGGGGAGGGAAATATATCCCTGGTGGTGGGGTCTTTTTGGAGGTGGCAGAAATGTTGGTGGATGATTTGGTTTATGCGAAGGTTTGAAGGGTGGAAGGTGAGCACCAGGGGATTTCTGTCCTTGTTACGGTTGGAGGGGTGGGGTCTGAGGGTGGAGGTGCAGGATGTGGACGAGATGCGTTGGAGGGCATCTTTAACCATGTGGGAAGGGAAATTGCAGTCTATAAAGAAGGAGGCCATCTGGTGTGTTCTGTGGTGGAACTGGTCCTCCTGGGAGATACGGCGGAGGCAGAGGAATTGGGAATACGGGATGGCATTTTTGCAAGAGGTAGGGTGGGAAAAGGTGTAATCCAAGTAGCTGTGGGAGTCAGTGGGTTTGTAAAAAATGTCTGTGTCAAGTCGGTTGTCATTAATGGAGAGGTCCAGGAAGGGGAGGGAGGTGTCAGAGATGGTCCAGGTAAATTTAAGGTCAGGGTGGAATATGTTAGTGAAGTTGATGAATTGCTCTACCTCCTCGCGGGAGCATGAGGTGGCGCCAATGCAGTCATCAATGTAGCAGAGGAAGAGGTGGGGAGTGGTGCCGGTGTCATTAAGGAAGATCAACTGTTCTATGTAGCCAACAAAGAGACAGGCATAGCTGGGGCCCATACGTGTGCCCATGGCTACCCCTTTGGTCTGGAGGAAGTGGGATGATTCAAGGGAGAAATTGTTAAGGGTGAGGACCAATTCGGCCAAACGAATGAGAGTGTCGGTGGAAGGGTACTGTTGGGGATGTCGGGAGAGGAAACAACCGATTGCTTGGAGGCCCTGGTCATGGTGGATGGAGGTGTAGAGGGATTGGATATCCATGGTGAAGATGAGGCATTGGGGGCCGGGGAAACGGAAGTCTTGGAGGAGGTGGAGGGCGTGGGTGGTGTCTCGAATGTATATGGGGAGTTCCTGGACTTGGGGGATAGGACAGTGTTGAGGTAGATAGAGATGAGTTTAGTGGGGCAGGAGCATGCTGAGACAATGGGTCAGCCAGGGTGGTCAGGTTGTAGATCTTGGGAAGGAGGTAGAACAGGGCAGTGTGGGGTTCCTGGGCTATGAGGTTGGAAGCTGTGGGTGGGAGATCTCCTGAGGTGATGAAGTTCTGTATGGTCTGGCAGATGATGGTTTGGCGATGGGGGGTGGGGTCATGGTCGAGGGGCGGTAGGAAGAGGTGTCCTCGATTTGGCGTTTGGCTTCAGCGGTGTAGAGGTCAGTGCGTCAGACTACCACCGCACCCTTTTTATCTGCTGGCTTGATGGTGAGGTTGGGATTGGAGCAGAGTGTTTGGAGGGCTGCGCGTTGTGAAGATGAGAGGTTGGAGTGGGGGAGGGGGGTAGACAGGTTGAGGCGGTTAATGTCCTGGCGGAAGTTGGAAATGAAGAGGTCGAGGGCAGGTAATAGGCCAGCACGGGTTGTCCAGGTGGATGCAGTATGTTGGACGTGGGTGAAGGAGTCCTGATTGTGAAAGTAAGCTCGGAGGCGGAGGCAATAGAAGAATTGTTCGACGTCACAACGTGTATTAAATCCATTGATGCGTGGACGGAGGGGGATGAAGGTGAGTCCTTTGCTGAGGAATGATCGTTCATCCTCAGTGATAAGCTTATGCTTGAAATATCGACTCTCCTGCTCCTCGGATGCTGCCTGACCTGCTGCACTTTTCCAGCACCACACTCTATGACTGATCTCCAGCATCTGCAGTCCTCACTTTCCCCAGAACATTACTTGAGTCTGTGGATTAATATTTTGTCCTCCAGATCATTCTTGTTGCTTGCTTCAATGCCTTTCCTGGTCATTTGGTTTGGATTTTAACCCAATTAATGCTGAAATAAAAATCCTCCCTGATTCATATTCCACAAGAGAACATTCATCTTGAATCATGTTTCTTATTGAAATCTCTGCCTTTAAACCAACAAAACCTGCTCTTTGACGGAAATCTCTATTACCTATCATCTCCTTAGTTACCACACTCCCAAGGTCAATAATAATTTTACCTGCATTTCAGAAATGATCGTGGAGGCAATTGTAAAAGCAATAATTTGACCTTTTTGGTCTATGCTGTATTAACACAATTTCCAAGCCCGATTCACTCAGGGTTTTGTACAGAATAGTTTTCTTTTTGCATTGTTATTGCTTGATGATGAAATCTTTAGTCCTGCTGTAAACCTTGATTTGCAGCCTTGCAGACTATAGATTCAAAACCGTTGAGAGAAACAGGGATGGGGGTGAAGGGGAAATGAACAATACAGTCTTCCTTGTGTAATGATCAACTTGAGCTCTGGAGCTTTCCTGAATACATGTTCTTATATAATATATTAACACAGTCGTTCATTACAACCCTCAGAAAGCTCAACGCTTCTGCAATCTGACCTTCAACTATCAAGGACCCCAAACTGTGAAATATACATCTCTTTCACTCGCACTCTGATCCCCTCTTCCCCCAATCCTTTAAAACCATCCTCAAATCCAACTTCTTTGACCAGGTGCTTGCCCACCTGACTTCATCTCTTCTTAGTTGGTTCAGTGTCAATTTTTCACACAGACATACAAGATAGGAACAATACCTTTGGCCCATCATGTCTATGCTGACCAACAAACACCAACTACTAATTTTGATTAGATCCCCTACAGTGTGGAAACAGGCCCTTTGGCCCAACAAGTCCATACCAACCGTCTGAAGGATAACCAACCCAGACCCATTTCCCTCTGACTAATGTACCTAACACTATGGGCAATTTAGCCTGGCTAATTCACCTGACCTGCACATCTTTGGACAGTGAGATGAAACCGGAGCACCCGGAGGAAACCCATGCAGACACGGGGAGAATGTGCAAACTCCAAACAGACAGTCACCCGGGGCTGGAATCGAAGTCGGGTCTCTGGCGTTGCGAGGCAGCAGTGCTAACCACTGAGCCACCACGCCACCCCTAAGCCCATTTACCTGCACCTTGTCCAAAGCCTACCATGTCCTGGCATTTTAAGTGGTCACCCAGATGTTTTTTAAACGTTGAGGGAGTACCTGCCTCTCCCACCCTCTCAGGCAGCACATTTCATATTTCTACTACCCTCTGGGTGAAAAAATGCTTTCATCAGATTCCGAGTAAAAAATGAGGTCTGCAGATGCTGGAGATCACAGCTGCAAATGTGTTGCTGGTCAAAGCACAGCAGGCCAGGCAGCATCTCAGGAATAGAGAATTCGACGTTTCGAGCATAAGCCCTTCATCAGGAATAAGCCGCCTGGGGAGGAGGAGCGCCTCATCTTCCGCCTGGGGAGGAGGAGTGCCTCATCTTCCGCCTGGGGAGGAGGAGCGCCTCATCTTCCGCCTGGGGAGGAGGAGCGCCTCATCTTCCGCCTGGGGAGGAGGAGTGCCTCATCGTCCGCCTGGGGAGGAGGAGCGCCTCATCTTCCGCCTGGGGAGGAGGAGCGCCTCATCTTCCGCCTGGGGAGGAGGAGCGCCTCATCTTCCGCCTGGGGAGGAGGAGCGCCTCATCTTCCGCCTGGGGAGGACGTGCACCTCATCTTCCGCCTGGCGAAGGAGGAGCGCCTCATCTTCCGCCTGGGGAGGAGGAGCGCCTCATCTTCCGCCTGGGGAGGAGGAGCGCCTCATCTTCCGCCTGGGGAGGAGGAGCGCCTCATCTTCCGCCTGGGGAGGAGGAGCACCTCATCTTCCGCCTGGGAGGAGGAGCGCCTCATCTTCCGCCTGGGGAGGAGGAGTGCCTCATCTTCCGCCTGGGGAGGAGGAGGAGCGCCTCATCTTCCGCCTGGGAGGAGGAGTGCCTCATCTTCCGCCTGGGAGGAGGAGTGCCTCATCTTCCGCCTGGGGAGGAGGAGCGCCTCATCTTCCGCCTGGGGGAGGAGGAGCGCCTCATCTTCCGCCTGGGAACCCTCTAACCACAAGGTATGAATTCAGATTTCTCCAGCTTCCTCATTTCCCCTCCCCCCACCTTGTCTCAGTCGGTTCCCTCAACTCAGCACCGCCCTCCTAACCTGCAATCCTCTTCCTGACCTCTCCGCCCCCACCCCACTCCGGCCTATCACCCTCACCTTGACCTCCTTCCACCTATCCCACCTCCATCGCCCCTCCCCCTAGTCCCTCCTCCCTACCTTTTATCTTAGCCTGCTTGGCTCTCTCTCTCTTATTCCTGATGAAGGGCTTATGCTCGAAACGTCGAATTCTCTATTCCTGAGATGCTGCCTGGCCTGCTGTGCTTTCATCAGATTCCCACTAGACCACTTGCTTCACAACTTAAACTCATGCCCTCTGCTCTCAGACACATCTGCCATGGGGAAAAGATTCTCATGATCTACTCTGGCCATGCCTCTCATAGTCTTGTATCCATCAATCAGCCTCCTGTCCTCCATGGAAAATAAACTCAGCTTATCCATAACTGGGACTTTCCACCTAAGGTAATGTCCTGGTTAATCTCCTCTGCACCCTCTCCAGTGCAATCACATCCTTTCAATAATGTGCTGACCAGAACAACATACAGTATTCCAACTGTGGCCTAATCAATGCTACATAAAATCGCAACAAGACTTCCTTGCTATCTATATTCTGTAGTCAAGATTAGAATGGTGCTGGAAAAGCACAGCAGGTCAGGCAACATCCGAGGAGCAGGAAAATCGACATTTCAGGCAGGAGCCCTTCATCAGGAATCAATGATTCTTGATAAAGGGCTCCTGCCTGAAACATCGATTTTCCTGCTCCTCGGATGCTGCCTGACCTGCTGCGCTTTTCCAGCACCACTCTAATCTGGACTTTAATCTCCAGCATCTGCAGTACTCACTTTCATCTCCTATATTCTATACCCTGGTTAACAAAGGCAAACATCCTGTCTGCCTCCTTCCCTACCCTGTCTACCTGTGCTAAGTTAAAAATCACACAACACCAGGTTATAGTCCAACAGATTTATTTGGAAGCACTAGCTTTCGGAGCGCTGCCCCTTCATCAGGTGGTTGTTATACTCCAAGTCATACCCGTGCTAACACCTTCAGAGATCGATAGACTTATACACCAAGGTCCCTTTATTCCTCAGTACTCCCTGGGGACCTACTATTGATAACATAAATCTTTTCCTTATAGTTCTCTCAAAATGCATCACCTCATCAGGGTTAGATTCCATCTGTCATTGCTCTGCCCACTGATTAATATCGGACTGCAGCCTCATTATCAACACCAACAATTTTTGTATTAGTTACTAATGATACCATCTACATTGTCCATGTTGCTCATGTACCTAACAAACAGCAAAGGTCCCACCACTGATCCCTGTGGTGCACCACTGGTCACAGGCTTCCAATCACAAATACAACTCTCCTCCCTCAGCTTTTGCCTCCTATTTGGAAGCCAGTTTTGGATCCAGTTTACTAATATACCTTGAATCCCATAGGTTCTTACGTTTTAGACCAACCTTCCATGTGGGACCTTGTCAAAGGCTTTACTGAAGTCCATGTAAACCACATCAAGTGCACTATCCTCATTCAAATATTTAGTTACCTTTTCAGTTAAGTCAAACAGGATTTTCCTCCAACAAATCTGTGCTTACTCTCCCTGATCAATCTCCACCTTTACAAATATGGATTAATGCTGTCCCTCAGCAATGTTTCCAACAATTTCTCCACCACTGACATCAGACTCACTGGTCTGTAATTACCTGGCCTACTGCAGCTGCCCGTCTTGAAAAACTATACTACATTAGCAATCCCCCAGTCATCTGGCACTTCTCCTGTGGCCAGAGAAATATTAAGCAACTCTGCCTGGGCCCCAGATATTTCTTCCCTTCTTTCCTATAGCAACCTGGAGATCAGATCCTGGGAATATATGCATCTTTATGGCTGCTGAAACTGCTAATACATCTTTCTTATTAATCATGTTCTAGCACCTCACCATCCCAACTGAAATCACCAGCTACAGTACCTTTCTCCTCTGTGAATATGGATGAAAAATATTCAGTAAATGCCTCAATAACGTTATCTGCCTCCATTCATAGATTGCCTCTTTTGTGTATAGTAGACCCCACTCTTTCCCTTAATGTACTTCTCAAATGCCTCGGGGTTTTCCTTAATCCCATCTGTCAAAGGTATTCTGTGACCCCTCTTTGTTCTCCATCTTTCTTTTATAAGCAACCCTCCCCACATCCCACACCCCCACACTCTCTGTACCTCTGACGGGCATCCCCTGATTATTATGCTCTGTGCTTAACATCTGATTCTTTCTTTTTCATTATCAAGCTCTCGATATCCCTTGACATCCAGAGTTCCCTGGACTTGCTGCCCTCCCCTCCTCCCCCCCCCCCCCCCCACTCCTAGAGGAACATACTGGTCCTGAATTCTCACTCTACTACCTTTAAAAATGTTACACTTTCCAAATGTAGACTTACCTGTGAGGCGCTATTCTCAGTCTATCTTTGACATATCCTGTCCAAAGGTATTGAAATTGGCCTTTTCCCCCCAATTTAGACCTGTTACGATTGCAGCAACTTCTGCACTGTCCTTGTCCATTTCCAAAAGGATTTTGAAACTTGCAGAGTTATGATCGCTATTCCCAAAATGTTCACCCACTGAAATTTTAGCCACTTGATCAGCCTAATTCCCTGGGACTAGATCAAGCTATGCTCCACCTCTGGTGGGGCTATCTATATATGGTTGAAAATGTGTTGCTGGTTAGAGCACAGCAGGTCAGGCAGCATCCAAGGAACAGGAAATTCGACGTTTCGGGCATAAGCCCTTCATCAGGAAGGGCTATCTATATATGGTCCCAAGTCACTCTTTGAAAAATTCCTCTGTGTCCACTCCTTTCATGCTAAGGATATCCCATTTAATGCTCACAAGCATGACTGTGGACCACACTGGATTAGAGGTGTCATGTGATTGCAGTTTGTTGTTGATTGTGAAACAAAATCCTGGAAAGGGTAGCTAAGGGGGTTGAAGTTGGAATAACACTAGTCTGAAGCAGATTTGGAGATTAGAGACTAGTGTTTAGACTGTACTTGTCAGTGGCAATCTTTACCATGCAGCTAGGCTAGGAAAAGAGAGGGAAATTTGATTTGTTTTGATTAGTGGGAATAGATTAGATTAGTTACAGTGTGGAAACAGGCCCTTTGGCCCAACAAGTCCACATTGACCCACCGAAGCGCAACCCACTCTCCTACATTAACCCCTTCATCTAATACTAGAGGCAATTTAGCATGGCCAATTCACCTAACCTACACATTTTTAGACTGTGGGAGGAAACCGGAGCAAACCCATGCAGACATGGGGAGAATGTGCAAACTCCACACAGACAGTCGCCTGAGGCAGGAATTGAACCCGGGTCTGTGACGCTGTGAGGCAGCAGTGCTAACCACTGTGCCACTCAAAACAAAACAGGGCTCATCTGGGATTTGAACCCAGAACCTCTCACACCCAAAGCAAGAATCATACCCCTGGATCAACGAACTGCTTGTCAAAAGTTAAAACCTACGCAGACGTGGGGAGGATGTGCAAACTCTACACAGACAGCTGCCCCAGGCAGGAATTGAATGTGGGCACTGTGAGGCAGCAGCACTAACCACTGAGTCACCATGCCGCCGCATGTAACATGCCTATCACCAGCTTCATTGTCCTTTCTTTCTCTAACATAAGCATCTGTCCAGTTTTAGACATAGCTCAACAGCTGGCAGTCTCATATTTTGGGTGAATTGGTTGAGGTCCCAGTCTAGGGTTTGATTCTTTAACCTAGGACAACACTTAGTCTATAGCTGAGCCTGTCAAACAGGCACAAACATTCCCTTAAGATTCCCTTAAGGCGTCATCTACAGTCAGGAACAGAACAAAAAAAAACGAAGGACTGAGAATATTGGAAATGAGATCTAAAATCAGAAAATGCTGGAAAAAGTCGGCAGGTCAGGTAGCATCTGTGGAGAGTGTCATGGAATTTAAATTGACCTGACTCAAATGCTAGCAAGAGTAAATAAAAAGTTTATTTTGGACTCTGCAGAGCCATCCTAATACATTGGCAAGATGCTGCACGTAAGGGACTTTCACATATTCCCTTTATACTAAATTTTGCTTATCCTTATCACATCTCAAGGCCCAGAACTTGGAACATTCGAGGTCCTTTCCACATATGGAGTTGTTTTTCTCATTCCTTGGCAGCTGATATGGTAGCTTATTGTCCTTGTACATCTGCTTACATTTCTTCTGTCTGTCTACAACACTTTGCAAGGTCTGCAATTCTTTGCAAAGTCAGGTCCTTGCTTCTTTGTCTCTCTATGCTTTTATAGATTTCACAATAAATGTTAATTTTCCATTACATTTCCCCCCCTTTTTGTCATTTTCTGACAATCATGACATAAGAAATATATGGAGTCAGACAGCTATACATCAAACTGCTTCGGGAGCACCATGCCTTTTCTCAGACACCACCTACCTGTGACACAGCTTTCTGGTGGTATCGACACTCACTCTGGTGTGCCCTGTACATAGCCCATTTTTCACACTTCAATGTTACGGTATGGTGGGATCCACGCAATCGGATCTTCTTGCTCTGGGGCGTCTGAACGTTTTACCATTTGGTATCCCGCTGCACTCATAAGCAAAAGACATAGGCCGATACACAAGCAGGATCCTATACAAGGCACTCTGAGTAAGACCAGTCCTACAACTAGCAGAACGTGTAGGATCCAATACCCCAATCCTCCCAATAGGGAGGTAAGCCACTGGAACCTGGAGTCATCTGCTGGGGGAGGCGGTCTTATTGCCACCTTCATATAATTTATTACACTAGCGATATTCTGGGACTCATCAGGAATATTAAAACAGCATGAGGTACCTAACATTTTGCAGACACTCAGCTGTCTCAGCCGTCAGTATATCCAGTACTAGTCATGTATCACTGCTTCCCTTACTGCCGTTAATGAGTGCTAGACCTTCCTCCGGCTCATTTGCTAACAGTAATACACTATATGTAAGGCCATAAATCTTGTTTATTGCCACCGTTGACTCTGCTCCCAAGAGAATAGACCACCCAATGTTCGCTCCTGGTGTAGTGCAGGCGTCTGCAAGTGTGTACCCATTCCAGTGCTGTGGGACGTCCCTTTGGGTTCGCCCGTTACTGGGATGAACGCTGTTGTGCCAGTGGACTGTACCACGGGGTAACAGCACCCCTTCCATCCCAGGGGGAGGTGGTGGTATCCTCTCCCTCCATAGGCCCATATTATACCTGCCATCATGGTCTGATTATTGATAAAGGAACACGTAATGTTGATGATCGTACCATTTGCATAGGTTGCTGAGCAAGAGTCATTGTTCAAGTAAAGCGTCATAGTACACTGGGAGATCCCCAAATGGAGTCTCCCCTGATTTGTGCAAATACATGTTTCTCCCTTGTCTTCCACTGTGTGGAAGGCTGTGGTCCATTGCTCGGCAAACAAAGCACCCACCAGGTCTACCTCTGCCAGTCCCTCTTCCGCGACCTCCACCTCTGCCTCTCTCTCTTCCTGCAGCACCTCCCTCCAATGGCTGGGTGACCATTTACGTCATAGTAAACTGAGCTTTATGTGCTTGCGGTTCCATCTTTAGTTTCCGCTTATCCTTCTATTGGGCCAGCAATTTTTCAGCATGTATCGCATGTTGTTCTATCAAATTCAGCTTTCCCTTATCCCGGGAAATACCTTCTTTGTTATTTCGTCCTTCATTCCATTGATGAAGCTGTTCCTCATATGGCGTGATCTCTGCCACCGTTATGTCCTCGGATGGTCTCAGTCCACTGTGAGCATTATGGACTTCTGTGAGGGACGTAAGGTGCTGGGACACTGTCTCACCTTCTTGTTGTTTACACATTGGTATTTTGGTCATGTCCATTCGTACTGGGAATGCCTCCCTACAGGCGGTTACCAGCGCTGCAACAAAAGCATGAAAGTCTCTGTTCTCTTCCACTTGCCGGTCAGTTACTCTGGCATGGACATTTGCAGCTGGCCACCTATACCTGATTTAGGTGACATCAGCTGCAAATGTGTTGCTGGTCAAAGCACAGCAGGCCAGGCAGCATCTCAGGAATAGAGAATTCGACGTTTCGAGCATAAGCCCTTCATCAGGAATAAGAGAGAGAGAGCCAAGCAGGCTAAGATAAAAGGTAGGGAGGAGGGACTAGGGGGAGGGGCGATGGAGGTGGGATAGGTGGAAGGAGGTCAAGGTGAGGGTGATAGGCCGGAGTGGGGTGGGGGCGGAGAGGTTAGGAAGAGGATTGCAGATTAGGAGGGCGGTGCTGAGTTAGAGGAAACCGACTGAGACAAGGTGGGGGGAGGGGAGATGAGGAAACTGGAGAAATCTGAATTCATACCTTGTGGTTGGAGGGTTCCCAGGCGGAAGATGAGGCGCTCCTCCTCCAGCCGTCGTGTAGTTGTGTTCTGCCGGTGGAGGAGTCCAAGGACCTGCATGTCCTCGGTGGAGTGGGAGGGAGAGTTAAAGTGTTGAGCCACGGGGTGATTGGGTTGGTTGGTTCGGGCGGCCCGGAGGTGTTCTCTGAAGCGTTCAGCAAGTAAGCGGCCCGTCTCCCCAATATAGAGGAGGCCACATCGGGTGCAGCGGATGCAATAGATGATGTGTGTGGAGGTACAGGTGAACTTGTGGCGGATATGGAAGGATCCCTTGGGGCCTTGGAGGGAAGTGAGTGTGGAGGTGTGGGCGCAAGTTTTACATTTCCTGCGGTTGCAGGGGAAGGTGCCGGGGGTGGAGGTTGGGTTGGTGGAGGGTGTGGATCTGACGAGGGAGTCACGAAGGGAGTGGTCCTTGCGGAACGCTGATAGGGGAGGGGAGGGAAATATATCCCTGGTGGTGGGGTCCGTTTGGAGGTGGCGGAAATGGCAGCGGATGATACGTTGTATGCGGAGGTTGGTGGGGTGGTAGGTGACATCAGCACCCAGTTTTCGTCCCAGGAGACGTCTCATCTCATGTGACATGGGATGGAACTCAGCACAGAACTTTGTCACTTCTTCAGCTAACTTATTACCTCCAACCTCACCCATAGGCACTTTCCAAATCCGTCATGGTCCATGGTCGGTGGACCAGCACTGGGTGCCCTTCTGGACCTGCAGCTTCAACCACTGGAGCTTGCAGAACCACCTGGTTAGGTGATCGTGCGTCAGTACTCTCACTGTCTGACTCATCATCCGTCGTGGAGTGATCGCGAACAGGCCATGGATGTCTTTCCCTCTTGGAGTGGCCATCCTTCTCTTGGGCTTCTGGCTTCAGTAGGTTGTGAGTATGAAATGCTACCGGTGATCCAGCAGACCCTGAGGCAGCGGCTGCAGACTTGGAACCTTCGCCAGGCAGATCTTGCAAGGGGGTTGTAGGTCTCGGAGGGCAGACATCAAGGTCAGGAACTGAAACAGACTTAAGACACTGTACAGCTTGATTAGATTGTTTTCCGCACGTGTCTGCATGTGCGCTGGTGTTTGTACGTGGATTTGATCTATCTTTTACTTGAGATTTCCTTTCCATGATATCAGCCTCAGCCTTCCACATGTTATAAGCGTTCCAATTCACAGGTTCTATTTTTTCCTTCCGTTTCTCCCTCCCTCTCTCTCTCCTCCAACCGTGACCTCAGTATTTCCAACTGCCTTTTACTAAAACTTGCTCCCTCCGGAAAACCATATTTCTTAATCCACAATTTTAACTGCTTTGCTGACTCTGGGCTGTAATAATTTAGCATGTCTTGTATTTTTGATTGGCTATTCCAACCCTTCTGTGGAGTCTCTTTTTGTTTGCTCTTGCTAGACCCCATTTTCAGTGTTATTGGAAAAGTGTTCAGCTTTCTCTCTCTCTCTCTCTCTCTGTACCATTATCTTTTCCCTTTGACTTGTTTTTACCTCCGGGGGTACCCTCTTGCTTTGGGCGCCCCCACCTCAATGTCTTGGTTTTCGTAAACCAAGAAACCATGTACTTGGTAGGTCTTTGGCGCGTCCAACTCAGCCAGTGGTGGTTCCAAGTCTAAAACTACCCTTAAACTTGCTGTTTCTTAAGCACTCTAGAGATGGCAATCCCTTCCCTTGGGTTTTACTTGAATACTATGTGAGAGTTCACTGGATTCTCTTCCTGATTTATTTGTTCTATTAAAACAAGTCTCTGTGTAGGATTACATAAGCCATGACTCTTACCCCAACCCTATTCGATTCGGACCCCGGCGCTGGGGCGATCCACAGATTCCCAGTCCTCTCACGCAAAGGGGCCAAGTTAGCGCTTAAGATGAAGTGAAATTCATTCAAGGCGCTGGCGATTATGCCTCCTGGGAATCTTCAAAATCTTACCCAGTTGCGGGATCCCAGACGAGCCCCCAAGTTTACTGTCATGGAAATTAAATCAAATGCTAGCAAGAGCAAAGAAAAAGTTTATTTTGAACTCTGCAGAGCCAATCCAATACATTGGCAAAATGCCATATGTAAGGGGTGCTTAACAACTTTCACATATTCCCTTTATACTAAACTTCGCTTATCCTTACCACATCTCAAGGCCAAGAGCTTGGAACATTCGAGGTCCTTTCCACATATGGAGTTGTTTTTCTCATTCCTTGACAGCTGATATGGTAGCTTATTGCCCTTGTACATCTTACATTTCTTCTGTCTGTCTACAACACTTTGCAAGGTCTGCAATTCTTTGCAAAGTCAGGTCCTTGCTTCTTTGTCTCTCTATGCTTTTACAGATTTCACAATAAATGTTAATTTTCCATAACTGAGGGAAAGAATCAAAACGTGTGGTGCTGGAAAAGCACAGCAGGTCAGGCAGCATCCGAGGAGCAGGAGAATCAATGTTTTGGGCTAACGCACTTCAGTTTTGGGTCCAGAGACCCTTCCTCTGAGCTGATTGTAGCTGGGCAAAGGTTGGTATTTTATGCTAAAGAAGGGGTCGGGGTGGGGAAAGGGGAAACATTAGAGGGTGATGGAGCCCAGAGAGAGAGAAAGACCATTGGGCAAAGGACTGGGTAGAGGTCAGCCTGGGGAAATGAATAGCTACTAATAGGATTGATTAGAGAGTGGGTTGTTAGTGGTAGCAGCCTATAGGATGATAAGGCCTGGTGTGTGCGGGTTGGGGAAGAAGGTGTTCAGGCTCCTTGGGAACGCTGTAGACTTCTGGACCCAATGTTGAGTCCATCAATTTAAGGCTTGGTCTCCTTTTCCCATGTTTTTGATGGCCTTGTCATCATTGATTCTTTTGAAAAGTGAATTAATTTCATGCTCTCTGATTCTTGAACCCTTTATTTGTGGGAGAGATTTCCGCCAATCCAATCTGTCCAAGCCCTTCATGATCTTGAAAGCTTCAATGAAATCTCCTCCTGGTGTTCTCCACCACAAGGAAAACTTCTCTGATCATCCCTCATAACAGAAGGCTATGTCTTTGCTGATCTAAGGCTAATGTACCCAGGAGCCTATCTGAATAGTTGAGACTCTTTAACTCTTTGTTATTCCAGCAGGTTCCTGCTGCATCAATTCCAAGATTTTTTTTAATCCACTCGTGGGATGTCGGCATCGCTGGCTAGGCCAGCATTAATTAGGTGAAAGTGAGGCCTGCAGATGCTGGGGATCAGAGTAGAGAGTGTGGTACTGGAAAAGCACAGCAGGCCAGGCAGCATCCGAGGAGCAGGAGAATCAATGTTTCAGTCATAAACCCTTTATCAAAAACAGGAGGATTGACGTTTCAGACATAAACCCTTCAGCAGGAATCCTGATGAAGAGCTTATGCCTGAAACATCGATTCTCTTCCTCCTCAGATACTGCCTGACTGGCTGTGCTTTTCTAGCCCCACACTCTCAGCCAGCATTTATTGTGCATCCTTAGCTGCCCTTGAACTAAGTGCCTTGCTGGGCTATTTCAGAGGACAGAACTGAAAATGTCTTGCTGGAAAAGCATAGCAGGTCAGGCAGCATCCAAGGAGCAGAACAGTCGACATTTCGGGCATGAGCCCTTCTTCAGGAAGGGCTCATGCCCGATACGTCGATTCTCCTGCTCCTTGGATGCTGCCTGACCTGCTGCGCTTTTCCAGCAACACATTTTCAGCTCTGATCTCCAGCATCTGCAGTCCTCACTTTCTCCTATGTTTTAGAAATGACCTGTATAATGAAAAGGGAGTGGTCAGCTCTCTAGCTGAGCAGTTCAGTCCAGTCCAGAACCAGTTAGGAGTTCAACATTGAGCTGTGTGGAAACAAACTCTCTCTCTTTCTGCCCTTCTAACCTCAACCTGTAAGTATCTGTTCAATTCACTTACACTGATTTTTTAGGGAGTTTGATTATTGGGACTGTTGCGTAAATTCGGAACTGCATAAGTCAGTCCAGTTTGGATAGACGGAGTTCTGTAGGGATTCTATATTCTGTTCTTTGTGTCTCATTGTGTAATTTTGTGAATAAATTTTTGTCTGCTTTAAAACCTGGTAGTCAACCTAGCTAATTTACTCTTGGTAATTTCCACTGTTTACAGATAGCAAAGTTATGGTCTGGGCTGCCTGCTTAAGAGTGTTCTGAGTGGTCTGGCCTGGTCCATTACAAATTGGGGGTTCAAGGTTTGTGCGAAGATTTGTAGCTCGGGTGCTCGTTGTTGTGGTTCTGTTCGCCGAGCTGGAAGTTTTTGTTGCAAACGTTTCGTCCCCTGGCTAGGAGACATCATCAGTGCTCTGGAGCCTCCTGCAAAGCGCTTCTTTGATGTTTCTTCCAGTATTTATAGTGGTCTGTCCTTGCCGCTTCCGGGTGTCAGTTTTAGCTGTCCGCTCTAGTGGTTGGTATATTAGGTCCAGGTCGATGTGTTTGTTGATGGAGTTTGTGGATGAATGCCATGCCTCTAGGAATTCCCTGGCTGTTCTCTGTTTACAAAATACCATGCAAGGACTACACAAAACACTATATAGGACAAACAGGAAGACAGCTAACAATCCGCATACATGAACATCAACTAGCCACGAAACGACACGACCAGCTATCCCTAGTAGCCACACACTCAGACAACAAGCGACATGAATTCGACTGGGAAAACACTACTATCATAGGGCAAGCCAGACAGAGAACAGCCAGGGAATTCCTAGAGGCATGGCATTCATCCACAAACTCCATCAACAAACACATCGACCTGGACCCAATATACCAACCACTACAGCGAACAGCTGAAACTGACACCCGGAAAGCGGCAAGGACAGACTACTATAAATACCGGAAGAAACATCAAAGAAGCACTTCGCAGGAGGCTCCAGAGCACTGATGATGTCTCCTAGCCAGGGGACGAAACGTTTGCAACAAAAACTTTCAGCTCGGCGAACAGAACCACAGCAGATTGGGGGTTCTTTGCGGGATTTTAAACAGTGATTGGCAGGTGCTAGTGTCTTTATTTCGGGTGTTGGTTTGGTAGACAAAGCTTGGGATGGTTATGGCTCTTTCAGTCCCCAAACATTTTCTGGATGTGGATGCAGTAACTTTAGAAGTTTTGCAAATGGTGAATAAGACC
This sequence comes from Hemiscyllium ocellatum, assembly GCF_020745735.1. Taxonomy (NCBI): domain Eukaryota; kingdom Metazoa; phylum Chordata; class Chondrichthyes; order Orectolobiformes; family Hemiscylliidae; genus Hemiscyllium; species Hemiscyllium ocellatum. The sequence continues at coordinate 8,363,260 of NC_083414.1, forward strand.
AATTTGCAGGAATTAGCAGAGAAACTGGAATCGGAGCTGCCTGCTTCTGTGAGGAAAGGAGAGATATTTGCAGCAGTAGCTCAGCATTTACACTCGCTGGAGAAACCATCAGAATCTATAAAGATGGCAAGACTTCAATTGCAAAAGGAGCAGCTTGAGTTAGAGACAAGAGATAAGGAAAGGGCAGCAGAAAGAAAACAGTTTGAGTTACGATTAAAAGCAGAAGAGAGGTAAAAAGAGAGAGCAGCAGAAGAAAGGGAAAAAGAGAGAGCAGAGAACGAAAATGAGAGAGCGTTTGAACTTCAAAAACTGGCACTTTAAAAATCTGAAATGGCTAGAGATAAAGGCTGAGGATAGGCCGAGTGAGGATGACTAAGCCCTTGGTAGTCAGAAGCCTAGTGAGAAAGTGTTTAAGTATGTTCAAGCATTGCCTAAATTTGATGAGAGGATGTTCATAACATTGGAAAAAGTGGCAAAACAAATGCAGTGGCCAGTGGTGATGGGGGTTTTGTCGATCCAAATGAAACCTGTAGGTAGAGCTAGTGAGGTATTCGCGTCACTATCAGAGGAGGGATCTGGGGAGTGTTGGAAGGTGAAAAAAGCCATTTTAAGCTTGTACCGGGAGCCTACTGACAATGTTTCAGGAATCTAAGGAGGGACCCAGGTCAAACCTACATTTGAAAGGATCAAACAGAGTAATTTCAATAGATGGATAAGAGCTTTAAAAATGGAGCAAATCTTTGATGCCCTTAGAGAGGTAATTATTTTGGAGGAATTCATAAATTCACTGCCTGAAGTAGTGTGAACTCATGTGGAAGAGCAGAGAGCTCAAACAGCAAGCTGAAGGGGCTGATGGTTATGAGCTGGTCCATAAAACATGGTTTGGCTTCCAGAATCAGTTTCAGTCCAGGACTCTGGGACAGAGAGAAATCCTCACATTGAAAGGGAAAGGTAGGTCTCAGAGAAGATCATAAGGATAACTTACGCAGGGTAAAAAAGAAAGGACTTGGGTGGACAAAGTTAAAGATCACACAACACAAGGCTATAGTCCAACAGGTTTGTTTGGAAGCACTAGCTTTCAGAGCAATGCCCCACCATAGCTACCTGATGAAGGAGCACTGCTCCCAAATAAACAGTTGGCGTTTAACCTGGTGTAGTGCGATTCCTAACTTTTTCCACCTAACCCACACATCTTTGGACTGTAGGAGGAAACCCATGCCGATACAGGGAGAATGTGCAAACTCACACAGATAGTTACCCAAGGCTGGAATTGAACCAGGGCTCCCAGCACCTGGGAGGCAGCAGGGCTAACCACTGAGCCACCATCCTCACCTTTGGGGCATTGCTCACAAATTCCCGGGAATCAATTTGGCAGCAGAAAAGGGGTTGTTACTCTGTCAGGATGGGATAATTGGAGATGCTTTTCAGAGCAGAGCTGTGAGGTATCCATTATTTATCTTTACAGGCAATCAGGCAGGTACCAGCTCTTTGCACAATGTAGCGAAAATTTATGTTCCTACCAAACTTATTTCCTTTGTGCACCTAATGTGAAAAGGGTGGGGATGACAGGGAGAATAATATGCAGTGGTTAAATATTCCATCTGGGTGGTCAGCAGGGAGAGTATCGTTGCTGTTAACCTTGTCAGAAATGTTTAGCCTTGGTCCTGTTAATGTATCAACTCATTCTCCCGGCGATATGCTTACGCTGTAATGATGTTGATTTCCTCAGCTGCCTTGAGACAAACATGCTATTAACTTTTCCAAGATTAAATAAATGGTCATGAATATCAGATTTCTTCATTGTTCTTCTTACACCACCACTCCAGGCGACTTTCCCAGTTATACAGGTATTTAGCTGCAAATGCCTTTTTCATTGTTTGCCTCCCCCCAGGGTATTTTCTCTTCCCAATCAGCCCTCAATCAAGGCAGCAGTGGGTCAGTATGTAGCACACTCACTGTTAAACCAGAGAGCTGTGGGTCCTAGTCTCTCTTTTGAAAGAGCTAGCTCCTGCACCAACTCAGTCCTAACTTTTGGATGAGGTGCAAACCAAGGTTCCCACTCGGCCCCTCAGATGAGTGCAAAATGCCCGATGGTCCCTACTTTGAAGAAAAACAAGGCATTCTCCCCAATGTCCTGGGACCAAAATCTATCCCTCAACTTACAACGGTAAAACAAATTAGACTAGATGACCATACGAAAGAGGAGCAAGAGTAGGCCTTTTAGCCCTTTGAGGGGGCAGTGAGGTCTGCAGATGCTGGAGATCAAAGTTGAGAGTGTGTTGCTGGAAAAACACAGCAGGTCAGGCAGCAACCGAGGAGCAGGAAAATCAACGTTTCAGGCAAAAGCCCTTCATCGGGATTTTCCTGCTCCTCGGATGCTGCCTGACCTGCTGAGCTTTTCCAGAAACACACTCTCAACTTTCAGCCCCTTGAGCCTGCTCTGCCATTCTATAGGATCATGGCTGATCTGACATTTCTCACGCTCACTTTCCTGCCCTTTCCCTGAAACCCATGATCCCCCGACTAATCAAAAATCTCCCTATCTCAGCCTTAAATATACACAGGACTCTGCCCCCACAGCTCTCCGCTTGGCAAGGAGTTGCAAAGACCCAACCCTCTGAGAAAATAAATTCCTCCTCATCTCTGCCTTAAATTGATGCCCCTTTATTCTGAGGCTGACACCTCTGGTCCTAAACTCTCCCGTGAGGGGAAACATCCTTTCAGCCCCTGAAGAATGTGATATATTTCAATGAGATCACCTCTCAATCTTCTAAACTCTAGTGAATAGTTTAGCCTTTGTTCATGACACATTCGCTTTATGGATGTATCATGCTAGTTATCTGATCATTATCATGTTGCTGTTTACAGAGGCTTGCTGTGTGCAAATTGGGTGTCATGTTTCCTAAATTTTGAGAGTGACCACACGTTAGAAGTATCTTTTTGGTGATAAATTGCTTTGGAACATCGTAGGGTCATAAAAAGTGCCTTTTAAATGTGAGTTCTTCTTTCCACAGAGCTTTGATTACTTGGACCCAAACCCCTTCATCACCGTGTTGAACAGTCACGACCTAAAACCATGATGGGGAAACCTTTTGGTAAACACTGCAGCAAATTATCAAAATGCCCACAATAATTACCTTATATACTCAAGTAAAAGTCTATCTTGCATAAAGGTCGACCCCTATTTTTGGCCCAAACTATCTGTAATTTTCTGTTTATCCTGTGTAAAAGTCAACCCTCGTTCTTCACGGGTAATAGATCCATATTTGTGAGTCAAGATATTATCGAGGTAAAAACAATGACTGCAGATGCTGGAAACCAGACTCTGGATTAGTGGTGCTGAAAGAGCACAGCAGTTCAGGCAGCATCCAAGGTGCAGCGAAATCGACGTTTCGGGCAAAAGCCCTTCATCAGGAATAAAGGCAGTGAGCCTGAAGCGTGGAGAGATAAACCAGAGGAGGGTGGGGGTGGGGAGAAAGTAGCATAGAGCACCACTATGGGCGGCACGGTGGCACAGTGGTTAGCACTGCTGCCTCACAGCGCCTAAGACCTGGGTTCAATTCCCGACTCAGGCGACTGACTGTGTGGAGTTTGCACGTTCTCCCTGTGTCTGCGTGGGTTTCCTCTAGGTGCTCTGGTTTCCTCCCACAGTCCAAAGATGTGCGGGTCAGGTGAATTGACCATGCTAAATTGCCCGCAGTTAGGTAAGGGGTAATTGTATGGGTGGGTTGCGCTTTGGCGGGTCGGTGTGGACTTGTTGGGCCAAAGGGCCTGTTTCCACACTGTAAGTAATCTAATCACTGTTCCAGAGTCAAGGTGTTATCCTGCACAGAAATGTTATGATGAGGAAATTAATTTTTGTTTAGTTCGTTCGAGAACAATTGCCGAGAGACGGAGGGATATGGAAGAATTCAGCATCAAAGTTTAAGATGCATCAGGTCAGAGTCAGATGACAACCTACCTTTGTGTTTCCTTTCCTTCTTTGTTTAGAGATCAATTGGGCTTCTGCTAAAGAAACAGTATTTCGGATTGTAGCATGAATTTCAGCCTCTCAAAAGTAGTATCCATGTAATAGTTGACCCCATAAAATTAACCTTAAAAAAAAGTCTTAAAAAGTTCAACTTTTACGCAAGTATATACAGTATTTCAGGGCAATTTGAAGTGGACAGCTAATGTACTCCTGTACCATGTTGTCTATATCATTGTTTTGAACGACTCTGATGGGAGACCAGATGCATTCTGCCTTATGGCAGTTACTGAAAAGAACTTGCTGCAGGAGTGCACAATAACATCTTGTACATAAGAACATAAGAAATAGGAGCTGGAGTAGGTCAGTCAACAGCTGAAGTTTGCTCCACTGTCCAAAAAGATCACGGCTAGTCCGCCCCAAGCCTCACCTCCTTCGTATTTCAATGACATGGAGATGCAAGTGCTGGACTGGGTGAACAAAGTTAAAAATCACACAGCACCAGGTTATAGTCCAACAGATTTATTTGGAAGCACTAGCTTTCGGACCGCTGCTCCTTCATCAGGTAGCTCTGAAGACGCAGCGCTCTGAAAGCTAGTAGTTCCAAATAAACCTGTTGGACTGTAACCTGGTGATTTTTAACTTCGTATTTCTAAAAATATACTTACCTTGTTTTTAAATGCTGCCGGTGTAGGAAGCTCTCAAAGTACTTTCAAAGTTCTCAAAAATACTTTGGAAGCATAGACTGGGTGACGCCTTCTGCCCACAAAAATGACCCTGAGCTTCCAGTTGCCTGCCAACTCAACACCCCACCCAGTTCCCTGGCGAACATCTCATTCTCAGGCTTGCTGCAGTGCTCCAGTGAAGCTCAGCACAAGCTAGAAGAATAACACCCCATTTTCCATCTGGTAACACTACAGCCTTCTAAGCTTAATTGATGGCATGGTGGCTCAGTGGTTAGCACTGCTGTCTCACAGTGTCAGAGACCTGGGTTCAACTCCATCCTCAGGCGACTGTCTGTGTGGAGTTTGCATGTTCTCTCCATGTCTGTGTGGGTTTCCTCTGGGTGCTCTGGTTTCCTCCCACAGTCCAAAGGTGTGCAGGTCAGGGTGAATTGGCCATACTAAATTGCACATATTGTTCAGAGATACATAGGTTAGATGCATTTGTCAGGGGAATGGTTTGGGTGGATACTCTTTGGAGGGGTTGTGTGGACTTGTTGAGCCATAGAGCCTGTCTCCACACTGTAGGGATTCTATGACATTCTGTTCTATTATTAAGTTCAGCAATGTTAGGGCTTGAAGGGTCTTCTCCCACGTCCTTATCCCAATCCCTACACACCAGGCCTTGTTATCACCTGGAGAAGGTGAGGACTGCAGATGGTGGAGGTCAGAGTCATGAATGTGTTGCTGATTCTCCTGCTCCTCGGATGCTGCCTGACCTGCTGTGCTTTTCCAGCACCACACTCTCAACTTGTTATCACATGGTCTGCTATTACACACAACCCATTGCTAGCCACTATCAGTCCTCATTAGCAGTTGACTGCTACCCATCCCTATGTCTGTCTGTCTTCCGTCTCTCTGGGCTCTATGTCCACGTACAGGTCATTCTGCTATAATACATGCTTCATCAACATGAATTGGCTGTAAAGCAATTGATGAATAGGGGGCACTATTTCTAAGCATGAACTTTTAAAACATGTGTTGGCTAGAATACAATTGCATCGCCAACACTTGGTGTTATTTTTACTGCGCAAGTTTTATATAGCATGGGGTCGCACAAGAATACAACTGTCACATGACAGAAAAAAACGGCCTATATCGTTTATTCCTTACCCTCTCTCCCTACCTTACCTTCTGCATAAACTAACAGCGCTTTCCTCATTACCATCAGTTCTGAGGAAGGGTCAGTGAACCTGAAACGTTAACTCTGATTTCTCTCCACGGGTGCTGCCAGACCTGCTGAGCTTTTGCAGCAATTTCTGATTTTATGTCACAGTACTTTTCTGTGTAGGTGTCAATACAGCAGGCACGTCCCACTCATTTCTAATGACTAGAATTAACGTGGTGAATGTGGATAATATGCTGTGATCAGATACCCCATAAAGCAAATATAGTCAAGACAGAGCCCACGGATAACGTCTCCCAGATGTTATGAAATGGCAAATCATCAAATCTTACGGAACTTTATTTTACAATACTTTGCTTTCTCTGATCTGACCTTGCAACTTCCTCTAAAACACCATTGCTGTCTTCATGTCTGCTCCTGTTCCAGTTAATTATCCTTATTTCTTGGTCACATTCCCCTAGATTCTGAAATAGCCTCTAGTACCTACTCACATGCACAACTCCAGCTAGCTATCATAGATAGATTCCCAAAAATATGGAAGTAGGCCATTCAGCCCATCAAGTCCACACCGACCCTATGAAGGACATCTCACCCAATCCCCATAACCCAGCATTTCCCAAGGCTAATCCACCAAGCTTACACATCCCTGGACACTATGGGTAATTGACTATGGTCAATTCACCTAAGCTACATATCTTTGGACTGTGGGAGGAAACCCATGTAACAAGGTTAGAAGGTGCAAACAGTCACCTAAGGGTGGAATCAAATCCAGGTCCCTGGTGCTGTGAGATAGTGGTGCTAACCACTGAGCCACCGTGCCACCCCCATGATCTTCCCTGTGTGTTTTTGTCTACATTTGCTCAGGTGTATCAAGCAAATACTGTTAATGGGTTTCTCAGTCTCAACTATCCCTACCTCTGAATAGCATCCAGCTGTTTGTGAACCTCCACAGCCTCAGAGACTTCCTAAGCCCTGACTCCAACCATGAGCTGCCTCCTATCTCCTGCAACAATTCCAGTCTCGGTTCTATCAACCCTATACATCAATTGCTCTTGATGGCTTCACATCAACCTCAAGTTATGTGGCTCAGTGCCTGCATTGCAACGCAGTGAAAGATTAGATTAGATTACTCACACCGACCCACCGAAGCGCAACTCACCCATTCCCCTACATTTACCCCTTACCTAACACTACGGGCAATTCACCTGACCCACACATCTTTGGACTGTGGGAGGAAACCGGAGCACCCGGAGGAAACCCACGCAGACACGGGGAGAACGTGCAAACTTCACACAGTCAGTCACCTGAGTCGGGAATTGAACCCGGGTCTCTGGCGCTGTGAGGCAGCAGTGCTGACCACTGTGCCACCGTGCCGCCCACTGTTCCTCTAATAGAGACTCTACTCTTTGACTCTTCCACATACTCACTGACTTGTCTTCTGCCTCTTTCCCTTGAATTCCTGTTCAGTGGACCTCAATCTGTCCTGTGTGACCTATCGAAACCCTCGCAATAAGCCCCTCCCCTGTTGCTTCCTGGTACTATTGGAACTGCCGTTCCATAAGTGTTACTAACTAGATTGTTGGCTTGCTCAGTACAAAACAAAATGAATATCATTCGAGGATTTTAGAAACATTCAGCAGATTTAGCAGCATCTGTGGAGAGAAACTGTTCACTCTTTACATTGAATTGACAGTATACTTGGGCAGCTTAAAAATACGGGGTAGACCATTTAGGACAGAGATGAGGAGAAACTTCTTCACCCAGAGAGTGGTGGCTGTGTGGAATAGTCTGCCCCAGAGGGCAGTGGAGGCCCAGTCTCTGGATTCATTTAAGAAAGAGTTGGTTAGAGCTCTCAAAGATAGTGGAATCAAGGGTTATGGAGATAAGGCAGGAAGAGGATACTAATTAGGAATGATCAGCCATGATCACATTGAATGGCGGTGCAGACTCGAAGGGCTGAATAGCCTATTCCTGCACCTATTGTCTATTGTCTATATAATCTAGGTTGAGACAACTCTCTCTGCACTGTTATAAGAAGTGGTTTGGTATGCTTTCCTTTATTGGTCAGAGTATTGAGTACAGGAGTTGGGAAGTCATGTTGCGGCTGCATAGGGGGCCACTTTTGGAATATTGCAAGCAGTTCAGGCCTCCTTCCTATCAGAAAGACACTGTGAAACTTGAAAAGGTTCAGAAAATATTTACAAGGATGTTGCCAGGGTTGGAGGGTTTGAGCTATAGGGAGAGGCTGAACAGGCTGGGGCTGTTTTCCCTGGAGCGTCGGAGGCTGAGGGGTGACCTTATAGAGGTTTATAAAATTATGAGGGGCATGGATAAGATAAATAGACAAAGTGTCTCCCTGGGGTGGGGGAGTTCAAAACTAGAGGGCACAAGTTTAGGGTGAGAGGGGAAAGATATAAAAGAGACCCTAAAGGGCAACTTTTTCACGCAGAGGGTGGTACGTGTATGGAATGAGTTGCCAGAGGAAGTGGTGGAGGCTAATATAAGTGCAACATTTAAGTGGCATCTGGATGGGTATATGAATAGAAAGGGTTTAGAGGAATATGGGCTGGGTGCTGGCAGGTGAGACTATATTGGGTTGGGATATCTGAGCGGCATGGGTGAGTTGGACCAAAGGGTCTGTTTCTGTGCTGTACATCTCTATGACACTATGAGTATAAATGTAGTCTTTCAAATGAGAGTTTAAACTGAGGCTCTGTTTTCTATCTGTGTTATGGACCAGGCCAGGTCCCCTCAAAGCAGTCTAAGAAGTTAGCCCAGACCCTAACTTTTTTAGTTGTTTCAGGCAGATGGGGGGTGGATATTCCAGGCGTGATGCAGCTGGTCAAACCACTCAGCTTGAAGTAAAACCAAATTTATTTAAACACTATGGATAAAACACAAACAAGAGAAAACAGAATTTAGAATAACGACTTATTTGAAAACCCAACCAACTCTGACGCCACTTAATGAAGCCGTTCCAATCCCCACAACGCCCCATAAATACACCCCTTAGCAAAAGGTCGATTCAAATGCAGGTTTTTACAGGCAGAGGTTTCAGAGAGAAGTCAGCCAGGGTTCATTTACTGAAGCATTAAACCTCTTTTCACTGGAGCTGCTTCTCTAAGTCCCCAGCTAAAACTAAACCAAACTACAAACCGGCGGCACAGTGGTTAGCACTGCTGCCTCACAGCGCCAGAGACCCGGGTTCAATTCCCGACTCAGGTGACTGACTGTGTGGAGTTTGCACATTCTCCCCATGTCTGCGTGGGTTTCCTCTGGGTACTCCAGTTTCCTCCCACAGTCCAAAGATGTGCGGGTCAGGTGAATTGGCCATGCTAAATTGCCCGTAGTGTTAGGTAAAGGGGTGGGTGGTGGGTTGGTGTGGACTTGTTGGGCCAAAGGGCCTGTTTCCACACTGTAAGTAATCTAATCTTTAAAAAAAACTACACTGGGAGAACTGGCCATTCCCCAGCTATTGCTTTCCAGTAGATATTTCCAGACATGTCAAAACCTCTACCTTTACAACTCCTCTTGAGAAAGCCAAGGACAACATCACCTTGACAAAGGCACAGCATCATCAGAGGTGGATGTGAATGACCTCACATTATTTTGAAGGACAGGAGGGGAAGATCATCCCAATGTTTTGCACCAATATTTTATTCCTCAACACACACGCAAATTAAATTTTCTCCTTGTCGTTTATGTACAAAATGGCTACTGTTCTCCCTATGTTGCAGCAATGACTGAACATCAACAAATAAATCATTGAGTACAGGAGTTAGGATGTTCAGTTTGAGGTTGTACAGGACACTAGAGAGGTCTCTTCTGGAGTATTGTGTGCAGTTCTAGTTGCCCTGTTATAGGAAGGTTATCATTAAACTGGAGAGAGTTCAGAAAAGATTTACCAAGATGTAATAGAGGGTTTGAGTTATAAAAATAGACTGGATATGCTCGAACATCCTTCACTGGAGTGTAGGAGTTTGAGGAGTGAGTTTATATAGGTCTATAAGATTAGAAAGGCTATCAATAAGGTGAAGGACAAGCGTTTTTTCCTTTGGGTGGGGGAATTCAAAACAAGGGGGGCATATTTTTAAAGTGAGAGAGAAATCTTTAAAAAGGAAACTGAGGGGCATTTATTTTACACAGAGAATGGTTTGTGTGTGAAATGAACTGCCCGAGGAAATGATAGATGCAGGTACAGTTGCAACATTTAAAAGACAGGGTAAGTTCTTGAATAAGAAAGGCTTGGAAGGATGTGAGCCAAATGCAGGCAACTGGAACTTGCTTATATGGCTGTTCAATGCTTTGTTACATTCCATTGTCCTGAAGGGAGCTATACAAATTCACTAATGTCCTTCAGGAAAGGAATCTGCCATCCTTACCTGGTCTGGCCTACATATGGCTCCAGACCCACAGCAATGTGATTGACTCTCAACGACTCTCTGGGTAATTAGGGATGGGCAATAAATGTTGGCCCAGCCAGCTGTGCACTCATCAGCTGAATGATTAAAGGATCAAGGCAGTCACTTTTCATTTCAAATTATTTGAGTCTTCTCACTCTCAAATCCTGCAGCTAAATCAAACTTTAATACTTCATTTAATTGCAACCTTTTTGGTGTTACTCTATTTTATTGGTACACAGGAGGTTTCCACTTGCAAAATGGTATTTAATTGCAGTTCTCTGTGAGCACTCTTGTCTTGCTAACTGTGTTGATTTATTATGATACATTCGAGCTTGGAAAATCACCTTTTGTTCTTGTGTGATTGGCAGAGGTCAGTATGCTTTTGAGAACAAGGCGTAATCATCCTAATAGGTTAGCTGTATAAGCATTGCTCTTAAATCACGATAAGTGCAATTAACATCAAATGTAATAAAAGACAGATTATTGTGAAGTCTCAACCTTTGGCTGGAAATAGACAGAGCGTATGGTGACATGTTGCTCTATTCTTCAAAGTGACGATTGTCATTGTGAGTCAGTTACAAGCTGATCCAGTCCCTTTTGCAGGTTCACCTGAACTCTTCCATTGCCTCCCGCCCCTCCCCCCCACCCCCATTTCCCTCCCAATCTGCTTAGCCAGACCTCAGCATGTTACCCCAGTCAGTTGTGTCACTGCCTGGGTTTATGAATTAAATTCCATTACAATTACCAGTAGCTGCTGTAGTGGAATTGAACATATGTTCCCCCATACATTCACCTGAGCCTCTGGATAACTGGCATTATCACCCGACAGTGGGGTCAGGGGGCATCAAAGATGGCAGCAATGCAGTGGGCAGTGTCCAGAATCTGGAGCCCAGATCGCATCCATTCCACCTGCTCTCCTTTTCCCTTTCTTTTCTTCTTTGCTCAGTTTTATTTTAGGTTTTTGGTGACCACTGCATCGCCACTGACCGCCAGTGATCCTTTGGAGGTCAAGGAGGCAATGGTGGTGATGGAGTGTGGCAGTGATGGGGCCGAGTGTGAGCCTGGATAGAGGCAGCAGGGGGCAGCATGACGTGGTAGTCAGTGCTGATTATCGTTATTGGTGATGCAGTGGTCAGTGGTGTGTGGTGGTCAGTGGCGATACGGTGGTTAGTGGCGATGTAGTGGTCAGTGGTGATACGGTGGTTAGTGGCGATGCAGTGGTCAGTGAGAATGTGGTGGTCAGTGGTGATGCGGTGGTCAGTGGTGATGCAGTGGTCAGTGGCGATGCAGTGGTCAGTGATGATGCAGTGGTCAGTAGTGAGTGGTGGTCATTGATGATGCAGTGGTCAGTAGTGATGCGGTGGTCAGTGGTTATGCAGTGGTCAGTGATGATACGGCAGTCAGTGGCGATGCAGTGGTCAGTGGTGATGCGGTGGTCAGTGGTTATGCAGTGGTCAGTGCTGGTGCGGTGGTTAGTGGCAATGCAGTGGTCAGTGGCGATGCAGTGGTCAGTGGTGACGCAGTGGTCAGTGGTTATACAGTGGTCAGTGGCGATGTGGTGGTCAGTGGCGATGCAGTGGTCAGTGGCGATGCGGTGGTCAGTGGTGATGCGGTGGTCAGTGGTGATGCAGTGGTCTGTGGTGATGCAGTGGTTAGTGGTGATGCAGTGGTCAGTGGCGATGCGGTGGTCAGTGGTGATGTAGTGGTCAGTGGCGATGCAGTGGTCAGTGGTGATGCAGTGGTCAGTGGCGATGCAGTGGTCAGTGGCAATGTGGTGGTCAGTGGCGATGCAGTGGTCAGTGGCGATGTAGCGGTCAGTGGTTATGCAGTGGTCAGTGGCGATGCGGTGGTCAGTGGCGATGCAGTGGTCAGTGGTGATGCGGTGGTCAGTTGTGATGCGATGGTCAGTTATGATGCAATGGTCAGTGGCGATGTAGTGGTCAGTTGTGATGCAGTGGTCAGTGGCGATGTAGTGGTCAGTGGCAATGCAGTGGTCAGTGGTGATGCAGTGGTCAGTGCCGAAGCCTTGTGAGCATGGTGGATCTTGGCCCAGTGTGGGAGAAAGCGAGCCTCCTTGGGGAAGCCCAGTTTGGAGCATCTGCAGGTCCGTGGCTCAAGATAGGAATGTAATGTTTGACATTTTAACTTTATTCCTTTATTTTTCTACTTGTATTTGCTAAGAAGGCGGTATGCTGAGCTTTTTAACTTATTTCTTTATTTTTATATTTCTGTAACTAAGATTTTGTACCGAGGTACTTTGTACCTAAGATGGTGCCATGTGTGGTGCCATTGCACACTTGTCACTGTACTCTTGTAGCCTGTACTTGAGTGCATGAGACAATAAAACTTATATCTAAATCTGAATGTAAATCTAAATCTCCATCACTGCCCCATTCCTTTACACCCTGCCTCCTCATCCCAATGACCCCATCTCCACCTTTACTGAGATCAGTCAATCTGACTCAAATCTGGGATCTTGTTTCTCTGTTCAGATCAATATCAAACCAACTGATGTGTATAGATTGTCACAAAACTGCTCCCTTTTTGTCTAACAGTTGTTCCTTGTCTCAGGGAAACTCTGTCCTTGATTTTTTTCAGAGGGGCAATAAACCAGCCCAGGCTCTAATCAGTCTGGTTTGGTACAGAGATGAAAAGGATTTTGAGAGGCCTTTTGTCTATACGTAAACAGTTAAGACTTCAGGCCAAAGTGGTCATGTTTTAGAAGTGACCTGTAGAATGAAAGGAGAATGGTCAGCTCTCCAGCTGAGCAGTTTTAGTTCAGTGTGACCTGGTGAGGAGTTCAACAGTGAGCTGTGTGGAAACTCTCTCTTTCCTGCCCTTCAACTTCAACCTGTAGGCATGTGGTCCATTCATACCGGGAGTTTGCTTATTGGGGCTGTTGTGTACATTCGAAACAGCATGATTAAGTCTAGTTGGATAGGCTGGGTTCTGCAGGGGTTCTTTATTTTGTTCTTTGCGTTTCATTGTATAATTTTGTGAATACATTTTTGTCTGTTTTAAAATCTAGTATTCAACCAAGCTAACTCACTCCCGTAATTTTCACTGTACATTTACTGAAACAAATTGATTTGGAGATGCTGGTGTTGGGCTGGAGTGTACAAAGGATGAAGGAGCAACGCTCCAAAAGCTAGTGCTTCCAAATAAACCTGTTGGACTATAACCTGGTGCTGTGTGATTTTTAACTTGAAACAGTTATAGTCTGGGGATGCCTGCTTAAGAATGTTTTGAGTTGTCTGGCCTTGACCATAACAAGACACATGGCCATCGTGAGGGTGGGTAAATTAGGTCTAGGTTATAGTTATTAATATTCCCAGGCTGAATTGTACAGATGATATTAAGCCACAAGGTCACTTCTCCTGATTGCTCATTGCAGAGTCACCAAGAGGTCTAGGGGAGAGCGACAAGATCAGGTAGAACTGTGAAGACTTGCAGAGTCAAAGGTCTCACTGACAACTGATCTTCTGGATAAATCACAGAAGAGGGTGATGAAACACACCCATCACAAGTCATCACCGCCGTGGGATTATGTATATAGGGTGGCGCAATGGTTAGCACTGCACCAAGGGCCCAGGTTCGATTCTACCCTCCCTCCCTGTGTCTGTGTGGGTTTCCTCCAGGTACCCTGGTTTCCTCCCACAGTCCAAAAATGTGCAGGTTAGGGTGGGTTAGCCATGCTAAATTACCCAGAGTGCCTGGGGATGTGCAGGTTAGCTCTGGAAAATGCAGGGTTGTAGGGATAGAACAGGAGAATGGGTCCACGTGGGAAGTTCTTCAGAGGCTGGTGTAGACTCAATGGGCTGAATAGCCTGCTTCCCCACAGTAGGGATGCTTAGAAGAGAGGGGAAAAAATTGAATCACATGCAAACAGCCCAATTTGTTTATAGTCAAAATTAGAGTGGTGCTGGAAAAGCACAGCAGGTCAGTCAGCATCTGAGGAGCAGGAAAATCGACATTTCCGACAAAAGCCCTGCATCAGGAATTAAAAGGGACCTAAGGGGCAACTATTTCATGCAGAGGGTGGCGGGTGTATGGAATGAGCTGCCAGAAGAAGTGGTGGAGGTTGGTACAATTACAACGTTTAAAAGGTATCTGGATGGATATATGAATAGGAAGGGTTTGGAGGGATATAGGCCGGGTGCTGGCAGGTGGGACTAGATTGGGTTGGGATATCTGGTCGGCATGGAAGGGTTGGACCGAAGGGTCTGTTTCTGTGCTGTACATCTCTATGACTCTATAAGATGTACATCTCACTGGCTCAGATAGCAGTCACATGTGGGCCCTCTGGTAAAAGATTTCCATTCTTTAGGGTCTTCTCTCCCCTCTCACCCTAAACCTATGCCCCTCTAGTTCTGGACTCCCCCAACCCCGGGAAAAGACTTTGCCTATTTACCCTATCCATGTTCCTCATGGTTTTATAAACCTCTATAAGGTCACCCCTCAGCCTCTAACGCTTCAGGGAAAACAGACCCAGCCCGTTCAACCTCTCCTTATAGCTCAAACCCTCCAACCCTGGCAACACCCTTGTGAGTGAACTTAAAACAAAAGCTAGCCCAGTAACAAGACCAAAGTGTAGCGAAATCGCGTTTTGAGCAAAAGTCCTTCATCAGGAATAAAGGCAGTGAGCCTGAAGCGTGGAGAGATAAACTAGAGGAGGGTGGGGGTGGGGAGAGAGTAGCATAGAGTTCAATGGGTGAGTGGGGGAGGGGGGTGAAGGTGATAGGTCAGGGAGGAGAGGGTGGAGTGGATAGATGGAAAAGGAGATAGGCAGGTAGGCCAAGTCATGGGGAAAGTGCTGAGCTGGAAGTTTGGAACTAGGGTGAGGTGGGAGAAGGAGAAATGAGGAAACTGTTGAAGTCCACATTGATGCACTGGGTGTTCCGAGGCCTCCTGTACCTCAGACCCCACCCCTCCAACCGTAACAAGGACAGAACGCCCCTGGTGCTCACCTTCCACCGTACAAACCTTCGCATAAACCAAATCATCCACCAACATTTCCGCCACCTCCAAAAAAACCCCACCACCAGGGATATATTTCCCTTCCCACCCCTTTCCGCCTTCCGCAAAGACCATTCCCTCCGTGACTACCTGGTCAGATCCACGCCCCCCTACAACCCACCCTCCCATCCTGGCACTTTCCCCTGCCACCGCAGGAACTGTAAAACCTGCGCCCACACCTCCTCCCTCACCTCTATCCAAGGCCCTAAAGGAGCCTTCCACATCCATCAAAGTTTTACCTGCACATCCACCAATATCATTTATTGTATCCATTGCCCCCAATGCGGTCTCCTCTACATTGGTGAGACTGGGTGCCTCCTAGCAGAGTGCTTTAGGGAACATCTCCAGGACACCTGCACCAATCAACCACACCGCCCCGTGGCCCAACATTTCAAGTCCCCCTCCCACTCTGCCGAGGACATGGAGGTCCTGGGCCTCCTTCACCGCCACTCCCTCACCACCAGACGCCTGGAGGAAGAACGCCTCATCTTCCACTTCGGAACACTTCAACCCCAGGGCATCAATGTGGACTTCAACAGTTTCCTCATTTCCCTTTCCCCCACCTCACCCTAGTTCCAACTTCCAGCTCAGCACTGTCCCCATGACTTGTCTGGACTTGTCCTACCTGCCTATCTCCTTTTCCACCTATCCACTCCTCCCTCTCCTCCCTGACCTATCACCTTCACCCCCTCCCCCACTCACCCATTGTGCTCTATGCTACTCTCTCCCCACCCCCACCCTCCTCTAGCTTATCTCTTCATGCTTCAGGCTCATTGCCTTTATTCCTGATGAAGGGCTTTTGCCCGAAACATCGATTTCGCTGCATTTTGGATGCTGCCTGAACTGCTGTGCTCTTCCAGCACCACTGATCCAGAATCTGGTTTCCAGCATCTGCACTCATTGTTTTTACCTCAGTAACAAGACCAGGAGAAAGTGAGGCCTGCAGTTGCAGAGCGGAGAGTGTGGTGCTGGAAAGGCACAGCAGGTCAGGCAGCATCCGAGGTGCAGGACAGTTGACATTTCGGGCATAAGCCCTTCATCAGGAACAAGGCTTGTTGGCCAAGGGGGCTGAGAGATAAATGGGAGAGGGTGGGGCTGGGGGGGAGGTAGCTGGGAATGTGATAGGTAAATGAAGGTGGAAGTGACTTCCAGCGCCACTTTTTCCTGCTGTAATAGCTCCTGTTGGTCGCAGTGTTGAATACTGTTTGCTCACGATGCAGAGACGGTCCAGTTCCAAAACCTCCAGAATAGGTCTGGAGTCATAGAGATGTACAGCATGGAAACAGACCCTTTGGTCCAACCCGTCCAGATATCCCAACCCAATCTCATCCCAGCTGCCAGCATACGGTCCATATCCCTCCAAACCCTTCCTATTCATATACTCAGCTGAAAATGTGTTGCTGGAAAAGTGCAGCAGGTCAGGCAGCATCCAAGGAACAGGAAATTCGACGTTTCGGGCAGTAGCCCTTCATCAGGAAATTTCCTATTCATATACCCATCCAAATGCCACTTAAATGTTGCAATTGCACCAGCCTCCACCGCATCCTCTGGCAGCTCATTCCATACACGTACCACCCTCTGCGTGAAAAAGTTGCCCCTTGGAGTGTCTAGGAATTAAAGGTGACCCGCAAGCAATTCAGCAGGAATACCATTGAGGATTAATAACATACTTCAAACACTGCTGTTTATTAGTGACAAGACTACCACACATGAGGGTAAAGGCTGGTCATTGATCTTCATGAATTATTCCACCAGACGATGAAGAGCCAGTTAGTTTCGGAACCTGGTGATTGAACACCGTGGGCAGCGTGGGCAGGAATGTTGGGAGAGGCAGAGAAGTTGCCTGGGGATATCTCCAGGAATATATCCCACCAGACCGGGCAAGCCTGAGTGAAGCGTACTGATTATGATGCAGGTCATAGAGTCAGAGAGATGTACAGCATGGAAACAGACTCTTCGGTCCAACCTTTCCATGCCAAACAGATACCCTAAATTAATCTGGTCCCATTTTCCAGCATTTGGCCCATATCCCTTTAAACTCTTCCTATTCATGTAATCATCCAGATGCCTTTTCAATGTTGTAATTGTACCAGCTTTCACCACTTCCTCTGGCAGCTCTTTCCATACGTGTACCACCCTCTGTGTGAAAAGGTTGCCCCAGGTCTTATTTTAAAAATTTTTTCCTCTCACCTTAAACCTATGGCCTCTAACTTTGGCCTCCCCCACCCCAGAGAAAAGACTTTGACTATTTACCCCATCTATTCCCCTCATGATTTTACAAACCTCTACAAGGACACCCCTCAGCCTCCAATGCTCCAGGGAAAACAGCCCCAGCCTATTCAGCCTCTCCCTTTAGCTCAAATCCTCTAACCCTGGCAACATCTTTGTAAATCTTTTCTGAACCCTTTCAGGTTTCACAACATCCTTCCGATAGGACAGAGATCAGAATTGCATGCCATATTCCAACAGTGGCCTAGCCATAACATGACCTCTCAACTACTGTACTCAATCCACCCACGTCATCTACTGTGTCCATTGCTCTCGATGTGGTCTCCTCTACATCGAGGAGACAGGATGCCAATCCGTGGAACATTTCTGGGAGACATGCACAAACAATGCAACCGTCCTGTGGCCGACCACTTCAAATCCCCTTCCCCCTCCGCCAAGGACATGCAAGTCCTGGACCTCCTCCTCAGCCAAGTCCTCACCATTTAACGCCTGGAGGAAGAACGCTTCATCTTCTGCCTTGGGGGCCTTCAACCACATGGCATCAACATCGACTTCACCAGTTTCCTTATCGCCCCATGCCCACCTTCTCCTTCAACCAACCTTCTAATTTGGCACTGCCCTCTTGAACTGTCCTACGTGTCCATCATCCTTCCCACCTATCTGCTCCATCCTCCCCACCAATCTATCATAATCTCCCCACGTTCCTGTATCAACCTACAGCTTTCCCAGCTACCTGCCCCCAGCCTCACCCTAACCCTCCTATTTATCCCTCTACGCCCTTCTGCCACTATATCTGATAAAGATACTTTTGCCCAAAACGTTGACTCTCCTGCTCCTCGGATACTGACTGACCAGCTGTGCTTTTCCAGCGCCACACTTTTTGACTCCTGCACTCAATGCTCTGACCAATAAAGGAAAGCATACCAAACGCCTTCTTCACCATCCCATCTGGCTGCTTTGCAAGTGCAAATGTTGCTGTGGAACAGTTAATGTCAGGACATTAACCACACTAGGTAGAAAAAAAGATGTGTCAATCCCTGGCAATGGCATTTGAAGTAGATTGCCATTCCTGGTGCTGCTGCTGTGTTGGTTTCCACAGGGAGGCGGTATTGAGCTCAGGGTGAGAATGGTCACGGTGCAGAATGATGCCTCTCAGCCCAACGTGTGTGTGCTGGCTTGCTCGCCCCAGTGACCCAGCAAGTTCTTCCTTTTCCAGGTCACCCTATCACGTCTTTCCTCTCTGGATAGGAAGGTTCCTCCTTGACAAACACAACCTTTCAGTTCTGGTGCCTTGAGCTACCTCTGTAATGCAGAGGTCATGAGAAACTGTGCTGAAAGCGATTCCTTCCTCAGGGTCTGTCAGACCCTCTCACGGTGAAGGTAGTAGGGTAAGAGTGTTGGGGGAGAAGGGGGTTGGAGGACAGGAGCTTATCCTTCTCTACAAAGTCCACCGTTACATTTATGCGAGAGAAAGACTGAATCTTTCCGGTTGATCTGAATGCTATCTCATCTGAAACCACTCTGGTCTTGCAAAATGGTTCAAATTCCTGAATCCTCTGTGTTCCAGTGCACACAAATTGGAATTCTACACGAGAATAAACTAAAGCTCTGCATCCCATCATCCGAATCAAAGCCACAGCTTCTATTACAACCCTGTAATTGGTTGCGAGGTGGAAAGTAAAATATTCATTTGACACTAATGAGCATGTTTGGATATTAAGGTTCTTACTTCTCATTTCATTCACTGTCAGCCCGTGCCCTATCGTGTTGCTGTTACTGATGAGCTCCCTGTGCTACTGTGACAGGCGCTGTTTCTCTGTGAGTGTTTGCAAGTCTCTCTTGGCCTCCAGCTAGTTTAGTAACAGGATCTGTCTCTGGCCTCTCTGTCAACTTAAAGGGAAAGCACAGGCTT
Organism: Hemiscyllium ocellatum; assembly: GCF_020745735.1. NCBI lineage: Eukaryota > Metazoa > Chordata > Chondrichthyes > Orectolobiformes > Hemiscylliidae > Hemiscyllium > Hemiscyllium ocellatum. The sequence goes on from NC_083414.1 coordinate 8,382,635, forward strand.
GTGTTCAAAGTAGTTGCCCGCTGGGCAATTAAAGGATATACCCACAAGCGTGAAACACACCTCTCGTAACCACCCAGGGGCCAGAGTTCATAGCTACAACAGCAATGGACAAATAAATCCTGATTTTCTGCTATGCCAGGTATCCTTCTACCTCCCCCAGGCTGTAACATTTTCCCCAGGATTTGACCATAAGATCATGTGATAAAGGAGCAGAATTAGGCCATTCGGCCCCTCAGGTCTGCTCAACTGCAGTGATTGGAATAAGGTTGATCTTGGTGATTATGAGTTGGTTGATTGGGGTTGTTAACCTGGGCCAGTCGGGAAGCATGGAGAAGCAATGGTCTCATGGTTAATCTGGGGACCCAGGTTCGAATCCACCAGGGCAGATGGTGTAACTTTAATTCAGTAAAATCAGGAATTAGGAATCTAATGATTACTGTGCATCCATTGCCAACTGTTGGGAACAACCCATCTGGTTCACTAACGTCCTTTGGGGAAGAAAACTACCATCCTTAACTGGTCTGGCCTATATGTGACTCCAGACCCACAGCAATGTGGTTGACTCATAACTGTCCTCTGGGTAATTAGGGATGGGCAATAAATACTGGCCTAGCCAGTGACTCCCTCATCTCATGAATGAAAAAAAATGGTTTACCAATACAAACAGGGATTTAGAATCTCTATAGCCAGTAAATAAAGGGTGACTTGGTGATGGGATACCAGCCTCTGTGCAGTTATTTCAGTTTCTCAACCCCATTCTCCTGCCTCCTCCCCATAGCTGTTGATCCCCTTACCAATCACAAACCTATCTATCTCTGTCTTTAATACAGTCAGTGACTTGGCCTCCATAGCCCTCTGCAGCAATGAGTTCCACAGATTCCCCACCTTCTGGCTGAAGAAATTCCTCCTCATCTCAGTTTGAAAGAGTTGTCCCTTCACTCTGTGCCCCTGGTCCTAGTTTCTCCTCGTGGAAACATCTTCTCCACGTTCACTCTTTCGAGGCCTTTCAGTATTCTATATAAAAAAAACGACAGAACTGTGGATGCTGTAAAATCAGAAACAAAACAGAAGTTGCTGGAACAGCTCAGCAGGCCTGAGGAGAACTGACGAAGGGTCACTGGACCCAAAACGTTAACTCTGATTTCCCTTCGCAGATGCTGCTAGACCTGCTGAGCTTTTACAGCAACTTCTGTTATTGTCTCTCAGTATTCTGTAAGTTTCAATCACATCCCACTCCCCCATCCTTCTAAACTCCATTGAGTACAGACCCAGAGTCCACTCCTCATATGACAAGCCCTGCATCGCTGGGATCATTCTTGAGAACCTCCTCTGGACTCCCTCAACGCCAGCACACCCTTCTTTCAACATGAGTCTCAAAGCTGCTCACAATATTCCAAAAGCAGTCTAACCAGAGCCTTACACAGCCTCAGCAGTACACCCCAGCTGTTGTATTCTAGCCCTTTTGAAATGAAAGCTCACACTGCATTTGCCTTCCTAACTGCCAACTGAACCTGCATGTTAGCCTTAAGAGAATCCTGAACTCCCTTTGTGCTTCAGATTTACAAAACCTTCCCCCATTCAGAAAAGAGTCTTCATCTCTCTTCCTCCTGCTAAATTGCATGACCTCACACTTTCCTGTATTGTATTCTACATCTGCCACTTCTTGGCTCATTCTCCTAGACTGTCCAAATCCTCCTGCTTCCTCCCCACTTCCTCAACACTATCTGTCCCTCCACCTACCTTTGTGACTTCTGTAAATACAATGGGCCAAATAACCTCCTTCTGCACCGTAAAACTTCAGTGATTTTGTGAATTCTCAGATTGTTGCAAAGTGCTCGTGGATTGGGCATCACGTTGCTTTCCATGTTGTGGAGTTGTGTTGGAGCAGAATAAGATGGGCTACTTGGAGGGACCGATACTGAAAGGGGTTCAGAGAGAAAAAAAGATGTCTCTGTTGGGTGAGCATGCACAGATCACTGAAGGTGTCCGTCCAACATGAAGAAATTGTCACGGATGCTAACCAAATGTATTGGTTTGTCTTTGGAGTTTGCTTATGGGGACTGTTGTGTATATTCGGAACAGCATAATTAAGACCAGTTTGGATAGACTGAGTTCTGTAGGGATTCATTATTCTGCTCTTTGTGTTTCATTGTGTAATTTTGTGAATAAATTTTTTGTCTGTTTTAAAACCTGGTAGTCAACCTAGCTAACTTACTCTGGGTAATTTTCACTGTACACTTACCAAAACAAGTAGCAAAGTTAAGGCCTGGGCTGCCTGCTTAAGAACGTTCTGAGTGATCTGGCCTGGTCCATAACAGATTGGGGGCTCCTTGCGGGATTTTAAACAGTGAATGCTAGTGTCTTTATTTCGGCTGTTAATTAAGGAACAGCATATTCTGTAGAGATAAGCAGAGAGAATACACCCAGAACAGGTAGAACAGTTTGGGGTCTCCATTCCTGTGGAAGGATGCTCTTGCTCTCGAGATGGTGTCGTGAAGGTTTCCCACGCTGATTCTGGGGATGGAGGGACTGACGTATGAGGAGAGATTGATGAGGTTTGGGTTGTTTCGCTGCAGTTCAGATGAGTGAGGGGGAATCTCAAAGAGACTTATAAAATTCCAACAGGACTAGACAGGGTGGATGCAAGGAGGATGTTCCTGATGATGGGTGTGTAGAGAACCAGGAGTCACACTCTGAGGAATGGGGTGGACCATTTTGGTCAGGGATGAGGAGATATTTCTTCACTCAAAGAGTGGTGAGACTGTGGGATTCATTCAGGATTGATGCCAAAACATTGAATGTATTCGAGAGGCAGCTGGATATAGCACTTGGGGCAAATGGCTTCAAAAGTTATGGGAAGAAAGTAGGATTGGACTATTGAGTCAGACAATCAACCATGATCAAGATGAATGGCAAAACAAGCTCAAAGGACCGAATGGCCTCCTCCTGCTCTTGTCTTTTATGTTTCTATATTTGAGCGCTGTGAACAATTTTGGTCACCATGTGTTGGCTGATGTACAACAAAAGAGTTGTTATGGACTAGACCAGACCACTCAAAACATTCTGAAGCAGGCAGCCCAGACCATAACATTACAACTTGTTTCAGTAAGTGTACAGTGAAAATTACTCAGAGTAAGGAGCCAGGTTGAATACCAGGTTTTAAAACAGACAAAAATTTATTCACAAGATTACACAATGAAACACAAAGAACAGAATAAAGAACCCCTACAGAACTCAGTCTATCCAAATTGGACTGAATTATGCTGTTCCGAATTTATCCAACTGTCCCAATCAGCAAACTCCCTTAAAAACCAGTTTAAATGAAAGGCCTGAAGTCTCATCTGTTCACATATAAACCTCTCAATACCCTTTAGACCCTGTACCAAGCCAATTTAATCGGTACCAGGAGCTGTTTACGACCACTCTGAAAGAACCAAGGACACAGTATCCTTGAGAAAAGGACACCTCCCACTTTAGAAAAAAATGAACCATCAATATGAAAAGATGGCTTCATTTTTAAAACCCTTCAAAGACCCGGTTAGTAGTCTAAACACACATATACACTATCCTAACTATAAACACACAAACATGCACCACCACATGCTATTTCAGGCCGTGGCACACCCGCCATCGCCTGTCCCCGTATCTTATTCAAGTCTTGATAACGCATCAGCAACCATGTTTTTGTGATCTGTCACCTGCACAATTGTCAAAGTGAATGGCTGCAACAACAAGCTCCATCTAAACAGTCTGGCATTTTGTCCTTAAAGTTTTCCACAAATGAAAACGGGTTATGATCAATGTATACAATTCTCTAAGATGCATTGCTGGTAATATAAACACTGAAATGTTGTAATGCCAACACCAAGCTCAAAGTCTCTTTCTCCACAGTTGAATATTTCTGTTGATGAACATTCAACTTCCTGGAAAAATACCTGATGGGTCTTTCTATCCCCTCGTCATCCTCCTGCAGGAACACTGCACCGACACCCACATCACTGGCATCGATAGCCACTTTGAAAGGCTTCATGTAATCCGGTTTGGTTAATATCGGGGCAGTTGTTAACACAGTCTTCAGGCTGTCAACTGCCTCCTTTCAATCCACTGTCCACTGAAACTTCTTGACCTTTATTCACAATTCGGTTAGTGGAGCAGCCAAACTGCTAATGTTCAGCGCAAACTTTCAGTAGAAGCTACTCAACCCCAGGAACTGTAGTACTGCTTTTATTTTTTGTCGACAGCGTGGGAAGTTCCCCAATTACTTTCATTTTTGTATCCTGTGGAGCCATTAATCCAATAACATGGCCCAGGAAGGTGACTTGGGCTTTGGCAAATTCACTTTTAGGAGAAAGTGAGGACTGCAGATGCTGGAGATCAGAGTTGAAAATGTGTTGCTGGAAAAGCGCAGCCGGTCAGGCAGCATCCAAGGAGCAGGAGATTCGACGTTTCGGGCATAAGCCTGAAGAAGGGCTTATGCCCGAAACGTTCAATCTCCTGTTCCTTGGATGCTGCCTGACCTGCTGCGCTTTTCCAGCAACACATTTTCAGCAAATTCACTTTTAGCCAGGTTTATCACCAAGCCTGCCTTCTGAAGTCAATCGAACAAGTCTGAGAAATGCTATAAATGTCCCTTCCATGAGTGACTAAACATCACCAAGTCTTCAAAATACACCACAAAGTTGGGTAATCTGGCCATGGCCTTATTAGTTAGTCTCTGAAATATGGCTGGATCGTTTTTCATACCAGCTGGCATGACTTTAAACTGATATAGTCCATTTGGCGTTATGAAACCCGAAATCGCTTTTGCTCTTTCTCGCAAAGGTATCTGTCAGTAGCCTCTGAGTAAATCTAACTTAGAAATGTCAGTTGCTTGTCCCACTTTTTCGACACAGTCCTCCAACTGTGGAATTGGATATGCATCAGTCTTTGTAACAATGTTGACTTTACGATAGTCCACACATAGCCATTGGGTATCATCTAGCTTTGACACCATGAGTGAGTTCCAGTCACTGTAACTCACTTTGATTATGCCATCATGGAGCATGTGCTCTATCTCCTCCTGAACCTATGCCAACATTAGAGGGTTATGCCTATAAGGATGTTGCTTAATTGGAACAGCATCTCCTATCTCTACATCATGCCCAATTAGGTCAGTACTTCCCAGCTTATTTCTGAGTATCCCCCCATGTGATAACAATAAGTCTTTCAGGTCATTTCAATTTTCTTATGGAAGGTAACGCAATAATTTATCCCAATTTTTGACAACTCATTGTCCAATTTGGTTTGAGGAATGTCCAATTCAGAATCCTCTGAACGTGGTTCTTCCTTCTGGGCTGTAATCATTAACACCTTCTCCTCTTGCTTTCCTTCCCTGTCAAAATACCTTTGAGCATATTCACATGACACACTCTGTGAGATTTCTTCCTGTCTGGAGTCCTTATCAAATAGTTCAGTTCACTCAATTTCCTCTCAATTTGATAAGCTCCACTAAATCTTGCATTTTAAGGCTCACCTGTTACTGGAAGTAACACCAATACCTTATCCCCAGTTGCAAAATTGCGATGTTGTGATTTCATATCTGTTCCTTGCTTCATTGTATGCTGTGATAATTTTAAATGCTGTCTAACCAACTCTCCCGCTCTATTTAATCATTCTCTAAAATGTGGCACATAGTCCAAATTCTGACATATTAATTTTTCCTGAATCAATTTTAATGGTCCTTTTACTTCATGCCCAAAAAATTAATTCAAATAGACTGAATTTGGTCGATTCATTCAGTGCATCTCTGATCACAAAAAGTACAAACGGAACTCCTTTATCCCAATCATCTGGATAATCCCCACCATAAGCCCTTAACATGGGCTTTAATGTTTGATGCCATCTCTCTAACGATCCCTGTGATTCTGGATGGTATGCAACAGATTTGATTTGCTTTGTTCCTAAGTTATCCATAACCTCCTTGAATAGTTTGAATGTGAAGTTTGATCCTTGGTTTGACTGGATCTATTGGGAGTCCGTATCTAGCAAAAAAAAATTAAGTAATTCTTCTACAGCCCTTTTTGCTGTGATGTTGCATAATGGGATTGCCTCTAGAAATCTAGTCAAATCTAGATTTTCAAGGTAAAGATTGATAAATTCTTGATCTTGCAAGGAATTAAGGGCAATGGGGAGCGTGCGGGTAAGTGGAATTGAAACGCCCATCAGCCATGATTAAATGGCAGAGTGGACTCGATGGGCTGAATGGCCTTGCTTTCACTCCTATGGTCTTATGGACACATCCATTATTGTTAATAAATACTTATTCTCACTTTTGGTTCGAGGTAGAGGACCTACACAATCAATCAAAACTCTTGTGAAAGATTCCTGAAATGCCGGAATAGGTATTGAAGGTGCAGGGTTTATTACTGCCTGTGGTTTTCTGATTAGCTGACATATATGATACGTCTGGCAAAATTCAACTGCATCCTAGTTCTCCCTGGAGAAGGGAAATCTGAGAGGACATTTGATCGAGATGTTCAAAGTCACGTTGGGAGTGGGATATGGGGGTGTTGGGCTGGACAGGGTAGATGGGGAGAAGCTGTAGGATTGAGAACCAGAGGGTATGGGTTTAAGACAATTGCGAAGAAAGCAATGGCAACCTGAAGAAAAACATTATTAAGCAGCAAGTAGCTAGGATCTGGAAGGAATTGTCCAAGACAGATTCAATTACAGCTTTCAAAGATGTTTTAGATAATAGTTTGAAAGGGAAAAGTGTGGGGAAGTTGGATTAGCTGCGTAGCTGTTTCAGAGAGTTGGAATGGGCCCAGATTACCAATTGGCTTCCATCTGTGACAGTTTCATTGTACAATTCCAGGCACTGGTGAACAGAAACATTTGAGGCTGGAACACACCAGGCAATTGAAAAGAGTATCTGCTCCTCACTAATTGAATGTATTAATTTCTTGGCCTGAATTTCTTCTTGTTGACTCCTTCTATTGATTGCGCTGAATAGCTAATGGGTAGAATGAAGAAAACACTTGCATTTCTATAATGCTCAGAACGTTCCCCCAGTGAATAGGTATTGCTGTTGAAGAGTAGACATTTGTTGCAATGCAGGAAAGTCACAGCTGATTTTGTGCACAGTGGGATCCCACGGATGGCAGTGTGGTTGTGACTAGATCATGGATTTGATAGAATCACACAACACACAAGGAGACCATTGAGCCCATCAGTCCTTTGCTGTAAAGGATTATTTATTCTGACATCATATTATTCTATTCAGCTGTAACCTGTTTCAGGAAGATGGTTTCACAAAATAATTTGCGGCACTTTAGGATTGTACATGTGGACACATGAAGGGGAAAGGGTATCTCTCTAAAGGGCAGGGATGCTGTATCTGATGCTTAGTGGTGAAGCTCTCTCCTCAGCGGGTATCTGAGAGATGGCTAGTTATTCGAAGATGCTGAAGGAGCCTGATTGAAAAGAAATGATGCCATATTTCAAGGTATTTGGAAGCATATTTTTGATGTCAAATGCCAAATATTTCACGGAGAAAGTGAAGACTGCAGATGCTGGAGATCAGAGCTGAAAATGTGTTGCTGGAAAAGCGCAGCAGGTCAGGCAGCATCCAAAGAGCAGGAGAGTCGACGTTTCGGGCATGAGCCCTTCTTCAGGAATGCCCGAAACGTCGATTCTCCAACTCTTATGCTGCCTGACCGGCTGCGCTTTTCCAGCAACACATTTTCAGCCAAATATTTCACATCAATTAATACTACAACGCAGGAGGACCATAGTGGCATCATGGTAACGTCGCTGGACTAGCAATTCAGAGGCCCAGGCTAATTCTTTGGGGACATGGGTTCCTTACACAACTGATGAAATTAAAATCAGGAATTGCTAATTTGTGGTGGTGACCATGACACTGACATCAATTATTGCAAAATTCCATGGTTCACCAGCTTCCTTTAGGGGAGGAAATCTGCCAGGCTTGCCTCCATATGACTGCAGACCCACAGCAATGGAATTGACTTCTAAACTGCCTAGAAGGTTATCCAGTTCATGAGTAATTGGGAATGGGTCACAAGTGCTGACCAGTGAAACCCACTTCTGGTGAAGTAGTTTCTTGCATGGAATGTTGGCTTACGTTGCTCTTGCAACCAAGAGAAGGACCTTTAAAGATGTATGATGTCAATGTACTTGGGATCAGGCCTTTTTGAATGGTTAGGCTTGCCTTCACTTTAATGGCCTCCAGCACCTTGGACAGCAACGTGTAACACTGATGTATTTATTGGGGGTCTGTTAGCACGGTTGGCTGGATGGTGGGCTTACAATGCAGAGTGACACCAATAGCATGGGTTCAATTTCCATAGGAGCTGTCGTCACCACTTTCTCAGCCTTGCCCCTCAACTGAGGCGTGGTGGTCCTCAGGTCAAACTTGCGCCAGTCATGTCTCCCTAACCAAAACCAGCAACAATATGGGACCGAGCTACAGAGCTGGAAAGACAGCAGTGAAGCCATGTGGATGCAGCCAGACCTGCCTTATGAGCCTATGAGCAGTCCAATCCCATGCTCAGGAGCTGCTTGTTGCCTTCTCTACTGCCGCCATGTTGGATTTACCCCACAAATGAAGACAGGCAATGGAGACCCTTCTCAGGGGGAGACGATGGCCTAGTGGCATCATCACTAGACTGTCAATACAGAGACCCAGATAACATTCTGGGGGCCAGGGTTCGAATCCCATCATGGCAGATGGTGGAATTTAAATTCAATTTTCAAAAATTTTGATTTAAACGGCCAATGCTGACCATGAGTCAATTGTCAGAGAAACCCATCTGGGTCACTAATGCCCTTGAGGGAAGGAAACTGCTCTCCTTACCTGGTCTGGCCTACATGTGACTCTTAATTGCCCTCTGGACAATTAGGGATGGGCAATAAATGCTGACCTAGCCAGCAATACCCACATCCTGTCAATGAATTAATAAAAAAAAAGTCCCAGAGCAACAGGCTCTTGGCCGTCATCCTGGTGAAGAATGGGACATGCTGTTGAAGAACATTAGCCTGCTCTTTACTCCCATTCCCCTTCCAGTCAATAGAGCTGTCCTTAAAACAGAGCTTCAGTGTGGCCTCCATTAGGCATGGTATCTGCGATGTATGCTGATATGATTGATGAAGCTAAGAAGTACAGCTCCATTATTTACCCACTGAGAGTCACTGAAGTCAGTAAATGAGTTATTATCTGTAAATTGTCTTGACATGGGAGTCAACTGAGAAATTATTTGGTTATTAGAGCTAATAATAACTTTGTTTTGAGTCAAATGGACCATGTATACTGAGACTTAATGATACAGAACTAGAATAATGCCCATCATTCCCACTACTGGAGTTATTTAAATAATATAGTGATCTGGTTATTTTCCGCATTATGACTGTTCTGCATTTGCTTAATTGAATTCCAATACAAACATCCATCTCCATCTGAACAAAGTCTTTCTTGTCTTTGGAAAATATTGTGAAGGATAAAGACTTTAAAGATGTCTGAATACAATGGAATGTTTTTGGGTTGTGATCATTGCTGTAATGTAGGAAATGGGGTAGCCAACTTTCGGCACAGCAAGCTCCCACAAACAGGAATCTGATAAGGACTGAATACCCTGGTTTAGTGATGTTGGTTAAAGGATAAATACAGCTGAGATCTATGTTCTCTCTGTCATCATCAGCCATTGCACAGACCTCCGAGATCCATGCGTGACAGCGACTGGGAACTCTGCTTTACAAATTTGGCATGTGACACATTTACAGTCTCTCTGATCAACACCATCAACTGCTGTTCAATTTGTCAGTTTTGTGCAGTGGGTCTATGCTCCGTAGAAGACACACAATTATTATAACATCCCTCTTAATGCTGGCTAAAGGAAAGGAGACTTTCAGTCCATCAGTTGGAGTTGAATTGATCAATCGGGTATTCAAGGATTAAGGGGAGAGGGCAGGAAAGTGGACTTGGGGAATGTCAGATCAGCCATGATCCTATTGATCGGCTGTGCAGGCCTGAGGGGCTGAATGGTCTACTTTTGTCCCTATTTCTTATGTTCTTAGAGAATTTGAACTTAGAGCTGGTGTGAAGGAACAGAATGTCAGTAGGCATGGCTATCCTTCCCCTCGTTCCAAGTTTATCTTCTGTAGCTAACCATCAAATTCCATTGATTTTCACCATGAACTTCCTTATTTTCCAACGCCTTCCCAACAAATGACAGATAGAATCACAGAGTCATACAGCATGGAAACAGACCCTTCAGTCCATCTCATCCAGGCTGACAAGTCCCATTTGCCTGTGTTTGGCCCATATCTCTCTAAACCTTTCCTATCTATGTTCCTGTCCAAATGTCTTTTAAACGTGCAATTGTACTCGCCTCCACCACCTCCTCTGGCCACTCATTCGATATTCACATCACCCTCTGTGAGAAGAAGTTGTCCCTCAGGTCCCTTTTAAATCTTTCCCTTCTCACCTTAAACCTATGCCCTCTTTGGATTCCTCAACCCTTGGGAAAAGACCTTGACTATTCACCTTATCAATGCCTGTCATGATTTTATAAACCTCTGTAATGTCATCCCTCAGCCTCCAACGCTCTGGGAAAAAAGTCTCAACCTAGACAGCCTCTCTCTATAACTCAAACCCTCCAGTCTCGGTAACATCTTTGTAAAATCCTTTAAGGAACATTTCCCGTTTGCTAACGTCCTTCCTATGGCAGGGTGACCAGAACTGCATGCAGCACTCCAAATGTGATCTTCCCAATGTCTTGTACAGTCATAACACCACATCCCAACTCCAAGCACCTGTAAAGACTGAGCTGAGATGGTCAATTTAATGGTTCTGCAACATAATGGGGTATCTTGGAGAATGGCTCAGATACAACATCGAAAGAAACTAGTTATTGGTGGTGTGTCAATGATTCTTGAAAGGGATGAGAAAAATATCTAGCAATGCCTCTTAAGATTAGACCTTTAGCTTTTCATACTGCAAGATGGTTATATCAGTTGGTGCTGGCTGTGCAACAGGGCCCAACCATGGTTAGCCAGCTGAGAAATTGACATTTTTCACAGAGTCTAAACAGGGCATATAGTGTGATTGGTTGACTTTTCAAAGTAACACAACTGGATCAGAAACACACAGAGGATTTCGTCCACGTTGTGAACTTGGATTGTGGGAAAATTGGACGGTGCAGAGCTGGAAGTACGATGGGCCAACTGTTTTGACGGTGCACACATACATAAAAACACAATGCACACACACACACAATTAATGAAACATCCCTACGCCCAAGAATGTGCAAAACACCCACAGGAGCAAACACAGATCAGTGTTCCCTCAAACCTGGGAAGCTGCTGCTTTCTCTCAACCTATCAATCTTCGTCCAATCTTATATATGTTAAAACCTAAGTCTGGTGTCAGTTGTTCAATTCTTGACTTGTCTCCAATACTACTTTAGCAGGACCTCATGGTGACCAATCTCTCTCTCACCCATGCCCATGATGGTCAGACATACTAGAGCTTGCTTCTGAGTTCATCGTATGTCATCCACGGAGTTAAATAAACGTGGATTGTTTAAAATATGAGAAAGTCAGCCTCTGCCACAGGACTGGATTCTGTAGGTTTCAAGTCACTCTATCTTCCAGAAAGTTCCCCATTGCAAAAGGCGGAATGATCTCCCATCTCCTGACTCTGGAGCCTCCATGAATGGCTCCTGCAGATGTCTGATTGTCAGAGTGAGTGAGGACATTATCAACTCAAACTCAATCACAACTCTCCTTTGTGTATTCACTGGGAATGTCCTGTACCCGGACTGCCCTCTTCTTGCTGTTCTATATTGACTCCCATTCCTGCAATGGCTCAATCTTAGCTCAAAAGACATCAGAGCAGGAGTAGGCAATTCGGCCTGTCATGGATAGGAGAAAGTGAGGACTACAGATGCTGGAGTTCACAGTTGAGAGTGTGGTGCTGGGAAAGCACAACAGGTCAGGCAGCATCTGAGGAGCAGGAACATCGACGTTTCGAGCATAAGCCCTTCGGTAGGAATCTGCACGAAACATCAATTCTCCTGTTCCTCAGATACACCTGACCTTCTGTGCTTTCCCAGGAACACACTCTCGAATGAGATCCTGGATAACCTGATAATCCTCAATGCCACCCTTCTGCTTTTCCCCATAACCCTCAAATCCCTCACTGATTAGCAACTTGTCTCAGCCTTGAATATACTTCATGACCCAGCCTCGACAGCCCTCTAGGGTAAAGAATTCCACAGATTCACTAAGAAATAACTCCATGCCTGTCTTAAATGGTAACTTCTTATCCTGAAATTAATCCTTCTGATCCTAGACTGTCCCTCACATCTACTCTATCGTGTCCCAGAAGAATCTTTCAAAGAACTTATATTGCCTCCTATTCTTCTAAAGTCCAATGAGTACAGACCCAACAAACTCAACCTCCCCTCATAAGACAGTCCCTCCATTCCTGAGATAAACCTAGGAAACCTTCTCTGGCCTGTCTCGAGTGTCAGTATATCTTTCCTTAGATAAAGGGGCCAAATCTGCTCAGCTTATTCCAGCTATTTTACAGTTCGCATCCTCATATTGTTCAATAACCTTAGCCCTTCGTAACTCTGTAACTTAGTTCAGACCTGCAATGCTGTGAAATCACAACGCTCCCTCAGGACTAGTGTCTTGCTCAGTGTTTGTCATCATTACCACAGCTGTGTGGTGGAGCATCTCCTCGAACCCTGGATCTTCATTTCCTTAACTCTACATTCCCTCTTCCTTTAAGACTCTATTTAAAATCTTGATCTCTGACCAAACCTTTGGACACCTGCCTTCATATTGTCTTCTTTGGCTTGATTTGTTTTTGCTCACTTGTGGAACATGGATGTTGCTGGCTCAGTCAGAATTTACTGGCCATCCCTAGTTGCCCCTTGAGAAGGTGAGCTGCCTTCTTGAATTATTGCAATTGTGCTGTAGGTAGGTGTTGTTAGGGAGGGGAAGTTCCAGGATTTCGACTCAGTGACAGTGAATGAATGGTGATATATTTCCAAGCCAGGATGGTGAATGGCTTGGAGGGGAGCTTGATGGTGTTCCCAGGTATCTTGATTAGACTTACAGTGTGGAAACAGGCCCTCCAGCCCAACAAGTCCACACCGACCCGCCGAAGCGCAACCCACCCATACCCCTACATTTACCCCTTACCTAACACTACGGGCAATTTAGCATGGCCAATTCACCTGAGCCGCACATCTTTGGACTGTGGGAGGAAACCGGAGCACCCGGAGGAAACCCACGCAGACACGGGGAGAACGTGCAAACTCCACACAGTCAGTCGCCTGAGTCGGGAATTGAACCCGGGTCTACAGGCGCTGTGAGGCAGCAGTGCTAACCACTGTGCCACCGTGCCGCCCACACCGTGCCGTATCTGTTGCCCTTGTCCTTCTAGATGGAAGTGGTTGTGGGTTTGGAAGGTACTGTCTCAGGATCTTTGGTGAATTTTTACAGGGCATCTTGGAGATAGCACACTCTACAGCTACTGAGCGTCAGTGGTAGAAGGAGTGGATGTTTATGGATGTGGTGCCATTCAAGTGGGCTGCTTTGTCCTGGATGGTGTTGAGCTTCTTGAGTGTTGTTGGAGCTGCACCCATCCAGGCAAGTGGAGAGTATTCCATCACACTCCTGACTTGGTTGTTCTATGTGGTAGATACTCTCTGTGGAGTCAGGAGGTAAGATATTTGCCTCAGTATTCCTAGGCCCTGACTAGCTCTTGTAGCCACTGTGTTTATTTGGTGAGTCTAATTCACTTTCAGGTCACTGGTAACCCACAGGCTGCTGATATTGAGGGATTCAGTGATGGTAACACTATTGAATGTAAGAGGCGGTCGTAAAATTGTATTTTATTGGAGATGGGCATTTGTTGTTCATTTTTATCTGCCCGAGCTCCTGTGAAGTGCATTGTACCATTTTGCTACATTGCAAGACACTATCAACAATTAGATTAGATTAGATTACTTACAGTGTGGAAACAGGCCCTTCGGCCCAACAAGTCCACACCGACCTGCCGAAGCGCAACCCACCCATACCCCTACATTTACCCCCTACCTAACACTACGGACAATTTAGCATGGCCAATTCACCTGACCCCGCACATGTTTGCTGTTGAAGCTTAGAAGTACGCATTCAATTTAGTTGACAACGTTTCTTATTAAATGTTGCTGTGCTACCCTCTGCCCTTCCACAATCAGCTCAGAAGTACATGATGGAGCTGATGAAGGGCTTATGCCCGAAACGTCAAAGCTCCTGCTCCTTGGATGCTGCCTGACCAAGGTCATCCCGCAACCTCCTACGCTTCAGTGAAAAGGTTCCCAGTCTTTCCAGCCTATTTTTGTAGCTGAAACCTTCCATAACTGGCAACATCCTGGTAAATCTTTTTGTGAACTGTCCGCAATGTAATAATATCCTTCCTGTATAAAAACAAATATAGGAACTGTGGCTGCTGGAAATTAGATTTAAAATCAGAAATTGCTGGAAAAGCTCAGCATCTGTGGAGAGAAATCCGAGTTATCCTTTCTGGGATCTTCCCATCCTCCCTATAACAGGCCTAGAGCAAGCTTTCTCCTCAGCGCATTCCCCAGTCCCTTCTGTGTGTCCTATCCTCACTCTTCAAGCAGCTGTTCCTGATTTTTTTTATATATAGTTGGAAGGTTTGAACAAAGTTGGAGCACAGCATCTTCCATGAGCTCAGAGGTCTCCCTCAGCGCTTTACGGCCAATGAAGCACTTTTGAAGAGTCTACACTTTTGCACTTGAGGAAGTTTGACGCACAGCATGTTCCCACTAACAGCAGCGTGACAAATGAATGCCACCTGACTGCCAAGTGGTAGAGGCAATCATATATACTGAAGATAACCCATTGAAGTTTGCGGAGAAATTTAAGGACAAAACTGCCAGACTGGTGTGTGGTAACTAGCAGTAAACAGACAACCACACTCAGATCAGCACAACTAGGATGTGATATCCAAAGATGTGCAGGTTAGGTGAATTGGCCATGCTAAATTGCCCATTGTGTTAGGTGCATTAGTCAAGGGTAAATATAGGATAGGGGAATGGGTCTGGGTAAGTTACTCTTCGGGGGGGGGGGGTCAGTTGGGCCAAAGGGTCTGTTTCCATACTGTAGGGAATCTAATCTAATCTAATCCTTTTTACTCCCGTTTACTCATGTCATTCCAGTCCATGCAGACTAGATTATTAACATCAACCCAGTTCCTGCAGCCTCTTAGGCTCCCTTCGCTGGCTCTGATATCTAAGCACACTTTCTAAGGGCAGAGAATTCCCCTTTTGGACAGGTTTCTTCAGCCTTTGGATATAGTCTGCACTCTCGTACAGTTCTCAGTCACAACAGTTTTATAATGGGCCATCAAAAGCTAATTGCTTCCTGAATAATAAACAAGCATGCAAAATAATTGATACAACATATCTACAATAAACTGCATTAAAGTAAGAAAGAAAAGCAAATAGTTTGTTATCTTACATTGAATTTTACAGTGACAGAAACAGGCCATTCCGCCCAAAGCTCTGGGAGATGTGTGAGATTGGCACAAGGAATGAGATGTCAAAACCTAAGTACTGCTCTCTGCCATGAACGTCTGGTGTACCAAGTGTCAGCATAAGCCACTGTTCTAGCGCTGCAGTGGACTAGTGGATACTTTGGTCTCTCTGAGGACATAAATGGTGCACCCTGCCACTAGGAACTTGGGTTGCTCACAGTCAGAGAATCCTGGCTTAGCTACTACATCCCAAGGCACTGTGTCTCATGATCTAGTCAGGAAGATGGGAAGTCCACTCAATGCCATTGCTCAGGTTTTGATAGATCCTCATCTTCTCTTCCTCCACAATGGGGAAAAAAAAGCTGCTTCCTATTTGATAGGGGGTGCCTTCAGATTGTGCTTTGTTTCCTGTGGTTAACTTATCAAGAACGGCTAAACAGGTTTGGACTTTATCCATGAAAGCCTGGCAGAATGAAAGGTGATCGACTTGAAAAATGGAAGATTTTGAGGAGGCTTGACAGAGTTGGGAAAGTGTTTCCACTAGAGGGGGATGGTCAAACTAGGGGCTAGTTACAGAATCAGAAGACAATAATTTAAAGGAGAGACACAAAGGAATTTCCCCTCCCAGAGAGTAGTGAATGACTATAATTATCTGCCCCCCCCCCCCATAGATCACTGAATTGTTACTTCACAAAAGGAGGCCATTGTGCCTGCACTATTAAATGAGCATCATTAACTCATGTCAATCTCCTGCTTTCTCCCCACATACTGGCACATCATTTTTATCCAAAGTGTTCATGTGACTGGCTCAGTGGAACCTGACTCCATCACATTTCCAGGCAACACATTCCCGATTTTAACAGCTCGCTGTGTGTATCACACTTGGCCCTTGCTCCTTTTTGCAGATCACTTTAAATCAATGTCCTCGTGTTCATGATCATAGATTCATAGAGTCACAGTGATATACACCACAGTATTATTACTTATCTATGGTCCTTTTATGAGTGGGAATGATTTCTCCATATTGACTCTACTGTAGTCACAGACTCATAGAGCCATGCAATATAGAAATAGCCCCTTCGGTCCAACTTATCTGTGCTGACCAGATATCCTTAATTAATCTTAGGTCACATATTCCAGCACTTGGCTCATATCCGTCTAAACCTTTCCAATTCATATACCCATCCAGATGCCTTTTAGACAATAGACAATAGGTGCAGGAGTAGGCCATTCAGCCCTTCGAGCCTGCACCGCCATTCGATATGATCATGGCTGATCATTCCTAATTAGTATCCTCTTCCTGCCTTATCTCCATAACCCTTGATTCCACTAATTTTTAAATGTTGTAGTTTTACCAGCCTCCACCACTTCCTCTGGCAGCTCATTCCACACACACATCACCCTCTGTGTGGAAAAGTTACTCCTGAGATCCCTTTTAAATCTTTCCCCTCTCACTTTAAACCTATGCCTCCTAGTTTTGGACTCCCCTACCCTGGAGAAAAGACCTTGGCTATTCACCTTATCCATGTCCCTCATGATTTTATAAGTCTCGATAAGATCACCCCTCAGCCTTCGATGCTCCATTTTGGGAAGGTGTGAGCAATGAGGAGCTGAAACAAGAGAGGACTTGAGAATCCAGGCAGATCAGCCAAGCTCCCACTGACTCATGGGGCAGGCTCAAGGGGCTGAATGGCCCACTCCAATTCCAGTTTCTTCTGTTGCTTTGTTCCATTGGCAATCAGAAAGTACAGATTCTAAATGAGTTGGCAAAAAAACACAGATTATGTCGGTTATCTGTAAGAATTACAGCTGGGGATTTTAAATTTCCAACCAAAGATTGGGACTGCCATAGTGTTAAAGGTTTAGATGGAGAGGGATTTTTTTAAGTGTGGACAAGACAATTTTCTGATTCAGCGAACAGATGTACTGATTAGAGAACGTGCAAAACTTGACCTTTTCTTGGGAAATAAGGCAGGGCAGGTGACTGAGGGGTCGATGGGGGAGCACTTTGGGGCCAGCGACCAGAATTCCATGAGTTTTAAAATAGTGATGGAAAAGGACAGACCGGATTTAACAGTTGAAGTTCTTAATTGGAGGGAGGCCAATTTTGACGGTATTAGGCAAGAACTTTCAAAAGCTGATTGGGGGCAGATGTTCGCAGGTAAAAGGACAGTTGGAAAATGGGAAGCCTTCAGAAATGAGATAACACGAGTCCAGAGAGAGTATATTCCTGTTTGGGTGAAAGGAAAGGCTGGTAGGTATAGGGAAAGCTTGATGACGAAATAAATTGAAGGTTTGGTTAAGAAAAAGAAGGAAGATATGTCAGGTATAGACAAGATAGATCAAATGAATCCTTAGAAGAGTGTAAAGGCAATAGGAATATACTCAAGAGGGAAATCAGGAGGGCAAAAAGGGGACATGAAATAGCTTTGGCAAATAGAGTTAAAAAGAATCCAAAGGGTTTTTATAAATACATTAAGGATAAAATGGTCACTAGGAAGCAAATAGGGCCCCTCAAAGGTCAGCAAGGTGGTCTTTGTCTGGAACCATAGGAGATGGGGGAGATACAAAACGAGTATTTTGCATCAGTGTTTACTGTGGAAAAGGACATGGAAGGTGCAGAATGTAGGGAAATAGATGGTGACATCTTGAAAAATGTCCTTATTACAGAGGAGGAAGTGCTGGATGTCTTGAAACACATAAAAGTTGATAAATCCCCAAGATCTGATCAGGTGTAACCTAGAACTCTGCGGGGAGCTGGAGGAGTGATTGCTGGGCCTCTTGCTGAGATATTTGTATCACCAATAGGCACAGGTGAGGTGCCAGAAGACCGGAGTTCGGTTAACGCATTGCCACTTGTTTTAAAAGGGCAGTAAAGACAAGTCAGGGAACTATAGACCGGTGAGCCTGACCTCGGTGGTGGGCAAGTTGTTGGAGGGAATCCTGAGGGACAGGATGTACGTGTATTTGGAAAGGCAAGGACTGATTAGGGATAATCAGCATGGCTTTGTGCGTGGGAAATCATGTCTCACAAACTTGAATGAGTTTTTTGAAGAAGTAACAAAGAAGATTGAAGAGGGCAGAGCAGTAGATGTGATCAATATGGACTTCAATAAGGTGTTCAAGAAGGTTTCCCATGGGACACTGGTTAGCAAGGTTAGATCACATGGAATTCAGGGAGAAGTAGCCATTTGGCTACAGAACTGGCTCCAAGGTAGAATACAGAGAGTGGTGGTGGAGAGTTGTTTTTCAGACTGGAGGCCTGTGACCAGTGGAGTGCCACAAGGATCAGTCCATTACTTTTTGTCATTTATATGAATGATTTGGATGCAAGCATAAGAAGTACAGTTAGTAAGTTTGTAAATGACAACAAAATTGGAGGTGTAATGGACAACGAAGAAGGTTACCTCAGAATACAACACGATCTTGATCAGATGGGCCAATGGGCTGAGAAGTGGCAGATGGAGTTTAATTCAGATAAATGTGAGGCCCTGCATTTTGGGAAAGCAAATCTTAGCAGGACTTATACACTTAACGGTAAGGTCCTAGGAAGTGTTGCTGAACAAAGAGACCTTGGAGTGCAAGTTCATAGCTCCTTGAAAGTGGAGTCACAGGTAGATAGGATAGTGACAAAGGCATTTGGTATGCTTTCCTTTATTGGTCAGAGTATTGAATACAGGAGTTGGGAGGTCATGTTGCAGCTGTACAAGGCATTGGTTAGGCCACTTTTGGAATATAGCATGCAAAGCTGGTCTTCCTATCAGATCTTGTGAAACTTGAAAGGATTCTGAAAAGACTTACAAGGATGTTGCCAAGTTTGGAGGATTTGAGCTACAGGGAGAGTTGGATAGGCTGGGATTGTTTTCCCTGGAGCATCGGAGGCTGAGGGGTGACCTTATCAAGGTTTATAAAAACAAGAGGGGATGAATAGAATAATTAGACAGTCTTTTCCCTGGGGTGGGGGAGTCCAGAACTAGAGGACAAAGGTTTGGGGTGAGAAGGAAAAGATATAAAAGAGACCTGAGGGGCACTTCTTTCACGCAGAGGGTGGTACGTGTATGGAATGAGCTGCCAGAGGAAGTGGTGGAGGCTGGTACAATGACAATATTGAAAAGGCATCTGGATGGATATTGAACAGGAAGGATTCAGAGGGATATGGGCCAAATGCTGGCAAATGGGACTAGATTGGTTCAGGATATGTGGTTGGCATAGATGAGTTGGACTGAAGGGGCTGTTTCCATGCCGTATGTCTCTTTGACTCAAGCTTAGCTTAGTGCTAAGTCCCAAGACAAGTCCTGACTCAACACCATGGGGACAAAACCAATGGTAGGATGCAGAGTGATACTGTGCATATATTGACAATACAGAATTGGAGTAGGGCTGCGAAAAGGCACAAGCTGGTAAAGGTTTTCATTTTGTACTCATCAATACAGTTGCAGGAATGTCTAATCCCATTGGGTGGCATGCTGGCTCAGTGTCCCGCACTGCTGCCTCACAGTGCCAGTGACCTGACTTTGATTCCAGCCTCATGTGACTGTCTGTGTGGAGTTTGAACAGTCCCCCTGTCCCTGCGTAGGTTTCCTCTGGGTGCACCGGTTTCCTCCCACAGTCCAAAGGTGTGCAGGTCAGGTGGGTTAGCCTTGGGAAATGTCAGGTTACAGGGATGGGATGAGTCTGAGTGGGATGCTTTTCAGAGGGTTCATCTGTTCAATGGACAGAATGGCCTGTTTCTGCACTGTAGGGATTCAATAGGCTCTTCAAAGTTTGCTCCCTTTGGCATTCTTCCTGCTGTACCATTGAGGGGAAAATATGCTTCGATAGTCTATTACTTTATTCAATAATGCTGAGAGAGAGCTGCACTGTATGGTGATTTGGAGTAACTTTATGTCATGTTAATGAGGCTATAAACAATCCCATGCTCTAATGTTTGTGAAACGCAGGGAGATTCTATAGGGTCTCCCACTTAGTATTTGTCTCCTTCAACAAATGCTTTTTAAAGTGATAACTAAAGCAAAGTATTGCAGATGCTGCAATTCTGAAACAAAACCAGAAAGTGCTGGAGAAACTCAGGTGATCTCGCAGAGTCTGTGGAGAGAGAAACTTTTAAGCTTTTAGAGTCCAGTGACTCCTCTTTGGAGTTGGAGAAAGGTGGAATTTGATGGTTTCTATTATGTTGATAAAGAAAATGAAGAGTGAGTGGAAAAGGAGCCCAGAGGAAAAGACAAAAGAACTGTTAATGGTAATAGGGAAGGTTAATAGATGTAAAATAGGTGTTAATGGTAGGTGTGAATAAGGGATCATTTTGCTGGGATAAACTTATTTTAAAAAGTGAAGGGTGGGGAGAAGTGGGTAATCAAGATGGAGGACAGTGTTCATGCTGGGAAGTTCTGAATGGTGTAAATTGCCAAAGAGGAAAATGGAATGCTGTTCCGCTGGCTTGTATTGAACTCCACTGGCAGGAAATTATGGCAGCAAGATGGCGCACAGCAACTGGAAGAGGGAATTTAGTCACTAATTCGTTGGTGTGTGCATGCATGTATGTAGATGTGTTTGCATGCATGTATGTGTGTGTATATATGCATGTGTGTGTGAATGCATGCATATATGTGTGGCTTGGGTGCATGTGTGTGTATGTGAATATATGTATGGCATGCATATGTGTGTATATGCACGCATTTATGTGCAGCATTCATGCATGTGTGCGTGCATGCATATATGCGTGGCATGCATGCATGTGTGTGTGCATGCATATATGTGTGGCATGCATGCATGTGTGTGTGCATGCATATATGTGTGGTATGCATGCATGTGTGTGTGCATGCATATATGTGTGGCATGCATGCATTGTGTGCATGCATAGATGTGTGGTATGCATGCAGGTGTGTGTGTGTACGCATGCATATATGTGTGGCTTGCATGCATGGATGTGTGCATGAATATATGTGTGGTTTGCATGATGTATGTGTGTATGCATGTATAAATATGTGGCAGACGTGCATGCGTGTGCATGCATATATGTGTGGCATGCATGCGTGTGTGTGCATGCATATATGTGTGGCATGCGTGCATGAATATATGTGTGGTATGCATGCAGGTGTTTGTGTATGTAAGCATATATGTGTAGCTTGAGTGCATAGATGTGTGCATGAATATAAGTGTGGTGTGCATGCAGTTATGTGAGTATGCATGGATACATGTGTAGCTTGTGTGCATGGATGTGTGCATGAATATAAGTGTGGCATGCATTCATGTGTGTGTGCATGCATACATGTGTGGTATGCATGTAGGTGTGTGTGTGCACATGCATATATGTGTGGCTTGTGTGCATGAATATATGTGTGGTATGCATGCAGGTATGTGAGTATGCAAGCATATATGTGTGGCATGCATGCATGTGTGTGCGTGTTTGTGTGCATGTGTTTGTATGTGAATGTGCGTATGCTTGTGTGTGTGCAAGGATCCATACATGCATGTGTGTACACGCTTACATCTGTGTGTGTCTGTCTGTGTTTGTTTACATAAGTGCATGTGTGTGTTCGTGTGCATAAGTGAGTGCAAGTGTATATGTGTGCGTGTGTGGATAAGTGTGTGTCTGTGTGTGAGTGTTCCTTACGATACCCAAATTGGCTGCTATTTTCTAATGTAGGTTTAACTCTCTCTCTTCACTCTGTAGCTATCAATGCCTCTTCAAGGGACATTGTAAACACACAGGGAGTTGTTTTTAAAACAATCTTTAAGCTTCTCTACTTACGGAGCCCTTGTCAGGTGGAGGTGTGAGGATAATGGGCAAATCCCATCATCTCCTCTGTCACAGGAAATTACTCTGAATGCAGTATCATCTACATAACAAGGCCCTGAGCTGACCCTTTCATTTCACACCTCAGTAAAGGTCCTGTCTTTCTGAAATGTTTAGAAATCATTTGAATGCAACAGCAGATCATGGTCAGAAGAGGTCACTGGCCGTTCTGTCAATTGAAGACATTATTATGCACTTTGCTAAACCTCCTCACTGACTCCCTCCCTCTCTCTCCTTGGAAGCAGTTGTGCAATTTAGTGGTATGCTCACATTTGCTCTATATTAGCAGTGACCGATGCAGAGTTGAATGGCAATTTGCAACGTCCGATATTGTTCAGAGTGAAGAGAAGTAATCTGGTTCATATGTGACTCCAATCCAATGTGGTTTTACTCATAGCTGTGCTCTAGAACAGCTTTGTGAGTCACTTCAGTCAAGACAGCTCAGACTGGGCAATAGATGACTTCTTTGCCAACAACCCCTACCTTCACAGCTGCTGAACAGGACCTAATGCCGGCTGTGATTATGTTACTTTGATCTCCAGATGTAAAAGGGTATCACAAAGCCATCACAGCTGTTCCCCTTAGGTGAAGGGTCAATAGCAAGAGGGCACAACTTTAAGGTGAAGGGCAGGAGGTTTAGAGGGGCTTTAAAGCAAAACTGTTTCACCTGGAGGTCTGGAACACGCTGCCTGGGTGTGGACAGCATGGTGGCTCAGTGGTTAGCACTACCGCCTCATAGCACCAGGGACCCGGGTTCGATTCCACCCTCAAGTAAGTCTTACTCTTTCCCTATTGCTCCAATTTTATATTGCCTTCATATGTCAATCTGACTCTTTTTTGAAAGTTATTATTAAACCAAATTCCCCAATACTTGCAGTCTATTCCACACCCCAACAACTCACTGTATAACAGCCTGTTTTCTCATATTATTAGTGATGCCTCTGCCAATCGATATTAATCTATGTCTCCTACTTACTGACCCTTCAGTCAATGGAAACATTGAACAATTCACCTGACACGGGGTTACCTCAATCAGACCAATCAAAATGCAAGGAATTGCATAGCATCCAGAACAATGGGGACATCCTGGCAATGTTGCTGGATAGGTAATCCAAAATTCCAGTCAGGTGCATGCATTCAGGTCCCATGGCAATGTACAGAATTTAAGTTGAACAACTAAATCTTCAACGTTTTAAAAATTCAACCGCAGATATGGGGGTCACTGGCTAGGCCCACATTTATTGCCCATCCCTAATTGCCCAGAAGGCAGGAGGACAGTTAAGAAACAAGGGTTGAGAGTATGTTGCTGGAAAAGGACAGCAGTTTAGGCAGCATTCGAGGAACTGGAGAGTCAGCATTTCGGGCCAAAGCCCTTCATCAGGAATGGGACTTGTGGGATGGGGCTGAGAGATATATGGGAACTGGACGAAGGGGGTGAAGGTCACTGAGAATGTGATAGGTAGATGAAAGTGAGAGAGAAGGTGATTGGTCTGAGTGGAAGGTGGGGCAGATGGATGGGGAGGAAGGTGGACAGGTAGAAGACATCAAGAGGGTGATGCCAAGTTTGAGGTTTGCATCTGGGATAAGGTGGGGGAGAGGGGAAATGAGGAAACTGGTGAAATCCACATTGATGCTGTGAGATTGGAGGTTCCCGAGATGGAAGATGAGGAGTTCTTCCTCCAGGCATCAGGTGGCTAGGAAATGGTGATGGAGGAGGCCCAGGACCTGTCCTGACAGAACCCCCCTGGTCTTCACCTTCCACCCCATCTCCGGATACATTGCATCATCCTCCGTCATTTCGACCATCTGTATAAGGATCCCACCACCAGAGATATATTTCCATCTCGACCCCTATCCACTTTCCATAAAGACCATTCCCTCTTCTACTTCCTAGTCAGGCCCAAGTCCCGCACCAACCCACCCTCCCCTCCTGGCACCTTCCCCTGCCACTGTAGGAATTGCAAAACCTGCACCCACACCTCCTCCCTCACCTCCATCCCAAGGCCACAAAGGAGCCTTCCATATCCAACGTTTTACCTGCACATCCACACATGTCATTTACTGTATCCGTTGCTCCCGATGTGGTCTCCTCTATACTGGGGAGACAGATCAATGACTCACAGAGCGCTTCAGAGAACACCTCTAGGACATCCGCACCAACCAACCCCATTGCCCAACAGCTGAACACTCTGTCCTGGACCTCCTCGATCACCACACCCTAACCACCCAATGCTGGAGAAAGAACGCCTCATCTTCTGCCTCAGAACCCTCCAACGCCAATCCTCAATGCGGATTTCACCAGTTTCCTCTTTTCCCCTCCTCCCACCTTATCCCAGATCCAAACTTCCAACATGGACCTGCTCTCATGACCTGCCCTACCTGCCCATCTTACGTTCCACCTATCCACTCCACCCTCCCCTCTGACCTATCACCTTTATCCCCACCTTCGAAAATATATCGCAATCTCAGCTACCTTCCCCACAGCACCACCACCAACCCCCCCCCCCTCCCATTTATCTCACCATCTCCTTGGCTCAAAGCCTCATTCCTGATGAAGGGCTTATGGCCTGAAACGTTGATTCTCCTGCTCCTCGGATGCTGCCTGACCTGCTGTGCTTTTCCAGCACCACACTCTCCACTCTGATCTTCAGCATTTGCAGTCTCACTTTCTCCTAGTTAAGAGTCAACCACATTGCTGGGGGTCTGGAGTCACATGTAGGTCAGACCAGGTAAGGATGGCAGTCTCCTTCTCGAAAGGACATATATGAACCAGATGGTAATTGACAATTAATTTGTGGTTATCATTAGACTCTGATTTCCAAATTCTTTATTGAATTTGAATTCCACCATCAGCTGTGGCAGGGTCCCCTGAACATTACCTGGGTCTTTGGATTAACAGTCTAGTGATAATACGATGAGGCCATCACCTCCCTGCCATAGTCTACATCACCGTCTCAGTAATATTGCTTATGGTAGTTATTATTAATTGTTTGTAACCCCATTTGGTTCATTCATGTCCTTTTAGGGATAGAAATCTGTCATCCTTACCTGGTCAAGCCTACATGTGACTTCAGACCCACAGCGACGTGTCGATTTGGAATGGTACAGTAAACCATTCCCAAAGGGGATTATGGGATTGGAAACAGATGCTCCATGCTAACCATGTCACATCCAATGTCAGAGTCAAAACAAAAAATAGTAATTTGACCAATTTACTTTGTACTTTTGAATAATCTAAATGACACCAGTTGTGATGAATAGGATAGATGCATTCAAAAGGAAGACAAGTGAACAGGTAAGAAAAAAAGGAATGGAAGGATTGGATATAAAATGGACTTAATTTCAGTGGGGCCAGAGAGTTGAAGGATATAATGAAGAGCTAACCTATGACACATTGGTGTTTGTAAAATCTTCCTTAGTGCTCTGTTTTGACACCATCACCTTGATAACTTGTCATAATCTCTCCACCTTAATTAGTTTGTACAGTTTTAGATTACTTGTTACTTTGGTTAGACCGTCATCATGTGACTCTAATACATATCATGTTATTCCAGCCATTTGGTTTGTCTCCAGCACCATCTTATATTTGACCTTTTTTAATGATCTGTCTGCCTTAATTAATCAGGATGAATGAAGGAGCAGCCTCCGAAAACTTGTACTTCCAAATAAACCTTTGGACTGGTGTTATGTAATTTTTAACTTAATTAATCAGATCATGGGTCATCCCTTCACTTGTTATTCAACTGTTGACAGTTTACTGCTGCCTGACAATTTTGATCACCTGCAGAGACTAGTCATTCAGTCTTTTGACACTCATCATTACCTCAGACATTTCTGTGGGCAGCAATGAAAAATCAGAATGGTGTGTTGCTTCCCTGGTGCCAGGATCAAGGATGTCTCAGGAGAGGGTGCTGGCCCCTCTCACGGGGGAGAGGGGCCAGCAAGAGGTCTTTGTCCACATTGGAACCAATGACATAGGAAGAGGAAAGGTTGAGATTCTGAAGGAAGATTACAGACAGTTAGGCAGGAATTTAAAAGGGAGGTCCTCGAGAGTAGTAATATCTGGATTACTCCCGGTGCTACGAGCTAGTGAGGGCAGGAATAGGAAGATAGAGCAGATGAATGCATGGCTGAGGAGCTGGTGTATGGGAGAAGGATTCACATTTTTGGATCATTGGAATCTCTTTCGGGGTAGAAGTGACCTGTACAAGAAGGATGGATTGCACCTAACTTGGAAGGGGACTAATATACTGGCAGGGAGAGCTGTTCAGGAGGATTTAAACTAGTAAGGTGGGGGGGCGGGGTGGGTGGTGGTGTTGGGACCCAGAGAGATAATGAGGAAAGAGGTCAATCTGAGACTGATACAGTTGAGAACAAAGACAAATCAAACAGTCAGGGCAGGCAGGGACAAGGTAGGGCTAATAAATTAAACTGCATTTATTTCAATGCAAGAGGCCCAACAGGGAAGGCAGATGAACTTAGGGCATGGTTAGGAACATGGGACTGGATAGCATAGCAATTACGGAAATATGGCTCAGGGATGGGCAGGACTGGCAGCTTAATGCTCCAGGATACAAATGCTACAGGGAGGATAGAAAGGGAGGCAAGAGAGGAGGGGGAGTGGTGTTTTTGATAAGGGATAGTATCACAGCTGTGCTGAGGATGGATATTCCCAGAAATGTCAGGGACTGTCAGAGAATCCAGGAGGATATAGATAGACTGGAGAGTTGGGTAGAAAGATGGCAGATGGTTTTCAATCCAGACAAATGTGAGGTGATGCATTTAGGCTAGACTAATTCTAGAGTGAATTATATAATGAATGGAAAAGCTTTGGGAAATGTTGATGGGCAGAGAGATCTGGGAGTGCAGGTCCATTGTACCCTGAAGGTGGCTGCACAGGTGGACAGAGTGGCCAAGAAGGCAGATAGCATGCTTGCCTTCATTGGATGGGGTATTGAGTATAAGAGCTGGCAAGTCATGTTAAAATTGTACAAGACATTGGTTCAGCCACATTTAGAATACTGTGTACTGTTCTGGTCACCGCATTACCGAAAGGATGTGGACGCTTTGGAGAGGGGGCAGAGATTGTTTACGAGGATGTTGCCTGGTATAGAAGGTGCTAGCTATGAAGCGGGGCTGAGTAGTTTAGGTTTATTTTCATTAGAAAAAAGGAGATTGAGGGGGTACCTGACTGAGATGTACAAAATCATGAAAGGTATAGCCAGGGTGGGTAGAGACAAGCTTTTTCCCAGGGTGAAGGATTCCATAAGGAGAGGTCGCACTTTCAAGGTGAGAGGTGGAAAGTTTAAGGGGGATACACACGGCAAGTACTTCACACAGAGGGTGGTGGGCATCTGGAATGCATTGCCAGCAGAGGCGGTAGAGACAGGCACAGTAGATTCATTTAAGATGCGTCTGGATAAATGCATCAGTAGGTGGGGAGCAGAGGGATACAGATACTTAGGAATTGACCGACAGGTTTAGACAGTAGATTTGGACTGGCTCAGGCTTGGAGGGTCAAGGGGCCTGTTCCAGGGCTGTAAATTTTCTTTGTTCTTTGAAATACGTCCAGGGAAGTTATTTGGATGGAATTGAGAAATAAAAAAGGGATGATCACCTTATTGGGATTGTATTATAGACCCCATAATAGTCAGAGGGAAATTGAGAAACAAAATTGTAAGGAGATCTCAGCTATCTGTGAAGAATAGGGTGGTTATGGTAGGGGATTTAACTTTGCATACATAGACTGGGAGTGCCATAGTGTTAAGGGTTTAGATGGAGAGGAATTAGCTAAGTGTGCACAAGAAAATTTTCAGATTCATCATATGGATTTACCTACTAGAGAAGGTGCAAAATTTGGCAAAATTGGGGACTGCAGATGCTGGCGATCAGAGCTGAAAAATGTGTTGCTGGAAAAGCGCAGCAGGTCAGGCAGCATCCAAGGAGCAGGAGGATCGACATTTCGGGCATAACCCCTTCTTCAGGAATGAGGAGGGTGTGCCAAGCAGGAAAAAAAAGGTAGGGAGGAAGGACTTGGGGGAGGGGCATAGGGAATGCGATAGGTGGAGGGACGTTAAGGTGAGGGTGATAGGCCGGAGAGGGGATGGGGGCGGAGAGGTCGGGAAGAAGATTGCAGGTCAAGAAGGCGGTGCTGAGTCCGAGGGCTGGGACTGAGATAAGGTGGGGGCAGGGAAAAGGAGGAAGTGGGAGAAATCTGCATTCATCCCTTGTGGTTGGAGGGTTCCTAGGCGGAAGATGAGTCGCTCTTCCTCCAGGCATCATGTTGCCATGGTCTGGCAATGGAGGAGGCCAAGGACCTGTTTGTCCTTGGCGGAGTGGAAGGGGGAGTTAAAGTGTTCAGCCACAGGGCGGTTGGGTTGGTTGGTGCGGGTGTCCCAGAGGTGTTCTCTGAAACATTCCGCAAGTAGGTGGCCTGTCTCCCCAATGTAGAGGAGACCACATCGGGTGCAGCGGATGCAGTAAATGATGTGGGTGGAGGTGCAGTTGAATTTGTGGTGGATATGGAAGGATCCCTTGGGGCCTTGGAGGGAAGTGAGGGGGGAGGTGTGGGCACAAGTTTTGCAAGTGAGGGGGGAGGTGTGGGCGCATGTTTTGCAAGTGAGGGGGGAGGTGTGGGCACAAGTTTTGCACCCACCTCCCCCTCACTTCCCTCCAAGGTGCAAAACTTGCACCCACACTTCCCCCCTTACTTCACTCCAAGGCCCCAAGGGATCCTTCCATATCCATCACAAAATCAACTATACATCCACACACATCATTTACTGCATCCGCTGCACCCGATGTGGCCTCCTCTACATTTGGAGACTGGCCGCCTACTTGCGGAACGTTTCAGAAAACACCTCTGGGACACCAGCACCAACCAACCCAACCCCCCCATGGCTGAACACTTTAACTCCCCCTCTCACTCCGCCAAGGACAAGCAGATACTTGGCCTCCTCCATCACCATACCATGGCAACACGACGCCTGGAGAAGAGCGCCTCATCTCCTGCCTAGGAACCCTCCAACCACTAGGGATGAATGCAGATTTCTCCAGCTTCCTCATTTCCCCTCCCCCACCTTACCTCAGTCCCAACTCGAACTCAGCACCGCCTTCTTGACCTGCAATCTTCTTCCCGACCTCTCCGCCCCCAACACCTCTCCGGCCTGTCACTCTCACCTTAACCTCCTTCCACCTATTGCATTCCCAACGCCCCTCCCCCAAGTCCTTCCTGACTGCAGATGCTAGAGATTAGAGTCAAGATTAGAGTTGTGCTGGAAAAGCACAGCAGGTCAGGCAGCATCTGAGGAGAAGGAAAATCGACGTTTCAGGCAGGAGTCCTTCATCAGAAGTAAGCCTCATTCCTGATGAAGGGCTCTTACCTGAAGCATTGATTTTCCTGCTCCTCAGATGCTGCCTGACCTGCTGTGCTTTTCCAGCACCACTCAAAAGATGCAAAACTTGACCAACTCTTGGGAAATAAGGCAGGGCAGGTGACTGAGGTGTCAGTGGGGGAGCACTTCAGGGCCAGTGACCATAATTCTGTTTGTTTTAAAATAATGATGGAAGAGGATAGACCAGATCTAAAAGTTGAAGTTCTAAACTGGAGAAAGGCCAATTTTGACGGTATTAGGCAAAAACTTTCAAAAGTTGATTGGGGGCAGATGTTCACAGATAAAGGGACGGCTGGAAAATGGGAAGCCTTCAGAAATTAGATAACAAGAGTCCAGAGAAAGTACATTCCTGTCAGGGTGAAAGGAAAGGCTGGTAGGTATAGGGAATGCTGGATGACAAAAGAAATTGAGGCTTTGGTCAAGAAAAAGAAGGAAGCAAATGTCAGGTACAGACAGGATGGATCGAGTGAATCCTTAGAAGAGTATAAAGACAGTAGGACTATACTTAAGAGGGAAATCACGAGGGCAAAAGGGGACATGAGATAGCTTTGGCAAATAGAGTTAAGAAGAATCCAAAGGGTTTTTATAAATACATTCAGGACAAAAGGGTAATTATGGAGAGAATAGGGCCCCTCAAAGATCAACAAGATGGCCATTGTGTGGAGCCGCAGGAAATGGGGTAGATACTAAATGAGTATTTTGCATCGGTATTTATTGTGGAAAAGGACATGGAAGACATAGAATCTCTACTATAAAATCTTGTAAAATGTCCATTTTACAGCAGAGGAAGTGCTGAATGTCTTGAAATGCATAAAAGTGGATAAAACCCCAGGACTTGATCAGGTGTACCCTAGATCTCTGTGGGAAGCTAGGGAAGTGATTGCTGGACTTCTTTCTGAGATATTTGTATCATCGATAGTAATAGGTGAGATGCCGGAAGACTGAAGATTGGCAAATGTGGTGCCACTGTTTAAGAAGGGTGGTAAGGACAAGCCAGGGAACTATACCAGTGAGGCCGCACTTGTAGTGTTGTGTTCAGTTTTGGTCTCCTTGCAAGAGGAGGGGTGTTATTAAACTGGGAAAAAGAAATTTACAAGGATGTTGCCAGGACTCAATGGTCTGAGTTATAGGGAGAGGTTGGCCAAGCTAGGACATTTTATCTTTACAGCATAGGTCACTGAGGAAGGATGTTATAGAAGTGGATAAGATCATGAGAGGCATGGATAGGGTGAATGCACTCAGTCTTTTTCCCAGAACTGGGGAATCGAGGACTAGAGGGCATCAGTTTAAGGTTAGAGGGGAAAGAATAAAAGGGAACCTGAGGGGCAACTTTTTTATACAGAGGGTGGTACGCATATGGAATGAGCTGCTAATGGAAGTGGTTGAGGCGGGTACATTAACAACATTTAAAAGGCATTTTGGACAATTACATGGATAGGAAAGGATTAAAAGGATATGGGGGTAAAAAGTGAGATCTGCAGATGCTGGAGATCAGAGCTGAAAATGTGTTGCTGGTTGAAGCACAGCAGGTTAGGCAGCATCCAAGGAACAGGAAATTCGACGTTTCGGGCCAGAGCCCTTCATCAGGAATCCTGATGAAGGGCTCTGGCCCGAAATGGCGAATTTCCTGTTCCTTGGATGCTGCCTAACCTGCTGTGCTTTAACCAGCAACACATTTTCAGTTAAAAAGGTATGGGCCAAGTGCAGGGAAATGGGGTTAGTGTGGATGGACAGTTCGGTCAGCAAGGACCAGTTTGGGCCGAAGGGCCTGTCTATAGTTCTCTATGAGTCTGTGAGGTTGGACCATATTCTTCTTTTCATACCTATCGTTTACTCCCTTTTTACAGCTCTATTATTCCTTTACGCCTATTAACACCCCTTTATCCTGTGCATTGGGCAACTTCAATATCTTTTCCACTCTCTGCTCCTCCTCGTCCACCAACCGCGAAAAAATACTGACCATTTTCCAGCCCTTTTCACTTCTGAAGAAGAGTCATATCAGATCCGAAACCTCAACTCTGCTTCTCTTTCCACAGATGATGCCACAGGGTCTGCTAAGTTTCTCCAGCAATTTCTGCTTCCATTTGAGGAAGGAAGAGTGGGCAGAATGCCCTCCTTGTGCACTGCGTGATTGTAAATGTCCGTCTGCTTCCAGAAACTAACAGGAGCAATCCATCCCTCGTTTGACAGAAACTGCCTGGCAGGGCCAGTTATCTGTTAATTAGTTCAATGTGGTTGCCTGAATAGGTGCTAATTACTGTAGCAGGAAGCTTATTTAGCAGTTACAAGTTCATTGAGTCACCCACCTCTAGAAAGACAGAGAATCGTAGAATCATACACTGCAGAAGAGGCCCTTTGGCCCACCAAGTCTACATGAACAAAACCTACTCCCAATCTACGCTAGCCATGCTCACTGGTATTTGTCCCATTACCTTAAATATCATGGCATTTCAAGTGCTCATCCAAATACTTTTTATAGGGTAAAATCTTAGAATTACTACAGTGTGGAAGCAGGCCATTGAGTCCATGCCATCCTTCCAAAGAGTATCCCATCCCATCCTTAACCCTACACTTCCCATGGCTAATCCACCTAGCCCATACATCCCAGGGACAATCCTCATTTTCTCCCAATTTCCCACATTGTAGATTGGAGTGGTGCTGGAAAAGCACAGCAGTTCAGGCAGCATTCGAGGAGCAGGAAAATTGATGTTTCGGGCAAAAGCCCTTCATCAGGAAGAGAGGCAGAGTGCCTGCAGGGTGGAGAGATAAATGAGAGGAGGGTGGGGTGGGGAGAAAGTAACATAGAGTACAATAGGTGAGTGGGGGTGGGGATGGAGGTGATAGGTCAGGGAGGAGGGTGGAGTGGATAGGTGGAAAGGGAGATAGGCAGGTAGGACAAGTCATGGGGACAGTGCTGAGCTGGAAGGTTGGAACTGGGGTGAGGTGGGGGAAGGGGAAAACTGGTGAAGTCCACATTGATGCCCTGGGGTTGAAGTGCTCTGAGACGGAAGATGAGGCGTTCTTCCTCCAGGCGTCTGGTGGTGAGGGAGCAGCGGTGAAGGAGGCCCAGGACCTCCATGTCCTCAGCAGAGTGGGAGGGGGAGTGGAAATGTTGGGCCACAGGGCGGTGTGGTTGATTGGTACGAGTGTCCCAGAGATGTTCCGTAAAGCGCTCAGCTAGGAGGCACCCAGTCTCCCCAGTGTAGAGGAGACCGCATCGGAAGCAATGGATGCAATAAATGACATTGGTGGATGTGCAAGTAAAACATTGATGGATGTGGAAGGCTCCTTTAGGGCCTTGGATGGAGGTGAGGGAGGACTTGTGGGCACAGATTTTGCAATTCCTGCGGTGGCAGGGGAAGGTGCCAGGACGGGAGGGTGGTTTGTTGGGGGGCGTGGTCCTGACCAGATAAATCAGGAGGAAGGGCTTTTTCCCAAAACATCAATTTCCTGCTCCTCAAATGCTGTCTGACCTGCCATACTTTTCCAACACCACTCTAATCTTGACTAGCATTTATTGCCCATCCCTAATTACCCCGGTAAACATGATCAGCAGTGCTCTGAAAGCTAGTGCTTCCAAATAAACATGTTGGACTATAACCTGGATATGTGTGACTTTTAATTTTACCCTGGGAAAGATAGTGCTGAATGCCTTCTTCAACCACTGCAGTCCATGTGCTGTAGATAGGCCCACAATGCTGATTGGGTGTTCAAGGATTTTGACCCAGCCACACTGAAGGAACGATGATATATTTCCAAGTCAGAATGGTGAGTGGAAGGAGAAAGCGAGGACTACAGATGCTGGAGACCAGAGTTGAAAAATGTGGTGCTGGATGAATGTAGATTTCTCCAGCTTCCTCATTTCCCACTCCCCCCACCTTATCTCAGTCCCAGCCCCTGGATTCAGCATCACTCTTGACCTGCAATCTTCTTCCCGATCTCTCCACACCCACCCCCCTCTCCGGCCTATCACCCTCACCCTCACCTCCTTCCACCTATCGTATTCCCAGTGCCCCTCCCCCAAATTCCCTCCCCGTCTACCTTTTATCTCAGCCCACTTGGCACACCAGCCTCAGTCCTGAAGAAGGCCCGAAACGTCGATTCTCCTGCTCCTCGGATGCTGCCTGGCCTGCTGTGTTTTTCCAGCACCACATTTTCCAACTCTGGTGAGTGGAAGGATTTGGAAGGTGCTGACTGAGGTGAATTTCTGTTGTGCATCTTGTAGTTAGTACATACTACTGAGCACCGGTGAAGGAGGCAACAGTTCAAAAAGTGAGTTTCGAGAAGATTTATAACTCAGGTTGAGGTTCTGGATGTAGGTTTGCTCGCTGAGCTAGCAGGTTCATTTTCAGAGGTTTTGTCACCATACTAGGTAACATCTTCAGATGAAGGCTTCGTCTGAAGCCTCACTGAAGATGTTACCGAGTATGGTGACGAAACGTCTGAAAATGAACCTGCCAGCTCAGCGAGCAAACCACCACCTTCTCAGGGGCAACAAGGGATGGACAATAAATGCTGGACCAGCCAGTGATACATATGGGTAAATAAAAGAAAAAAAGATGATTATTTAAACAGAAACCATATTCAGGGTTCTAGGGAAAAGCCAGGAGACACATATATAATGCTGATTCAGAGGGCCAGTACAGAAGGTATGGGCTGAACGGCCTCTTCTGTGACACACCGTTTCACAGGAAAGAAATTAAATCAGCTCCATTATTTGTTAATGGCTTTATGTTTCTCACTCCTGCAGCAGGGGATTAATCTTCAATTCCTGGAGCCTCCAGGACAAAATTTCTTTGAGGATTGGCAGACGTCACTGTGATCTGTAAACATGTTTGTACACTACCACTAATTCATATCATTCTTTTGTCACCTCGAGCTACACAGACATTGTCCAAATGTCAACAACAACTGTCTTTCAAAATCAGTCTGTGAAAAATTGGCTGGGTGTTCCATATTAAAAAAAAGCTTCCTGTTATTTTTGTGAAGAGCTGGGGGAGAGGTAGAGAAGAGAGTAGAGAGAGAAAGGTTAGACGGGGAGTTAGAATTGGCATCAGTTTTCAAATCAGTCTTGAATTATCGAGCATTGGATATAAAACCCTCCCCCTCCTCCACCAAATGCTCCGATCCCCTGCTGGAACGGAATGCACAATCTGTTCTTGATGTTCCAGGCAAGTACTATTCAACAGAATGTCATTGTCAGCCTGCTAATACATGTTCCATAATGCACCCCATACCTGCACCAAGCGTGTAGCAGTGAACAACCCCAATGAACTACTGACTTGCATGTTTTGTTATTTGTTTCACTATTTTCAGCACTTTATCGGTAATCTGCTTTATCAATGGTTTCCAACATCTAATCATCAGTTTAGGTTGTCTCAGAATCAGGGTTATTATTAAGGTGCAGGAGGCCAATCAGTCCATCCTGCCTGAACTCTATTATCTTGTCCAATTGCATGACCTAGCGGCAATCTCCTGTTTCTTCCCCCATGTCCCTGAGTGCCGTTACTATCTTAAAAACCATCTGATGCCCCTCTGAATGTCCTGATTCAACCTGCTTCCCTTCTATTTCCAGGGTGCAGATTGGGGTGGGGGCTGAAAATGTGTTGCTGGAAAAGCGCAGCAGGTCAGGCAGCATCCAAGGAACAGGAGATTCGACGTTTCGGGCATCACGTCGAATCTCCTGTTCCTTGGATGCTGCCTGACCTGCTGCGCTTTTCCAGCAACACATTTTCAGTTCTGATCTCCAGCATCTGCAGTCCTCACTTTCTCCTTGCAGATTGGGATGGACAAAGTCAGAAGTCACACGACACCGGGTTGCAGTCCAACAGGTTTATTTGAAACCACAAGCTTTTGGAGCACTGCCCCTTCATCAATGTGTAAGAAGAAGTTTTTGCTCATTTTTGCTCATAATTTTGCTGCAAGTTTTCTCACAAAAGCCACTTTCACTAATAAATTGCTAGATGCAATACAAGTTCAAGATGGACTCTTGAACTGACAGTTTGGTGAAAAATGATTGGTTTCTGCATCTTCAGAGACACTAGTTGGCCCTATCAGTGCCTAGGATTTTTTGTCGACACAAGCCACTACCAACCCAAGCTTTGTAAATTCAGAATTGTGTTTGTTGATTCATTCATGCCCTAATCAATGTTGCCTCACTGGAGGATTAGCTTTTGAAAGAACACTCAATCATCTCCAATAGAAAGGTGTGACACCTTTTGGATAGCATTGCATTTAAGTGCATTGTAATCATTTCTACAGGATACCTATTGCATTTTTTTATCATTGTAATGCACTGCAATGATCCAGGTAAGCTTATTGTACATCATGTTCTACATTAATGTATTCAAAAGAAACTTTCTTATGTTTGAGATTTCCTCTTACAACCTTGTTACATTAAGAATGTTGTCAGTTTCTCAAAAACTAAGATTTCAAATGTACTGAATTAACAGCACCAGCTTGCATTTCACATTCACTGATCCTGTTGAGTTTGACCTATTTAAGAATCATCACCTTATTTGCATGGTTACCAGCAATGAGCTACTTGGACACTGTGAGTGATTCCCTGAGCAGACAGAGAGGTGGAGAACCTAGAATATCTAGAACCTGGTGCTGGAAAAGCGCAGCAGGTCAGGCAGCATCCGAGGAGCAGGAGAATCGGCATTTCGGGCAAAAGGCCTTCATCAGGAATGAGGCTGTGAGCTGAGGGGGCTGAGAGATAAATGGGAGGGGGGGGTGGGGCTGGGGTGAAGGTGGCTAAGATTGCGATAGGTGGATGGAGGTACAGGTCATGGTGATCGAACATAGAGCATTAAACAATACAGTGCAGAACAGGCCCGAGGGCCCTTGATGTTGTGCTGACCTGTGAACTAATCTAAGCCCATCCCCCTACACTATCCCATCATCATCCATGTGCTTATCCAAGGATTGTTTACATCTCCCTAATGTGGATGAGTTGACTACATTGGCAGGTAGGGCATTCCATGCCCTTATCACTCTCTGAGTAAAGAACCTGCCTCTGACATCTATCCTAAATCTATCACCCCTCAACTTGTAGCTATGCCCCCTCGTACAAGCTGACAGCATCACCCTAGGAAAAAAGACTTTCACTGTCTACCCTATCTAATCCTCTGATCATCTTGTATGTCTCTATCAAATCCCCTCTTAGCCTTCTTCTCTGCAATGAAAACAGACCCAAGTCTCTCAGCCTTTCCTCATAAGACCTTCCCTCCAGACCAGGCAACATCCTGGTAAATCTCCTCTGCACCTTTTCCAATGATGTCACATCCTTCCTGTAATGGGGCGACCAGAACCGTACACAATATTCCAAGTACGGCTGCACTAGGGTTTGTGTAGTTGCAGCGTGATATTGTGGCTCCCGAACTCAATCCCTCTACCAATGAAACCTAACACACAGTATGCCTTCTTCACAGCACTCTCCACCTGGGTGGCAACTTTCAGGGATCTATGAACTCCAAGATCCTTCTACACACCTACACGACCAAGAATCTTTCCAATGACCCAGTATTCTGCCTTCCTGTTATTCTGCCCAAAATGAATCATCTCACATTTATCTGCATTGACCTCCATTTGCCACCTCTCAGCCCAATTCTACAGTTTATCCAAGTCCCCCTGCAGCCTGTAACATTCTTCCAAACTGTCCACTACTCCACCGGCTTTAGTGTTATCTGCAAATGTACTAATCCATCCACCTGTGCCTGCATCTAAGTCATTTATAAAAATGACAAACAGCAGTGGTCCCAAAACAGACACTTGTGGCACACCATTAGTAACTGGACTCCAGGCTGAATATTTTCCATCAAACACCAGTTGCTGTCTTCTTTCAGAAAGCCAGTTTCTAATCCAAACTGGTAAATCACCCTCAATCCCATGCCTCTGCATTTTCTCCAACAGCCTACCATGTGGAACCTTATCAAAGGTTGGAAGGGAAGGTGGAGGGATTAGGTGGGAAGGGAGATGGACAGGTCATGAGGGCAGTGCCGAGTTGGAGGACCTTAGATAAGAAGAGGTGAGGGGAAATGAGGAAACTGGTGAAATCCACATTGATGCGGTGAGGTTGAAGTGTTCCAAGGTTAAAGAATGTGGAGTCCAACTGAAAACAGTAAAGATAAAATAGAATGGGGATCACAGTTCTGTGGAAGTGGGGATTTGTTGGAGTGGTGGAGGGGGGTGGTGGGAGCAGTGGAGGGGGTGGGGAGAGCTGCTGGATGCACAGATGAAAGACATTGTGGGAGTTTTTATGTTGTGTGGTGTGTTTCAAACCTTTTTCGTCTTTAATGTGCATGACATCTCAGGCACCTTATGTCAGGAGCCTCACTGGGTGGATGACAATGATCCTCAAGAACTTGTGACTAATGTGGGCTGGCATGGTGGCTCAGTGGTTAGCATGGCTACCTCACAGTGCCGGGGCCCGAGGTTCAATTCCAGCCTCAGGTGACTGCTTGCGTGGGGTTTGCATGTTTTCCTGATGTTCATGTAGGTTTCTTCTGGGTGCTGTGGTTTCCTCTGATAGTCCAACGATGTGCATGTAATGTGGATTGGCCACGGGGAATGTGGGGTTAGAGTGGGTCTGGGTAGGACACCCTTCAGAGGATCGGTGTGGGCCCAATTATCCGCATCCAAACTGTAGGGATTCTGATTCCACAGGATAAGTGGATTTTGAGTAATAAATGCCAACCATTCAAATAGTGCCCATTACCCAAATGTGCATTTTTATAAAGAGCGTTCAGCTCAGCTTTATACTGCCACAAAACCAATAGTTATATCTTCTGAAATTCACACAATAGAAGTTATGTGATGGTACTGGAGAGGCTGCAGAGGAAATTTACCAGGACGTTGCCTGGGCTGGAGAGGTTCAGTTGTGGCAAGTAATCATCACCCTAACAGCCCATAGGGAGTGGCCTCTCATTAGTGAGATGAATGACTGGTGGCAATTTAACCTGAAGGTCACCACTCCTCCAGTGAGGGGAGACGTTGAGAAGGAGCGTCCTTCATAAAAATCACAACCAGTGCAGGAAGTGAACCCGTGATGTTGACCACCCAGTCAAATGAGCTAACAAACACCATTTCAATTATGAAGAGAGATTGGACAGACTGAAGTTATTTCCCTTAGTGCAGAGGAGACATGATTGAGATGTATAACATTATAAAGGGGCATAGACAGGGGAGGCAGGGAAGAAACTTCATCTCCTTAATGTAGGGATCAGTGACCAAGGGGTATGGATTTAGTGTATAAGGCAGGAAGTTTAGAGGAGATTTTAGGAAAATCTTTTTCCTAAAGATGGTGGGCTCACTGGCTGTAAGATTGATAAAGACAAGAACCTTCCTATCATTGAAGAAGTATTTGGGTGTGCATTCCAAGGAAAACAAGGTTATGGGTCAAGTGCGAGAAAATGGGATTGGGTGATCATTTTTGATTGGCTGTAGATTTCTATGAATCTATCTTCTTTAGTCAGAGAGTGATGAAAATACAGAATGTGCTGGTTCAGTTGATTTGTCTGTGTCTGAAGAGGGGAGGTGGATGCCCCGAATCGGCCAACTTCCTTTGTCTTTTCCTAACAACCCAGAAGATAGGTGGTAGTGCAGTTGCAATATCCCTGGGCCAGTAATCCAGAGTGACAGAATTATTGTTCAGGAAAGACAAGTTTGATTTGCTTCATGGCGGGATGTGAAATATAAATTGAATGAATAACCTGGAATTAAATTAACGATAAAATATAAAAGTTCATCTGATTTGTTAATGTTCTTTAAAGAAGGAAATGTGCTGTCCTGCAGCAGTGTGGCCTACATGACTCACAGCAACTTAGAAACACAGAAGATAGGAGCAGGAGTTGGCCATTCGGCCCTTCAAGCCTCTGCCATTCATCACCCAACTCAATGCCGTTTCTCACTTCCCCCACGTACCCCGTGATCCCACCAGCTCTAAGACATTCATGTAACTCCTTCTTCAAACATGGTTGATTCTCAACTGCCCTCTGAAATGACATATTCAGTGCAAGGGCAATTAGGGATGTGTAACAAATGCAGGCCTTGTCAGTGATGATCACATTCCATACAAAAATAAAGATAAACAAGGTTGAGTCAACCACATTGGCGTGGGTCTGGAGTCATGCATAGGTCAGACCAAGGAAGGACTGCAGATTGGCTCAGTGGTTAGCACTACTGCATCACAGCAACAGGGACCCAGGGTCAATCCTTGCCTTGGATAACCAACTGTGTGGAGCTTTCATATTCTCCCCATGTCTGTTTGGGTTTGCTCTGGTTTCCTCCCCCAGCCCAAAGATCTGCAGGTTAGGAGCATTGTCCATGCTATCATGTCCAGGGATGTGTAGGCTCACTGAGTTAGTCATGGGAAACGTAGGAATAGGGTTGGATGCTCTTTGAATCATCCGTGCAGTATTGATGGGCCAAACAGCCTCTGTCTGCACTGTCAGGATTCTATGATTTCTTTCTCTAAAGGATATTCATGAGCCAGATTTTTATGGAGTCATAGAGATGTATAGCACTGCAGCAGATCCTCTGGTCCAAAAGTGAGGACTGCAGATGCTGGAAACCAGAGTTTAGATCAGAGTGGTGCTGGAAAAGCACAGCAGGTCAGGCAGCATCCAAGGAGCAGGAAAATCGACATTTCGGGCAAAAGCCCTTCATCAGGAATATGCTTTGCTTTTCCTATGCCACACTGATCTAAACCCTCAGTCCAGATATCATAACCCAATCTAGTCCCATCTACCAGCACCTGGTATCCCTCTACGGGCAGCATGGTGGCTCAGTGGTTAGCACTGCTGCCTCACAGCACCAGGGTCCCAGGTTCGATTCCAGCCTCAGGCGACTGGTTGTGTAGAGTTTACACATTCTCTCTGTGTCTGTGTAGGTTTCCTCTGGTTTCCTCCCACCATCCTAAGGAGTGCAGGTTAGGGTAGGTTGGCCATGAGCAATGCGGGATAAGAGTTGATCTGGGTTGGATGCTCTTTGGAGGGCCAGTGTGGGCTTGACAGGCTGAATAGACTGCCTCCACTCTGTCGCGATTCTATGAGATTTGAACACACAGATCATGAAACTGGAAAACCGGTGAATGAGAAGAACTGGGCCTGCCCTGTCCTGTATCCTTCAAGCTGGAGAGTTAGTATGTTCATTTCCAAGTGTTGTTGCTTCCCAAGCCCCACCTTCCCCCTTTGGATTTCCTGTCCAGTCTGAGACAGAGTAATACATGAACAGGCCAGGGATTCAAGTAGGCACATGGAAGCAATGATCAGTCAGGATCATATTAAATGGTGGAGCAGACTCAAAGGGCTGAATGGCCTACTCCTATTTTCTGTGTTGTTCGAAGGTAGAATGTGACAGCAGCAGGCAGGAACCTGTCTGAATACTTAAATTGAGAGGTACAACTGCAGTACTTCTAAGGGTGCAGAATTGCATCGGTGCTAGACCAGGGAACACCCGCCTAGATTCCATGTTGGAATCTGTCGCGCGGAATTTGAATGTGTCACCTTCTTATCCAGATAGGAGACTGCGACCCACAATTGATAGGCATTGCCCAGGTCTGGAATGGCACGTACTGTGAGCGTGCAGGATTCAGCCTGAAATGACTCAGCATCAGGCATAAATAAGGCAGCTTCTTCAATGAGCTACGTTCTTTCATAAGACACGGAGGTGGTGTAAGGATACCTCAGGGACCCGTCTACTCCCTGAGAGAAAATTGCACTCTTTGACAGCTGAAGAGGGAAATTGTAATTGGAATTTCTAATTGATTGAGTTGAGTCCTTTCATCTCAGAGAGCAGTAATTACACTTGGTGAAGTTCCTGCACGTACATTTAATAAGCTGGTAACACATTCCTGTGGCATCTTTTCTCCTGCTGATGTTAATTTATTTATCACAGAAACCTAACCACTGAGCTCCTTGCTCCAGGTTGGGATTGCGCTGTGCTCTCAGTACTGAAGGGTCAAAGTTGATAAAGTAGATCGCTGGAAAATGCACAGCAGGTCAGGCAACATCAGAGGAGCAGGAGAATCAATGTTTCGGGCAGGACCCTTCATCAGGGCTGGGGAGGGGGTAGGGGGCTGAGTGATAAATGGGGGGAGGTGGGTGGGGCTGGGGCAAAGGCAGATGGGATAGCGATAGGTGGATGCAGGTAGGAGGTGAATGGAATTGGCCAGTAGGAAAGGTGGAGTGGATAGGTGGGAAGGAAGATGGACAGGTTAGTTCAGGTCAAGGGATGGAAGGGGAGCTGGACCTGGGATGAGGTGGTGGGGGGTGGTGGAATGTGGATTGGGGAGATTGGGAAGCCGGTGAATTCTCTGTTGTGCTGATTGGTCAAGTCTTCAGTCTCAAACATCGATGTTCTACAAGCATACTGACCAAAAATAAAAGCAGAAACATCAGCTTGCATTTATTCACATTGTTAACAGTGTCAAGCGAGGGTCAGTGACTCTTGTCATTAATGCAGAAGACTGGATTTAAATTCTGCTCCAGCGTATTTGAACACATACAGTGTTGGCTGTTGGATAAGATATTACACAGTTTATCCTGTTTGCTGTAGGTGTAGTTTTCAAAAGAGTATGATTAGCAGTTTCCAGCATATGGGGCAATCTTTATCCTGTAACCATCATCATTGAAATAAATGATCTAGTCATGCATTATCTCGCCTGTGTCAATGGCCTTCCTGTTTGCAAATTGGCTGCCATTCATGCTGGGTTATAAAATGTAGGTGGGTAAATGCTCAGTGCTTTGCAGAGGGGTGGATGACAACAGATAATGTGTGACCTCCTGACTCTTCAAAGCCAGTCCACCATGACAAGGCACAAGTCAGGGGTATGATGGAATTGTCTCCACTTGCCTAGATGGGTGCAGCTCCAACAACAGACAAGCAGCTTGACATTGTCCAGGACAAAGCAGCTCATTGTTCTGCCACTCCA
This sequence comes from Hemiscyllium ocellatum, assembly GCF_020745735.1. Lineage (NCBI taxonomy): Eukaryota > Metazoa > Chordata > Chondrichthyes > Orectolobiformes > Hemiscylliidae > Hemiscyllium > Hemiscyllium ocellatum. Next base: position 8,425,312 of record NC_083414.1, read on the forward strand.
TTGACCACCTGAAAATGCACTCCGTCCACCACTAATGCTCAGTAGCAGCAGTGTGTACCATCTACAAAGTGCACTGCAGTAACTCACAGAAACTCCTTTGACAACACTGTCCAAACCCAAGACCACTTCCATCTAGATGGATTAAAATAGCAGGCGTTTGGTAACATCACCACTTGCATGTTCCCCTCCAAGCCATCCACAATCCTGACTTGGAAATATATCGCCATTCCTCCACTATCACCGAGTTCAAATGCTGGAACACCCACACTACAGCACAGCAGGTGTCCCCCTACCACTTGGACAGCAGCAGCTCAAGAAAGCAGCTCACCATCACCTTCTAAAGGGCAACTAGAGATAAGGAGTGGCACTCTGAAAGCTAGTGCTTCCAACTAAACCTGTTGGACCATAACCTGGTGTTGTGTGATTTTTAACTTTGCCTACCCCAGTCAAACACTGGCATCTCCAAATCATGGCTAATACCTTTGCCAGTGGGGCATTGAACCCATGAATGACTAACAAAAAGGTTTGCTTAAAGGTTTTATGGAGAAGAGGGAGATGCAGCGATGAAGGGAGCTAGACCTTGAACCTTTAGTTTGACATATAATGATAAGCAGGGACTACATAAAGGAGAGCAGCAGGAAAGACAGCCCAGAGTTGACTTCATCTCGTTGTGAAAACCATCCTCTTTTTCCAGAACCATGTTTGAGAGGTGGCTCCTGAGACGGTAATATGTCCCTGTGGGTAATCTATTAATCAGGATATGTAAAACTGCTACAATTCAAAGCACATTTCTCATCCACTTTACTCAATTTATTTTTCACTGCAACAAATATTTCGTGATATTTCCAGACGATACAATACCCCAGCCTGTTCTCGCATGCTTATGACAGATTTAGAAAAAAAAAGATCTAATTTGAAATGCAAGGTCTGTAAAAGCTGGCTGGGTTTGTTTTTGTCTTTTTTTTTCTGACGAGAGGCAATGCGAGCATACTAATGAGCAAGGTTGCAGCAATGAACAATGTCACCATCTTGCAGCATGAGCCTGTTCTGACTGAGTTAATTATAGCTTCAGAGCATGAGGATCTGTGAGAAAAAGCTGAGTCCACTCGATCCAGCAACCCCCTACTCCCTCTTTCCATCAGTCTGCCAAACTGACCCCCCTTCATATCATAGCCCCTTCTCTCTGAAAACACATATAATTGTTCTTTCAGTGTCTACCTACCTCCACAGGGACTCATTGCTTCAAAAGGATCTTGTGATGTAGTGGCAGAACTTTGAGCTAGAAGTTCTGGTTTCAAGTTCCGCTCCAGGACTTGACAATACAATTCAATACATCACAGGAGCAGGCCCTTTGGCCAACTAAGTCTGCGCCACTCTAATCCTTCCTTAGACCAGCTACAGATTGCCCACACCACCAGTTCCTGTCCCTCTATTCGCTTCCTGTTCATGTGTCTATTGAGAGGCACCTTAAATGTTGTTAATGTACCTGCTTCCACCACCCCCACTGGCAGTGCGTTCCAGGCACCTACCACCCTCTATGCGAAAAAGTTTCCCCATACTTCTCCCTTCAACTTTCCCCCTCTCACCTTGAACCTGTGCCCTTTTGACCTTTCCACCCTGGGAAAGAACCTCTGACTATCTATCCTACCTATGCCTCTCATAATGATGGGAAGTGTGTAGGAATGTGGGTAACCATACTGACTCTTATCCTGTAAGTCCTTCTGAGGCACCAACAGCACATGAAACTTTTGGCTCTCTCGATCCTTTGATAGATCCAGGGCAACAGTCACCATGTGTTCAAAGAGTCCACTGTATAGAATCATTCAGGAAAAGTCCTTTGGTCTATTAAGCTGTACTGTCAAAAACATACAAGTCCCACACCCTTGAATAGGATGATAGTTCTGGGATCTTGCTGTGAGTAAATGTCACAGAGTCATAGAGCTGGACAGCATGGAAACAGACCCTTCAGTCCAACTCATCCATGCTGATCACAAACCCTAAACCTCCTTGTTCCAAGAGAGGGCCACACTTACAGTCCAAAATGGAGTAATCTGATGGGCATCCTGTTGGAGTTCTTTAAAATTACAGAGGAATTTGTTATGATAGATTAGATTAGTTTCCCTACAGTGTGGAAACAGGCCCTTCGGCCCATCCAGTCCACACCAACCCTCCGAAGAGCAACCCACCCAGACCCATTTCACTCTGACTACTGCACCTGTGGGCAATTTAGCATGGCCAATTCACCTGACCTGCACACCTTTGGACTGTGGGAGGAAACTGGAGCACCCGGAGGAAACCCACGCAGAAACGGGGAGAATGATATGAAGATGTTTCCACTTGTGAGAAAGTTAGGCCCCAGAAATAGGGAATCATAGTGTAGAAAGAGACTATTCGGCCCATCACGTCTACAATAACCTGCCGAAGAGCATCCTACCCAGACCCATGCCCAACGTGGGTTTTCTTACCATGGCTATCTCACCCAACCTGCACGTCTTTAGACTGTGGGAGGAAACACACGCACTCACAGGGAGAATATTCAAACTCCACATAGACACATAGAATCTACCCCAGGTTCCTCACACGGTGAGAGACTGAGCCACTCATATAGTCCCCCATAAATCGAATAAAGGATTCCAGAGCAAAAGGTGTTTCGAACAGGTTGGTTGAGGTGAGTGTATTTCAAGGGAAATTGGTTGACTACAAGCGAATGAAAAGGACCATTGTGATAAGGCAGGATGGAGGAAACTTGGAGGCAGCATATACCTCAACAGAGACTAACGCAAATGCAAAACACTGGAAAATCAGAAATAAAAAGAGAAAACGTTGGAAATACTCAAGAGGCCGAGCAGCACCCATTGTGAGAGAATCAGAGTTAACATTTCTGTGACTTTCCATGAGAACAGAGAAATGGCACAGATCTCATGGGTTTTAGGTGAATGACAGGCTTGGGTTGGTGGAAAGCAAATCAAAAGGCAAGGTCTATGATAGGGGGAAGGGCAGGATAAGAAGCTAAAAAGTGCCCAGAGGAGGCGTGAATTGCAGGATGACATGATCTAAACAGCATGGAAAGTAAAAGAAAGACATATGTGGAGAAAAAGATAAACCTGCAGAGAAACAAAACAAAATGAGGGCAGAAGTCATGATGTAAAATTGGTTTATTTTTATTCACTTGTGGGATGGCATCGCCAGCTGGGCCCAGCATTTATTGCCCGTCCCTAGTTGCCCCTTGAGAAGGTGGGGGTGAGCTGCCTTCTTGAACCGCTGTGGGTGGACCCACAATGCCCTTAGGGAGGGAATTCCAGGATTGTGACCCAGCGACAGTGAAGGAACAGCGATATATTTCCAAGTCAGGACGGTGAGTGCCTTGAGGTGGAGTTTGTAGGCAATGGTGTTCCCATATATCTGCTGCCCTTGTCCTTCTTGATGGAGAATTGGTCATAGGTTTGGAAGGTGATGTCTAAGGAATCTGGTGAATTTCTGCAGTGTATCTTGTAAATAGTACACACTGAGTGCCAGTGATGGACAGAGTGGGTGTTTGTGGATGTAGAGTCAATCAATACTTTGTCCTAGATGGTGTCGAGCTTCTTGAGTGTTGTTGGAGCTGCACCTATCCAGGCAAGTGGGGAGTATTCCATCACACTCCTGACTTGTGCCTTGTCGATGGTGGACAGGCTTTGGGAAGTCAGGAGGTGAATTCCACGCCACAGTATTCCCAGCCTCTGACCTGCTCTTGTAGCCACTGTGTTTATGTGATGAATCCAGTTGAGTTTCTGGTCAATGGTAACCCCCAGATGTTGTTAGTTGGGGATTCCGTGACGGTAATACCATTGAATATCATGGGGTGGTGGTTAAATTGTCTCTTATTGAAGACAGTTACTGCTGTTGAGTTCATAAGGCTGCAAAGTGTCCACAGGAAAGCGATGTGATGTTTGAGCTTGTTCCGAAGCTTATTAGAATGTTTTCACATAATGTGGTGATTAATCTCATTGTTTTTCAGGGAATTTTAGCCCATGCCAAATTCCCTACAGAACAATTGTGAGTTCACTTCAGAAGGACTGGTTGGTTTTGAGACAGAACAAAGTATCCTGAGGGTATTGATGGCTGCACTGTGAAAATAAAGGTCTCATTTCTTCTTTACATAGAAACGATGACAATCTGGTCTTCAAGGCTGCTCCACCATTCAATGTGATCAGGGCTGATCATCCAACTCTGTTCCTCTCTTTTCTCGCATATCCTTTGATCCTTTTTGCCCTAAGAACTATTTCTAACTCCTTCTTAAAAATATTCAATGCTTCGGCATCAACTGCTTTCTGTGGCAGAGAATTCCACAGGCTCCCCACTCTCTGGGCGAAGACATTTCTCCTCATCTCAGTCCTGAATGGCCTACCCTGTACCTTTAGACTATGATCCCTGGTTCTGGACTCCCTGGTTATAGGGGAGTAAATACATCCTCTCTGTGTTTACTCTGTCTCGTCCTGTTCAAATTTTATAGATTTCTGTGAGATTCCCCCTCATTTTTCTAGATTCCAGTGAATATAATCCTATAGCTTATGGATGGTGTGGTGGCACAGTGGTTAGCACTGCTGTCTCAGAGCACTAGAGACCCCGGTTCAATTCCCAGTGTCTGCGTGGGTTTCCTCTGGGTGCTCTGGTTTTCTCCCTGGAGGAGACTGTGGTCGCAGTGGGTCAGAATTGGCTGGAAACAGTGAAGCGAAGGTGAAGAATAATCAGGCGAGAGAAGACCATAGGGTATCAGTCACGGGAGAGGCCTCACCGTGCTCAGTTTCGCCTTCCATTTGAGACATCTGCTTTAATTTCCATTCCAATCCTCACTCCATCCTTGGGAAGATGCACTAAATATTGGAAAAGCTGTCAGCTCAAAGCTTCTGAAGATGCCACTGATTATTCTGTATCAATGGGAGCCGATAGACACTCTGCCAAGCCAGTGATACACACATTACTTATTTATAGACATTCAGTGCTTAGAGTGTGTCCACAGGCTAAGTTCTGGAAACAGCTATTCTGTTTCAAGTGCATGTAGTACATTACTCCTTTAATGAAATATTTATAGCCATCTCTGGTGATGTGAAGATTATTTCTTTTCTTACCATAGAAACAATGCAGGATCCCATTTGAAGAATATTTTTTAATAACTCTATCAAAGTTCAATCTCACAGTTACCTGGGAACATCAAGACGGAGAAAGGATACCAATTAAGACTGGGATTTGAGAGGTCTGATCAGGATCATTCAGAGAACCTTGAACGCAACATTAACTGCGCATCTCTCAGGTGTGTGTTGTAGAGGTCCTGCAGCAAACATGTAAGATCTGTCAAGAAGACGCTGGGAATGGAGACTTGGCATTTCTACCGTGTCTCTCACAAGCTCAGCACCACTCCAACACACTCTTGGATCAGTGAATTACTCTTTGATGTGTTGTCTCTGTTGCAGGATTTAAAGAGAGTTTACCAGTTTGGTGATATTGTCACTGGGCTGATCATCTGGGTTCCCCAGGAGGTGACTGTGGGGGTCATGGATTCAAATCCCATCCACTGGCGATGGAGAAATTTGAGCTCAGCTGACCCATGGAATGAGAAGCTAGGCCAGTAACTACGGCTGCTAAAAAAAAACACAACCTGACTCAGTAATGCTGCTCGGAGAAGGAAATCTACCATCCTTACCTACGCAAGATAGACAGGCAGGAGGCTGGAAGAACACAGCATACCAGGCAGCATCAGGAGGTGCAGAAGAATCAAAATCAGAATTCCTACAGTGTGGAAACAGGCCCTTCGGCCCATCAAGTCCACACTGACCCTCCAAAGAGTAACCCACCCAGCCCCATTTCCCTGACTAATGCACCTAACACTATGGGCAATTTACCATGGCCAATTCACCTAACCTGCACATCTTTGGACTGTGGGAGGAAACCAGGGCACCTGGAGGAAACCCACGCAGACACGGGGAGAATGTGCAAACTCCATATAGCCAGTCGCCTGAGGCTAGAATCAGTGCTAACCACTGAACTACTGTGCCACCTGCTGATCAAAGGATAGATATTAGGTTAGGCTTAGGGCTCAGGGTCAGGGCCAGCAGACCAGAGAGAATTCCACTGCTCTCCTCACATTAGCTTTTGGCATCTCTGTGTCTATCTGGGCGAACAGACGGACTTTTCTTTAAGCTTCGTGGAGATGTGTGAGCTGTGATTCAGTCAGGATCACTCTTCCATAAGACCATAAGACATAGGAGTGGAAGTAAGGCCACTCGGCCCATCGAGTCCACTCCGCCATTCAATCATGGCTGATGGGCATTTCAACTCCACTTTCCCGCATTCTCCCCGTAGCCCTTAATTCTCCGTGACATCAAGAATCTATCAATCTCTGCCTTGATGACATTTAGCGTCCTGGCCTCCACTGCACTCTGTGGCAATGAATTCTGCAGGCCCACCACTCTCTAGCTGAAGAAATGTCTCCGCATTTCTGTTCTGAATTTACCCCCTCTTATCCTAAGGTTATGTCCACAGGTCCTAGTCTCCTCGCCTAATGGAATCAATTTCCAGTGTCCACCCTTTCCAAGCCATGTATTATCTTGTAAGTTTTTAATAGATCTCCTCTTAATCTTCTAAACTCCAATGAATACCATCCCAGGATCCTCAGCCATTCCTCGTATGTTAGACCTACCATTCCAGGGATCATCCGTGTGAATGTCCGCTGGACATGTTCCAGTGCCAATATGTCCTTCCTGAGGTGTGGGGACCAAAATTGGATACAGTACTCCAAATGGGGCTGAACCAGAGCTTTATAAAGTCTCAGTAGCACAACGGTGCTTTTATATTCCAACCCTCTTGAGATAAATGACAACATTGCATTCACTTTCTTAATCACAGACTCAACCTGCATGTTCACCTTTAGAGAATCCTCGACTAGCACTCCCAGATCCCTTTGTACTTTGGCTTTATGAATTTTCTCACCTTTTAGAAAGTAGTCCATGCTTGTTTTCTTTTTTCCAAAGTGCAAGACCTCACATTTGTTCACATTGATTTCCATCAGCCATTTCCGGGACCACTCTCCCAAACTGTCCAGATCCTTCTGCAGCCTCCCCACTTCCTCAGTACTACCTGCCTGTCCACCTAACTTCGTATCATCGGCAAACCTCGCTAGAATGCCCCCAGTCCCTTCATCCAGATCATTAATATATAATGTGAACAGCTGCGGCCCCAACACTGAACCCTGTGGGACACCGCTTGTCACTGGCTGCCATTCCGAAAAAGAACCTCTTATCCCAACTCTCTGCCTTCTGTCAGACAGCCAATCCTCAATCCATACCAGTAGCTCACCTCGAACATCATGGGCCCTCACCTTGCTCAGCAGCCTCCCGTGTGACACCTTATCAAAGGCCTTTTGGAAGTCTAGATAAACCACATTCACTGGGTTTCCCTGGTCTAACCTACTTGTCACCTCCTCAAAGGATTCCAACAGGTTTGTCAGGCACGACCTCCCCTTACTAAATCCATGTTGACTTGTTCTAATCAGACTCTGCTCTTCCAAGAATTTAGAAACCTCATCCTTACTGATGGATTCTAGAATTTTACCAACAACCCAGGTTAGGCTAATTGGCCTTTAATTTTCCATCTTTTGTCTTGATCCTTTCTTGAACAAGGGGGTTACAATAGCGATCTTCCAATCATCCGGGACTTTCCCTGACTCCAGTGACTTTTGAAAGATCTCAACCAACGCCTCCACTATTTCCTCAGCCACCTCCCTCAGAACTCTAGGATGTAGCCCATTGGGGCCAGGAGATTTATCAATTTTAAGACCTTTTAACTTTTCTAGCACTTTCTCTTTTGTAATGGCAACCATACTCAACTCAGCCCCCTGATTCCCTTTAATTGTTGGGATATTACTCATGTCTTCCACTGTGAAGACTGACGCAAAGTACTTATTAAGTTCTCCTGCTATTTCCTTATCTCCCATCACTCGGCTTCCTGCATCAGTTTGAAGTGGCCCAATGTCTACTTTAGCCTGTCGTTTGTTTCTTATCTATTGAAAGAAACTTTTACTATCATTTCTAATATTACTGGCTAGCCTACCTTCATATTTGACCCTCTCCTTCCTTATTTCTCTCTTTGTTATCCTCTGTTTGTTTTTGTAGCCTTCCCAATCTTCTGATTTCCCAGTGCTCTTGGCCATTTTATAGGATCTCTCTTTTTCTTTAATACATTTCTTGACTTCCTTTGTCAGCCATGGCTGTCTAACTCCTCCCTGGATAATCTTTCCTTTGTACAGAACCTCTGTACAGTGTCCTCAATTATACCCACAAACTCCTGCCATTTTTGCTCTACTGTCTTCCTCTCTAGGCTCTGCTTCCAGTCTTCCAGAATGCTGCGCAGTCAGCAATGCTGTCTGTCAGGGAAACCATTGACCCAAGGCCTCATCTGAAAGTTTGGGTGGATGTGTAAGATTTAATGAAACTACTTGGAAGGCGAACAGCGTGACTCAACTGATATTTCTCCCTCAGAACAGAAGATTATCGAATCATTATTGAGGTGTAAAGAGTTAACTATGTGTGATATTTCTTTATACCTTGAGTCCACCTTTAGGTGAGAGGGGAAAGATTTAAAAGGCACCTAAGGGGCAGCTTTTTCACACAATGGATGGTATGTGTATGGAATGAGCTGCCAGAGGAAGTGGTGGAGGCTGGTACAACTGCAACATTTAAAAGGCGTTTGGACGGGTATATGAATAGGAAGAGTTTAGAGGAATATGGGCTTACTGTTGGCAAATGGGACTAGATTAATTTAGGATATCTGGTCAGCATGGATGGGTTGGACCGAATAGAATGTTTCTGGGCTGCACATATCCATGATTCCATGACTCTATGATTCTATGACTCTCTGACTCTGACTCTCTGACTCTCTGACTCCATGACTTGATGACTCCATGACTCCAAGATTCTATGACTCTACACATGTTGATGCTCACTGACAAGTGCCTGGTCCACCTTCCATCAATAACCCAAACATGGTTTAGAAACAGTGGGATCTACTTGGACCCATAAACTCACTCCACTGATGGAGGAGAGTTGGTGATGTAGTGATATTGTCATCAGAATGGTAATCCAATAAACCAGGTTAATATTCTGGTGAGACAAACACAAACCCTAACCCAGAGATGGAATTATGAACACAACCAAAATCTTGAATAAAGGAAAATACCTAGTCCTGTGGCGACCATGTAACACCTGCCAATTGTCATAAGGAACCCATCTGGTTGACTGAAGGAAGGAAATCTGCCATCCTTACCTGGTCTGGCCTATTTGTGACTCCAGTCATGTGTTGGCTTTCAATTGTCCTCTGAGCACTTAGGAATTTGTAATAAACATTAGCCTAACCAGTGACATCCCACGAACAAAGGAAACAGAACTAATCAACTTGGAAAATGTCATGGTTTCTAGCCCGAACAAAGGCTGGCTCATCTCCTGGCTTCCTGTGAAGTAATGTTTCTGATCTCCTAATGAATGTCCTACTTATTAACTTGCTAATTATCAATTATCTAATTACCAACTGGCTAATTCAATTCTGAAAAATCATGCATCCTTCCATCAGATATTATTAATCCTGTCTTATTGTGGCTTCCTAATTTGCAGCGAGATTTCTTACTTTATAAGAAGTTATTTACGTCACAAAGGTGCTGAGTTGATTAACCATAGCTTCTGTTTGACTGATGCTTGAACCCTGTTTAATTTTTAAAATGTGCTTTGAATTATGTAGTCTGTATGCAATATTAATTGGAAGGTAATCTTAATTGAATAAATTGTTTAAACTTTATTGAGTCTGCACGTCTGTGGACTTTGCGCATGCTGTCTTTCACCATGTAGTCATTGAACAATAAGTTACCATAGTCCTACATGGGGTCATAGGGCTGCTCTCTCATTAAAGGCAGAGATGACTGGTGTGGTAGAGCCTGAGGTGCTGAGGGAGAGTCACTGGACCCAAAATGTTAACTCTGATTTCTCTCCACAGATGCTGTCAGCCCTGCTGAGCTTTTCCAGCAACTTCTGATTTTGGTTGTGATATAACCTGAGGTTTGCCACAACGTAGGCGAAGGGGAGAGTTTGAGAATGGGAATCCTTCATGGTAAACTCAACCAGTGTAGCAACTGAACACAATTGGCATCACAAACCAGCTGTCCAGCCGCGAAGCTAACCCACTCTCCTTCAATGAATACACCAATTAAAGATGAACAGGGGAGGTTAATTGCATGGACTGATAAGGGGAGGCATTGACATAGTGAAATGGGCGGTACGGTGGCACAGTGGTTAGCACTGCTGCCTCACAGCGCCAGAGACTGGGTTCAATTCCTGACTCAGGCGACAGTCTGTGTGGAGTTTGCACATTCTCCCCGTGTCTGCGTGGGTTTGCTCCGGTTTCCTCCCACAGTCCAAAGATGTGCAGGTCAGGTGAATTGGCCATGCTAAATTGCCCGTAGTGTAAGGTAAAGGGGGTAAATGTAGGGGAATGGGTGGGTTGCGCTTCAGTGGGTCGGTGTGGACTTGTTGGGCTGAAGGGACTGTTTCCACACTGTAAGTAATCTAAAAAAAAATCTAATCTTAAAAAAAAATTATCATTGGACTGTTAACCCAGAGACCCCGGTAATGTACTGGGGACTTGGGTTTAGGATTTTGAATGAATTTTGGAATCATTTGGGAGGCAGAGGGTGTGATAGATAGGAGTTACAGGGAAGTAGTTACTCCGAGGCAAGAAGAAATCTGGGTGACTGTTCGAAAAGGTAAAAAACAGTTAATGGAGGGATCCCCTGTGGTTGTTCCCCTGAGAAACACGTATACCGTTTTTGATACTGCTGAGGGGACGACTTACCAGGGATATGCAGTGGGGCCCAGGACTCTGGCACAGAGCCTGTCCCTGTTGCACAGAAGGGAAGGAGGGAAAGGAGGAGACTGTTAGTCATTGGGGACTCGATAGTCAGAGGCTCAGAAAGAAGGTTTGTTGGGAACGAACAAGACTCACAGTTGGTGTGTTGCCTCCCAGGTGCCAGGGCATGTGATGTCTCGGATCGTATCTTTGGGGTCCTGAAGGGAGAAGGTGACCAGCATCAAGTCGTGGTCCATGTAGGTACCAACGACACAAGTAGAAAGAGGGATAGGGATATAAGGCAGGATTTCACGGAGCTAGAGTGGAAGCTGAGAGCTAGAACAAACAGAATTGTTATCTCTGGTTTATTATCCGTTCCACATGATAGCGAGGCAAGGAATAGGGAGAGATATCAGCTGAAAACCTGGCTGCAAGGATGGTGCAGGAGGGAGGGTTTCAGGTTTTTGGATAATTGGGGTTCATTCTGGGGAAGGTGGGACTTGTATAAACAGGACGGTCTTCACTTGAACCAGAGGGGTACTAATATCCTGGGTGGGAAATTTGCTGGTGCTATTCGGTGGGTTTAGACTAGCTCAGCAGGGGGATGGGAACCAGAGGTAAAGCTGCATTGCCAGGACGATGAGAGTAGGAAGGGCAGGGATAGGATTTCAGGGTCACAGGAGTGTGCTGGCAGACAGCAAACTGGTTAGAAGTATCCGAAATAAGGTAAGGGAGCTTGCAGCATGGATAGGTACCTGGGACTTCGATGTTGTGGCCATTTCAGAGACATGGATAGAGCAGGACGAAGAATGGATGTTGCAGGTTCCGGGTTTTAGATCTTTCATTAAAAACAGGAAAGGCAGTAAAAGAGGGGGAGGCGTGGCCTTGTTAGTCAAGGATAGTATAACGGTGGCTGAAAGAACTTTTGATGAGGACTCGGCTACTGAGGTAGTGTGAGCTGAGGTTAGAAACAGGAGAGGGAACTCCAGAATGGGTAGGAGTGAAAGGAATAGGATGGTCATGTTGGGGGACTTTAACGTCCTCAACATTGACTGGAAATGCTATAACTCTAGTACGTCGGATGGAACAGTTTTTGTCCAATGTGTACAGGAGGGTTTCCTGACACAGTATGTCAAAGGGCCGACAAGACGGGAGGCCACACTGGATCTGGTGCTTGGTAATGAACCAGGCCAGGTGTTTGATTTAGTTGTAGGTGAGCACTTTGGAAAGAATGACAATAATTCAGTTACGTTTAGTTTAGCGATAGAAAGGGATAGGTACATGCCACAGGTCAAGAGTTATCGATGGGGCAAGGGCAATTATAATGCGATTAGGAAAGAATTAGGATGCATAGAATGGGATAGCAAATGCAGGGGATGAAGACAATGGAAATGTGGAGCTGGTTGCGTGTCCTTTATAGGTATGTCCCCGTCAGGCAGGGAGGAAGTGATAAGCTAAGGGAAGCCGTGGTTTACTACAGAAGTTGCATCTCTTGTTAAGCAGAAGAAAGAGGCTTATGTGTTGATGAGGCAAGATGGTACAGATGAGGCGATGGAGAGTTACAGATCAGCTAGGAAGGATTTAAAGAGAGAGTTAAGAAGAGCAAAGAGAGGACATGAGCTATCTTTAGCAAATAGAATAAAGGAGAACCCTAAAGCTTTCTATAGATATGTGAGGAATAAAAGGATGATTAGGGTAGGAATAGGGCTAATCAAATACAGATGTGGGAAGTTGAGTGTGGACCCTGTGGAGATCAGAGAGGTGCTAAACAAACATTTCTCATTGGTTTTCACTCAGGAAAAGAAGAATATTGTAGAGGAAAAGAATGAGGTACGGGATATTAGACTAGAAAGGATTGAGGTTAGTTACTCACAGGTGTTATCAATTCTAGAAGGAGTGAAAGTAGACAAGTCCCCTGGGCTGGATGGGATTTATCCGAGGATTCTCTGGGAAGCTAGGGAGGAGATAGCACAACTTCTGGCTTTGATATTTGAGTCTTCATTGTCTCCAGGTTTAGTACCTGAGGACTGGAGGATTGCAAATGTTGTGCCCTTGTTCAAGAAGGGCAGTAGAGATGACCCAGGTAATTATAGACCAGTGAGCGTTACTTCTCTTGTAGGAAAGATTTTGGAAAGGATTATAAGAGATAAGATTTATAATCATCTACCAAGCAACAATTTGATTTCAGATAGTCAACATGGTCTCGTCAAGGGCAGGTTGTGTCTCACAAACCTCATTGAGTTTTTTGAGAAGGTGACCAAGCATGTAGATGAGGGTAGGGCAGTTGACATGGTATACAGGGACTTCAGTAAAGCCTTTGATAAGGTTCCACATGGTAGGCTGTTGGAGAAAATGCAGAGGTATGGGATTGAGGGTGATTTAGCTGTTTGGATTAGAAACTGGCTTTCTGAAAGAAGGCAGCGAGTGGTCGTTGATGGAAAATATTCAGCCTGGAGTCCGGTTACTAGTGGTGTGCCACAAGGATCTGTTTTGGGACCACTGCTGTTTGTCATTTTTATAAATGACTTAGACGCAGGCATAGGTGGATGGATTAGTAAATTTGCAGATGACACTAAAGTCAGTGGAGTAGTGGACAGTTTGGAAGAATGTAACAGGTTGCAGGGGGACTTGGATAAACTGCAGGATTGGGCTGAGAGGTGGCAAATGGAGTTCAATGCAGCTAAATGTGAGGTGATTCACTTTGGGAAGAATAACAGGAAGGCAGAGTACTGGGTCAATGGAAAGATTCTTGGTAGTGTGGATGTGCAGAGGGATCTTGGAGTCTATGTACATAGATCCCTGAAAGTTGCCACCCTGGTGGAGAGTGCTGTGAAGAAGGCATACGGAATGTTCGGTTTCATTGGTAGAGGGATTGAGTTCTGGAGCTGCAATATTATGCTGCGACTATGCAAAACGCTGGTGCAGTCACACTTGGAATATTGTGTACCGTTCTGGTCGCCCCATTACAGGAAGGATGTGGAATCATTGGGAAAAGGTGTAGAGGAGATTTACCAGGATGTTGCCTGGTCTGGAGGGAAGGTCTTATGAGGAAAGGCTGAAAGACTTGGGTCTGTTCTCATTGGAAAGAAGAAGGCTAAGAGGGGATTTAATAGAGACATACAAGATGATCAGAGGATTAGGTAGGGTAGACAGTGAAAGTCTTTTTCCTAGGATGATGATGTCAGCTTGTACAAGGAGGCATAACTACAAATTGAGGGGTGATAGATTTAAGACAGATGTCAGAGGCAAGTTCTTTACTCAGAGAGTGGTAAGGGTGTGGAATGCCCGACCTGCTAAGGTAGTCAACTCAGCCAATTAGGGAGATTTAACCAATCCTTAGATAAGCACATGGATGATGATGGGATAGTGTAGGGGGACGAGCTGAGAATAGTTCACAGATCGGCGCAACATTGAGGGCCGAAAGGCCTGTTCTGTGCTGTATTGTTCTATGTTCAATGAATTCAACAAAAACAAAACTCTGGTGTTAAGAATTTAATGATAATCATGAATCAATTTTGGAGGAAAATCCCATCTGCTTCACTGTTTCCAGACCTAACTGTGACTCCAGACCCACAGCAATGTGGTTGACTCTTAACTGCCCTCTGAGCAATTAAGGTAGGGCAATAAATGCTGGCCTGGTCAGTGATGCCCTCATCTGGTGAATGAATGAAGGAAAATGATACTTCTAAGGACAGGCAGCTATCCATTGGGATTTGTGAACTTTGATTAGATTAGATTACTTACAGTGTGGAAACAGGCCCTTCGGCCCAACAAGTCCACACCGACCTGCCAAAGCGCAACCCACCCATACCCCTACATTTACCCCTTGCCTAACACTACGGGAAATTTAGCATGGCCAATTCACCTGACCCACACATCTTTGGACTGTGGGAGGAAACCGGAGCACCCGGAGGAAACCCACGCAGACACGGGGAGAATGTGCAAACTCCACACAGTCAGTCGCCTGAGGCGGGAATTGAACCCAGGTCCCTGGCGCTGTGAGGCAGCAGTGCTAACCATTGTGCCACCGTGCCGCCCACTAAACAGGTTTTCAGGGAACTCAATGCTGCAGTTAAGAAAAAAGGCAAGAAGTATTGGAGGAGCTCAGCAGGCCTGGCTGTATCGCAGAGAGAGAAAAACAGATTTAATATTTTGAGTTCTATATGAATGGAGTTCAATATAGTTCTAAAGGAAGAATGCTAAACTGGGGGAAGGCTAACTATAGCAAAATTCGGCAGGAGCTGGGGAACGTAGATTGCTGTTTGAAGGTGATCTACATTTGATATGTGGGAGGCTTTTAAAGAGAGGTTGATTTGAGTGCAGGACAGACATGTCCCTGTGAAAACGAGGGATAGATCTGGCGAGATTAGGGAACCATGGATGACAGATGAAATTGTGAGACTAGCTAAGAGTGAAAAGCAAGTATAATAAGGTTTAGATCACTGGAAACAGACAAAGCTTTAGAAAAATATCGGAAAGATAGGACCAATCTGAAACTAGGAATTAAGAGGGCTAAAAAGGGTCATGAGATATCTTTAGCAAACAGAGTTCAGGAAAATCCAAAAGCCTTTTATTAATATATAAGGAGCAAGAGGGTAACTAGAGAAAGGGTTGGAGAAAGTGCAGACTGCAGATGCTGCAGATCAGAGTTATGAGTGTGGTGCTGGAAAAGCACAAGTCAGGCAGCATCCGAGCAGCAGGAGAATCGACGTGTCAGGCATAAGCCCTTCATCAGGAATGAGCATTCATGATGAAGGGCTCTTACCCGAAATGTCGATTATCCTGCTCCTCAGGTGCTGCCTGAACTGTTGTGTTTTTCCAGCACCACACTTTTGACTAGAGAAAGGATTCATCCACTCAAGGACAAAAAAGGAAAGTTATGTGTGGAGTCAGTGAAAATGAGTGAGATTCTTAATGAGTACTTTGCACCGGAATTCACCAAGGAGAGGGACATGACGGATGTTGCGGTTAGGGATAGATGTTTGATTATTCTCGGTCAAGTGGGCATAAGGAGGGAGGAAGTGTTGGATATTCTATTAAGGTGGATAAGTCCCCAGGTCCAGATGGGATCTATTCCAGGTCACTGAGGGATGAGACAGAGGGAATAGTTGGGGCCTTAACTGATATCTTTGTAGCATCCTTGAATATGGATGAGGTCCCAGAGAACTGGAGAATTGTTCATGCTGTTCCCTTGTTTAAGAAGAGTAGCAAGGATAATCCAGGTAATTATAGACCAGTGAGCCTGATATCAGTGGTAGGGAAGCTGCTAGAGAAAATACTGAGGGATAGGATCTATTTACATTTGGAAGAAAATTGACTTATCGGTGATAGGCAACATGGTTTTATGGAGGGATGGTCATGTCCTACCAACTTAATTGAACTCTTTGAGGAAGTGACAAAGTTGATTGATGTGGGAAGGGCTGTAGATGTCATTTACATGGACTTTAGTAAGGCGTTTGATAAGGATCCCCACGTAGGCTGATAGAGAAAATGAAGTTGCATGGTGTCCAGGGTGTACTAGCTAGATGGATAAAGAACTGGCTGGGCAATAGGAGACAGAGAATAGTAGTGGAAGGGAGTTTCTCAAAATGGAGAACTGTGACGAATGGTGTTCCACAGGGATCCTTGGGGGAACCAGTGTTGTTTGTGATATACATAAATGATCTGGAGGAAGGTATAGGTGGTCTGATTAGCAAGTTTGCAGATTACACTAAGGTTGGTGGAGTAGCAGATAGTGAAGGGGACTGTCAGAGAATGTAGCAGAGTATAGATAGATTGGAGAGTTGAGTGGAAAAATGGCAAGAGAAAGTGAGGACAGAGTTGAGAGTGTGGTGCTGAAAAAGCACAGCAGGTCAGGCAGCATCCGAGGATCGGTGTTTCGGGCATAAGCTCTTCATCAGGAAGGGCTTATGCCCCAAACACCGATTCTCCTGTTCCTCGGAGAAATGGCAGATGGAGTTCAATCTGGGCAAATGTGAGGTGGTGCATTTTGGAAGATTCAATTCAAGAATGAACTATACTGTAAATGAAAAATCCTTGGGGAAAATTGATGTACAGACAGATTTGGGTGTTCAGGTCCATTGTACCCTGAAGATGGCAACGCAGGTCAGCAGAGTGTTCAAGAAAGCAAACAGCATGTTTTCCTTCATTGGATGGGGTATTGAGTACAAGAGTTGGCAGGTCATGTTACAGTTGTATAGGACTTTGGTTCAACCACATTTGGAATGCTGCATACTGTTCTGGTCACCACCTTACCAAAAGGATGTGGATGCTTTGGAGAGGGTGCAGAGGAGGTTCACCAGGATGTTGCCTGGTATGGAAGGTGCTAGCTATGGAGAGGGGTTGAGTAGATTAGGATTATTGTCATTGGAAAGACGGAGGTTGAGGGGGGACCTGATTGAGGTCTACAAGATCATGAGAGGTATAGACAGAGTGGATAGCAAGAAGCTTTTTTCCAGAGTGAGGGACTCAATTACTAGGGGGTCATGAATTCAAGGTGAGAGGGGAAAAGTTTAAGGGAGATATGTGTGGAAAGTTCTGTATGCAGAGAGTGGTGGGTGCCTGAAATGCGTTGCCAGCGGAAGAGGTAGAGGTGGGAACGACAGCATCATTTAAGATGTATCTAGACAGATACATGAATGGGCAGGGAGCAGAGGGATACAGATCCTTAGGAAATAGGCGACAGGTTTAGACAGAGAATCTGGATTAGCGCAGGCTTGGAAGGCTGAAGGGCCTGTTCCTGTGCTAGAATGTTCTTTGTTCTTTGTTCTTCAGCATTCTTTCCTTCAGAATTCTGCAGCTTGTGTGCAGCGATCAGGAATATAACAGAACGATCTGTGTGGGAGGATTGACAACCCCCTACCTCGATGAACACTAATTTCACCAGGTACTTAAAGTAAAAAAAAACATATTTTTAACAATTCACAGCATATATTTTATTAATAATGCTTGTGAGGGTGTATAATTAGATTCCAGTATTAAGTTAAATTTTTAATTTCAATTAGAGCAGTTGCAAGCGCAGAGATTTCTCTAATTATATTGTTTGATTCATTGTTCAAATGCCCAAGAGTCCATGTGAAGTCGGCAGGAAGGCAAATTCGGCCTGGCATAAAAGTGGGATTCACTGGGATCTTGCTGTGCACTCCTGACCAATTTCAGCAGCCCAGTTTTGTTTTCTCGATATAAGGATTGATGCTGACCTCTTGTTGCTGACGGTGCCTTTCCCTGCCTGGACATCAAGCTCTGGAACTCTCCCACCCCCACTGGACATTTCGACTGTGCTGTCTCCCCCAAAGACCTCCTCTTTGACCAAGCCTATGCTCATCGAACCCTCAGATCTCCTAATGTGCTTTGTTATACCCCTGCTGAGCTCCACACTGTGCTGCTATACCAACAGAAATTAGAATCCTTACAGTGCAGACAGAGGCCATTCGGCCCATCAAGTCTACACTGACCATCCAGAACGCATCCTACCCAGATCCTTTCCACCACCTATCCCTGTAACCCTGCATTGTTAACCCATCTAGTCTGCACATCCCTGGACATTGTGGACAACTTAGAATGGCCAATCTACCTAACCTGCACACCGTTGGACTGTGGGATGAAACCCGGAGCACATCCACACAGACACTGGGAGAACGTGCAAACTCCACACAGACAGTCACCCAAGGATGGGATTGAACCCAGGTCCCTGGTGATATGAGGCAGCCGTGCTAACCACTGAACCAATGCACTGCCCAGTTGTCATTGCCATTATTGTTATTTTATGATTTCTGATGCTCAGTTCACATGTGACAGAACGTCCTGGACCCACTTACTACTATTTCCTCACTCATTCATGATCACAGGGACATAGCTGTTCTGCAGAATTGTACCCGCTCAAAGGCAATGTCATCTTGCAGAGAGAGGGGGCTAGTCAGGGATACTAACTTGGAAGGCAAGAGCAAATCCCAAAAATTAGAGCCAGGCCATTCAGGGTTCATGGCTGGAATACTTCCACACATGAAAGATACAGGTAGCCCTCGCTATCTGAAAGTAGAACGTTCCCAGGAAACCTTTCGTAAGCTGAAAATTGTATAAAGTGAAGGTGCGTGATTTATATGGGAAAAAGTCTCGCCAATTTTTGTAAAAGTGAAAATCCTCTTTGGATTCACGAAACAGGCACTCGTGTACGTCTGTCGTAAAAGCGAAATTGGGTAAAGCGAACGTTTGAAAAGTGGGGGGTACCTCTAATGGAATTCCGGAACAGTGTCCCTGAGATAACCCAGAGGGAAAAGGGGAAGTGGAAAACAGCACAGGAAAATGTGGAAATGAACAGACTGACCCTCCATTTTGAAGTATACAAGGGCAGGTGTAAGAACACAAGAAATTGGAACAGGAGAAGACCATTCGGTCTCTCAAGCCTATACTTTTATTCAGCAATATCCACCCCCAGGCCTCAATGCATCTTTCTTGCCAGCTCAGAATAACAGCCAACACTGTAACATTTCAAAAACCTCCCTACTTCATCCTTATGTCTCATTCACCAAAGTTACTGGACTCTCTTTCCTATGGGCGTCAATTGTACACTTCAAAACTGAGAATTGCTGTTGAAGCAAGAGCCTGGAGGGGTACAGGCCCCAAGCAGGTGCTACACAAATTCAGAATGATCCAACTGAATAGTGGAGTTGGTTTGAGGGCTAGAGGAGCCTCCGGTGTTCCAAAAGACAAGGTTATCTCTCCCGGCCCAGCAGGAGCTGCCACTCCTGGGTGCCATCTCTTCGCCCCTGGGCCCACCTTGTTGGATTCCATGCTGAACCCAGACTCGCCTGGCAACCAGGAATCCCTGGCCCCACTGCCATCTCAAGGATGCCAGGAGGCCCACTCCACACGTGCCCCGCGGCCGCTGCCTCGCCAGTGATGGAGCCTGGGCCTACTGCCACCATGAATCCTGCTCCAGCTTCCCTCCTTCGAGATGTCACCTTCTCCGACAGGAAGAAGGCGACGATAGAGAAAAAGAAAGAAGATGAAAGGGGTAAGGCAGAAGGAAGGAAGCGGCTGGTTTGGAACGGATGGGTTCAGCAGCCTCCCTTGCTAACCCTGCCATATTATCAAGATACTGTGTAGTCCCTCTGCTCACCTCCATTTGAAGGTTACCAAATCAGGAGACGCTAAGCTACATAATTTGAGGTGGGGCAAGCCAGCTGAAAGTTTAGGGGCCCTGAGCCCAGAGGCAACAAAGATGACCAGGAAGCTCCAACAGATTTATAACAGCCATGCTCCCACTCCCATGGTGCCTTACCTTCACAACAGACTCCTTCCTCCACTCAGTTCTTGCTAACTGTTTTCAGGATTTGAGGTCACAGTGAGAAAATGTCCAGAAAGTGCTAATGTAATGACCATGGGTCTCCTCAACAATGAGGTAAGAGGATAGACAAACACAAGGTCTTTGAGTACTGACGGATGCACAAATGGATGTCTTGAAAATTTCCTCAAATTGCCATCAATCCCAGTCTGACCAGCAATCCTAAACCCCTCCCAAACTTGCTTCCCACCCCCTTACGCCCCCATCATTGGATTCAGGATTGGATTCATCATCAAGAGTTGATGTAATGGTTGCAAAGAAGTCTGAAGTTTGCAAAGTGAGGATGTAGACGGATGTATATTTGATACTGGAAGGAAACTTTCATGGACAGATGTCTTACACAACAAGAGGTCCTGAAAGTTTAAAGAAGGCTTTGAGTGCTCAGTCTGCAGGATATTTCACATGCAAAGCCCTGATTAGTAGAACATATCCTGTTGGTACAGTTTTAATTACTGAAATTAACCAATTATCAGTTATCTGCACAATGATTCACACTTTAAAGGATCAAGTATTTGATAGAGTCACGACAAGATGAGAGCCGCAGAAAATATAATTAATAATTATAAACACAGCAGGAGTCCAAAACAGTTGAAGAGGGAACAGGAAAGATTGGATTAAAACTCTTTAAATATATGCACAAACAGCAAAGCACATACTTATTATAAGTATTGTAGAAAAATTGCAGAAACTTAACAGATCTCCTGAGGCATTGCTATCATTCTGATGCTTATGCCTAGTTATGATTTCATTTATTAGTCTGGCCTATATCCCAAAGGTGATTCATTGCATGGTTAATGTATTTAGCTTTTGTAGCCCTCTCTTTAATATACAGCAATTCAGGTTAAAAAACACCAAAAGTTAAGCTCTTATTCAGGCAGGCTGTAAGTTACTTTATTACACATTATTGCTGAAGCTCCCAAAGGAAAAGAGATAAAACTATTAACAAGAAATTACAGATACGGAAGTTAAAATAATTACTATTAAGACGTAATGTGGAGGTGCCGGTGTTGGACTGGGGTAGACAAAGTCACTTGGCACCAAGTTATAGTCCAACAGGTTGATTTGGAATCACAGCTCTCGGAGCGTTGCCCCTTCATCAGGTGAAACCCCTTGACCTGACAAAGGAGCAGAGCTCCGAAAGCTTGTGATTTCAAATAAACCTGTTTGACTATAATCTGAGTCCTGTTAAGATGAGTGAATATTTGGGTGGAAGGCTGCTTTGCTTGGTGGACTGGCTCTGCAGTTCACGATGCTCTGCAGTTTCTAGCAGTCTTGGGCAGAGAGTGTTGCAACAAGATATATATAAGAACTGGTAAGAGCCATTGTGGACAATGCCAAAGTTTCTCATAACAGCCAGTCTTGGGAGAGACAGGGATGTGCCAATATGTCCCTATGGTGTACTACAGGGACCCATGGATTGAGTGCCTTATTGTTGAAGCGACTAATACTTGAAATCAGACCCAGCAGCTGGATAGTTAGCATTTTCCTGGACAGGTAGGTTTGATTGATTGATTCATTGTTGTCACATGTACCAAGATACAGTGAAAAGCATTGTTTTGTACACTTAACAGGCAAATCATACCATACAAAGTGTGCTAGGGTAGCAGAACAGAGTGCAGAACACAATGTTACAGCCACAGAGAAGGGACAGAGACAGATAAGAATTGACGTTTGAAGACAGTCTGTTCAAAAGTCTGATAACAGCTGAGAAGAAGCTGTTCTTGAACCTATCCTTATACACATTCAAACTTCTGTATCTTCTGCCCGATGGAAGAGGGTGGAAGAGAGTGTAACTGGGGCGGGAGGGGTCTTTGATGATGTTGGCTGCCTTCCCGAGGCAGTGGGAAGTGTCGAAGGAGTCAGTGGATGGAAGGCTGGTTTGTGTGATGGACTGGGCTGTGTTCACAACTCTGCAGTTTCTATTGGTCTTGGGCAGAACCGTTGCCAAATCACGCTGTGATGTATCCAGACAGGATGCTTTCTATGGTGCATCTATAAAAATGAGTAAGTGTCCTTGTGGACAATGCCAAGGTTTCTCACAACAGCAGATTTTGGGAGAGACAGGGAAGATTCCTGGTTTCTTAGCTGCAGGGGTGTCATTTTTATTTGCCCAGTTGCTTTATGCAGATCACCAGCTGTTTTAAGTTATCTCTCTCACTCTCTCTACTTCCACTGTTGTTTTTTCTGGAATGGTTCAAAATGGAATGAATTTTTCCTTTTTGAACTATTAGAGTCAGTCACAGAGATATACAGCACAGAAACAGACCCTTGTCCATGCCGACCAGATATCCTAACCTAATCCAGTCCCATTTGCCAGCACTTGGCCCATGTCCCTCTAAACACTTTCTATTCATATACCCACCCAGATGCCTTTTAAATGTTATAATTGTACCAGACTCCACCACTTCCTCTGGCAGCTCATTCCATAAACACACCACCCTCTGTGTGAAAAAGTTGCCTCTTAAGTCCCTTTTATATCTTTCTCCTCTCACTCTAAATCTTTGCCCTCTCATTCTGGACATCCCCACCCCAGGGAAAAGACTTTGTTTATTTACCCTATCCATGCCCCTCATGATTTTATAACCTCTATTAGACCCCCCTCAGCCTCCAACCTTCCAGGGAAAACAGCCCAACCTGTTCAATCTCTCCCTATAGTCTGGCAACATCCTTGTAATTCTTTCTAGAATGCTCTAATCAACCTGTTTGGACATTTTATGGCACATTTCCTGGATGAGGTGTGACTTGACTGTCATGGGGTGGAACAGTGTTTATTGCCAAAACGACGGTTAAGAGTCAACCACATTGCTGTGGGTCTGGAGTCGCATATAGGCCAGACCAGGTAAGGACAGCAGATTACCTTTCCGGAAGAGCCTTATTGAATTCAATGGGTTTTTAGGACAATCAACAAGGGGTTCATGATCAGATTTTTGTTATTGAAACCAAATCCTGCTGTGGTGGGATTTGAACCCAGATCCCCAGAACACTACCTGGATCAATAGTCTCATGATAACACCTCTAGGCTGCTTCCTCTTGTGTATGTAGACTGCCTAGCCAAAAGGAAGAGACACTACCACTGCACCACAAGAGTCCTTTTAAATTATTCTAGGTCAACAAGCTGAAATGACCACCTCTAACATAAAGCATAGAAGTGGGTGTAGACAATTCAGCCCCTCAAACCTGATCCACCATTTGTTACGATCATGAGTGCAATACCGTAATCCCACTCTCTACCCATAACCCTTGATCCCCTTAGACGTAAGAGCTATATCTACCTATAGGGCAGCACAGTGGCTCAGTGGTTAGCTTAGTGGACCCCAGGTTTGGTTGCACTCTCTGGCAACTGTCTGTGTGGAGTTTGCACATTCTCCCCGTGTCTGTGTGGGGTTCCTCCTGCAGTTCAAAGATGTGCAGGTTAGGTGGATTGGCCATGCTAAATTGCTCCATAGTGTCTAGGGATGTGTGAGCTGGGTGAATTAGCCGTGGGAACAGGGATAGGGTAGGGGGTGGGTCTGAGTCGGATGCTGTTCGGAGGGTCGGTGTGGACTCGATAGGCCGAATGGCCTGCTTCCTCACTGTAGGGATTCCACGATGATTCCACCTCACTTAAAAGGTGATCTATGCAAAAAAAAGTCATATTCTATACAAGACAGATGCACTTAGGAGAGGTCTCCCATCCCACCTGTAATTACTCACTTCTGTCATGATCAGCACCCAACTTATATTCTCACAATGAGCCATTATAGAGTTGTGTTCCCTCCTGGATGACAGTGTTCACATGTCAGGGATAATCACCTTATTATCCAGATGGAACTGCTGGTGACACAGTCGGGCAACTTGGTATGTCTATGTTTGTAGCTTCTTGCAGAGTTACAATGAAACCAGCATCCAAAGTGCAGCGAAATCGACAATTCGGGCAGAAGCACTTCATCGGGAACGAAACATCGATTTCGCTCCACTGTGGATGCTTCCTGAACTGCTGGAAGAGGTAGCTTATGGCATAATTGCAAGAAGTATAATTTACATTGACTAGTTCGACATAAATACTTCAGAGTATAAGAGCCAGAGAAGAGACTTCTAACTGCATCGATGCATCATGTAAGATTTATTCCTGATGAAGGGCTTTTGCCTGAAACGTCGATTTTGCTCCACTTTGGATGCTGCCTGAACTGCTGTGCTCTTCCAGCACCACTGATCCAGAATCTGGTTTCCAGCATCTGCAGTCATTGTTTTTACCCCCCTACAATGAAACCAGCTTCCTTTATATTTTCTAACCGACCCGCTCAGTGACGTTATTCCACACTTTGTGGGTCATTACTCAGAGGTACAAGCATCCTTTATAAAATATTCCATACTGTCAGCACACAGCCATGACAGTACGCAAATTTAAACTTCAACATGTCCATGGTAAACCATCAACTGAACCTCAGCAATTCTCAGGTAGAAATTTGACACAGAACAGCAAAAGGAAATATTATGTCAGATGACCAAAAGCTTGGAGAAAGAGTTTGATTTTAAGGAATGCCAATCCGTGAAAGATGGGGAGGTTCAGGGAAGAAATTCCGGGCATGGGGGCCTGATCATCTAAATGGATGAGGGCTTCAAGCGGTGGAGTGATTAATACTGGGGGTACACCATAAACATGGAGATCTTCAAGGTTTTAGGGTGGGCGGGGGGGGGGGATGGGTCTGTGGACTGGTCGAAAGTTAAGATGAAGACTGCAGAATTTTAAGTGAGCTCATGTGTACGTTGGGTAGGAAGATATGAGGAGTTGTAGCTGTTTAGAACTAGCAATGTCAGTAGCACAGGTTCAGCTGTGGCTCAGTGGGTAGCATTCCTGCCTTGTGGTGAGTTTGGGTTCGAGTCCCACACTGCACACCAAATGCTGCACTGTTGGAAATGCTACGGAAACATTATGCTTCAGGCCTTGTCTCTGCACCAAAACGGTGTCAAAAACACCATGTCACTGTTCGAAAGGGAACTAGAGAAGGTCTTGATGTGCTGTTGTTTTAAGAGTCGGTTATGGCTGAAAATGTATTGCTGGAAAAGCGCAGCAGGTCAGGCAGCATCCAAGGAGTTGGTTATGTCAATGAGACAAGGACCAGGATGTAATCACATGATATGTCTACCAGTATAAGTACGTTGGAAGTAATTGTATATGTGGTTACTGAATTGAATTGAATTGAATTTATTGTCACGTGTACCAAGGCACAGTGAAAAGCTTTGTCTTGCGAGCAATACAGGCAGATCACAGAGTTAAGGAGCATCGATAGTAAATAATAGGTAAGCAGCCACAAAAACAAAAACATAGTTACAGGAGAATGTTAAGAGCTTCTGAGTCCATTCAGTATTCTAGCAACAGTAGGGTAGAAGCTGTTTTGGAACCAGCTGGTGCGAGTGTTCAGGCTTCTGTACCTTCTCCCCAATGGTAGAGGTTGTAGGAAAACATTGCCAGGGTGGGATGTATCTGTGAGAATGCTGCTGGCCTTCCCTTGACAGTGGGCCTGGTTGATGGATTCTATAGATGGGAGGTTGGCCTTTTTGATTGTCCGGGCCGGGTTCACCACTCTCTGTTAAGGGATGGCAGACTGGGGGAGGGTCTTGGGGATATGTGGATTTTATTTAGCATTATTTCAATGCAGTTGCCTTTCCTTTAACTTAGTTGCTACAAAAATGGAATGTTTTCAAGAAGGAGGTCTTCGAGTTATAGGGATCAAAGGGTGAAAGCAGGAACAGGGAACTGAGTTGGATGATCATATTCAATGGCAGAGTGAGCTCAAAGGGCTGAATGGCCTCCTCCTGTTCCTATGTTTCGAATGTATTATTAAGGACACATTCAGGAAACTGTGACTATGAATAGCCCAGCCACACAGGGTGGTGGAGGTGGCAGAGATGGTGAGCTGGGTGAGGGGGTGCTGTTGTAACATGAACTGTAGCCCATGCAGGCACAAGAGTGAAATTGCTTGCCAGAGATCAGCATCCTAACACCAATCACCCTTCGCTCACAAATGCATAGCCTTTGACAATAGCACTCCCCTCACTGCTTAGGGCACGGTCGCTCAATAGTCAGCACTGCTGCCTCATGATGCTAAAATCCCAGGTTCGATTCCAGCCTCGGGCAACTGTCTGGGTGGAGTTTGCACATTCTCCTATATCTGCGAAGGTTTTTCTACCTCTGTCCAGACATGTGCAGGTTGGCGTGGATTGGCCAGGAGAAATTGCCCCATAGGGTCCAGAGATGTTCAAGATTAGAGTGGTGCTGGTAAAGAACAGCAGGTCAGGCAGCATTCAAGGAGCAGGATGCTGCCTGACTTGCTGTGCTTTTCCAACACTACTCTGATCTCCAGCATCTGCAGTCCTCATGTTCACCCAGAAGTGTTCAGTCTAGGTGGGTTAGCTATGGGCAATGCCAAATTACAGGGATGGGATAGGATGCCCCTCGGTATGGGCCAAATGACCTGCTTCCACACTGTAGGGATTCTATGATTCTCACTATTCATGAGATCCAATATCACTGACATTCATCCTTTTACTGTCAGCCAGGGCTCCCTGATTGCACGAGAATAAAAGCACCAATCAGAGAACTCATATTCCATGAGATCCAGCTGACAGACCTCTTGGCAATCTCTACAAAGGAGGAGAACAAACACTCAGTGAGTCAATTCAGATGTGACAACAAAAATAAAAACAGACAGAAATATTTCAGAGGGGCAGAATCTAACATTACTCAATGGAGAATGACGAGCTGCTCTGAGTCGGACAATTGAGAAAGTGAGAGAAAGTGAGAGAGAAAGAGAGAGAGAGAGAGAGAGAAAAAGAGAGGACATATTTTCAATCAGGTTCCAGCAGACAAACTTGGGCAAAGCTCTGTTTCCCCATCACTGCAAACTGAATCAGGCCGTTGTGTTAAAAATGCGAAAGGTAAACAGAAGGTTTTAGAAATGCTCAACAGTACCATCAGTGTGTGTAGAGATGGAAACGGAGCTAACACTTCAGGAAAATGAGCTTCCGTTTTGTTGAATCCGAGTTATGGATTTGATTCCTGATTGACTGAAGTGTGACATTTTTTATCTCCTTCTGATACTTCATCTCTGCAGAATGCCTGAAACTGGGTGTCTCCCCATTTCTCTGTTCAAAGGCAATGTAGATACTGCAGCTGGAGAGCAATGCAGTTTTAATAATAACCTGCGTAGTCAAAACTCCAGATTGAATTTTCCCAACTCAATTGCTCGCGGTTCTGATAACGTTAGTGTGGAGAGTTTGCAGGTGACAGAGCAGTGCAGATTTGACATCCCCTTGTCTGAAATATATCCTCTGTCTTCCTAAATTGACGGAAAGTAACTTGCTTTCCAAAAACAACCTGATGGAGATCTACAAAGGTGGTCAGTAACACAGGGAACAGCAGAAAGGCATGATTCAGAATTAGATGCAAACAGATGCCATGAATAGATGAAAGTTCAAGGTTTGTATAACAATTTGTAGCCCGGGTGCTGGTTGCTATGGTTGTGGATATGTTCGCCGAGTTAGGAAGTTGGTTTGCAGATGTTTCATCCCCTGTCTGAGTGACATCTTCAGAGCTTTGGAGCCTCCTGTAAAGCGCTTCTGGAATTTATTTGATTCCGTTCCTGCTGCTTCCGGTGGCTGGTTCCGGTAGTTTGTTGTTGCGGTTGGCATACTGGATTGCAGTTTATGTGCTTGTTGATGGAGGCCGTGGATGAGTGCCATGCTTGTAGAAATTTTCTCGTGTCCTCTGTTTAGCTTGTCCTGTGATCATTGTGTTGTCCCAGTCAAATTTATGGTCCATGTCATCTGTGTGTGTGTGGCTACTAGGGGCAGCTGGTCGTGGTGTTTAGTGGCTAGTTGGTGTTTGGGATGCTGCTTGCTAGCTGTCTGCCTGTTTGCCCTATATAGTGTTTTGTGCAGTTTGTTCATGGAATCCTGTAAATTCCATTTGTCTTGTACATGATGGGTGTCATGTCTTTTGTCCTGGTGAGTTTTTGTCTGAGTGTGTCTGTCGGCTGTTTTGATTGTTCAAAAGGGCTACAACACACTGCTGCACTCCTGACCGAACCAAGGGAACAAAAAGAACACCTCGACAGATTATTTACCAAGAATGGATATCCCCGCAAATTCATCCACAGATGCCTAACAGACAGAAAACGCGATGAGGACATGCCATGACCCAACACACTAACCACGTTACCTTACATAAAAAAAGTCTCGGAACTGACAGCTAGACTTCTCTGACCACTCAGATTCATGACAGCCCATAAACCGACAGCCACGCTCAGACAACAACTGAATAGAACAATAGACAAGACACCCATATTGTGCAAGACAAATGGAATTTACAGGATTCCATGTACAAACCGCACAAAACACTATATAGGGCAAACAGGCAGACAGCTCGCAAGTCGCATCCACAAACACCAACTAGTCACCAAACACCACTCCAGCTGCCCCTAGTAGCCACACACACACAGATGACATGGACCACAAATTCGACTGGGACAACACAATGATCACAAGACAAGCTCAACAGAGGACAGCCAGAGAATTTCCAGAAGCATAGCTCTCAGCCATGGACTCCATCAACAAACACATAGACCGAGACCCAATATAGCAGTCACGGCAACGAACTACCAGAACTGGCCACTGGAAACAGCAGGACTGGAACCAAATAAATTCCAGAAGACACAGCACAGTAGCGCTTGACAGGAGGTTCCAAAGCCCTAATGATGTCACCCAGACAGGGGACAAACATCTGCAAATCAACTTCCCAGCTCGATGAATATACCCACAACCACAATAGATGAAAGTATCAGCTACATCAAGAGGATGGCAATTCCTATGAACTAAAATAGAACAAGAAAAGCATGGCAATTAATTTCATGCTCATTTACAAGTAAGTTTGAAAAGGTCTTCAAAATATTCCAAGATCTGAAACTTGGAGACATTGTAAACTGTGAAGAACTCCAAAGGAACATTGACAATTTGGTGGAGAGGACGGACAGGTGGCAGATACAGTGCAGAGAGAGAGGGGTATATTTTCGCTGGATGAACATGGAGAGGTCATATAAAGTAAAAGGGACAACACTAAATGTGTGGTTGGGGTAGGAGCAGAGGCAGAGGGACCTGGAAGATTATGTGGATAAATCATTAAAAGTGACATGAGAGTGAAGAGGACAGTTAATAAAGCACACGGTATCCTAGGCTTAATTAGACTAAGTGTTCAGTATAGGAGGAAGGAATGAATGACGTTGATTTCATATGGGCCACTCGTTCAGCCTGAGCAGCAGTATTTATTGAGTACTGGGTGCTGTACTTCAAGAAGGAAGTGGAGCCACTATAGAGTGGTGCAGAGTTTATCAGGCCGGTTCTAGGAATGAGGAATTATAATTGTGAACAATTTGGAGCGAATATCCTTGGAGATTGGTTTGAAGTGTTCAGACTCATGAAGGATCTGGATAGAATGGATAGGCAGAAACTATCCCCAATCACAGAATTATCAAAAAGGAGAAGGTACAGATTTAAAGTCAATTAATTAAAACAGCAAAGGTGATGGGATGAGAAACCACTTCAGGTAGTGAGCAATAAGCATCTGGAGTGTGCTGCCTCAGTGTGTGGTGGATACATGTTCAATCGAGATATTCACAAGGGAATATGAAAAGGAGCAATGTGCAGGGTTACAGAGAGAGAGGCAGGGGAATGGGGCACTCATTGTTTAGGGAAAGCCAGGGCAGCTGCAATGGGCTGAACAGCCTCTTGCAGCCTTACAACAATTCTGTGATTCAAGTTTCTTGATGGCCTCATCTCTCTCTGGATCTACAATGTTTTCCAGCCCTGTGGCCCCCCCTCCAAAATCCTGCCTCTTGTATGTTCCCACTCCCATTCCCACACTCTTGAACATCTATACCTTCAAAACCCTGGACCCTCAATTCTGGAAGTCCACCCTCGATCCTCTCCATCTCTCCGCCTCATTTAAGACTCTGCTTAACCCCTGTCCTCATGTCCCCCTCTTTGACTTGCAGTCAAGCAGTGTCTGCATCTTGGGATTGTGGGGACGCAAGTCAAAATCTGGGGATGATGGAGGCAGCAATGGCCACTGACAAACTTCACCCACCCCTCTACCAACAGCCCAAACCCCAACTTCCACAGCCCACCCCCAGCCCCTTCCCTCCATTTTCACTGATGGGTCTGAGCAATTTCCAAGTCCCGCAATGGAGCCAGAGTAGGAAAACATTTGAGAAGCATTTTACCAATGTGGACATGAGCACATGCTGTCACTTGCTCAGCCATTCTGCTGTTGGAGATGGTCGGTGCCTGGAATCTGTGTAGTTAGCATTACCGTAACTTCATTGCAGACCTTGCTTGCCATACATCAGTCCGAGTCTAGGGATTATCTGGTTTTTTTTGTGACAGGAGGCATCTTTATCATCGTCTGCCATATTGAGGTGGAAAAGGTTGGTGAGAAATCTACAGGGTTCCTGAGCAACCTTCCTTCATCAGCAGTTTACCCCCAGATCTCTTCACGCTGACTCCCTGACCACCTAACTGTTAGGGACTGATATCTCAGATCTTCAGGGTGGCACAGTGACTCAGTGGTTAACACTGCTGTCTCACAGCACTGGGTTCAATTGTACCCTCGGGCGACTGTCTGTGTGGAGTTTGCGCATTCTCCCCGTGTCGGCGTGGGTTTCCTCCGGGTGCTCTGGTTTCCTCCCACAGTCCAAAGATGTGCAGGTTAGGTGGAGTGCCATGCTACGTTGCCCTGTAGTATCCACAGCTATTTAGGTTAAGTGTGTTGGGCATGGAAAGTGTAGGTTAGAGGCGATGGATCTGGATGGGATGCTCTTTGGAGGGTCGGTGGGGATTTTTTAGGCCTAAATGGCCTGTGTCCACACTGTAGGAATTTTATGACTCTTACCAATTTTTATAGGTGCACCACAGAAAACATCCCATCCGGCTTGGTATGGAAACCGCTCTGCCCAAGACCACAAGAAATTCTAGAGAGTTGTGAACGCGGCCCAGTCCATCGCGCAAACCACCTTCCATCCAGTGACTCCATCTACACTTCCCACTACCTTGGGAAAGCAACCAACATCATCAAAGACCCCTCCCACCCCGGTTATACTCTCTTCCACTAGATAGAAAAGTTTGAAAACAGGTACTAACAGATTCAAGAACAGCTTCTTCTCCGCTGTTATCAGATTTATGAACAGACCTCTCATATATTAGAGTTGATCTCTCTCTACACCTTCTCTGTAGCCGTAACGCTATATTCTGAATTCTGTTCTGTTACCCTGATGGACGTACGTAAGGTATGGTTTGTCCGGATAATACACAATATGATACTTTTCACTGTATCTTGCTACATGTGACAATAATAAATCAAGTCAAATGAAATCCTTTACCGCATCACAGGGGGTTAACTGGAGGGGGACAGTTCTTTGACTGTGATTTTCACAGCACATTAACGCTCAAACCCAGGATGTCCCACTCACCCCCTCCAACTCTTTTCTGTGTTTCCCTGGAAGGTAAAATAGACATGTCTGCAAGAGGTGTTTTCTGTTGAGTGGAGAGACATAGTTAGCCCCCTCATTATCTCTTTCTGTTAAGACTCTCCCCGTTTGAAGTTGCCCTGACAACGTGCATGTGCAATAACCCATTGCCTTCCCTTTGCCAGTCACTGAATTCCAATCCATAGGTTTTCCATAGCAGCTCTCATAGAGTCATAGAGCCATAGAAATGTACAGCATTTCCATGCCGACCAGATATCCCAACCCAATCTAGTCCCACATGCCAATACCCGGCCCATATCCCTCCAAACCCTTCCTATTCATATACCCATCCAAATGCCTCTTAAATGTTGTAATTGTACCAGCCTCCACCACATCCTCTGGCAGCTCATTCCATACACGCACCACCCTCTGTGTGAACAAGTTGCCCCTTGGGTCTCTGATATATCTTCATTCTGTAATTAACGGTAAAAAAGTGTCGCGAAATATGTTGCAGTTCTGACTCATTATCAGAACAACCTCAAAGTGAAGTTTTTTTTGACTAGGACGTTGCCTGGATTAGAGGGTATGGGCTATAAGGAGAGGCTGGAAAAACTCAGCTTGTTTACTCTGGAGCAGCAGAGGCTGAGTGGAGACTTGACAGAAGTTTTTAAAATTCGGAGAGGCATAGATAGGGTTGGCAGTCGGACTCTTTTCCTCAGAATTGAAATGTCTAATACTAGGGGGCAAATGTTTAAGGTGAAAACTCAAAGGAGGCGTGAGGGGTAAGTTTTTACACAGATAGTGGTAGGAGTCTGGAACGCATTGTCAGGGGTGATGGTGGAGTCGGATACGATAGAGGGGTTTAAGGGTCTTTCAGGTAAACACATAAATATGCAAGGAATGGAAGGATGTGGACCAAGGGCAGGCAGAAGGCTGTTCTGTACTGTTCTGTGCTCCGGATGAGCAGCAATGGAGGGAGCTCATACACAGTGGTGACCAATGTTGCAGATTCTCGTCGTAACTGACCTTCCCCAAGTTGCAGAGCTAACTGGCAAAGAAAGAAAGAGAAGGAGTTGACAGAACACTGATCGATTCCTGCTGCAGTCAATTAGATCCATGGCCACTTTAAGGAGACGTGACACAATTGCATTGCATCTGCCGTCCTGACTTCCATTCAGTGCTCTCCTGTTGGAGATTCTATTAGAATGTGCTTCAGCAAGAGCCACACGAGTGTCAGACTGAGAAGGTTACAGCAGACAGTTCGAGATCAGTGAAGCATGAAGGAGGAGCAGAAATCACACTGGGTCAAGTGGGCAGCAAAGGATTGCATTGTTAATTCTTTGTGGAGAAATAATAAGTTCAGTATCTCTGCACTTTCCTATTTTCACGAGGTTTTTGAAAATGCGCTGTGAGCTGGATTCTGACCCGTCTGCTGTTTATTGTGCTGGCTGTTTTCAAAACCCTGCGTAACCTTTCCCCCAGCCCCATATTCCTCCCCATCCCACCCCCATCTCTCTCCCCGCCCCACATCTCTCCCCCAGCCCCATATCTCTCCCACCACCCCATATCCCTCCCCACCCCATCCCCATCTCTCTCCCTGCCCCACAACTCTCTCCCAGCTCACGTCTCTCTCCCTGCCCCACATCCCTCCCCCCACCCCATATCTCTCCCCCAGCCCCACATCTCTCTTCCTGCCCCACATCTCTCCCTTTGCCCCACATCTCTCCCCCACCCCACATCTCTCCCTACCCCACCACCATCTCTCTCCCTGCCCCACATCTCTCCCTACCCCACCACCATCTCTCTCCCTGCCCCACATTTCTCCTCCAGCCTCACATGTCTCCCCCTGCCCTACATCTCTCGCCCCTGCCCTACATCTCTCGCCCCTGCCCCACATCTCTCCTCCTGCCCCACATCTCTCCTCCTGCCCCACATCTCTTTCCCAGCCCCACATCTCTCGCCCCACCCCATTTCTTTCCCCCACCACCATCTCTCTCTCTGCCACACATCTCTCCTCCAGCCCCACATCTATCCCCCTGCCCCACATCTATCCCCCCACCCCACATCTCTCCCCCACCCCACACCTCTCCCCCGACCCACATCTCTCCCCCTGCCCCACATCTCTTCCCCAGTCCCACATCTCTCCCCCCCCAACATCTCTCACCCCAACCCCTCTCGATCCTCCTCTTACACCCTCTGACATCACTCTCTGCCATCACCGTGTCTCTCAAATTCTGCCGTCATCTTTTCTTTCACATTCCACCCACTCAGTCTGGAATTTCCACCCTAAACCTTGCGACCACTCCTTTCCCCTTTACCTCTCCCTCTACCACTCTGCCTCTCTCTCTTTCTCCATCTATCTTTCCCCCTCTACCTCACACTCTTCCCTTCCTTCTCTCTCTGTCTCTCTATCGTTGTCTTTGTTTCCACCTCTCTCTCTGCTTTCTATCTTTCTTTCCTTGTCGACTGCCCCTGTCTTATCCTTCATCTCTTTCACCCCCTCTGCCTCCCTCTCCCTTTCTATTTCTTTCTCCCCTTACTCCACTTGTCCCCTGGACCTCTCACTCTCTCCCTTTCTATCTGTCTCTTCCCTCCATATCTCTTTCACTCTCTACCTCTCTTCCCCTCTTTCTCTCCCTCCCTTCTACTTCTCTCTACCTCTATCTCTCCTCCTCTATGACATCTCTCTCTGTCTATATCTCTCCCCTCCAAATCTCTCTCCCTCTCTATATCTCACTCTCTCCCATAAGTCTGTCTCCCATTTCAATCTCTCTAGCTCTCCACTTTCTCAATCTCTACTTGCCTCTCTCTCCCTTTCTAGCTCTCTCACTTTCTACCTCTCCTTATCTCTTCATCCCCTCCTACTTCTCTCTCCCTCTGTCTCTGTAGCTCTCTCCCTCTACCTCTGACTCTCTCCCTCTACCTCTGACTCCCTCTGTCCCTCTCTATCTCTGTCTTCTCTACTTCTCTCTATCCCTTTCTACCTTGCGCTGCCTTTCTAGCTCTTCCTCCCTCTCTCTATCTCTCTCCTTCCATCTCTACCTCTCTCTCTCCACTTCTATCACCATCTACCTTTCTTCTCTAACCCCATCTCTCCCTCTCTCTCTCTCTCTCACCTTCTACATCTCTCTGTCCCCTTTTACCTTGCTCTCCCTTTCTCGCTTTTCTCCCTCTCTCTCCATCCCACTACCTCCCTCCCTGCCTCTCTTTATCCACTTATATCTATCACCATCTATCTCTCTTCTCTGACCCACCCCTCGCCTTCTACCTCTCTCTTACCGTCCAGTTAAAGGCACATTGGTGTGAATTGGAGGAACCATGTTGGGTGAAGGTAATCTGAGGCAATAGAGACACAGCAGGAGACAGTTGCCCATCTTGTTGACAATTCTCTCCTCTTGCCTGGTAAAGTATGATCCCTTTCTTGTTATTCTTCCATGGGATTTGGCCATTGCTGGCAGTATAAAAGAATAAGAAACAGGAGCAGAGAAGAATATTTGGCCCATGAAGTCTGTTCCCATATACAATAAGATCATAACTCCATACTCGACCGCCATGATCTTTAACCCTCCCACCCAACAAGAACCTATCATCCTCCATCTTAAACACGACCATAGGGCCATTACATCTGAGGCAAGTCCAGCATTTATTACCCCATCCGAAATTGGCCAGAGGGCAGTTTAGAGTCAACCACATTGCTGGGGATCTGGAGTCACATGTAGGTCAGGTAAGGATGTAGACAGGCAGGAGGCTGGAAGAACATGGCAAACCAGGCAGCATCAGGCGGTGGAGAAGTCAACATTTCAGGTATAATCTTTCTTCAGTCCTGAAGAAGGGTTACACCCAAAACGTTGACTTCTCCACCTCTGGATGCTGCCTGGCTTGCCATGTTCTTCCAGCCTCCTGCATGTCTGTCTTGGATTCCAGCATCTACAGGCTTTTTTCTTTGCCTCAGACCAGGTAAGGATGGCAGTTTCCCTCCTGAAAGGTATTTTGTGAGCAAGATGGGTATTTGGCAACAATAGTTTCACAGTCCCCATTCCTGAGAATGGCTTTATTTTCCCCATGCATCAATTGAACTTAATTTCCACCAGCAGTGGTGGGAATTAAACCCATGTTCCTCATGGATATTAGTCTAGGAACCCTGGATGACAATCTTAGTGATATTACCATGATAGCACCAGCTCCTGACCTGAGCAAACCATAGAAACTTAGAAAACAGTCGGCCATTCAGCCCTTCCAGCCTGCTCCACCATCCCACATGATCATCCGACTCAACACCCTGCTCCCACTTTGTCCCCATACCCTTTGATCCCTCTAAGGTCTAGAACATAGAACAGCGCAGCACAGGAACAGGCCTTTGTTTTGCCGAACATGACGCCAAATGAAACTAACCCCTTCTGCCAGCCCTTGATCCATATCCCTCCATTCCTTGCATATTCATGTGCCTATCTAAAAGCCCCTTAAATGCCCCTATCGTATCTGCCTCCACCATCACCCCTGGCAGCGCATTCCAAACTCCTA
Organism: Hemiscyllium ocellatum; assembly: GCF_020745735.1. Classification (NCBI taxonomy): domain Eukaryota; kingdom Metazoa; phylum Chordata; class Chondrichthyes; order Orectolobiformes; family Hemiscylliidae; genus Hemiscyllium; species Hemiscyllium ocellatum. The sequence continues at coordinate 8,461,540 of NC_083414.1, forward strand.
CCACGCTCTGTGTGAAACAACTTGCCCCTGACATCTCCTTTGAACTTTCCCCTCTCACCTTAACTGTATGCCTCCTAGTATTAGACTCTAATTCCTTCTTGAATACATTCAATGTTTGGCTTCAACCACTTTCTGTGGCAGAGAATTCCACAGGCCCGTCATTCTCTGAGTTGAAAAAAAATCACACCAAATCCCAGCAGCATGGAAACTGGCCATTTGGCCCAACGTGTCCACACTGACCCTCTGTAGAGCATCCCACCCAGAGTGCCGCCCCCCCCCCTCCCCCCCCATCCTATCCCTATATCCCTGTATTTCCCATGGTTAAACCTCCTAATCTGCACATCTTTGGACTGTGAGAGGAAACCGAAGTCTCTCATTACCTCTGTCCTAAGTGGCCTATAGCATATTCTTAAACTGTGACCCCTAAGACCTGGACTCCCTGGTCATTGGGAACATCCTTCACACTTTTACCCTGCAGAGTTCTGTTAGAATTTTACAGGTTTCTTATTCTCTCAAACACCAGTGAATACAGTCCTAACTGATCTAGTCTTCCTTCATAGTCCAATCCCGTTCAACTCCAAAATAGGAATTATTCTGGCAAAAAGCCATTTTCTACCCTTTAACCTTGTTTCTCTGTCAAAAATACAAGTAGTTCTGTAACACGATGGCTGCGTACTTGTGCGACCCTGTGTTTAAGAAAAAACACGGTCCAGAAACAGCGCTTAAACTGTTGGTAACATACATGCGTTACAGCCAACACGCATTTGCACTTGAGGAACATTGTCCCCAATTTGTCAATCGCCTTACAGTGAAGTCATGTGAATGAAGCATGCAGAATGACCTGGAAAGAGTACTTCAACTCTTCCCAGCACTTTCTACTTTAAGAATGCTCTCCATTGGGTCGCCAGGCCAAGAGAAGGGGGAACAGCTCACAGGGTTCCCCACTCTTCAACAGTCCCGTTCAACTTCAGACACATCCTGAGAGTTCCCTTCAAAGGCAAGCCAAAGTATGATGGGACAATCCAGGGTGAGGGAGACAAAGGTTTGCAGCTGAAGGAGACTGGAAACAAAAAAGGTCACAAGGGACACTTTTTAAAAGTTCATTCAGAGGACAGGACTTTGCTGGTGAAAGCCAATGTTCATTGCACATTCTTAATTGCCCAGAGGGCGGACCAGAGTCAACCAAAGAAAAACCCAAAGACCTGCGGATGCTAGAAATCAGAAGTTGCTGGAGAAACTCAGCAGGTCTGGCAACATCTGTGAGGAGAAAGCAGAGTTCATATTTCAGCTTCGGTGACCCTTCCTCACAACTGAGTCACGAGTCGGCCACATTGCTGTGGATCTGGAGTGACATGGAGGACAAACCAGGTCAGGAATAAGACCATAAGACCATAAGACATAAGAGTGGAAGTAAGACCATTCGGCCCATCGAGTCCACTCCGCCATTCAATCATGGCTGATGGGCATTTCAACTCAAGCTGAACAGTCCTTGGGGGTGAGGTTTTCTAGTGCTCTTTGGGAGGGTTTAAACTAACTCCGCAGGGGCATGGGAACCAGGACTGTAGCTTTAGGGTACAGGACCTTGAGTGTAGGGAGGTTAGGAATAATGCAGCGATCTCTAAGGAGGGTGCCTGTAACCAGAAAGGTGGATTGAAGTGTGTATACTTCAATGCCAGAAGTATAAGGAATAAGGTAGGTGAACTTGCAGCATGGGTTGGTACCTGGGACTTCGATGTTGTGGCCATTACAGAGACGTGGGTAGAACAGGGACAAGAATGGCTGTTGCACGTTCCAGGGTTCAAATGTTTTAGTAGGATCAGACATGGGGGTAAAAAAGGGGGAGGCGTGGCATTACTTGTCAAAGACAGTATCACAGCAGTGGAATGGACGATGGAAGAGGACTTGCCATCTGAGGTAGTTTGGGCTGAGGTTAGAAATAGGAAAGGTGAGGTCACCCTGTTAGGTGTTTTCTACAGGCCTCCTAATAGTCCTAGAGAAGTAGAGGATAATATTGCGAGGATGATTCAGGAAAAGAGTGAAGTAGCAGGGTGGTTGTTATGGGGGACTTTAACTTCCCAGATATTGACTGGGAGAGCTATAGCTCGAGTTCATTAGATGGGTCGGTGTTTGTACAATGTGTGCAGGAGGGTTTCCTGACACAATATGTCGACAGGCCAACAAGAGGGGAGGCTATATTGGATTTGGTTCTAGGTAATGAACCAGGCCAGGTGTTAGACTTGGAGGTAGGTGAGCACTTCGGGGACAGTGACCACAACTCGGTGACTTTTACTTTAGTGATGGAGAGGGATAATCGTGCGCCGCAGGGCAAGAGCTATAGCTGGGGGCAGGGAAATTATGATGCAGTGAGGCATGACTTAGGTTGTGTGGATTGGAAAAACAGGCTTCAAGAGAAGAACACTAATGAGATGTGGGGATTGTTCAAGGAGCAGCTACTGCGTGTCCTCGATAGGTATGTACCAGTCAGGCATGGTGTAAAGGGCCTTGTGAGGCAGCCGTGGTTTAGTAAGGAATTGGAGTCCCTCGTGAAAGGGAAGAAGGCGGCATATGTAAAGATGAGGCGTGAAGGTTCAGTAGGGGCGATTGAGAGTTATAAGGTAGCCAGGAAGGAGCTAAAGAGGGAGCTAAGAGAAGCGAGAAGGGGACATGAAAAGTCTTTAGCTGGTAGGATTAGGGAAAACCCAAAGGCTTTCTATAGGTATGTCAAGAATAAAAGGATGACTAGGGTAGGTATCGGTCCAGTCAAGGATAGTAGTGGGAAGTCGTGTGTGGAGGCGGAGGAGATTGGAGAGACATTAAATCAGTACTTTTCATCAGTATTCACTCAGGAACAGGACACTGTTGCTGATGTGAATATGGAATCACAAATAATTAGAATGGATGCCCTGGAAATATGCAGGGAAGAGGTTTTGGGAATATTGGAAAGGATGAATATAGATAAGTCTCCTGGGCCTGATGGCATTTACCCCAGGATCCTATGGGAAGCTAGGGAGGAGATAGCAGAGCCATTGGCCTGGATTTTTATGTCGTCATTGTCAATGGGAATAGTACCAGAGGACTGGAGGATAGCGAATGTGGTCCCATTGTTCAAGAAAGGGAGTAGGGATAGCCCTAGTAACTATAGGCCAGTGAGTCTGACTTCAGTGGTGGGCAAAGTCTTAGAGAGAATGGTAAGGGATAAGATTTATGAACATCTGGGTAGGAATAACGTGATCAGGGATAGCCAGCATGGTTTTGTGAAGGGCAGGTCGTGCCTCACAAACCTTATTGAGTTCTTTGAGAAGGTGACTATGGAAGTGGATGAGGGTAAAGCAGTAGATGTTGTGTATATGGATTTTAGTAAGGCGTTCGATAAGGTTCCCCATGGTAGGCTAATGCTAAAACTTCGGAGGTATGGCATTGAGGATACATTAGAGGTTTGGATTAGGAATTGGCTGGCTGGAAGGAGACAGAGGGTAGTAGTTGATGGATTATGTTCATCTTGGAGCGCAGTTACTAGCGGTGTACCACAAGGATCTGTTTTGAGACCATTGCTTTTTGTTATCTTTATAAATGATCTAAAGGAAGGACTTGAAAGCTGGGTAAGCAAGTTTGCGGATGACACAAAAGTCGGTGGAGTTGTGGATAGTGAGGAAGGAAGTGGTAGGTTACAGCGGGATATAGATAAGTTGCAGAGCTGGGCGGAAATGTGGCAAATGGAATTCAATGTAGCTAAGTGCGAAGTCGTTCACTTTGGTAGGAATAACAAGATGATGGATTACTGGGCTAATGGTAGGCTACTTGGTAGTGTGGATGAGCAGAGGGATCTTGGTGTCTATGTACACAGATCTCTGAAAGTTGCCACCCAGGTAAATAGTGCTGTGAGGAAGGCATATGGTGTACTGGGCTTTATTGGCAGAGGAATTGAGTTCCGGAGTCCTGAGGTCATGTTGCAGTTGTATAAGACTCTGGTGAGGCCTCATCTGGAGTATTGTGTGCAGTTTTGGTCGCCATACTATAGGAAGGATGTGGAAGCTTTAGAACGAGTGCAGAGGAGGTTTACCAGGATGTTGCCTGGAATGGTAGGAAAATCTTATGAGGAAAGGCTGAGGCACTTGGGGCTGTTCTCATTGGAGAAGAGAAGGTTTAGGGGAGATCTGATAGAAGTGTATAAGATGATTAGGGGTTTAGATAGGGTAGATACTAAGAACCTTTTACCGCTAATGGAGTCAGGTGTTACTAGGGGACATAGCTTTAAATTAAGGGGTGGTAGGTATAGGACAGATGTTAGGGGTAGATTCTTCACACAGCGGGTTGTGAGTTCATGGAATGCCCTGCCCGTATCAGTGGTGAACTCTCCTTCTTTATGTTCATTTAAGCGGGCATTGGATAGGCATTTGGAAGTTATTGGGCTAGTATAGGTTAGGTAGGATTCGGTCGGCGCAACATCGAGGGCCGAAGGGCCTGTACTGCGCTGTATCCTTCTATGTTCTATGTTCTATGTCCCAGCTTGTTCAGCCTCTCCCTATAGCTCAAACCCTCCAACCCTGGCAACATCCCCCGTAACCCTTAATTCCTTGTGACATCAAGAATTTATCAATCTCTGCCTTGAAGACATTTAGCGTCCCGGCCTCCACTGCACTCTGCGGCCGTTTCAAATGGTCGTTTGAATGGTCGTTTCAAAAACAGAAATTGCTGGAAAAGCTCAGCAGGTCTGGCAGCATCTGTGCAGAGAAATCAGAGTTCGTGTTTTGGATCTGTTGACCCTTCCTCAGGAATGATGGTAGCTTGCTTCCCCAAAGTGAACCTGACATGTTTTCTTGCCGTGGAAATTGTCAATGGTTTCATGGTTATCATTTGATTCTTAATTCCAGATTTTTAATTGAATCCACTGCCTTCCATAGCAGGATTAAAACCTAGGTCCCCAAAACATTGCCAGGGTCTTTAGATTGACAGTCCGGTGATAACACCACTAGAACATCGCCTCTCCATGTACACAGAAGCCAAAAGTCTTGCCATATTTTTTAAAATCAACTCTTTAGGTATATAAAACAAATGAAAGTTGGGACATGACCACAGCAGTACAAGATTTCAGAAATATCCAAATAATAGTTCATCCAGTGGTGTGTTCAACTCTGTTTCTTGGGCGGATGCAGATTTGATTTGATTTGATTTATTATTGTCACATGACAAAGAGACCCTGGAGTGCAGGTTCATCGCTCGTTGAAAGTACAGTCGCAGGTCGATAGGATAGTGAAGGAGGCGTCTGATATGCTTTCCTTTATTGGACAGTGTATTGAGTCCAGGAGTTGGGAGGTCATGTTGCAGCTGTACAGGACATTGGTTAGTCGACGTTTTGAGTATAAGTTCTTCATCAGGATCAGCATTAGCCCTTCACTCCTGATGAAGAGCTTATGTTTGGAAAGTCGTTTCTCTTGCTCCTCGGATGCTGCCTGACCTGCTGTGCTTTTCCAGCACCACACTCTTCAACTCTGATCTCCAGCATCTGCAGTGCCCACTTTCTCCCAGAACATTGGTTAGGCCACTTTTGGAATATTGCGTGCAGTTCTGGTCTTCCTCCTATCGGAAAGATGCACTGAAACTTGACAAGTTTCAGAAAAAGTTTACAAGGATGTTGCCAGGGTTGGAGGGTTTGAGCTATAGGGAGAGGCTGAACAAGCTGGGACTGTTTTCTTTGCACCATCAGAGGCTGAGGGGTGACCTTACAGAGGTTTATAAAATCATGAGGGGCATGGATAGGGAAAATAAACAATGTCTTTTCACAGGGGTGGGGGAGTCCAGAACTAGAGGGTATAGATTGAGGGTGAGCGGGGAAAGATATAAAAGGGACCGAAGGGCAACTTTTTCACACAGGACGTGATACGTGTATGGAATGAGCTGCCAGAGAAAGTGGTGGAGGCTGGTACATTACAACATTTAAAAGGCAGCTGGATAGGTATATGATTAGGATGGGTTTAGAGGGATGTGGGCCAAGTGCTGGCAGGTGGGATTAGATTAGATTAGGATAGCTGGCTGGCATGGATGATTTGGATAGAAGGGTCTGTTTCCTTGCTATACATCTCTATAACTCCATGACTCAATGTACTAAGATATCGTGAAAAGTGTTGTATTGTGTGCTAATCAGATAAATCATACCTTACAGTGACCATAATACAATCACTAATTATCATAAAACCCTTCTAACTCACTCAGTGGGCGGCATGGTGGCTCAGTGGTTAGCACTGCTGCCTCACAGTGCCAGGGACCTGGGCTCAATTCATGCCTCAGGTGACTCTCTGTGTGGAGTTTGCAAATTTTCCCCGTGTCAGTGTGGGTTTCCTCCGGGTGCTCCGGTTTAATCCCACAATCCAAAAAGATGTACAGACCAGGTGGATTGGCCATGCTAAATTGCTTATAGTGTTATATGCAGTAGTCAGGGGTAAATAAAGGGTAGGGGAATGGTTCTGGTAAGTTACTCTTCGGAGGGACGGTGTGGACTTGTTGGGTTGATGAGATGTTTCCATTCTGTAGGGAATCTAATCTGATTTTATGTAAGTATAGCAGGATAATAGAACAGAACGGAGAAAGTGAGGACTGGAGATCAGGGTCGAGAGTGTGTTGCTGGAAAAGCACAACCAGTCAGGCAGCATCTGAGGAGCAGGAGAATCAATGTTTCGGGCATAAGCTCTTCATCAGGAATCCTGATGAAGGGCTTATGCCCAAAATGTCAATTCTCGTACTCCTCGGTTGCTGCCTGACCTGCTGTGCCTTTTCAGCGCCATGTTCTCGACTCTAACGTACAAGTGGTCTGTCCATAAATATGAAAGCAGCAGGGAAGGAGCTGTTCTTTAATTTGTTGGCACATGTTTTAAAGCATTTGTATCTCCTGTCTGATGGAAGGCACTATAACCGGGTTTGGGAGGGGTCTTTGATTATGTTGGTGGGTTTCCCATGGCAGTAGAAAGCATAGGTGGAATCAGTGGATGAGAGACTGGTTTTTGTCATGGGCTGGACTGCATTTACAACTCGCTGTAATTTCTGGCAGAGTCAATCATTGCACCTGTTTAATGTGCAGACCAGAATACATTTGCATTTTAATCGATTGATTGATTTATTCTTGTCACATGTACCAAGATACAGTGAAAAGTGTTGTTTTGTGTGCTCTACAGGCAGATCGTTCCATACAAACGATAGCAGAACAGAGTACAGTATGCAGTGATACAGCTGCAGAGAATGTGCAGAGAGAGAGAACAGAATTAACACTTGAATGGTTCAGTTAAAGTCTGATAACAGCAGGGAGGAAGCAGTTCTTGAATCTATTGGTACATGTAAGTTACCCATTTAACTTATGCGAGTGTTTATTTCCTTGTCGTGTCTCTTTGTGCTGTAGACACATTACTGGAGTAGAACTTGTTTCCCAGACTATCTTCCCCACTCCAATAGCAGTTAATAATTTGGAATGTACTTCAGATTTTTTTTTGTTGTTCTGCCCTTTCATGTTGGCTCTTTGCTGAACCTGAAATTTATTCTTCAGACAGAATACCTCCACCGTGAAGAATCGGGAAAGTACATCTTTTGTTTCAGTCAAGCATCCCTTAATCTGAGCTGATGTGCTTCCATCTCTCGCTCTTGTCAGTCGTGGTCTATTTGCCACGAATGGAATTTACTTTCCCTCAGCCTATTGTGTACACTCAAGCTCCAGTCCATTGGCTGTGGGGAGTCGTAGGAGACACTTGTGTGATATTTAGCTGCAGTCCTGGTCTGTCCCTCTGACTACTCCAAGGGCAGGGAAACGAGAGGTGGGGAGGGGCAGATTTGGGAAACAGCTGCAGCCAGTTCCTGAGGTCAAAACAAAAAAGCTGCATCTGATGTCACTGCAATTGCTTCGGGGCATGTGCAGCACCCATAAAATGCCCAGTCACTGCCAGTAATGGCACACACATACTAAAAAGTGGGAGCAAAATAATATTTATTCATAAGCACTCGAATCAGTTCAGTTCAAGTCCCATCTCAAGCCTCATTCCCAACAACAGAAAAACCCAAAGAACTGCAGATGCTGTAAATTGAGAAAAAGAACAGAAGTTGCTGGAAAAGCTCTGGCAGCATCTGTGCAGAGCAGCCAAAGTTAACGTCTCGGGTCCTCAGTTCTCAGCAAGGGTGACCGGACCTGAGACGTTAACTTTGGTTTCTCTGCATGGAAGCTGCCAGACCTGCTGGGCTTCTCCAGCAACTTCTGTTTTCGTTCCTCTTTCCCAACACTTCTCTGCCCCTTCATGAACTGCGCTCACCACCCCCACCTCACCACCGCAACCCCTTCTCATTTCCCAGCCTCATCAGCATTTACTGTTCCCCTTGAGAGACCAAAAAAAACTGCAGATGCTGGAATCCAAGGTAGACAGGCAGGAGGCTGGAAGAACACAGCAAGCCAGGCAGCATCAGGTGGTGGAGAATTCAATGTCTCAGGTGTAGTGAGCAAGGGAACAGTGGAGAGACAGGGAGGTTGGCAATGAAGGGTCAAATAAATGAGTGCTGGATAGCTCAGCTGGCTGGATGGTTGGGTGAGTGATGAGAACAATGTGGGTTCAATTCCTGCATCACCTCTCACACGTTAGGGCACAGAGACTGGGAAGGTGGCACTGAATGGTCAATGGGCTACAGAAGGTGATGGAGTGTCACTGGAGGACCCGGGTGAGGAGCCAATGGGACAGAGTGGCATCAGGAGTGCCTATGTAATATGGGTTTTCCTCAGGTAGGCAATTTTCATGTGCATGATAATAGTGGAGTGGGCACAGCTTTGAGCTTCTAGATGACCAGAGGATTAGATAGGGTGGACAGTGAGAGACGTTTTTCCCAGGATGTTGACGTCGGCTTGTATGAGGGGACATAGCTGCAAGTTAAGAGGTGATAGATTTATGACAGATGTCAAAGGTTGGTTCTTTACTCAGAAAGTGATGAGGGTGTGGAATGCCCTGCCTGCCAATGTAGTCAACTCAGCCACATTAGGGTCATTTAAACAGTCCTCAGAAAAGGACATGGATGATGATGGGATAGTGTAGGGGGATGGGCTTAGATTAGTTCACAGGTTGTGCAATATTGAGGGCCGAAGGGCCTGTCCTGCTCTGTATTGTTCTATGTTCTATGTACATTGATGACATCAATGACATGGATACCTTGCCCCAGTGCGGAGGCTGGAGGCAGAGTGAAACAGAATATCCTGGGAGTGCCCAGCATGCCTCACAGTATCACAAAAGAAAGAAAGAGAGCGAACATTTTGAGTCAGTGCCCTTTCCTCAGCTGGCCCGCTCTGAGGTCACTCCGAGATTAATTGCTGCTTACCAATGTTGGAAATTACTGGCAGTCACTGAATAACTTTCCCTGTTTCACACAATTCAGAGTCTGATAGCTGGTCACACTCACCAACTCCTACATAAATAAATTGTGAATGCTTATCTCAAATAACAGGTGATTTTGGGGATAATTAATAAACCCTTTCATCAGCTGAACACCCTGGAGTTTGATTCCATTGGGATGTGCAGTTTTCCTGGATCTTTCCTTGCATATCAAACCCAGGTGAATTCTTTATAGTCACAATGTAATGGCTAATGAGCAACATTCTTCCTGTACACCCCTGTTGTGTCAAATAACAATAAATGAAATGAATACAAGAAACTGCAGAGGCTGAAATTTACCTGAAATCCATTGCACTCTGGAGTAATTAATTCTGCAAATTCTGCCACATTAGGGAGAGTTAGACAATCCTTAGATAAGCACATGGATAATTTTGAGATAGTGGAGAGGGATGAGCTGAGAATAGTTCACAGGTCGGTGCAACATGGAGGGCTGAAGGGGCCTGTTCTGCGCTGTATCGTTCCATGTTCTACGTTGTATGACTCTGAGCGAAATGATTCACCCCGTCCCCCTCCAATCTCTGTTTTACAATTGCTACCCCTTGCCCTAAAACTGTGACCTCTTGTTCCAGATTACCTCACAAGGGGGGAGCATCGCCTCTATGTCAAAGGGGCAAGGATATGAGAAAATAGCACTTGTGACAGATGGAGGGCAGGAAAGATTGGCAAAGGCATTGATGGTAGCAGGGAGATGGAAGTGGTATGCCACGAGAAAGGGATCAAAGGGTTGGGTCTTGAGGAAGTGTCAATGAGAGAATCATGAACGTCTCCTGCCCCAAAAGCAGTTTAATAAAGGAAAGAAAGGAGATATACCAGAGCTTCTCAAACAGCCCAGGAAAGGGTGGAGACAGCAGATTCATAGAAAATGAGGCAAAACTGATGCTGATGATTAGAATCTAGATTAGAGTGGTGCTGGAAAAGCACAGCAGGTCAGGCAGCATCTGAGGAGCAGGAAAATGAACATTTCGGGCAAAAGACCTTCATCGATTTTGCTGCTCCTCGGATGCTGCCTGACCTGCTGTGCTTTTCCAGCACCACTCTGATCTAGACTGATAGAAAATGAGGGAGAGCAAGCACTGCAGCTTCTGAAACAGTGAAAGAAAAAACATGGAGCTCAGCTCCTGAAAGAGAGTGAGAGCATGGGGACAGCAGCTTGACAAAGGATTGAATCAGCTTTAATATCATGTACTCAAATGAGTACAATGCAAAGTTTACAAATTTAAAGAATTGGAGAGAATGGGGACAGCGACTTCTGGGACAGCGACTTCTGAAACAGCTCTAGAGTGTGGAGACAGCAGCTTTAGAAAGAACTGGAGAGAATGGGGACAGCAGTTTTATAAAGTCTTTTCCCTGGGGTGGGGGAGTCGAGAACTAGAGGGCATTGATTTAGGGTGAGAGGGGAAAGATTTAAAATGGGCCTAAGGGGCAATCTTTTCACACAAAGGGTGGTATGTGTATGGAATGAGCTGCCAGAGGATGTGTTGTACATTACAACATTTAAAAGGCATCTGGATGGGTATATGAATAGGAAGGGTTTGGAGGGATATGGGCCAAGTGCTTGTAAATGGGAGAGATTAGTTTAGGATATCTGGTTGGCATGGACAAGTTGGACTGATGGGTCTGGTTCTATGCTGTACATCTCTATGGGTCTATAACTGGACAGTGTGGGGATAGCAGCTTGTGAAACAGCACAAGGGACAGCAGCACTTTGCTAGGAAGTGTTAAAAGACAAAGTATTCATTAAGTGGAGAGAGACTCCAAAAAAAAAGTGATAGAGCAGAGGGAACTGGGTGCCCTTGCACACCAAAATGTTAGCATGCACTTGCAGCAAGTAATTGAGAAGTCAAATGGAATTTTGGCCATTATTGCTCAGCATTAGGAGTTAAAAACAGGGAAGACTTGTTAGAGCTGTGCAGGGTGTTGGTGAGGCTGCACCCAGAGTACTGTGTTCCTACATAGTTAGGAAAGGATGTACTGGCATTGGAACCTTTCCAAACAGGTTTGCTAGGCTGACTCCTCCGATAAAGGGGTTGATTTATCAAGAAGAGCGGAACAGGTTAGGCCTTTATTCATTCGAGTTTAGAAGGATGAGGGGTGATCTTATTGAAACATATAAGATTCTTTCAGAGCTCGGCAGGGGAGATGTTGAGAAAACGTTTCCACTAACGTGGGATTCTCGAACTGGGAGACAAAGTTATAGAACAAGGGGACAATCATTTAAATATGAAGGAATTACTTCTGAATGTCTGGAATTTTCTTCTCCACAGTCATGGAGGCTAGATCACTGAAAAATCTTAAAGAGGAGGTGGATAGATTTTCTGATATATTAGGAAGGTAAAGGCTATGAGGAGCAGGTACGAAAGAGGGATTGTGGCCTGGGGCAGACCAACCATGAGGGCATTGAACTTCTTTGTTATTCATTCACAGGATGAGGATAGCACTGGCTAGGACAGCATTTATTGCCCAGAAAGCAGTTAAGAGTCAACCATATTGCTATGGGTCTGGAGTCACATGTAGGCCAGACCAGGTAAGGATGGCAGTTTCCTTCCCTGAAGGACATTAGTGAACCAGTTTGGGTTTTCCTGACAATCAACAACAGTTTCATGGTCATCATTAGACTCTTAATTCCAGATATTTATTGAGATCCCATTCCACAACCTGCTGTGGTGGGATTTGAATCCAGGTCCCCCAGAACATTATATGGGTCTAGGAACCCTTCAACCACACAGGATGAATGCAAATTTCTCCAGCTTCCTCATTTCCCCTCCCCCCACCTAATCTCAGTCCCAACCCTCAGACTCAGCACCGCCTTCTTAACCTGCAATCTTCTTCCCGACCTCTCCATCCCCACCCCCTCTCTGGCTTATCACCCTCACCTTAACCTCCTCCCACCTATCACATTCCCAATGCCCCTCCCCTATGTCCCTCCTCCCTATCTTTTATCTTAGCCTGCTTGGCACACCCTCCTCATTCCTGAAGAAGGGCTCATGCCTGAAACGTCGATTCTCCTGCTCCTTGGATGCTGCGCTTTTCCAGCAACACATTTTTCAGCCCTGATCTCCAGCATCTGCAGTCCTCACTTTCGCCTGGATTAATAGTCCAGCGATAATACGACTAGGTCATCACCTCCAATGGCTTGAGGGGCTGAATGGTCTACTCCTGCTCCTATTTCTTATGTTGCTATGTGAAACCAGCTAAGTAAGCAAAATTAGGGTGGAGGGTATGATGTAAGATTCTGCGCTGTAATATCCTCTTCCTGTACCATGGCTGACACCGTACAGAATGCCAACAAAACTAGACTTATCCCAGGAATTCAGAAGACCAAAGTGAATCTTCAATCATAGAATAAAATACCTCCAGTGTGGAAACAAACCCTTCAGCCCAACAAATCCACATCAACCCTCCAAATAGTTAACTCAGCCAGACCTGGCTTATTACTCAACATTTACCCCTGACTAATGCTTCAAACCTACACATCCCTGAACACTATGGGCAATGTAGCATGGCCAGTTCACCTAACCTACACATCTTTGGATTATGGGAAAAAAGCCAGAGCAAACTCACGCAGACACAGGGAGAAAGTGCAAACTTCACACGGACAGTCTGCCAAAGCTGAAATTGAACCCAGGTCTCTGGCACTGTGAGGTAGCTGTGCTAACCACTGAGCCACCACACCACCTGCAACCTGTGCTCAATCCAACTAACTAGCAATAAAAAGGGAAAAAAGCATTTCCCTCCTTTATTCCTATTGGAAACACAACCCACATTTGCACTGCTACAGCATAGAATTGTTAACTCAGATTTTTGAAATGTGGTCCAAAGAGGTGATTTCAGTGCCCAGCTTGACAAATGAAATCAGTCTACAGCCCAATTATACCCACAGATGAATGCATAAATTTAAAGCCAAGTCAATTTGTTCAGAATAACATTTTCCAATCAATATTTCCTGCTGCGTATTGTGTGTGTGTGTGTGTGTGTGTGTGTGTGTGTGTGTGTGTGTGTGTGTACGTGTGTCTGTGTGTGTCTGCACCTGTGTGTGTATGCTTGTGTATGTGTGTGTGCATGTGAGAGAGTGTGTGCGTGTGTGCACGCATGCGTACGTCTATGTATGTGCACTTGTGTGTGTATGTGTGCGTGTGTGTGTGAATGTTTATGTATGCGTGTGTCTGTGTGTGTGTCTGTGTGTGTTCGTGAGTGTGTCTGTGTGTGGGTGTGTGTTCGTGTCTGTGTGTTTGTGTGTGTGTGTCTGTGTCTGTGTCTGTGTGTGTTCGTGTGTGTCTGTCTGTGTGTTCATGTCTGTGTGTGTGTTCGTGTGTGTGTCTGTCTGTGTGTGTCTGTGTCTGAGTGTGTTCATGTCTGTCTGTCTGTGTGTTCATGTCTGTGTGTGTGTGTGTGTCTGTGTGTGTGTCTGTGTGTTCATGTCTGTGTGTGTGTGTGTCTGTGTGTGTGTGTGTGTGTGTGTGTGTGTGTCTGTGTGTCTGTGTCTGTCTGTGCGTGTGTCCAGATGGACCTGTTGATTGGGTGACTCATCAGGCTACAGGACAAAGATTTGCAAATTGCTCATCTCTGTCTCAGCTCTTTAGAAATCCCAACCCACGCACAAAGCTTCTTGAGAAAGCAGCTCAGTGTGTTTAGCAGCACTCAAGCTTATTTGTGACTTGATGAGCTTGAAGACGGGTTCAGTGAGCGTGGCAGTGAGCTCTCCCTGGTTGCTTCTGAAAGGATAATGCTTTTAAATCTCACCGACCTGCCTGAGATGGAGAAAATCGTCAACATTCTCTTCATATTGTACCCATTCACTATCACACCACAGGGCATTTTATTCATTCCAGAACTTCTTTCTGTTGCAATCCATTTATGAGTTGTGGGGGTTGCAGGTTAGGCCAGAATTTACTACCCATTAAAAATCAACCACATTGCTGTGGGTCTGGAGTTACATGTCAGTCAGACCAGGTAATGATGGCAGATTTCCTTCCCTAAAGGATATTAGTGAAGCAGATGGGTTTTTCCTGACAATGGTCATCATTAGACTCTTACATCCACATTCTCATTGAATTCAAATTCCATCATCTGCTGTGACAGGATTCAAACTCATGTCTCCAGAACATTGCCTGGGTCTCTGTATGAACAGCCTAGCTGTAATACCACTAAGACATTGCCTCCCCTTCTGGGCATTGTTTAGCATCTTTAAGGTGAGATTGGTGTGAAGTAAAGAATTTACATTCATGTGGCATCTTTGAAAGTGTTTCTGCAGCAATAGGAAGAGAGGCTTTTGACTCATTTTGATACTGGATGTAGGTTTGCTCGCTGAGCTGGAAAGTTCATTTTCAGATGTTTCAACATCATAATAGGTAACATCATCACTGAGCCTCCGGTGAAGCACTGGTAGCATGGCCCACTTTCTATTTATGTATTTTGTTTTCCTTTGGTTGGTGATGTCAAATCATGTGGTGACGTCATTTCCTGTTCTTTCTCTCAGAGCGTGGTAACTGGGATCTAAGTCAATGTGTTTGTTGATAGAGTTCTGGGTGGAATGCCATGCCTCTAGGAATTCTTGTGTGTGTCTTTGTTTGGTTTGTCCTAGGATGGATGTGTTGTCCCAGTCAAAGTGGTATCCTTCCTTATCCGTATGTAGGATACTAGTGAGAGTGGGTCAGGTCTTTTTGTGGCTAGCTGACGTTCATGCATCCTGGTGGATAGTTTTCTGCCTGTTTGTCCAATGTAGTGTTTGTTACAGTTCTTGCAAGGTATTTTGTAAATGATATTAGTTTTGTTTGGTGCCTATATGGGTTCGTTTAAGTTCAATAGCTGCTAGTTTAGAGTATTGGTGGGTTTGTGGGCTACCATGATGCCAAGGGGTCTGAGTAGGAGAAAGTGAGGACTGCAGATGCTGGAGATCAGAGATGAAGATCAGAGCTGAAACTGTGTTGCTGGAAAAGCGCAGCAGGTCAGACAGCATGCAAGGAGCAAGAGAATCAACGTTTCTGGCATGAGCCCTTCCTCATGCCCGAAACGTCAATTCTCCTGTTCCTTGTATGCTGCCTGACCTGCTGCACTTTTCCAGCAACACATTTTCAGCAAGGGGTCTGAGTAGCCTGGCAGTCATTTCCGAGATGTCTTTGATGTAGGGGAGAGTGGCTCGGGTTTCTGGACGTGTTTTATCTGCTTGTTTGGGTTTGTTGCTGAGAAATCGGTGGACTGTGTTCATTGGGTACCCATTCTTTTTGACTACATTGTACTGGTGATTTTCCTCTGCTCTGCGTAGTTCCCTTGTGCTGCAGTGTGTGGTGGCTCGTTGAAACAATGCTCTAATGCAGCTTCGTTTGTGGGTGTTGGGGTGATTGCTTCTGTAGTTCAGTATTTGGTCCGTGTGTGTTATTTTCCTGTAGATGCTGGTTTGAAGTTCCCCATTGGCTGTTCACTCCACTGTGACATCTAGGAATGGCAGTTTGTTGTTGTTTTCCTCCTCTTTAGTGAATTTTATGCCAATAAGGGTATTATTGATGGTCTTGAAGGTTTCCTCTAATTTATTTTGTTTAGTGATGACAAAGGTGTCATCCACGTAGTGGACTCAAAGCTTGGGTTGAATGGTTGGCAGAGCTGTTTGTTCGAGTCTCTGCATTACTGCCTCTGCTAAGAACCCTGATATTGGAGATCCCATGCTATTCCATTGGTTTGTCAGTAGGTTTTGTTGTGGAAGTGAAGTGGGTGGTAAGGCATAGGCCCACTAGCATGACGATAATATCCTTGCTCATGAAGTTGGTGGTGTTTGGTGTATGTTTCCTTGGCCAGACTGGTGTTGATGGATGTGAACAGGGCTGTTACAACAAAGAAGACCATTATTTCATCCTCTTCTTTCTTGGTGTCTTTGATGGCCTTCAGGAATTCTTGGGTCAGTGGATGGAGTGGTGTGAGTTTTCTACTCAGTGTTTTAGTGTTTTGTGTAGCTCCTTGGCCAACCTGTAAGTTGGTGTTCTGGGTAGCGAGACTATGGGTCTGAGGGGGGCGCCTCCTGGTTTGTGAATTTTGGGTAATCCGTAGAAGCGTGGTGTGTCAGATTCGTCTGGTTTCATTTTTATTTTTAAAGTCGGTTTTATTTATTTCTACAGACTTCTGACGTTTTTTTTGAGTAGGGCTGTGATTTGGTTCTCTAGTTGTGGGGTTGGGTCTATCACCCCTTGTTGGTAAGTGTTGGTACCTGCAAGTAGTGGGTTCGCTTTCTCAATGTAATCTCTTTGGTTTAAAATAATTGTCAAGTGTCCTTTGTCTGAGGCAGGATAACAATGACTTTATGTTGTATTAGTCTTTCCAGTTCTTTCCTTTCTTGTGTATTGAATGTGTTTCCTTCCTTTTTCTTGCTTAATGTTGGTGTGACTGCCTGTCTGATGGTTTGCTGGGATTCTTCTGTGAGTCAGTTGTCTTTCAGTGTTGTTTCTAATGCTGCTAAGAAATTTTTCTTGTCCACATCTTGGAAGTTGTAATTTAATCCTGTTACTCAGACTGTATTCTCAATATCTGTTAAGAGTTGATAAAAGCTTATCTGGCTGACTCTTAACAGACACTGAGAATGCAGTCTTTGTAGGAGAATTAAATTACAACTTCCAAGATGCAGAGAAGAAAGGATTTCTTAGCAGCATTAGAAACAACACTGAAACACAACTGACTCACAGAGGAAACTCAGCAAAGCATCAGACAGGCAGTTGCACCAACATTTAAAATAAAGAAGGAAACACACTCAATACACAAGAAAGGAAAGCAATAGAAAGACTAAAAAGAAATTTAAAACATTGTTACCCTTACCTGCAGACAAAGGACACTTGACAGTCATTTTAAATCAAAGAAACTACATTGAGAAAGCGAACCCACTACTTGCAGGTACCAACACTTACCAACAAGGGGTGATAGACCCGACCCCACAACTAAAGAACCAAATCACAGCCCTACTCAAAAAACTTCAGAAATCTGGAGAAATAAATAAGACGGATTCCCAAAAAATGAAACTAGACGGATCCAACTCTCCATGCTTCTATGGATTACCCAAAATTCACAAATCAGGAGCCCCCCCCCACTCCTCAGACCCATAGTCTTGCTACCTGGAACACCCACTTACAGATTGGCCAAGGAACTACAGCAAAAACTAAATCACTTCTTAGGAGACTCGCACTACTTCATCCACTCCACCCAAGAATTTCTAAAGACCATCAAAGACACCAAGATAGAAGAGGATGAAATAAAGGTCGCCTTTGACGTAAAGCCCAGTTCACATCCATCAACATCAACTGACCAAGGAAACACTGACTACACTATTAGAAGACCCAAAGACACATACATCAAACACCACCAACTTCATGAGCAAGGACAATTTCGTCAAGCTTATGGACCTATGCCTTACCACCCACTTCACCTTCCACAACAAAACCTACAGACAAACCAACGAAACACCCATGGGATCTCCAATATCACCAAATTCGCAAAGGCAGTAATGCAGAGACTAAAGCAAACAGCTCTGCCAACCAGCCAGCCATTGATCTGCTACGTGGATGAAACCTTTGTCATTACTAAACAAAACAAATTAGAGGAAACCTTCAAGACCATCAATTATACCCTTATTGGCATAAAATTCACTAAAGAGGAGGAAAATAACAACAAACTGCTATTCCTAGATGTCACAGTGGAGTGAACAGCCAATGGGGAACTTCAAACCAGCATCTACAGAAAAACAACACATACACATACAGACCAAATACTGAACTACAGAAGCAATCACCCCAACATCTACAAATGAAGCTGCATTAGAACATTATTTCAATGAACACCACACACTGCAGCACAGAGGGACTAGGCAGAGCAGAGGAAAAACACCAGTACAGTGTATTAAAAAAGAATGTCTACCCAATGAACACAGTTCACCGATTTCTCAGCAACAAACCCAAACAAGCAGATAAAACATGTCCAGAAACCTTAGACACTCTCCCCTACATCAAAGACATCTCGGAAATGACTGCCAGACTACTCAGACCCCTTGGCATCATGGTAGCCCACAAACTCACCAACACATTAAAACAGCAGCTAATGACCTTGAAAAACCCTATAAAGACAACAAACAAAACTAATATCATTTACAAGACACCTTGCAAGAGCTGTAACAAACACTACATTGGACAAACAGGCAGAAATCTAGTCACCAGGATACATGAACACCAACTAGCCACAAAACGACATGACCCTCTCTCACTAGTATCCTTACATACAGATGAGGAAGGAAATCACTTTGACTGGGACAATACATCCATCCTAGGATAAGCCAAACAAATACATGCACGAGAATTCCTAGAAGCATGGCATTCCATCCGGAACTCTATCAACAAACACATCGAGTTCGATCCCCATCTACCATCCCCTAAGAAAAATAACAGTAAATGATGTAATCACCAGAAATGACGTCACCACAGGAAATGGCGTCAACAACCCAAGGAAACCTAAACACATAAATAGAAAGTGTGCCGTGCTCACTTAAGACGTTACATAGTATGGTGACGAAACGACTGAAAACGAACCTTCCAGCTCAGTGAGCAAACCTACATCCAGAACCTCAACCTGAGCTACAAATCTTCTCAAAGCTTGCTAACTAATTTTGATATTGGACAGGCAGAAATGGAGGAACAGAAAAGAGACAGGTCAATCCATCTTAGCCTGATCTGCAGAACAATTGACACCTTTTCACAAAACACGTGCGACTGCTATCCCTGTCCAAAAGCAGCAGGGTCAGTCTGGGTCTGATTTCAAATGATTTCAGTGGCCACTCAGGCCCTGGTTTTTGTGCGAGCCCTTTAGAAGAGCAACTCACTCAGTCCCACTCCCCAGCGTGTTCCACTTGTTTCTATCCTCAAATAATGATCTGATTCTCTTTGGAAAGCCCCTGATTGAATCTGTCTCAATCATTCTCTTGGGGAGCACAGTCCAGATGATTAGATTACTTACAGTGTGGAAACAGGCCCTTCGGCCCAACAAGTCCACACCAACCCGCCGAAGCGCAACCCACCCAGACCCATTCCCCTACATTTACCCCTGCACCTAACACTACGGGCAATTTAGCACGGCCAATTCACCTAACCTGCACATTTTTGGACTGTGGGAGGAAACCGGAGCACCCGGAGGAAACCCACGCAGACACGGGGAGAATGTGCAAACTCCACACAGTCACCCGAGGTGGGAATTAAACCCAGGTCTCTGACGCTGTGAGGCAGCAGTGCTAACCACTGTGCCACCATGCCACCCATGATGCTTAGCACTCCCTGAGTTAAAACAAAATCATTGTGTTATTGATGCTTCTTGTGCCAGACACCTTTGAAAATCTGTGGAACTTGGAAGTGTCAATTGTCAGAGAGGATTGGTTCTGCTTGTACAAGGAACGTGGCACGTTAACTTACAACAACATTCAGCAATTAGGAATGCAAATAGTCTTCATTGGAATACTAGAATCTTGCAGTAGAGTCATAGAGTTGTACAGCATGGAAACAAATCCTTTGGCCCCGCAGACCAGATATCCTGACCTAATCTAGTCCCATTTGCCAGCATTTGGCCCAATATCTTTCTAATCCCTTCCTAGGTGTCCATCTAGATGTCTTTTAAATGTTGTCATTGTACCAGCCTCCACCATTTCCTCTGGCAGCTCATTCCATATACGCACCACCCTCTGTGTGAAAAAGTTACCCCTTATGTCCCTTTTGAATGAACTAGAATCCCTACAGTGTGGAAACAGGCCCTTCAGCCCAACAAGTCCACACCAACCCTCTGAAGAGTAACCCACCCCCCTACGCTATGATTTACCCCTGACTAAAGCACCAAGCCCACATATCCCTGAACACAATGAGCAATTTAGCATAGCAAATTCACCCTAACCTGCACATCTTTGGACTGTGGGAGGAAAACCCACACAGACACAAGGAGAATGTGCAGACTCCATACAAACAGTCGCCCGAGGCTGGAATCAAACCTGGGTCCCAAGTGCTGTGAGGCAGCAGTGCTAACCACTGAGCCACCATGCCACCCTCAAATCTTGCCCCTCTCATCTTAAACCTATGCCCTCAGGTTTTGGACTCCCCATCCCAGGTAATAAAAGATTTTAGAAATTCACCCTTTCCATGCCCCTCAACCTCTGACGCTCCATAGAAAATAGCCCCAGCCTATTCAGTGTCTCCTATTATATCCTCAAAAAACTCCATTAGATTTTTTAAGCGTGATTTTTCTTTCATAAACATATGCTGACTTTGACCAATCCCGTTAATGTTTTCAAAATTTCTTTGCATTGCTTTGTGTCAAGACATTGTCTACGACCCAGTATAGAGTAGGAGGAAAAGGATTTGTGACCCTGAATTCTCTTCGTGATATCTGGGGAAGTTCCCCCAAGGAGGGAGAACAATAAGGCAGATGGGACATTGCTTCGGCTCCCATCTACATTCCTCCCTGTGACAGCACAACCAAAGTTTATCCATCCATCATCCATTCCTCATCCATCTCATCTGATCCTGACACAATCAATTTGGGCGATTTGGTGACTTATTACATGTGCCTTGCACACGGTGGGTCAGAAGTGGGGAAAGAGTGCTCGGGGCTTGGAAACCTTTCCTCGAGCAACGAGTTCCATTAATTCAGCTGCCAGGGCCATTAATTATTTCAGTTATTTCATGTTCTCCTTCTCATCTCCAAAGTACCACAAACATCCAACAGCTTCTTGTGACAGACAATTTCAGAGATAATGAATTTAAAAAAAAGACTTCTGTTACATCACTCGGTTTCACTGAGTTCTGATCAGAGGCATCTGTTAATCTGAAAGAAGCCAGTGCTCATAGATGCAAATCTGAGTGACTCTTGTGCCTTATTAGCAATGCAATGCAATCTGCAGATAATTACAAACTGCAGTGTTTGCACTGTTTCCCTCTAACTACTCGTGGCAAAGGGAATGTTATGAATAGGGAATAATCAGGTACGAGGTGATAGGGGATTAACTGAATTGTAATTGAAAAATCCGTTCAAGCAGGAATAAATATTACTGTGTAATTACAAGCTATTGTGCAGTGAGGGACACAGGGAGACAGTGTCAGTTTATTAAATGCATGTTGTGGCTTTGAGTAGGATTACAGTATCCAGTATAATGACCAAGCAGTGCCTGACCTACAGAAAACACCTCCACAATAGCCTGATGTTTGTTTCAATGGGAACAAGTGGTCTCAAAGATCACTACTTGTTTCACACAGTTCAGTTTGGCGATGGGAAGCTTCTCATACAAACATCCGAAAGGCTTTTTAGCTTGTGAATAACTTTCAAAGCACAGATTTTGGAACTCTGTAGAGAAGTTTAATTTATGCACAGTGAAATCCTGCAAACAGCAAGTACGTCAGCAGACCTATCTTAATGAAAGCAGTGACTTTATGTCACTGGACTCATAAAGTTAACTCTGCTCCTAACTCAATAGATGCTGTCAGACCACTTTCTCCAGCACTTTTAATCTTTATTTTGAAAAATGAGGGGGTGAGTCTAATAGAAACATATGAAATTATCAAGGAAATAGGTAAGGTAGAAGCAGGGAGCTTGTTTCCACTGGTGGCTGAAACTAGAACTAGACAGAGTCTCAAAATAACAGAGAGCAGATTTAAGGCTGAGCTGAGGAGGAATTTTTTCACCCAGAGGGTTGTGAATCGGTGGTATTCCCTGCCCAATGAAGCAGTTGAGGCTTCCTCATTGAATGCTTTTTAAGACAGGTAAATGGATTTTTGAACAGTGAAGGAATTAAGGGAGACTGTGACGAGGCGGGTCAGTGGAGCTGAGGCCATGAAAAGATCAGCCTTGATCTTATTGAATGGCGGGGCAGGCTCCAAGGCCCAGACGGCCTACTCCTGATCCTGGTCTTATTTCAGATCTCCAGTATGTTTTCTGTGTATCTTGAGGAATGAATATTATCCAGGACACGAAGAGGGCACAATGAGATTTTGTTTTTGTTTTTATTCTTGAATGAAATGTGGATAGATCAGTATTTGTTGCCAGCCCTAACTGCCCTCAAACTGAGTGGCTTGCCAGACCATTTCAGGAGGGCAGTTAAGAGTCAACCACATTGCTGCGGGTCTGGAGTCACATGTAGGCCAGATCAGGTAATGATAGCCAGGACATTAGTTAGAAAGACAAGTTTTTAAACGATAATCAGAAGTGGTTATTATTAGACTAGCTTTTAGTTAAATTTGAATTTCGCCATCTGCCATGATGGAACTTGAATTGATTTCCCTAGAACATTAACTAGAGACTCTGGATTACTAATCCATTGACGTTATTGCTATTCCTCTGTCTCACTACAGTCACAATCATTGCTTCATCAGCATCCATTATGGTGTAGAATGATTCTACTGGACTAGGAAACCATCAGATAGAGGAGCACAGTTGGCAATTGGCCCATTGAGTTTGCTGTGCCATTTGATTATGGCTGGTACATTTTTCAATCCCATCCTTCTGCCTTCCCACCATAACCCTTGATCCCCTTACCAATCAATAATCTATCTCTGTCTTAAATACAAACAATGACTTGACTTCCATAGCCTTCTGCAATGGGTTCCATAGATCCACCACCGTCTGACTGAAGAAATTCCTCCTCATCTCCATTTTAAAGGGTCATCCCTCCACTCTGATGCTGTGCCCTTGGCTCCCTGTCTCTCCTACAAGTGGAAACATCTCTATGACCACTCTGCCCAGGCCTCCCAGTATTCTGTAAGTTTCAATCAGATCTCCCTTCATCTTTCTAAACTCCATCAAGTATAGTCCTAGAGTCCTCAACTGTCCCTCACATGACAAGCCCTTCATCCCTGCCCTGGGTTTATTGGTGTAACTCTCCTCATGGGCACCTTCAACCCCAGTACATCCTTCCCTAGATATGTGGCCCAAAACTGCCCACAATATTCCAAACACTGTCTGACCAGTGCCTTATACACCATTAGCAGTACATCTTTGCTCTTGTACTCTAACCCTCTTGAAATGAATGTTAACATTGCATTTGCCTTCCTGTCACTCGAACCTTCATGTTAACCTTAAGAGAATCCTGAACTAGGATGCCCAAGTCCCTTTATGCTTTAGATTTCTGAAGCCTTTCCCATTTAGACATTAGTCTATGCCTCTATTCCTCCACAAAGGCTTTAACCTCACATTTTTCTACATTGTACTCTATCTGCTGCTTCTCTGCCCACTCCACTTGCCTATCCAAATCCTTCTGCAGCCTCTCCACTTCCTCAACACTATTAGCCCCTCCATCTATCCTTGTGACATCTGCAGACTTAGCAACAATGCAAAAACTGGGGTATAGTCCATCTGGTCTGGGTGATTTATCCACCTACAGACCTTTCAGCTTCCCCAGAACCTTCTCCTTAGTAATGAACACTACACTCACTTCTGTACTGCTGACTCTCTTGAAGTTCTAGTAGGCTGCTGGGTCTCCTTCAATGAAGACTGATTCACTAATGGCAAGAAGGGTTCCTCACTGCCTAAGCACTGATCTAGAACCTTTCACATCTCTCTTCTGGATTCGTACAGGATCTAGTTTCGGTGTCTTAGCCGTATCGTTCTTGATTTGATACCACTAAACTCTACTTATGTTCTTAACAATCAATTGCAACCCTTTGCCCAACTGGCTAAAAACAATATGTCAAATCCTCCAGCAATTTCCAACATCTAGAAGTATCTAAAGATGAGTGGCCATTCAACCCATCAAGGAGGATAACCCATAAATTCCCCTCATATAATGTGTACAATCTACCCTCTTACTCTTCTATTGGAACTGAAAGAATAGAAAGGAGGACTCATCAAATTGTCACATTAAAAGTATTGCAGAAAAAAATAAAGCTAATTGTGTTGGGGATAACATATTAGCACAGATCTTTCTTATTATGATGTCTGACTTGTGCCATTGATGTAGGCACACAATGTGGTGACTTATAAAACTTTTCACTATATCTTTCATGCAAAAGTGCACAACAATAAATTTCTAATCTATTATATTCTATCCTAACAGGAAACAGAAAATGAGTAAAAAATGTGTTGTCTCCCAGTTGCTCTCTATGAAATATCTCCACAGCCCCTCATGATAATCAGGTAACACAGCAGATTATTAATTGACCAGCAGACCTGATTTAACATTCAGATGCGCAGGGATATGAGTGGTCCACAGGGTGTTTGAACATCTGTGTCTCTCTGATCAGATTCGGAAATCTTTTTGATCAATCTGAACAACGGAAGTTTTCCACCAAGATCTTTTGATAAGTTTCCATCTGTCAATACAAACGTTGCCTCCCCATCAACCTCTGCTGAGCTCGTTTGATTTGACAATATTCCTCTGGGCTTTACATGTTCCGTGCTCATCATCTTTTTTCTTCTGTCTGTCTCCTGCTCTTTCTCCCTTTCTCTTTCCAACTGTGCCTATCCCTCTTTCTTTGTTTTTTTTTTCTGTTGCTCACTATCTCTGCCTCCCGTTCAGCCAGCACCCCACCAGTTCCACATTTCTTTCGGGTAACTACCTGTTTTTTCCTCTGTCACATGACTCTCTGCCTGTTCTTTTCTCTACCTACTGACCCACCTCAGTGTTCCACTGTGTTTCCCTCGGTTACTCTACCACATATGTCTCTTCCTCGGCTTTAATCTCTCATTTTCCCTCTTAGGACTTAGCCGGGTGTAGAAGTTCTGACTTCTTAACACCACTCCAATGTGTTTACTCTCACTGTACTGTAAAGAATATTTGCAGATTCAGTTGAGGGAAGGAAAACATCACCTTTTAGACCATATCATTAGCATTTTTGTTGGGGACTGGAAAGAAAATATTCAGTCTAAGACTTCTTCTATCAATCCGAATTAAGTAAAATGATTCGCGCTGCACAAGCCTTGAGCTATTAGCTACTTATTTGTGAGCTCATGGGGAGAGACAAGTCAGTCACGATGGTCACAAATCACTCTGACGAGATACAGAGTTGCGTAGTTATATAGGTTACAATCAGCAAACTGTTAATTGAACCTTACTGAGTAAGTGGGCAGTCAGCCCAGTCACGTAGCTGTCTGGACAGTGCTGGTTAGTAGTTGATAAGCAATGTTAG
This sequence comes from Hemiscyllium ocellatum, assembly GCF_020745735.1. Lineage (NCBI taxonomy): Eukaryota > Metazoa > Chordata > Chondrichthyes > Orectolobiformes > Hemiscylliidae > Hemiscyllium > Hemiscyllium ocellatum. The sequence continues at coordinate 8,487,065 of NC_083414.1, forward strand.
TATAACAATAGGTTCTTGTTAAAGAAGACCATTCCCACACTGGGAAAGAGTTCACTATCAGGCTCTATAGTACAGCTACAAGGTCAGCCACCTCAGTGAGCCTGGGAATGTACAAGCAGACACTAATATGAAAATTAAAATGGATTCCAAACTTTTAATGTGACAAAATGGCTGCTTAAGTTATAACAAATCTCCCACAATTTTACAGGTCATTCCGGTATCATGTCAATGCGAATTGGCTATAATGCAATTGATGAATTGTGAATGATATTTGGATAACGTGAACTTTCTACTGAACAGATATAGTAATTTTCTATTGGCGATCTTCTACGGCGTGATTTTCATGGGTGTTTTTCCATAGCATGAGTTTGCAGAGGAACACAACTATTGCATTATAGCTGAACAACCTGTATACAGTTAGACTTAACCCTTTCCACTATATCTCCCCTCAAGTCAAACATTGTATCCATTGTGTAACTTCCCATTTCATCAGAGCAGCCAAAGAGAATGAGACTGTGTAGGAGAGGAGGCCATGTAAATCTGTGTGTGCGAGCGAGATGAGAGTGAGTGTCAGTGTGTGTGTGTTTGTTTGTGTGTGTGTATGTGTGTGTATGTGTGTATGTGTGTTGTGTGTGTTGTGTGTATGTGTTGTGTGTGTTGTGTGTGTGTTTGTGTGTATGCGTGTGTGCGTGTATGTCTGTGTATGTCTGTGTGTATGTATATTGTGTGTGTGTGTTGTGTGTGTGTGTTGTGTTTGTGTGTGTGTGTGTTGTGTGTGTTGTGTGTATGTCTGTGTATGTGTGTGTATGTATGGTGTGTGTGTGCGTGTGTTGTGTGTGTGTTGTGTGTATGTGTGTGTATGTGTGTGTGTTGTGTGTGTGTTTGTGTGTGTTGTCTGTGTGTGTGTTGGTGTGTGTGTGTACGTGTGTGTTGTGTGTGTGTTTGTGTGTGTATGCGTGTGTGTGTGTGTGTTGTCTGTGTGTGTGTTGGTGTGTGTGTGTACGTGTGTGTTGTGTGTGTGTTTGTGTGTGTATGCGTGTGTGTGTGTGGGTGTTGTGTGTGTGTTGTGTGTGTTTGTGTGTGTATGTGTGTGTGTTGTGTATGTGTTAGTTTGTATGTGTGTATGTATGTTGTGTGTGTGTGCGCGTGTGTGTGTTTGTGTGTGTGTGTGTTTGTATATGTGTGTGTTATGTGTTTGTGTCTGTGTGTGACTCCATATCTATGTGTGTGGGTGTACATGCTGTGTACAACATTGAAAGTAACACTGTGTGTGAGATAATGCGGGAGTGAGACTGTGTGAACAAAAACAGATATTGTTGGAGAAAGTCAACAGGTCTGGCAGCATCTTTGGAGAGAAAAACAGAGTTAACATTTTGAGATTTTGAGTGCAGTGACACTTTGTCAGAATATTCTGAAGAGAAGTCAATTTTGGATTTGAAATGTTAACTCCGTTTCTCTCTTAACAGATGCTGCTAGATCTGCTGATTTTCTCTGGCACTTATTTCAGAGGTTTCACCACATCCAGCATCAGGAGGCAGTTAGCTGTTCTTACTCAGGTTAAACAGGAGACACTCCATGGTAATTACCACGCTGGCAGCCCTGGGGCCACTGTCCTTTCACCAGTCACTTTTTGTTGTGAAATCAGGGTCCCAAAAACGGTAATAAAATTCAACCACAGAATCTTCTCACACCCTTGCTCCCTCTTATCCACACTCTTTTCTCTTTATCAGCTTTACATATTGTCCAGCTCTCAGTCTCCTTTTCTTGATATGGAGATGCTGGTGTTGGTCTGGGATGGCCAAAATTAAAAATCACATTCCACCAGGTTATAGTCCAGCAGGTTTATTTGGAAGCACTAGCTTTTGGAGCGCTGCCCCTTAGTCTACAACCTACCTGATGAAGGAGCAGCGCTCCGAAAGCTAGTGCTTCCAAATAAACCTGTTGGACTATAACCTGGTGTTGTGTGATTTTTAATTCTCTCATTCTCTCCACCACTTGGTTTCCCTGCTTTGTTGCTTTAGCTCTCTCTGTGCTGCTCCTGTGTCTCTCTTCGTCCTGTCTCTCAAGTTTTGTATCGGGTTCTCGATCTTTCTGCTTGGCTCCATTGCTTGCTTCTTTTACTCTGTCACAATCTATCTCTTACTGTCTTAATTTGTCCCAATCTTTCCCCAAATGTTGTTTGTATGGATTGCCAGCTGGTTGGTATGTATATCCCATATTAAAGTGCAAAGTAATGCTGAGGTTCCAGCACTGTTGAGCTAATAATGAAATGTATAAAAATTGCTCTGCTGTTTAACATGTATTAAATCTTTTCTGAAGCCCATTCATGAGGAAAGATAACCTCTAAATCTATCTTGCTGTTAAACCGACATGGAATGTGTGCTGTTCCCATTGCCTTCCCAGAAGAATATTTTCCACCTAGCCAATGTACACAAGATAATAAGAGGAATAGATAGAGTCAATAGCCAGAGACTTTTCCCCAGGGCAGGATTGACTGGTGCGAGGGGTCATAGTTCTAAGATATTAGGAGCAAGGTATAGAGGAGACATCAGAGGTAGGTCCTTTATGCATAGAGTTGTGAATGCATGGAATGCGTTGCCAGCGGTGGTGGTGGAAGCAGAGTCATTGGGGACATTTAAGCGACTGTTGGACATGCACATGGATAGCAGTGAGTTGAGGGATGCGTAGGTAAGGTTATTATATTTTACATTAGGATTAAACCTCGGCACAACATCGTGGGCCAAAGGGCCTGGTCTGTGTTGTATTTTTCTATGTTCTATATTCTAATGCTGAGGGCTTAAACATAGATGAACAAGGCTAAGGCTTAGTAACCTCCCAATAGAGCAATTTACTGACAGAGTTTAACAACAATTTCAAGTTATATAGCACCTTTGTTAAAACAGGAACAAATTAAATTGGTGTTCAACTTGAGAGGGTTCAGAGAAGATTTACAAGGACATTGCCAGGGTTGGAGGGTTTGAGTTGTAGGGAGAGGTGCAATAGGCTGGGACTATTTTCCTTGGAGCATCGGAGGATGAGGGGTGACCTTATAGAGTTTAATAAACTCATGAGGGACATGGGTAGGGTAAATAGAAAAGGTCTTTTCCCCGGGGTGGGAGAGTCCAGAACTAGAGAACGCAGATTTAATGTAAGAGTGGAAAGATTTAAGGAAGACCTGGGAGTAACCTTTTCACACAGAGGTTGGTGCGTGTATTGAATGAGCTCCCAGAGGAAGTGGTGGAGGTTGGTATAACTGCAGCATTTAAAAGGCATCTAAATGTGCATATGAATAGGAAGGGCTTCGAGGGATATGGGCCAAGTGTTGGCAAATGGGACTAAATTAATTTAGGATATCTGATTGGTATGGCTGAATTGGACTGAAGGGTCTGTTTCCGTGATGTATGATTCTATGACACTACAAAAGGAACCCAATTTGAAGAAAATGCAGCTGCTCCATATAATGGAACAGTTGACCAATGCTTACTCAAAGAGGAGGTGTGAAGGAGTGTTTTAAATGATGAGAGACTGAAGGCCATGAGTTTGGCCCCAACAAGATGTTTCACCTGATGTTGTCCTGATGTTTACCTCATGTCATCACCTGGAATCTAAGAAGCTCGATGTGGATATTCTGCTATTAAAGTATCTTACAGACATTCACTACACAAAACGTGTCGACTAATGTTACGTATGTGTATGAGCTAATATTCAACTATTAGGTTACATAAGAAGATAAGAACTAGGAGCAGGAGTAGGCCACCTGGACTTTGGAGCATGTTCCACCATTCAATAAGATCATGGCTGATCTCATCATGGACTCATCTCCACCTACCCACCCTCTCACCATAACCCTGATTTTGTTTACTGTTTAAAAATTTATCTTTGCCTTAAAAGCATGTAGCAAGGTAGCCTCAACTGCTTCACTGGGCAGGGAATTCCACAGATTCACAACCCTTTGGGTGAAGAAGATCCTTTTCAGCAAGTCCGAAATCTGCTCCCTCTTGTTTTGAAGCAGTGTCCCCCAATTCTAGCTTCACCCACCAGTGGAAACAACCTCCCTGCTTCTATCTTCGCTATTCCCTTCATAATTTTATATGTTGCTGTAAGACCCCCCCTCTCATTCTTCTAAACTGAATATCTTCTGAATCTCTCATAAGCCAACACTCTCAACTCTGGAATCAACCGAGTGAACCTCCTCTGCACCCCCTCCAGTGCCAGTACATCCTTTCTCAAGTAAGGAGATCAAAACTGTAGTCCAGGTGAGGCCTCACCATCTCCCTATACAGCTGCAGCAAAACCTCCCTGCTTTTAAAGGAGGAGGAGCCCTGCTTTCAGTAGAGTGCTATACTTGAAATGATTTAAGTTAGGATGGAGGATCTGATTAGATTAGACTTACAGTGTGGAAACAGGCCCTTCGGCCCAACAAGTCCACACCGACCCGCCGAAGCGCAACCCACCCTTCATATTACCCCTTACCTAACACTACGGGCAATTTAGCTTGGCCAATTCACCTGACCCGCACATCTTTGGACTGTGGGAGGAAACCGGAGCACCCGGAGGAAACCCACGCAGACACGGGGAGAACGTGCAAACTCCACACAGTCAGTCGCCTGAGTCGGGAATTGAACCCGGGTCTACAGGCACTGTGAGGCAGCAGTGCTAACCACTGTGCCACCGTGCCGCCCACAAATCCTCAGGTCATATACAGTGATGTTATCACATACACGATTCTCAAAGCAAAGGAAGTTTTGTGAGTTGAAATGTAAAACTGGTCTGGAACTTTAAAGTTTGGCCTCACTTTCTCGTCATGTACCTGGCCAGCACTCCCAGCGCAGGACTGAGTGAGTATCGTTTCTATGATCTACAAGGCAGACAACTGTGCTAAAGTAACTACCCTATAGTTCTCCTGGAGTCACTCATCGGCAGAGTAGACCCTTCTGTGAAAATGATGTGAGGAACCAAATCACAAACCAGGTGTCACGGGATACGGAGTAACTCGGTAAGCAGAGTGGATCAGCCTTGACTACAAACTGAGGAATGTTTGTCTAAATCTAAGTGCCACCTTTCTGCAAACAAGGGAGTTGGGGAGGTGGGAGGAATGATTTATGAACATGGGTAAGCCCTGGCCAGCTGGGTGAATACTCTCACAGGAACAAACAGTTGATCAGAGAAATATCCTTACCACAAATTAAAGTCCACACCTGCGTTGGCATAAATCGCCATTATGTGGCAGAAGGAAGGCAATACCATATTGAGTTTTCAAAAACAAAACACAAAGGGATGACCTTGTGTCATTTCCTATGCCTTTGTTGCAAAGCCCTATCATTTATAATTCATAGCACGATAAAAGTCATTTTAGGAAATACAGTGCTGACCCTGGAATCCGAATGCCCTATTGTTCGAACAAATTGGAATCCGAACAACCATTTCGAGAAAATTTTGCCCTAAAATCCGAACTCATTTTCAGAATCCGAATGCCACGTACCATTTAGGTCACACATTGTTCAGTTCGTCCCGGGAAGTAGTCATGAAAGCATCTCTCGTGTGTCTATCACTAGTTTATCTGGTGTTTTCACCTCGATTTGTGCTGTTTTTTTTTAATTATCACCCTTGTGCATTCACCATGGCACCCAAGAACAGCAGTGAAGCAAATAAGAGTAAGAGAAAGTCCGTGAAAATGACAATTCAGTCTCCTGTGCTCTATTTACTTCAATTGAGACAAATATCAAATACTTGATAGTTAGGTCATTTACTCATCTTATTTTAACTTAACCAGGTGTATTTGCAGTTAAAAGTGTCTTGAAAATTTTTTTTTGGTCCAGAAATGGATGAATTCACTTTCCATTATTTCTTATGGGGAAAATAGTTTCAGAATCCGGACTTTTCGCAATCGGAACAGCCTCCTGGAACGAATTAAAGTCGGATTCTAAGTCACCACGAAAATGTCAGGGTCTTTGTTTTGTTCAAGTCACACTTTCCCAATTAACATCAGCAATCACCCCCTCACTCTGCCACATAACATTCACCCCCTTCTCCCCCCAAATAAACAGCGACCTCCAAAGATAATGATAATACAGTGAGATGCAGCTTTCAGACTTTTATTTATTTATTCATTAGATGTGCATGTGGTTAGTATTAAATGAGTTGCACTTTCTCTTTAATAAGCAACTCACTTATAAGCAGCTGTAAATTGTCATCTAATGAGGACCTGGTTGTGGAACCTGGGCTGCACCATCTGAGTGTTAACACCTTCAATACTTCCCTCTGATCTCTAACTTGTATGAGAAGCAGCATCAGAACGAAAGGATTCGGACCACACAGAGAGGCCATTCAGCCCCTCCAAATGTTCCATCATTCACTTGTATCATGGTTGATCCACGCTACTTGATAGTTTAATCTTCCCACAATTGCAGCACAAAATTTGAACACTGGGGCAGCCCAAAGATCATGAAGCAGGGAGTTGTTGCAAAGGGGAAGGGAAATTTAGGTTAAGCAACAAAAAATCAGTTTGTATACTGAGTCAAGCCTATGGTTTACATCCAGTGGGAAAAACCCTTTGCCTGACCTTTCCTTACCATTGGTCCTCTATCCTACAATGCACCCCTTTGCTCCAGAGAGGATCTGTTACTCTGTCCCTATTGCTGTGTCCAATACCCTCCCTCAAATTGAAGGAGAAGATATACAAAGTAGCTAAGATTAGTGGGAAACTAGAAGATTGGGAAAGCTTTAAAGGTCAATAGAAAGCATAAAAAGGACTATAAAGAAAAGTAAGATAGAACATGAGAAAAAGCTAGCACAAAATATAAAGACAGATAGCAAAAGTTTCTATAGATATATAAACAAAGAAGATAGCTAAAGTAAACATTGGTCCTTTACACGATGAGAAGGGGCATTTAGTTATGGGATATGATGAAATGGTTGAGGCATTGAACAGGCATTTTGTATCAGTCTTCACAGTGGAGGACACTAACAACATGTCAGTGATTGACAAAGAGATAAAGATAGGTGAGGACCTGGAAACAATCATTATTATGGAAGAGTTAGTGTTGGGCAAGCTAATGGAACTAAGGACAAATAAGTCTTCTGGCCCTGATGGAATGCATCCCAGGGTTCTAAAAGAGATGGCGGGTGAAATAGCAGGTGCACTGGCAGGAATTTTCCAAAACGCGCTGGACTCTGGGCAGTCCCAGCAGACAGAAAAACAGCAAATGTGATGCTATTGTTTAAAAAGGGAGGTAGACAACAAAAAGGGAAATTATAGTCTAGTTAGCTTAATCTGTGTAGTGGGGAAGATGCTTGAGTCTAATAGCAAGGCATCTCGATAGAAATTGTCCATTGTACAATGCAGCATGGGTTCATCCAGAGCAGGTCAGGTTTGACAAATCGTTTGGAATTCTATGAAAACATTTCAAGCAAGGTGGACAACAGGGACCCAGTGGATGTGGTGTACCTAGATTTCCAAAAAATCGTCAACAAGGTGCCGCACATGAGGCTGCTGCAGAAGATAAAGATGCATGGTGTTACAGGTAAAGTATTAGCATGGATAGAGGAATGGTTGACTGACAGGAAGCAAAGAATGGGGATAAATGAGTGCTATTCTGGCTGGCAATCAGTGACTAGTGGTGTGCCTCAGGGATCGGTGTTGGGACCACAATTATTCACAATTTATATCGATGATTTGGAGTTGGGGACCACGTCTACGGGGTCAAAGTTTGCAGATGACCCTAAGTTGAGTAGCAGAGCAAAGTGCGCAAACGACTGTGAAACTTTGCAGAGAAAAATAGATGCATTGAGTGAGTGGGCAAAGATCTGGCAAATGGAATACAATCACCGTGAAGTCATACATTTTGATAGGTGTAACACAAAATAGATTATTACTTGAATGGTAAAAGGTTACAGCATGCCGCAGTGCAGAGGGACCTGGGGGTCCTTGTGCATGAATCGCAGAAGGTTGATCTGCAAATACAACAGGTAATTAGGAGGCGATTGGAGCATTGTCCTTCATTGTTAAAGGGATTGAGTTTAAAAGTAGGGAGGTTATGTTGCAGCTGTACAGGGTGCTGGTGAGGCCTCACCTGGAGTACTGTGTGCAGATTCGGTCTCCTCACTTGAGAAGGGATGTATTAGCACTGGAGGGAGGAGGTTCACGAGGTTGATTCCAGAGTTGAGGGGTTGGTTTATGAGGAGAGTGGAGACTGTGTTGCTGGGGAAGCACAGCAGGTCAGGCCGCATCAGAAAGGCTTATGCCCGAAATATCAATTCTCCTGCTTCTTGGATGCGGCCTGACCTGCTGTGCTTTCCCAGGAACACAGTCTCCACTCTCTTCATAAACCAACCCCTCAACTCTGGAATTAACCTCGTGAACCTCCTCTGACTCCTTCAATATTCCATCTGCTGCCATTTTGCCCACTCATGTTAATTTGTCACTGCCAGTGTTTAGTTTCTGTTCCTTAACATTACAAGATTTTGAAAGGACATAAACAGTCCCCATTCGACCATGAGCAACCTAACCCTGAGCTTTGGGACACATGATGAAAAACTCATTCACTTTTCTTCAGAAAATCGTTGGAATAACAATGGGCAGCTAGTGTGAGGCTTGATAGTAACTAGAACTTCCTTGTTTCCTATCGAGATTCTCACAATAATTCAAAGAAGGCTTTGTCCATAACAGTGGGACAGCGAGCATTGCTATCTGTGTGCACTTGCTTGACCTGAAATGTACAGTTAAACACTTAGCCGGTTGAAGGTAATCTGTATCTTCTGCAGTGGGTCTATTTCACACACAGTGATGAGAGTATTCCCAATGTCTTCGACAGTGACCTGACCAGATGCACTCACTCTGTCTTACTCAGTTGCAATTGCATCCTATCCTTTTGGCTTTTTAAGTGTACATCGCTGAACACTGAGACTGTGAACCAGTCTGAGATGAGAGAAAGTTTGACAAGGAGGTGGGAACCAGAGCTATATATCTGAGAGGGGGATAGTTGTAGATGGGGCAGTGACAGGATGTAGTGAATCTATTGAGAAGGTTTCTCATGTGATGAAACAAAGGGACCAGTTAACGTCTGTCTGTCTTAACACAAGGAGTGTCAGAAATAAGAGTGATGAATTTAGAGCATGGATCAGTGCTTGGGGCTACGATGTTGTGGCCATAACGGAGACATGGGTTTCACAGGGGCAGGGATGGTTGCTTGATGTTCTAGGGTTTAGAATATTTAAAAAGATCAGGGAGGGGGGGGAAAAAGAAAAGGGACGTAGCATTGCTACTCAGAGAGTGCGTCACACTACAGAAATGAAGGTTGTTGAGGAAGGTTTGTCCATTGAGTAAATATGGGCTGAAGTTAGGAACAGCAAGGAAACAGCCACCGAATTGGGGGTTTTCTACTGACCCCCTAGTAGGAGTAGGGAGATTGAAGAGCTCATAGGTAGGCAGATTTTGGAAAAATGCAGATGTAGCAGGGTTGTTGTTTTGGGTGATTTCAACTTTCCCAATATTGACTGAAACCTCCTTAGTGCAGATGGTTTGGATGAGCCATTTTGGTCAGGTGTGTCCAGGAGGGTTTCCTTACTCAGTATGTAGACAGACTGACGAGGGGAGAGGCCATTTTGGCAATGAGCCAGGACAGGTGTCAGACCTTGCGGTGGGAGAACACTTTGGTGAAAGTTATCATAACTGCCTCACATTTACCATAGCCTTGGAGAGGGAAAGGAGCAGCTACTAAGGAAAGTTATTTAATTGGGGAAAAGGAAATTATGACACTATCAGACAGGAGTTGGGAAGTACAGGTTAGGAGCAATTGTTCCACAGAAAGGGCACAACAGACACATGGAGATTGTTTAAGGAGCAGTTGTTGCAAGTGATGCACAAATTTGTTCCTCTGAGACAGGTAAGAAGGGGTAAAATTAAGGAACCTTGGATGACAAGAACAGAGGAGCTTCTCATCAAAAGAAAGAAGGCAGCTTACGTAAGGTGGAGGAAGCAAGGATCTAGCACAGCTTTAGAGGATTACAGGCTTGCTAGAAAGGAGCTCAGAAATGGACTAAGGAGAGCCAGGAGGGGGCATGAAAAAGGCTTGGCAGGAAGGAGAACCCAAAGGCGTTTCACTCATATGTGAAGAATAAGAGAATGATCAGGGAGAAGGTGGGGCCGATCGGGGATAGTGGAGGGAACTTATGCGTGGAGTCTGAGCAGATAGGGGAAACCCTAAGTGAGTTTTTGCTTTGGCTTTCATGAACGAAAGGAACTTCGTTGTGAATGAGAACTTTGAGGAGCTGGGAAACAGGCTTGAACAGATCAAGATTGATGAAGTTGATGTGCTGGAAAGTTTGGAAAACATTAAGATTGATAAGTCCCCAGGGCCAGACCAGATTTATCATAGGCTGCTCTGGGAAGCAAGAAAGGAGGTTGCTAAGCCCCTGGCGAAGATCTTTGCCTCCTCATTCTCCACAGGAGTTGTGTCGGTGAATTGGAGGGAGGCGAATGCTGTTCCTCTTTCCAAGAAGGGGAATAGGAAATCCTTGGCAATTACAGATCAGTCATTCTTACGTCTGTGGTCAGCAAGGTCTTGGAAAGAATTCTGAGGGATAGGATTAGCTCTCAGAAAGGATAGCGTGATTAAAGGAAGTCAGCATGGCTTTGTGATGGGCAGGTCATGCCTCACAAATTTTATTGAGTTCTTTGAGGAGGTGACAAGGCAGGTTAACAAAGTTGAACAGTGGATGTGGTGTGTATGGACTTCAGCAAGGCATTTGATAGGGTTCCCCATGGTAGGCTCATTCAGAAAGTCAGGAAGTATGGGATATAGGGAGATTTGGCTATCTGGATTCAGAATTGGCTGGCTGACAGAAGGCAGAGAGTGGTTGTAGATGGAAAGTATTCTAACTGGAGGACAGTGTTGAGTGGTGTTCTGCAGGGGTCTGATCTTGGGCCTCTGCTCTTTGTAGTTGTTATAGATGACCTGGATGAGGAGGTTGAGAGATGGGTTAGTAGATTTGTCGATGACACAAAGATTGGAAGTGCCCTTGATCGTATTGAGGGCTATTGCAGGTTGCAGTGCAACACAGACAGGATGCAGAGCTGGGCTGAGAAATGGCAGATGGAGTTCAACCTGGATAAATGCGAAGTGATGCATTTTGAAAGGTCAAACTTGAATGCTGAATATAGGATTACAGACAGGATTCTTGGCAGTGTGGAGGAACAGAGGGATCGTGGTGTTCAAGTGCATCGATCCCTCAAAGGTGCCACCCAAGTGGATAGGGTTGTTAAGAAAGCATATGGTGTTTTAACTTTTTTTAACAGGGGCTCGAGTTTAAGTGCCACGAGGTTTTGCTGCAGGTCTACAAGTCCCTGGTGGGACCACACTTGGAATATTGTGTCCAGTTCTGGTCGCCCTACTATAGGAATGATATTGAGACTTTGGAAAGGGTGAAAAGAATGTTTACCAGGATGATGCCTGGACTGGAGGGCGGGTCTTATGAACAGAGGTTGACTAGTCTCGGACTTTTCTCTCTGGAGAGAAGGAGGAAGAGAAGGAGGAAGAGAGGAGACCTGATCAAGGTATACAAGGTAATGAGAGGAATAGATAGAGTCAATAGCTGGAGACTTTTCCCCAGGACAGAATTGATTGCTACAAGGGGTCATAGTTTTAAGATATTAGGAGAAAGGTATAGAGGAGACATCAGAGAAAGGTTCTTTACGCAGAGAGTTGTGAATGCATGGAATGTGTTGCGAGCGGTGGTGGTGGAAGCAATCATTAGGGACATTAAGTGACTGCTGGACATGCACATGGATAGCAGTGAGTTGCGGGGTGCGTATGTTAGGTTATTTTAGTTTAGATTAGGAATAATCTTCAGTACGATATCGTGGGCCGAAGTGCCTGTTCAGTGCTGTACTTTTCTATGTTCAATGTTCTAAAAGATTTGCATTTATGTATAACCCTTGGAATCCCTACAGTGAGAAAAGACACCATTCAGCCCATCGGGTCTGCATTGACCCTTTGAAAAGCATCCTGCCCAGACGCAGCACCCCCCACCATGACCCTGTAACCCTGTAATCCACCTAGCCTGCACATGCCTGGACACTATGGGGAAATTTCCCTTGGCCAATCCACCTTGCCTGTGCATCTTTGGGCTGTGGGAGGAAACCCATGCAGACATGGGGAGAATGTGCAAACTCCACACAGACTGTTGCCCGAGGCTGGAATCGAACCTGGGTTCCTGGCACTGTGAGGCAGCACAGTGTCATCTGCTTTCCCAACCTCTGGATATCCCAAGAGTCACTGATGTACTTTCAACACTGATGTAATCACTGTTATAATGTAGGAAACTCAGTTGACAATTGTGCACAGCAAGCCCCCTTAATCAGTAATGCAATAATGAATAGATCACTTATGTTTATTAATGTTGGTGTAGTGTTGCTTGCAGGAGAGATATTTCAGAAGAAACAGGCATGCTGTCAAAGGAAGCAACTTATATTCAATCTGTAAAGCATTCTTGCCAATGATTCAAAACCCTTTTCTCATACAGTATAAATTGTTGCCTTGGCATTCTCGCAATTCTATCCTGGTGGATTGCAAGATAAAAAGATTGAATAGTATGTCTCTACCTTCTGGATAGATACTTATTGTCACTCCAGGAGGAACTATCCAGCTCTCACCCCAAATATGGGGTGGCACCATGGCTCAGTGGTTAGCACTGCTGCCTCACACCAGCACAGTCCCAGGTTTGATTCCAGCCTCAGGCAACTGCCTGTGTGGAGTTTGCACATTCTCCTTGTGTCTGCGTGGGTTTCCTCTGGGTACTCTGGTTTCCTCCCACAGTCCAAAGATGTGCAGGTTAGATGAATTGGCCACACTAAATTGCCCAGAGTCAGAGGGAAATGGGTCTGGGTAGATTACTCTTCAGAGGGTTGGTGTGGACTTGTTGGGCCAAAGGGCCTGTTTCCACACTGGAGGGAATCTAATGTAGTCACTGTGGGATCCATATAAGACAGAAGGTTGAACCTCGATTTAAGGTCTCATCCGAAAGATGACACTTCCAGCTGCCTTCCCTCTATCCTGCAATGGAGAGTCAGCCTCCATTCTCTGCTCAAGTGTCTGGGAGAAGCCTCAACCTTCCATTTTTAGTATCAAAGTCGCTCCAGTCTCACCAATGAGCCTCACCAGTCTCTTCATTTAAATTCAAACCATTCGGATTTGCCTATTTGGACTTTCAAGCCAATGTATCTCCAGCTCATCCATTTCCTCCATCCCCTTTGATATTTTTATCAAAGGAAAATGTATCCATCTCAGCATTCAGGGCTCCATTCTCAAAGATATTGATACACACAATGTGGGGCTCCAGTATTCATTGTCCTTTGGGCAGTTAAGTGACAACCACATTGCTGTCGGCTTGGAGTCACCTTTAGACTAGACTGGATTCAAACAGTAGATTCCTTCCCTAAAGGGGGATTAGGGAACCAGATGATTTCCCCCCAACAAGTGGCAATGTTTATCTTAAGTCCAGACTATTGTTTCTAAATTAATTTCAAACTCCACCATCGGCCATGGCAGGTTTTGAAACCAGGTCTCCAGGAAATTAATTGGGTGCCTAGTGACAACAACGTTACCCCATTGCCTCCCGATAGTGCTAACTCACCATTACTGCATTCAAATAATCAGCAGGTTTGGTTGTGCACCAGTTGCTGAAGGTGAGCATACAGGTGTAGCAGATGGTCAAGAAGGCAAATGGGATGTTGGCCTTCATTGAGAGAGGTTTCGAGTCCAGGAGCAGGGATGTGTTGTTGCAGTTATACAGGACACTGGTGAGGCCACACCTGGAATATTGTGGGCAGTTTGGGGTCTCCATTCCTGTGGAAGGATGCTCTTGCTCTCGAGGGAGTGTAGTGAAGGTTTCCCACACTGATTCCGTGGCGTAACGGGACTGACGTATGAGGAGAGATTGATATTGTTGGGATTGTTTTTGCTGCAGTTCAGATCAATAGGGAGGATCTCATAGAGACTTATAAAATTGGAACAGGACTAGACAGAGAGGATGCAGGGAGGATGTTCCTGAGGGTGGGTGTATCCAGAACCAGGGGTGACAGTTTGAAGATTCAGGGTGGACCATTTAGGGCAGAGATGAGGAGATGTTTCTTCACCCAGAGGGTGGTGAGCCTGTGGGATTCATTACCACAGGAAGGAGTTGATGCCAAAACATTGAATGTATTCAAAAGGCTAAAGGTGGGGGGGGGGGGAGGCGAATACGGTCAGAGGTTATGGGGAGAAAGTAGGATTAGGCGACTGAGTTGGACAATCAGCCATGATCATGATGAATGGTGGAGCAGGCTCGAAGGGCCGAATGGCCTCTTGCTGCTCCTACCTTCTATGTTTCCATGTTTCCATTTCTGTGTTTCCCTCCACTCCCAGGGCATGTTGGGCTGGATTTCATGTTTGTAAATTAGGCACTCCTTCCTTACCCCACACTCCCTCCTCCCCCATGCTCCCTCCTTCCCCATCCTCCTCCACTCTCCCTCCTCCTCCACACTTTCTCCTTCCCCACAATCCCTCCTTCCCCACAATCCCTCCTTCCCCACACTCCCTCTTTCCTCACGCTCCAGTGAATGTAAACCTGAGCATCTGCCTGTCCTAAATCACAGAGCAGGGACAAAAATGTTCTGTTGAACTTGTTAATGACCCCGTTATTTAAACCCATTTAAAACAGAAATGAGGAAATAATTTCTTTGTTTCAGAGGGTTGTGTGTCTTTGGAATTCCCTTCCTCAAAAGGCAGCGAATGCAGAACCTTTCATCTCTATCACTCTATGACTATTTTTAAGGCCGAAGGAGATCGATTTTTGATTAAAGATTATCGCAGCTAATCAGGAACATCAAGTTGAGGATCAAATCAAATCAAAGCCGAAAGAACTGTGGATATTGTTCTGAGGAAGAATCACTGGACCTGAAACATTAACTCTGATTTCTCTCTAAATATGCTGCCAGACCTGCTGAGCTTTTCCAGCACTTTCTGTTTTTTTTCCCTTTATTTATTCATGGGATGTGGGTGTCACTGGCTGGGCTAGCATTTATTATCCATCTCTAATTGCCCAGAAGGCAGTTAAGAGTCAACCACATTTCTGTGGGTCTGGAGTCACATGTAGGCCAGACCAGGTAAGGATGGCAATTTCCTTCCCTAAAGGCCAGTAGTGAACCAGATGGGTTTTTCACAACATGGTCATCATTAGACTCTTAATTCCCCGATATTTATTGAATTCAAATTCCACTATCTGCCATGGCAGGATTCAAACCCAGGTCCCCAGTATATTACCAGGGTCTCAGTCTAGCGATAACACCACTTCAATTCCCCTAAAATCAGGTCAGCCATGATCTTATTGAATGGCAGAGCAGGCTCGAAGGGCTGAATGGCCTACTCTTGCTTCTTTCTCATATGTTTGTATCATCTTCAATTTCTCATCGCTCACAATCTTCAGACACAGAAACATTTGGGAATATTTATGGCAACTGTGAGCATCTGCCTTGTTTTTGTTTTAAAATCAAAGAACAAAGATCAAAGAAAATTTACAGCCCAGGAACAGGCCCTTCGGCAAGTATGAGCCAATCCAACTCTACGGTCTAAATTCCTAAGCATCTGTATCCCTCTGCTCCCCACCTACTCATGCATCTATCCAAATGCATCTTAAATAAATCTACCGTGCCTGTCTCTACAGCCTCTGCTGGCAACACGTTCCAAACGCCCACCACCCTCTGTGTAAAGTACTTGTCACGTGTATCCCCCTTAAACTTTCCACCTCTCACCTCGATTTCTCGTTATTGAGTCCTTCACCCTGGGAAAAAGCTTGTCTCTATCCATCCTGTCTATACCCTTCATGACTTTGTAAACCTCAATCAGGTCCCCCCTCAATCTCCTTTTTTCTAATCAAAATAAACCTAACCTACTCAACCTCTGTTCATAGCTAACACCTTCCATACCAGGCAACATCCTCGTAAACCTTCTCTGCACTCTCTCCAAAGCATCCACATCCATATGGTAATATGGCGACCAGAACTGTACACAGTTCCGTCTCTTTTGCGTCTTGAGTAAACATAATGACTGATTCTCAAAATTGGAACCTTTGTCAATCAATTCCCTGATGTGTTTCCAGTGCACAGCCTTGCCCATGTATTGTGTGGCATGTTAGCATACAGTCCTTTTTGGGTATGGAATCTGTTTCTGTCCTTCATACTGCATGAGCTGGGTTAGAAGAGACTGGGGTGAATGGACCATGGTTGCCACAAAGGCAAATTACTGCAAATGTTGGAAATCTGAAATAAAAACAAAAAAAAATGGAGAAACACAACAGGTCTGGCAGCATCTGTAGAGAGAGGAACAGAGTTAATGTTTCAAGTCTGGTGCAACTCAGTCAAAAAGGGGTGGCACAGCGGTTCAGTGGTTAGTACTACTGCCTCACAGGGACCTGGGTTCGTTTTCTGTGTGGAGTTTGTACATTCTTCCCATGTCTGTGCGGGTATTCTCCAGGTGCTCCAGCTCCCCCCTGCCTGCAGCCTGAAGATGTGCTGGGTGGAAGTATTACCCACGCTAAGTTATCCAGGGATGTTCAGGCTGGGTGAGTTAGCCATAGGACTATAGGATGTAAGTGGGACTTCTTTGAAAAGTTGGTGTGGACTCAGTGGGTCAAATGGCCTCTTTCCATGCTGTAGGGATTCTTTGAAAGGACCCATCCTCTCCAATCATGCCCTATTTTGCATCTAGTTTTACATCTTATCTTTTTCTCCATCATTAACAACCCCTTTGTATTTTTCATTCGGTCCCTGCCTCTCTCCAAACATTTTCCAACACCTTTCAGTTCAGCAGAAAAGTCGCTGGACTCTGTTAACCCTGTTGCTCTCTCCACAGATACTGCCAAGACCTTTTTTCACTAGTGCATAGGAGGTTGAGGTGTGACCTTACGGAGGTTTATAGAATCATGAGGGGCACTAATAGGGTGAACAGCAAAAGTCTTTTCCTTAGGGTAGGGGAGTCGAAAAGTGGAGGAGGTGAGAGGTGAAAGATTTAAAACGGACCTGAAGAACAACTTCTTCACACCCAGGGTGGCTCAGATATGGAATGAACTGTCAAAGGAAGTGCTCGATGAGGGGTTGTCTTGATGGTATTATTGTTGGGCTATTAATCCAGAGACCCGGGTAAAGTTCTGTGCAGCTGGGTTCAAATCCCACCACAGCTGATAGTGGAATTTGAATTCAATTAACATCTAGAATTAAGAATCTACAATGTTCATGAAGCTGTTGCCGATTGTTGGAAAAACCCATCTGATTCATGAATATCATTTAGCAAAGGAAATCTGCCATCCTTACCTGGTCTGGCCTACATGTGCCTCCAGACCCACAGAAATGTGGTTGACTCTTAACTAACCTCAGGGCAGTTAGGGATGAGCAATAAATGTTGGCTTGGCCAACGATGCCCTCATCCCATGAATGAACAAAAAAAAAGTAGGAACAGTTACAACATTTAAAAGATATTTGGATAAGTTCACAAATAGGGAAGGTTTAGAGGGATATGGGCCCAACACAAGCAAATGGGACTAGTTTAGTTTGGGAAAGTTGATTGGCATAGACATGTTGGGCTGAAGGGTCTGTTTCTGTGCTGTATGACTCTATGACCTGCTGAGTTCCTCTGGTGTTGAATACATTTGAGATTAGATTAGATTCCTTACAGTGTGGAAACAGTCCCTGCAGCCCAACCAGTCCACACCGACCCTCTGAAGAGTAACCCACCCAGCCCCATTTCCCTCTAACTAATGCACCTAAAGCTACAGACAATTTAGCATAGCTAATTCACCTGACCCATACATCTTTAGACTGTGGGAGGATACAAGAGCACTCAGAGGAAACCCACACAGACACAGGAAGAATATGCAAACTCCACACAGACAGTCACCCGAGGATGGAATTGAACCTGGGACCCTGGTGCTGTGAGGCAGCAGTGCTAACCATTGAGCCATCGTGTTCTCGACTTCTGTTCTGCCTCCCTTATCCATCACAGATTCAACCTGAGGTTCTCTCAGAATTTAACCACTCATTCCACATGGGTAACACTGCCAAGGACAGCATTTAATACCCACCCCCAATTGCATCCCCCCCCCGAGGTGGTGCTAGGTGAGCTGCTTTCTTAATCTGCAGGTTTTTTTTAGATTAGATTACTTACAGTGTGGAAACAGCCCTTTGGCCCAACAAGTCCACACCGCCCTTCCGAAGCGCAACCCACCCAGACCCATTCCCCTACATTTACCCCTTCACCTGACACTACGGGCATCTTCCCATGGCCAATTCACCTAACCTGCACATTTTTGGACTGTGGGAGGAAACAGGAGCACCCGGAGGAAACCCACGCAGACACGGGGAGAATGTGCAAACTCCACACAGTCAGTTGCCTGAAAATTGAACCCGGGTCTCTGACACAGTGAGACAGCAGTGCTAGCCACTGTACCACCGTGCCGCCAAATGGAGGTCTATCCTTTACTGAGCCATTAATGAGGTGTGTTTTCTCTTGAAGTGCATTCGAGCAGGAGAAAGACTTAAGGTAGCAGTGAAATGCAATGAAAAGTCCATTAACATGACAGCTCTTCAATGGATTTATTTGCCCTCACTGTCAATCGCATTCACGCCTCTGATTTGAAAGGTTAGAAGCTCAAGTCCGACTCTAGAGAATTGAGCACAAAAGCCAGCACGATGCTCCACTCCTCGTATTTAAAGGTCAAAGTTGATGAGATGTCAAATTGAGGTTCTGTCTGTCCTCTCAGCTCGTGATGAAAGATTTCAAGGAACACTTTTGAAGAAAAGTAATGAAGCTCTCATTGGTTCCTTGGTACTGTTCACCCCTCACCCATAATCGCTAGTTCCACTGTCTGGCCATCATTTATTGCTGTTTGTGGGCCTCGCTGTGTGAAAATTGATTACTTGATTTCCCAACTTGCAGCAGCAAGACTTTATTGGTTTGATATCTATACCTGTGGCATGAGTGGCACGGGGTCTGAGTGGTTAGCTGTGGAAATGGTTTCAGTGGACATCTGAAATAAAAACACAAAATATAGGAGGAACTCAGCAGATCTGGCAGCAGCTGTGGAGACAGAAGCAGATTAACTTTTCGAATACAGTATGACTCCCCTCAAAAAGGGGATGGTGCGGTGGCTCAGTGGTTAGCAACACTGCCTCCCAGCACCAGGGTCCCCGGTTCGATTCCAGCCTCGGGAGACTGTCTGTATGAAGCTTGTACCTTCTTCCCTGTAAAAAATTAGGTCTGCAGATGCTGGAGATCACAGTTGAAAATGTGTTGCTGGTCAAAGCACAGCAGGTTAGGCAGCATCTCAGGAATAGAGAATTCGACGTTTCGAGCATAAGCCCTTCATCAGGAATGAGAGAGAGTAGCCAAGCAGGCTAAGATAAAAGGTAGGGAGGAGGGACTTGGGGGAGGGGCGATGGAGGTGGGATAGGTGGAAGGAGGTCAAGGTGAGGGTGATAGGCCGGAGTGGGGTGGGGGCGGAGAGGTCAGGAAGAAGATTGCAGGTTAGGAGGGCGGTGCTGAGTTGAGGGAACCGACTGAGACAAGGTGGGGGGAGGGGAAATGAGGAAACTGGAGAAATCTGAATTCATACCTTGTGGTTGGAGGGTTCCCAGGCGGAAGATGAAGCGCTCCTCCTCCAGCCGTCGTGTTGTTATGTTCTGCCGGTGGAGGAGTCCAAGGACCTGCATGTCCTCGGTGGAGTGGGAGGGAGAGTTAAAGTGTTGAGCCACGGGGTGGTTGGGTTGGTTGGTCCGGGCGTCCCTGAGGTGTCCTCTGAAGCGTTCCGCAAGTAAGCGGCCCGTCTCCCCAATATAGAGGAGGCCACATCGGGTGCAGCGGATGCAATAGATGATGTGTGTGGAGGTACAGGTGAACTTGTGGCGGATATGGAAGGATCCCTTGGGGCCTTGGAGGGAAGTGAGTGTGGAGGTGTAGGCGCAAGTTTTACATTTCCTGCGGTTGCAGGGGAAGGTGCCGGGGGTGGAGGTTGGGTTGGTGGGGGGTGTGGATCTGACGAGGGAGTCACGAAGGGAATGGTCCTTGCGGAACGCTGATAGGGGAGGGGAGGGAAATATATCCTTGGTGGTGGGGTCCGTTTGGAGGTGGCGGAAATGACGGCGCATGATACGTTGTATGCGGAGGTTGGTGGGGTGGTAGGTGAGAACCAGTGGGGTTCTGTCTTGGTGGCGTTTGGAGGAGCGGGGCTCAAGGGCGGAGGAGCGGGAAGTGGAGGAGATGCGGTGGAGGGCATCGTCGATCACGTCTGGGGGTAATCTGCGGTCCTTGAAGAAGGAGGCCATCTGGGCTGTGCGGTGTTGGAACTGGTCCTCCTGGGAGCAGATGCGGCGGAGACGAAGGAATTGGGAATATGGGATGGCGTTTTTGCGGCGGAGACGAAGGAATTGGGAATATGGGATGGCGTTTTTGCGGCGGAGACGAAGGAATACGCCATCCCATATTCCCAATTCCTTCCTCTCCGCCGCATCTGCTCCCAGGAGGACCAGTTCCAACACCGCACAGCCCAGATGGCCTCCTTCTTCAAGGACCGCAGATTACCCCCAGACGTGATCGACGATGCCCTCCACCGCATCTCCTCCACTTACCGCTCCTCCGCCCTTGAGCCCCGCTCCTCCAACCGCCACCAAGACAGAACCCCACTGGTTCTCACCTACCACCCCACCAACCTCCGCATACAACGTATCATGCGCCGTCATTTCCACCACCTCCAAACGGACCCCACCACCAAGGATATATTTCCCTCCCCTCCCCTATCAGCATTCCGCAAGGACCACTCCCTTCGTGACTCCCTTGTCAGATCCACACCCCCCACCAACCCAACCTCCACCCCCGGCACCTTCCCCTGCAACCGCAGGAAATGTAAAACTTGCGCCCACACCTCCACACTCACTTCCCTCCAAGGCCCCAAGGGATCCTTCCATATCCGCCACAAGTTCACCTGTACCTCCACACACATCATCTATTGCATCCGCTGCACCCGATGTGGCCTCCTCTATATTGGTGAGACAGGCCGCTTACTTGCGGAACGCTTCAGAGAACACCTCAGGGACGCCCGGACCAACCAACCCAACCACCCTTCGGTCCAACCCGTCCACGCCAACCAGATATCCCAACCCAATCTAGTCCCATCTGCCAGCACCCAGCCCATATCCCTCCAAACCTGGCTCAACACTTTAACTCTCCCTCCCACTCCACCGAGGACATGCAGGTCCTTGGACTCCTCCACCGGCAGAACATAACAACACGACGGCTGGAGGAGGAGCGCCTCATCTTCCGCCTGGGAACCCTCCAACCACAAGGTATGAATTCAGATTTCTCCAGTTTCCTCATTTCCCCTCCCCCCACCTTGTCTCAGTCGGTTCCCTCAACTCAGCACCGCCCTCCTAACCTGCAATCTCCTTTCTGACCTCTCCGCCCCCACCCCACTCCGGCCTATCACCCTCACCTTGACCTCCTTCCACCTATCCCACCTCCATCGCCCCTCCCCCAAGTCCCTCCTCCCTACCTTTTATCTTAGCCTGCTTGGCTACTCTCTCTCATTCCTGATGAAGGGCTTATGCTCGAACCTTCTTCCCTGTGTCTGCTTGGGTTTGCTCTGGTTTCTTCCCTGTAGCTATATGGACTGGGATTGTTTTCCCTGGAGCGTCGGAGGCTGAGGGATGACCTCATAGAATTATAAAATCATGAGGGGCAAGGATGGGATAAATAGACAAAATCTTTTCCTTGGGGTGGGGAAGTCCAGAACACGAGGGCATAGGTTTAGGGTGAGAGAGGAAAATATAAAAGGGACCTAAGGGGCAACGTTTTCACACAGAGGGTGGTACGTGTATGGAATGAGCTGCCAGAGGAAGTGGTGGAGGCTGGTACAATTATGATATTTAAAAGGCATTTGAATGGGTATATGAATAGGAAGGGTTTGGAGGGATATGGGCTGGGTGCTGGCAGATGGGACTAGATTGGGTTGGGATATCTGGTTGGCGTGGACGGGTTGGACCGAAGGGTCTGTTTCTGTGCTGTACATCTCTATGACTCTATGACTCTGTCTCTTC
The DNA here is from genome assembly GCF_020745735.1 of Hemiscyllium ocellatum. Lineage (NCBI taxonomy): Eukaryota > Metazoa > Chordata > Chondrichthyes > Orectolobiformes > Hemiscylliidae > Hemiscyllium > Hemiscyllium ocellatum. The sequence goes on from NC_083414.1 coordinate 8,509,182, forward strand.
TGAACTATCTGGCCCTAATTCTCAGACCATGTCCCCTAGTTCTAGAATTCCCAACCAGTGGGAATAATTTATCCTTATCTACTCTGTCTTTTCTTGTCTCTATCTTACAGGCCTCATTTGTATAATTCTCCCTTCATAATGTAACCCCTAAAGTCCAGGAATCATTTTTGTAAACCTACATTGTACTCCCTCCAAGGTCAATATGTCCTTCCTCAGGTGTGGCACCCACACATGCTTACAATACTAGGTAAAAACAATGACTGCAGATGCTGGAAACCGGATTCTGGATCAGTGGTGCTGGAAGAGCACAGCAGTTCAGGCAGCATCCAAAAAGGGCTTTTGCCCGAAACGTCGATTTCGCTGCTCGTTGGATGCTGCCTGAACTGCTGTGCTCTTCCAGCACCACGCTTACAATACTCCAACTGGGGTCTAACCAGCTGCTGAGATTGCTCAAGCTAGACTAGTCTAGTCCATCTGCCCCTCTCTTACCAGCGAGTAGGTGTAGGTAACATCCCAGACCTTTCAGAAGTTTCATGTACACTGTAAATTAGCTAATCCATACCTCTTGCCTCCACAGCTGACTATTCCAATGCCCTTCTGAAGTATGGCATGGTGACTCACTGCTGCCTCACAGCACCAGGGTTCCAGGCTCGGTCGCAGTTTTGGCTGATTGTTTGAGTGAAGTACTGGGCATTCGTCCCAGTGTCTCCATGGGTGGCTCAGCTTTCCTCCCACAGTCTGGGAATGGAAAGGTTTGCTTTTAAGCTCCTTTACAGGATGCAGCTGCCTCTGGCTAGAATAGCATTTATTGCCCATCACTAATTGCCTAAGGGACGTTAAGAGTCAACCACAATCGCTTTGGGTCTGGAGTCACATGTAGGCCAGACCAGGTAAGGATGGCAGTTTCCTTCTCTGAAGGACATTACTGAACCAGATGGGTTTTTCCCCAACAATGGATTCATGGCCATCATTAGACTCTTAATTCCAGGAATTTATTGAATTCAATTTCCTCCATAAGCTGTGGTGGGATTCGAACCCAGCTGTCCAGGATATTACCTGGGTCTCTGGATTAACAGCCCAGCAATGGTACCACTTGGCCATCTCCTCCCCAGTTTAAATGAGTTAGTCACTTTAAACACAGAGGGCCAGGGATGGGCTGGGTCTCGGTGGGATGCATTCCTAAGAGTTGGTACCAACTTGATGGACTGGATGCCCGCTTTCCGCACTGTAGAATTCTATACTCCCTTTGATCTTGCTGATTGATCCCCTTTTTTCCATTGGCTGTTCACTGTAGAATTTTATATATTTTATAGATGGGATTGATTCTGTTACAAACACATTGAATTTTTGAGAAACTCATCAGGTCTGGCAGTATCTATGGGGAGAGAGAGAGAGAGAGAGAGAGACGGTTTAATGGTTTGAGTTCAGGATAGCTCTTCTTCAGAACTGGAAATGTTTTTGTTTTATTGATAGTTTTAACATTAGCCAACATGAGGAGGGAGTTGGAAAGCATTAAACAAGCCAAAAGATTAAAACTGAAATCCATTGGAGATGGGAGCAGAATTTCTTCAAAGGGTGTACCTGGAGGAGAAGTGGCAGTAAATTTAATTCATGAATAAAAATGAAACCCTGGAGATGATAAATTCTGTTGATCTCCTGTGATAAGTCCATCTCTTCATGATGGAATTTGCCTGTAAGTCTCACCAGGTTGCGCTTCCAGCTCAATTTTGATAGCTTCCTCCAACATAAAATCTTCTTTGGACTGCAATCAGTCTGATAACGACATCAATAATTTCGATCTGTCTCTTATGAATTCTGCTCTCAAAGTTCCACAAAGTTTTCCACTAATCTGTCGAGGTCTTCATTATGAAAGCGTCTACTGATTATCCTGGATGCTCAACCCTTCTAGTAAATCTGCCATTTCAAGAATTTTATTTATAGACACATAGTTATAGAGACGTACAGCAGGCAAACAGACCCATCGGTCCAACTCGTCTATGCCACCCAGATATCCCAATCTAATCTAGTCCCATTTGCCAGCACTTGGCCCATATTCCTGTAAACCCTCCCTATTCATATATCCATCCAGATGCCTTTTAAATGTTGAAATTGTACCAGCCTCTACCACTTCCTCTGACAGCTCATTCCATACACGCACCACCCTCTGTGCGAAAAAGTTGCCCCATTGGTCCCTTTTAAATCTTTCCCCTCTCACCCTAAACCTATGCCCTTTAGTTCTAGACACGCCCACCCCAGGAAAAAGACATTGTCTATTTATCCTATCCATGCCCCTTATGATTTTATAAACCTCAATAAGGACACCCCTCAACCTCCGATGCTCCAGGGAAAACAGTCCCAGCCTATTGATTCCCATCCAGCCTATTGGGGTGCCATGGTGGCTCAGTGGTTAGCACTGCTGCCTCACACCACCATGGTCCCAAGGTTGATTCCACCCTCGGGTGTCTGTCTGTGTGGAGTTTGCATATTCTTCCTGTGTCTGTGTGGGTTTCCTCTGGGTGCTCCGTTTTCCTCCCACAATCCAAAGATGTGCAGGCCAGGTGAATTGGTCATGCTAAATTGCCCATAATGTTAGATGCTTTAGTCAGAGGGAAATGGATCTGGGTTGGTTACTTTTCGGAGGGTCCTAGTGGACTGGTTGGGCCGAAGGGCCTGTTTCCACATTGTAGGGAATCTAATCTATTCAGCCTCTCCCTAAAGCTCAAACCGTCCAACAGACAGAAGTGATTTTGTAAAGCTCTCAGAACATTTTCAGAAATATCTATGATTTCTTTTATGTTTTGTTAAAATCATCGTTTCGAGCACCAACTGAATATAATAGTGTATTTATTTGTTCAGCTTTAGATTTAGTATTTAACTTAGAAGGAATTCCATATTTTAAGAATTGCTTTTTCAAGCCAGTGTTCTGGTTAAATCATCTCCGAAAATAAACCTTGATGGCAATATTTTTCTTTCACTATTTCTTCTGAATGTGGTTCTTTATTCTTATTTGTTTATCATGTATGTAGGTTTGCTCACTGAGCTGGAAGGCTCATGTTCAGACATTTCATCACCATTCTAGGTAACATCTTCAGTGAGCCTCCGGATGAGACCGGCTTCGTCCGGAGGCTCACTAAAGTTGTTACCTAGTATGGTGACGAAACGTCTGAACACGAACCTTCCAACTCAACGAGCAAACCTAAATACAGAACCTCAACCTGAGCTACAAATCTTCTCAAAACTTGTTAATTTGCTTATCATTTTAAAGCTGTTTTTATTTCTGCAGTATTGAAATGTTTTTCCTGTTTACCTCAAATATATAATGATTCTGAAATAAATGATAGCATCAAAACTTTCACTCTTGTCTTAAATCAATGCTGTTGTAGTTGTCTTATCTTAACACCTCTCGGAACTTTTCAGTCCTGTAAAATACTTGCAATACAGCATTCGCCCAGTCTGAAACTTTTGCCCTCCTACAGCTTACATGATTACCACCGACTGAATGAGTTGGAGGAGCCAGTGTTGGACTGGGGAAAACAAAGTTAAAAATCACACCACATCAGGTGGTAGTCCAACAGGTTAAGTTGGAAGCACTAGCTTTCGGAGTGCTGCTCCTTCATCACAACCATCTAGAACCACTTTTGGTGCTCTGAAAGTTAATGCTTCCAAATAAACTTATTGGACTAACAACCTGGTGTTGTGTGATTTTTAACTGACTGGCTGAGTATTCTTCAAGCAATAATATTCTTACAGGAATAAACCTGCTGTTCTTCCAAAAGTTTTGTTTCTTTTTGGTCAAAGAGATTTTTTTCACCATTGTTACATTGAGGTGTCTATACATTATTCCTTCATATTTCTTGTTTACATAAAGAAAGACTTTAATGTTAGCAATGATCTCGTTTGTTTTTCTCTTCTTATTCTATAAAGGTAATGCTTAACATTTTTCTATTTCTCTTACTACTTTGTACCTAAGTTTTCTTACACCTAGTTACCTAAGATGGTGCTGTGTGTAGCAACGTTATGCACTTTTCTCTGTACTCCTGTACTTGAGTACACTTGACAATAAAATTTCAATCGAAATCTAAACTTATTACTTGCAATAGCAATAGTTTATGTTGACTGGTTAGATATAATTGTAAAGAGAGTCAGAGATGTTTGTCCAATGGGAGCTGGTCACCTCCCAGTAAAGATTGTGTGGCCTCATCAAATTGGGTGAAGCTCAATGAGTTATCTCCTTCAGAACCATTATCTCATACAACATCCAGCATCTTAAATGTACACTCTCTCCACAACCAAACCACGGTGCTCGAAGTATGCACCATCTGCAAGACACACACAGCAGTGACTCTTAAACCCTCTGTGAGCAACACCTTCCAAATCAACAACATCTACCAACCAGAAGGGTATCAGACACATAGGAACACTGCCTCCTCCCCCTTCAAGCCACTCACCATCTGACTTGGAAATGCACCATCATTCCTTTATCGTGGCTGGGTCAGAATCCTGGAACGACCACCCTACCAAGGGGGATGTTGGCCTAGTGGTGTTATCAATCCAGAGACCCCTGTAATGTTCTGGGCTCACAGCTTTGAATCCTGCCATGCCAGGTGGTGAAATTTGGATTCAATTTTTGTAAATTCTAACTATGACCATGAATTCATTGTCGATTATTAGGAAAATCCCATCTGGTTCACTAATGTCCTTTAGAGAAGGAAACTGCCATCCTTACCTGGCCTGGCCTATATATGACTCCAGACCCACAGCAACTGACCAGTGGGCAGTTAGGGATGGGTAATAAATGCTGGCCCTTCCAGTAATGCCCACATCCTGTGAATAAATAAAAATAAAACAAACCGTGGACTGCAGTGTTTCAAGAAGGCATCTCACTATCATCTTCTCCAGGCTAAGTAGAAAATGGACAATCAACACTGGACACATCCCACAAACAATGAAAGAAGGTTCCATCACTTCCAGATCAGTTGATCATTCCTCTCAGCAAATATCACTGAGTTCTTTGATTTCAGCCGAACATGATAAATTTGGCAAAATATTTGCAGGTGTGAGCAGTCCACCAGCAGCCCCTCTCTGACTCCCAGGAAACCTGCCGAATTGACTCAGCGTTCCACTTCCCCCACCCTCCATTACCTGCTACCCTTTCCCTCGCTTTCGCCAACTGGAGCACCCCTACCAGGACAAATAGCAGCCTGTTTCACTGGCAGACACCATTATGAGCTCATTAACACCACAGCATGCCATTAAGTACCCAAACTGGTTTGGAACCAATTTCATCCAACAGTGCTCTATGTATGTGTTTTGTAAATCATTGCTCTGAAATAAAAGGGTGGTGAGCAGCAATCAGAGATCTCATTACAGCCTCGGCTGAAATTAGCTAATTAAACACCTATCAAGAGTGAAAGCTGTGATTGGCTTAATCTGGAGAACTCTGTACTCCACTGGGTTGAGGACTCACTGACTGAGCGGTGCACCTTAATGAGTTCAGATTGTTTAATTAGCTCACTTTAGTGTTACGCCTGCTCTCTTGTGTGTGAAAGGGAATGCCATGAAGGGGACAGGTCAAAAACGTAATCCTGTTCAAGGAATTAAGGCGAATACTAATGTCAGTCACTTCAGTTGACGTTTTCAATTTGAGATGGCAGCATGATGGTTCCATTCCGGGCTGAGTCCTCCGACATACAACTGTGCAGACACTCTGGGGTTCCTCTGACCTTCCGCACAGTTGGAGTCATAGAGTCTTACAGCACAGAGACAGGCCCTTTGGCCCAACCTGGTCCATGCCGACCAAAATGTCCATCATCACTTACCCCATTTCCCTGCACTTTGCCCATGTCCTTCCTATCCATGTATTTGTCAAAATGCCTTTTTAAATATTGTTAATATACCGGCCTCAACCACTTCCATTGGCAGCTCATTCCATATGCGTACCACCCTCTGAGTAAAAATGTTGCTCCTCAGGTTCCCTTTTGTTCTTTCCCCTCTAAGCTTAAACTGATGTCATTTAGTCCTTGAGTCCCCAACTCTGGAAGAAAGACTGAGTGCATTCACCCTATCCACGCCTCCCATGATCTTATATTCTGCTTTCAGGCTCCCCCTCAGTTTCCCTTGCTGTAAAGAAAAATCTCCTAGCTTGTCCAACCTCTCCCAATAACTCAGACCCTTGAGTCCAGGCAGCATCCTTGTAAATGTCTTCTGCGCTCTTTCCAGTTTAACATCATCCTTCCTCTAGCAAGGTGACCAAAACTGAACACCATACTCCAAGCTGACTCCTGGCTTCGGAAGTCACTGTCATGCATAGACCTCAGAGATCTGAACACCAAAATAAATATTAGAAGGTTTATTTAGAGCAAATTACAGCAAATGCTGAAATCTATATTGAAAGCAGGAAATGGTGGAGATCACAAAAGGCCAGACAGCATCCATGGAAAGAGAGCATGCTAACAGTGACTCAGTGGTTAGCACTGCAGCCTCACAGCACCAGGGACCTGGATTCAAATCCAGCCTCGGGCGACTGTGTGAAGTTTGCACATTCTCCCTGTGTCTGCGTGGGTTTCCCATGGGTGCCCTGGTTTCTTCCCACAATCCAAAGGTGAGCAGGTCAGGTGAATTGGCTATGCTAAATTGTCTATAGTGTTAGATGCATTGGTCAGAGGGAAATGGATCTGGGTGGGTTACTCTTCGGTGGGTCAGTGTGGACTTGTTGGGCCAAAGGGCCTGTTTCCACACTGCAGGGAACCTAATCTAATCTAATGTTTCTGATGCGCCAGTGTCTCTAGTTCAAAACTAGAGGAGCTGATGTCAATTGAATTTATGGATGAATGTGGAATTCAAAATAAAAAGACTCTGGTGTCAGTCAAGCTGATCATTGGATTGTTGTAAAACTCCAATAAAGTTGCTGATATCATCCAGGAAGGCAATCTGCAATCTAGGTTTGGTTTGACTTTTTAAAAAAAATTCATTCACAAGATGAGGACATCCCTAGATAGGTCAGCATTTATTGCCCATCCCTAATTGCCCAGAGGGCAGCCAAGAGTCTATCACATTGCTGTAGGTCTGGAGTCACATCTAGGTCAGACCAGGTAAAAATGGCAGTTCCTTTCCCAAAGGAGCATGAGTGAACCACATGGGTTTTCCTGACAATGATAATGGATAATGGTTGCACTCCAAATTCTGGAATTTTTATTGACTTCAAGTTCCACCGTCTGCCATGGCAGGATTCCAATCCAGGTCTCTAAACATTCCTGGGTCTCTGGATTAACAGTCAAGAGTGTGGCACTGGAAAAGCACAGCAGGTCAGGCAGCATCCAAGGAGCAGGAGAGTTGAAGTTTTGGGCAAAATTCCTTTATCAGGAATGAGGCTTGTGGGCTGGAGGATGCTGAGAGATATATGGGAGGTGTGGGGGGTGGGTAGCTGAGAAAGCGATGGGTCTCTTCGCAGATTAATGAGTTCAACATAGATTGCAACCTCAACTGCTTCTGCCACTGCCTCCACCTCCATGCCCACCTTTTCAACTAGGACACCTGCCCACTCACTGAGGACCCCTTCTTCCGCCTCCAACACACCCCAACCACCTGGTCTATGACTATGACTCTATGACACCCCGTGTCAGCCTGCTACCCGCCCTTGTCCTCTCCATTTCAACCTGTCCTCCCCCTTCACCCATTCCAACCTCCTGCCATCACAACACACAGCCCTCCACTCCCTCCGCTCCAACACCAACCTCACCATCAAATCAGCAGACAAAGGGGGTCCAGTCATAGCCTGGCACTCTGACCTCTACACCGCTGAAGCCAGGCACCAACTCACAGACACTTCCTACTGCCCCCTCGATCACGACCTCACCTCCCATCACCAAACCATCATCTCCCAGACCATACACAACCTCATTACCTCTGGGGATCACCCATCACTTCCAACCTCATTGTCCGTGAACTCCCCACTGATGATTCTACTTCCTATCGAAGATTCACAAACCTGACTGCCCCCGTCAACCCATTGTCTCAGCCTGCGCCTGTCCCACCAAACTCATCTCTACCCACTTCAACATCACCGTGTCCCCCTTAGTCCACGAACTCCCCGTCTACATTTGGGACACCACCCACGCCCTTCATCACCCCCAAGTCTTTCGTTTCCCCGGCCCCCACCGCCCCATCTTCACCGTGGACATCCAGTTCCTGTACACATCGATGCACCATGATGAAGGTCTCCAAGCCCTCCGTTTCTTCTTCTCAGCACCATCCAACCAGTACCCTTCCACTGACACCTTCATTCCTCTGGCAGAACTGGTCCTCACCCTCAACAAGTTCTCCTTCCAATCCTCCCACTTCCTCCAAACCCAATGGGTAGCCATGGGCACTCACATGGGGTCCAGCTTTGCATGCCAGTTTGTCGGATATGTGGAACAGTCCATCTTTACCAGTTACACCAGCACCATCCCCCGTTCCTCCACAACATCGATAACTGTATCGGTGCCATCCCATGCTCCCACGAGGCGGTTGAACAGTTCATCAACTTTCCCAACACCTTCCAACTTGACCTCAAATTCCCTTGGACCATCTTGGAAGCCTCCCTCCTTTTCCTGGACCTCTCCATCTCCATACCAGGCGACCAACTAACCACAGACATCTACTACAAGCCCACTGACTCCCGTAGCTACCTAGACTACAACTCTTCCCACGTTACCTCCTATAAAAATGCCATCCCTTATACCCAATTCCTCCGTCTCTGCCACATCTGTTCCCAGGATGACCAAATCCACGTCAGAAAGTCCCAGATGGCCTCCTTCTTCCACGAGGCAACTTCTCCTCCCACATGGTGGACGATGCCCTCCAGCCCATCTCCTCCACTTCATGCACCACCGCCCTTGAACCCCAGCCCTCCCAACAGAACGAAGACAGAAACCCCCTGGTCCTCACCTCCCACCCACCAACCTCCACATACAACGCATCATCCTCCGCAACTCCCGACACCTCCAAACAGACCTCACCACCAGAGATATATTTTCCTCCCTACCTCTATCAGCATTCGGAAGAGACCATTCCCTCCACGACTCCCTTGCTAGGTCCACGCCTCCCACTAGCCCACACCCCACTCCTGGCATCTTTCCCTGCCACGGCAGGAAGTGCAAAACCTGCACCCACACCACTCCCCTCACCCCCATCCAAAGCTCCAAGGGATCCTTCCATATCCGACAGAAATTCACCTGTACCTCTACCAATGTCATCCACTGTATCCGTTGCATCCAGTGTGGTCCCCTCTACATCAGGGAGACAGGATGCCTTCTTGCAGATTGTTTCACAGAACATCTCTGGGACACTCACACCCACCAACTCCGCCGTCCCGTGGTTGAACACTTCAACTCCCCCTCCCACTCCATCAAGGACATGCAGGTCCTGGGCCCTCCTCCAACGCCAAACCATTACCACCCAACGCCTGGAGGAAGCACGCCTCATATTCCACCTTGGGACCCTGTAACCATACGGGGTCAATATGGATTTCAACAGCTTCCTCATTTCCCCTCCCCCCACATTATCCTAGTCCCAAGCCTCCAACTTGGCACCGCACTCCAAACTTGTCCATCACTCCCCCCTCTGACCTATCACCTTCTCTCTCACCTTCATCCACTTATCCCGTTCCCAGCTACCTTCCCCCCAACCCCAAGTGCCCTCCCATTTATCTCTCAGCCCTGGCCCACAAACCTTATTCCTGATGAAGGGCTTATGCCTGAAACGTCGATTCTCCTGCTCTTCGGATGCTGCCTGACCTGCTGTGCTTTTCCAGCACCAGGCTCTCAACCCTGATCTCCAGCATCTGCAGTCCTCACTTTCTCCTCTATGGATTCACAGTCCAGTGATAACACTGGCAGGTCATTGCCTCGCCTCCCCTGCATGTGATTTCAGTCATACAACAATGAAAGTTCTCTGAAAGGCTCCATAAGACACCAAGTTGTAGAAACAGCCCATTATAGACTGAAGTATCAGTATTGAAAGTGATCTCGCCTGGTCGATCTTGCCTCAATAACATGTCAGAGGTTTTCCTAATCCTGGGAGTGCTGCACCATGGTCTAGAAAGGCAGTATGCAGATATTGTCATACTCAGCACAGAATCATGTCTTCCCAGTGAAGTCTCAGACTCCTCCATGATCCCTGGCAATGCCTTGTTTCACTGGCAGGAATGATGCACCACAGGCTGTGCCTCAGAGGTACACAGTGAAGAGAGGGTGGGCCTGGGCATCGTTAATATTGAATTTGGCCACTTGAAGTCATAGAATCATACAGCACAGAAGCAGACCCTTCGGTTCTAGGGCTAAAGGGCCCAAAGGTTATGGGGAGTAAGCAGAAACAGGATATTGAGTCGGATGATCAGCCATGATCATATTGAATGGCAGGACGGAGTCAAAGAGCTGAATGGTGTACTTGTAGGAAGTGAGGAAGGGCTCTGGCCCGAAACGTTGACTTTCCTGCTCCCTGGATACTGCCTGACCTGCTGTGCTTTTCCAACACTACACTCTAGACTCTGAGCTCCAGTACCTGCAGTCCTCACTTGCTCCTCCTTGTCGTCACGATTTGGAGATGCCAGTGTTGGACTGGGATGGACAAAGTTAAAAATCACCCAACACCAGGTTATAGTCTAACACATTTATTTGGAAGCACTGGCTTTCGGAGCGTTGCCCCTTCATCAGGTGTTGTGCCTGATCGAGGAGCGGCGCTCCAAAAGCTAGTGCTTCCAAATAAACCTGTTGGACTATAACCTGGTATTGGGTGATTTTTAACTTTGTCCTCCTTATAGGAAGTGTTGGCTCCTTTCCAAAGTTGGTTTTCTTGCATTTCTGTCTCAAAGGGTGTCAGATAAAAAAAACTGTTATTTTTTATTGTTTAGGAAGGGAAACACTCCCGGTGTGAGGAACTATGTGAGATATGTCAGTTCCTGAGGCTTTATCTTTGTCTGACATTGTGGGAAGGCAGAAGCTTCAGTTGACATGGATTCTGCACGCCTCCAAATTTCACTGGAGTCGGCAACAAAATCATATTTCATCCTGCGGTCTTGATGAGATGGAGGTTGGCATTTGGGGGAGAAAAATCAAAAAGCTGACCTTATCCCTGCTGTTTTGCCAGCCCTTTGGAGTGACACTTAGCTGAAGCAAAACAGATAAAGAGATATCGCGGTGATGTCCGTCTATCTTTTACCGAGTCCGAAAATCCTATGATAACAAGTTCTTGTTGTAAATGTGAATATTTTAAAGGCTGCAAATCATATTGTCTGCATTCAACGATTCGAAGAGGAATTCAAGGAGAAAACTGAATAACACAGACTGAATTATTTAACGGGGGCCAGTCAAGAGCTTATGCAACATCTTTTACAAAATCCAAGAAAGTTGAAAAGTAAAGATATGTTTGCACTAAAGTGAGAGATGAGGCACATGAATTAAAATAGTCAACAATTTATATTAGTTCACAATACAGGTAATGAAAACAGAACAGATGGCACTGTGTGAGAGCCTTTTTCCTTGGATGGTGAATGCTGACATTGGATTAGATTACTTACAGCGTTGAAACGGGCCCTTCGGCCCAACAAGCCCACACCGACCTGCAACCCACCCAAACCCATTCTCCTACATTTACCCCTTCACCTAACACTACAGGCAATTTAGCCTTGCCGATTCACCTGTCCCGCACATTTTTGGATTGGGGGAGGAATCCGGAGCACCCAGAGGAAACCCACGCAGACACGGGGTGAATGTGCAAACTCCACACAGTCAGTCGCCTGAGGCGGGAATTGAACCCGAGTCTTTGGCGCTGTGAAGCAGTAGTGCTGACCACTGTGCCACCATGCCACCCACATAATATGAGGGGACATAGCTTTAAATTGAGGGGTGACAGCTAAAGGACAGATGTCAAAGGTAGTTTCTTTACTCAGAGTAGTAGGGATGTGGAACGCACAGCCTGCAACAGTAGTAGGCTCACCAACCTTAAGGGCATTTAAATGGTCATTGGATAAACATATGGAGGATAATGGAATAGTGTAGGTTAGATGGGCTTCAGTCTGGTTCCACAGGTTGGCAAAACATCCAGGGCCGAAGGGCTTGTACTGTGCTGTAATGTTCAATTTCTATGTTCTCCATGGTGCTTAGTAAGGGCAGAATTTTCCCTCAGGACAATATCCCTCTATGAAGGATCTGCTTGCTCCAGACAGTTATGGCTCATGGAATAAAAGGGACAACAGCAAGGTGGTTAGGAAATCAGGTGAATGTAAGAAACCGAACAATGGCTAATGGATTACTAAAGAGGTGATGGCCTTGTGGTATTCTCACTTGGTCATTAATGTAGGGACCTAAGGAATGTTCTGGGGACTCAGGTTTGAAATCTCACCATGGCAGGTTGTGGAATTTGAAATTAAAAATCTGGAATTAAGATGAAACAATTGCTGGGGAGTTGGGGAAATCCATTTGGTTCTGTAATATCTTTTAGGGAAGGAAATCTGCCATTCTTACCTGGTCTGACCTACAGGTGACTCCAGGCCCCTGGTAATGTGGTTGACCCTTGACTGTCCTCCAGTGATAAATGCTGACATAGCCAGTGACACCTACTTTCCCATGAGTGGATTTAAAAAAGATGTAAACAGGTTACTGAAAGTTAAAAATCACACAACACCACGTTATAGTCCAACAGGTTTAATTGGAAGTATGGGCGGCACGGTGGCACAATGGTTAGCACTGCTGCCTCACAGCGCCTGAGACCCGGGTTCAATTCCCGACTCAAGCGACTGACTGTGTGGAGTTTGCACGTTCTTCCCATGTCTGCGTGGGTTTCCTCCGGGTGCTCCGGTTTCCTCCCACAGTCCAAAGATGTGTGGGTCAGGTGAATTGGCCATGCTAAATTGCCCGTAGTGTTAGGTAAGGGGTAAATGTAGGGGTATGGGTGGGTTGCGCTTCGGCGGGTCGGTGTGGACTTGTTGGGCTGAAGGGCCTGTTTCCACACCGTAAGTAATCTAATCTAATCACACTAGCTTTCGGAGCGACACTCCTTCATCAGGTGGTAATGGAGGGCTCAATCCTAACACAGAATTTATAGCAAAAATTTACAGTGTGATGTAAAGCTAGTGTGCTTCCTATTAAATCAGTTGGACTATAACTTTGTACGCCCCAGTCCAACACCAGCATCTCCAAATCAGGTTAGTGAAAGGTTTTTAGTGGTGGTTCCTATCAGGAAGTGTACAGGGAGGACCCTAGTTCTCCTCATATACATCAATAGCTAACATTGTGGTGTACAAGGCCCAATTTGTGGATGATATAAACTTAGGAGAATTGCTAGCTGAAAGTACAGGAGTTAAAAAAGACATGACAAATTGTGGGAATGAATAGACAGGTGAGTTCGATAGCAAGAAATATGCAGTCTTACACTTCTGTAGGAAGAGCATAAGGCAAGGGGACCAGCCCCCACAGATCTTTCCACGTGATCTTTTTGAATCAGATTTGTTATCAATCAGCATACTCTTTACTTCTGCAATAATTGTGATTTTGTGAAATTTGGCATTCTTGCATTGGTCTTGACAGCTGCAAGATGAGATGACTCAGCCAGTCTTTCATCTGAGTAGCATTCGAGTTTGTAAACGTTCGATATTTAAAAGGGGACCCCATTGCGAATGCACAACTTTTACAAAGCGCTTTAGTGCGGAGAGATATATAATCCTTTAGTTGCAAAGTGGTTTGAGACATCCACTGATTGATATATAAATGAAATTCCTTTTCATCCTTAGGCACATTCTGAATTTCATTCTACTTGGTATTAGTCCCAATTTTACCCACCCTCACTGTTCTGTAATACCACACGTCCTCCTCTTGAAAACCATGAAATTTCTTGCTGATTTCAGGAGGAATCCTTCCTCAGCTGCTTTGTTTTAAAGCAAATCCATCCTCAATGGCTTCAGTTTTCTGTGTTTGCTTAATTTCCTAAACATACAGATCTCCCCTTGGCACATCACTGCATCGCTTCCAGGTGATTTGAATTCTTTCCCCCCACCTCCCATCCCTTTTATTTCCTGTTCCTTGATTATGGAGTACAGTATTTTGTAATAACATGCCCCATTGGTGTTACGTTAATGTGTTATAAACTGGGCGTGGAGTGATCCACAAAGTATATGTCAAATTATGCCAGTGGCACACTGCAGAAAGTACCAATTAATGGTCTACGTGTTGGGTTTAACAGAGCAGAAGATTAATTAGGCTTTCAGAAATGTTCCTATTTAAATCATTTGGCAGCAGTTAGTGCCACCAGCTGTATGTGTTCAATTTTTCTTCAATGGGACAATTTATTGTCAGAGTTGATAGTTGGTGGCTTTGTTTTGAGAAGTTCTAAATGCTCCATTTTCATGATGAATGATGATACCAGAGCTTGAGGGGTGGAAAATAGTGTTTAATTGTTTTTGTAGGTGGTCTTAAGCTGTGAGAGAGAGGAGATTTTGTGCAGGAATAGAACAAAATCTTGCTGATCATCTCCAACCTCAACCAATGAAAGCTCAAATGAACAAAATACTTTTTCTTTTTCCATGCGGGTCAACAGGAATTCAATTCCACTGGATAATGATTAACTCTTTCACACTGTCATAGAGTCATGGAGATGTACAACACAGAAACAGACCCTTCAAGTTCACAACATCTTTCCAATAGGAAGGAGACCAGAACTGCACACAGTATTCCAAAAGTGGCCTAATCAATGTCCTACACAGCCCCAAAATGACCTCCCAACTCCTACACTCAATGCTCTGACCACAACACACAACCAAATTAATGCAGGAATCAGCGTAACATTTCAGAAGTATTGGGTTGAACATATAAAAGGCAATCATTATAAGGCTACATGTCAAGTGGTAAAAATGGGACTAGAATAGGGCAGTACTTGATGACCACCGCAGACATGATGGACTGAAGGACATCTTTCCAGTTTTCTGTGACTTCAAAAGATGCATTTTGAGTTCAGTTGATAATGATTCATTGCAAAGAAAATGTCTCTGACTTTCTAACACGCTTTTGACTTTATTGCTGTATTTCATTAAACTTGGGTAGAGACAAAAATATCTGCAGATGCTGGAATCCAAATCAGACAGGCAGGATGCTGGAAGAACACAGCAGCATCAGGAGGTGGAGAAGTCGCCATTTTGGGTGTAACGCTTCTTCAGGTCCTGATGTTGCTGTGTTCTTCCAGCCTCCTGCCTGTCTACTACTTAAACGTGGGGTCACTTCAAACTCTGATGCCCCTCTCTGACCATGCTTCCATCCTCCTGCAGCCCTTGTCTCAGGCAATAACGCATGGTCAAGCAACATTTTTAATTCTTCTATTTAATGTTCTCCAAGGCCTTTCTCTAAAATCTCAACCTGCCCGACAAACCTCCTCTAACTCTAGAGACATAGGAGCAGGAATAGACCATTGAGCCCCTCTAGCCTGCTGCTTCATTCTAGATCAGAGCTGATTTTCCACCTCCATGTCATTTTCATGATCAATCCCCTCATCCCTTGATACCGCTCATCTGCAGAAACCTAGATAAAAACTGAAGGAATGGCGGGTGCTGGAAATCAGAAATAAAAGCAGAAGTTGCTGGAAAAGTTCAGCAAGTCTGGTAGCATCTGTGCAGAGAAATCAGAGTTAACATCATTCGATATGAAAGGTTAACTGATTTACCTCCACAGATGCTGCCAAACCTGTTGAAGATTTCCAGCAATTTCTGCTTTTGTGTCCAGAAACCTGTTGATCTCTGTCTTGGGCTGACTCAATGACTGAATTTTCATAGCACTTTGGAATAGAGAACTCCAAAAGATTCATTACCCTCTAAGTCGAGAAAGTCTTCCTCATCTCCATCTTAAGTGGCCAACCACTTATTCTGAGACTAAGTCCCGTATTCTAGATCCCACCCCCTCACCCCCCGGTTAGAAGAAGATGATTTTCTGTATCCCCTCTGTCTTGCACTTTGTGGTCTTCTCCCATTCTCATAAACTCTCCAAAAGCCTAGTCTCCTCAACCTCTGCTCATGAGGGAATATTAAAACTCCTGGAATTACTTTAGTAAACCTTCATTCTTAGCAATCTTACTCCTTTAGGTAAGGCAAAACCAAACAGCTCACAGCACTCCAGATGTGGCCTCACCAAGGTAACTGAATTAAGATATTTTGACTCAGTATCAAATCCTCTTGCAATATATGATTTATGGACCAGGCCAGACACCCTCAGAAGATTTTAAGAAGGGAGCTGAGACCCTAATTTTTCTTATTTTTAAAGGTAGATGTGAAGTGGATATTCCCGGAGTGATGCAGTTGGTCAAACCACTCGGCTTTAAGCAAAGCAGAATTTATGTAAACACCACAATTGAAATATGAACGAAAGAAACCAGAACGTAGAATAATTCGTCTATTGGAAAACTCAATTGACCCAATACAGAAACTAGATTAGATTAGATTACTTACAGTGTGGAAACAGGCCCTTCGGCCCAACAAGTCCACACCAACCCGCCGAAGCGAAACCCACCCATTCCCCTACATTTACCCCTTACGTAACACTACGGGCAATTTAGCATCGCCAATTCACCTGACCCACACATCTTTGGACTGTGGGAGGAAACCGGAGCACCCGGAGGAAACCCACGCAGACACAGGGAGAATGTGCAAACTCCACACAGACAGTCGCCTGAGTCAGGAATTGAACCCTGGTCTCTGGTGCTGTGAGGCAGCAGTGCTAACCACTGTGCCACCGTGCCGCCCATTACTAATTAACTATTCCAATCCAATAATCACACCCCTTGGCCAAAAGGTAAATTCAAACACAGATTCTTATGGGCAGGAAGGAATAGCATCAAAAGAGAGATTTCAGAGAAACTCAGAGGAATCCTTTACTGAAGTTTGCAACTCCCATGGGCTCTCACATCTTCAAAACTTGCAAACTAGAAAAAACCTGAACTGGGAAACCTGGTCACTCCCTTTCTATTTTAAACTAAGACTTCTGCACCCCAGCCAGTACCACCTCTGTTTAAAAAAAAACAGAACAAAATAACCTTTCTAAAGTGACAGTAACATCATACCACCAACCTATCATCTAATTGCTTCCTGCATCAGCATGTTAGCTTTCACTGACTTATGAACAAGGATATCTAGGTTCCTTTGGACATTAACATTTCCCAACCTCTCACCAGTTAAGAAATACCTTGTACCTCAGTTGATCTGATCAAGTTTCCCACGATATTCCATTGGCCAGACTCTTGTCCGTTCACTCAGCCTTTCCAATTCCCCTTGATGCCTCTTTGCAACTGCCCGTGCCCCCACTCAACTCACATCTTCACTAAGTTGTGTGTGATCCACAAATGCAGACTGATGGACAGCATCCAGATCTTTGCCAGCAATGGTGAGTTGCTGGGACCCTAGCACTGATGCTTGTGCTATCCCAGTGCTCTTAGCCTTCCAATCTCACAAGAATAGATTAGAATAGTCTTTATTGTCACAAAACTGAGTGAGTATAGTGAAACATTTATATGTCGTCAATTACAGCACAGACTTAGATACAGAGGTACCTCAGTCTAGCTTCTTCAGTTGCAAGGTTTTTGATTCTATAAGCAATCTTCAATCAGCGCTAGTATAGATATCCTTAAGTAACCTGCTCAGATATGCTCTGACACAGCTATGGAGCAGGTGGGGCTTGAACTTGACCCAGAGATAGGGACGTTGCCACGCGCCACAAGAGCCAACCCACACCAATGCGCTTGGGAGTAGATGAGGAAGTTGATCGTTATTTCAGGAGGAGTGGTCAGGCCCCACTCAGAACAGCTGCAATTTTGTTGACTGGCGGAGCAAGTCCATGCGGTCAAATGGTCCACTCCCACTCCTAAATCATACTTTTGTGTGTTTGTGTTATTGACTTTTTGGACATAAGCCCTTCATCAGGAAATCCTGATGAAGGGCGAATGCCTGAAACATCGATTCTCCTGCTTTTTGGAGGCTGCCTGACCAGCACCACACCCTCGACTCTGATCTCCAGCATCTGCAGTCCTCACTTTCTCCTCTGCCATGTTTGTGCTATTTCCTCACTCATAGGCTGCAACTGAGTTGAAAATCTGGAACCTTAACAAAAGCCTTCTCAAAATACAAACATGCCACATTCACTAACTTTTCATTTTATTCATTCATCGAATGAGTGCATTGCTGCCTGGGTCAGTATTTATTTCTCATCTTTAGTTGCCCTTTGAGAAGGTGGGGGTGAGCTGCCTTCTTGAACCGCTGCAGTCCACCTGTGGTAGGTTGACCCACGATGCCCTTAGGGAGGGAATTCCAGGATTTTGACCCAGCGACAGTGAAGCAATGGCTATATATTTCCAAGTCAGGATGGTGAGTGACTTGGAGGGGAACTTGCAGGGGGTGGTGTTCCCATGTATCTGCTGCCCTTGATCATCTAGATGGAAGTGGTCATGGTTTTGGAAGGTGTTGCCTGAGGATCTTTGGTGAACTCCTCCAGTTCTTCTTGCAGATAGTGTGCGTTGCTGTAATCCACCCCCAACACTTTTCAATTGCCTGTGTTCCAGGAATCGGATTACCCTTCTTACCCTTCCCCTCCTCATTTTATCACTTTACTCCTTTATGATCCGTGGGCGGCACGGTGGCACAGTGGTTAGCACTGCTGCCTCACAGCGCCTGAGACCCGGGTTCAATTCCCGACTCAGGCGACTGACTGTGTGGAGTTTGCACGTTCTCCCCGTGTCTGCGTGGGTTTCCTCCGGGTGCTCCGGTTTCCTCCCACAGTCCAAAGATGTGCGGGTCAGGTGAATTGGCCATGCTAAATTGCCTGTAGTGTTACGTAAGGGGTAAATGTCGGGGTATGGGTGGGTTGCGCTTCGGCGGGTCGGTGTGGACTTGTTGGGCCGAAGGGCCTGTTTCCACACTGTAAGTAATCTAATCTAATCTTATTAAAACATATCACTTTAACAATTCTTTTGATCAATCTTTCCTTACGTGCCCCTGTGTCATCCTTTGTTTTATAATGCTTTATTGAAGCATGATTTGGAGATACCGGTGTTGGACTGGGGTGGACAAATTTAAAAATCACACAACTCCAGGTTATAGTCCAACAGGTTTATTTGGAAGCACTAGCTTTCGGAGCGCTGCTCCTTCATCAGGTGGTTGTGGAGTATAAGACACAGAATTTATAGCAAAGGTTTACAGTGTGATGTCGCCCGACGGTGGAATCGAACCCAGGTCCCTACAGCAGTGTTGATCATTGAGCCACAGTGCCATCCACTCTATCAATAAACACATCGACATGGACCCCAATACCAATCTCGCAGAAAAAGAACCCGAAATGATATCATCCACTACCACAGACCAAGTCACATAAATAGAAAGCGGGACAGAACATCAGCACTTCACCGGAGACTGACTGATAAGTCCATAAGACCAGAAGACATAGGAGTGGAAGTAAGGCCATTCGGCCCATCAGGTCCATTCCGCCATTTAATCATGGCTGATGGACATTTCAATACTACTTACTCACATCTCCGCTTAACCCTTAATTCCTTGCAAGATCTGGAATTTATCAATCTCTGCCTTGAAGACATTTATCATCCCGGCCTCCACTGCACTCTGAGGCAATGAATTCCACAGGCCCACCACTCTCTGGCTGAAGAAATGTCTCCTCATTTCTGTTCTAAATTGACCCCTTCTAATTCTTAGACTGTGCCCATGGGTCCTAGTATCCCCGCCTAACGGAAACAAATTCCCACCCTCTCTAAGCCATGCATTATCTTGTAAGTTTCCATTAGATCTCTCCTCAACCTTCTAAACTCTAATGGATACAATCCCAGGATCATAGAGAACATAGAACAATACAGTGCAGAACAGGCCCTTCAGCCCCCGATGTTGCACTGACCTGTGAACTATTCTCAGCTCGTCCCCGTACACTATCCCAAAATCATCCATGTGCTTATCTAAGGATTGTTTAAGTCTCCCTAATGTAGTTGCGTTGACTGCATTAGCAGGTAGGGCATTCCACACCCTTACCACTCTCTGCATAAAGAACCTGCCTCTGACATCTGTCTTTATCTATCACCCCTCAATTTGTAGTTATGCCCCCTCGTACAAGCTGACATCATCACCCTAGGAAAAAGACTTTCACTGTCTACCCTATCTAATCCTCTGATCATCTTGTATGTCTCTATTATATCCCCCCATAGCCTTCTTCTTCCCAATGAGAACAGACCCAAGACTCTCAGTCTTTCCTCATAAGACCTTCCCTCCAGACCAGGCAACATCCTGGTAAATCTCCTCTGCACCTTTTCCAATGCTTCCACATGCTTCCCGAAATAGGGGGACCAGAACCGTACACAATATTCCAAGTGCGGCCGCACCAACGTTTTGTATAGTTGCAGCAAGACATTGTGGCTCCGGAACTCAATCCCTCTACCAATGAAACCTAACACATTGTATACCTTCTTAATAGCGCTATCCACCAGGGTGGCAACTTTTAGGGATCTATGTACATAGACTCCAAGATCCCTCTGCACATCCACACTACCAAGAATCTTTCCATTGACCCAGTACTCTGCCTTCCTGTTATTCTTCCCAAAATGAATCACCTCACACTTGGCTGCATTGAACTCCATTTGCCACCTCTCAACCTAATTCTATAGTTTATCCAAGTTCCCCTGCAACCTGTAACATTCTTCCAAACTGTCCACTACTCCACTGACTTTAGTGTCGTCTGCAAATTTACTAATCCATCCACCTATGTCTGCGTCGACGTCATTAAAATAAAATGACAAACAGCTATGGTCCCAAAACAGACCCTTGTGGTACACCGCTAGTAATCGGACTCCAGACTGAATATTTTCCATCAACCACCACTCGCTGCCTCCTTTCAGAAAGCCAGTTTCTAATCCAAACTGCTAAATCACCTTCAATTCCATGCCTCTGCCTTTTCTCCAACAGCCCAACAGGCTACCAGCCGTACATTGTATGTTAGGCCTACCATTCCAGGGATCATCCGTGTGAATCTCAGCTGGACACGCTCCAGTGCCAGTATGTCCTTCCTGAGGTGTGAGGTGATGATGTTACCGAACATGGTGACGAACAAACGTACTGAGGACAAACCTCCCAGCTCAGCGAGCAAGCGTACAACCTAACCCTCAACCTGAGCTACAAATCTTCTCAAAAATTGCAAGTAAGACAGTGAGCTGGATCCCATGAGGACTATTCCACATAACAGATGAGCAGTGTGTGTATCACAAGTCAGTTTAATAATAAAAACCTACTTTATCATAATATCATGTTTCTATTTAAATTTTATACCCATTCATTTGGAACAGCACATATTTGAAAAATGAAATTATGATAAATGTAACATGGAGAAAATTGTGCCCATCGGTTATAGAATAGTCGGGGGAAACATAGACAATAGAATTGCCGACTGAAGTTGTTCCCTGGACAGATTATGATTGCATGCATCTTCTCTCTCTCTCTCACTCTCACTCTCTCTCTTTGTCTCCCGAACCTCTGTTCCTCTCATGTTTCTATGTGCCAGTTGAAAACCCACCTCTCGTGTTCCTTTCTTACCCCCCTGTTCACCCTCAACTTTTCATTACTCTTTCTCTCTGTTGCTGCTTTTCCTCTTGGACACATGCTCCAGCGTCGAACTGAGGGACTGCAACACTCTCAGAAGTGCTGGCTCTTGGGTAAGACTCAAATCAAAACCACCACCTCCCCCCCAAAGCAATTCCCCTCCCCCAGCACCCTACCACCCCACTGCACCCCCCCCCCACCACCCCACACCTCCAGGTTCCTATTTCAAAAAAAAAGGTGAGTTTAGTTGTCCAGGCGACCAGGGGTGTAGTGTTGAATGTAGCTAACAGCATGGGTTCAAGTCTTGTATTAATCATTGTATTTGTCTTGAATTTCAGAGCAACACATTGGCTCAGTGGTTAGCACTTCTGCCGCACAACATTAGGGACCTGAGTTCGATTCTACCTTCAGGAGATCATCTGTGGAGTTTGCACATTGTCCCCGTGTCTGCGTGGGTTTCCTCCGGGTTCTCTGGTTTCCTCCCACAGTCCAAAGATGTGCAGGTCAGGGTGAGTTGGCCATGGGAAATTGTCCTGGAGTGTCCAGGAATGTACAAGCTAGGTGGATTAGCCATGGAAAATAATTATAAGATAATGCATGGCTTAGAAAGGGTGGACGCTGGGAAGTTGTTTCCGTTAGGCAGGGAGACTAGGACCCGTGGGCACAGCTTTAAAATTAGAGGGGGTCAATTTAGAACAGAAATGAGGAGACATTTCCTCAGCCAGAGAATGGTGGGCCTGTGGCATTCATTGCCACGGAGCGCAGTGGAGACCGGGACGTTGAATGTCCACAAGGCAGAGACTGATAAATTCGTAATCTCGCAAGGAATTAAGGGTGATGGGGAGATGCAAGTAAGTGGAATTAAAACGCCCATCAGCCATAATGGGCCGAATGGCTTTGCTTCCACTCCTATGTCTTATGATCTTATGGAAAATGCAGGGATAGGGTAAGTGGGTGTGTTTGGGTGGGATGCTCCTCATCAAAGAGTCAGTGTGGGCCCAAGGGCCTCTTTCTGAACAGTCGGGGCTCGGGTTGGTGGAGTCCTTATCTCCTACTTGTGGAGTAGTTTTCCTCAAGCTACACGTAATCAGTTGTATTTGCCTAATGGAGAAAGATGCCTATGGTTCTGTATGAGCTGTTGCAGCTCACACGCAGTCTAAAACAGAGCTGGGGAAGTCTGGCCCATTGTGCTGATCGATTCTCGGCTTGTAACAAACATCACCATGACAGATTGCCTACCCATGATCACACAGCTGTTTGTGGGATCTTGCTGTGTGCACAGGTTGGCAGCTGCTTTAGCAGTTCTATCTCAACGATGTCACTGTAAAAATAATCCATTGGCTGTAAAGAATTAGCAAGGTAAAAGCAATGACTGCAGATGCTGGAAACCAGATTCTGGATTAGTGGTGCTGGAAGAGCACAGCAGTTCAGGCAGCATCCAAAGTGCAGCGAAATCAACGTTTCGGGCAAAAGTCCTTCATCAGGGATAAAGGCAGTGAGCCTGAAGCGTGGAGAGAACACTTCCGGCTCACTGCCTTTATTACTGATGAAGGTCTTTTGCCCGAAACGTCGATTTCGCTGCACTTTAGATGCTTCCTGAACTGCTGTGCTCTTCCAGCACCACTGATCCAGAATGTAAAGAATTAGCCGTGGTCTTGTTCAAATGCATCTGCTACTTTTGTCATTCTCAATGATAGTGGGAGTGGGTTTGGAAGGTGATGTTTTCTCTGTGATTTGATGCAGGGTATCTTTGATGTGATGGAGCCGGTGTTGGACTGAGGTGGATAAAGTCAGAAGTCACACGACACCAGGTTATAGTCGACTGGGTTTATTTTAAATCATAAGCTTTCGGAGTGCTGCGTCTCCGTCAGGTAAAGCCTTCACCTGGTGAAGGAGCAATGCTCCAAAACTTATGATTTAAAATAACCTGTTGGACCATAACCTGGTGTCTTGTGACTTCTGGCAGTGTATCTTGTAGACACAACGCACTGCTGTGACTGTGCATCAGAAATAGAGCATATTGTTACAAAGATGCTTTACATTTAATATTACTTAAATTGGAGAACTTTAGTTTTGAATGTTTGTGGAAAAAGGAATATATTTTAAGTGTTGTGGAATAACGCAGAATGGTTTCTTTAAAAATGATTGTTGAAAGTTCTCCGTGGGCATTCAGGATGTTCTTAAACAAAACTTTCTGGAAGTCACATGGTTACAGCTAACTGTTTGTTTTGCTGCAGTCTCTGGTAGGGCTGTTTTGAGTAGCTACTGACTTAGAGAGAGGGTCTGGATTCAACGCTCCTCGGATGCTGCCTGAACTGCTGTGCTCTTCCAGCAATACTGATCCAGAATCTGGTTTCCAGCATCTGCAGTCATTGTTTTTACCTTAGAGAGAGGGTCACCATACCTCAGATAAGGGCAGAGGCTGAGAAGAAGACTCCTTCATGGTGATCTCAGCCAGTGATGGTATTGAACCCAAGGTGTCGGTGTCAGTATAAATCCAACAATAAGTCAACTGACTTCATCTTACTCCAGTAGATCCCTTCTCTGAAGATGCTACACCTCTTTGTATCTTAATAAAGTCCCAAGGCACTGCGGATGCTGTAAAATGAGACATTGCTGGAAAAGCTCAGCAGGTCTGGCATGGAGAGAAATCAGAGTTCGCATATTGGGCTGAGTGAGCCTTCGTTAGAACTGAAGGTGCTGAAAATGTGTTGCTGGAAAAGCGCAGCAGGTCAGGCAGCATTCAAGGAACAGGAGATTCGACGTTTCGGGCATAAGCCCTTCTTCAGAACTGAAGGTACCATCTGATTCCTCCCCACGATCGCTGCCAGATCTGCTGAGCTTTTCCAGCAATTTCTCGGTTTACCATGCATCTTAAATTGGGCCAACATAATGTGATACTTTGCCTTGAGAGTGTGATGTGGTCTACGGGCCTTTTCTCTATGACCAGTAATAAATACAGGGTGTAGACGTTTAAGTAAACTACCCCTGAGAAACAGCACAATATCGAATATAGCCACCTGAACGCGGCTCCTTAAATAACGCTACAAGACAGCTCATCTTGTTTCAAACTGTGACATCTCCGACGGTGTTACTTATTGATTACAGATCCCCACTCCCCGACCAAAAGAAAAAGTCATTTTCACCGTAAATAAGCACGCGAAACAATCGCTTACGCATTTGGAATGTGGAGAGATAGAAATTGATTTTCGCATTGATGTACAAAGACTAAATGCAGAGTGACATGCCATTATGTTGTTAGAGTCATTTCATTCAAGGATGAAGTTGCAGGCAGCCTCCCCCTCACACTCCCCTCACCGAAGGAAAGCTGTTTGTGACTTGCATTGCAAAGCTAATTGTCAAGAGATTTTGGAATGGCTCTGAGCTAACAGCTCAAACCTCGCTCCCCAGCTTTTCCATCCATTTTAAACTAGTCGAGCTGTCATTTAGTATCATGTTCAAGACTGAAGCGGACTGGAATTGCATCTATTGCAAAGAGAGAATTTCTATTTGTCGAATGTGGAAGCAGGCCATCCAGCCCACAGTGCCCCTCTGAACAGCATCCCACCCAGACCCTCCCTAACTCTGCATTTACCACAGCTAATCCACCTAACCTGTAGATCCATGGACTAATGTGGAGGTGCCAGTGTTGGACTGGGATAGACAAAGTCAGAAGTCACAAGTTTGGATGAAGAAGCAGTGCTCTGAAAGCTTCTGATTTTAAATAAACCTGTTGGACCATAATTTGGTATTGTGTGACTTCCAATTTTGAACTGTGGGAGGAAACCCATGCAGGAGAATGTGCAAACTCACACTGACAGTCACTTAAAGATAGTTTCGAACCTGGTCCCTGGCACTCTGAGACAACAGTACTAACCACTGGGCCACCATACAACCCTTACCTTTGTTAGTCATTTTGCCCATTAGCATTTCCACAAGTGTTTTACGAGCAACAATGTACACTTGAGTGTGAGCACTCTTAAACCACCAATGGATATCTTTCTCCAATGAGAGAGAGCAGCCCTGTAGCCTGGTAAGACTATGGTATCTTTATCTTATATTATTGTTAGTCAGCATCCTTCCCATGAACTGGTATCTTGAGCATTGCTATAATTTTGATAGTCATCCAGGTGAGTGTATAATTCCTACTGGAGCTAATCTCAAGACAGACAGCTTGACAGGTAAGATCCAGTTTATAGATTGATGAAGGGCTTTTGCCCAAAACGTCGATTCTCCTGCTCCTAGGATGTTGCCTGACCTGCTGTGCTTTTCCAGCATCACCCTCTTCAGGTCCAGTTTGTAGGTGATGCACTGGCCCAGTGGTGGAAGAGGGAGAGCTATGTGTCAGCATGAGAGCCTCCCCTTGTAACAATGAAAGAAAATCCTAACATTTTACAGCACATCATGAGGCTATTTGGCCCATCCCATTTGGGCTGGCACTTTGGAACAGCTATTCAATTTAGTCTACATCTTTCTCCACACAACCTTCTTCAAGTATATGCTTAGCACTTTATGAAGGTTCTTGTGAAATCTGATTCCACTCGGCTCAAAGGAGATGGATTCTAGATTTTTACATCACCCTGTTAAAAAAGCCTCCTCATTTTCCCTCTGGCTCTTGTATCAAGTATTTAAAGTCTCCTAAATTTTGACAAAGCTCTTCTCCCCATTTGTCTTCATTTCAACGTATATGCACATATTTATATTACAGTAATTATATTAACAATGAAAGCTACTGGCTCGGGATTTGTACGTTTACTTAATTACTCTGAATTATAAACACAGAAACATTGAACGAATATTTAGTGATGGAAATAATCATATGTAACTGAATGATTTTTCCCAATGGTACAGTTACTCATGCTTTAAGCTATTTAATTCTAACTAGATACAGGGCAATTTCAATGAAAATGGACGTCTGGGATCAAGAATGAGACTGTAATTTATCGGAAGGTTTCAACAGTGCCATAATGTTTGAGAGCAAATTCTGAGTATTCACTCTCTTCTCCAAACACTGAAATAAAAATAATCAAAAAGCCTTCAGACAGAGATCCACCAATTGTAAGAACGTAAGAACTGAAGGTTTGTGCAAAGATTTGTAGCTCGGGTGCTCATTGTTGTGGTTCTGTTCGCCGAGCTGGAAGTTTTTGTTGCAAACATTTCGTCCCCTGGCTAGGCAACATCATCAGTGCTCTGGAGCCTCCTGCGAAGCGCTTCTTTGATGTTTCTTCCGGTATTTATAGTGGTCTGTCCTTGCCGCTTCCGGGAGCACTGATGATGTCGCCTAGCCAGGGGACGAAACGTTTGCAACAAAAACTTCCAGCTCGGCGAACAGAACCACAACAACGTAAGAACTACGTGCAGGAGTAGGCCATTTGGCCCTGATGAAGGGCTTATGCCCGAAACGTCGATTCTCCTGTTCCTCGGATGCTGCCTGACCTGCTGGGCTTTTCCAGCACCACACTCTCGACTCTGATCTCCAGCATCTGCAGGCCTCACTTTCTCCATCTGGCCCTTCGAGCCAGATCGGCCATTTAATAAGATCATGGCTGCTCTTTTCATGGACTCAGCTCCACTTATCCGCCCACTCATAGTAACCCTTAATTCCTTTGCTGGTCAAAAATTTATCTAGGCTTTAAAAACATTCAACAAAGTAATGCAACTGCTTCACTGGTACACATTCACAACCCTTTGGGTGAAGATGTTCCTTCTCAATTCAGTCCAAAATCTGCTCCCCCTAATTTTGAGGCTATGCCCACTTGTCCTAGTTTCACTCAGCCAGTGGAAACAACCTCCCTGCTTCCATCTCATCTATTTCCTTCATAATTTTTGATTTTTCTATATATTCTTTGAAATTCTACAACACCAGGTTATAGTCGAACAGGTTTATTTGATTAGCTTTCGGAACGCTGCTCCTTCATCAGGTGGTTGTGGAGTATAAGATTGTAAGACACAGAATATACAGAAAATGTAAGCAAAGTTATAGCAATAGCAGCGCTCCTAAAACTAGTGCTTCCAAATAGACCTGTTGTTGTGTGATTTTTAGCTTTGTATACCCCAGTCCAACACCAGCATCTCCAAATCTTAAAATTCTGATGAGTATAGTCCCAATCGGCTCAATCTCTCTCTTTTTTTGATTAGATTCCCTCGAAACAGGCCATTTGGCCCAACAAGTCCATGCTGACACTCCAAAGAGTAATCCACCCAGACCCATTTCCTCACGACCAATGCACCTAACACTATAGGCAATTTAGCATGGCCAATTCACCTGGCCTGCACACCTTCGGACTGTGGGAGGAAACCGGAGCACCCGGAGGAAACCCACGCAGATACAGGGAGAAGGTGTAAATTCCATACAGACAATCGCCCAAGGCTGGAAGCAAACCTGGGTCCCTGGGGGTGAGACAGCAGTGCTAGCCGCTGAGCCACTGTGCTGTGCTCATAAGCCAACCCCCTCAACTCTGGAATCAATCAGATGAACCTCCTCTGCACCCCCTCCAGTGCCAGGACATCCTTTCTCAAGTAAGGAGACCAAAACTGTACACAGTACTCCAGGTGTTTTTATTAATTTCAATCAAAATTGAATGAATGAATCTGGAAAGCTGCTTGTCCTGCTTTTGTGTTTGTGTTCACAGGATTTGTCCAGGGAGGCAGATTTCACTAATGTAGAGGCTTTTTTTTTTGGACATCAACTCACCTTCCTTGGGCTTCACTTACTTTGATCTTCATTTCTGCATCACCAGCCTTGATGTAGCCTGGGATTGACTCACTCAGCTCTCCCTTGAGCCTCCAAAGAGGAACAGGACAAGAAAGAGCACCAATATGTGAGCACTCGTCCTTCACAAAGCTTAAGTTTTCTTTCATGTGAAAGTGCTGTGAACGTGCATTGCCTCACAGAGTGTAAACTTGTAAACTTCTTTACTTGAGGCTGGAATGTCTTGCAGGTACTGAAAATGAAAACCACTGGATATCACAGGCAGCATCCATGAAGAAAGAGAGAGAGAGGATGGGGAGCAAGCTGACTTTTTGAGTCTCATTGACTTCATCGGAGCTGATGTGAAGTGTGGAGGGGGCAGCATTTAGTTGGTGTGTTGCTGAGGGGGAAAGGATGCAGATAGTGCAGATTAAGTGATCGGAATCTGAGAATGACAGAGCAATGGCGTGTCTAGCCGCCACACTGGACAGCAGAGTTAGACCGACTGGAGTGGGGTCAGGGGAGAGGGGTGGGAATGGTGACAGAGAATGCAACAGGTAAAGCTAAAGTAAAGGGTTAGAATGGGAGTCTGACGAGGTCACGGTCACTGGTGAGACATCCCCGGTTCTCTGTCTCTCCCTGGGGTTATGTGCTCACATCAGGAAACAGGGAGTTTTTGAGTGGGAGGAATGGATGGCATGGAGAGGAGGGAGTGATCTGCATTGTGGAGGTGTGTCTGGGACATGGGTGGAAGATGACAGGAAGATAAAGATGCGCATGAGTGTGGACAGTTACCAGTGGTGGTAAGATCAGGCCTTTTGTTATCTATTAATTGCCTGTTTAAAGACCTCACTTGGTAGCAGGGCGATAAAGCTGTCCACATGCTTTCCTCTCATTGAGTCATAGTGTCACACAGCTTTGCTCCAACCAGTCCACGCTGACCATGATCCCAAACTAAACTAGTCCCACCTGGTTGCTCCTGGCCCATATCCCTCAAAATCCTTTCTATTCATGGACTTGGCTACCTATCTTTTAAATATTGTAACTGTACCCACCATCCACTACCTCCACAGGAAGTTCATTCCACACATGCACCACACTCTTTGTAAAGATGTTGTCTCTCATGTGCTTTTTAAATCTCTTTCCTCTCACCTTTAAAATATATCCCCTAGTCTTGAAATTCCCCCATTCTAGGGAAGTGATGCCTGCCATAACCACATCTGTACCACTCGTGATTTTATAAATTTCTTTAAGGCCACCTCTCAACCTCCTACCTTCCAGTGAAGAAAATCCCAGCCTATCCAACCTTCCTTTATAATTCAAATCTTCTGTATCCGGCAACATCTTGGTAAGTGTCTATCTGGGACAGGAGTAGGACATTAGCAGGATTTCCTCCTACCCCATCACCAATTTCCCCAATAGACAGGTAGTAAATCTCATTCTGAGAGTCTGACTTCATGCACCCAGGACATCCCTTCCATCCACTTAGAATTCCAGACCCCTTTGAGATGAAGACCATGACCCCATTAGGCTATCCGAATACCTTTCATATGTCTGCTAGCTTTTCATAATTTGTTCAAACCAATACTTTACTCTCTTTTAGAGAGAAACAGTTCCAAATCTTGCATGAGACTTCTTCAGATCCATTCTGAAGAGTTCTGACAGTTCTGAAGAAGATTCACCCCAGACTCGAAACGTTAACTCTGCTTTTTCTCTCCACAGACTCTGCCTGACCTGCTAAACTTCTCCAGTGCACTCTGTTTAGACCATAGAAGATAGAACATAGAACATTACAGCACAGTACAGGCCCTTCGGCCCTCGATGTTGTGCCACACAGATCATACTAATCTGAAGCCCATCCCCCCTACACTATTCCATGTACGTCCAGTGACAACTTAAATGCACTTAAACGTGGCGAATCTACTACCGTTGCAGGCAAAGCATTCCATACCCTTACTACTCTCTGAGTAAAGAAACTACCTCTGACATCTGTCCTCTATCTCTCACCCCTCAACTTAAAGCTATGCCCCCTTGTGCTCGCCATCACCATACTTGGAAAAAGGCTCTTCCTGTCCACCCTATCTAACCCACTGATTATCTTATATGTCTCTAATAAGTTACCGCTCAACCTTCTTCTCTCTAACGAAAACAGCCTCAAGCCCCTCAGCCTTTCCTCGTAAGACCTTCCCTCCATACCAGACAACATCCTGGTAAATCTCCTCTGCACCCTTTCCAAAGCTTCCATATCCTTCTTATAATGCGGTGACCAGAACTGTACACAATACTCCAAGTGTGGCCGTACCAGAGCTTTGTACAGCTGCAGCATAGCCTCCTGGTTCCGGAACTCAATCCCTCCATTAATAAAGGCCAAAACACTGTATGCCTTCTTAACAACCCTGTCAATCTGGGTGGCAACTTTCAGGGATCTGTGTACATGGACACCGAGATCTCTCTGCCCATCCGCACTCCCAAGAATCTTACCATTAGTCCAGTACTTTGCATTCCGATTATTCCGTCCAAAGTATATCACCACCTCACACTTGTCCACATTAAACTCCATTTGCCACCTCTCAGCCCAGCTCTGCATCCTATTTATGTCTCTCTGCAACCTACTACCTCCTTCGTCCCTATCCACAACTCCACTGACCTTAGTGTCGTCCGCAAATTTACTAAGCCACCCTTCTAAGCCCTCATCTAGGTCATTTATAAAACTGACAAACAGCAGTGGACCCAACACCGACCCTTGCGGTACGCCGCTAGTAAATGGACACCAAGATGAACATGTTCCATCAACTACAACCCTCTGTTTGTTTCAGATTTCTAGCATCGATCTCATCATCCTTCCACAATTCCATCACTCCCTCCTGTTAAAAAGCATTCAGCTTTCTCGTTTGCAAAGTGCAAGACTGACCTGCTACTGATCCACACCGAACTCCATCATTTAACCCGACCTTTGCCCCTTTGTAACTGCCTGATCCTGCAAACCCATTTATTCTCCATTATCATTTACTCCACCATCAGCTAAAGAGTTAAAGTGCCCTGATTCAATCCCAGGTTTTAGCAGAAGAACTGTCCCTTTCCATTTCTGGAGGGGGAGACAAAGGCTGAGTGACCACATCAATGGATTATTAATCCGACGACCCAGATAATGTTCTGGGGTCCCGGGTTCAATCCCACCATGGCAGATGGTGAAATTTGAATTCAAGTAAGAGAAAAATGGAATTAAGTGTCTAATGATGGCCATGAATCCATTGCTGATTGGTCATAGAGTCATACAGCACAGAAACAGACCCTTTGGTCCAATTCATCCATGCTGTCCAGATATCCTAAATTAATCCAGTCCTATTTGCCAGCATTTGGCCCATGTCCCGTTAAACCTTTCCTATTCATGTATTCATTCAGATGCCTTTTAAATATTGCAATTGTACCAGCCTCCACCACTTCCTCTGCCAGCTCATTCCATACATGTACCACCCACTGCGTGAAAAGGTTGCCCCTTAATTCCCTGTCAAATCTTTCCGCCTCACCCTAAACCTATGCCCTCTAGTTCTGGACTCCCCCATTCCTGGGAAAAGACCTTGTCTATTTACTCTATCCATGCCCCTCATGATTTCATAAACCTCTATAAGGTCAGCCCTCAGCTTCCGACGCTCCAGGGAAAGCATCCCCAGCTGGTTCACTGATGTCCTTTACAGAGGGAAATTGCTGACTTTACCCTGGTCTGGCTACATGTGACTCTAGACCGACAGCAATATGGCTGATTCTGGGCAATTAGGGATGGGCAATAAATGCTGGTCCAGCCAGTGACGCCCTCATCCTGTGTTTAGATGAAACAAGAATAGTTGATTCTTGAATCCAGGTCAGTATTGCACACAGTACAAAGCTGAGGCTTCATCCAGCTCTCTGAAGAACACTTGTCACATCCAGTCAATCCATCTTGCCCTATCCCTCCCAATCAATTATAAACTCATGTCACAAGGTTACCTTCAGTTCTGTGGACGTTGATAATTGTTTGTAACCTCTCATCCAGTGCAAATCAGCAGTTGTCTTTATCTATGGAGGGGAGGTGGTCACTCTGCATATGTGACCCGTCCAGTCCCAGCTCATTTCACCAGCCCCCTACCAGGATCTAGGGAAAATACTGCTCAATGCTTGGGGTAGGGGAGTGGATGGTTCGAGGATTGTGAATGCGGACACTGGACACAGGGGTGAAGTTAAAAAGGACCTGATGATCATCATAGAATCCTCACTGTGTGAAAGCAGACCCTCAGAAGAGCATCCCACCTAGGCATTCCCCTAGCCAATCCCTGAACTAAGGCAGCTAACCTACATGTGCCTGAGCAATTTAGCATGGCCAATTCACCTAACCTTCGAAGAGCATCTCAGCAAGTCCACTTGCCTTATCTCTGTAAACCTGCTTTGCCCACGATTAACCTACACACTTTGGGGCAATTTAGCATGGCCATTGCACCTTTGGATTGTGGGAGGAAACCGGAGCCCCAGGAGGAAACCCACGCAGACACGGGGAGAAAATGCAAACTCCTCACAGGCAGTCACCCGAGGCTGGAGTCAAACCGATGCCCCTAGTGCTGTGAGGCAGCAGGTGCTAACCACTGAGCCGCCACAGAAAGGCAGATGCTTTCTCCAAAAAGTCCCGTCCCATCAGTAGCTGGTAGCAGCTTAACACCAGGCACAGGGCAAAGTCTAATGGCAGGGAAAAAGCACTGGAGAAAATTTGTGGGTGGCACAGTGGTTAGCACTGCTGTCTCACAGCGCCTGAGACCCGGGTTCAGTTTCTGACTCAGGCGACTGACTGTGTGGAGTTTGCACGTTCTCCCTGTGTCTGCGTGGGTTTCCTCCGGGTGCTCCGGTTTCCTCCCACAGTCCAAAGATGTGCAGATCAGGTGAATTGGCCATGCTAAATTGCCCGTAGTGTTAGGTAAAAGGCATAAGTGTAGGGGAATGGGTGGGTTTCACTTCGGTGGGTCAGTGTGGATGTGTTGGGCCGAAGGGCCTGTTTCCACACTGTAAGTAATCTAATCTAAACCCTCTGAGCAGGCTTGTCGGGTGAGACAGTGGAATTGAAATGCTGCAGAGTCCAATTCAGAAGCAGATGTTGCG
This sequence comes from Hemiscyllium ocellatum, assembly GCF_020745735.1. Taxonomy (NCBI): domain Eukaryota; kingdom Metazoa; phylum Chordata; class Chondrichthyes; order Orectolobiformes; family Hemiscylliidae; genus Hemiscyllium; species Hemiscyllium ocellatum. Next base: position 8,542,589 of record NC_083414.1, read on the forward strand.
ACATTCCCACTAGATGTAGGCTGTAATCGAGTGATTTGATGCATGAGATGAGGTGTGACACAATGAGATGATTATACATTCTGCTACTTACATGGAGGACTAAAAAAAAACCAATGCCCGCAGGCTTCCTTTTAGCTCTGCTTAACATTAGTCATAAGGTAAATGGAATTTAACACGCTCACCGGTCTAAATGTTATTTAAAATTAGACTTGCCAACACTCTGGATCGCAGTCTCCAGATTGTAAAGGATTAATCTCCAGGTCAACTCTGCGAGGTAAAACAATCTCAGCAGGAACCAAATCCTTTTCTTAAACGAGAAAGGAAATTGGTTGAACACTTACAGCTTATCGGTTATATAAAAAAAAGTAGCAGAGCTGAAGCGACGAAGGCAAACTGGGTCAAAGGTCGAAGAGGGCAGCTCCAGGAATATGGACATCTAGGGCTGGCAACTCAAATTCGACAGGCGGCCTGACCTGGTGTGCCTTTCCAGCACCACACTTTTCCACTCTGAGTCTCCAGCATCTGCAGTCCTCACTTTCCTCTGGCTTCAAGAATCAAGTGTTTGGAAAAGAAAAGTCATCCCGGATGCATTTTTGGGATAACAGCTGAAATCTTACATAGAATCGAATCCCTACAGTATGGAAACAGACCATCAGGTCCACACCAACACTCCAAAGAGCATCTCAGCAAGTCCACTTGCCTTATCCCTGTAAACCTGCATTGCCCATGACTAACCTACACACTTTGAGGCAATTTAGCATGGCCATTGCACCTAACCTGCACAGCTTTGGATTGTGGGAGGAAACCTAAGCAGACACAGGGAGAATGTACAAACTCCACACAGACAGTCAGCCAAGGCTGGAATTGAACCTGGGTCCCGGGTGCTGTGAGGCACCAGTGCTAACCACTGAGCCACCATGCTGCCTAAAGTTACTGATTTAATGGGCTGATTGGCAGAGGTGAGATGAAGGATGAACCTTCAGAGTGGATTGATTGCCCACACCTCAATGATCTTGAAAGGAAAGATCGCAGGAAATGCTGGAAAAGATGGGACGTGCGTGTGGTGGGTGCGGGTAACGGAAGGGAATGTGATATAAAATCACGAGGAGAACACATTAAAGCTGTCATAACACAAAATAGACCGGGCACTAAATCACTGCACCAACCCCACCCTGACCCACCCACTCCAAAATAAACTTCAACCACTTACAGTGGTGTAAAATGGCAGTCAGATGACAGAGATCACAGGAAAGACAACTTGAGGATTGAAAAGACTGTGAGTGTTAGATTTCTGTTTGTATTTAAAATTAGTTTAATCTGTGCCAAATGAAAATTAAGTCATTTGCAAAAAATCAGCCACCTGCTTGGAAAATTGCTGAGAATCATCCTCCCAAACGGGCCTGCATAAATCTGAGTTTACTTTCAAGGGACAATCTAAATATATGAGTGTTGAAATTTGTAAAGGTCATTCTCATCTTAAATGCTTTAAGATCATTGTTAGGTGATATAACCTAGCTCTTTCTTGATCTCTGATGAAGGTATTAATTAGTCCATTGGTAATTCATCAGTATTTTGGTCCATTGAAAAATCAAAGGATTTGACAAGGTTATATACAAATGAAGATTCAGCAGTTTTGAAGGCAATGGCTGCAAAGATAGCCTGATAGACAAAAGAATCTTTATGTTCAGCACAAAGCAGTTTCCCCACTGACTGTCACATGCATATGCAACTAAGATATAAACACAAATAAATAAAACAAAGAATTGTGGACACTGGAGATCTGAGTAAATCAAAAACAGAAATTGCTGGAGAAACTCAGCAGATCTAGCAGTAGCTACGCAGAGAGCAACAGAGTTAACGTTTCTGGGCAAGTGATCCTTCTTCAGAACACTTGAGTTTCTCCAGCAATTTCGATCTTTGTTTCAGATTTCCTCCATCCACTGTTTGTGATTTCACTTTGAGAATATCAGTTGTGATTTTGCTGTTTGATGAAAAGATGTGGGTGGATTGATGGAGCAACATAATAAATAGGTGAGTTAGAATGGACCAAATGCCTTTGTTCATTCATAACCTTTTCGTGAACCTATCATTCAATAAACCAGTGAGGAAGTGGACGCTGAGGGATGAATAGATTCTTACACATAGATTCACCTCAGCATACTGGTCATGTTTACACTCTTAACCAACAGAATGAAGCGTCATTAAACTCTCAGCTTGAGTGACAGTGAGAGCTATCCATTTTTATGCGTGTTGGCCAGTTTTTAGCTCAGCGTGTCAACTTATCCCGATTGCGATGTTCACACTGCAACCCTCAGGGAGCGGCTGGGTAAAATGACAGACTGATGTCTTGCCCTCCGGTAAGAGAAGATTCACTTTGTTTCTGCCACAGGGTGAGTCTGCTGACAGCTGTGACACAGGAACCAAATACACTTACACAGCATTACAGTCGGATGCATCATCTGTCTCAGCGCCACCAGGGAAACATCATGGCATGAGTGAGAATACCAACACTCTGTAACTCCATTAGCCATGGGGAAGTGTAGGCCATTCAGCCCAACGAGTCTGCTCCACCGTTCAATGAGATCATGTCTGATCTGTACAAAGTTAAAAATCACACAGCACCGGGTTATAGTTCAACAGGTTTAATTGGAAGCACTAGCTTTCAGAGCGCCGCTCCTTCATCAGGTAGTTGACAACCATCCGATGAAAGAGCAGCGCTCTGAAAGCTCGTGCTTCCAATTAAACCTGTTGGACTATAACCTGATGTTGTGTGATTTTAACTTTGTACACCCCAGTCCAACACCGGCATCTCCAAATCATGACGCCTGATCTGATAATCCACTTTCCTGCTTCACGTTGAACTTTATAAGACAGAAGCGTTTACTCCTGAAAAGCTAAGAGACTTGCAACAGCAAATCAAGATGATAAAAGATATATATGTGGATGTGTACTCTGAAAAGGAGGCAGAGAATATTGCGGAGGGTTATTATGCGAAAGATAGAATCCTAAGATGGAAATGGAGACCACGGCAGGTTAGTGCAGAGGAGAAATGGGCCGAAGTGCACCAGATTGTGATGCCAGTAGCATACAGACAGGAGGTGTTACAGGTAGCACATGAACTACCTGTAGGAGGTCACCTAGGGGTATGAAAGATTCAGGCTAAGGTACAAAAACATTTTTGTTGGCCTGGAATGCACAAGGATATGGTTAACTTTTGCCGTACGTGTCATACATGCCAAATGGTAGGTCAGCCACAAGCGGTAATAAAACCAGCACCTTTGTTGCCAATTCCCACATTTGAAGAATCTTTCACATGGGTTGTAATTGATTGTGTAGGTCCCCCCCCGAGAACTAAAATTGGGAACCAATACTTGCTAACCATGATGGATGCGTCTACCAGGTTTCCAGAGGCAATTCCATTACAGAGTATCAAGGCAAAAAGGGTAGTAATAGAGTTAGTAGCTTTCTTCACACGGTACAGGCTACCCAGAGAGATTCAGTTGGACCAAGGGTCAAATTTTACTGTTAGGCTGTTTAAGGAGGTTATGGATAGCTTAGGTATACAGCACTTTAAATCCAGTGCATATCATCCTGAATCCCAGGGAGCTTTAGAAAGGTGGCATCAGACCTTGAAGACCATGTTGAGAGCTTAGTGTCAGGGCTACCCAACTGATTGGGATAAAGGTATCCCATTCGTATTGTTTACCATTAGAGATGCCCCAAACAAATCTACTCAGTTCACTGCCTTTGAGTTAATATTCAGTCATTAAGTGAGATGCCCTTTGAAAAATTGAAAAAAGAAAAATTGACAGGACCAGACTCAGAGATCTCACAATTAGATAATGTATTGGACGAGAGGGAGAGACTAAATCAAGTAGGTAATTTAGATAAAGAGCACCTAAAGAGGGCACAGTATAGAATGAAGCAGGTGGTAGATAAAAGCTCTGAGACACAGACGTTTTTCCCAAGGGGATAACGTGCTAGTACTGTTACCAGTAATAGGAGATCCATTCAAAGCCAGGTTTAGTTGTCCCTATCAAATTGAGAAAAAGTTGAGTCAGGTGAACTATCTAGTAAAAATGCCAGGTAGAAAGAATAGGCATCAGATATGCCATGTGAACATGTTGAAACCGTATTATACTAGAGAGAAAGAACTGGAGAAACAGATGTTAGTTACTTCCCGCAGAGTGAGGAATCAAATCCAGATGATGTAGATTTTGAGGTACCTCAAAATAGTGTAAAAAATGGTTAGCAAGCTACCTGTCTCAGGAGCATAGAACACGGTTGAAAGATTTGCACAAGGGCATATATAAGAATCAGATGAGGAGGACCAATGCTACTGTACATGAAGTAGACATAGGGAATACTGCTCCAATAAAACAACACCCCTATCGGCTTAATCCTCTCAAAGCCAGACAGGTCCAGAAGGAGGTGGAGGCCATTCTCAATGAGGACATCATCGAACCAAGCCAGAGCAAGTGGGGTTTGCTGATCGTCTTAGTTCCCAAACCGGACAGGACTCAATGAATCTGCGTGGATTATCGGAAAGTCAACGCAGTTACAAAATCGGACTCATATCCTATTCCTAGATGGGAGGACTGTATCCAGAGAGTCAGACGAGCCAGCTACATCACTGATGATTCCTAATGACAGGCTTTTGCTCGATACGTCGATTTTCCTGCTACCTCAAATGCTGCCTGACCTGCTGTGATTTTACAGCACCACTCTAATCTGGACCCTCCTCTCCAGAACCTGCAGTCCTCACGTTTGCTCAGTTACATCACCAAGTTGGACTTAATGCATGGTTAGTGGCAGGTACCTTTATCAGAGACAGCGAAAGAAATTTCTGCGTTTGTAACCCCAAATGGGGTATATCAGTTTAAACTGCTGCCCTTTGGAATGAAGAACACACCTGCCACATTGCAAAGACTCATGAACAGAGTTGTGGCTGGGTTAACAAACTGTGCAGCCTATTTGGACGATGTAGTGATCTTTAGTAATTCCTGTAAAGATTACCTGGTACAGTTGGCAGAGCTCTTTGAACAACGACAAGAAGCAAAACTGGTAATAAGCTTAAATAAAACGGAATTCACAAAAGCAGAGGTGACGTTCTTGGGACATAACATTGGTCATGGAAGGTTGACCCCATGGAACACAAAGACGAAGGCCATCGAGGAATTTCTACGACCAACCTCGAAGAAAGAGGTGCTTCGATTCTTAGGACTCAGCAGATTTTATCAGAGGTTTGTTCCAAACTTCCGCGGTGTAGTGGCACCGTTAACTGATTTGCTGAAGAAGAACACAAAGTTTCAGTGAACAGAACAATGCCAGGAGGCATTCGGCCATTTGAAATCAATATTAACCACCAAACCAGTTTTAGCTACACCAAACTGTTCAAAACCTTTTAAAGTCGCCATCGATGCTAGTGACATAGGAGTTGGAGCTGTACTCCTACAGGAGGATCAGGATGGGATTGAACTGCCATTGGTTACTATTCGATAAAGATCAACATCCACCAAAGGAAATACTCTACGATCGAAAAGGAATAATCGAGTTTGGTACCGGCCTTACAACATTTTAATGTGTATTCACAAACAATGTGTCGGAGACGGTTGTGTACAAAGATCACAATCCGCTTACATTCCCAGAATGTTTTAAAGACAAGAATATGAGACCATTTCATTGGAGCCTTATGTTACAGCCTTTTAATTTAAAAGTCATACATATTCCGAGTCATAAGAATGTAATCGCAGATGCATAAAAGTGGATTTAACTGATAATGTTTCAATGAGATTTACCTTTATTTAATGTTGTATACATACAGGTATATAGGAAGAAGTTCAGGTGAACTTAGATTAAAGTTATCTGTATGTTAGGGTAAGGTTTTTAAAGAATAGAGAAAAAAAAACTAGCCATCTTTTCGTTATAATGGTTCATTTTTTTCTTAAGGGGGGGAGGTGTTATGAAGATGTGGGTGTACTGTACCTTTAAGAAAGTTAAAAGCTAGCAGAACTATCTGAGAGCACCAAGTGTTCTCTACAAGATACAATGTCGCATGTGATCCAACAGTTAGTGTAGCTGATTACCTAGAGACAAAAACAGATTTGAATTAGGCAAGCCAGTTTAAATTGTACCCCAAAAAGAAACACCAAACTCCAATCAAGTTTGAATTGAATATATTGACAACCTTAAAAGCTAATGATACAATCTGATGCGTTGTGGGTATAGGACTGGGGAAAATTGAACACTACTGGCATGTAGAGACTGCTCGAAAAAATGGCTCTCTTAATCGATCAGTGAGCTGTGAAGCATAAACCCTAAGAAGAAGAAAAGACACAGGAGGATCTAAATAGAAGATTTCACAGCTGGCTGGTTTTGAAAACTTGATTTTTTTGGTAAATCTTAATCAGGGGGTTTTATCAGACTCATATCATGGAAGGGAAGATAAAAGATAGGTGAGATGAAGGAGATATAAATAATTGTTAATTAATAATTCTCTGTTATACTTTAAAAAATAAAGTTGTTAATTTTTACTTTAAATAGTTCTTGGCCTCTTGAATTTTCACAGATTACTGCGCGGTTTTCTGTGTTGATGGTGGAAATTTAGCAGGAGGGTTTACCCCATGTCATAACAGACCACATAAATTAAATTAATCTAGTCCTATTTGCCAGCATTTAGTCCATCCAGATGCTTTTGAAATATTGCAATTTTACCGGTCTCTACTACCTCTTCTGGCAGCTTGTTCCCGCACCACCCTATCCCTGCCCCTCATCATTTTACAAACCTCGGTAAAGTCACCCCTCAGCCTCTGACGCTCCAGGGAAAACAGCCCCAGCCTATTCAGCCTCTCCCTATAGCTTAAACCCTCCAATCTCAGTAACATCCTTGTAAATCTTTTCTGAACTCTTTCAAGTTTTACAACACCCTTCCAATAGCAGCGATCTCAGATTTAAGCTCGAGATTCGGGTCACAGTGGGAAGAAGAGAGGTGTAGACCCCTTTGCAGGGTCACGGAGGCTGAAACTGCTTTAATGTGAGCTCTGCATTGTAAGTTGTTTGAATTCCTATTGCTCGTCCTGTGTTGCCCTTAGCACAGATTGTTATTAGCCACCTTTGAAACATTACTGAAGGACTGGGAAGTACAAAATTATTTAAATCAAAGAAAAAGCCTAACACTTACAGAAAATCATTTAATGCCATGAAATTTTTACGTGCCTTAACAAACCACTTTCCCGGAGCCTTTCAATTAAAACAGGAAATAGCTGAGATATTGAAGACACTTATCTGCCAAAATTGAGGTGGCAAAGGTGGGGGAGGGGGGGAGTGCCGCACTGTCAAAGGTCCAATTTTTCCAATGAGCGCTCTCTGTCCTCCCAGGTGGACAGAATGCTTTCCTGGCACTATTTCGAATAAAAGGCTCTTCCCAGTTTCCTGGCCCAAATTAAACCTTCAATTCACATCATCTAAACTAACTAGCTTGTAAAATTCTTGCCTGGGGTATGAGCGTCACTGGCAAAGCCGCTATTTACTCCCCAACCCTAATTGCCCTTGGTCTGAGTGGCTTGCTAGGTCCCTTCCAGAGTCAAATACAATGATCTGGAGTCATATGAAGGCAAGATTGGAGAAGAGAGGCCAGTTGTCTTCTGTTGAATCAGGTACCGGATGTGAAAAAGGTGAATGTTGACATTGCCTTAAGTTTCACTCAATCTGAGGATGTCATATAGTCTTTGAAGCATCAGGCAATCTTCCATGATGGTAAAAACAATGACTGCAGATGCTGGAAACCAGGTTCTGGATTAGTGGTGCTGGAAGAACACAGCAGTTCAGGCAGCATCCAAAGTGCAGCGAAATCAACGTTTCAGGCAAAAGCCCTTCATCAGGAATAAATCTTACATGATACATCAATGCAGTTACAAGTCTCTGCTCTGGCTCTTATACTCTGAAGTATTTATGCAGAACTAGTCAATGTAAATTATACTTCTTGCAATTATGCCATAAGCTACCTCTTGTTATTACCTTTTTACCTTGTTACCTCTGGTTCTGTAAACCAAGTGCTTCTTCTTGTTATTCAGAGCAGTCATTGTTGGGAGTAGTCAAGAATTTACCCACAAACAGAACAAATATACTCCTGGCTGGAGTGGAAGTTATAGTTTGGCCCATAATCTCAAACGGTTAGAAGGAGGTTAATGAGATGGAACAATTCCAGGTATTTTCATATCGCGTGTGATGACCAGAGTAATCAAAGTCCACCACCAGAGCTCTCAGTAATACCACAAGCAAACAGCCAGAACTTTCTCCAATGATGAGGATGATTCGAAGGAAGTACTTGGTATGTCCTCATGTATTGAGGCTCAGAAAGCCATGATCTTAATGAACTGAGGAGTATGCTTGAGGGGCCGAATGGCCTACCCCTAGTCATATATCTAATGGTCTTGAGGTTTTAGAAACAGAGTTTTGATGAGGAACCTCACAAAGACTGGACGATTGTTTGTAAAATAGTGGAAGAGCCCAGATATTGTGAGGGGATATTGCGAGCAGAGAGAGTGTTGTAGTGGTAACCATAGCGTGTAGTCATATTGCGAATACTAAGTGATGATTTCCAATGCACTACCCTCGTACGTCGTGACAACAGTTGCCTCCTAGTTCTAGATTCTCCCACAAGAGGAAACAGCCTTTCCTTAACTTTCAGACTAATCCCATCATTGAGCCCAAGCTGCCTTTTCAAAACTGACCAACTGGTGAAGCCTTGTCAATAGACAATAGACAATAGGTGCAGGGGTAGGCCATTCTGCCCTTCGAGCCTGCACCACCATTAAATATGATCATGGCTGATCATTCCTAATCAGTATCCGCTCCCTGCCTTATCTCCATAACCCTTGATTCCACTATCCTTGAGAGCTCTATCCAACTCTTTCTTAAATGAATCCAGAGACTGGGCCTCCACTGCCCTCTGGGGCAGAGCATTCCACACAGCCACCACTCTCTGGGTGAAGAAGTTTCTCCTCATCTCTGTCCTAAATGGTCTACCCCGTATTTTTAAGCTGTGTCCTCTGGTTCGTCACTCACCCATCAGAGGAAACATGTTTCCTACCTCCAGAGTGTCCAATCCTTTAATAATCTTATATGTCTCAATCAGTTCCCCTCTCAGTCTTCTAAACTCAAGGGTATACAAGCCCAGTCGCTCCAATCTTTCAGCGTAAGGTAGTCCCTCCATTCCAGGAATTGACCTCGTGAACCTACGCTGCACTCCCTCAATAGCCAGAATATCTTTCCTCAAATTTGGAGACCAGAACTGCACACAGTACTCGAGGTGTGGTCTCACCAGGGCCCTGTACAGCTGCTGAAGAACCTCTTTGCTTCTATACTCAATCCCTCTTGTTATGAAGGCCAGCATACTATTAGCCTTCTTCACTACCTGCTGTACCTGCATGCTTACCTTCATAGACTGGTGTACAAGAACACCCAGATCTCTCTGTATTGCCCCTTTACCTAAATTGATTCCATTGAGGTAGTAATCTGCCTTCCTGTTCTTGCCACCAAAGTGGATAACCATACAATTATCCACATTTAAAGAGGGCATTAATCTAAAGACGGCATTAATCATCGCTATTGAGGACGCAGAGTTGTCAGCCCCATGTTCTGCACTCTTTTCGCCTTCTGAATCAAAAAGAGAAATTATAATTACATGTCCAAGTTTTATCCTTTAATTGGTATATTCTAATTTTCTTTACAGTTCCACTTCTCAGAGCAAGCCCCTGCAGCAGCCATTGACACATGACAGGAAAAGTAATTAAACTCTGGTTTCCAACATGGTAATCCTCCAGTAATCATGACATTTATTTAACTGTTTAAAACAAATATGCAGCTAAGCTCTGTTTCCAGTGTGCACTGATCCCAAGAGACAATCAAATCTAGCCAGTGGGTATTTCGTGGGGTCACACACAGCACCAGATATGAGCTGGTGAGGGCGAAGCATTGGGAATGTATGAATAGTTTTTCTCTCGGATCTTGCAGTCTCAGAGCAAGATGTTGCTGTGTCGAATTCTACGTGAAAAGAAAGCCATTGTGACTGATATAAGTTAATGATGCATTTAAAGGAGCCACATATTTTCAGAGGGAAATGTCTCTGAAGAGAAGCCATAGCACCAAACTTGAGCTGCTGAGGGGAATCGCTCGAATTAAAAAAACTCCCGACTCGTCTGTTAGAAGTAGCCTAAATGCTGAGATACCCTTAGTAAGAAGTACCCCAAATGCTGACATATCCTCAATAAGAAATACCCCAAATGCTGAAAAACCCTTAGTGAGAAGTACCCCAAATTCTGACATATCCTCAATAAGAAATACCACAAATGCTGAGATACCTTCAGTAAGAAGCCTCCAAATGCAGATATCCACTTTAGTGTGGGGTGGAAGTAGGAGCAAGACAGGCCAACCAATCCTAGTTAGCCATGTTCTGAGGTAATCATAGTGGGTGGGAGTGTGGGAAAGGGAGTGTGCTGATCACTGAAAGCCAATCCCCCGCCCTCGCCACTGAGCTCTGACCCTGCTCCCCCCATGGTTGCCATTGCTGGTTCTCCTCTGGAGGACGTCTCAGGTTAAGATTGCAGGTGAAGCAGGTGATGATGAAGGTAAATGATGTGTGGCCTTCATCATGAGAGGATTGGAGTATGTGCCAATGCTATGTCTTTAAGAGATGTGTTTTCTCTGTTTTTTTTACAAAGCGAGATTGAGACAGAGGTGCCCAGCATAAGGTAAGGCCATTTGATAAGAAAAATATATTAGCTACAAATCAAAAACTAATCAATAAAATCATTTTGTTATTATCCAATTGTACATAGATGATGTAATGATTTTTAGTGGTACATGGAAAGAAGATTTGGAGCATCCACCAGAATTGTTCGCTCTGCTTTGGGAGGTGGGCTTTGTGATAAATCTGGCAAAGACTGAGTTCGCAAAAGTCCAAATCATGTTCCTAGGCCATATCATTGGACATGGCCAGACGGCCCCACGGGATGTGAAAACAAAGGCTTTTGGAGTTTCCCATCGATGAAGAGGGCAGTACGACAATTCCTGGGACTATGTTGTTTTTATCAAAAATTCCTTCCAAATTTTAGCAGTATGTTTGCTCCATCAATTGACTTTTGGAAGAAGTGCAGAAAATATCACTGGATGGAGGAATGTCAGAAGGCATTTGACAGCCTAAAGGCTGTGTTCACCTCTGCCCCAGTGTGAGTCACGCCAAATTACGCAAAGCCATTCAAGGTGGTATCAATGCAAGTGATGTGTGTGTCAGTGCTGTATTCTTATAAGAAGATGACAAAGAGATAGAAAGAACTATCGGGTATTTTCCCAGAAAATTGAATATTCATCAACTGAGAAAGAGACCTTGAGCCTGGTGTTGATGTTGCAATACTTCAACATTAATGTTGCCGGTAATGTGTCTGAGCCAACTGTATGTACAGATCTTAACCCACTAATGTTTTTGGGAAAACTGGAAAGACAAAAATACCAGTTTGTTTCAGTGGAGTTTATTGTTTCAACCATTCAATTTGAAAATTATACACGTGGCAGAACAAGAGAACGTAATGGCTGACGCATTGTCGTGATTTCGATGAATGAAAATGATGGTGTACTGTGGTAGGAGAAATGGATTAAAATAGATCATTGTGTTGAATGTTGCATGCTTACAGTCAGTATAATGTACATATATTACAGTGTTGAAAATGTGTTGCTGGAAAAGGGCAGCAGGTCAGGCAGCATCCAAGGAGTAGGACCTGCAGCCTGACCTGCTGTGCTTTTCCAGCAACACATTTTCAGCTCTGAGCTCCAGCATCTGCAGTCCTCACTTTCTCCTCGATATATTACAGTGTACTAATAGCATAAAACCAAAAGTGAATAAAAATGAAACCATCTTTTTATATTGATGGTTCAAACTTTTTAAGGTGGTAATGTGATGATACTATGGCTTTAAGAGGTGTATTTTGTCCTGGTGTTTTTTTTTAATGACAAGAGATTAAGACAGAAGTACCGAGCAGTCTGCTCAAATCCAATAAATAAACTAGACAGCATAGGTTTAGGGTGAGAGGGACAAGAATTAACAGGGACTTAAAGGGCAACTTCTTTACGCAGAGGGTGGTACATGTGTGGAATGAGCTGCCAAAGGAAGTCATGGAGGCTGGTACAATTATAACATTTAAAAGACATTGGATGGGTACATGAATAGGAAGGGTTTAGAGGGATATGGGCCAAGCACTAGCAAATGGGACCAGATTAATTTAGGATATCTGATCGGCATAGACAAGTTGGACTGATGGATCTGTTTCCATGCTGTACATCTCTATGACTCTATAAACAGTTAGTGAGGCCTTAGGTGTATTTTAAAATTGGAACAATAGAAGCAGCCTGAACGGGTGGAGTCAGGTTCCCACAGAACCAGTGTTTAGCTTTCAGTAGATGTTAGAGTTTGGACATAGGCCTTGGAAGCTATGTCTTTCTGTCTATCAGAATTTTCATGCTCTCTGCCAGAATTTCATGTGAGACAATCTGTTTTACCGAAATTGCCTTTATCAAGGTTATGTTTCTGCAATGTTACTACATTGGACCAGTTGCTTTTAATAGCTAATAATCTATTATTCTGTTAAATTGTTAATGGAGTTAAAGTTAGACCAATTCTTCTTTCTTTTGTTTGTATTCTAACTGGAAGTAAGAATAAAGTGTGTTTTGCTTAAAGCCAACTCGCGTGACCAATCATAGAATCTCTATAGAGTGGAAACAGGCCATTTGGCCCAATGAGTCCACACAGACCATCTGAAGAATAACCCATTCCCCCATCCTGTTACTCTACATTTATCCCTGACTAATGCAGCTAACCTACACATCCCTGAACACTATGGACAACTTAGCATGGCCAATTCACCTAACCTACACATCTTTGGACTGTGGGAGAAAACCAGAACACCCAGAGGAAACCCACCAGACATGGGGAGAATGTGCAAACTCCACACTGACTGTCGCCTGAGGCGGGAATCGAGCCCGGGTTCCTGGCGCTGTGAAGGCAACAGTGTGGTGCTAGCCACTAAGCCACCATGCCACCCAAAGGAATTGCATCTGGAACACAGCACCTTACATGTGCCTTTACATGAGGTAAAAGTTAGAGTCTAGGCTGTCTTGTTGAGATATTTGTAGGGGCTTTGGTCTGATCCACATGTGCAGGGGCAGGGTTGTAGTTGTACAGAGTCTTGGTTAGACCACACCTGCATGCTTTTAGGATTAGATGAGATTCCCTACAGTGTGGAAACAAGCCCTTCAGCCCAACAATTCCACACTGACCCTCCAAAGAATAACCTACCCAGACCAAATTCGCTCTGACTAATGCTCCTAACACTACACACAATTAAGAATGGCCAATTCACCTGACCTGCACTTCTTTGGACTGTGGGAGGAAACCCACGCAGACACAGAGAGAATACACAAACTCCACACAGACGGCCACCTAAGGCTGGAATCGAACCTGTTGTGAGGTAGCAGTACTAACCATTGAGCCACCGTGCCACCCAGTTTGGTCTCCTTATTGAGGAAGGATACCCTGGCTATGGATGGAGTGCAATCAAGGTTTACCTAGCTGATTCCTGGGATGGCAGTACAAGGAGAGACTGGATTGTTTAGAGTGATGTTCATTGGACTGTAAAGAAAAGTGGGGGATTTGATGAACTGATAAAAGTCAAATTGAACTCAACAGGGTAATCACAGGAAGGATGTTCCCAAAGCCAGGAGTTACAGTCAAAGGGTAGGCCATTTGTGATGGGGAGAAATGTTTTCACCTGAGAGTGGGGAGCCTGTGGAATTCTCTACCACAGAGAGAAGTTGAGGCCAAAATACTGAATGTTTTCAAAGAGGAGCTACATACACTTGGAATAAAATCAGAAATTGCTGGAAAAATACAGTAAGTCTGGCAGCATCTGGGGGGAAAAACAGAGCTAACGTTTTGGATCCAGTTCTGATGAAGGGTCACTCGACCTGAAAGTGTTAACTCTGTTTCTCTCTTCACAGATGCTGCCTGACCTGTTGCATTTTTCCAGCAATTTCATTTTCACTAACTACAGTTCCTTGTTTTTTTTTAACATAGAACATTACAGCGCAGTACAGGTCTTTCAGCCCTCGATGTTGCATCAACCTATGGAACCCATCAGAGGCCCATCTAACCTACACTATTCCATTCTCATCCATATGCCTATCTAATGATCATATAAATAACCTTTAAAGTTGGCGAGTCTACTAATGTTGCAGGCAGTGCGTTCCACACCCCGACTATGCTCTGTGGGAAGAAACCACCTCTGATATCTGTCGTCATAGTTCCAAAACTCAATTCCTCTACCAATAAAAGCTAACACACCATATGCCTTCTTAACAACCCTATCAACCTGGATGGCAACTTCAAGGATCTGTGTACATGGACACCGAGATCTCTCTGCTCATCTACTCTACTAAGAATCTTACCATTAGCCCAGTACTCTGCATTCCTGTTACTCCTTCAAAAGTGAATTACCTTACACTTTTCCACATTAAACTCCATTTGCCACCTCTCAGCCTAGTTCTACAGCTTATCTATGTCTCTCTGTAACCTACAATATTCTTTGTCATTATCCACAACTCTACCAACCTTAGTGTCATCTGCAAATTTACTAACCCATCCTTCTATGCCCTCATTCAGGTCATATGTCAAAATGACAAACAACAGTGACCCCAAAACAGATCCTTGCGGTACACCATTAGTAACTCAACTCCAGGATGAATATTTCCCATCAACCAACACCCTCTGTCTTCTTTCAGCCAATTTCTGATCCAAACCACTAAATCATCCTCAATCCCATGCCTTCATATTTTATGTAATAGCCTACTACAGGGAACGTTATCAAATGCCTTACTGAAATCCAAATACACCATGTCAATGGCTTCACCCTCATCCACCTGTTTGGTCACCTTCTCAAAGAACTCAATAAGGCTTGTGAAGCATGACCTACCCTTCACAAAACTGTGCTGACTGTCCCTAATCAACTTATTCCTTTCTAGATGATTATAAATCCTATCTCTGATAATACTTTCCAACACTTTATCCACAACTGAAGTAAGGCTCACTGGTCTATAATTATCAGGGTTGTCTCTACTCCCCTTCTTGAACAAGGGGACAACATTTGCTATTCTCCAGTCTTCTGGCACTACTCCTGTAGACAATGACAACATAAATATCAAAGCCAAAGGCTCGTCAATCTCCTTCCTGGCTTCCCAGAGAATCCTAGAGTAAATCCCATCCAGCCCAAGGGGCTTATCTATTTTCACACTTTGCAGAATTGCTATCACCTCCTTCTTATGCACCTCAATCCCACCTACTCTAGTAGCCTGTATTTCAGTATTGTCCTCAACACGTTGTCTTTTTCTAGTGTGAATACTGATGAAAAGTATTCATTTAGCACTTCCTTTATCTCCTCTGACTCCACACACAACTTCCCAGTAGTACCTTTGATTGGTCCTAATCTTACTCTAGTCATTCTTTAATTCTGATATACCTATAGAAAGCCTTAGGATTTTCCTTGATCTATCCACCAACAGCTTCTCATGTCCCCTCCTGGCACTTCTTAGCTCTTTCTTTCGGTCTTTCCTGGCTAACTTGTAACTCTCAAGTGCCCTAACTGAGCCATCACACCTCATCCTAACGTAAGCCTTCTTCTTCCACTTGACAAGAGATTCAACTTCCTTAATAAACCACGGCTCCCGTGCTTGACAACTTCCTCCCTGCCTGACAGGGACATCCTCATCAAGGACCCGCAGTAGCTGGTCTTTGAATAAGCTCCATGTTTCAATTGTGTTCATCCCCTGCAGTTTCCTTCTCCATCTCCTATGCATCCTAAATCTTGCCTAATCGCATCGTAATTGCCTTTCTCCCAGCTATAACTCTTGCCCTGTGGTATCTATCTATCCCTTTCCATCACTGAAGTAAACATAACCGAATTGTGTTCGTATCACCAAACCCTTTGACTAGAGATAGCTGGATCCGGTTCTGGATGAGTAATTAACTGCAAGGGCATGGTCAGCTATGGACCAAGCGTAGAAATGGGATTGATGTTATTTGGTGTTTGTTGGTCAGCATAGACACAGTGGCTGAAGAGTCTGTTTTTGCGCTGCATGATTCTACAAATCTATTATGTTTTAGGGCCAAAGGGATCAAAGGTCTTGAGGAGAAAGTGAGAGCAGGGAATTGGGTTAGTAATGATCGTGTTGAATGGTGGAGCAGGTTTGAAGGGCCAAATGGCCGACTGCTTCTCCTGTTTTTTGTTTCTCTGCTTCAACCTGTGGTCATGCAGTCATAGAGTCATAGAGATGTACAGTATGGAAACCGATCCTCAGTCCAACTCATCCATGCCGACTAGATATCTTAAATTAATCTAGTCCAGCATTTGGCCCATGTCCCTCTAAACCCTTCCTATTTATATACCCATCCGGATGCCTTTCAAATGCTGGAATTGTACCAGCCTCCACCACTTCCTCTAGCAGCTAATTCCATACGTGCACCACCCTCTGCATGACAATGTTACCCCTCAGAGCCCTTTTAAATCTTTCCCCTCTCACCTATGCCTTCTAGTTCTGGACTCCCTGAGTCTAGGGAAGTGACTTTGTCTATTTACTCTATCCATGCCCCTCATGATTTTGTAAACCTCTAGAAGGTCTCCCCTCAGCCTCCAACGCTCAAGGGAAAACAGCCCCAGCCTGTCCAGCCTCCTTAGGACCCAGTCTCTAACTGACGTTTCCTGTGTGTTGACATGGCAGTGTTCTCGTATCTGATAGGCTGAGAAATCTGTATTTGTGCTGCTTATCAGCTTTTAACACTACATGGTGAATTATCTCACCAGAATGTCAGGCAATAAAAACAATGCTCATCCCTACACTTCATCCAGAAATGGGGAAATTCCAATCTGTGCCTCAATGTTCCAGAATGCCCAGTTTGGGTGACTGTCCGTGTGGAGTTTGTACATTCTCCCCGTGTCTGTGTGGGTTTCGTCAGAGTGCTCAGGCTTCCTCCCACAAAGATGTGCAGGTTAGGGTGGATTGGCCATGCTAGATTGCCCTGTAGTGTCCAGGGATGTGCAGGCTGAGGAAATTACCCATGCGGGATAATGGGGATTGGGTCTGGTTGGGATGCTCTTCGGAGGGTCAGAATGGATTTGATGGGCTGAACAGTCTCTTTCTGCCCTGTAGAGATTCTGTGATTCGAGCTTCTCTGTGTCTACTTTGTCAATGTCCCCAAGAACCTTGTGTGGTTCAGTGAGATCACCTCTCATTCCAATAAAAACACTGAGCATAGACCCAACTCACTCCATAGACCCAACTCACTCTACATCGCAGTATAGGACAACTCTCTAGCCCAGGGGCAGTTTGGTGAAAAACACTCTTGCCTTTCAGGCAGAGGGACATCAGTTGAAGTTCATTCCACACACAAACCACTCTCTGTGTAAATAAAATTTACCCCCATGTCTTGTTAAAATCTTTCTCCTGTCACCTTAAAAATATGCCCTCTTGTCTTCAAATCACCCACACTTCCCCTTATCCATGCCCCTTATGATTTTATAAACCTCTATAAGGTCACTCCTCAGCCTCCGACGCTCCAGGAAAAAAAGGTCCCAGTCGATCCAATCTCTCCTTAAAGCTCAAACCCTCCATTCCTGACAACATCCTGGCAAATGGTGAAGGCCCATTCTAGCTAACCTGGACTGGCCCTCCTGATGGAGCGCTGAGGGAGTACAGCTTTAACACAGTTGTGTGTCTTTCAGAGGAGATATCTACCAGAGAACCCGACTGCCCTGTTAAATGGATGAAAAATATCCTGCAGCATATTTTAAAGAAAAGCAGGAGAATTCTTCATGGTGTCTCACCCAAATCAGTCTCTCAGTCTACATCGAGGTGATGGGGGGAAGAGAGGACTGCAGATACTGGAGATCAGAGTCAAAACCTGTGATTCTGGAAAAGCACAGCCGCTCAAGCAGCATCCAAGGAACAGGAGAGTTGATGTTTCAAGCATGAGCACTTCATTCCTTTATTGCCCATCCCTAAATGCCCAGAGGGTAATGAGGAGTCAACCACATTGCCATGGGTCTGAAACCACACCAGGTGAGGATGGCAGATTTCCTTCCCTGAAGAACATTCATGAACCAGTTGGGCTTTTCCTGACAATCAACAATGATTTCATGGTCACCATTAGATTCTTAATTCCAGATATTTATAGAATTCAAATTGCACCACTTGCTTCAATGTAGACTTCAACAGTTTCCTCATTTCCCCTTCCCCCACCTCACCCTAGTTCCAAATTTCCAGCTCAGCACTGTCCCCATGACTTGTCCGGACTTGTCCTACCTGCCTACCTCCTTTTCCACCTATCCACTCCTCCCTCACCTCTCTGACCTATCACCTTCATCCCCTCCCCCACTTATCCATTGTACTCGATGCTACTTTCTCCCCACCCCCACCCTCCTCTAGTTTATCTCTCCACGCTTCAGGCTCACTGCCTGTATTCCTGATGAAGGACTTTTGTCCGAAATGTCGATTTCGCTGCTCATTGGATGCTGTCTGAACTGCTGTGCTCTTCCAGCACCATTAATCCAGAATCTGGCTTCCAGAATCTGCAGTCATTGTATTTACCAAGGAACTGAATGGCCTACTCCTCTTCCAAGTTTTTAAAGTCTTATGTTGTACATTTAGACAGAGATGAGGAGGAATTTCTTCCCTCTGTGGGCTGTGAATCCGTGGAATTCTTTACTGCCAAGAGCTGTCACAGCTGGGTCATTAAGAATATTCAAGGCTGAGACAGACAGATTGAGGGAATCATGGGTAACGGGGAAAAGATAAGGAAGTTGTTATGAAGATGTGGGTATACCTTTAAGAAAGCTAAAAGCTAGCAGAACTATCTGATAGCACCAAATGTTCTGAACTTGAAATAATGTAACCTTTTGGTTCGGCACCTAGAGTAGCTGGTTGCCCGGAGACAAAAACAAATTTGAATTAGGCAGTCAGTTTAAATTATACCCCCTCAAAAACAAACTCCAATCAAGTTTGAATTGAGAACATTGACAATGTTAAAAGCCAATGACACAAACTAATGCTTTGGGGGTATAAAACTGGGAAAAATTGAACAGTTGGGAGGAGAACTGCCAAAAGAGCAACAGCTGTAGGCTGCTAGTCAGAATTCTCTGAGAGGTACCTGTCTGGAAAAGGAGTTTGTTCAGAGAAAAAATATCAACCCCGACCAGGAGAGCAAATCTACAGCGAGACATATAAAGAGAAGATTTGACAGCTGGCTGGTTTTGAGATTTGAATATTTCAGTAAACCTTAATTGGGGGTTTTATCAGAAAAGTAGCATAGAAGGGAAAGTAAAAGATAGGTTAGAGGAAGGAGTTGTAAATAGTTAATTATTCTCTGTTATACTTTAAGAAATAAAGTTGTTAATTTTTACTTTAAATAGTTCTTGGACTCTCAGATTTTCACAGATTACTGTACGGGATAAATCTTTTCTGTGTTGCTGGTTGAAATTAAGCAGGAGGGTTTATCCTGTGTCATAACAAAGTGGAATTTAGGATTATCAGGTCAGCCATGATCTGACTGAATGGCAGATCAGATTCGATGGGCTGAATGGTCTAATTCTGCTTGATTGCCTGATGATCGTTTCTGATTGTTACTGCATTGTTACTTCAGGGAGGTTACTTGAGTTGGATGCTCTGTTTTCTGTATTGCAATATTTCTAAAAGTAAACCTGAGTTAGAAGGCATTTGGGGGCATGTTGTCATTGTGGAAGGGGCTGTATGAATGAAGCAACATTTGGACGACAAAAGAAACCGTTTAACACTAACCAGGATCCCTTAATGTACCTTGGCCAGTAACGTCCAGGGACATCAGACAAGAGGTTTGATTCGCTGAGGAACAAAAGCAGGGCTGGAAAAATGCAGCAAATCTGAATCATCTTCAAGAGGTAGATTAATGCTCCCGGCTAGTTCTTCATTCACAGATCAACCTTTACAACAAAACCAGTGACAAACAGCACATTGGTCACACATTGTAAAAGGAGAAGCACAATTCGTGTGATATATTGATTCATTTTTAGATATTGGAAGTGTTATGGAGTCATAGACATTTACAGCATGTAAACAGGCCCTTTGGCCCGACTTGGTCATGCCACCCAGCTTTCATAATTTAAACTAGTCCCATTTGCCCATGTTTGGTCCATATCCCTCCGTACCTACCCCAACCATGATGTAGAGGGGCCAATGTTGGCCTGGGGTGAACAAAGTCAGAAGACACATCACACCAGGTTAGAGTCCAATACAGAGTTCTGAGGAAGGGTCACTTGACCGGAAGCATTAACTCTGATTTCTCTCCACAGACCTGCTGAGCTTTTCCAGTGATTTCAGATTTTGTATCCAACAGGTTTATTTGAAATTACAAGCTTTCAGAGCATTATCCCTTCGTCAGTTGAAGTCAGGATTTCTGTCACATGACTTCTGACTTTATCCCACTCCTGTACCTGTCTAAATATTCCTTAAATAAAGAAGTTATACTGACCTCCACCTTTATCTCTGGCAGTCTGTTCCAGCCAGCTTCTGCGTGATAAAGAGCCCCTTTGGACCTTTTTGTATCTCTCCCCTCTCACATTAAAGCTATTCTCTCTAGTTTTAGACTCCCCTATATTGAAGAGAAGCTACCCACTATGTACCGTACCTCTGCCTCTCATAATTTTTATTGACCTCTATATGATCACCCCTCAGTCTCAATTTTATGTTTAGGGATGTACCACTGGAAATGTCAAATTGAAAAAAAAATTACTAATATTTATCATGTTAAAATGTTAACAATTATTTCTGTGGAGTATTGAGGGAGAATCTACACTGACGGAAGTGATATTCAAGGTCTCCACCTGCTCTCTATAAAAGATCCCCCTGAGCTATTTTTTTAAAACGAAGCAGGGAGGGAGATCCTCCCTGGTGTTCTGGAAATATTTATTCCTCAACCACTATTGCAATGTTGCCTCATCGCTGTTGCTTTTGAGGACTTAAAACCTTACTTGAAAAACAAGGGGGATGAAAGATTATCCAAGATACGCAGGAATGTGCACTTAAAGGGTAATCAGATCAGCCATGATCCTACTGAATGGTGGAGCAGGCAGAGTGGCCTACTCTTAACCCTCCGTTCACAAAACAGCGACTCCATTTCAAAAGTACTTCACCGACTGCAAATGGCTTTGGGGCATCCTGAAAGTGGGGGAGGCGCTATATAAATGCAGGTTTCTTCTCTCTTCTGTGGAGTAGCCTGCCAATGTTCACAGTCTGAGGTCAGGCTGAGCAGGCAGAATGGCCATGAGATGTAATTTGCTGATCTCCCTGCGCTAGTCAGCACCTTGAAACATGATTTCAAAAGAGTAGGAAAAACATGGAATTATCTTCAGGTACGATAAATAGATAATTGTTGTCCAGGTAGTAATTCCCCAAAAAGGCAGTGAATGCAGAGGGTCATTTTAAACCTTTCAGACTGAGACTGATCGATTAAAGGTACAGTCCCACAGTGCTACTCCCTCAGTCTACCCCCTAACTGATTAAAGGATTCAACAAGGGCAGCTAGTTTTCAAGTTGTTAACGTTTTGCTTATAAATACTGTGCCTTGCACCTCTCCATCGTAAAATGCCCGAGGAAGGAGCTGAGCTCCGAAAGCTTGCGATTTCAAATAAACCTATTGGACTATAAAATGGTGTCTTTTGATTTTTGACCTTGTCCGCTCCAGTCCAACATCGGCATTAGAGAGAGAAACTAGTGGTGAGTTTAATCTGAGGGCTATCACACTTTGGGCGAGGGGAGACATTGAGAAGGAGGGTCCTTCATAGTAACATCAGCTGGCGCGGGATTCAAACCCACACTGTTAGCACCACTCTGTGCTATAAACTAGCCACCCTAGCTTACCTGTCTCCCCACTTCTGTGCTTGGGCAGAGGTGTCTGGGGAATATGGACAGGTGGGGTCTCTTTACAGGTGGGTCATGATCAAACTGAATTCACAGACAGGTTTGAGGCACTGTTCCTGTTCAGGGGATGAGGAGAGAAGGTTACAGGCAGGATTTTCAGAAAGATAGGGTTAAAGGCAAATTGTTTGAAGCCTTTCCTTCCAAAGTACAACAATGGGAGGCAGCTGAACTGAAGAATGAAGGATTCCAGACGGTTCCTCTCAACCAGTTCTAAGACCAACATGTCAACAAACAACTGAAATCTCAACAAACCATATTAATTTAGATTGCTATAGATCTCAGCTCTGGCTCTCAACGCCTTTGATTTGTTTTTCGAGTGAAAGTATTCCTCCATGCCAAGCTAGTAAATTACAGGCAGTGTAGAATTCCTTTATTTCTGTGCTTTGTGCATTTATCTCTTGAAAGCATGTGGACTCTTTGTACTTCATCTCTTTCTTCCTCCCATGCTGTGCCTCATTGATTTTCTCTAAGAAGATGCTTTACATTGTGTGTTCTTTTCAGCAATGTTTCTGCACTGGGTGACATGTCAGACAAATGGTGCAACAATTCTGTATTATGTACGAGGTGCTATTACGCAGTTGAGCTTTTAATTGAAATAGGTTTTTTTTTGTCCAATGCCCCCTTCAGCTGTGATTGCATTATCAGGAAGCCATCATTTGTGATTCCAGACTGAATTCAAACACCATCCACAATCAAATTTTATCAATGTTCTCTTTCACACACCCAACCTTGTAATCTTCAAAACTATTAACAGCTGGCTTCCTCAAAGATGATTGTGATCTGACAAAAAATGTCTTAGAGATATCTTAGCCAATTAAGCAGATTATTAGGCTATTTAAAGCTTTTGGAACTAACTTATTGTTAAAAATCATGCAATTTTGTTGAGAAAGTTACCAGTTCCTTGCAATTCAATATGCTAAACTTACAGAAATGTGAGTGTTGCAAATAAGACCTATTCTGAACGGTCCTTTTCAGAAGGTGGTGGTGAGCTGCCTTCTGGAGCTACTGCAGTCCGTACGGTATAAGTACAGCCACAATGATGTTAGGAAGAGTGTTCCAGGACTTTGACCCAGCGATAATAATGGGCCAGCAATATACTTCCCTAATATGAAGGCGTGAGCCCAGAGAACAATTTGGAGATAATGGTATACCCTCTTTCCTTATACTTTCATAGCTTGAAGCTCTCAGGTTTGGGAATTAGCTTATTTATTTATTTGTGGATGTGGGCTAGAGGGCCAGCATTTATTTCCCGTCCCTAGTTGCCCTTGAGAAGGTGGTGATGCACTGCCTACTTGAGTCGCTACAGTCTACCTGCTATGGGTTGACCCCAATTCCACCATGAGTGATTTCTAGGATTCTGACCGACTGGCAGTGAAGGAACGGCGATATATTTCCAAATCAGTACGGTGGGTGGCTTGGAGGGGAACTTGGTGTTCCCATGTATCTGCTGCCCTTGTCCTTCTAGATGGAAGTGGTCATGGGTTTGGAAGGTGCTGTCTGAGGATCTTTGGTGAATTCCTGCAGTGCATCTTGTAGAGATTACATACTACTGTTACTGAGCATCAGTCATGGAGGGAGTGGATATGTGTGGGTGTAGTGCCAATCCAGTGTGCTGCTTTGTCCTCAATGGCGACAAGCTTCTTGACATTCATCCAGTCAAGGTGAGGAGTATATTCCATTGTACCCCTGACATATACCTTGTAGAAGATGGAGTGGCTTTGGGGAGTCAGGAGGTAAGTTACTCGCTGCAATATTCCCAGCCTCTGACCTGTTCTTGTAGCCTCTGGGTTTATGTGGTGAGTCCAGTTGAGTTTCTAAGCTTTGAAGGGACAGTGGTGTGAATGACTGTCTAGTGGTTATGTCACTGGGCTGACCTTCCAGATATTGTCAGTTCAGGCCCCACATTGTAACTGAATGCAGTTAATCTGTAGGATTGCCTCAGGAGATCGATATGAAGGCTATGGAATTGTTGTAAAAATACAACTGGCTGATTCATATTCCTCATCGAAAAAAAGTTTTCTTGATTGATTCTTAATGTACTCAAGCTAACCAATAATGTAAGATGACTGGCTCCTGGCCAACATTCCAAGCATAAATTTGTGGCAACGTTGTCAAGTGGTTATGATTGAATTCTTTACAATGACGTTAGTTTGTACCATCAATAAGATAGACTGCAGTAGTTCTCCTTCCACAGAACTCTCCCCAGTGACAGCTTCCATCTAGAAGGACAAGGGCAGCAGATACATGGGAACACCACCCCCCGCAAGTTCCCCTCCAAGCCACTCACCATCCTGACTTGGAAATATATCACTGTTCCTTCAGTGTCGCTGGGTCAAAATCCAGGAATTCCCTCCCTAATGGCATTGTAGCTCAACCCCCAGCATATGGACTGTAGCGGTTCAAGAAGGCAGCTCACCCCCACCTCTTCAAAAGGCAACTAGGGAGTAAATGCTGATCTGACCAATGGTGCTCACGTCCCAGGAATAAAAAGAAAAGGAACCCTGCCAACTGATAACTTCTTCATTTCTTTAATTGCAAGTATCACAGACGAGTTACAGTACAGAAAGATCTTTGTATGGCGTGATCTGTCTGTACACACAAAACAAACCTTTTAACTGTACCTAGGTACAAGTGACAAGAATAAATCAAATCAAATTCAAGTCCATTAAATCAAATCAAAACTCACACTTGACCGGTGTCTATCCTCTCCTCTGTGCTTCATTCCACAACTTTCTGTCCTTTTCCCCCTCTTCACTCTGCTCCACCTCTACTCTGTTAATTGTTCAGATTAACTTCCTTCACGGAAGGAAATCTGTCTTTTCTAGTTGCCCAGCCTACACGTGACTCCCAACCCATAACAGCAGTGTGGTCAACCCCGAATTCCCGCTGAAATCCCGCAAGGAATTAAGGGATAGGGGGAGAGTGCAGGGTAAGTGGCATTGAAATGCCCGTCATTCATGATTGAATGGCGGAGTGGACTCGATGGGCCGAATGGCCTTACTTCCACTCCAATGTCTTATGGTCTTATGGAAATGACTCAGTTTGAGGGAAAATAGAGGTGAGTAAGAAATTCTGACCTTGTCAGTGATGTCCACATCCCATGACAGACTGGAAAAGGTTCAGGGTGCAGGGGTTGGTGGGAGAGGCTTGCTGGTAACTCCATCCAGACACTGCTGCCAGCACAACACTACACACTTTTCAATTAAATAGCCAGCAATTTAGCAGCTTTCCCTTCTTTTGTGAAAACGGCGCATTCCCATCATTTGAAAAAAGATTGCCGTTTGGATTTTGATAGGCTTGAGATGCGGTTGAGTGATTCTCCAATGTGATAGTTAAAGGTGTCCAATCCACATCCTGGTGATCAGAGGCTTCAGCCTGAGAGACACCTGCCACATTTAGTGCAGCACAATGGTGTATCTGCCACTCAAACTCTGCCTTGCCTTGGTTGAATGAGTTCAGTCAGCTCCTAATCTAACTGTTCGACAGAGCTGAACCGCAGGATTTCACCCTGGAGAAAGAAGGTAGAAGATCAGATTGATGGAAGAAAAAAAGCAGCGTACATATCAATTTTCAAAACTTCTGAGAATCCGAAACTACTGTCTAGCTAATGAAAAACTTTATGAAGTACTGTTTACTGCAGGTTTACAGAAAACCACTTCTTTTCAATTAATCTTTCATCAGATGTGGGTATCACTGGACACACAAGTGTTTTTGCCCATCCCTAATTGCCCTTGAGCAGAGAGACCTGTTAGGTGTTTTTTTTTTAATTTATTCCCTGGATGTAGGTGTTGCTAGCTGGGCCAACATTTTATGCCCATCCCTAGTTGTCCCTTCAGAAGGTGGGTAAAAAGTGAGGTCTGCAGATGCTGGAGATCATCTTCAGAAGGTGGGGGTGAGTTCCTTCTTGAACTGCTGCAGTCCGTGTGCTGTGGGTTGACCCACAATGGCCTCAGGGAGGGAATTCCAGGATTGTAACCCAGCGACACTGAAGGAACATCAACATAAGGTTGGCATGGTGGCTTAGTGGTTAGCACCTCGGCCTCACAGGGTCAGAGACCCGTGTTCGATTGCACCCTCGGGTGACTGTGTGGAGTTTGCATGTTTCCATGTGTCTGCCTGGATTTCCTCCAAGTTCCATGATTTCCTCCCACAGTCCATAGATGTGCAGGTGAGGAGGATTGGCCACTTGTCGGACTTGTCCTACCTGCCTATCTCCTTTTCCACCTATCCACTCCACCCTCTCCTCCCTGACCTGTCATCTTCATCCCCTCTCCCACTCACCCATTGTACTCTATGCTACTTTCTGCCCACCCCCACCCTCCTCTAGCTTATTACGCTACGCTTCAGGCTCACTGCCTTTAATCCTGATGAAGGGCTTTTGCCTGAAACATCAATTTCACTGCTCCTTGGATGCTGCCTGAACTGCTGTACTCTTCCAGCACCACTGATCCAGAATCTTGTTTCCAGCATCTGCAGTCATTGTTTTTAGCCCATTTTAAATTACCCCTGGGTGTCCAGGGATGTGTAGGCTAGATGGATTAGCCTTGGAAAATGTGGGCTGTTGGGGATAAAGTGATAGGCTGGGATTGGGTGGGATGCTCATTAGAGGGTCAGTGCGGACTCAAAGGGCTGGACTGGATTCTCTATTTCCAAGTGAGGATGGTGATTGGCTTGGATGGGAACTTGTAGGGGGGGGGGGTGTTCCCTTATTGCTGCTGCTCCTTTCCTTCTAGGTGAAATCAAGGGGTTTGGAAGGAGCAGTTGAAGGATCTTGTAAATGTACACACTGCTGCTACGGAGTATCGGTGATGGAGAGTGTGGGTGCGTATGGATGATTTGAGAGGGAGATTAAGAGTCAAGCACATTGCTGTGGGTTAAAGTCGCATGTAGGTCAGCCCATATAAGAAAGGCAGAATTTGTTCCCTAAAAGGCATTCTTGAAGCTGGTGGGTTTTCATAACAATGGTTTTGTATTCATCGTTTTAATTCCGGAGTGCTTTGGTGCAGTGGGATCTAGGTGTCCTTGTATATGAATGGCAGAACATCAGTGTGCAGGCATGGTAGGTATTTATTGCTATGTTTAAAATTAAAGTAAGGAAGTGTTGCTGAATTAGTGAACTAGACATTGCTGAGACCATAATCGAAGAGTGTGGTGCTGGAAAAGCACAGCTGGTCAGGCAGCATCCGAGGAGGAGGAAACTTGACATTTTGAGCATAAGCTGGAGGAAGAACGCCTCATCATCCACTTTGGGATTCTCTAACCACATGGGATCAATGAAGATTTCACCAGTTTCCTCATTTCCCCTCCCCCTACCTTATCCCAGATCCAACCTTCAACTTGGCACTGCCCTCTTGAACTGTCCTATCTGTCCATTTTCCTTCCCTCCTCTCTGACCTATCACCATCACCCCCTCCACCTTCATCTCCCTATCACACTCTCAGCTACCTACCCCCAGCCCCACCCCCCTCCCATTTATCTCTCAGCCCCTTTGGGCCGCCCTCTCATTCCTGCTGAAGAGCTTATGCTTGGAACGTCAACTCTCTTGCTCCTCAGATGCTGCCTGACCTGCTGTGCTTTTTCAGCACCACACTCTTCGACTCTGATCTCCAGCATTTGCGGTCCTCACTTTCTCCATTGGTTAGACCACACCTGGAGTATTGCATACAGTTACGGTCCCCTTACTTGAGGAGGGATATAGTTGCATTGGAGGCAGGTCGGAGGAGGATCACTACTTGATTGCAGAGATGAGGGAGTTTGTCTTATGGAGAGAGATTGAGTAGTTCAGGCACATAGTCTCTGGAGTTTAGAAGAATAAGAGATGTTAAGATGCTAAAGGGAATTGGCAAAGTAGATGGAGTGAGCATGTTTCCTCCTGTGGGACAATTTAGAGCGAGGTCACAGTTTTAGGATAAGGGGGAGCTGATTTAAAACAGACATGAGGAGAAATTACTTTTCACAATGGGTTGTGAATGTGTGGAATTCACTCCCCCACAGTGCGTTGGACGCTGGGACATGGAGTAAATTTAAGGAGAAGTTAGACAGATTTTTAATTACTAACAGATTTAAAGGTTACAGAGGGCGGGCAGGGAAGTGGAGTTGAGGCTGAGATGAGATCAGCCACGATAGTATTGGATGGTGAAGCAGGCTGGAGGGGCTGAATAGCCTCCTCCTGCTCCCAGTTCTTATTTGAATTATATTAGGATTGTCACATGCACTCAGGTACAGGAGTTCAGTGATAAGTGAACAAAGTCACCATCTTAAAATACAAACTACAAAACCAGAATTTTTAAAAAAGAGGAGAAATAAAAGGACCAGAGCCAAAAGAGCAGGAAATGTCCAAATTTTAAAGTTTTATCCCTCTGTGTTCAGTCAGCCTCCTGCTATTCCTGATGAAGGGCTTTTGCCCGAAACGTTGATTTTCCTGCTCCTCGGATGCTGCCTGATCTGCTGTGATTTTCAGCACCACTCTGATCTAAACTG
The DNA here is from genome assembly GCF_020745735.1 of Hemiscyllium ocellatum. Classification (NCBI taxonomy): domain Eukaryota; kingdom Metazoa; phylum Chordata; class Chondrichthyes; order Orectolobiformes; family Hemiscylliidae; genus Hemiscyllium; species Hemiscyllium ocellatum. Next base: position 8,571,119 of record NC_083414.1, read on the forward strand.
CTGGGGTATGGTCTATTCTGCTTCCGCCGCTGCTACCTCCAATCACCAGGGGGAGCCACCTCTGTCGCTGCCAACGTCACACGTGTTCAGGAGGCCGGGCCCACCCTTGCCCTGCCAAAGACGCTGAAAAGGCTTGTAAAGAGTGTTGTGATTGGAAGCAAGGCCATGAGATATCACTGAGTAGGAGATCCTCGGTTGGGGATGTTAACCTGAGCCAATCAGGGAGCCCAGGCTGGCAGAGATAAACAGGAGATTCAGAAGTCGAAGGGAGGCGTGGGAATATTGCTGTAATGTTAGTCCAGAGACGCAGGGAATGTTCTGGCTACATGGGTTCGAATCCCACCACAGCAGATAGTAAATTCAATAAAAAATATCTGGAATTAAGAATCTAATAATTACTATAAATCCATTGCCAAATGTCAGAAAAATCCTTCTGGTTTGCTAGGGAAGGAAACTGCCGTCCTTACCTGGTCTGACCAAATGTGACTCCAGACCCACAGCAATACGGTTAACTCTTAACTACCCTCTGGGCAATTAGGGATGGGCAATAAATACTGGCCTGGCCCTCACTGAATAAAAAAATGCTTTCGTCAGTCTTGTAATTGACTCTGAGCTGATTGGTTAGAGCCCATGCCCTGTGCACACGTCGATAAAGGGTGACTTGCTGATGGGATACCCTTCCTCTGTGCAGTTATTGCAAAGAGAAAAATAGCAAAAGAAGACAGCAAAACTAAAAAGAATAAAATAGATACAAAGAAAGCAGATTGAAGTGAACGAGGTCCCAGCCAGTACTGCTATCTCATCGCCATCTTGAACCTATGAACATAAACCTCTGAGTTGTCAGACCAATCCCACAATGCCGTTCCCTCCCTCATTTGTCCTCCACCAATTTAACCAAACAGCAATCAGATTTATCAGTGTTGGTTGGGGGGCATACACAGGGGAGAGCAACTCCTCCTCTTCACCACTACGGGATCTTTCATCTTCACCTGACAGGGATGATGCAATATTGGATTAACATCTTTTCCAAAAGGTGGTTCCTCTGACAGTGTCGTGGCCCCCCAGTACTGCATCAGAGTTGGACCTGAAATCTCCACACGGGGAACTGAAAACACAGACAGAGGAACAGGCAGGTTGTCACTGTGTGATGTTTAATGTAGTTGTTCCTCCTCCATGCTCCCTGCACATTACTGAGAGAATAACATTGGCAATTGTTATGAAAAATTATCCTGCCTAGATATCCTTTTACATCTCCTCACCCCATGTTTTCCCAGCTGAAGGGAGATCACGTGATAAGCTTGCAACAGAAAGTAGATGAAAAGGGAAAAAAGCATTAAGAAAATACACAGTTGTCTGTTGCTGGGGATTTGGTGCGCTTCTCATTAGTTCATGAGCAAGACAATTTCATTGTCTTTTTCTTTGCAGTTATTTGCTTGTCAATCTCATCTATTCAAAAACCATCCAACCATTTATCTCAGTCTAGCTAGGCTGATTTAGTTATGACTGTCATTGAAGGTGAGGTAATTTTCAAAGTAAGAAATGACTGGGAATTAAGATTGGAATGAGATTGAGAGCATCGGCTGCTGATGTTACAGCTGCTGGTGAGATCGGTTTGCCCTTTTATATTTCCTTTTTATTCCTGATGTGTGAATATATTCACCAAGGCAGGGATGATAGGCTGTCCTTAAATACCTCCCAAAATGGTGCTGTGTTTATCGTATTTTCAAACAACCAAGAAACCACTAGGTGAAGTTGTTTGTTTGGGATCACTGAATGGCTTGTTTTATTTTTTATTCATTACTGGCACATAGCCATCATTCCTGATGAAGGGCTTATGCCCAAAATGTCAATTCTCCTGCTCCTCAGATGCTGCCTAACCTGCTGTTTTTTCCAGCTCCACACTCTCAGCACGTAGCCCTCACTGGAAAAGCACAGCCAATCAGGCAGCATCCGAGGAGCAGGAGAGTCGACGTTTCGAGCATAAGCCCTTCATTAGGAATGGGCCCTCCTGGCTGTATGATTCTGTGATTTAATCACTTTGCTGTGTGTCTGGAGTCACATGTAGGACCAGACCACGCTGGATAAGGATAGCAGGTATTCTTCCCTCAACGGGCATTCATGAACCAGATCAATGTTGTGATTCTTATTCAGGAGTTTACCATTTTATTCCGGTTTTATTCACTGAGATTTAAGTTTGCTATGGTAATCTGTGAAGCCATGTCTCCAGAGAGTTAGCCCAGGACACTGGTGCATTCTTCATCCCCATCTTCCCATTGAGAGTCACAGAGTCATAGAGGTCTACAACACTGATAAAGGCCCTTTAGGCTATAGAATCATGCCAAATAAAAACAACCATCTAAATATTCCAAACTTATTTCATGGTATGAAGTTAATCATAGTTTATAAATACTTAGAGTCATAGCGTCATACAGCATGGAAACAGACTCTTTGATCCAACTCGCCCTTACTGACCAAGTTTCCCAAACTAGTCCCATTTGCCTGCATTTGGCCCCTATCCCTCTAAACCTTTCCTATTCATGTACCTGTCTAAATGTCCTTTAAATGTTGTAACTGTATCTGCATTTACCACTTCCTGTGCGAGGTCATTCCACATGCGGACACTGTCTGTGTTTGTGATTTTTGAGAAGATTTGGAGCTCAGGTTGAGGTTCAGGTTGTAAGTTTGCTCACTCAGCTGGGAGGTTTGTTCTCAGATAGTTCGACACCATACTATGTAGCATATCAGTGAGTCTCCGGTGAAGCGTTGGTGGTATGTCCCACTTTCTATTTGTGTGTCGTGATCTGTTACAGTCGGTGATATCATTTCCGGTTTGTTTTCTCAGAGGTAAGTAAATGGGGTCCAAATTGATGTGTTTATTGTTGGAGTCCTGTGCATGTCTCTGTTTAGCCTGTGCTGAAAATGTGTTGCTGGAAAAGCGCAACAGGTCAGGCAGCATCCAAGGAACAGGAGATTTGACGTTTCGGGCATAAGCCCTTCTTTAGGAAGGATACTGCCTGACCTGCTGCGCTTTTCCAGCAACACATTTTCAGCTCTGATCTTCAGCATCTGCAGACCTCACTTTCTCCTCTGTTTAGCCTGTCCCAGGATGGATGTGTTGTCCCAGGTGTCCTTCTTCGTATGTGTCTGAGGATACCAGTGATAGTTGTTTGGACACCACATCGACTGGGTGTCACTGGTTCAGCCCATTGAGTCTACACCAACCCTCCGAAGAGCATCCCAATGCCAATTGCCAGAAAAAACAATCTGGTTCATTGATGTCCGTCAGGGAAGGAAACCGCCAACTTCACCTGGTCTCGCCTACATGTGACTCCAGACTCACAGTAACTGACTCTGAACTGCCATCTGAAATTGCCTGAAAAGCTACTCAATTCAAGGGCAGCTGAGGACAGGCTATAAATACTGGCCAGCAACACCCACACCACAGGTATGGTGTGGGAGGAATTACGTGAGCTATATTCACTGGCACAAGAAGCTTTTTCTCATACTGTAACTACAGAAGGCAGTCTGAATAAAGCACAAGGGCAGCCATTCCTGAATGCATTGTGAATTATTCTGGTTATCATGTCACAGAAATCCAGTCAATGGAAACAGTCCAGGAAACAACAAGCAAGCAACCAAACTCAAGGGAGCTATAAGGTTAAGTTGAAGAGCGTTGTTAGAATAAAGTATTCTCGGGGGAGAGATTATTCAAGACTGCTAAGGGGCTAAATAAATTGAACTTAAGCAAGATGTTGAGATTGTTTTGAAATGGAATAAACTTGGAAGGAGGAAGGTAGTTTAAATTTAATTACTGATGATGAACACGTGGTATGAACTGTTTGTGGGGTGTTGGGTGAGTGACAATGGGAATCAATTTAAGGAAGAATTAGGCAAATATTGGAGGGTTGAGTGACAGGGATTTGTGAGGATGCTCAGAAAGCCGGGACGCTATTCCCTGGTGCGGTAATTTCATATCCCCTAATGACAAAGCTGCTTGGGGCAACTTGCATAATTCCACACTGACAGATGAGTTGTTCTCAACTCAGCACCTTTGCCCATTAGCAACTCACTGAGTTACAATTCCTATTTTTGCTTGAGTTTAATTATTTATCCTCATGTAGCATATGTCAAAGAAATGAAAGATGATGAGGTGAGATGAGAAATGCTTTGAGGGTTTGTTGACAATATTAAAATTGGGAGAAGCAGCATATCACACAGTGAAAGAAAGCCACTCCAATATCGCCGATTTAGTTTCAATCAATACCTTCACAGTTCAGGGAGATAGTGGTGGACTAGTAATGTCACTGGACTCATAATCCAGAGACCCCACAGCAGCTTTGTAGAAGGGGGTGCAGTTTGACTTCAATTAATAAAATGTAGAATGTAAAACTAATCCCAGTAATTGTGACCATCTAGTCCCCACTGATTACTGTAAAAATCCATTCGGTTCATTAGTATCCTTTAGGGACGGAAATCTACCATTCTTACCTGGTCTGGCCTATACGGAATCCCGGAAGTGTTGGGAAAAGCCCATTAAATCAGCACCAACCCTCTGAAGACCATCTCACACAGACACAACCCTACTGTCATGTCACCTTAACCCTAAATTTCCCATGGCTAACCCACATATTCCTGGACTCTACAGGGCAATTTGGCACAGCCAATCCACCTGAAGTGCACGTCTTTGGACTTTGGGAGGAAGCCCACACACAGACACGGGGAGAATGTGCAAACTCCACACAGACGGTCACCCAAGGCTGGAATTGATCCAGGGTCTCTGGCGCTGTGAGGCAGCAGTACTGACCACTGAGCCCCTGCACCTTCCCAACATGCAGTTGACATTTAACTACCCTCTAGTCAATAAATGCTAGTTTGACCACTGACACCTACATTTCATGAACAAAAGAATATTAGAAACAGGAGCAGGAGTAGGCCATCTAGCCCCTCGAGTCTGCTCTACCATTCAATAAGAACATGGCTGATCTTTTCATGGACTCAGCTCCACTTACCTGCCTGCTCACCATATCCCTTTATTCCTTTATTGGTCAAAAATCTATCTTTGCATTAAAAGCATTTAATAAGGTAGCCTCAATCGCTTCACTGGACAGGGAATTCCACAGATCCACAACCCTTTGGGATTTCTTAAACAAAAATGTCAGTTAAGGATTTGTATTTCTCAATGAGATCACTCCTTATTCTTCTAAATCTGAGATAATACAGGGTCAGACTCCGTAATTTCTCCTTGTGTATTAATCCCATCATCCCGAGAATAAGTCTGGTGAATCTGCATTGCAGTTACAGCCTGCATTATTCTGTGGTGATTAATGATTAAATTATAGTCACATTATGTACAGAAAGAGCAATAAACTGAGGGGGGGATGGGTTTAAAAGGCGGCAAAAAAAAGAGGAAAAGGTAAGAAATCTTTAAAATCTCAATGAACAGTTAACTACCTCAATAAATGAGAATTCTTGGTTTCAATTGGTGGGCGGCACGGTGGCACAGTGGTTAGCACTGCTGTCTCACAGCGTCTGAGACCCGGGTTCAGTTCCTGACTCAGGCGACTGACTGTGTGGAGTTTGCACGTTCTCCCCGTGTCTGCGTGGGTTTCCTCCGGGTGCTCCGGTTTCCTCCCACAGTCACAAAGATGTGCGGGTCAGGTGAATTGGCCATGCTAAATTGCTCGTAGTGTTAGGTAAGGGGTAAATGTAGGGGTATGGGTGGGTGGCGCTTCGGCGTGTCAGTGTGGACTTGTTGGGCCGAAGGGCCTGTTTCCACACTGTAAGTAATCTAATCAATTGTACCTTTTCTTGAGATTAACAGGCATTAACCATGATCACGTTGTTAAATGAAGCATATACTCTTAAATACCCTATTTAATTGCCTGCAGTGAGTTTTACAGGCAATTAATCTAAAAATTCAACAAGTTCTTCAAGTTATTGAGGAGACTGCAACAAGCAATCTTTTCAACAAAGTGAAAGTGAAACAAGTTATTTGAAATTCAATACTTGCTTAAAATGTTTAGAATCCCTACAGTGTGGAAACAGGCCGTTTGGCCCAACAAGTCCACACCGACCCGCATCCCAACCACTTTCATCCTACCCCAGTAACCCAGTATTTCCCATGACTAAACCACTTGACCTGCACATGCCTGAACGCAAGGAGTATTTTAGCATGGCCAATCCACTGTAACCTGCACATCTTTAGATTGTGTGAGGAAACTGGAGCGCCTAACGGAAACCCACGCAGACACGGGGACAGCGTGCAAAGTCCACACAGACAGCCGCCTATTTCTCTGAATCTCCTCAAACTGTTGGCCATTTTCTGCTTTGAGAATTCTATGTGGCATTGAAATATTGTTATTTTACTCCACAAATGGGAAGAATATTAAGGCAGTGGGAAAGAAGCAGAAATGATTTACAAGATTGATTTCAAGGATAAGAATGTGTTGTGTAGTCATAGAAATGAACAGCTCAGAAACAAATCTGTCAGTCCAACCTGTCCATGCTGACCAGATATCCTAAATTAATCTACTTCCATTTGCCAGCACTTGGCCCATATCCCCCAAACCCTTCCTATTCATATACCCATCCAGATGCCTTTTAAATGCTGTTATGGTGCCAGCCCCCACCATTTCCTCTGGCAGCTCATTCCATACATGCACCACTCGCTTCATGAAAAGGTGGCCCTTAGGTCCCTTTTAAATCTTTCCCCTCTCACCTTAAGCCTGTGCCCTTTAATTTTGGACTCTCCTACACCAGGGAAAAGGACTTGTCTATTCCCCCTATCCATGCCCCTTCTGATCTCATAAACCTCTATAACGTCACCGCTCAGCCTCTGGCACTCCAGGGAAAACAGCCCCAGCCTACTCAGCCTCTCCCTATAGCTTAATACCACCCCCCCCCAACCTTGGCAACATCCTTGTAAATCTTTTCTGAACTCTTTCAAGTTTAACAATATCTTTTCTGTAGCAGGAAGACCAGAATTGAATACAGTATTCCAAAAGTGGTCTCACCAATGTCCTGTCCAACTGCAACATGAACCTCCAAACTCTTTTATTCAATGCCCTGACCAATAGATAGAACATGGAATTTGGAATGTCGAACAGTACAGGAACAGGCCCTTCGGTCCACCATGTCTGTGCTGACCGTGATGACACTCTATAACAATCCCATCTGCCTCCATGTGATCCTCAACCTTCCATTCTCTGTCTGTTCATTTGTCCAAGTGTCTTAAATATTGCTAATGTCTCTGTTTCTCCTGCTTCCTCTGACAAAACCTTCCAGACATCTGTAAAAGGCTTTCCTAACACGTCCCCTTTAAATATCTTCCTCCTCATTGTAAACTTATGGCCCTTAGCACTTGACATTTCCAATCTGGGATAAAGACTCCAACTATCCACCCTACCTATGCATCTTGTAATGTTATGTATTTTGATCAGGTCGCTCTTTAATCACCATTGCTCTTGCAAAAACAATCTAAGTTTGTCCATCCTCTGCTTCTCGCTGTAGTTTGGAACAGCTGGAATTATTCCTTGTTGGGAAGAGAAGGTTGAGAAGAAATTTCAATTTTAAGGCCATGAGAGATAGGAGCAGAAGTAGACCATTCAGCCCATTGAGGCCATTCTAGTTTTCAATGAGGTCTTGGTTGGTCTGATAACCTTCAACTCCACTTTCCCACCTTATCCCCTTAGCCCTTAATTCCATTAAAAATCTGTTTCTCTCAACCTTGACTATACCTAACAATCCAACCTCTACACGTGGGTTTCCTCCGGGTGCTCCGGTTTCCTCCCACAGTCCAAAGATGTGCGGGTCAGGTGAATTGGCCATGCTAAATTACCCTTAGTGTTAGGTAAGGGGTAAATGTAGGGGTAGGGGTAAGTTGGGCTTTGGCGGGTCGGTGTGGACTTGTTGGGCCGAAGGGCCTGTTTCCACACTGTAAGTAATCTAATCAGCTCTTTGTGGTGAAGGATTCCACAGATTCATTAGCCTCAGTGCTTTCAAAACCGTACAGGGCCTGGACGGAGTAGACAGGGAGAAAATGCAACCGATCATAGAAGGGGTGAGAACCAGAGGCTATTGCGGTAAATGACAAGGGAACTAACACTGAATGAGGAAATACTCTTTTGGGTACAGTGAATGGTTAGGATCTGAAATGCACAACCTCAGAGTGCAGTGGAAGCAGACTCAATTGCAACTTCCTAAGCTTCTACGTGATTCACCTTCAGGAGTCCGCATTCTGACTGAACCTGGTTACTGTCTGCAGACAGGCAGCTCATCAAAGTACACGGCTGAAAGTGTGTTGCTGGTTAAAGCATGGCAGGTTAGGCAGCATCCAAGGAATAGGAAATTCGACGTTTCGGGCATAAGCCCTTCATCAGGAATGAGAGAGAGTAGCCAAACAGGCTAAGATAAAAGGTAGGGAGGAGGGACTTGGGGGAGGGGCGATGGAGATGTGATAGGTGGAAGGAGGTCAAGGTGAGGGTGGTAGGCCGGAGTGGGGTGGGGGCGGAGAGGTCGGGAAGAAGATTGCAGGTTAGGAGGGCGGTGCTGAGTTGAGGGAACCGACTGAGACAAGGTGGGGGGAGGGGAAATGAGGAAACTGGAGAAATCTGAGTTCATCCCTTGTGGTTGGAGGGTTCCCAGGCGGAAGATGAGGCGCTCCTCCTCCAGCCGTCGTGTTGTTGTGTTCTGCCGGTGGAGGAGTCCAAGGACCTGCATGTCCTCGGTGGAGTGGGAGGGAGAGTTAAAGTGTTGAGCCACGGGGTGGTTGGGTTGGTTGGTCCGGGCGTCCCAGAGGTGTTCTCTAAAGCGTTCCGCAAGTAAGCGGCCTGTCTCTCCAATATAGAGGAGGCCACATCGGGTACAGCGGCGAGCCGACCTTTCTGAACGGCAAATATAGGTCACATGTCGAGGAATGACTGAAATGTATAATTACACTCAGAGATATCCACAGAGATAATTATCTGAACAGAGCTGGTAAACCAGGAGAAAATACCAGGAGTGAGGCCAGCTGAGCTGCTCTTGCATGGGGTAGATGGGCAGAAAGGCCTGATGAAGTGCAGGCTCGGTAAGTCTTAGAATTAGAGGGGGTCAATTCAGAACAGAAATGCGGAGACATTTCTTCAGCCAGAGAGTGGTGGGCCTGTGGAATTCATTGCTGCAGAGTGCAGTGGGGGGCCGGAATGCTAAATGTCTTCAAGGTAGAGATTGATAAAGTCTTGATGTCACAAGGAATTAAGGGCTACGGGGAGAATGCTGGTAAGTGGAGTTGAAATGCCCATCAGCCATAATTGAATGGCGAAGTGGACTCGATGGGCCGAATGGCCTTACGTCCACTCCTATGTCTTACGGTCTTATGGTCTTCAGTCTGACCCATAGCTGAGAGGTGCTGTGCTGGGGTGTGGGGTAGAGAGGGTGAGGACAATTGGCAGTGAGTGGAAGGCTAGATTCTCTTAGAATCATGTGCATTTGAATGGAGGCGGGTCTCCAAGGGCTGGACTTGTGGGATGCTTCAGAGAAATAGATGGAGCGAGTGGAGCTCTGTGCAAGGTAGAGCCGTCAACAACGATGCTAAGCTGAGGGGTAAGTTGTCCCTCTGCAAAGATGGTATTTAACATCAACAACGGAACGGTCCATTATCTTTTGAGTCGGAAGAGTTCGCTCAGATTGATACCTGACATTTATCAGTTGCTGACCTGATCTTTACGAGAGAAAGAGGTAGGTGGAGGGGGAGGGGTGGGAGTGCTTGGGTGGAGAGGGAAAGATAATGATGACAGAAAGGCTGGTTGAAATGTCGGTTCCAGCAGCTTACAGCATTTGCTATATGCGCTTCATTGTCTAATTCCCTTCGGTTCAAATGCCAATTTTCTGCTATCCTGACATGCTTGCCTACGAACAGTTAATGCTAATGAACTCCAGGAAACGATTTGCACAATTACTGAGCTTAAACGGTTCAGAATTAAGTTGTAAGTGGCCGTATGATGCATCTTCAGGAGTCTTCATTCCGATTGAAACAGGTTACAACGCCGACCTTTCTGCACGGCAAATATAGGCCACGTGTCGAGGAATGACTAAAATGTATAATTACGCGTAGAGATATCCACAGAGATGAAACCCTAGTGTCTGTTGCACAGTGGGATGTGGCGCCTTATCTGTTAGGTGCAAGGTAGGAGGATAAATGAACAGATTGAAATCGCACAGGCTTGAAACCGAGTCTGACATTTACTTCAGGATTATAGAAACGAAGTAAAAACCCAGAAATGTCGCAGTGGAGAAATGTAAATCAATGAAAGAAACACTCTAATTAATCTGAACCCCTTTAGCTCGCGATGAAATACAAACATTCAGTTACAACTTAATCAGACAACCACTAAGATAATTGGCGCTGACGTAAGTGGAAGACGTAAATGGTCAGAAGGAATATCAATAAAAGATTTGTAAATTGATATGACCTTGTGGCATAAGCAAGGTTACCCAGTAATATTGATCAAATTGCAAATACAGTATTTTTTCCCCTTTTCCTGAACTAATATAGACTATGAGTAATTTAGTTGGTATAGCCAGAGATGTACAGATTATAACAAGGTCAGCTAGGTGGACGTCATCGAATATGAGTTCCCTGAGTGGGGCTGTTGATCTTGTCCAATCAGGGAGCCCTGGCTGACAGCTATAAACAGGAGTGTCAGAGGTTCTGTTCACTCTGAGGGAGCTGGCTCTGGGGGAGGTGGATCAGTGTCAAGGATTCTCCACATGTAAATCCAGAGTGACTTGGTGACTGGAGACAGCCTCTGTGGAGTTATTTCAGGGGGAATGTGGGCCAATGGACTACATTACGAGTTGGTCATATTGCTGTCATACTTCCTCATCCAATCACCCCTCCACTCCCAGCCCTAGTCGTTGTACCCATTGAAACCCAAGCCAGCAGTAGGGAGTTAAGGGCCAATTAAGACTAATTCTCAGTGGATTTTAGTCAGCCTCTGATACCCACCAGGCCACAGGAACTAGGCCGCAGCCAGGAGATGGTGTCCTGATTGCAGACTGAGGGGGGCAGATCTCCAGTAAGGGCCTCTACAACTGTCTGTCCACAGCTACAGCACAAGGTCAGACTCTGGAGTCCCCACCCTGGCCTAGGGACATTTATTAGTTTAAAACTTTCCCAATTTGATGAAAGCTTATCACTGAGTTGAAGATAGAGTCACTGTGAGGCTGTGAGTTCAAATCCCACCACATCATCATGCAGTGACTGTACCCACCGCTACTCTCATGCAGTGTCTGTACGCACTGTTACTCCCATGCATTCAGTGTGTCCACTGTGTAATAAATGTGCCCACAACTGGCATCCTCTTAAAATGCAAGGCAAACTCCTCACCATTTTCATTCACATTGCAACTGTCATCAATGGTAGCAATGTGAGCTTTCTGAGATCTGTTGCTACAATTCCTTGTTGAAATATTAGTCCATGCGGCTTACTATTATCAACGTGAAGGAGAAACTATACAGGAGCCTTTGACAGAAGAGGAACATTCTTATGTGTCAGGAAGTAGTTTACTAACAAGACAACAGGTGACATTAGCTTAAGATTAGTTAACTGTATTGCACAAGGTAAGGAGATAAAATGATCCGCTGACAGAAAGTAACTCGAGTGATGCTTTTATGTTAAGTCACTTTAAGAATGCATAACTCCCTGTGATTGATTGTCATATTTTATGCAGGAGCCTCATTGATGGAGCAATGTTTCAGTTCATGTTAACTCTTTCTAGTCAACTGTCTTACACAACAGTATTGCCTAGTCTGGTCTACCTGTGACACCAGACCCACAGCAATGTGGTTGTCTCTTAACTTGGGCAATTAGGGATGGGCAATAAATGCTGGTCTTGCCAGTGACACCCTCATCCTTGTGTCTATACCAATAATAACCACCTTCTGCCTTGCCAGCAGTGACAGACTGGTGCAGCTTCTCAGATGAAAGGGGCTCCTTTGATGCTGTAGGTTTGAGAGCTCCTTAATCCAACAGTGAGCTCTTCATCCCATCACCCATTCACCGACTTGGCAAAAGTCACTGCATTTGTGATTGTGAACGTCTATGTTGTGACCTCTATTTGAACCTTACATTGGGGTCTGGACTCCAAAACCAAAATCTTGCTTGGTTTTGATTGACAGAGATTCATTGCTTGATTAAATTCTGCATCTGCCAGGATGGTGGAATGTGTAGTCAATGGAGCCTGGTGTTTTTGCTCTGTAATTCCTGTATTCCTGCATCTAAAATACCCCCTTCCTAATTGCCCTGCTCTCCTTTCTTATGGGGTGTATGACAAGCCATGACATGTGATTGATGACTATACTCCACCTCCAGCCCCTTTGTTACCATTCATTCTCCTACCTCCATGTTATCAATAGCACAGTGGCTTCATGGTTAGCACCACAGCCTCACCGCACCAGGGTCCCAGGTTCAATTCCAGCCTTGGACAGACTATCTGTGTGGAGTTTGCACATTCTTCCTGTGTCTGTGTGGGTTTCCTCCCCCAGTCCAAAGATGTGCAGGTCAGGTGAATTGGCCATGCTAAATTGCCCTTAGTGTTAGGTGCATTAGTCAGAGGGAAATGGGTCTGGGTGGGTTACTCTTTGGAGGGTCAGTGTAGACTGGTTGGGCCAAAGGGACTGTTTCCAAACTGTAGGGAATCTAATCTAATAAAATTAATGCGGTTACTTCCTCTCAACTGTCCTCCTGTGTTCTTCCTAAACTCTAAAATTCTTCCTCTACTCCTGACTCTCGTGGTTTCACAATGTCTCTTCATATTTAAATCGTTACACCCTCGGACTATGTTTTCATCTCCGAAAGTCATGAAATAGCTAAAACTCAAATGGGGTGTGGTTGCAGGGTTGGGGATGTGTATATGGTCATTAATCCCTCCCACTCGGGACAGAAGGAAGGAGGCACATCATGAATAATACATGTGGAGTGTTACTGTATGGCTGAAGTGAAAGTCAAATGTGGTCAATCTTGATCTTAAACAACTAGCAAAACTGATGTCATTTACAAAACTCCGTGCAAGAACTGTAACAAACGCTACATGGGACAAACAGGCAAAAAACTAGCCACCAGGATACATGAACATCAACTAGCCACAAAACGACATGACCCTCTCTCACTAATATCCTTACATACAGATGAGGAAAGACACCACTTCGACTGGGACAACACATCCATCCTAGGACAATCCAATCAGAGACACGCACGAGAATTCCTAGAAGCATAGCATTCCAATTCTATCAACAAACACATCCAGTTAGACACTATCTACCAACTCCTGAGAAAAGGAACAGGAAGTGACTTCACCACAAGAAGTAACATCACCACAGGAAATGACATCACCAACCCAAAAAAACCCAAACATATAAATAGAAAGCAGGAATTTTAAGCACTGCTTTACCTGAGGCCCACTGAAGATGTTACCTAGTCAGGTAACAAAACATCTGGAAATGAACCTTCCAGGTCAGCAAGCAAACCACATTTAAAACCTTGGCCTGAGCTACAAATCCTCTCAAAACTCGCTTAAACTATAGGTCTGTAAAAAGTTAAAAATCACACAACACCAGGTTATAGTCCAACAGGTTTAATTGGAAGCACTAGTTTTCGGAGCGATGCTCCTTCATCAGGTGGTTGTGGAGTAGACAATTGCAAGACACAGAATTTATAGCAAATGTTTACAGTGTGATATCACTGAAATGGTATATTGAAAAAGATCTGGATTGTTTGTTAAGTCTCTTTTAGAATTACCATGTTGGTTTTAGTTCTTTCATATGTAAATGCCAGAACTTTTTTTTAAAAAGTTACGTTCTCAAGTGAACTTTAACAATAGGTGCCATGTCAGCTCTAATAATGCATTGAAGGTGTGAGGTTAAAGTCTGTCTTTCTGTGCCCCAATGTTCAGACTGATTCTAATCTAAAAATAAAGGGACTTAGGGGATTTTATATGGATTCATGCAGTTTTTGTGCAAAATAATGTATAATTCTGCAAGTACAAATTCACCCCACAAAAGTGTGTGTGCGGTAGGGGTGTTTGAGTGTCTGTGAGAGAGTGTTTATGTGTGTGAGTGTAAGTGTAAAGAGATATAAGGTGTGTCTGTGTGTGTCTGTGTGTGTGTGTATGTGCGTGTGTGTGCGTGTGTGTGTGTGTCTGTGTGTGTGTCTGTGTGTGTGTCTGTGTCTGTGTAGTGCAGTGGGGTCATCTGTAGTGTGACATGAACCCAAGGTCCCGGTTGAGGCTATCCCCATGGGTACCAAACTTGGCTAACAGCCTCTGCTTGGTCACTTTGAGTTGTTGCCTATTCCGAAGTCCGCCTTGGAGGATGGTCATCCGAAGGTCCAAGGCCGAATGTCCCGGCCTGCTGAAGTGTTTCCCAACTGGGAGGGAACACTCCTGGCTGGTGATTGCTGTGCAGTGTCCATTCATTCGTTGCCATAGCCTCTGATTGGTCTCACCAATGCACCACGCTTCAGGGCATCCTTGCCTGCAGCGTATGAGATAGACAATGTTAGCCGAGTCATATAAGTACCTGCCGCGTACACAGTGGGTGGTGTTCCCACACTTAAAGGTGGAATCCATGTCGACACTCTGAAATGTCTTACCACGTCCACCGTGACAGGGTTGTATGGTGTTGTCAAATGAATCTTGGATGACCATTCTTGGGCAGACCTTGGTTCTGTATTCAGCTTTATTAAAACCCCCTTCATGCAGGCTGAATACACTGGGGCTGTTTTCCCTGCAGCATCAGAGGCTGAGGGGTGACCTTATTGAGGTCTATAAAATCTTGAGGGGCACAGATAGGATAAATGGACAAGATCTTTTCCCTGGGGTGGACGTGTCCAGAACTAGAGGGCAAAGGCTTAGGGTGAGAGGAATAAGCTTTAAAAGAGACCTGAGGGGCAACTTTTTCCCACAGAGGGTGGTGCGTGTATAGAATGAACTGCCAGAGGAAATGGTGTAGGCTGGTACAATTGCAACATTTAAGAGGCATCTGGATGGGTGAATGAATAGGAAGGATTTAGAGGGATATGGGCCAAATGCTGGCAAAGGGATTAGATTAGTTTAGGATATCTGGTCAGCGTGAACGTGGTGGTCTGAAGGATCTGTTTCTGTGCTGTACAGCTCTATGACTCTCAGCTACAGTTAGTGTAGAAATAAGGCACACAGTGACTAGATCACAAGATAGAAAGACCATTGGAGATGATTGCAGGTTGTAACGCCACTATCGTCCCAAAGGACCATTGGGCTGCTCCCTCATTTGAGAGAGATAACTGGATGGTGGTGTTCCTTAAGGGTCACCGTGCTTCAGGTGAGTCACAGGGGTTCAGATGTCAGGGCCTTCATGGTAACCTCATGTGATATGGGAATTCAACCACGCTGTGGGTGTTTACCCTGTCTCAGAGAGCAGCCTTCCCCATCACCCATAGCAAAAGGGAAATCATTGCAGAAACTATAAATAACTACATAAGCTCAAAAAGGTAGATGTATTGGCTAACTAACATTGTACACAGTTCCATCATAACCTCCTCAGTCTTGTATTTAATGATTTGACCAATAAAGATATAATAATGGTCTATTTAACAATCTTACTGACTTCCCCTGAGCATTTAAGCATCTATGGACCAAGATCCCTCTGATCCTTTGTACATTCTAGGGTCCGACCATTCAATATGGATTCCCTTGCCTTTTTGGTCCTCTCACAATGCTGTGTATATTGTTAGTTGGGCCACTGTTGGTATACTGTGTGCAGCCCCTCTCATTATATGATACAAAAGATGTGATTACACTGGACAGGATGCAGATGAGATTCACCAGAATGCCCCCTGGGCTGAAGTGATTTAGCTGTGAATCTGTCTGAGCTAGGGACTGAGCAATTTGAACCAACAAGATTCAGAACTATGGAGAACCCAAGAGATCCCATTTAATCAAATGCAATTAACATAGAATGTTATTCTAATTCACTCGTGGAATTTGGGTGTCGCTGGCTGGGTCAGCATTTATTGCCCATCCCTTGTTGTTAAGAACATGGTGGTGAGTTGCCATCTTGAACCACTGCAGCCCATTGGTATAGGGAGACCCGCAATACAGCGCTATATTTCAAAGTCAGGATGGTGAGTTACTTGGAGGAGAACTTGCAGGGGGTGGTGTTCCCATGCACCTGCTGCCCTTGTCCTTTGAGATGGTAGTGTTCATCAGTTTAGAAGGTATTGTCAAAGGAGATTTGGTGCGTTTCCAAAGTGCATCTTATAGACAGTACACACTGCTGCTACCAAGTATCAGTGACCAGGGGAGTAAATGTTAAAGGTGTTAGATGGGGTTGAAAATGTGTTGCTGGTTAAAGCACGGCAGGTCAGGCAGCATCCAAGGAATAGGAAATTCGACGTTTCGGGCATAAGCCCTACATCAGGAATGAGGAGAGGGTGCCAGGTAGGCTAAGATAAAAGGTAGGGAGGAGGGACTTGGGGGAGGGGCGATGGAGATGTGATAGGTGGAAGAAGGTCAAGGTGAGGGTGATAGGCCGGAATGGGGTGGGGGCGGAGAGGTTAGGAAGAAGATTGCAGTTTAGGAGGGCGGTGCTGAGTTGAGGGAACCGACTGAGACAAGGTGGGGGGAGGGGAAATGAGGAAACTGGAGAAATCTGAGTTCATCCCTTGTGGTTGGAGGGTCATTTCAGTGAGTCTCTCTCTCACTGCACACCCCAGGTCATCTCCTCTGCACAGAAACTCTTCAGCCACGTTACCCTCCAACCTCAAGGGATGAACTCAGATTTCTCCAGTTTCCTCATTTCCCCTCCCCCCACCTTGTCTCAGTCGGTTCCCTCAACTCAGCACCGCCCTCCTAACCTGCAATCTTCTTCCTGACCTCTCCGCCCCCACCCCACTCCGGCCTATCACCCTCACCTTGACCTCCTTCCACTTATCACATCTCCATCGCCCCTCCCCCAAGCACCTCCTCCCTACCTTTTATCTTAGCCTGCCTGGCACCCTCTCCTCATTCCTGATGAAGGGCTTATGCCCGAAACGTTGAATTTCCTATTCCTTGGATGCTGCCTGACCTGCTGTGCTTTAACCAGCAACACATTTTCAACTGTGATCTCCAGCATCTGCAGACCTCATTTTTTACCCAAAGGTGTTAGATGGGGTGCAATCATTTAGGCTGGTTTTGTCCTGGATGGTCTTCAATGTTTTGAGTGACCCAGAAGCTGCAACCATCCAAGCAAGTGGAGGCCATTCCATTGCACTCCTGAATTGTACCTTGTAGATGATAGACAGGCAGAACTTCCAGCCAATGACCTACTCTTGTTGCCATAGTAAATGACTATTTCAGTGCAGTTTATGGTCAATGGTAACTCCAGGATATTGACAGAGTGGGTTTCAGTAATGTTAACACCATTGAAAGTTAAGGGATGTTGGTTCGATTGGTGATGGTCACAATCTGAAATTTGTATGGTGCGCATGTTACTTGCCACTTGTCAGCCCAAGCCTGGATATTGTCCAGATCTTGCTCCATTTGAATTTGAACTGCTTCAGGCTGTGAGGAGTCACAAGTAGTGCTCAATATTGTGCAATCGTCGGTGAACATCCCCATTTCTGACCTTATGGTGGAGGGAATGTCATTAATGACGCAACTGAAGACAGTTGGGCCAAGGACACTTCCCTGGGGAACTCCTGCAGAGATGTCCTGGATCTGAGATGACTGATCTCCAACAACCCAAGCCATCTTCCCATGTGTCAGGTATCACTCCAACCAACAAAGAGTTTGTGCCTGATACCCATTGATTCCAGTTTTGTGAGGGCTCCTTGATGCCACACTTGGTCTTGATGCCAAGGGCTGTCACTCTCACCTCCCCTCTGGAATTCAGCTCCTGTGTCCATGTTTGAGCCAAGGCTGTGATGAGGCCAGGAGCTGAGTGACCCTGGTGGAACCCATACTGGGCGACACTGAGCAGGTTATCGCTGAGCAGGTACTGCTTGACAGCACTACCGATGACACTTTCCATCACTTGTGTCCATGATGGGTCAAGAAAATCCTGATTGGCATAACAACGGCCATGATTGGGCACTGAAAAGAGTTAATTAGATAAGGGGCAGGATAAAAGACACGTAGCAGAGATGAAGCAGAGACCATGACACAAGAGACAAGGGGCAAACAGAAAGAAATCTGAAGATTGCAGACTAAAGTGGCAAAAGCAGTCTGAGTACAGTGAGTGTTAAACAGTAAATCACTGACTGAGCTTATTGTCATAGGTTGCATAAGATTTAATAGAGTTGTTTTGATTTTGTGTCAATAAAATAGTTTCCCAATTGAGTTTTGTTGTCATGGTTCTTTCTTCAAAACAGAGTAGAAGTGGGAAAGTGATACTCAAACCTGTTATGCGATGTTATTATTCATCTCTGGAGCCAGGCCAGACGCCAAACCAGGCCTCCTGGCTCAGAGATGGGGGCATTACCACTGCACTATGAGAACCCCTAAACAGATGGGTTTTATGATGCTGAGGAGTGACATGTGGAACTGAAGGGAAGGCCAAGGAATGGGTCGAGGGTGCGCGAAGATTGGAGGTGTCATTGCACATTAGGCAATGTGAATGATAATGTTGGAGAGTAGTGACAAGTGGTAGATGCAGATGGGTGTTAATAGCTGGGAAAGTTCAACTCTGACAGAAAGCCAAACATGAGATTGAATTACAGACCCTGAGAAGGCGAGGGTGAAGGGGAAATAGGAATTGGGGTAAAGGATGGGACCTCATGGTCTGAAGTTGTGGAATTCAATGCTGAGTCCAGAAAGCTGTGAGGCATGATGGGAAAATAAGGGGTTGCCCTGCCAGCTTTTGTTGGCCCTTGCAGGAAGACAGCAGTGGACCTCAGAACTCTGAGCCTCGGGGACAGGACGGTGCATGGAAGTGGCAAGCAACTAGAAGGGCAAGTCTCGCTTGTGCACTGACTTGGGTATTACACACAGCATCGGCCAGACTGGGTTTGGCTCTCTCACTGGAAATGAGGTCACATTGTGAGCAGTGGGCGCAGTGGATTGAATTCACAGGGGTACAGATCAATAACTCAAGCCTGCTCCACCATTCAGTAAGGTCATGGCTAATCGTTTTGTGGCCTCAGCTTCACTGAACTGCCTGCTCAACACAACCACAAATTTCTTTACTGTTCAGAAATCTATCAATCTTCACCTTAAAAACATGCAACAAGGTAGCCTCAACTGCTTCACTGGGCAGGGAATTCCACAGGTTCACAACCCTTTGGATAAAGTTCCTCCTCAACTCAGTCCTAAATCCGCTCCCCCTTATTTTGAAGGGCAGAGAGGACGTAGGAGAAATTGAACTTTTGTCAACAGCATAACATCTATCCCTTTTCCACCTCCCATCAGTTCCAAAGAAGAGTTGTATCAGACTCTAAACATTAATTCTGTTTCCCTTTCCCATAACTGCTGCCAGACCTTTCTCCAGCACTTTCTGTTTTTGGATCAGACCTCTAGCCTCTTCTGCATGTTTATTAAGAATGTTGTTTTCCCTTGAGAGATTATTGGACAGGAAAGTTGGTGGTGGAGTAGAGCTTCTGCCCCCAGGGTCTCATCCACTTCATCTGCTTTCCTTTTACTTTCTTTTCTGCTTTTTTCCTCTTGTCTGTTTTTTTTTCTCTTCTACTTTGTTTTACTGACTTCTTGGTGTTGAGCTCAGAGACAACATTGGCGTCAGGGAATAGGCCCAGCAACGTGGATTCGACTAGGCCTAGCAGCCCTGATGGGAGTAGGGGGAGGTGATGGGGAAGCAATGGCCTAGTGGTATTATCGCTGGATTGTTAACTCAGAGACCCAGATAATATTCTGGAAATCCCGCTACCACAGATGGTGGAGTCTGAACTCAATAAATATCTGGAATTGTGAGTCTAATGCTGAGCATGAATCCATTGACCATTGTCAGAAAATCCCATCTCGTTCACGAATGTCCTTTAGGAAAGGAAACCACCATCTTTAACTGGTCTGGCCTACATGCGACTCCAGATTCACAGATTGACTTGTAACTGCCCTCTGGGCAATTTGGGAAGGGCAATAAATGCTATCTAGCCAGTAATGCCCTTTTCACATGAATGAATAAAGGGGGCCCGGCAGCAATGACTGGAGTAGGTCCGGCAACAAGGCCTGGAGTAGGCTCAGCAACACGGACTGGATTGGGCCCTGCAGCAGGGACTGGAGTGGGCCCAGCAGCGGTGACTGGAGTGGGCTCTACAGCATGGGCTGGAGTGGGCACAGCAGCACAGACTGGAGTGGGCCCTACAACATGGACTGGAGTGGGACCTGTAGCACGGACTTGAGTGGGCCCAGCAGCAAGGACTGGAATGGGCCTAGCAGCATGGACTAGAGTAGGCCCAGTAGTGGGGACTGCAGTGGGCCCTGCAGTGGGGAATTGCAGTGGTTTCAGAGGTGAGTTTAGATTCCTAGCAGCTTCTTCATTGACGAGGCTGTCTTAGCACTGACTCATGGCTGCTGCAGTGTAGGTGAGTTGGGTTCCCGGTGCCGCCCATGTCCAGTGCAGATTCTTGGAGGTGGTGGCAGAGGCAGGTCTGGACCCAGTTTGTGACCCGGGAGCATCAGCAGCGATTTTGTTGGTGAGGGCAGGTCCAAAAGGGAGTCAGGGCGGTGGTGGGGTTGAATTTGGACAGGTCCTGGACCCTGTGGCATCACTGACATCCGCATTGGCGAGGTTCATTGAGGCAACAGTGAGGACTGCAGATGCTGGAAACCAGAGTTTAGATCAGAGTGGTGCTGGAAAAGCACCGCAGGTCAGGCAGCATCCGAGGAGCAGGAAGATCAACGTTTTGGGCAAAACCCCTTCATCAGACTTCAACGCGTACTCATCCTGGCGAGGGCGTGGTGGAGGTGAGATGGGTGACTTCTATTCCAGCCATGGCAGTGTGACATAGGGGATCTGTGCCTGGCTGCCAGTCCTCTGGCCAATGGAAAACTACTCAAGAAGAAGAACTTAATTCTTCTACTTTGTCATTGCTGGCAAAACACTCTCTGTCAAAGGTACCTTCTTCTTATAAAACATCTTTGCAGCAAAAAACTGAAAATGACCCAGAGAGATGTGCAGCTGAAAGAAGACAGACACAGACAAGGACAGCTGCTGTCTGGTTTTGAACATTAAGTTGCTGAAATTTTAATAGGGTCTTTTATTGGATCAGTATATTGTTATTGAGTTGGAGGTAGATAATAAACCTTTAAGGAGGCTTAGAGTTGGAGATGTTTAATGTTCATTTTTAGAGTTAAAGAATAACTTGATTTTTTTTCTTTAAATAGTGGATTTTGGGAGTTCTCTGTCACGCATACTCTAACAGACTAAGGCGCAAGGTGAGCTTTTCTGGGAGTTTGGTTTAATTAGCGGAAGGATTCTCTGCCGTGTTGTAACACTGGCCCGTGGCCCCATGGCGAAGCAGTCAAGAAGAATCTAATTGTTCTGCCTTTGTATTCTTTGTTTGGCTTTATATTTCTGGGTTTTAAAATGGCGCCAGACAGTGACAACACTATACAACACTTTTCACTGTATTTTGTAATAAGATACACTTGACAATAAATAAATCAAATCAAATCATGGATGAATCAAATGGCTGTTGACTGATTGCACTGTCGTCTGACTCAGCCCAACATCTTCTAGACCCTGATCTGCCGCACTCACCTCACTTACACTCTGCCACTGGAACATTACGTGATTGGGGTTGGGGGTGGGTGGGGGTGGGGGTGGGGGGGGGAGGGGGGTGACAAGTCAAAGGATCATGGACACCCGCTGAAAAATAAAGCTGAATGTCTTTCTCCCACAGAATGTTCCTCCAGTCCTTACAAATCTGAAATCGGTTTGCATTTAAATGGTAACTGAGGGGTCGCAGAGAATCTAATCGCACGAGAGAAGATTTCCTGAGACTGACAGTAAAAGGAATTGTGTACTGTTAATCAAAATGTGAGAAAGGGCAGTCAGTTGTATTGAAAGGCTGTAGATAGATATAGTAAAAAGCTTGTGCTGGCCTGTGTCTTGCTGAATCCAGGCAAACTATGAAGTAAACTGGAAGCAGTGAGCTATGAATAGAATATTGTAAATTGTGTTGAATTTTATTGTGTCTCTTTTCATACAGGGATTGAAGGCTACGAAAGGAAAAGAAATATGTTGATATTTTGCAACTGCATTGAAGCCATTTGTGAGAATTTGGGATTCAGTAATAACAACAACCTGCATTTTTTTAGTGTCTTTAACCTCACAGATGTCTCAAGGTAAGTGTGCCCGTGTCCTGACAACAGAGGTTGCGCCTGGATTATAGAGAAGCTGTGGAGTTAGGTTAAAGAGATTAGTTTAAGGGTTTTGCGAGATGGAGACCAGGGGGTGGTAAGTTCTAAAGAATAGAACCAAGCCAGCTAAACACTCTTATCATCAAAAACTCTTTTCATATCTATAACTATCTAAAGTCTTTCAAAACCTCTCCGCAATTGTTGTGATCCCAGCTGATGTTATTAGAGGATAATTTCAATTCCAGTAGGAACGCAGTTTGATAGATTTTTTTTAAGTATGGCTGGTTTTCACTGAAACACAGACACACAATGCTGCAGATTTAGCCATGGGAAACACAGGGGACCAGGGACATTGGTGTGGACTCAATGGGCCAAATGGCCTGTTTCCATGCTGTACCTACATTAAAGGAACCCCACACAGTCACAGGGAGAATGTGTAAACTCCACACAGACAGTAGCCCAAGGCTGGAATCAAACTTGGGTCCCTGGCACTGTGAGGCAGCAGTGCTAACCACGGAGCCACCATGCTGCCCCCATGTTACTCCAGGGCAGTACTGAGTAAGTGCCTCACTGTCAGTGTTACTCTCTTTGAAGTAATGTATTGAACTCTGTTCAGTGAATGTAAAGGAGACCGTAGCATCATTTCAGAAAAGAGTGATGTGTTTGCCTCTGCCCTGGCCAAAGGTTATCCTTCAACCGTTTCATTTGTGAAGATGAAGATTACCAATAAAGCTGAAGTTGATTATACAAAATAAATTGTGATAAGAGAATAAAATAAACTATTTATATAACACAAATTTAAAGATTTCAAAACCCATGGTAAAATACAACCCCAAAAGCACTTTTTTACAGTATTGACCCCAAGAGAGAATTCATTTCACTTTCACATCCATAGAGCATACATTGTCTGGAATGATCTCCTGTACTACACACACAAAACAATGTTTTTTCACTATACTTATGTACATATGATAATAATAAATTAAATCAAAACAAGTAGTTTAACTGTGGCTTTAATTCCCCATGTTGAGAATTTAAGTCTCTTCCTGGAACTTTCACATGTTGGAACTTAGACTTTCTCAGCTTCAAATGACTCTGTCAGACTTGTACCAAAACACTTCTGGTCTGAACTCTATCAAAAATTACACCTTTTTTTATGATATAAATTCTTTTTTAACCAGTCGTCTCTTTACACATCCAGCTTCTACCAAGAAATTGAAAATTTGCCCAAACTAATACCAAAAAGCTTTTTCTCTTCCAGGTTATGGGTTATTCTCCTGATCCCCCCAGAAAATCTGGAATCTTCTATGTGAAAGCTTACATTATTGATTTTGTTCACCTGTATGCTGTCCCAGTGAAAATAAAACCTTATTACTCTCCGGTAAATCTCTCTCTAATATGTTCATTCAAAATAAATCATGTCTACAAAAATACTTATAAGCTAATCATTAAAATATTTCAGATGCACAGACCAAACGTGCAAACCACTCAGTCAAATGATAAACTTTAAGTTAATTATACAGGTAGTTCCTCTATAATGTGTTCTTGTGCAACCTTGCATTATAGAAAATCACACTCTAGAAACAGCGCTTAAAGTGTTGGCATTGTAATTGCATTACGGCCAACACACGTTTTAAAAGTTCGCACTTTAGAAACGGTGTCCCCAGTACTTCAGTCACGTTACAGTGAATTCATGTTAACGAAACGCGCGTTATTGCAGAAGGACGTGTATTAAAATAAATGTAAGTTGTACACCTTACATCACACAGCGAATACATGATCTTGTCGTATAACCATTGTTCTAATGCAGAAAGCATGATCAATTGGAAAATAGCAAAATCTTCACAAACAGAGTTCACATGAAACGGTTGAAAGATAACCTTTGACTAGGGCAGAGGGGAGCACCATCACTCTTTTCTGAAATAAAGCCAAAGTCTCCTTTACATTCACTGAACAGAGTTTAATACCTTACCTGAAAGAGAGTAACATTGACAATGAGGCACTTACTCAGTACTGCCCTGAAGTGCCATAGGGTGGCACGGTGGCTCAGTGGTTAATACTGCTGCCTCACAGCACCAGGGAACCAGATTCAATTCCAGCCTCGGGCAACTGTCTGTGTGGAGTTTACACATTCTCCCTGTGTCTGTGTGGGTTTCCTATAATGTATGGTACAGTGTGGAAACTGGCCATTTGGCCCATCGAGTCCGCACTGACTCCTCAAATAGCATCCCACCCAGACCTATCCCTGTAACCCTGCATTTCCCATGGCTAATCCAGTTAGCCTGTACACCTCAGATAATTTCCCATGGCCAATCACCCTAACCTGCATATCTTTAGACCGTGGAAGGAAACCGGAGTACCCGGAGGAAGCCCACGCAGATGTGGGGAGGACATAAGAACTCCACACAGCCAGTTGTTGGAGGTCCTTGGCACTGTGAGGCCTCAATGTTAACCAAAGTGGTTGAGGCTAAAACACAGAATGTTTTCAAGAAGGTGTTAGATGTGGTTCTTCGAGCTCAAGGGATGAAAGCCTATGAGAAGAGGAGACTGAACTGGATGAGAATGGGCTAATCCTGTTACTGTTCTCAATGTCCCTATGTTTCACTTCTCCAAAACTTGCTGGTCAATTTCCACATTGAAACCACGAGTATTGTGGATTCATCCAGCATGTTGCAACACATAATCAGTTGCAATTGCATCCGCAGGGATAGTTTTAACTCAGAGTGTAGCTGAGATTCTCACTCTGAGCACGTTAGCCTGAATAAGGATGTCATCTTCCAGTCAGTTGGCCTGAATAAGTGATCACACAATCCCTCCACTGGGGCATAGTGAAAAGCAATTAAGCAAGGACAAGTCAGTGAGATAACTAAAAAAAAATTACATCAACCACGCTCAAAATCCTTACCTCAGGCTCCTGTGTGGACATTGAGTTGCAACTACCTCTCAAATTATTTATAAAGATCATTATAATTGTGCTCTGAACAACTTATGGTCATGTAATGGTTACATTTCTGACCTTCCAGAACAATCTATAGTGATAGTTGAAGAATTCAGTTGCAAACAAAATCAGGCACCAAAGAAAATCTTGTTTTATGAAAGCAGTAAACCCATTGTGCTTTTGTCCTTTTCCAATGGGAATCTGACATCTTTCCCCAGTCTGATCCCCGTGGGACACGAGTCATAACGTGATTGTCTCTAAAACTGCCACTTCAAGTTAGCATCTGTCGGCTGTTTAAAGCTACTATACCAGACCATCTTCGCCACACAAAGCACAATGGTGCACTGCAGAAATTCACCAAGGCTGCTCAAACAGCACCTTCCCAAACCCACAACCTTGGTGACTGGCTATGTGGGTTTCCTCCTGATGCTTGGTTCCTCCCACAGTCCAAAGGTCAGGTGAGTTGGCCATGCTAAATTGCCAATGGTGTTAGGTGCATTAGCCAGAGGAAATTGGGTCTGGATGGGTTACTCTTCTGAGGGCCAGTGTGGACTTGTTGGGCAAAATCAAATGGGCCAATGGGCTGAGAAGTGTCAGATGGAGTTTAATTTAGATAAATGTGAGGTGCTGCATTTGGGAAAGCAAATCTTAGCAGGACTTATACAGTTAATGGTAAGGTCCTCGGGAGTGTTGCTGAACAAAGAGACCTTGGAGTGCAGGTTCATAGCTCCTTGAAAGTGGAGTCGCAGGTAGGTAGGATAGTGAAGAAGGCGTTTGGTATGCTTTCCTTTATTAGTTAGAATATTGAGTACAGGAGTTGGGAAGTCATGTTGCAGCTGTACAGGACATTGGTTAGGCTACTTTTGAAATATTGCGTGCACTTCTGGTCTCCTTCCTATTGGAAAGATGTTGTGAAACTTGAAAGGGTTCAGAAAAGATTTACAAGGATGTTGCCAGGGTTGGAGGATTTGAGATATAAGGAGAGGTTGAACAGGCTGGGGCTGTTTTCCCTGGAGCATCAGAGGCTGAGGGGTGACCTTATTGAGGTTTACAAAATTATGAGGGGCATGGATAGGATAAATAGACAAAGTCTTTTCCCTGGGGTCAGGGAGTCCAGAACTAGAGGGCATAGGTTTAGGGTGCGAGGGGAAAGATATAAAAGAGACCTAAGAGGCAACTTTTTCACACAGAGGCTGCTACCATGTATGGAATGAGCTGCCAGAGGAAGTGGTGGAGGCTGATACAAATGCAACATTTAAGAGGCATTTGGATGGGTATATGAATAGGAAGGGTTTGGAGGGATATGGGCCGGGTGCTGGCAGGTGGGACTAGATTGGGTTGGCATGGACGGGTTGGACTGAAGAGTCTGTTTCCGTGCTGTACATCTCTATGACTCTACAACTCTAAATAGCCTGTTTCCACACTGTAGGGAATCTAATCTGTGGGGAATCTATCTAATGTGCAGGTTAGATCATGCTATATTGTCCATAGTGTTCAGGAATGTGTAGGTTAGGTGCATTAGTCAGGGGTAAATGTAGGGTAATAAGGTAGGGGGATGGGTCTAGATGAGTTGCTCTTTAGAGGTTTGGTGTGGACTTGTTGAGTTAAATGGCCTGTTTCCACACTGTAGGGATTCTATGACTCCACTTCCATCCAGAAGGACAAGAGCAGCCGATACATGGGAACATCACCTCCTGCAAGTTCTCCTCCAAATAACTCACCATCCTGACTTGGAAATATAGCGCTGTGTTGTGGGTCTCCTGCAAGCTTCCCCCTGAGCCAGTCACCCCCCGGACTTGGAAATAAATCCATGATGTGGAGGTGCCAGTGTTGGACTGGGGTGGACAAAGTCAGAAGTCACATGACACCGGGTTATAATACCAACAGGTTTAATTTGAAATCACAAGCTTTCAGTGTGCTGCTCCTTTGTCCAAAAGAACTCCAAAAGCTTGTGGTTCCAAATAAACCTATTGGACTATAACTCGGTGTCGCGTGACTTCTGGCTTTGGAAATATATCGCTGTTCCTTCAGTGTCTCTGGGTCAAAATCCTGGAGCTCACTCCCTAACAGTAATGTGAATGTACGGGTAAAAAATTAGGTCTGCAGATGCTGGAGATCACAGTTGAAAATGTGTTGCTGGTTAAAGCACAGCAGGTTAGGCAGCATCCTGATGAAGGGCTTATGCCCGAAACGTCGAATTTCCTATTCCTTGGATGCTGCCTAACCTGCTGTGCTTTAACCAGCAACACATTTTCAACAGTAATGTGAATGTCCCTGTATGACACGGACTGCAGTGCTTCAGGAAGCTCACTCTCCATCACCTCCTCATGGGCAATTAGGGACAGGCAATAAATGCTGGCCGAACCATCCATGCTCGTGTCCTCTTAAAGCGAGAATAAGGAAAAGGTAAATAAATAACAATCTTGCTTTGGAGAAGGTGCAGAGGAGGTTCACTGGGATGTTGCCTGGTATTGATGGTGCTAGCTATGAAGAGGGGTTGAGTAGATTAGGATTATTTGCATTGGAAAGACGGAGGTTGAGGGGGGACCTGATTGAGGTCTGCAAAATCATGAGAGGTATAGACAGGGTGGACAGCGAGAAGCTTTTTTTTCCCAGAGTGGGGGCTCAATTACTGGGAGTCTCAAGTTTAAGGTCAGAGGGGAGAAGTTTAAGGGAGATATGAGTGGAAAGTTCTTTACGTAGAGGGTGGTGGGTGCCTGGAACGTGTTGCTTCAGACCCTTGGATAATAGGCGACAGGTTTAAATAAAGGATCTGGATCAGCACAGGCTTGGAGGGCCGAAGGGCCTGTTCCTGTGCTGGAATGTTCTTTGTTCTTTGACTTTTTAATGGCTCACCATCATCCAGTTCTTAAAGTAATTATGGGATTATTCTTGCCAATAATGTCCACACCACAAAAATCTATCAAACAAACAATTGGGCCACAATTCGAATGAAGTAAAACAAAGAATGCCAAAGAAGAGTCACTGGACCCAGAACGTTAACACTACTTTCCCTCCACAGAGACTACCAGGCCTGCTGACTCCTGGTTTTGTGTGAGGGCCATGTTGAGGGCTATAATTGGTTAACCTCCCACTCCACCAAGGACATGCAGGTCCTTGGACTCCTCCATCGCCAGACCATAGCAACACGACGGCTGGAGGAAGAGCGCCTCATCTTCCATCTAGGAACCCTCCAACCACAAGGGATTAACTCAGATTTCTCCAGTTTCCTCATTTTCCCTCCCCCCACCTTGTCTCAGTTCCAACCCTCGAACTCAGCACCACCTTCCTAACCTGCAATCTTCTTCCTGACCTCTCTGCTCCCACCCCACTCCGGCCTATCACCCTCACCTTAAACTCCTTCCACCTATCGCACTTCCAACGCCCCTCCCTCAAGTCCCTCCTCCCTACCTTTTATCTTAGCTTGCTTGGCACACTCTCCTCATTCCTGAAGAAGGGCTCGAGTATGGAACTAGGGGTCACAGTCTTAGGATACAAGGTAGGCCATTTGGTACTGAAGTGAGGAGAAATGTCTTCAACCAGAGAGTGGAGACATGAGGAGAACGTGCAAACTCCACACAGACAGTCACCCGAGGCTAGAATCGAACCTGGGACCCTGCTGCTGTGAGGCAGCAGTGCTAACCACTGAGCCACCGTGCTGCCCATAGAATGCCTACAGTGTGGAAACAGACCCTTCAGCCCTACAAGTCCACACCGACCCTCCGAAGTGTATTCCAACCAAACCCAGTCCCCTACCCTAGAACTCTACATTTACCCCTAACCAACACATCCTGAACACTATGGGCAATTTAGCACGGCCAATTCACCCTAACCTGCACACGCTGGGAGAATGTAGAAACTCCACACCTGAGGCTGGAATCGAACCTGGGCCCCTGGCACTGTGAGGCAGCAGTGCTAACCACAGAGTCACCGTGGTTTCCAACAAGGGCTGAGGCAAAATTGGATTCACGAGAGAAATTGTATTCTGGCCTTGGAAAATCCAACTGTAGGCTGCGATGGAGGACGTAAGTGGGGGGAGAGGGCTGGATTCTACATGAGAAGGGTTGTTCGTTACAGACTGGAGTGTTCTCACTGAAGTAGTTGCAGGTTACCGCAAGAGCTTTCTGTGCCTCTGTTAAGAATATATTCCTTCAGCTCCCTCTTGTGATTAAAAACAGCTTGAATCAAGTATCCTTCACCACTGTTCAGACACTCAGATAATAGATGCAAACCCTCCACCTTATTACAAAGTGTTTGAAGTATTTTTAAAGATGATCATTGCAAAGATCTCTCTTGCAGGAGATCATCTTTTTGAAGAATGCATTTGGTTAATCTTCAATTCTGATGTAAATTGAGTGGGAGAGAACGTTGAAATCCATATCCTCATCTCAGTCGTTTCCAAAGTAACATCAAGTCACAATCATTTCTAATGGATATTGAGGCTATTCACCCCATAGTAACGGTATCACCTCAGCCCTAAAGCAGTTCAAAGCGAATCCACAGTGACTCTGTAGCAAATTTTCATTTCATGTTATTTGCTTCCAGTACTCCCCATGGCTAAACATTCCCGGTCCCTTCACACAAAGAGACATAAAGGGCTGAATCTTGGGTTATTTTGGCTAAATCTGAGTTGCATTGAGTTATTTGGGAGGGATTTCTCTTGCGAGGTGCAGTGAGTGCTCACAGTGTATGCTACCAAACCCTTCTCATTAACTACCTCCCACCGTGTCCCTCATGTCTGATTCCAACCCGCCTTACCAGCAACGTTCCCATCGATGTTCCACGCACGCCAATTGTGGCATTGACTTCGGGAAGTGCAGCCAGGAAGAAAATTAGCTGGAACGCTGAGTATCACATGCCATTCCTCACCACGATTCGCCACTCACCAGGTATCTGCAAAAAGACTGGAACCCCTTTGGGCCTGTGCCCACTTGGTGAAGCAATGGCATTCCATTGGTCTGCTCTCTCAGGGATGGACTCTGAACGTGGTGAGAAAAGCAGAAGATGGCACCGTGATTCCAACAGGGAACTGGAGGGGGCAGTAGAGAGGAGGCCTGTCCTCTTCCCTGAGGGGTCTGTACCACTGGTCACTGGCAGACTGGCCCGAGACTGACCCACCCAGCACCGTGCCACTTCTACCCACCTGAGGAATGGCTCCTCATGGCTTTCTCTGCTCTGTCAGGCTAAGATCACTCCACCTCCTCTCTTGCACACACCAACCACCAGGGCTGAGGCTCTGCACTTCCAAAATGGTCCCTTCATTCATTCTCTCCACCAACCACACCCCCCCCCACATCCCAAAATACACACAGACACCGCGCCTCCACACCCACAACCTCTCACACCCCTGTCTACTCAATGCCTGGGAATACCTCCCCAATACTTTCTCCCAAATGCCTCAGTGGGAGGCACGGTGGCACAGTGGTTAGCACTGTTGCCTCACAGCGCCTGAGACCCGGGTTCAATTCCCGACTCAGGCGACTGACTGTGTGGAGTTTGCATGTTCTCCCCGTGTCTGCGTGGGTTTCCTCCCGCAGTCCAAAGATGTGTGGGTCAGGTTAATTGGCCATGCTAAATTGCCCGTAGTGTTAGGTAAGGGGTAAATGTAAGGGTATGGGTGGTTGCGCTTCGGTGGGTCGATGTGGACTTGTTGGGCCGAAGGGCCTGTTTCCACACTGTAAGTAATCTAATCACTAACAATTGTGCCACTCACTTCCACCCCACTCAATCTCTCATGACAGGGGAAGAGCGCCCACAACAGGACGGAAAGGGTTTGGTCAAGTGTGGAGTGTCCTACCTTAGAGTGCACCCCAAACTATGCAGAAAGCCCCCTGGGCCCACGGGAGAGGACTGGGACTGTTCCTTTGGAGATGCCGTGACATCTGCGTCCCTTCAAACAACTATTCATCATGTCACTGCGACTCTTCGTAGTGTCATCCACTGGATGCCACGTCTAACCACTGGCTACAATTCTTCTCTCTATCTTGTGTTTATCAGGTACCAGTGGGATAGATGTGCATAAAGGGAGAATTTATAAAGAGATTAAAGTTTCATTTGTGATGCTATGTACCTGTTTATACCTGTTTACATTTAGCTATAGTCTAATTACTTATAATACACAATAATCCCCGTTTTATACAGAAATCTGTTCTATGCTTTCTATTAACCTTGGTCTGAAAGCCGGATAAATTGGAATACTGTGTGTATTTTTACCAAAAAAAGACATTTGGTACAACTCCAGGAAAACTGGGGCTGGATGTGCAGAGCAGTACCCCAGTGCGTTGTAATACCAGCTAATGGTCCTCAGGACTGAAGACTTGGTGTCAGGAATCTGGGGAACCTGTTGATTTCTCCAGGGGTGTCCCTTCCTTATAAAAAAGACAGGCCAATACAGCGAGACACCATGCTAGAGGAGGAATCACACGCAAACCCTTCAGAGGTATTCTCTCAGGAGATGGCCAGGCATTCCACCTCTCAACTGCCTGAATCGCTTCCCCCCAACTCCCCGCAGAGCGTCAGATGTTGAGGGGTCACTGTGCAAGGGTTTGATTCCAGCCTTGGGCGACTGTGTGGAGTTTGCACATACTCTGCCTGGGTTTCCTCCGGATGCTCTGGTTTCCTCCCACAGCCCAATGATGTGCAGGTTAGATGATTTGGCCATGCTAAATTGCCCACAGTGTTCAGGGATGTGTAGGTTAGGTGCAGTAGTCAGGGGTAAATATCGGGTAGGGGGAATGGGTCTGGGGGGTTGCTCTTCGGAGGATTGGTGTGGACTTGTTGGGCCAAATGGCCAATTTCCACACTGTGGGGGTTCTTTGGTTCTGTGATGTCTGGCCCATCCAGGTGCAAACAGCTTCAAGGTCTCCTGACCAAACCTCCAAGGCAAATGGGCTCAGCGGAAGAACAGGACACTCCAACACAACTGTAGACCCAGGGAGGCTTCATGGGAATGAGAGAAAAAGGAAAACTATTGAGGGCACTTTGGTGGCATGGGTGACAATGCATTGTAATTCGCTATGCACTTCTGTGTGAATGTCACTGATATCACCTTCCATTTGGTTATTTATCTCACTGCGTAGCTCTGAATGTCATTGTTGCAGGATCCAGCATCACTTCATGGCCACAGATATTGGTCCATGGATGGAGGTCTATGCAGAGACCCTGCTGCATCATCAGGGAGCAAGAGGAACAATGCTATGGCATTGCATTGTGGGGATCACTTTGGTCCTCCTTTGTTCAGTATCCCCATGGCCTCTGTTTGCAAAAGTGAAGCTGATGATGAGTTGTTCAACAGCTGTATGTGCCATGGAGGTGCAACACCACATAGGGGGCAGTGGATTAGGGTGTCCAGAGAACAGGGACTCTCTCCCAGGTCTGTGTCCTGTACTATACATGGGTCTATGTGCCACGTCTCTCCCTTTTAAAACTCCAGCATCAGTGGGTGCTACAAGCCTCTCCCCCACAGTATCATTTCACATATCCCACCCACTCACAGCCAATTTCCTCTACACTTCCGATTTTCTGCGCAATGGAAGGTGATAATGGGTGCGGTGGTTTCCAGCCTCTGCCTAGACATGTAGGCGTGACCCTAGTGCACCGTCTGGCAGCAACTGTGGAGAGAGTTCAGTGTCTCTCTCTTCTTCATGAAGAGTCATACAGGAATCAAAATATTATCTCTCTCTTTCTCGCTTTCTCTCTCTGTCTCTCTCTGTCTCTCTCTTCCCACCCCACCTCCCCGGTCAGAGTCAGGCTCTAAATTCATTACTAAAGGGAAAATAATTTTATCTGGAATGTGGAAGATCCCTCCAGCACCAGGAATGGAAGCAGAAATTTTGGATGTAAAACTTTTAATTTTTAAATTTTAAATTTAAAAAAAAATGAGTCAATAGTTAATTCCACTGACATTTAGGGTGACAGGGTGAGGTGTGTCTTATGAGCAAAGTTTGGTTGGGCCAGTATCCATTGGAGTTTATAAAATAAGGAGAAAGTGAGGACTGCAGGTGCTGGAGAGCCCGAATTGAAACATGTGTTGCTGGAAAAGCACAACAGGTCAGGCAGCATCCGAGGAGCAGAGGAGTCGACATTTTGGGCATAAGCCCTTCATCAGGAATATATAAGTTGGTTTTGTTGAGTTATGCAGAACCCTTAGGGCATTTGAAAGGGAAAGTGTTTCCTGTTGTGGAGGACACGGGTTCAAAATGAGGGCTTGCTCTTTAAGATGGTGATGAGGGGATTTTTTTTTCTTTCAAAGAATCTTGAGTCTTTGGATCTCCCTTCCTGAGAGAGCTGTGGAGAGACAGTCTTTATACATTGTTATGACTGAGATCAATAGATTCTTGGTTAACAACTAGGGCCACAGAATAAGGATACAGGGCAGCCTTATATGATGGAGATGAGGAGACATGTCTTCATCCAAAGCGTGGTGACCCTGTGGAAGTCTCTGCCGCAGGACGCAGCTGAGGTGAACCCATTGAATATTTTCAAGAAGGGAGCATTGGAGGCTGAGGGGCATGGATAGGGTAAATGGACAAGGTCCTTTCCCCAGAGTAGGGAAGTCCAAACATATAGGCCATAAGATGAGAGGGGAAAGATATAAAAGGGACCTAAGGGGCAATATTTTCAAACAGAAGGTAGTGCATGTATGGAATGAGCTGCCAGGTGGAGGCTGGTACAATTACAGCATTTAAGAGGCATCTGGATGCGTATAGGACTAGGAAGTGTTTAGAGGAATATGGGCCATATGCTGCAAATGGGATTAGTTCAGTTTGGGATGTCTGGTCGGAGCAGATGAGTTGGACTGAAGGGTCTGATTCCATGCTATATGACTATGATTCTAAAGAGTTACATGTAGTTCTTAAGGTTAAAGGTATAAACGGGAATGTGGAGGCAGTGGGAACTGCTGGCTGAGTTGGATAATAAGCCATGATCATGTTGAATGGCCGAGCAGGATTAAAAGGCTGAATGGCCCAGTTTATTGCCATTTCTATGTGTTAATATTTATCAGAGGAAGGTGGGAAGGTGGAATTGGGCTATTAATCTGATCAGTCCTGATCTTAATGAATAATAGAGATAGCTATTACAAAAACCTAGTGCTTAAAAAGGGGAGGAACATCGATGAGATGATGGGAAAGAGATGGCGGCTGTGGGATCTTGTGGGCAGCATTTCCACATAGCTGACAAACGCATTATGGACCGAATGGTCGGCTGCTCTATAGAAATCTTTGATTCAAACTCTCACTGTGGTAATTCATCCATCCATTGCGCACTAACAATAGACAAATTATTTTCCAATCCCAGTACAGTGCTTTTACCTGAACAACTGTTAAAAATTCCATCTCCCATTTGGCTGCCACTTTACCTCACTAATCTAGACCCTTTCTATTGAAGTCTTTTATTGACTATCACTGCTGCTGTGACTTATTTTAATGCCATCAGCACTCGCCTTTGGACAGAGCCAAGTTATTTGCTGTGTTTTCAGATGCAATTTCTCCCCCTGGAAACTCTGCTCTTTTTTATTTGCAGTACAGATGGTCTCTGTGAAGATTAATTAGCGGATTTGAAATCTAACATGTTCCATATTTGAAACAATGAATCCAGAAGCTTCCCATTAGTCTTTCCATTCACTGTTTTTTTACCTTCGATTTACTTCAACAGATGCTGCTCTTGGTTGCATTGTTCAAAATGGACCAGGTTCACTCGAAGATTTATAGATCAATTCTTTCCTTACTACTGTACACCATGGGGAGGTAGGGATAATTATAAGCACAGTAGGCAGGATGTTGCAGTGGGGACAAACACAGGGAGGGAGGGAGCGGACGAGATTTACTGTGGAGCACATTTGCTTGACTCAATAGCACAGTCGTGTGTCCCCTGTGTGACAATACTGAGAAGCTCCGTCTCTTTTTAAACACTCATTATGGGACGCTCAATGCTAACTTGTATAGACACCCACGCACGCTCTGAGTTCTTAATTGACACCACTATTTTAAAAACCAAACAGATTTCTGCAGTTTCACTTGGCAGCCTTGGGACTTGCTAGCATCCAATTAGTGTGATGCAGCTTTGCTCAAAAGTTGCTCGTTATCCTCTGCTGCTGGGTAATATTTACAGGGTGCAGTTCTATGTCGGGAACTTCGGAGAACATGTCTTATTACAGCTCAGCTTAGCCCCTGAGGGCAGTGGGTCTTCACCACTGCAGTACTAAAGGTCACCATGCTTCACCATGCACTATCAAGCATTGACATTTCAATACATTGTGTTCTGTGCTTAAGCTGGGATGAACAGTTTTCCGTCTGCACAACGCTTTCGGCGCAGTCATCACATCAAGAGGTGCAGTATTAACTGTAACAACTAATCACCGTCGCACAGTATCTATAACAGAGTTAAAAGTAATCCCTACAGTACGGAATAGATGCCACTGAGTCTGCGCTGACCCTCCCAGGAACATCCCATCCAATCCCAACCCAATCTCCATGAACCCCAAACAGGCTAGCATTTATTGCCCATCCCTAATTGCTATGCGTCAAACAAATGCTGTGGGTCTGGAGTCGCATGTAGGCCAGACCAGGTAAGGATGGCAGATTTCCGTCCCAAAGGGCATTAGTGACTCAAAAGGGTTATTTTTAAGTCGTCAATGGTGATATGGTTGTCATAGTCTGCATTTAATTCTGGAGGAATGGTTACATCTCAGAGGAAATCTGTAATGATTCTTGATGAAGGGCTTTTGCCCGAAATGTCGACCCTCTTGCTTCTCAGATGCTGCCTGACCTGCTGTGCTTTTCCATCGCCACACTCTCGACATTACAGAAGAGGACCATTCAGTCCATCTTGATCTCTACAGCTATTTCCCATTTCCCCACCTACTCTTCATCGCCTTCATGCCTTTTATCTGCAGAAACTTGTCCGAATCCCTTTTGAAACTACTTTTTGTTGAATTTCTGTCCTGCACCAAGCTCTCAGAGAGTACCCTCCCAGTTCCCAACCACTTAAAGCATGAAATTGGATTTCCACCTTCTTCCTTTGGTTCCTTTTCCATCCACCTGCAATCATCACCCTTCTGCCATACGCAATCAATTCTTACGATCCACTTTAGCAAGGCACTCATCATCATGAACAGCTCATGTAAATCTCCTCTCCACTTTCTCAGTCTCAAGGAGAACAGTACTGGCCTCACCAATATATCCATAAGTCCATAACAAAACCATAAGAAATGGAAAAAGGAGTAGCCAATTCAGCCCCTCAAACTCACTGTGCTATTCAATAGGATCACAGTTGATTCAACTTCCACTTTCCTTCCCTTTCCCCAAAATCCTTGATTTCCCGACTGATGAAGAATCTCTCTCTCTCAGCCTCAGTTATGCACAGGGACTCTGTCCCACAGCTCTCTGTGGTAAGGAGTTCCAAAAAGTCACAACCCTCTGAGAGTAGACATTCCTTCTCAACTCAGTCTTAAGTTGGCACCCCTTCATTCTGAGACTACACCTTCTGGTCCTAGACTCCCCCATGAAGGGAACCATCCTCTCAGCATTGACCCTGTCAAGCCCCTTAAAAATCAATGAGATCACCTCTCCTTGTTCTAAACTCCAGTGAGTAAAATCCCAACCTGTTCAGCCTTTGCTCAGAAAACAATCGATCCATATCATGGATCATCCAAGTGAAACAAAAACAGAAATTGCTGAAAAAATGCTCCGCAGGAGAGAGCAGAGTTATCATTTCGGTTTCAGTGACCCTTCTTCAGAATTGTTCTCTCCACAGATGCTGCCAAACCAGCTGAGTTTCTACAGCAACTTCTGTTTGGAATTCAGATTTCCAGCATGTGTATTTCTTTTCCTTTATCATCTTTGCGAATCTTCTCTGAACTGCCTCCAATGAAATGTTGTCTTTCCTTAAATAAAGGGACTGAAACTGATCACAGTCCTCCAGATGTGGTCTCACGAGGACCTTGTACAGTCAGAGTAAGACTTGCCTACTCTTCAACTCCACTCCCCATGACTAAGGCATGTAATTGACATCCTTCATCACTGGAATTAATCTTGCCAATCCTTTCTGCACCATCAGTCACAGATATGGGCAATTCTGAACTTCAGACCTGCAACAAGATAACGACAACTCTAAAATCTCAAATCCAAAATCCTTTGCCTTTCGCCACCTCACTGATTCCTCAGCGTCTAAAAACCCATCCATTTCTATGTTGATCCCACACCTTGTGACTCAGAGATGAGTGTGCCATTACCTCTTAGTGACCTATTAGCTATTGGTCATTAAGTGCGTTGAGGTCATGAAAACTACTTTCAAAGTGCGCATCTTTCTTTGATTAATGATGATGTCACTGGGAGAGCAGACTCTGAGTCAGCTGTTTAGATTGTTCTGACCATAATTCTTGCATTTCTGCACAGCATCTAACTTTCTTCAGCTCACAGAGTGAGACTACTTATGCTGGGCACATTTACACACTGAATGATATTGTTCCTATTTCATGGTAAATTAGTCAGCAAGTTCAGCTTGTATTCATCTCCATCGTGTGGTTTCCAGTCAGCAGTTTATCCAGCTATCCCTCTATGTTATTTTAATTTAAGCTCAGCTTCTATGATGGTTCCAAATCATCCAGTGCTTGCGTTAGCAAGGCATACCTGCATTATCTAGTGAGCGAGATCACTTCAACAGCCTCTGACTCAGTCATTCTGCTGCATCAGGCACACAGCTGATTGACAGGGGCTCTGCTCAGAATGCAGGACCCCCACCTTAAAGAAAACAGCAGGTAGCCACCAAGTCGAGCTGAAACAAATGCAGATAGTTTACTGCACATGATCGCACCATCTCTGCAAATTATTTCTCATGTTTTATGGAGGTGACACTCTGTCCTTTCCCTACGATTTGTGCTATTTATTTATGAGCTCTGTCTCTCACTCAAACGGCTTGTCTGACTCTCTCCCAAGCATGCAAACGGGCTTTCAGTCTGTCTCACTTGATCGATCTGTCGCTTTTTAACAAAAGGCAGGGGTGCATTTGTATAGCACTTTTCATGATGCACTGACCACAGCAAAGTGATGACAAAATGCACTACTGTTAAAATGTAGCAGTAATGTTTTGTACATAGCAACCTCCAGTTAGCAACAATCTGACCGTAATCATTTTGTGTGGCGCTGACTGAGGGTACAATAATGGGCATGGCACGGAGGAGAACCTTCCCAGTTTCCTTCAAAGTAAATGCCCCCTACAAAATAATCCAACCTTCAAATAATGTCTGACCGCACCATCCCACTGCCCTGGGCCTTCCCAAAGCAGCTAACTCTATAGCGCAGCACTCCCTCAGTACTGCACTCGCATGAGAGCCTTGCTTTATTCTTATGTCCAAGCCTTCGACTGAGATTTGACCTCAGAACCTTGAGCCTCAGGGACAAACATTTACCAACTGAGATTGGGAGATACACAATCCAGAGGACCAGCTGCTAGCTGGTGGAAGTTAAATTCAAATTAATTCCTAACGCTGGAATTGAAAGTCTCAATAACAGTGACCATAAAACTAATTGTCATAAAACCCTTCTAACTCACTAAGGCACAGTGATTCAATGGTTAACTCTGCTGCCTCACAGCATCAGGGACCCCGGTTCGACTGTGTGGAGTTTGCATATTCTCCCTTGCATCTGCATAGGTTTCCTCCCAGTGCTCCGATTTCCTCCCATAGTCCAAAGATGTGCAGGTTAGGTGAATTGTCCATGCTGAATTGCCCATAGTGTTCAGGGATGTGTAGGTTAGGTGCATTGTCAGGCGTAAAATGTAGGGGAATGGGTATGGGTGGGTTACTCTTTGGGGTGTTGATGTGGACTTTTGGGCCAAAGGGCCTTCTTCCACACTGTAGGGATTCTAATGTTCTTCAGGGAAGGAAATCTGCCATCTTTACTGTCTCTGGCCTACATGGCCCCATCTACAAAATGCACTGCAACAACATACCAAAGCTCCTTCAACAGCACCTGCTAAAGTCCTTGACCATCAAGAAGGACAAGAGCACAGATATATGGGAACACCACCACCTCCAAGTTGTCCTCCAAGCCACTCACCACCCTGTCTTGGAAATGCATTCAGATCCACACCAAGTGACTTTCAAAATGAAGGTCTAGGAAGATCAACAAAGAAAGAAATTACTGGAAAAACTCAGCAGGTCAGGTAGCTCCAGTGAAAAAAGAAACAGAATTAAGGTTTTGGGTCCAGTGACGCTCCTTCAGAACTACAACTGATCTGTTTACTTCCAAGTATTACTGGGGTGTTACTTTCTTTTCCTCTGTGATTTCTGTCAGTCAGATCCCCCTCTACTGCAGCCTCCACCTATGGGTGGAAATTTGGAAGGCCAATCAGGAATGAACTGGAATTTATTTAAATCCGGACTTGACAAAAGCATAGCTGAGGTTTCTGGACTGAGGCAGGGCTGTTTGCCATATAGTGAGTAAACAGTGAGGTCTGCAGATGCTGGAGATCAGAGCTGAAAATGTGTTGCTGGTTAAAGCGCAGCAGGTCAGGCAGCATCCAAGGAACAGGAAATTCGACGTTTCGGGCCAGAGCCCGAATATAGTCAGCCATATAGTGACACATTCTTAAAGCTCGGAGACACAATCACTCTGAGTTCACAGTTGCCAGGATTTTTGATATGTTGAAATGGTTGAGTAATCACACTTCACATTTGTAGAAAGGTTGAGAAGGTTTTCAGTTTAAACATCGCAGGCTGCTTGTAGAGAGGGTGATGCCCATCCTGATTCTTACTGGTTCTGATCTCTTAAATTCACTCCTGGGATGAGGCCATTGCTGTTCAGGCTAATTGACCAGGAGGGCAGTTAAATTGCTGTGGGTCTGGAGTCATGTGTAGGCCAGGATAGACACTAATTGACCAGGAGGGCAGTTAATTTACTGTGGGTTTGGAGTCATGTATAGACCAGGATAGACACTAATTGACCAGGAGGGCAGTTGTACTGTTGTGGGTCTGGAGTCACATGTAGGCCAGGATAGACACTAATTGACCAGGAGGGCAGTTAATTTACTGTGGGTTTGGAGTCATGTATAGGCCAGGATAGACACTAATTGACCAGGAGGGCAGTTAAATTGCTGTGAGTCTGGAGTCACATGTAGGCCAGGATAGACGCTAATTGACCAGGAGGGCAGTTGTACTGTTGTGGGTCTGGAGTCACATGTTGGCCAGGGCTACTTTCCTTCCCTAAAGGACATTAGTGACCAGATGGGTTTTGTCCCAAAAATTGATAATGATTTCATGGTCATCATTAGAACCTTAATTCCCATTTATTTTATTGAATTTACCTACCATGACAGGATTTAAACC
Source organism: Hemiscyllium ocellatum (assembly GCF_020745735.1). Lineage (NCBI taxonomy): Eukaryota > Metazoa > Chordata > Chondrichthyes > Orectolobiformes > Hemiscylliidae > Hemiscyllium > Hemiscyllium ocellatum. The sequence continues at coordinate 8,611,692 of NC_083414.1, forward strand.
CAGGCTCTTACCTCAGTCTCTGGATTAATAGATCAGCAATAATACCAGTAGACCATTGCCTCCCCAAATACAGGACACCTCCTCCACGTGCAGGTCTGAAATTGTTGCTGCAACATCTATCTCGACACGTCAGTTCCTAACTTTCATGTATATATAATAGTATATCACCTGAATACTGTTCCCCTGTCTGAAGCAGTGTATTTCCTCCTGATTCATGGAAAGCAGTGTTCGCTTGCTCAACAGCTTTTCCAGTGGCCAAGTATGAGAGGCCACACTACTCAAAACACAGGAACATGGAAAACAGGAGCAGGCAATGGACCTTCAGGCGGGCTCTGCCAGTGAATAGGCAGGAGGCTGGAAGAACACAGCAATCCAGGCAGCATCAAGCGGTGGAGCATGTTCTGAAGAAGTGTTGACTTTTCCACCTCCTGATGCTTCCTCGCTTGCTGTGTTCTACCAGCCAGGTAAAAACAATGACTGCAGATGCTGGAAACCAGATTCTGGATCAGTGGTGCTGGAAGAGCACAGCAGTTCAGGCAGAATCCAACGAGCAGCGAAATCGATGTTTCAGGCAAAAGATACTCATCATGAAGGGCTTTTGCCCAAAACGTCGATTTCGCTGCTCGTTGGATGCTGCCTGAACTGCTGTGCTCTTCCAGCACCACTGATCCAGTGTTCTACCAGCCTCCTGCCTGTCTACCTTGGATTCCAGCATGCTGCTTTTTTTGTCTCCTGCCAATGAATAGGCTCGTCATCATCATCATCAGCGCTCCCTCGCAGACACAGATGACTCTCTTCCACTCTGAAGATGAGTCCATAGGTGGCTGGGTAAAAAATGAGGTCTGCAGATGCTGGAGATCACAGTTGAAAATGTGTTGCTGGTTAAAGCACAGCAGGTCAGGCAGCATCCAAGGAATAGGAAATTCGACGTTTCGGGCATAAGCCCTTCATCAGGAATGAGGAGAGTGTACCAAGCAGGCTAAGATAAAAGGTGGGGAGGAGGGACTTGGGGGAGGGGCGATGGAGATGTGATAGGTGGAAGGAGGTCAAGGTGAGGGTGATAGGCCGGAGTGGGGTGGGGGCGGAGAGGTCAGGAAGAAGATTGCAGGTTAGGAGGGCGGTGCTGAGTTGAGGGAACCGACTGAGACAAGGTGGGGGGAGGGGAAATGAGGAAACTGGAGAAATCCGAGTTCATCCCTTGTGGTTGGAGGGTTCCCAGGTGGAAGATGAGGCGCTCCTCCTCCAGCCGTCGTGTTGTTATGTTCTGCCGGTGGAGGAGTCCAAGGACCTGCATGTCCTCGGTGGAGTGGGAGGGAGAGTTAAAGTGTTGAGCCACGGGGTGGTTGGGTTGGTTGGTCCGGGCGTCCCTGAGGTGTTCTCTGAAGCATTCCGCAAGTAAGCGGCCCGTCTCCCCAATATAGAGGAGGCCACATCGGGTGCAGCGGATGCAATAGATGATGTGTGTGGAGGTACAGGTGAACTTGTGGCGGTTATGGAAGGATCCCTTGGGGCCTTGGAGGGAAGTGAGGGAGGAGGTGTGGGCGCAAGTTTTACATTTCCTGCGGTTGCAGGGGAAGGTGCCGGGAGTGGAGGTTGGGTTGGTGGGGGGTGTGGACCTGACGAGGGAGTCACGAAGGGAGTGGTCTTTGTGGAACGCTGATAGGGGAGGGGAGGGAAATACATCCCTGGTGGTGGTGTCCGTTTGGAGGTGGCGGAAATGACGGCGGATGATACGTTGTATACGGAGGTTGGTGGGGTGGTAGGTGAGAACCAGTGGGGTTCTGTCTTGGTGGCAGTTGGAGGAGCGGGGCTCAAGGGCGGAGGAGCGGGAAGTGGAGGAGATGCGGTGGAGGGCATCGTCGATCACGTTTGGGGGGAATCTGCGGTCCTTGAAGAAGGAGGCCATCTGGGCTGTGCGGTGTTGGAACTGGTCCTCCTGGGAGCAGATGCGGCGGAGACGAAGGAATTGGGAATATGGGATGGAGTTTTTACAGGGGGCAGGGTGGGAGGAGGTGTAGTCCAGATAGCTGTGGGAGTCAGTCGGTTTATAGTAGATGTCTGTGTTGAGTCGGTCGCCTGAGATAGAAATGGAAAGGTCTAGGAAGGGGAGGGAGGAGTCTGAGACAGTCCAGGTGAATTTGAGGTCGGGATGGAAGGTGTTAGTAAAGTTGATGAACTGTTCAACCTCCTCGTGGGAGCACGAGGCAGCGCCGATAAAGTCATCGATGTAACGGAGGAAAAGGTGGCGGGTGGTGCCAGTGTAGTTGCGGAAGATGGACTGTTCCACATATCCTACGAAGAGACAGGCATAGCTGGGGCCCATGTGGGTGCCCATGGCAACTCCTTTAGTTTGGAGGAAGTGGGAGGATTGAAAAGAGAAGTTATTCAGAGTGAGGACCAGTTCAGTCAGTTGAAGGAGGGTGTCAGTGGAAGGGTACTGGTTGGTGCGGCGGGAAAGGAAGAAGCGGTGGGCTTTGAGTCCTTCGTGATGGGGGATGGAGGTGTACAGGGACTGGATGTCCATCGTGAAAATAAGGCGTTGGGGACCGGGGAAGCGAAAATCCTGGAGGAGGTGGAGGGCATGGGTGGTGTCCCGAACGTAGGTGGGGAGTTCTTGGACTAAAGGGGACTGAACCGTGTCAAGGTACGCGGAGATGAGTTCGGTGGGGCAGGAGCAGGCTGAGACAATGGGTCGGCCGGGGCAGTCAGGTTTGTGGATTTTGGGCAGGAGGTAGAAACGGGCGGTGCGGGGTTGTGGGACTATGAGGTTGGAGGCGGTGGATGGGAGATCCCCTGAGGTGATGAGGTTATGGATGGTCTGGGAGATGATGGTTTGGTGGCGGGAGGTGGGGTCGTGGTCGAGGGGGCGATAAGAGGAGGCGTCCGTGAGGTCGTGGTCGAGGGGGCGATAAGAGGAGGTGTCCGCGAGGGCGATAAGAGGAGGCGTCCGCGAGAGGAGGTGTCCATAGGTGGCTGTACAGCCTGATATAGCTACCGCGGGCTCTGCCTTACTTTGTCTGTAGGTGGTCATGGGAACGAATGGTCGGGTGTGGGTTTGGTAGCGCACTCCTTATGCTGCTTTCACCTGGTTTCTGCTTTTTCCCGACCGCACGTCTCGCGGTACTCAACACCTTCCCGCATACTCCTCCTCCACTTTGGACGGTCTTGGGTGGGGCCAGTGATTCCCAGGTGTTTGTGGGAATGTCACACTTCACCAGTGAGGCCCTGAGGGTAACTCTGAGATGCTTCCTCTTTCCGCTGGGAGTGAGCTGGGAGGAGAGCACCTGCCTGGGGAGTCTTGTGTCGGTCATGAAGACAGAGGCTCATCACTGTTCCTGCTTTCGCCCCCATATTGTTTGATTCCCCCTTAGAAATGTATCTAACTCCTTTGTGAAATCATTCAATGTTTTGGCCTCAACTGCTTTCCGTGGCAGGAAATTCTGCAGTCTCACCACTCACTGGGTGAAAACATTTCTCCTCATCTTCTGCCTATTTCTCTGGGAACCTGGAGTGTAACCTGGTGATTTCTCCTCTTGACAGTCTTCATCAAAGCGAAGATATTTCAGTGTTACTTTTAGTCAAGGATTCACATTGAAGTTTATTTGGTTGTGTGAACAGTGCCTTTCCTCTCCCTTATAATTTAATCGCTGTTAAATTGAACATAAGCCAAATAGAATTATCCATTTTGACCCCAACAGTATGCTTAAGTAACTTTGTTAAAGTAACGTCTGTTACAGCTATTGCATGCTATAGCTTCGGCTCAGCTTGTTTGCAGTATAAATATGGGAATGGCGTGAATCCCAAATACTGAAGTGTGAAAAATTGTTATAACACCCAGATACCACACCTCTTGTTGTTAAGTCTCTCAAAAGTATCACAAAGCATTTGCATTGATATGACATACAGTAGCTGTTATTGCACACTGAAATACAACAACCATTTTATTCAGAATCCTTTACAATACAGATGCAGGCCATTCAGCCCAACTAGGCTAGACTAGATTCGTTATACCTTACATACAATTGATCTTCTGTCCAAATGCATCCTGCATCCGAATTTCTGGATATCTGCTGCTTATCTACAAAAGGCAACAGATCTTATCCCCGAGTAACAGCAATTGACTGCACAGGAGGTGAAGGAAGACGTTTTTTGTTTCAAAAAAATATGTTTTGCTGATAACATTTATAAAAATGCATTTGACTTAAAATATATGGGGACTATAGAAGAAAGACAGGAGATCATGTCAAGAGCAACATTTAATAGAAACAGTGCAGGAATGAGTGGTCATGTAGCCTCCTTCTGCGCTTTTACAATTCTGTGATTCTCAAAATCACCAGCAGTATAATAAAATGCAACTTATTAATTCATTGACAAGATGTAGGAGTCGCTGTTTAGCCCAGCATCTATTGCCCATCCCCAATTGCCCAGAGGACAGTTATGAGTCACCCACATTGCTGTGGGTCTGAAGTCACATGTAGGCCACTCCAGGTAAGGATGGCAGATTCCTTCCCTAAAGGACATTAGAATGTTGAAGAGCAATCATTTTGGATGGTGCTACAATAGAATTCGCAGTTGTATTTTAAACTGAATATTTCACTCTTGGTCATGATGCAGTCTAGTATTTATAATGTCCATTCCCCATCAGGCATGTTGCTCAAGGGCAAAATATTTCAAAATGGATAAATGAAATAGAAATAAATTTATCCCCATTCCATTCTGAGGTGCCCTGATAAATTCCAGAGTTGTCAATCATAGAATTGATACAGTTTGGGAGCAGGCCATTCAGCCTATCAAATCCATACTAACCCTCCAAAGAGCATCTCACCCAGGCCAAACCCCCTACCCTATTCCTGTAAACGTACATTTCCCATGGCTAACCCACCTAGCCTGCTACTATTTCCCATGACCAGTCCATGGAAGGAAGGTGGGAGGAAGCCGGAGCATCCAGAGGTAACCCACACAGACGCAGGGAGAATGTGCAAACTCCACACAGACAGTCTTCTGAGGGTGGAATCGAACCCGAGTCCCTGGCGCGTGAGGCTGCAGTCCCAACCACTGAGCCACCGTGCTGCCCTTGTACATCCCCAAACAAGTCCCCAGAAAGGGTTTGGAGAGTCTCCAATTTCTCAGTGTTCTGTGGCTGAAAAGGCCTGAGACAACAGCCAGCCCCCGTGAGAAAGATGAAGAGAAGCTGAGGTATGGGTGCAGGAGCAGTGGGCAGGAGGAGCAGGAGGAGGATGTAGAGAAGTGAAGCTAACGCAACAGGCTGTCCATTCAGATCCCATTCAAATTTAGCACAACTCGAATTGCTGGTCAAGGGATCTGGACATTGGGCAATGGATCTAAACTTTCAGATTACCCTGCCATTGACACGGACAAAATCCATTTCATGGGATGTGGGCAGTGCTGTTAAAACCAACATTCCCTTTCCTAATTGCCCTTAACTGAGTGGTTTCCTTGGCTATTTCTGAGGATGGTGACGAGTTAACACCATTTCTTTTGGTTGGAGTTAGATGTAGGCCAGACAAGATAAGGATAATAGATTTTTTTTCCCCTAAAGGACATTAGGTGGGTGTTTTTTGCAAAAATTGGCTATGATTTCATGGTCAGCAATTTTTGAGACTAGCTCCATTTCGATGTCACATTGCAAAATAAGAAAGGTCATCGTGTGTCAGTGTGTGTTCTCCACGTGTGATTGTCATGGTGCAAGTTGGGAGATGTGGGGGTGAGTTACACGAAGTGAGCAAGGGCAGCTTGAAGTTATGAATGTGAAGTCAGAGCCGTTTTTAATAGAAAATCCCAGAGCTGTGCTTTAAGGGTCTGGTGCATTGACACGTCAGCTCAAAGCCAACACTGAATCATTTGGCACTTTCAGAGTCATAGATTCATACAGCACGAAAACAGGCCCTTCGGTCCAACCAGTCCATGCTGCACATAATCCCAAACTAAACTGGTCTCACCTGCCTGCTCCTGGCTCGTTTCCTCCAACCCTTTTAAATGTTGTAACTGTGCCCAAATCCACCACTTCCTCAGGAAGTCCATTCCACATGCAAACCACCCTCAGTGTAAAACATTTGCTCCTCGTGTCTTTTTTAAATCTCTCTCCTTTCACCTTATAAAATATGCCCCCTAGTCTCGAAATCCCCCATCCTGGGAAAAGAAACCTTCCATTAACCCGGTCCATACCCCTCACGGTTTTATGAACCTCTGTCAGGTCACCTCTTAGGAGAAAGTGAGGACAGCGGATGCTGGAGATCAGAGTTCAGAGTGTGGTTCTGAATACTCTCGACGCAGGTTACCCCTCAACCTCCTACACACCAGCGAAAGAAGTCTCAGCCTATCCAGACTTTCTTTACACATCTATTTAGTGTCTCACCCAAATCATTGGGCCAACGTTGTTTATATTGAAAAGAAAACAGAAAATGCTGGAAAACGTCAGCAGGTCTGGCAGAATCTGTGGACAGAGAAGCAGACTCAATGTCTTGAATCCAGTCTAACAATTTTTCAGAATCATACTGGACTCAAAACGTTAATTCTGTTTCTGTCTCACAGATGCTGCCAGTCCTGCTGAGTTTCTCCAGCATTTTCGGTGTGCATTTCAGACTTCCGGTATCTCCAGTATTTTCAATTTCGTACACCTTAGTTTGACTTATTGCTGTCACATGTACCGAGGTACAGTCAAAAGCGTTGTCCTACCTGCTTTATAGGCAGACTGTGGCATACGGTTGCACCAGGGTAACAGAACAGAGTGCAGGATACTGTGTTACAGCTGCTGAGAAGGTGCAGAGAGAGAGAGTGATCAACATTAACCTTAAAGAGGTCCATTCAAAAGTCTGAAGGCTACTTGCTCCCAATTACATCTACCCTGGCCACTGCCATAAGAGGGTAAAAAATGAGGTCTGCAGATGCTGGAGATCACAGCTGCAAATGTGTTGCTGGTCAAAGCACAGCAGGCCAGGCAGCATCTCAGGAACAGAGAATTCGACGTTTCGAGCATGAGCCTTATTCCTGATGAAGGGCTCATGCTCGAAACGTCGAATTCTCTGTTCCTGAGATGCTGCCTGGCCTGCTGTGCTTTGACCAGCAACACATTTGCAACTGCCATAAGAGGGTCTCTCTCTGCCTCTGTCCACCTCGAACTGCTGCATCAGAAAATCAGGGAGCTTCTCTCTCGCACTCTCTGTGTTGTGTTACCTGTAACTCTCTGTGCATTCTTCCATAGCTAGTTATATTACCTGCTATGGATGCAATGAATTCCCTGCGGTGTTGCAGTCTGGCTCTGAAGTCTTCAAGCCTTGCATGAATCTCTGTTGAGAGATGAAGCCACTCAGCACTGCATTTAGGAGTGACTTAAAAGACAGCATCATGTCAAAAAACACTGCCTGCATTGTCTTATTGGACATGGGCTAAGTACACAATAGGATACCTGACGCCCATTTGATGTGAGCTCAGTTTCTGAATGAATCATCTAGTGATAATCCCAGTAGGCCAGCACCTTCTCATTTGATAACCGACTTTTCAAAGAACCCCCGGGCTAAAACTTTGATCAGCGACTGTCCCTTACCAAAAGAAAACAAGGGTGTCAGGCAAGTGATCAAAAATTTAGCCCAGAAGCTCTTAGAAGAAGTCAGTTATCAAAGAGGAGGCGATGTCCAAATGGTTTTATTGCTAATTTTTTTAAAAATGAAAGAACTGTGGATGCTGTAAATCAGAAACAAAACCAGGAATTGCTGGAAAAGCTCAGCAGGTCGGGTAGCATCAGTGGACAGAAATCAGGGTTAACGCTTCGGAAACAATATCTAGTAATGACAAACAACATTGCTAATGCTAAACTGAGGATGGGTCACTTAATGTGAAATGTCAGCTCTGATTTCTCTCCAAAAATGTTGCCAGACCTGCTGAGCTTTTCCAACAATTTCCGTTTCTGATTTATGGCACTTTTGGTTTTTACGTAACCAACCTTGGGTTGTTGTAAAAACCCAACTGGTTCGTAAGTAACTTTGAAATCATCAAATCCCTACAGTGTGGGAGCAGACCATTCAGCCCATCAAGTCCACACTGACCATCCCAATTTCTGTAATCCTGCATTTCCCATGGCTAATCCACTTAGCTTACATATCCCTGTACACTACGGGGCTTTTCAAGCATGGCCAATCAACTCGTACATCTTTGGACTGTGGGAGGAAACACATACAGACAAAGGTAGAATGTGCAAACTCTCCATAGAGACATCAACCAAGGATGGAATTGAACCTGGGTCCCCGGTACTATGAGGCAGCAGTGCTAACCACTGAGCCATGGTGCCACCCCATTGACTGGTTTGGCCTACCTGTGACAGCAGACCCACAGCAATGCAGATGAATCTTAACTGCCCACGGGGTAATTAGTAACGGCAATAAATGCTGGTCTAGCTAGCGATACCCACATTCTGTGAATAAGTTTTCAGAAAAGGAACCTTTGGAAGAAACTGGAACAGGGAGCGTCACTGGGATTTCCATAGGTTGGTGGGGGCAATCATTTCAAAGGACCCTCATGTGGAGAGTGACATTCACTTACACTGTAGTGCCATCATAACAGGAGAATGTGATAGCAGTGTTTTTCTCTAACATAACCCAAAGTGTTATTACACACAACTAAATGACCTTCCCACCACCAAAATCACCATGATATTTGCATTTTGTAAAAAGTTTGCATTTTAAAAACAATTATTAACCATCACATGTGGAAACACCTGTGTAGCCAATTAAATATTGGGGGCAATGCACTGTTAGCAAAAGTGGTGTGGGGGTGGGGGCAGGGAGGAAGAGAGGGAAAGGACTAAATAAAAAAAGATTAGTGGTGCTGCCTGAACTGCCGTGCTTTTCCAGCACCACTACTCCAGAATCTGGTTTCCAGCATCTGCAGTCATTGTTTTTACCTAAATAAAAAAAGGAGTTAGAGGGGGAATAAAGCACTGTGTTCCCCGTGGTGCCCACCCCTCTCTCTATAGGCATCAAAAGCATTGACGGACACCATGTGTTCCCTCTCCAAGGACACGCAGGCGCGACTGTAACCTGAAAGCAGTGTTCGGGTAGAGAAAGAAACACACAATGGACTGATACATGAACAAGAAATAAATGGAAGGCAATTATTGTGAGGGGAATTAAACATATGACTTTTCACATCCAATTATCTCAAATATCTATCTGGCTGTTGAAAATACATTGGTCTCACTGATAAAAGATGTAGAAGGGGATTTATTAACTTTATCACTGACATTTGGACTAACTGTGTGCCTAATAAATACTCATTCTTCACTGTGCTGGGCACTCTGCTGATGAATACCAAGCTCCTGTAGTATTGAATGTTACTCTGCTGTAACAATAAGAGGACATCAATGATTATTTTACAGCTCTTGTTAGATGAATGGATCTATCCCACTGACTTAATCAAGAAGACTATTACTGACAACAGCCTTGAACTTGTTAAAAGTTATACAGAGGGATGGTCACGTGTGGTTTACATACATACTGTACATTAAATATTGGCACGTCAGGAAGGGGAGCACTTGAATCCAGTTACTCTTAAAAGACCTCAATCCCCAGCCACCCACTTCTGATTTAACAGAGTCAGGATGAAGTCAGAAGCGTGTGGTCTCTTTAAGTATTTGCAAAGTGGATGGAAGTTTCTCCTCTGCTAGTTGATGGTTTGATGCTGGTTGTTCCACATGTGATGAGAGCTTTGGCAGGAGGTAAAGTCATAAAGTCCAATAGGGTGACTGTGTGGAGTTTGTTTCTTCTCCCCATGTCTGTGCAGGTTTCCTCCGAGTGTTCAGGTTTCATCACACAGTCCAAAGATGTGCAGGTTAGGGTGGATTGGCCGCGCTAAATTACCCATAGTGTCCAGGGATGTGCAGGCTATTTGGTTAGCCATGGGAAAAACAGGATTACAGGGATAGGCTAGGATCTGGAATGGGATGCTGTTCAGAGGGTTGGTGCAGACTGGATGGGCTGAATGGCCTCTTGCTGCATAGTAAGGATTCTATGATTCAAAGAGACACGGTGAGGAATTGGAGCTAGCTAAGTTACACCTACAAAGAGAGCCTACACAGCAGGCCAATGGCCTCCTTTTGTGCTGTAGCTATTCTACATGATTTAACGGGGAAACTGAGATACAATACTATAAATCTCTTCCCAAAATAGTCAGTAATAGTTCAAAAAGAAATCTTATTTTTGAATAGAGTGGGCAATTATGACAACTTGAGCCATTTCCAATGAATTTAGAGTGGTTGGTTTGTCAACTTCAAGGGAAACACAATATTCAACAAAATTGCTTACATTAGCAGCAAGAATTAAATTTCTGGTACATAACGTTTTCAATATTGCATATTTTAATTACATTAACATCAAAAATCAACAAGATCTAATCATTCAATGTAGTCTAGTATCAAATTGAGTAACAATCTTTTTTGTTTTCCTTGACAGAACGTGATTGGTTATATCCTATTATTAGAAACAGAGACCTGTAGAAAAATTATGGCATGGAACAAGGCCACTCAGCTGATCCTGTCTGAGTAAACTAGATACCCATTCTAATCCCACCTTTCAGCATCTGGTCCTATATCCTGACAGTTTCCAGCAACAGATCTGGGTTCCTGTAAAATAAGTTGAGGGTTCCCACCTCAAGCACCAAACTGGGCAGCCAATTCCAGAGTCTCAGGGGCCTCTGGGTGAAAACGTTTTCCTTTATGCATCCTTCAGCCCTTCTATCAATCATCTTAAACCGGTGTCTGCTGGTGATTGACCTCTCCTGGGCAACATAGGCCTTGCCCTCTCCGCTCTAAGTCCCTCATTATCTTGTTCACCTCAATTAAGTCACCTTTCAAGTCCTAAGGTAAACAACGCTGGCTTATCCAATCTTTTCTCATAGTCAGAATTTTTCAAGCCATGGCGACATTTTTGTAAATCTTCATTTAGTAAATCTAAAGAGGTGATAGACAAATCTTTGATTAGTAATGGATTAAACGGTTATAGACAGTGAATAAGTAAGAGACGTTGAGGTTGAGCTGACATCAGCCATGATCATATTAAATGATGGAGCGGGCTTGAATCGACTAGTCTGTTCCTCATTCTTATGTTTTTAAGTTCTTATTTTCTCCCACCAGTTGCTGTAAACCTTTAACCAGTAACTAAGAGACTTTGTAATTAGTGTACCAGTTGCCCTGTGCCTCCTCTGGAAAATTGAAAGAATCGGGAGAAAGGAGATCAATGTATGGAAAGTCCTGGACACTATGGAGCACAGTCAACCCATCTAACCTGCACATCTTTGGAATGTGAGAGGAAACCCATGCAGACACAGGGAGGACACATAAACACCACTAAGAGAGATGCCCGAGGCTGGAGTCAAACCTGGGTAGTTGGTGCTGTGAAGCAGCAGTACTAATCACTCAGCCACCAAACTGCCATTAAAGGCCGTCCACAGATGGTTCACTAGTTTGACCCTGGAGGGATGGTCTCATGAGGGGAGATAAAATAAATTGGACCTGTATTCAATGGAATATCAAAGAATGAGAGGGCACCTTATTGATATATGTAAGTTTCAGAGGGGACTTGGCAGTGTAAATGCAGTCAGAGTGTTTCCCATTGTGGAAAGGTCTAAGGCCAGAGGGTATACCTCAGAATAAAGGGTCGCCATTTAAAACTGAGATGAGGAGGAATTTCTTCCCTCAGAGAGTGGTGAACCTGTGGAATTCTTTACTGCAGAGGGCTGTTGAGGTTGGGTCATTAGGTTTGTTCAAGGCTGAGTTAGATAGAGTTTTAATCAGTAAGGGGGTCAACAGTGAAAGGCAAGGAAGTAGAGTTGAGAATTATCAGATCAGTTACAATCTCATTCAACAGCGGAGCAGGCTTGATGGGCTGAATGGCCTACATCTGCTTCTAGACCATATAAAAGAGCAGGGTAGAGGGGCTGATTAGCATATTCCTGATCCTGTGCAATTACTTCCAATAGAACAGTAAAATCTAAAGGACAGATCGCACAGTACCAATAGGCATTAGCAGCAATACTCCACACTAAACCCCTCAAGCCTACTCTCCCCTCCAATACGATCAGAGCTGATCTGATAACTCCACATCCCTGCATACCCCGATAACCTCTTACCCCCTTTACATATTAAAGAGTCTAGGCACCACAACCTTAAAAATATTCAAAGACTCTGCTCCCACAGCTTTTTGCAAAACAGATTTCCAAAGATGCACCATCCTCTGAAAGAAGGAGAAAATCTCCTTATCTCTGATTCAAATATACAACCCCTTGTTTTGAAACTATGCCCTCTCATTGTAGATTCTCCCACAAGAGAAAACATCCTCTTCACATCCTGTCAAGGTGCCTCAGGATACTATATGTTTCAATCAAGAGGCTTCTTGGAGGTTTATTTTAAATGATAAAGAGCTTTAATAGAATGAACAGTGAAGATGATTTCTCCTCATCAGTATTCCTCAATGTAAGAGTTCCTGATTGCAGAACAATGAGGAGACATTCTCAATACAGACAGTTGTTAGAAGGTGAGATGTTTTGCCACACAGTCGAAGCAGAGATCATTGCACTTTTCAAAGGAAAGATGAATAAATATTTGAAGTAGAGGAACAGAATCACAGACTTTTGGAGAAAAGTAAGAAACAGATTTATCAAACTGCCAACAGGAAATGAAACAGACATGTGAAGACTTTTTTTTCTTTAATGATTTAAGTGCCAGGTCTTAAGTCTGGTAAAAATCCTCACTGTTGTCACCACCTATAGGGTGGAAAAACCCCTCATCCTAACTCCGACGCTTACCCCAAATCCAAACTCAAACTAACCAAACTAACCCAAACCCCAACTCTAACACCAACCCCAAACCCAACACTAATTCAACCCAGAACCTAACCCGAACCCCAAACCTAACCCTAACCCTAAGGTTAACCCCAACTCTAATCCGAACGCTAACCCTAATCCTAGCCCTGACCTATCGCGCAGACCTCTCTCATCCTAACCTGGGTCCTAACCCTAACCCTACCCTTAACCCTAACCCGAACTCTAACCCTAATCGAAACCCTAACTCTATTTCACAGACTTCCCTAAGCCTAATCCTCTCCCTAAGCCTAACCCTAAACCCAACCCAAACGCTAACCTTAAATCGATCCCACACCCTGACCCTAATCCTAACCCGAACCCCAACCTGAACTCCAACTCTAACCCCAAAGCTAAACCCAACCCCAACCCTAACCCCAACTCCGACCCCACCCCAAACCTAGTCTAAACCTGATCTCCAATCCTAACCCCACCCTAACCCTAACCCTAAACCTAACCTTAGCCATAACCCTAATAATAACTCTAACCCATTCGCACAGGCCTCCCTAACCCCATACCTAACCCAAACCCCAACACCAAACCTAACACCAAACCTCACCGCAAGCCTAACCCCAACGCCAAACCTAAACCTAACACTGAACCTTACCCTAGCCCTAAAGATAACCTTAATGCTAACCCTAAACCAAACCCCAAACCCAACCCTAAACTTAACTCAAACCCTAACCCAAACAGTAACCCTAAATATAACCCTAACCCTAACCATAACCCCAAACTCAACGCTAACCCCAACCCTAAACCCAACTCCAAACCCACCCCTAACCCATTCCGAACCCCAACCTGAATCCTAATCCCAACCCTAACCCCAACCTCAACCCTAACCCCAACAGTAATCACAACCCTAACCTCAACCTCAACCCCAATCCTAAACATAACCACAACTCAATTCTAATCACATGAACCCGAAACACAACTCAAACTCAACCCTAGCCCCAACCCTGACCCTAATGCTAACCGAAACCCCAACCACAACCCTAATCCTAACTCCACTGCAACCCTAACCCCAACACTAATCTTAATTCTAACCCTAATACGTACCCTAACTCCAACCTCACCCCTAACCCCAACCCTAACAACATCTCTAAACTCAACCTTAACCATAACCCTAACTGCAACATCAACTCTAACCCCAAACCAAACCCCAACCCTAACCCCCAAGACTAACCCCAACTCCAACTCCAACCCAAACTCAACCCTGTTAAATTGCCATTTTAAATTGCCCATAGTGTTCAGGATGTGCAGGTTAGGGGGGTTAGCCATGATAAATATTGGGTGGGCTGCTGTTTGGAGGGTCTGTGCAAACTGGATGGGTCAAATGCACTCTTTCTGCTCTCTAAGTATTCTATGAATCGAAGTTACTGGTTTTATGCCTGGAATGATGTCCATATAAAGTTTCGGATGTAAATAAGATCAATTTTTGTAAACAGCGACGGTTTGCTGTTTTATTACTGAGTACAAGGGAACCTCCATTATCCTGCATTCATTTATCCAAATATCGAATTATCCAGCAAGATCACAAGGTTCCAATGTTAAGTTAAATTATGTTATCCAGCATTCGATTATCTGGAATTTGATTTACCGAACGAAATACTGCCTGCATATATCCTTCAGATAATCGAGATTCCTCTGTACCTCAATCCATTACATGTAAGGTACAAGTCTCTTGTGAGACGTGTGATCTGTATGTGTGAGGGCACATTACTGTCACCTAGGTTAAGTCAACATTAGAACAACTTTGAGCAAATACTCAGGACACTGGTTTACCTCCTTCCCAGGAGCAGACCTTTATATTCTGATGGGTGGTGTTGGCTTCAGGATAAAGCTGGTATGGTGGCTCAGAGGTTAGTACTGCCGATACACAACACCAGGTTCAATTCCAGCCTTGGGTGGTTGTCTGTGTGGAGTCTGCACATTCTCCCTGTGTCTGTGTGGGTTACAAGGCTTGAGTTGGAAAGTGGGGCTAGAACAGATCGGTGCTTGATGATATGATGGGCCGAAGAGCCCCACTTTGTGTTGTAAAGCTCCAAGACAATTTTCCAACTCCATGGGCCAAATGCCTTCCTTTTTTACCGTAAAGACTCCAAGACGCTCTGACCATAAGGGATATACGGTCGTGGGGGAAGGAGTGGAGCTGAATCCCTCAAGTAGCCATCACAGATTCTGTACGGACTCCTCCTTTGCTATGACAGTCTGCGATGCTGCCAGCAAAAACTGGATATCTCATCAAAGAGAAAACAACACTGCTGCCTCATCAATGAAGCACAAATCGCACAATGGCGCGAGTTCAACGGACAAGAACAATCAGCAGAGATTGATTAGTAATCTCTGGTAGAATAAGCCGAGGCAATTATTGGAAAAATATAATTTGTCTCTGATAGCCGTATTCAGTTTGTCACATCACTTATATGGGCAAGTGTGAGGATACAAGTCTGGAGCACAGTCTGCGGGAAATTCGATGAGAGAAAGAGAAAATCAATGCATATTGAGGCACACTAAATCAATAAAGGCGAAATCATCCAGGGAACAATGTTCAAAAATAATAGGATGGTACTTTATTTTATGGGGGTGTTTAGCTCCTGCACAGAGATTCTTGGTGTCTGTAAGCCACTGATTTGTTTCATTTCCCTCAGAGTGTGGCTGCTGAAATTTGTATCATTCTTCGTCTATCAATTACTGTAACTAGCAGCGAAGGAGAGAGGTTATTTGTGTGAAACACACTGAGCACTGTCTCTGTAAGTAACCAAAGTATTAGGAAAGACTGGGTGCATGTCTGGGAGGAGTGTTAGAGTCAATGTGTTCATTTGCTGTGCCTTAAGAAGATAAAAATATCGTGATGAAGAAATATTCAGGGGCACTAGGCCTTTACACATAGGGAACAATCATTCATTAACTCTAGACTTAAATCTTCCAATGCACTCCCAGGCTGAGATGCTATAGATATTTGCTGAATGAACCAGTTCAGAGATATCATGACACACCTCTGGAACAAATGGAAGTTGAACCAAGGACTCCTGGTTCTAGAGGAAAAGGCACTACCACTGCACTGTAACACTGGTAGACTGTATGCTTTTTTTTGTATTCCTTCATGAAATATGGGCATTGCTGGCTAGACCATCATTTATTACCCATCCCTAACTGGCAGTTAAAGTCAGTCACATTACTATGGGTCTGGAGTCACATGTAGGACAGATCAGTTTCCTTCCCTCAAATACATTTGTGAACCAGATGGGTTCCCTCCAAACATATGGGGTAATTCAAAACTCTGTTTCCCTGTCTTAACTTGGGGGACACTGTGCTCAACAGCTTTGGCTCCTGGTTTTAAGTATTCCATCCTCATTTTCAATGGTTTCACTTCTCCATGTAATGGTTTCCCCTCTGGAGCGATACCCCTTTAAGAGATCAAAATATAAATGAGTGAAGTAACTGGATGTTGTCACAGGACCACAGGTCACAGGATCTCTGCACTGTGGCACTAAAGGTACAGGTTGTGTTTGGAGATAACTTTTAGATAAATCTACCAGAGATTATTCAGTGAATAGAATCTGTGTATTCCATGCGTTATAGATGTAACTAAAGACTGATACTGTTCTATCTCTGTAATTTTCTCTAGTCCCAAGACCCTCCAACATCTCTATACTCCTTTAATTCTTGTGCATTCTCAATCATAATTTCACCAACAATGGTGATCGTGCCTTCAGCTGCCTTCTCCACACCCTCTGAAATTCACTCCCTAAATCTCGTTACTTTGAGATATTTCTTCCAACCTACCGCTTTGACCAAGCTTTCGGAAATCTGAAAAAGTTTTTTTTCTTATGTTGTCTCGGTGTCAATCTTAGTTTTAGAAATCTTCTGTTGCAGCATCTGGGGACACCTCATTGCATTAAAGATGTTCCACACGTATACATTCTTGTTGCTAATGTGTTGCTGACAGTAATGGCGAAAAGGAAGTTACTCCCCGCAGCATAAAACACAGGAGCACAGTTTATGCCATTCGGCCCATCAAACCAGCTTCGCCATTCAATCATGGCAGATGTGTTTCTCAACTCCATTCTCCTGCCCTCCCAACCCCCAACCTTTGACCCTTTTGCTTGAGTTCGTATGAAAGGTTATTCTGATTGAGGGGGAATACTGATTGATTTTCTCATATATTTCCAAGGGTAATCACCGATTATTTTAATTGGAAAGTGGGGCCATTCAAGCTGAGGGCAGGATCAGGTTTGGTCGCAATGCCTTCCCCAGTTGAATAGTAAGCTAACACTCAATGTTGAGGCTTGGGTACTTAGGGCAATCCAGTTACTGAAGGGCTGCCTGCACCATTCAGGTCAAATCCCCTTCAGAAAAGGAAGAGAGATAGAGAGAGAGGGAGAGAGAGAACTAAAATTATTTTGTCTCTTTTGTTTTCACCAGTTCAAGACTCATTGGAAGCAGTGAACTTGACTGGGGAAGAGTAAACATTCAGAAAGCGAATGATTGGCAGATGAAGTATAATGTGGATAAATGTGTGGGAAAAGCAGGATGGCGGATTATTATCTGAATGGTTATAGACTGGAAAAGTGGGCGGTGCTGCGAGTCCATGGTGTCCTTGTACACCAGTCGCTGAAGGTAAGCATGAAGGTGCAGCAGGCAGTAAAGAAGGTAAATGGTATGTTGACCTTCATGGTGACAGGATTCCAGTACAGCAGTAGGGATACCTTGCCACAATTGTACAGGGCCTTGGTGGGACCACATCTGGAGTATTGTGGGCTCTTTGGTCTCTGTATCTGAGGAAGGACGCTCTGGTGATGGAGGGAGTGCACACTGATTCCTGGGATGGCAGGACTGACCTATAGAGAGAGGTTGGATCAGTTAGCACTATCTTCACTGGAGTTCAGAAGAATGAGGGGTGAGTCTCATTGAAACCTGTAAGATTCTAACAGGACTAGACGGAATAAAAAAAAGGGTGTTCCTGATGACCGTGGAATTCAGAACTGGGGGTCACAGTCTGAGGATATATGTAGGTCATTTAGGACAGAGATGAGGAGAAATGTCTTCACCCAGAGAGTGATAAACCTGTGGAACACCCACAGCAATGTGATTGACTCTTAACTGCCCTCTGGGCAATTAGCAATGTTGGACTAGCCAGCGGTGCCCACATCCAGTGAAAGAAATAAACAGATTTAGTTTTCACCATTCACTGCATGAAAACATGTGTTTAGGAAGAAAAGGAAGTGTTTTCTTCTAAGGTCTCTCTCTGCTCCCCTCTGCCCTCTGCATTTCTGTTTTACTTCTGACAAGAACACAATGAGTAGGAGCAGGAGTAGACCACACAAGTTGAGTAGACCACCACTGAGTTTTGTATGATCCTCTCCATTATAAATTACAGTTTGTTCTTTAGAAGGGAAACCATCCACGTCAACTCATCACTGCAATTATGTCCTCCCACCAGAGACAAAAAAAAACTGCAGATGATGGAATCCAAGGTAGACAAGAAGGAGGCTGGAAGAACACAACAAGTCAGGCAGCATCGAGAGGTGGAGAAGTCGATGTTTCAGGTGTGACCCTTCTTCAGGACTGACGAGGGTGTAGGGGAAGCTGCAGATAAAGGGGGCAGGGTGGTGAGGTGGGGATAGGTACAGACAGATAGAGAGTATGACCTGGTTGGTCAATGGGAGGAATGAATCCGGTTGGTGGCTACACGGAAGGGTCAGTGGCAGTTCCTATCTCCTTCCTGTTCCTTAGCTTTACAATGGAAAATCTCCAGCGTTCCACCAACACCATTTTCCTCTTCACTAATTGCAGTAGATTTTGCCATCCAGCCAGAAACAATGAACCAAAATGAAAGCATTATGTGAAAGTTAGGATAGCTTGTCGGAGTCATGGGGTCATGATGGTTACCTTCTGACCCCCCCCCATCACACAATCCAGTCAAACCCATTTCCCACACCCCTGCCATAACAGTCCTGTGAGTTTACTTCCCGTTATTGACCTTCTGGAGACGTTGGAACAAACTCAGTTGTTGGTCATTCAATTTGGCCGAGAGCTGTCAAGGGCAGGATTGCAAGGGGCTGGGGTCCCACACTCAGCTCACTGAGACTGCACTTCCAGCCCAGTCTCGACCCTCAGCCTATCACAGCTCCAGGGCAGCATCTTTCAAACAGGACAGGCTCGAGACTGACCCTTCCATCAGGCAAAGGGACATGAGCGAGTGGGACATGGATGAGAGGAGGGACAACCAATATGCACCCATGAGATTTGACCCCTTTATGGTCATGCAGCCCTGGAACCTTTGAATTATTAATTACTAATTGAAATGTATTCAGTATTTCCACTCCAGGGCTTCAACACACAAATGAAGGTGAACTCTCCACTGCAGAGCTTCCACCAGTGGCTTTGGGGCATTTGGATGTGATGTTAGAGCTTGTCTCCACCTACCTGCTCAGTGCTAAAAAAATCCCATGTTCCTACTTTTCAGAGAGTAGCAGTTTCCCATCCCCCTCAGTGGCTTGTCCAATATTTATCCCTCAATCAACATGAACAGATTATCACATTACTCTTTGGAGGAACTGCTGTATGTAAATTGGTTGGGTTTTCCACCTGACATCAGCAACTGCATCCCAAAGATTGTTTTTTTTTAATTCATTCATGGGATGTGGGTATTGCTGGTGAGCGATGTTATGTTATGAAGCTGAAGGCATGTACTGTACCTTTAAGAGAGAGTGAATTCTCTTCTGCACTGAGAGCTTCCAAGGGCAGTCTCAGAGTGTACTGGGAAATTAAAAATATGTAACATTTGGCTGGGAAATAGATAGGGTAAAAAAATGAGGTCTGCAGATGCTGGAGATCACAGCTGAAAATGTGTTGCTGGTTAAAGCACAGCAGGTTAGGCAGCTTCCAAGGAACAGGAAATTCGATGTTTCGGGCATAAGCCCTTCATCAGATACCTGAGTTGGTTGCTGTTTTGACAACAACTCAAATTTTTTAAAATGGTTTAAATTATGCCCCAGGGCACTAAAATCCAATTGAGTTTGAATTTACTGTTTTGTCAACATCAAACCAATGTGACAATCCAATGTTAGGCATATGAAAAAGGCAGGCATTTTGAAAATCAGACAGAGCAACATCCATTGAAACCCTCTTGAGCAAAGGAACCTTTTCATATGAAACATATCTGCAGTAACAAGAAAGAAGATGACCCAGGGAGATCTTCAGTCAAAAGATGAAAGACACTGAAGATGACAGCTGCTGTATGGTTCTGAAATTAAGTGGATGTAATTTTAATAAGTGTTTTATTGGAACAGTATATTGTTATAGAATTTGAGGTAGACAATAGTCAGATAAGAGATAGGGGACTTAGCGCTGTGAAAAGCTGTTGTTTAATGTTCGCTTTTAGTGTTAAGGCCTAGATGGATATTATTATCAGTAAACAGTGAAATTTGGGAGCTCTCTGTCACTCATGTTTTAACAGATTACAAGGCAAGGTAAGCCTTTCTGGGTGTTTGGTTTAATTAGCAGAAAGGTTCATCGTCGTGTCATCCCTAATTGCCCAAAGTGCAGTTAAGAATTAACAACATTAGCATTGTAAAGCACTTCAAGATGGGATGGTTAGCTTGGATGGATAGTCTGTAATAGGTGAAAGTGAGGACTGCAGATGCTGCACATCAGAGTCAAGATTAGAGTGGTGCTGGAAAAGCACTCCACCCTCGTCTCTGACCTATCCCCTTCACCCCCACCTCCATCCACCTATTGTACTCTTAGCTACCTTCTCCCCAGCCCCACCCCTCTCCCATTTATCTCTCCACCCCAGAGACTCCCAACCTCATTCCTGATGAAGGACTTTTGCCCGAAACATCGATTTTCCTGCTCCTCGGATGCTACCTGATCTGCTGTGCTTTTCCAGCACCACTCTAATCTGGATAGTTTCTAATGCAGAGTGGTGCTAATAGCAGGGATTCAATTCCTCTGCTGACTGAGATTACCACAAAAGCCCTGCTTTTTCATCTTTTTACCTCATTTTTAAAATTTATTCATTTGAGAGCTGTGGGTGTCACTGACTGGGCCTAGAATTTATTGCCTGTCCCTAGTTGCCCCTTGAGAAGGTGGGGGGTGAGCTGCCCTCTTGAACCGCTGCAGATCACCTGATGTAGATTGACCCACAATGCCCATAGGGAGGGGAATTCCAGGATTTTGACCCAGTGACAGTGAAGGAATGGCGATATATTTCTAAGTCAGGATGGTGAGTGGCTTGGAGGGAAATCTGGAGGTGCTCCCATGAATCTGCTGCCCTTGTCCTTCTAGATGGCAGGGGTCTTGTGTTTGGAAGGTGCTGTCTCAGGATCTTTGGTGAATTTCTGCAGTGCATCTTGTAGACAGTACACACCTGTGATGTAAAGACCCTCAGGTCAAACTCACCGCAGGTTATCTTTCTCTTAGAAGAGAGTGAGATGATGGTGACTTTACCAATTTGTGAAAAGTGCTGTATAAATGCGGAGCTGAAAATGTGTTGCTGAAAAAGCGCAGCAGTTCAGGCAGCATCCAGGGAACAGGAGATTCAACGTTTTGGGCATAAGCCCTTCTTTCGGCTTATGCCCGAAACGTTGATTCTCCTGCTCCTTGGACGCTGCCTGAACTGCTGCGCTTTTTCAGCAACACATTTTCAGCTCTGATCTCCAGCATCTGCAGACCTCACTTTCTCCCCGTACAAATGCGGACCTTTCTTTATCGTTCTTGTTGATACCAACCACTGTCCAAACGAGATAGTGAGACACTGGCTCACCGAGCGTACGAATCTGTGCTGTGGTATCAGATTGCTGTGGGAAGAGGACATTGAATATTCAACCACATCTCAGGCGATTAAAGTTATGCTCACTGCTGATTTTCTCACATCTCAGAGCTGGTGCAATGTGCGATTTCAATAATTACAATGCATGAGTTCAAACAACTGCCATTTTATAGCTGTTAAGATTGCCTGGAATTAGAGAAATAGCTCTGCCAGATGATGGCAGGTGGGTCTGCAAATTCAATTCTTGAAAAGAACTCAACCAAACGACTGCTCAGGAATTCCAGATCAACAATGCAGAGTACTTTTTACCTGACGTTCGAATGTGATATTAATAGCTAGTGCAAACCCTGATTAATTTTGACATCCATTTCCTCTCCTGTTTTATACTCATCTTTCCTGGTGCTGTCAGCATTGTTTGGTCATGATTGTATTGGGCATGTAATTGAGTCAGAGATAGAAAACAATAGCTCGCTGGCATTTACTTATTGTCTTGAACTGTCAATCCAGTGGAACTGTTTTTGGATAAATAAACTGACAAGCCTGTTGAGCGTACATCTTGCTCTTAACAACAGAACGAATCTCTCTGCTCTATCAATGTGGGCTCCTTATACACGTGTTGTTATCAAGAATTACTTGCAAACCTTTGCTGTGTATGCACAGCAGGCAAGTAGGTTATTTCGGCTTATCATTCAAATTTTTGTTGATTTATTCACTTGTGGGAAGTGGGAATCACTGGCTGGCCTGCGTTTATTGTTCACCTCTAGCTATCCATGACCCATTGCTGGGTCAGTTCAGGGGGGCAGTTGAGAGTCAAGCCCATTGCTATGAGTCTGGAGTCATGTGTAGGCCAAACCGGGTAAGAGTGGCAGATTTCCTTCCCTGAACAACATTATGAATGAATGAATGATTTTATTATCATGTGCCCTTTACAGTAAGAGCTTAATACAATACAATGAAAAGCCTTAATTTGGCACCACGATTCGGTGCCATTTTGAATAATTTAAGAATAAGGGGAACAAAAATATCTATGTAGCTTAAAGAGAGTCTATCACCCCTGAGTCAGCTCATCATCAACGATGCCTGTGCTGTTGCTCCCCCTCCACCAGTTCCCCGCCATCTACACCAGATCCAATCAAAATCAGAGTTGCTGAACCTCAGATCTTTCACTGCTACTGCCTGCCTTCCCACCCACCTCCCCCTCCAGCCCCACTCCCACCCTCCTATTTATCTCTCAGGCCCCTCACCACCACATTCCGAATGAAGGGCTTATGCCTGAAACATCGACTCTTCTGCTCCTCAGATGCTGCCTGACCCTCTGTGCTCTCCCAGCACCATCCTTTATGACTCTGTCCTGGATGTCCAGTGTAGTGAACCCGGTGGGTTTTTTCCATCTGTCGCCAATGGTTCCACAGTCACCAGCAGATTCTTAATTCCAGATTTTTGTTTTCAGATTGAATGCAAGTTCCACCTGTGTTCTCAGAATATTAGCTGAGTTTCTTGATTAACAGGAGAAAGTGAGCACTGCAGATGCTGGAGATCAGAGTTGAGAGTGTATTGAGATTGTAATCAATTTCTTGATTAATAGTCCAGCAGTAACACCACTTAAAGCCATCATCTCCCCTTAAGTCCTAATTGCAAGGTAACCATCCCTTCCTTTATTAGCAGGTGAGGGGTATAATTGCCAGATAATAATGAAAGAAAGACCTGCATTTACATAGCACCTTTCAAAACCGCAGCACGTGCCTGATCACTTCACAGCCAGCAAAGCACTTTTGAAGTGTCATCACCATGGTAACGTAAGAATGCCAAAGGTTATACAACTGGGTTCTTCGTAAATTGAACAAGAAATGTTACTTGTACAAGGGCTGGTTTTCCTACTGGTAGCAAGGTATTGATAGCTGAAAATGTGTTGCTGGTTAAAGCACAGCAGGTTAGGCAGCATCCAAGGAACAGGAAATTCGACGTTTCGGGCATAAGCCCTTCATCAGGAAGGGCTTATGCCCGAAACGTCGAATTTCCTGTTCCTTGGATGCTGCCTAACCTGCTGTGCTTTAACCAGCAACACATTTTCAGCTGTGATCTCCAGCATCTGCAGACCTCATTTTTTACGCAAGGTATTGATACCCTAACTGTCAGTCTGAGAAGATCAAAAGGTTAAAGTACACACACAGTTTTTCTACATATCTGGGCCGACACAAATTGTTCCATTTGGCAGTTGGATCAGGTGATGGGCATGTGACACACAATCACAAAATAATAGCAAGATTTACAGAAAATTGAAAAAACAAGATGCTGTTACAACTTTACAAAAGTAGTAACACTGCATTGCAAAACAGAACAAAAACAAGTGATCACATAAACTAGAACAATGGTAACTCCTGCCTGGCCTAATGAGAGGCTAAATTAGAGTGGTGCTGGAAAAGCACAGCAGGTCAGGCAGCGTCCGAGGAGCTTTTGCCCGAAACATCGATTTTCCTGCTCCTCGGATGCTGTCTGGCCTGCTGTGCTTTTCCAGCACCACTCTAATCTAGACTCTGGTTTCCAGCATCTGCAGTCCTTGTTTTTACCTAATGAGATTACAATTTCAATCCATAAACCCTGAGTAAACAGATATGCTCCCACAAGAAGAGCAGTGATCAATTTGTTCGCAGTAAGCTCTCAATATGAGAAAGATCAGCCAATCTAGATGGAATCTGAGAGTTAAATAGTTGTCCTGACACTAGGAATAATATCCCTCCTTCTTCCTCCAAAGTAGTACCAAAGGATCCTCTACCTCCATGCAAGCAGCAAGTTTAACCCTGGATGGCATGGTGGCACAGTGGTTAGCACTGCTGCCTCACAGCGCCAGAGACCCGGGTTCAATTCCCGCCTCAGGCGACTGACTGTGTGGAGTTTGCACGTCCTCCCCGTGTCTGCGTGGGTTTCCTCCGGGTGCTCCGGTTTCCTCCCACAGTCCAAAGATGTGCAGGTCAGGTGAATTGGCCATGCTAAATTGCCCGTAGTGTTAGGTAAGGGGTATGGGTGGGTTTCGCTTTGGCGGGTCGATGTGGACTTGTTGGCCCAAAGGGCCTGTTTCCACACTGAAAGTAATCTAATCTAAACATTTCCTGTGCACCTCTGCCAGTGCGACTCTCCCTCGGTGTGACACTGGAGCAATACTCAGCAAAAACTATGTACTTCAATTTTTTAGAATGCCTATTGAACCCACAGCTGACTGGATCACAAGTGGCTGGTGATACCCAGTGGACCAAATCGAAACTTACCGCCAGCGATGAGCGCAGTGTATTATCATAACGCCCTAGCTTTATCATCGAGCTGCTCTGTTTACCCTATATCGCAGCATATTCCTGACCAGTGCAGGCAGGATGGGATGTATTGCCTACTCCTGCAACAAACAGAGAAAGTGACCTGGACACCATTCAGCCAGCTGTAGAGTGAATCCTCTTTTTGCCTGAACTACAATTAACACATGTATCTATCTAACAATAACAAAAACTACCCAGGGTATGTGTCATTCACAAAATAGAGGAAATATCCAATCCAGCCCAATACCTACTCCCTCACTAGCCTTCTCTCAGATGTAGGGTGCTTTGGCAGTGCTATGAAGAGGCACTTAAATAGATAAGGGTAGGTCATTCAGCCCTTAAAGCCTCCTCCGCCACTCAATATGATCATCCAACTCAATTACCCTGTTCCTGCTTTCTACCCCTTACCCTTTCATTCCTTTAGCCCAAAGAACTATATCCAACTCCTTCCTTAATGCCACAATAACCCACTCACCAATGTTCTGTCTGGCTTTCACATGGCTCACTCAGCTTCTGATCTCATTTCAGTGAAAATGGCCCAAATGTGTGACCATGGTGGAAACTCAGAAGCTATCCAGCGCCTGGAGATTGCCTTCCCATGTCTGGTCCCACCCGCTCTCTAAAAGCGACCTTAAATTATGTCCCGACAATATCCAGTACGAAATGAAAACTGACCAAAGTGAACGGCACACGTTTGTGTTTGTGTCCGCAAGCAGCATCTGAGATACCACACCTTCTTATTGGAATTAGTGTGAGGTGGGGGGGAAAGATGGCCACACTAAGTCTTTGTCAGAAGATAGCATTGGGGGATTTTGTTAAGTAGTTTAGGTTTATTATATAGTACTCAATCGTTATTTATGTTAAGTCTGAGTTATATGAAGATCACAGGATGACATGGTGGCCCAGTGCTACCTGATAGTGTCAGGGACCAGGGTATGATACCACCCTTGGGTAAGTGTCTATATGAGGTTTGCACACTCTCCCCATGTCTGCATAGGGTTGCTGTGTTTTTTTCCCACAGTCCAAAGATGTACAAGTTAGGTGGATTGGCCATGCTAAATTACCCAGAGTGTGCAAGCAAAGTGGGTTAGCCATGGGGAATGCAAGGTTGTAGGTGGATGGGTCTGGAAGGGATGCTCTGCGGAGGGTCGATGTGGACCCAATGGGCCAATTGGCCCACTTCCACACTGTAGGGGTTCCATGATTCTGTCACTTACACCAGTCTATCAGATGCTG
Source organism: Hemiscyllium ocellatum (assembly GCF_020745735.1). NCBI lineage: Eukaryota > Metazoa > Chordata > Chondrichthyes > Orectolobiformes > Hemiscylliidae > Hemiscyllium > Hemiscyllium ocellatum. Next base: position 8,637,876 of record NC_083414.1, read on the forward strand.
CTTCTACTGTTTTGAGAACATGGTGCTGGAAAAGCACAGCAGGTCAGGCAGCATCCGAGGAACAGGAGGATCAACGTTTTGGGCAAAAGCTCTTCATCAGGAACGAGGCTTGTGGGTCGGGGCTGAAAGATAAATGGGAGGGGGAGTGGAGTGAGGGGAAGGTTGCTCAGAAAGTGGATGAAGGTGAGGGAGAAGGCGATAGTTCAGTGGGGGGAGTGATTTTCAGGTCTGGAGGGCGGTGCCGAGTCGGATGTTTGGGACTGTGATATTGTGGGGGGGGGGAGGGAAATGAGGAAGCTGTTGAAATCCACATTGATCCCATGTGGTTACAGGGACTCAAGGCGGAATACGATGGTAACGGGTTGGCGGTGGAGGTGGTCCAGGAACCTGCATGTCCTTGATGAAGTGCGGGGGGGGGGTGGTGTGAAGTGTTCAGCCATGGGGCAGTGGGGTTGGACGGTGTGGGGGTCCCAGGGATGGTTTCTGAAATGATCCACATAAAGGTGTCCTATCTCCCCAATGTAGAGGAGACCGTAACAGGTGCAGTGGATGCACTAGATGACTTTGATAGAGGTACAGGGAAATTTCTGACGGATGTGGAAGGATCCTTTGGAGCTTTGGACAGATGTGGGGAGTGGTGTGGGTGCAGGTTTTGCACTTCCTGCGATGGCAGGGAAAGGTTCCAGGAGTGAGGTGTGGGCTGGTGGGGATCATGACCTGATCAGGGAGTCACGGAGGGAATAGTCTCTTCGGAATGCTGAAAGGGTAGGGAGGGAAATATGTCTCTAGTGATGAGGTCTATTTGGAGATGGCAGAAGTGGCAAAAGATGATGCATTGAATGCAAAGGTTGGTGGGGTGGAAGGTGAGGACTGGGGGTTCTGATCTCGTTGCATTGGGAGGGGTGGAGTTCAAGAGTAGTAGTGTGTGAAGTGGAGGAGATGTGCTGAAGGGCATCATCAACCACGGGGTATGGGAAGTTGTGGTCATGGGAGAAGGAGGTCATCTGGGACTTTCTGAGGTGGAATTGGTCATCCTGGGAACAGATACAGTGGAGGTGGAGGAATTGGGAATAAGAGATGGCATTTTTATAGGAGGTAGGGTGGGAGGAGGTGTAGTTTAGGTAGCTGTGGGAATTGGTGGGCTTGTAGCATGTCTGTGGTTAGTCAGTCACCAGAGACATTGATGAAGAGATCCAGGAAGGGGAAGGAGGTTTCCAAGATGGTCCAGGGGAATTTGAGGTCAGGGTGGAAGGTGTTGGTAAAGTTGATGAACTGCTCAACCTCCTTGTGTTCAACCTTCTACTGTTTGGCAGGAAAGTATTCCTGTAATGTGGCTTCACCAAGTTAACATCTAATTTGGGAGTGTGCCTGGCGCTGTTCCTTGCATGTCCTCCTGAAATCTTCACTCAGCCAGTTTTGACTCCATGGCTTGGTGGTAATAATACACTGAGAGAAATGGCATGCCACAGAAAATTAAGTTGGTGTGGAGTCTACAGAGGAATCCAGGTTTAAGTGAGTTGGCACAATTTAGCAGAGGGAATATAATATCGGAAATGTCAAGTTACGCATTTTGGCAGGAAGATAGTGAGGGGTGAGTCTGTGGAATTCATTACCACAGAAAGCAGTCAAGGCAAAAAAGCTGTATATTTTCAAGAAAGAGCTGTATGTAGCACTTGAGACAAAAGGGATCAAAGGGCATGGGGAGAAAGCGGGAACAGGGGACTGAGGTGGATGATTATCCATGATCGTATTGAATGGGTGAGCACACTTAAAAGGCTGAATGACCTACTCCTCTTTTCTATGTTTCCATGGTAGATCTCAGACTAGATTTAAAAATAAGCAAACATTTCTGGTCAGTTAGGTTCAATTTAACACTGAATTTGCAACTGGTACTGGATTCAAACGAGGACATTGATGAGCTCCTCCCATGAACAGCCCTTTATATCCTGGTGGATAGTGTTTATCTCATGATATAAAACCATTTCAGGTACTTAACTGCCTTATGAACAGTAAAGAGCCTTTCAAATACCAACTCTCTGGATATGGACTTTGTGGCATTTACAGGCCATCCCGAGTTGTCCTTGGGAAGGTGGCGGTGAATTTGACTTCTTGAACCGCTGGAGTTTACATAGTGTCATACAGCACGGAAACAGACCCTTCGGTCCAACCAGTCCATGCCACCCATGTTGTCAAACTAAACTTGTCCCACCTGCCTGCTCCTGGCCCTCTGAATCTTTCCCATCCAAACCCTTTTTAAACATTGTAGATGTTCCCACATCCACCACTTCCTCAGGAAGTTCATTCCCCACGAGAACCAACTTCTGTCTAAAAAAAAAGTATCCCCACATCTTTTTTTAAGCTCTCTCTCCTCTCACCTTAAAAATGTGCCTCATATTCTTGAAATCTTGCCCATGTTCCCCCTGCCCCAGGAAAACATGTCTATCATTAATTCTCCCCATTGCTCTCATGATTTCTGTAAGGACACCTCGCAACCTCTTCCTCTCCAGTGAAAAAGGTCCCAGCCTATCCAAGACATGACAGAGATTGTGACCCGGTGACCGTTAAGGAATGGTGATGCATGTCCAAGTCAGCATGATTTGGAGATGCTGGTGTTGGACTGGGGTGTACACAGTGAAAAATCACACAATACCAGGTTATAGACAACAGGTTTAATTGGAAGCACACTAGCTTTCGGAGCGACACTCCTTCATCAGGGCTCGATCGTAACACAGAATTTATAGCAAAAATTTGCAGTGTGATGTAACTGAAATTATGCATTGAAAAATTGATTGTCTGTTAAGCCTTTCATCTGTTAGAATGCAGTGATAGTATCACTTCTTTCATGTGTAAATCACAAAACCCTTCTTTTTAAAGTTGCATTCTCGGGTTAGCTGCTAACAATGGTGATAACTAGACAATATGTTGAAGGTGTTAGCCCCCTGTGTTCACCTGATGAAGGAGCGTCGCTCCGAAAGCTAGTGTGCTTCCAATTAAACCTGTTGGACTATAACCTGGGTGTTGTGTGATTTTTAACCAAGTCAGCATGGTGTGTGTGACTTTGCAGAGAATCTAGAGTTGGTGGCATTGCGATTTCCTGTTGTTCCAAATGGTGGGGGTGGAGGATCGAGAGGAGCTGTCAAAGAAATTCCGCAGAGTAGCAGTTTTTAGATCCTGACTGAACAATTTGGAGTGAGAGAACGTTCTGAAGAAGGGCCACTGGACATGAAACGTCAACTTCGTTTCTCTGTTCTCAGATGCTGCCAGACTTGCTTAGTTTCTTCAGAAAAAAGTATTGCCTTAAAGGAGCATTCAAACACCTTACCATGGTGTTCCTCCCTTGTGTGACAGACAAAAGACTTCAAATAAACAACCCGTCCTTACTTAACTCTCTAAAACTATAGATACCAATACCCAACACAAAACATACATTTCTTGCAACATAGAGTCATAGAGCTGTGCAACATAGAAACAGACCTTCCATCTAACTCATCCATGCCAACCAGATATCCCAACACAATCTAGTCCCACCTGCCAGTACCCGGCCCATATCCTTCCAAACCCTTCCTATTCATTTACCCATCCAAATGCCTTTCAAATGTTGCAATTGTACCAGCCTCCACCACTTCCTCTGGCAGCTCATTCCATACATTCCCCTCTCACCCTAATCCTATGCCAGCGAGTTCTGGACTCCCTGACCCTTGGTAGTGGTGGTGGGGGATGGGGGGGGGAGCGGTCTGTTTCTATCCTATCCATGCCCCCTCATGATTTTATAAATCCCTATAAGGTCACCCATCAGCCCCCAACATTCCAGGGAAAACAGCCCCAGCCTATTCAGCCTCTCCTTATAGCTCAAACCCTCCAACCCTGGCAACCTCCTTGTTAATCTCTTCTGAACCCTTTCAAGTTTCACAGCATCCTTTCGATAGGAAGGAGACTAGAATTGCACACATCTTCCAAAAGGCCTAACCAATGTCCTGTACAGCCGCAACATGACCTCCCAATTCCTGTACTCTGACTAATAAAGGAAAGCGTACCAAACGCCTTCTTCATTATCCTACCTACCTGTGACTCCACTTTCAAGAAGGTTTACTTGTTATTTCATCTAAACTTAATTTCACCTTTAACTCACTTTATTTGACTACACTTTACCTTAGGAGAAAGTCAGGACTGCAGATGCTGGAGATCAGAGCTGAAAATGTGTTGCTGGAAAAGCGCAGCAGATCAGGCAGTATCCAAGGAGCAAGAGAATCGAAGTTTCAGGCATGAGCCCTTCTTCAGGAAAAGGCTCATGCCCGAAACGTCGATTCTCCTGCTCCTTGGATGCTGCCTGACCTGCTGCGCTTTTCCAGCAACACATTTTCAGCTCTTCACTTTACCTTACTTTAACTTACTACACACGTAACTCTAACTTATTCGGTAAGTTTGACTTGCAACAAATACTACTCCAATTCGAGTGAAATGGCCAACATCTGCTGTCAATGTAGATCTTGCCTCGTGGCTCTTTGTCATCTCTGAAGGTAACTTCAGGGCACCTGTTTCTCAAATGTTCTTCTCAAAGGCTCACTCCTGCAAAATCCTTTGTTCTGCTAACTTTTATCCCAAAATGTACTCACCTGCAAAAACCTCTTTGGCACTCAGCCCCTGAATTGAGCAAAACCTGATCACACCTTTCAATCCCAGCCAATGGGATTCTGGTAAACAACTCCCAAATGTTTACACCAAATCATAAACAGCCACACATCCTGCTCCATCTAAGGTAATAGCAGTGATAGTATGTCTAACAGACCACCATGACACCTCCCTTCTTTTGTCAACACAGGAAACTGCAAATCATATTTACCCGAGTCAGAGTTCAAACTAGCTTGACCAAAATTCCCAACATCCTTGAGTGTAGCTCTGAACCAATCTCGTAGCCATTTCTGCTTCTGGCCAACAGACTATAATTCATGTTACATAGAACATAGAACATAGAAAAATACAGCGCAGTACAGGCCCTCAATGTTGCGCCGATCCAAGCCCACCTAACCTACACTAGCCCACTATCCTCCATATGCCTATCCAATGCCCGTTTAAATGCCCATAAAGAGGGAGAGTCCACCACTGTTACTGGCAGGGCATTCCATGAACTCACGAGTTTTCGGCTCTTCAACATTTACAATCCTTTATTTTATATTATCAAAGTTAAGAGATCATTGTCACACTAATGATAAAATATGAGCTGACAATATTCTACTTCTGGCATTTGGTTCTAGCATTTCATACCTGAGACCTTCGAAGGCTAAAATGGTGTTTTTAAAAGGGGAAAAAAGGGACCTAAAATAGCTGCAATGATCTCCTGGCCACAGATAGAGGCAAATACAAGAAACAAATGCAGAATAAACAAAATTATCTGAACTGAAATTGCCGTTTTACGTAAAGGTGAATCAGTCAACTGAACCAGGCTTGATTTGATTTTATTTGATTTATTGTAGTCGCACGTATCTTAATACAGTGAGAAGTTTTGCTTTGCGAACAGTAGAGGCAGACCATAGCAAACTAGAGCACACAGCTCGCAGGGTGCTTAGACAGACTAAGGCTTACAAGGTTACAACTGCACAGGAGATGCAGAAAGTAAAATCAACATGAACAAGATCAACATTGTTTAAAGTTATAGAGGTCCATTCATCAGTCAAATAATGGCAAGGAAGAATCTGATCCTGAACCTGTTAGTGCATGTGTTCTGTATCTTCTACATGATGGAAGAGGTTATAGGAGAGCATTATCGGAGTGCAGAGGTCTTTGATGATATTTGCAATCTTTCCACAGCAACGAGAAGTGTCAAGAGGTATCAAGAAACACACATCTTCCATTTTAGTTTCCCCTTATGTCGAAAATTGCTCATATTGGACATGGAGGGTTTCCTGCAACTGTCCAGCTTGGAAACGCAATGAGCTAGATTCAGCATGATGCAATTGAAATATATTTCAGTAATTGCTTGGTAGCTCAGCAGACGGAGAGAGAGGAAATTGATTGGCAACAGTTGAAAAACTGTTTATCCTGCTCATTCTTTCTCATCATCTCAAAAAGCCAGCACTAGTGATAAAGCAAGTTAAAATAGAATCATTCCAAATACCTGGGAATGCAGGGATTCTACGAAGTTCACCATTGTTGAGATGCAAGACATCAGCTTGACAGCCATCACCCTCCGGTTCAACTATAATAACTCAAAACTCTAAACCTGCTAAACTACATATTCATTAATTTCCTATTATTGTAGATATTCTCTCCTGTTTAAACATTCTCACAGAGCTTATGTGTGTGTTTGATATTGTTTCATTTTTCTAGGATTAGTGACTAATAAAATTCTTTATTTTCACTTAAGAAAATCTTCTAATGAGTTGATTTTAGACAGAGCTGCATTTTAATTAAAATATGATATTGGTTATTGATTTATTGTCGCGTGTAATAGTTATAAGTAAGTGAAAAGTGTTATCTAATGTTGCTGCTATCCTGTGCCATCATAAAATGCAGAAATAAACCAGACATAGGATATAAAGGTAGAGAGGTAAAGACCAAAAGATCAACATTACAGTCTCTGTGAAGTGCTTCACCATGGGTCTGGATCTGGGGTCTTCTACCTTGGCGCTGAGACCAACGCCAGCAAAAGGAAGTTGCCTCGAATCTCTTCACATTAGCACCACCATAGAACTGTTGCCAATGAAGGGCTCTGGCCCGAAACGTCGAATTTCCTGTTCCTTGGATGCTGCCTAACCTGCTGTGCTTTAACCAGCAACACATTTTCAGCACTGGGCTGATCCTGGCCATGGAGATGTTGCTGAAGCTGGCAAGTCGTGCACCGGGCACTGGCTCAAAATTCACCTCCATCCACCACTGGCACCTGGAACAAACATTTCCTCCAATACGATGGGCGCCTCTGTGCCATGGAAGACTTAATGGGCCAAAAGGCCTTTTTCTGTAGACCTTTATGACCCTATGACTGCATGACAGTCTCCAGACTTAGTCTGGTGACTGGATGATAAGACACCTGGAGCCACTATTGTCTTGAAGTTTCCTCTTCAAGTCACTCACCATTCATCTTGGAAATGTATCATCGTTCCTTCAGTGTCACTGGGTCAAAATCCTGGAAATTCCCTCCCTAAGGGCATTGTGGGTGAACATGGACAACACTGATTGCAAATGTTCAAGATGGCTGCTCACCATCAAGGATAATTAGGATGGACATTAAATTCTTGTGACAGCAACATACCATGAAAAAGAACTGCCATCGAGAACCGTGATTTGAATGAAACTTCAGCGTGACAAATATGGAAGATATCCATCCTCAACTGATGGCATAATGAGGCCAAAGGTATCAAGACATTAAGCATGAAGAGTGAGCTCTTAATCGTGTGAGATTAAAGCTGTTGGTTAGAATAATGATAAATATGAAGGACCCCTGTACCCCAAATTCCAGAGTGGGAACACATCAGCACAAATACTGAAATAATTCTCGCCCATTGTCCACTAGTTTGGTGGAGTTCCAGCTATTGTGAGACTGACTCAAAAGTACGAAGGTGTTGGTGAGACCACATCTGGAGTACTGTGAGCAATTTTGGTCCCATTATATAAGGAAAGATATTGTTTCATTGGAGGCAGTTCAGAGAAGGTTCACCAGGATGATCCCTAGTATGGAGGGACTGAGTAATGAGCAAAGGCTAAACAGGTAGGTTGGGACACTGCTCACTGCAGTTTGGAAGAAGGAGAAATGATGTCATTGAAACATATAGGGGCTTGACAGCGTCAACACTGAGAGGGTGTTTCTCCTCACTGGAGAGTCTAAGACCGAAGGGCATAGTCTCAGAATAAAGGGGCACCAATTTCAGACTGAGGTGAGGAGGAATTTCCTCTCCCAGAGGGTTGTGAGTCTTTGGAACTCCTTACCACAGAGAGCAGCGGGGGCAGAGTCCTTGTGTGTATTTAAGGATGAGAGAGAGAGATTCTTGATCAATCAGGATATCAAGGGTTACGGGGGAATTTGGTCGCAAGTAATATCAAATCAGTTAAGGTCCTAATAAATGGTGGAACAGAATCGAAGCGTTGAATTTCTTACTCCTGTTCCTATTTCTTCTGGTCTTATCAGTGTCAGTCAGATGAGGATATGATTGAGCTTGAATGTGACTCTTTACTTGTCATGATCAAGTTGCCTGTATTTAGCGGTTGGTGGGTAGGCAGATAAAGCGTACAGACAGGCAATATACAGTATAATACCTGAGGAAGAGTACTTGCCAGCTGGACCCTCCAAGGCCATCTGGAAGTGAAAGGTTTTAGAGCTAGCTGAATGCAGTTTCCAGCAAATACAGTGCCGTGGGTTATGGAGAATGGTGCACAGATGGAGAGATAGCCGCTGTCTTATTCATAAGGAGGCAGAGGCAGCTCAGAGGACATTAGAACTGTGAGGTGAGCCCATTAGCAATGACGCATTATCCATCACAAATGCACCGTGCCTCAGTTCCTGCACTTTCTGTCTCATACACTTTATAAATCCCCTTTCTGGAGAACGTGTGTTGTAAATGCTAGCCCAGTAGAAAATTCAGCAAAAGTGAGGAAGTCATTATTCCATTGTTTCCCACTAAAAATCCATCACACTGCTTTGTGAGTGCCTTGTTTTTAGCAACGCACACATGGCATCATTGATTTTATTTTCCCATGGCCTCATATATGGATGGGCTGGCTGACAGCTCAGAAACTGTAACGTGTTGTCTTTGGGAAGATGACTGTTGCATGCCTGGCTTATAGATTCGTGTTTATCCAGCTGATATCGCAATGGTAGTGTGACAGTGTGCGTCTGGCATCAAGTTATTGTTACATGAACAAAAACAAGAAGGCATTCCTCCAATAGCAACTGTCGCTTCACAAAGAGGTGTTAGGTAGTAATCAGGAATTGGAACTGTGATTGCAACTTTTTTTTTATCTCACCCCCCTCCCTTCTTTTCCCTCGCAGAATCAGAAAATGTCAATTCTGACTCTGATGCTCAGCAGCCAACTCAGCACACACTCCTAACTCCAACCGAGCAATCTTTAACCTGACGTACAGGAGGAATCATTCAGCTCTGCATAGATCAGACGAATCTGTAGCTTATTTTATTCAGTTCCATAGTCCTGTTGGCTTAGCTCAGTCGGCAATATAGCAGGGCAGGGTAAGGAAGTTCAAAACTAGAGAGTAAAAAGATGCCTGAAGAAAGGCTCATGCCCGAAACGTCGATTCTCCTGCTCCTGGGATGCTGCCTGACCTGCTGCGCTTTTCCAGCTACACATTTTCAGCAAAACTAGAGGGTGTCATTTTAAGGTAACAGGGACCGGAGGGTCAACCTTTTCATCCAAAAGGTGGTTGATATGTGGAACAAACTGCCAGAGGAAGTGCTAGATGCAGGTATAGTTACAACATTTTAAAGATATTTGGACAGGTACATGACTAGGAAAGGTTTAGCCATGATCAGATTGAATGGTGGTGCAGGCTTGACGGGCCAAATGGCCTACTCCCACAGCTATTTTTAACCCTTCTACATTTAGGGGTGTATGGGCCAAACACAGGCAAATGAAACTCGTTCAGTTTGGGAAATTTAGTCAGCATGGATGAGTTGGGCCGAAGGGTCTGTTTCCATGCTGTGTCACTCTACGACTGCCTGACTCTACAACGCTCCCCTCACTCCTGAGGCATGGTGACCCTCAAGTTAAACACCACCAGTTTTCTCACTCCCTCTCTCTCTCTCTTTGATGAGTGACTAGCCTGACAGTCTTGTATGAAAATGATGCCTTCATCTTTTAACATCTCTATGGAACATGGGAGGGCCCTGATTTATGAACATCTGACTCATGAACATTCGTACTTACAAACACAATCCCACACACGTTACCATTTCCTGTACTTAAAACAACAGCTGCTTTATATTGCCCTGCATTGTGCTCCAAATTCTTTACAAACTGACTTATGAACAGATTCAGGAATGGATTCCATTCTCAATATGTTATAAAGATGTTTCCACCAGTCCTTGTGATAGCAGAATAATTGTGACTGTGTTGGCAGGTTGAGAGAGATGGGGTAACCTTAACGCAAAATAGTAACTGAGACCCCCTTTACAAGGGGAGGTAGTACTGTAATGGACTAGTCATCCAGAATGCCTGGTTAATATTCTGCTTTCTTGATCCACTGCCGTTCATGTGATGTGTGTAGACCACAGAGCTATTTGGGAGGAAGTTCTAATTTCCTGACCCAGTGACGCTGAAGGAACGGTGATATATTTCCAAGTCAGGCTGATGAGTGGAGGGGAGCTCACAGGGGATAGTGTCCCTATGTAACTGTTGCCCTTGTCCTTCAAGATGGCAGTTGTTGTGGGTTTGGAAGGTGCTGTTGAGGAAAAGTTGGTGAATTTCTGCAGTGCATCTTGTAGGTGGCACACACTGATGCGATTGAGTGTCAGAAATGGTGTGATGTTTCTGGGTTGGTGCCAATATCAAGGAGCTGCTCTGTCCTGGATAGTGTCGAGCTTCTTGAGTGTTGTTGGAGCTACAGCCATCTAGGAATGTGGGAAGTATTCCATCTTGTGCCTTGTAGGTGGTGGACAGAGAATGGATGGAATGTTGGTTATTTTGAATCCATTGCATGAACTCCAAGTTTGTCATTAGTTGAAAGTGAGGCTCCATCGCTCTCTGTAGTACTGTTAACACTTTATATACACTAAGGTATGCATTTTTGCTTAAACTTAATGCAACATTTCTCTTGCACTCTTCTTTGAATCTTGAGGAATTTCTTCTCTCAGAGGGTTTTATGTCTTTGGAACTCCTAGCCAAAGAGCATCGTGGGGGGCAGAGTCTTGAGTACATTTAAGGCCTAGATAGATTCTTGATCGCTAGAGGAAACCGAAGGTTATGGAGAAAATGCAGGAAAGTGGACAAGGGGAATGTCGGATTGGCCATGATTATACTGAATGGCTCGAGGGGCCGAATGGCCTACTCCTGTTCCTATTTGTTAAGGTCTTATGGTTCGCAAGTTTCCTTTTGCTCCACTGTGCTAATATCTGCGTGGTTTCATCATTTACTTCACCATCTTTCTCATATCGTTATCCCATTACACCACCTTGCTCACCCACAGCTTGGGATAGATCAAAGGCCCCCACTCCTAAACCAGGCCGGCCACTCTGTGTTACCATTCAGACTGCCTGACAGGGATAGAGTAAATCAGGAAGATAGAATGAAGACGTCTGTAAATGTTGGATGATTGGCCAAGAGAAAGCATCAATTGGTAGTGAGGTTAGAGAGTGGGGTTTTGGCCTTCCCATGTAAAACCCAATTTCCTCAGCGATGAGAAGCAGCACGGCCCTTCCCAGTGCCAGGTCATTCGCTAGTCTTCCCCTCTTGCTTCTTTCATAGAAACACAGTAAATTGGAGCAGGAGTAGGCCATTCAGCCCTTTTGGCCTGCTCCACCATTCAATATGGCCGATCCTCCAACTCAGTCTCCTGCTCCCTCCAGCTACCCATAATCCTTTGATCCATTTAGTTCTAAGAACTATCTCAAACTCCTTTTGAAAAACATTCAATGTTTTGGCCTCAAATGCTTTCTGTGGCTGAGAATTGTCCCATAAAATCCAGGGATGTGCAGGTTAGCTGAGTGACATGGTGGCTCAGTGGTTAGCACTGCTGCCTCACAGCGCCAGGAACCCAGGTTTGATCCCAGCCTCGGTGGACTGCCTGTGTGGAGTTTGCACATTCTCCCCATGTCAGCATGGGTACCCTCCAATGCTCTGGTTTCCTCCCACAGTCCAAAGATGTGCAGGTTCGGGTGGCTTGCTCATGCTATATTGCCTGTAGAGTTCAGGAATGTGTAAGCTAGGTGGGTTGGCCACAGGAAATGCAGGGTTGTGGGGGGGTCTGACCTGCTTGGGATCCCCTATGGAGAGTCAGTGTGGGCTGAATGGCCTCTTTCTGCACTGTAGAAATTCTATGAATAGCCAGAGTAAGTGAATGGCTTGTTCTTTGGAGGGTTGGTGCAGTTTTGAGGGGAAAAGTCACTTTTATCTGCACTGCAAGGGTTCTATGAACTTCACTGGCTCACTGCTGTCTGGAATGTTTCCTCATGGAGTCATGGAGCACAGAAACAGACCTTTGGGTCCAACCAGTCCATGCCGAACATAATCCCAAACTAACCTACTCCCACCTGCCTGCGCTTGGCCTATATCCCTCCAAACCCTTCCTATTCATGTACTTACCCAAAGGTTAATTTGGGATTATGTCTTTTAAATGTTGTAACTGTACCCACATCCACTGCTTCCTCTGGAAGTTCATTCCGCACATGAACCATTCTCTGTGGAAAAAAATTGTTCCTCACATCTTTTTAAAATCTCCCTCCTCTCAATTTGAAACTGTGCTCCCTAGACTTGAAATCCCCCAACGTAGGGAAAAAGACAGCTCCCATTAATCATACCCTTCATGATCTTATAAACTTCCAACAGGTCATGTCAGGTCTAAGTGGTTTACTCCATATCCTTAAACTGCAATCTCCCCATATCCTGTCAGTCAGCAAAAATACCACTCAATGTATGTCACAGGTTTTACGCACAGTTTCAAAATATCTGCTCAATGCTTCAGCTTAGACCTTTAGCTCTTCAATGTTCTCCTACACCCTTTTCCATCAGGCAGAAGATATAGAAGCTTAAACATATGCAGGTTCAAGAATAGCTTCCTCCCTGCCATCATTAGACTGATGAACTTCAGTCTAACTTCAAATAATGCTACTGTGTGGAGGTGCCAGTGTTGGACTGGGGTGGATAAGGTCAGAAGTCACACGACACCAGGTTATAGTGTTCATTTGAACAGGTTCATTTGAAATCGCAGTGGCCTGATGAAGGGACATCACTCTGAAAGCTTGTGATTTCAAATAAACTTGTTGGGCTATGGCATGTGACTTCTGACTGTGTTCAAATAATGCTGGTTTTGTTAATGTTGATCTTACCTAGTGCACATCCTGTTCAGTGTAACCTGTACACCTCACTCTGCCCCAAGTTTTCTTTTTCACCCTATGATCTGTGTGTCCCCGCTCTCTATGATCTACCTGTACTGCTCACAAACACAGCTTTTCACTGTCCTCAAGTACACATGACAACTAAATCAAGGAGGAGAAAGCGAGCACTGAAGGTGCTGGAGAGTCAGTCGAAAAGAGTGTTGCTGGAAAAGCATAGCAGGTCAGGCAGCATCCGAGGAGCAGGAGAGTCGACGTTTTGGGCATAATGCCTTCATCAGGAATGTGGAGGGGGAAGGGGCTGAGAGATGAATGGGGTGTTTGAGGGTGGGGCTGGGGGAGATAGGTGGGATAGTGATAGATGGATGCAGGTCGGAGGTAATTGTGATAGATCAGTGGGCAGGGTAGAGCGGATAGGTGGGAAGGAAGATGACTTTTCTCTGAAGTTTAATGAATTGAGCACTGTGAGCATCAATAGTAAACAGACTCAAAATTACAACCGAGTGTCAGAGTAATGATGAAGAGCTGGAAAGGTGCTACTGTTGAGGTTTCGGGTAGAGGGGAAGTGCTTCAGGGGCGTCGATTTTGACTGACTTTCTTTCCTTCACCTCCAAAACATTCGGCAAGGAAATTCTTCCACTTCACCTAGTTCTCCAAAACTATAAGGACCTAGTTTTGCTGACCCCCATTGAGTGACAGACATCCAATCATTGTCTGCAATTGATGGTCATCAAAACAAACATGAGTACATGATGACAATCACAAGATCCAGCTCATATCCAAAGTGCCACTTACCACTGACAATTTAATGGCTTTTTTTTTGTTTGCTACAGTTACTTAAGATGAAAGTGACATGATTGGATTGTCTTTTGCTTCGCTGGCAGGCTTTAGCAGATATTTCGTCAATTTTACAGCTCATTGAGACTAATTAACAGCAAGGTTCACACGGAAAGAAATGAGATTTTGTTTACTTTTAATTCCAGATGCAGCCGTTCCTGTCAGTGAGAAAAGTGACCTTCTAAAGTTATCACGAGAAGGAAATGGAAAATGAACACTGATTATAAACAAGGCAGCAGGGTGCTGTCACAATTCAGGCTTTTCTATCAACACTTTTCATTCACAGGAACAACAAGAAGGCGGTTTCCATCAACTGGCCTTCAGTTTGCTCACATTACCTGGATGCAGTGAATGGATCAACTAGCACTCTTTTGCAACATCAAATAGAGTTGAGATTAGAATGGCGTTGGAAAAGCACAGCAGGTCAGGCAGCTTCCGAGGAGCAGGAAAAATCGACGTTTTGGGCTAAAGCCCTTTGTGTCATTCCGGATTAGATTATATTACTTACAGTGTGGAAACAGGTCCTTTGGCCCAACAAGTCCACACCGACCCACAGCCCACCCAGACCCATTCCCCTACAGCGAACACTACGGGCAATTTAGCATGGCCAGTTCACCTAGCCTGCACGTTTTTGGACTGTGGGAGGAAACCAGAGGAAACCCACACAGACACGGGGAGAATGTGCAAACTCCACACAGAGAGTCACCTGAGGTGGGAATTGAACCCTGGTCTCTGGCGCTGTGCGGCAGCAGTGCTAACCACTGTGCCACTGATGAAGGGTGTTTGCCCGAAATGTCGATTTTCCTGCTCCTGCAATGCTGTGCTTTTCCAGCACCACTGTAATCTTGACTCTAATCTCCAGCATCTGTAGTACCCAGATCTGCCTCATTACATGGAATCCTACAGCACGGAAACAGACTCTTCAGTCTAACCATTCCTGATGAAGGGCTTTTGCTTGAAACGTCGATTCTCCTGCTCCTCGGATGCTGCCTGAGCCGCTGTGCTTTTTCCAGCGTCACACTCTCGACCCTTCAGCGCAACCAGTCTATGCCGACCATAATCCCAAACTAAACTAGTCCCACCTGCCTGCACTTGGCCCATACCCCTCCAAATGTTTCCTATTCATGAACATTCCCAAATGGCTTTTAAATGTTGTAACAGTAAACATGTCCTCATCTTCCTCTGCAAGTTCATTCTGCACACAAACACCTCTCTGTGTAAAAATATTGCTCCCATGTCCTTTTTTAAAACTTTCTCTTCTCAACTTAACCATATGTCCCTAGTCTTGAAATTTTCCACCCTATGAAAATTACACCTGCCATTCCCCTTATCTGTAATTCTCATGATTTTATAAATCTCAATAAGGGCACCCCTCAATCTTCCATACTCCAGTGAAAAAAATCCAGCCTATCCATCCTCTCCTTATAACTCAAACCTTCCATTCCAAGCAACGTCCTGGTAAATCCTTCTCTGAACCCCCTCCAGCTTCATAACATCCTTCCTATAACAGGGCAACCAGAACTGGGCACAGTACTCCAGAAGAGGTCACACCAATGTCCTGCACAACCTCAACATGACTTCACCCTCCTATACTCAAAGGTCTGAGCAATGAATGCAAGCATGCTGAACACCTGCCTCACCACTCTGTCTACATCTAACGGTAACTTCAAAATATTATGTGCTCAAACACCTCGGTCTGTGACGATGCTGATCCTTTAACGAGGTGATGTTGTCCTTAGTTTGTTTGCCTCAAAGGGGTCATAAAAGTAGCGATTTTGAAAAGTCTGGCTTTTGATGAGCTTTAGGGCCAATTTGATTATAGCTGACTTCAGGCAAAAGGCTTACAAGTTTTAAAAAGAAACACTTGCACAAGAAAGCGGAGTGGCCAGTTCTCCCAGCTCAGCTTTGTTCTGGTTTGTGGCGGTCTGGCTATTCACTGAAAGCAGTCAGGCGGTTTTGAGGCTGCTGATCCAAAAAACTGTGACATTGG
The DNA here is from genome assembly GCF_020745735.1 of Hemiscyllium ocellatum. NCBI lineage: Eukaryota > Metazoa > Chordata > Chondrichthyes > Orectolobiformes > Hemiscylliidae > Hemiscyllium > Hemiscyllium ocellatum. The sequence continues at coordinate 8,653,695 of NC_083414.1, forward strand.
ATGTAGGTTTGCTCGCTGAGCTGGAAGGCTCATTTCCAGACGTTTCGTCACCCTATTAGATAGCATCTTCAGTGGGCCTCAGGCGAAGCACTGCTGATAATTCCCGTTTTCTATTTATATGTTTGGGTTTCTTTGGGTTGGTGATGTAATTTCCTGTGGTGATGTCATTTCTTGTTGTGAAGTCATTTCCTGTTCCTTTTCTCAGGGGGTGGTAGATGGGGTCTAACTCAATGTATTTGTTGATAGAGTTCCAGTTGGAATGCCATGCTTATAGGAATTCTCATGCATGCCTTTGTTTGGATTGTCCTAGGATGGATGTGTTGTCCCAGTTGAAGTGGTGTCCTTCCTCATCCATATGTCAGGATAGTAGTGAGAGAGAGTCATGTTATTTTGTGGCTAGTCGATGTTCATGTATCCTGGTGTCTAGTTTTCTGCCTGTTTGTCCAATGTAGGGTTTGTTACAGTTCTTGCATGGTATTTTGTAAATGACATCAGTTTTGCTTGTTGTCTGTATAGGGTCTTTCAAGTTCACTAGCTGCTGTTTTAGTGTGTTGGTGGGTTTGTGGGCTACCCACAAATGTGACATTGACGAAGATGTTCCACGCTCAATCTCTCTGCCATCTCTTCCTCTCCCTGTATGACCCTGTGTTTCATTTTCCCCTTTTTGCCAAGGGGTGTTCATGGGGATTGTTGCAGGAATTTAGAACAGCATCACTGAGTTTGGATAGTCTTGGGATAATCTTTTGGGTTTTTGGAGTGTAATGTAGATAAACGCGAGGTGCTGCATTTTGGAAAGGCGAATCAGGCAGGCTTTATACACTTAATCGTAAGGTCCTGAGCAGTGTTGAAAAAGAGACCTTGGAGTGCAGGTTCTGAACTCCTTAAAAGTAGAGTCACAGGTAGATAGGATAGTGAAGAAGAGGCTTGGTATACTCTCCCTTATTGGTCAGAGTACTGAGTACAGGAGTTGGGAGGTCATGTTGCAGTTGTACAGGACATTGGTCAGGCCACTTTTGGAACAATGCATGTAATTCTGGTCTCCATCCTATTGGAAGGATGTTGTGAAATTTGAAAGTGTTCAGAAAAGAGTGACAAGGATATTGCCAGGGTTGGAGGATTTGAGCTATAAGGAGAGGTTGAAGAGGCTGGGGCTGTTTACCCTGGAGCGTCAGAGGCTGAGGGGTGACCTTATAGAGGTTTATAAAATTATGAGGTGCATGGATAGGGTAAATAGACAAACTCTTTTCCCTGGGGTGGAGGAGTCCAGAACTAAAGGGCATAGGTTTAGGGTGAGAGGGGAAAGGTATAAAAGAGACTTAAGGGCGGCACGGTGACACAGTGGTTAGCACTGCTGCCTCACAGCGCCAGAGACCTGGGTTCAATTCCCGCCTCAGGCGACTGACTGTGTGGAGTTTGCACGTTCTCCCCGTGTCTGCGTGGGTTTCCTCTGGGTGCTCCGGTTTCCTCCCACAGTCCAAAGATGTGCGGGTCAGGTGAATTGGCCATGCTAAATTGCCCGTAGTGTTAGGTAAGGGGTAAATGTAGGGGTATGGGTGGGGTTTCGCGTCGGTGTGGACTTGTTGGGCCGAAGGGCCTGTTTCCACATTGTAAGTAATCTAATCTATTTGTGGAATAATATAACTTTTTCACACAGAGGGTGGTACATGTATGGAATGAACTGCCAGAGGTGGAGGCTGGTACAACAGCAATATTTAAAAGGCATCTGGATGGGAATATGAATAGGAAGAGTTTAGAGGGATATGGGCCAAGTGCTGGCAAATGGGACTAGATTAGGTTAGGATACCTGGTCGGCATGGACGAGTTAAACCGAAGGGTTGGTTCCCACGCTGTGCATCTCTATGACACTAAGTTATTCTGTATTCTGTTCTGGTTGTTTGTGTTTCATTCGCTAATCTTGTAAATAAATTCTGCTTTATTTAAAACTACCTGGTTTGACCAGCTGCATCCCTCCTGGAATATCTCCTTACAACAACAAGCAAAGTTAGGGTCTTGGCTACTTTCTTGAAATGTTTTGAGGGAGTCTGTTGTCTCTGTTCTCCAACACTACACTATTTATTGTTTCATGAAATTTAAAAATACATGCAAACAAGGAAGAACAGTAGGCCATTCAGCCCCTCAAGTCAATAAGATTATGGTTAATCTGATTGTAACCTCAAATCTACATTCCCAGCTCAAGGAGAAAGTGAGGTCTGCAGATGCTGGAGGTCAGAGCTGAAAATGTGTTGCTGGAAAAGCGCAGCAAGTCAGGCAGCATCCAAGGAACAGGAGATTTGACGTTTCGGGCATAAGCCCTTCTTCAGGAATGAGGAATGAGCATTCCTCATTCCTGAAGAAGGGCTTATGCCCGTAACGTCAATTCTCCTGTTCCTTGGATGCTGCCTGACCTGCTGCGCTTTTCCAGCAACACATTTTCAGCTCATTCCCTGCTCAACCCCAATTACCTTTCACCCCCTGGCTTTTCAAGGATCAATCCACCTCTGACTTAAAAATATCCAAAGACTCACTGCCTTTTTAGACTCACCTGATAAAGGAGCGTCGCTCCAAAAGCTAGTGTGCTTCCAATTAAACCTGTTGGGCTATAACCTGGTGTTGTGTGATTTTTAACTTTGCCTTTTTAGAAACAGAGTTCCAAAGACTCACGGTCCTCTGTGAGAAATAGTTTTGCCTCATCTTTATCTAAAAAGGGCAACCCTTCATTTTTAACCAATGACCTCTGTTTCTAGATTCTCTCACAAGTGGAAGCATCCTCTCCACGTCCACCCATTCGAGATCCCCTCAGGATCTTCATTGTTTCAATAAAGTTGCCTCTTGTTATCCGGCGGATACCAGTCTAGTCTGTCCAGCCTTTCCTCAAAAAGACAACCCATTCCAGGTATTAGCTTTGGAAAACCTCTTTGAATTGCCTTCACGTCATGTACATCTTTCCTTAAATAAGGTGCTTGGTGCAGTACACCGTAATGTCCTGGATAAATGGACCTTAGCCTGCCTGTTCTGAAGAAGGGTCAATAGATATGAAATGTTAACTCTGGCTTCCCTCCACAGCAGCACGGTGGCTCAGTGGTTAGCACTGCTGCCTCACAGCCCCAGGGACCTGGGTTTGATTCCAGCCTCGGGTGTCTGTCTGTGTAGAGTTGCATATTCTCCCCGCGTCTGTGTGGGTTTCCCCCGGGTATTCTGGTTTCCTCCCGCAGTCCAAAGATGTGCTGGTCAGGGTGAATTGGCCATGCTAGATTGCCCATAGTGTCGGGGTGAATGTAGGGTAGGGGAATGGGTGTGGGTGGATTACTCTTCAGAGGATCAGTGTGGACTTGTTGGGCTGAAGGGCCTGTTTCCACCTTGTAGGAATTCTATAAAAATAAAGATGCTGGCTGACCTGTTGAGTTTTTCCAGAAATTTCTGATGGTCAGCATCCTCAGTCCTTTCATTTTGTTTCCCCTTAACCTTCCTCCTTTTATATCCAGTTCTCATCTCAATAAACCATAACTTCCTGGTAGATTGCCTAAGTTTTGGTTGTACCAGCAGAGCAGCCTTTCTCAATAGGGGCAGTGGGACACCCAAATCCCACTGCCTCTCAGTGCTCTACAATCTCTCAGCATTTGAGTAATGTGCATCTTTATTGTTCCTCACCCCAAAAAAGACAACTCTACTTTTTGCTACATTGTACTCCATTTGCCAGATCTTTGTCCACCCACTTAACCTCCCTAGCTGCTTTTCAGAGCCTGTTATGTCCTCCTTGTGACTTACTTTCCTACTTTGTGTCATCAGCAAATTTGGCAACCATACCCCCTCTCCATCGTCCAGATATTGGGGCCAAGTTGCCACGTTAGAAAAGACAAAGTGTGGGCTGGATCTACAAAATGATTGCAAGTCTCAAATCTATACTGAGGTAAGATACAGTAGTGGATAAACAAGGCAGTGAATTTTTAAAGATATTTCAAACTCCTTTCAAAAATATTTTAAAATGCTTAGTAGTCCCTTAGAGTCATTACAGCACAGTGGGATGCTTTTTCAGCCTTGTGAGTCTATGTTATTCTGTTACTTTTTGGTTCTATTTCCCCACTCTATCCCCATGCAGGTCATTCCGTGATAATGCGCAATTTTGTTAACGCGAATTCGCAGTAACGTGATTGATGAATTGGGGACGCTGTTTCTAAAACGCAAACTTTTAAAACGCGTGTTGGCTGTAACATGATGACATCGCCAACACTTTCAGCACTGCTTCTAAAGCGCGATATTTCTATAAAGCGGGGTTGCACAAGAATGCAACCATCATGTTACAGAAGACCTGAATGTCGTCCTGGAAGTTTGTCTTCCTTTAACTGTTAGATCCATACAATTCCACTTCACCACAATGACACAGGAAAGTGGGTGAAAGAGGTGAATTCAAATGCTGTGAGCTAAAAATAAATGCAATTCTCCTTGGCAGAGAGAACATGTCCATTCCCAAATGCTCTGAATTATTTCTATCACTTGAGAGGACTGAAAATGTGAAGCATGCACTTTTGCTGATGAGATGTTTTACTTGACAGAAGCATATTTGCCTTCTTAACTAGTGCAACACCCTCTTCTTGTCTGCAGCTCTTACTGAGAACGTGAGACTGTATAAGATGCTCATGGTTTAAACAGTGCTCTCGATTCAAGACCAAATTGAGTGGTGTTTGACAAGTGCTGAGGTTAAAAAATATTGCTGCTGAAGGTTTTGTCTTGCACTCACCAGGACAAATGCAAGAATGCCAAATTTCAGAGGGAACAACAATTTATCATAGAATCCCTACAGTGTGGAAGCAAGCCATTCAGCTGATCAAGTCTACACCAACCCTCATCATTCCACCCAGACCCAGCCCATAACCCTGCATTTCCCAAGGCTAACTCACCTAGCCTGCACATCCTTGGACACTATGAGCAATTTTGCATGGCCAATCCACCCTAACCTGCACATCTTTGGATTGTGGGAGGAAACTGGAGCACATTGGAGGAAACCCACATAGATGTGGGGGGAATGTGCAAACTCCACACAGAGAGTTGCCCGAAGACTGGAATTGAACCTGGGTCCCTGGTGCTGTGAGGCAGCAGTGCTAACCACTGAGCCACCATGCCACCCAAATTATGCAGTTACTTGAAAGTCCTCATATCCTCACAGACACGTGGCACCAAAACAAAACACAGTACTCTAGTTGAGGCCTAGGGTACCACATTCTTCATTATCACTCTTTCACCCTGTCCTTATCTTTCAATTATTTATTCACGTACAACCCAGGTCCGCTTTTCCAAAAGTCCTTGAGAGTTCTACATGTTCCTTATAGCTAGTTAGGACCGACCCTTGTGTACGAACACATGCAACGCCCAGGAAACAATATTACAAGTCACACTGCGAGCCCAACTGAAAATTATCTGCCTTGTGACTCTGATGTTGATGGGCTTCCTGCTGGATGAGAGTCATGAGGTGGATGATGGCACTGGAAGAATGGCACCTTCAATGTAGGAGTAAATCACTGCAGACGCTGGAATCTAGTACTGAAAACAACAAATGCTGGAGATCACGGCGTGTCAGGCAGCGTCCATGGAGAGAGAGCAAGCTCACATTTTGATTCTAGATGACTCTGATGAAGAATGTTCAAAGTAATATCGATCAGAAAGTACTGGCTGTACCATTTGCCTGAAATATCAGCATAGTATTAGATGACAAATGATGCTAACAGGACCACAGGGGAGTGATGATCTTATGGTATTATCACTGCACTGTTAATCCAAAGACCAGGTAAGGAGGTGGGGACTCAGGTTCAAATCCTATCATGGAAGATAGTGGAATTTGCTTTCAAAAAATGTCTGGAATTGGGAGTCAATTGATGACCATGAATCCATTGTCAATTATTGGGAAAAGCCAATCTGGTTCATGAATGTTCTTTAGGAAAGAAAACTGCCATCCTTACCTGGTCAGGCTTATTGAATCATAGAATCCCTACAGAGTGGAAGCCGGCTATTCTGCCCAACAAGTCCACACCAACCCTCCAAAGAGTAACCCACCAAGACTCATTCCTCTACTCTATAGTTACTCCAGACTAATGCACCTACCCTACACGTCCCTGAACACAACGGGCAATTTAGCATAACCAATTCACCCCAACCTGCACATCTTTGGATTGTGGGAAGAAACCAGCACACCTGGAGAAAACCCACGCAGGCACGGGGAGAATGTGCAAACTCCACACAGACAGTCACCCGAGGGTGGAATTAAACCTGAGTCCCTGGCATCTTGTGGCGGTAGTGAGCCACCGTGCTGTCCCATGCATTTGACTGAAGACACACAGCAACATTGCTACTTTGAGCAATTAGGGAGGGGTAATAGATGATGTCCTGGCTGCTAACACCCCCATCCTGTGAATGAACAAAACAAAAATTCTGGCAGGCATATATCTTAAGCAGGATGCAAAAAAAAAATGCTTAGTCAAGGGAGCAATCAAATAACTAACATTTTACGAAGCAATGAACGGCATCATCCTTTAGAAATATGCAGCTCTGTGAATGGCAAATCAAAGCACAAAATTCTAGGACATTAAAATATCAATTAAATCCTGTCTGATTGTTCCTGATTCAAGTAGAACACTTCAGGTCTGAGCATCAAATTTCTCCCTATATTCCAATCTATTGAATATTATCACTGCTGTGCTGGTGGTACTATTTCAAATTTATAAAAGATATATTCAAAGAATGTTTTTATATTGTTTTATAATATGGTTAACAACGTTTTAATTCTTTACCAACCACAATGATGGCAAAAGGAAACCTGCTGTTAATACAACTTTGAATTCCAGTCTGAAGCAAGGGGTTACAGTGGTGGATCATGCCCTGAGGCATTTGGATAGCACTTTTATACTGTAATCCCTACACATTCCCCATCTGTGATGCCAGAGAGAAGGTGCAGGTTTCTCATTATCGGAAGACAGCTTTCCAATTCAGAGTGAGAAAGACAACATTCCAGCTTTCATTCCATCCCTGGAAGGTAAATAAACACGCTGGGATAGCAACATCAAAACAAACTGAGCTGGAAATATTCAGCAAGTGTCTCAATGCCTTTAGAAAGAGGAACAGAAATCAGGACTTTCTCGAACGGTGAGGCTGTGAAATCCTGTATTTTGATGGCATTCCATCAGTACAAGAAAAGGTTGGAGATGGAACAGTTTGTATGCAAATAGGGAAGTAGGGAAAAAGGAAGGATCGGAGCAAATGAGATGGAACTGTGAAAGAGAGAAAGGTGAGGGGCATTAAATGGTAATGGAATTCCCTCCCTAATGACGCTGTATGGGGCTACCTACTGCAGGTGGTTCAAAATGGCAGCTCACCACCACCTTCTCAAGGGCACCCTGGGATGTTGCCAGGGTTGGAGGGTTTGAACTATAGGGAGAGGCTGAACAGGCTGGGGCCGTTTTCTCTGGAGCATCAGAGGCTGACGGTTGACCTTATAGAGGTTTACAAAATCATGAGGGGCATGGATAGGGTAAATAGGCAAAGTCTTTTCCCTGGGGTCGGGGAGTCCAGAACTAGAGGGCATAGGTTTAGGGTGAGAGGGGAAAGATATAAAAGGGACCTAAGGGACACCTTTTTCACACAGAGGGTGGTATGTGTCTGGAATGGGGGTCTCTATTTATCCTATCCATGCCCTTCATGATTTTATAAGGTCACCCCTCAGCCTCCAACGCTCCAGGGAAAACAGCCCTAGCCTGTTCAGCCTTTCACCATAGCTCAAATCTTCCAACCCTGGCAACATCCTTGTAAATCTTTCTGAACCCTTTCAACTTTCACAACATCCTTCCAATAGGAAGGAGACCAGAATTGCACGTAGTATTCCAAAAGTGGCCTAACTAACATCCTGTACAGCTGCAACATGACCTCCCAACATACTCACTGCTCTGACCAATAAGGGAAAGCATACCAAGTGCCTTCTTCACTATCCTATCTACCTACTTTCAAGGAAGTATGAATGAATTAGTAAACTTCAAGACGTCTGTCTCAATAAGAGCCCGCATTTCCATTGTGCATGCAATGTGGAGTTACATATAGAAAACCATAATGTGCCGCTATTTTTCCAACTTTCTTTTGCTGGCAAGAATTCCAAGAATGAACAAAGTTCTTGCGTTAATCTGCTCCTTCTTTCATCCTGATGCATTTAAGTTGATCGATATATTGTTGGCTGCTATGCTATCTATTACACTAATAAAGCAAAGAGGGAGCTGGAGCAGAACAGAAAATCTTTCAACTGCACCATCAAATAGCTCCAGAAAAAAACGTCTTCAATTATCCAATGTTTGTTTTATATCAGTGATTTTAACAACACATCGAAGAGAATGAAGTATCAGTACACGCGGAGGACATTTGTCAGGTTTAGGGACAGGACTAATGGCAATGAAATGCTGAAAGCTATATAATAAATAAATACATAAATAGTCTCCCCAGGAACTGTGATGCCTGAAGCCAGAGATGTACTCTGACTGCGAATTTTGCAGATTCTCTTTCTCAAAAAGAAGTGTCAAGTCTTGCAGCTGCTCCACTGAATACGTTGTGATCAACATTGCTTCTGAGTTTAGCTCTTGCCTTTCCATCTCCTCCTGCACTGTCTCCAAATATTCCACCCTTCATCCCCTGCACTTCCACAGCCACCACAGCCATTATAAAGGCCAATCTACTTGCATCTCTTCTCCTTTCACCTCCTTGATTCGCTGCTCACAGTGCCATTTCCCCTACATTCCTTGACACCAATGTAGAGATGATTGCCTGATGAATAACCTTTATTCAGCCCACTATTCCCACTTTTATTCCCAGTCTCCCTCTGCCCCAGGCGTTTGGCATTGTTCCAATGAAGAATTATCATAAGGTTAGAGAATGGCAGCTTATCTTTTAATCAGGCTTTGTTTTTACACCGCTTTCCAGCCTCAGCATCGAGGTCACGAATTGCAGATAGCACCGATTACTCCCCTTTCCTTTTGGACAGTTCAGACACTTCCTGTACACCCACCTTGTGTTTACTGATGTGTCTGATTAACACCTTTCTCCTGACCACTCCTACGTTTTCACTCATGGGACATGAGTATTTCTGGTCCATAGATCCATAGAGATGTACAGCTTGAAAACAGATCCTTCTGTCCAACTGGTCCTTGCTATCCAGATATCCCAACCCAATCTAGTCCCATCTGCCAGTATCCACCCCATATCCCTCCAAACTCTTCCTATTCATATACCCATCCAGATGCATTTTAAATGTTGCAATTGTACCACCCTCCACCAATTCCGCTGGTCCAGAGCTAGAGGGCATAGGTTTAGGGTGAGAGGGGAAAGATATAAAAAGGACCCAAGGGGCAACTTTTTCACGCAGAGGGTGGTGCGTGTATGGAATGAGCTGCCAGAGAAAGTGGTGGAGACTAGTACAATTACAACATTTGAAAGGCATCTGGATGGATATATTAATAGAAAGGGTTTGGAGGGATATGGGCCAAGGGCTGGCAAATGGGACTAGATTAGGCTGGGATATCTGGTCGGCATGGGTGAATTGGACCAAAGGGTCTGTTTCTGTGCTGTGTATCTCTATGACTCTATAACTGTTGACATATCTATAATGACTTACACACAGTTTATTTTCTGTACTGTTCACTACGCACATAGAGTAGACTGAATGAAAACACTACATGGACTCCATTGCTTACAGAGAGTGACAGAAGGTAAGGCAGGTACCTTTACACCAGAATGTTACATGTTGTGATGTCGTGTCACCATCTTAAAGGTCCATTCTGGAATCTGTGCCATAATACAATCACCCTTTAAATAATAGGAAGCCTACATACAAGGATGCATATTTACATATTCTCTTTGTGCATTCAGATGATGGACATACAATAAGAATTGAATTGAATTGAATTTATTGTCACATGTACCGAGGCACAGTGAAAAGCTTTGTCTTGTGAGTAATACAGGCAGATCACAGAGTTAACTAGCACAGATAAATAAATAATAGGTCAACAGCGGCAAAAAGAAAAACACAGGTACAGGAGAATATTAAGAGTTTAGATAAAACAGAGTTATTAGTAATTTTTAAAAGCATGCTATTAAGTTTAAAGAATGTAGAATGATTGTAGGAAATAGGAAACTTAGATCTGCACACAGGAGCTCGCAAGGAGTCGGCCATATCCGGCACCATCTTGCTCATGCTGTTACCTTGGTGGTGTAGCGTCACTCTTCAATGTGCTACCTCTCATTGTGGAGGGATATGTGTTGATTATCCTGGCATTGGAGGCAGTTGTATGGCTTGATATCTTCAGTAGCCATTTTGTCATCTTGGATGAAGTTCTGATGAAGAGGCATCAAGATTCAAGATGTTCACTTGCTCTCTCTCTCTCTCTCTCTCTCCGTGGATGCTGCCTGACCCACTGTGATTTCCAGCACTTTTTTGCTTTCAGTTCAGATTCCAGCATCTGCAGTAATTTGCTCCTACGTTGTCATTGTGTATGATGTGCAGTTGATGATCTGCAGTTCAGGTATGTCAACTATTTCTGCACAGGTCTTAACAGTTTATTCATTGCAACATCATAAGGCCCAGGCTGGACACAACAGCATTGCACGTTTGCATAAATCCAAGCGTTCGTGCAAAAGTTTCAAACTGATATACTTTGCCCTGGATACAAAAGTGGAAATTGCTGGAAAAGCTCTGCAACATCTATGGTGAGAAATCAGAGTTAACATTTTGAGTTGAATGACCCTTCCTCAAGTTCGATTCAATCTGCCTGCTCAGGGATCATGATTTTATCCTATTTTCTTCCTTCTTTCCTACAATGTATCTGAGCAGATCTGGGTAGACTCAAATGCCAAACACAAACGTAATCTATTGCCTAAAAAAAAAATGCGTGGACTTAACACAGCTATTTGAAAATCTTTGCAAGTCCCTTGATTGTAGGTAGACCCCATGCAGTGATGCTAGGGAGAAAAATTAATTACCATTTCATGTTTCCCACCTTCCAGACTTTCATTTCGCATTTGTGTTGTTCCTCCATCGTTCCCTGCCTTTGCATTTGTTTATAAACGGTTCCAACTTCTTGTTCTGGATTTCACAGCATGAACATCTCATTGTCCGACACCGTTAGATTGGGGGCAGTGGGGAGAGGAGGTAAAACGTTGAACGCCCCAGTTCCTGCACAAGTCTTCAAAGGGTGCACCAATGAACTGTGAGACACAGTTTATCGTAATACACTGAACGTATGGAATATGGCAGGTTCTGTGTCACCAACTGGTGCACAGGTGAGATTATTGATTTGCTTCTCAAAGACTATTTGGTGAAATATTCAGTCACCAGAATGTAGTCAAGTATGGAAAAGATCACTTGCAAATCTGAACCCTGATCCAGAAACAACCTTGTGTGGAAGGAGAGGTATTCTTGAGTTAGATTTAGATTTAGATTGAGATTTGATTGTCATATGTATTCAAGTACGGAAATACAGGAATACAGTGAAAAGAGTCGAATATCACCACACACGGCACCATTTTAGGTATCTAGGTACAAAAAACTTATTGAACAAGTATTGAGAGAAACAGAGTTAAAAAGTTAAGCATTACTTAACACAATAAGTAGAAAAATAATGAAATAAGGTGGTAGTTATCATTAAAGTCTTCCTTAATTTCAAGTAGGAAAATAAAAAGAATCAAGTTAAAAGCTCAACAGTCTACAATGAGGCGTTCATTTATCTCGCTCTCAGTCAACAGCTCTCACTGTCAGGTATAATGTCTTCCCACACTCACTGTCAGTGCCCCCTTCATCACACCTCTCCCCCAACACTGTAGTGGGCAGTCACTCATCCCGGGGCACCTCACCACCTTTCCCTCACCCGTACCAGCACTGAAAGGTGCCCCAACGTGCTTTTGTGGTGCAAGGGTAATGTCCCTTCCTCTGGAATGGTCCCCAGTTACCTGAATCAGTGCAGCTCCAACAATACTCAAGAAGCTCAATACCATCCAGGAGAAAGCAGCCCGCTTGATTGGCACCACATCAACAAACATTTACACCCTCCACCGTTGGCACTCAGTAACATCCGTGTGTAGTATCTACAAGATATACTGCAGAAATTCACCTAAAGTCCTCAGACAGCACCTTCCAAACCCACAGCCACTTCCGGCTAAATAGACAAAGGCATCAGATATATGGGAACACCATCCCCCACAAGTTCCCCTCCAAGCCAATCATTGTCCTGAGCTGGAAATATATTGCTGTTCCTTCGCTGTCACTGGGTCAACGTTCCAGAATTAATGGCATTGTGAATCTAACTACAGCGGTTCAGGAAGGCAGCTCACTCCCACCTTCTGAAGGGGAGCTAGTAACAGGCAATAAATGTTGCTCAGCCAGCGACAGTTATGTATTACGACTGAATTATGAAAATGATTATTCTTAAACTGTGAAACACGGAAGAGAGTTCTAAATTTTACAAGCCTACACGGTGTATTTTCTAATTTCATTCCTGTAATGTCCAATGCTAATTTCTAGATGATATGCCCTCTTCCAGCCTAACCAGGAGAAGCAGTTCTCCATATTACGTCAAACCATTGAGCAATGCTCAATGCTGACACTTGGAGGGTCTGCATTCATCCCTCAAGCTCACAATCCTACCCCCTCAACACCATCCAAACAACCACTCCCTCACCCCACCACCCCACCCTCTCCCCACCATGAGCAGCATGGTGCAAGCTCTCATTACGTGACCCATGTGCATCAAGGAAGTCCATTACTCTTTAAGCTGTTCTGAGTAGCAAAACCGCTTTAAACCCCAGCCGTTTGTTCATTCTCCATTCTGCGCTTCTAATACAAAGAGAACAAAAACTAATGACAGTCAAACACAGCTGAAATTACAATGATTAAAGACTGAGACATTGCTGCCATACCATTGCTACAGAATAATACTGTCATGATTTGAACGAGGGCATAATAAAGGATTTCCTTTTCGCTCAGAGACTGCACTTACTAGGGTAATTAATAACCTACTCAATGTTATATGGGAAATAATGAATACATGGAGCATTAACTGGAAATTTAGTCTAATCCAGAAGTGCAGGTGATTCAAATTATCGCATTCTGCAGTGTGAAATTATAGCTTTAGACTTGATCTCTCTTATTGAGTGCAGTTTGTTATAAATTGAGTTCTTCCCACTTTCCAGTGAGTGCTGAGCTGATGCATGCATTGTATTCATGGACTGATCAACTGTGGTGATAGAGACATTGAGATCTACAGCACAGAGAGAAAAGGTCCTTGGGCCCATTGAATGCTCTATGGTCAACAACTACCATCTAACTATTTAAATCCCATTTTTCAGCCCTTGGCCCTTATCCTTGTGGTGGACATTATATTGCAGCCTGACCCTGTCTTTGTAAACATTAATAGACATCATCGCTTTCTTTTATATTACTTGTTTCCCAAGCTTTCTGTCTTGCCTTCATCAGGACAAATGCAAGAACACCACATTTCAACAGGAACATCAATTTATACAATAGAGGAGGAAGGACACAAACACGGAGAATACAGGTCTGGCAGCACCTGTAGGGAGAGAGAAACAGATTTAATGTTTCAAGTCCTGTGAGACTCTTTTTCAGAACTGTTGGAAAATGGGTCCTTTTATACTTTAGAGAGAGCCAGAGGCAGTGTGCAAAATACAAAAGGGTTGTTTATAGTGGGGGATGAGAAAAGGAGATGTAAAATGGGTGTAAATTAATGTTTAAAATGGGGAGAATGGGTCCTCTGTATTCAGCAAGTAAGTACGACACAAACAAGACAAGGCTGCGGGGTAGGAGGCGGGGAGACAGAACGCACACAAAGTGCAGAACAGTCATAACGTATTAGAGCTGTAGTCATGGAGGCATACGGTACGGAAACAGGTCCATGCTGAATGTAATCCTAAACTAAACTAGCCCCACCTGCCTCTAAACCTCTCTTATTCAAGTACTTATCCAAATGTCTTTTAAGTGTTGTAATTGCATCCATACCCACCACTTCCTCTGGGAGGTCAATCCACATGGGAACCATATGCTCTGTAAAAAAGAAAGCCCCTCATGTCATTTTCAAGTCCCGCTCCTTTCACCTTAAAGATGATGAGTTTCTGAAGTTACCGAATTCGATGGTGAGGCATCAAGAGTGTAACGTGGCTGAGCAGAACGTGGGGTGCTGTTCCTCGGAGTTTGCGTTGTGCTTTGTTGGAACACTGCAGCAGCTCGAGGAACAGAAATGTGAGCATGAACACAAGATGGTCTCTTGAAATTAACGGTGGAAGAAAAGGCTCGGTTGGTAATTGGTTGGCAAGCTGACTCTGATTAGCCTAGACAGTGCCATGTAACAGAGAATGGCTTACCCATCGAGCACAGTGAGTGGTGCAGAGGATTAATCTGAGATAGGCCTACTCCTTACCATTCCGTTTCTGCCTGTGTTGGTGTCTTCATGAAGTGGCGAATTAATGGTATCAGTTCAGTCTAGAGATGAAAACTAAATTAAAGTTTCATGATTTGAAGACGCCGGTGTTGGACTGGGGTGACCAAAGTTACAAATCACCTGTGATTTTTCGACAGGTTTATTTTGAAGCACTAGCTTTCAGAGCGCTGCTCCTTCATCAGGTGGTTATCCATTTCTTCATCAGTTGGTTGTCCACCCAATGAAGGAGCAGCACTCCGAAAACTAGTGCTTTCAATTATACCTGTTGGACTATAACCTGGTGTTGTGTGATATTTAAGATTAAATTTTATGTCACTTGAAGTTGGAAGATTGACTTATTGGAACAGAATGACCCTTTAGGGAGAAGTCATTCAACCTGTGCTACCTTCTTTAAAGAGATATCAAACTAAAGCCGAGAAATTAGGAGCAGGAGTAGGCCATTCAGCCCTTCAGGCCTGCTGCCCATTCAATCTACTCATCGCTGATTGAGCACTTCAATCAAACATCTCTATTTCCCTCCTCTTGATGATTTTAATGTATCAATCTCTTTCTTGACTAAACACAGTGATCCAGTTTCTGCTGCCTCTTGCAATAACAAGCTTGCATTGAGTTGGTTTGATTTGATTTGATTCATTATTGTCACACATACCCAGGTACAGTGAAACATTTGTTTTGAGTGTAGTGTGGGTATACCAGATCATACCATACCAAGGTCGGAGGGTAGTGGAACAGAGCGAGGAATACAAAGTGATGGATACAAAGAAGTGCACAAAAAGGAAAATCAACATCAGATTTGAAATTTGAGATGTTTAGTCAGAAGTCTAATAACAGTAGGGAAGAAGCTGCTCTTGAATCTGTTGGTAAGTGTGTACAGGCTTTGGTATCTTTTTCCTGATGGAAGAAGTTGGAAGAGATTATCACCGGGGTGTGTGGGAAGGCTCTTTGATGATGTTGGCTGCCTTTCCATCCCAATGAGATGTGCAGATGGAGTCAGGGATAGGAGGTTGGCTTGCGTGATGGACTGGGCTATGTTCATTACTCTTTGTATTTTCTTACAGTCCTGGGTAAGGCAGTTGCTGTACCACAGTTCCACAGCTTAACCATCTGAGTGGAACATGTTTCCTCATCTCACCCCTGAATGACCTATTCCATATCCTGAGACTGTGTCCTTTTGGTCCTGGACTCTCTAACCGGGGAAATCGTCCCCTCTGCATTTAGTCTGTCCAGCCCTGTTAGAATTTTACATGCTTCAATCAGATCAACTCTTAATTTTATAAACTCCACTAGATACAGGCCCATATGAGCCAATCTCTTCAGATAGGAAGGTTCTGCCATTCCTGAAATCAGCCCAGTGAATCTCAGCTGCACTCACTCTATGGCAATGATATCCTTTCTTAGGTAGGGAGACCAAAACTGCACATAATATTCCATATAGGACATAGGAACAGGAGTAGGCCATTCAGCCCATCAAGCTTGCTCAATCCTTCAATGCTATCATGGCTGATGGAACATTTCAATGCCTTTAGTCACCCCATTCCCAGAACCCTGGACACCATTGGGAATCAGAAATCAATCCATCCCAACCTCAAGCATGTGCAAAGACTGGGGAAGGTGATGGCCTGGTGATATTGTCACTAGACTATTAATCCAACAATTCACGCTCCCAGGGTTCAAGTTCAGATCTTGCCATAGTGAAATCAATTTTTTTAAAAATCTGGAACTGGGAATTGACAGATGACCATAAAATTATTGTTAATCGTTTGGAAAAGAACCCATCTGGTTCACCCATGTCCTTTAAAGAAGGGAATCTGCCACCCTTACCTAGTCTGACCTACATGCGATTCCAGACCCACAGCTAAGTGGTTAATTCTTAACTGCCCTCTGGGCAATTAGGGATGGGCAATGAATACTGTCCTAGCAGCAACACCCTCATCCCATAAATGAATAAAACAAAACTTCCACAGCCTGCTGTGACAGAGGTTTCCAAAGATTTATAGCATTCTGAGTAAATGTAGCTCCTACTCTTTTGATCGTCATTAAAAAGCTTTTTGTTTTGCATATTTCTTCATTAATTCCTTACAAAAATGTAACCTTCTATAATGCTGGCTGTACATAAAATAAAAGCAAACTGTAAATAGCCTACAGAAAGACCATTTTCTCTGCTGGTTTTTGAAGGAAGTGGTACCACCTTGAAAGAACTGTGGAAATCAGAAACAGAAACAGAAATTGCTGAAAAATCTCAGCAGGTCTGGCTGCATCCACAGAAAGAAATCAGAGTTAATGTTTCGAGTTCAATGACCCTTCTTCAGAACTTGGAATGTTTGAGGTTCTGAGGACCCAAAATATTAACTCTGATTACCCTCTGCAGATGCTGCCAGAGAGGTTGAGCTTTTCCAGCAATTTCTGTTTCTGTTTCTGGTACCACTTTCAATTTGGTTACGTCAGAGCTTCTCCAAGTCTCTAGAACAAAATCAAACTTCCTAGAGGGGACTGTCAGAGTCTTATTTAGCTTCTTTGAACTATGTTGACTGTGTCCCTGACTCGAGCCTTGCATTGAAGGTTTGTTTTGATAGACAAGTGCCTGACATTCTGAGTGCAGAGCGGCACTGGCAGTTACATTGGCTGTGTGGCTCTAGCAGGCAGAGTCGAGGCATAGACTATTTTCTAAATGGGGAAAAGCCTCAGAATATGAGGCAGAAAGGGTCTTAGGAGGCCTAGGTCCAGGTTCTCTTAAGATAACAAGCAGGTTCAGTTAGAGTGAGGAAGGCAAATGCAACATCAGCGTTTCAGGGCAGCACGGTAGCACGGTGGTTAGCAGTACTGTCTCACAGCTTTGGAGACCTCGGCTCAATTCCGCCTCAGGCAACTGTCTGTATAGAGTTTGCACGTTCTCCCCGTGTCTGCGTGGGTTTCCTCCCACAGTCCAAAGATGTGTAGGTTAGTGAATTAGCCATGCTAAATTACCCATAGCATTAGGGGAGAAAGTGAGGACTGGAGATCAGAGCTGAAAATGTGTTGCTGGAAAAGCGCAGCAGGTCAGGCAGCATCCAAGGAACAGGAGATTCGACGTTTCGGACATGAAAAGGGCTTATGCCCGAAACGTCGAATCTCCTGTTCCTTGGATGCTGCCTGACCTGCTGCGCTTTTCCAGCAACACATTTTCAGCATTATGTGCATTAGTCAGGATGGGTTGCTCTTCAGAGGGTCGGGGTAGACTTGTTGAGCCGAAGGGCCTGTTTCCACACTATAGGGAATCTAATCTACTCATCATCATTTCAAAAAGGCTAGAATACAAGAGTAGGGATATATTGCTGGGGCTATTTAAGGCTCTGAACAGGCCACGTTTGGAATATTGTGAACAGTTTTGGGCCCCGTACCTAAGAAAGGATGTGCTGGCATTGGAGGGGTCCAGATGAGCTTTACAAAATGATCCTGGGGAAGAGTGATTTGGAAGTGCTGGTGTTGGCCAGCACAAATCACACAACACCAGGTTATAGTCCAACAGGTTTATTTGGAAACACTAGCTTTCGGAGCCCTGCTCTTTCATCTGGAGATGAAGGGCTTGTCATATGAGGAGTGGTTGAGTACTCTGGGTCTGTACTCAATAAAGTTTAGAAGGATGAGGGGTGGATTTGATTGAAGCTTACAGAATATCGAGAGAAAAGATTTTTTATGAGTAGGAAAGGCTAGGACCTGAGACACAATGTCAGAGTGGAGAGACCGAGATGAGGAGGCATTGAGAAATGAAATGAGGAGACATTTCTTCAGCCAGAGGGTGGTGAATCTGTGGAACTCATTGTCACAGAGGGTTGTGGAGGCCAAGTAATTAAGCCAGAGATAGATTGGTTCTTAATTAGTGAGGGGAGTAAGGATTACAGGGAAAAGACAGGAGAATAGGGTTGAGAAACATATCAGGCAGCATCTGAGGATCAGAAGAATCAACATTTCGGGCAAGAGCCCTTCATCAGTCATTCCTGATGAAGGGCTTATGCCCGAAACGTCAATTCTCCTGCTACCTGGATGCTGCCTGATCGGCTGTGCTTTTCCAGCACCACACTCTGATCTCCACCATCTGTAGTCCTCACTTTCTCTTCTTGAGAAACATATCAGCCATGATTGAATGGCACAGCAGACTCGATGGGCCAAATTGCCTAATTTTGCTCCTAAATCTTATGGTCTCATGGTTCCAATTTCATTTGGATATTCAACAAAACCAAGTATTGAGAGATTGTTCTTTTTAAGACCTTAAGAACTGGAGCAGAAATTAGGCCATTCAGCCCATCGAGTCTGTTCAACCATTCAATCATGGCTGATAAGTTTCTCAACCCCATTCTCCTACTTTCTCCCTATAACCCTTGATCCCCTTGACAATCAAGAACCTGTCTATCTCAGTCTTAAACATACTCAATGACCTGGTCTCCACTGGCTTCTGTGGCAGTGAATTCCATAGATTCCCCACTCTCTGGCTGAAGATGTTTCTCCTTATCTCCGTTCTAAAAGGTCCTCCCTTTACTCTGAGGCTGTGTCCTTGGGTCCTAATCTCTCCTTTCAATTGAAACATCTTCCCAACATCTACTCTGTCCAGGTCATTCAGTATTCTGATTGTTTCAGTTAGATCCCCCCTCATCCTTCTAAACTCCAGCAAGTATAGTCTCAGAGTTCTCAAACATTCCTCATATATTAAGCTTTTCATTCCTGGGACTTCCTCTGGATCTACTCCAGGGCCAGTACATCCTTCCTGAGATATGGAGCCCATAACTACATTCAGCACTCCGCA
This sequence comes from Hemiscyllium ocellatum, assembly GCF_020745735.1. Classification (NCBI taxonomy): domain Eukaryota; kingdom Metazoa; phylum Chordata; class Chondrichthyes; order Orectolobiformes; family Hemiscylliidae; genus Hemiscyllium; species Hemiscyllium ocellatum. The sequence goes on from NC_083414.1 coordinate 8,672,940, forward strand.
TGTGTCCTGACCAGAGCCTTATAGAGCCTCAGAAGTACATCTCTGCTTTTAAAATCAAGTCCTGTCAAAATAAGTGCCATAATAGAATTTGCTTCCAAACTACTGAGCTTTTAGTGTTTAGATTAGATTCCCTACAGTGTGGAAACAGGCCCTTTGGCCCAACTAGTCCACACCAACCCTCCAAAGAATAACCCACCCAGACCCACTTCCCTCTGACTAATTGACCGAACACTATGGGTAATTTACCTGACCTGCACGTCTTTGGACTATGGGAGGAAACCAGAGCAGACCTGCGCAGACATAGGGAGAATGTGCAAACTCCACACAGACAGTCACCCAAGACTGGAATCGAACCTGGGACCGTGAGGCAGCAGTGCTAACCACTGAGCCAGCCTTTCCTCAAGAAGCCATGGATGTGGAAATTGAAATATTTTGTAAGCCGGAGATAAATGGATTCCTGATGACCAAGAGGATGAAACATTGCCGGAGGATGCGCAGGAACGTAGAATTGAGATTAAAATCCAATCAGCTGTGAATAGGGGAGCAAGCTGGAAGGATTGTGCGGTCTATTCATTTATTTGTACCTTCCAGTACTGAATGGTGCTGAAGGATTCAAATGTTCTTTGCACTGATTTCAGGATGGTTTGAATTGTGAGTATACCCAGCTACTTGGTCCACAAGAGTCCACCAGTTTTGAGATGTTGCCAAATGGTTCACTTGTTCCTTTTTTCATTTTAACAGGTTGCAAGACAAGTGCACCTGTTTCCCTCTTTTGTGAGAAATTCCCATCAAGCAAGGACGTGGGAGCTGGACAATCCAAGGGTTAATATGTTGCTTGAAATAATGAAAATGAACCTATCACTGTCATTGTTAGTGAAACAGAAATTACCTCACAATTTAAAGGTTAATAAATGGCATTATGCTCAGGCCCACTTTACAGACAATGCTCAGTTAATTGCTGATTTAGTCAATGCTCTAAACCATTTCATAATTACAATCTTGTAAAACTTTCATCTTAATTGCCTGTCATTCTCACTGAAAGTGTGAAATACAAAAGTGCTTGATGTTCAGTGTGAAAGGGTCAGGAAAAATCCAGAAAGTGAATTGGACATTTTTGTGTCAAATCAGAGAACGGTTACAACACAGAAAGAGGCCAGTCAGCCCATCACTTCAGTGCTGGCTTATCCACAAGACGGACAATCCCAGTACCCACTAGTTTTAAGACCATAAGACTTAGGAACAGAAATTAGGCCATTCAGCCCATTGATTTTGCTCCACTGTTCAATCATGGCTGATACGTTTCTCAACTCTATTTTCCCATTTTCTCCTCATAATCCTTGATCCCCTTGCCAAGAACCTATCCATCTTTGTTTTAAATATACTCACTGACCTGGCCTCCACAGCCTTCTGTGGCAATGAATCCCTTAGATTAGCCACTCTCCGGCTGAAGAATTTCTCTTCAGGTCATTAGCCAATTGTTTTTTTGATGGTCTGAATTGAATCTTCCTCCAGTGCACACTCAGGGTCTTGTAGTCAGTATTCCTCAACACAACCTCGATGAGCACCTTTCCACACCAGGCTGTTAGAGAGACCCTGCATTAGGCTTGGGGCTGAGGCTTTACATTGTGTCTTGCTGGAATCTGATTATAAATAAATAAATATGTCAGAGAGTTATTTTATAAAGCAAAAGGAATAGAACTGCAAACCTCTTTAATAAGCTCTTAATAATAGCTAATAAACTCTTCTACACCGGGGAGACCGTTGTGAAGAACACCTACGTTCTGGCCACAGAATGACCCTGACTTTCCAGTTGCCTAGCACTCCAACACCTCACCCTGTCCACTGGCCAAGATCTCTGTCTCTGCTTGCTGCAGTGCTCCAGTAAAGCTTAGTGCAAGTTGGAAGAATAACACCTCATTTTCCATTTGGGAACCCTGCAGTCTTCTGGATTCAAAACAGAGTTCAATAATTTTTAATGCTTGAACACCTTCGTCCACGTCCTTACCCCGACCTACAGCCCAGACCTTGTCATCACATGGTCTGCTGCCACAAACAGCCCCTTGTCAATCACTAATGGTCTCCATTAGCAGCTGTTCATTCTCCCAGACCGACCTTTACCAAACAACTGCATTTCTCTCACTCTGGGTCCATCTCCACCTATTGTTTACTTTCCCCCCTTCTCCCAACTCTTCTCTAGCACATACATCAACCTTGTCCTAGTTACTAGATGAAGAAGGGTCACCGGGCCTGAAACATTAACTCTGCTTTCTCTCTCCACAGATGCTGACAGAGTTTTTTCAGCAATTTCTGATTTTGTTTCGACAAATCTCGTTCTTGCGATTATGTCATGAATAATCCACACTGAAGTGATGACGCCAAAACCCTCTGTGGTTTCATGGTCCTCATTGTCAAAGAATTGTTTGGCATTTCTTGCTAAGAAGTGAAAGCATATGGAACTGAAAGCTAACTTTGGATGGTGAAGGCTAACATGAGGGGACATTAGCTTTAAATTGAGGGGGGATAGATTTAGATCAGATATTAGGGGTAGTTTCTTCACTCAGAGAGTTGTAGGGGCCTGCATGCAACAGTAGTGGACTCGCTGACATTAAGGGCATTTAAATGGGCATTGGACATACACATGGATAAGAATGGAATGGTGTAGGTTAGATGGGCATCAGATTATTTTCACAGGTCAGCACACCATCGCGGGCCACAGTGCTTGTACTGCGCTGTACTGTTCTATGTTCAAACGATTGACCCAGTTAGGTGTTGGAAGGTTTGAAATTGAATCAGACATAAGTGACTAGAGTTCTCTGTAAGGATCTGTGCTAAGGACTCAATAGTTTGCAGTTTTAATATTGATAACACAACAGCACTGTACCTAGATTTGCTGATGACAGAGATGGTGCTGCAATAAGTAATGGAGAGAGGATCACAAGATTACAATGACACCGTGACAAATTACGGGAGCGGGCATTACTGTGACAGATGGATTTCAATGCAACTACATGTAAGACCATCTATTTTGTGCTGACAACACAGATGAATCTGAATATTATTGAAATAGTAAAAAGCTGGGAAGAGTGGAAATCCAAAAAGACTCAAGGGTCCATTCACACAACAAGACAGGTCACTGAAATGCAGCGATGGCAATGTTACTAGAGTTCACTCAGGGTTGTCAGCATCAGAAAATTGGAGATAGTGAGGGCTGCAGATAAATTCTCTTAGGGATAAACTAGAAAAGCTACTTGGTGCAAGTGACACTCATTCATTTTTATTCCTGCTTCTCTTCCACAGAAAAAAAAAAGCTGCAGATGCTGGAATCCAAGGTACACAGGCAGGAGGCTGGAAGAACATGGCAAGCCAGGCAGCATCAGAAGGTGGAGAAGTCGACATTTCGGGTGTAACCAAAATGTTGACCTCTCCATGTTCAGATGCTGCCTAGCTCGCTGAATTCTTCCAGCCAACTGCTCGCCTGCCCCTCTTCTGCAGCTATGTTCATACTTGGGGATCGCTAGTGATGGCGAGCCCAGAGTCAACATACGCCCTGAAGCTATTTGCAGAGATGTGGGCACCACAGGGGCTAGGGTCCATTTAATCCCCCTCCAATGCATTTTTCCCTTAGTGCCCTCCCAGTCCCCGTTCCCTCCCCTATATATGGGCAGTGCCAATTAGTGGCTCTCCCCAACCTTTGTTAACATTAGCCTTTGCTGGTGGGCACCACTGAGTCTGTCTCCCTGAGTCAAAGGGTCAATAACAAGGGAACATAATTTTAAAGTGAAAGGCAGGAGGGGATTTGAGGAAATATATTTTCACCAGGACAATGGTGGGGGTGTGGAACACATGGTCTGTGGGGATGGGGGGACGCTAGTTGAGTCAGGAAACTTCACAACCTTTCAAAAGTACTTGGATCATAGAATCCCCACAGTGTGGAAACAGGCCATTCGGCCCAACAAATCCACACTGACCCTCAGCATCCCAACCAGATCCATCCCCCTACCCTGTCCCTGTCCCTGTCACTCTGCATTTCGCATGGCTGGTGTACCTAACCTACACATCCCTGAACACCACAGGCAATTTGGCATAGCCAATCCACCCAATTCACCTTTGGACTGAAAGTGGAAACTGGCAGAAACCCACAGTGACATGGGGAGAATGTGCAATCACCACATGGACAGTCACCCAATGGTGGAATCGAATCCTGGTCCCTAGTGCTGTGAGGTAGCAATGTTAACCACTGAGCCACTGAGTCAACTAAAGTACTTGAAATATTATAGTATTCAAGGCTAAGAATCTGGTGCTGGAAAGTAAGACTTAATGTAGCTTTGGAAGGGCAGGCTTATGGAGCCAAAGATCCTCCTCTAGAAGATTTGATTCAATGATTAAATAAGAATGATGATATATCTCAGTTGTAAAGTAACTAGCTGTTAAGTAATATCTAATAACCCTATTTACTGTTCACCAAGATTGAATTTCACTCATGCTAAAGACAGTCTGAGCATTTTCCGCATCTGCTTTCTAGGGGCTGAGAATTTGACCAATAAGATGTGAGTGTCACTGGCCGGGCCAGCATTTATTGTCCATCCCTAATTGCCCCAGAGGGTAGTTAAGAGTCAATCGCATTGCTGTGGGTCTGGAGTCACATGCAGGCCAGACCAGGTAAGGACGGCAAATTTTCTTCAGTGAAGAATATTAGTGAACCAAATGGGTTTCCCTGACAATCAACAATGATTTCATGATCGTCACTAGATTGTTAAATTTAGTGAATTCAAATTTTACCGTCTGGCTTCGAACCGGAGTCACAAGATCATCGTTTGGGTCTCTGTCTCAGTAGTTTAGCAATAGGCCATCACCTCCCCAAAGGCATGACTACACCTAACCCCAATCCTAATCATGCTCAAGGTTTCTCTGTCACACCAATATAATATCCTGGCTGCACCGAGCCCCAACCCACCCCCTCCCACCCCAAACGCCTCACGTGTCTGGTTTTCAAGGCTCAATATGGGATCCACAAGACCATATGAAATAGGAACAGGAGTAGGCCATGCAGCCCCTCAAACCTGCTCCACTAGTCAATAAGATTACGCCTGTTCCAACATTCCTCACATCCACTTTCCTGCCTTTTCCTTGTAATCCTTGATCCCCCGGCTGATCAAGAATCCATCACAGCCTTTAATATAAACAAGAACTCTGCCCCCACAGCTCTCTGAGTTTCCTTGTCTCAGGTTTTAACTGTTATGTTTAGATAAGATTACTTACGGTGTGAAAACCAGCTCTTCGGCCCAACAAGTACACACCGAAGCGCAACCCACCCATACCCCTAACCTAACACCACGGGCAATTTAGCGTGGCCAATTCACCTGACCTGTACATCTTTTGGGACTGTGGGAGGAAACTCACGCAGGCGCAGGGAGAACATGCAAACTCCACACACTCAGTCACCTGAGGCAGGAATGGAACCCAGGTCTCTGGCGCTGGGAGGCAGCAGTGCTAACCACTGTGCCACCTTGCCGCCCACAAACCGGAGCCTCTTTATTCAGAGTCTATGCCCTCTGGTCTTTCTTATGAGGGGAAACATCCTCTCAGCGTGGACCCTGTCAAGCACCTTACAAATACGATAATATTGCAGTGAAATATGTTTTGGAAGCACTGGTTTAGTCTCTGACTTGAGATGGTATAAACTAAATTCAGTTTCCATGGATAAAAGGACATAATCTTAACATTAGAGTCATACCATTCAAGACAGAGATTACTGATAAATCTATACAACTCTCCCGCACAGAAATCAGTTGATGCTAGATCAATTAGTAGTCTTAAATTAGATATTGATGTATTGAGTTGGAAAGGAACTTTAAGGAATATGGGATGAAGGCAGTTAGCTAGAGTTAGAAACAGAAAAACCAAGATTGTATGAGATGAAGGAACAATCTGAAGGGGCCGAAGGGCCTGCTCATGTTCACAGAATTATCAAATCCCTACAATGTGGGAGCAGGCTATTTAACCCACCCTTCAAAAAGCATCCCACCCCGACCCATTCTACCCCTGCAACCCAAATTTCTCACTGCCAATCCACCTCACCTGCATAGCTTTGAACTGTAGGAGGAAACCCACACAGACACAGGGAACACATGCAAACACCTCACAGACAGTCACCCGAGGATGGGATTGAACTTGGGTCCCTAGCTGTGTGTGAGGTAGCAGTGCTAACCACTGAGCCACCATGCCATCCAGTGTACGTCAGTAATCAGATGTGGATGTGAGACTTGTACCAGTGGAGAGTGTATCAGCGTGAAGTGTAGTATATGAATGCTTGGTATGAGTTCTGATTCATGGAAGTTGTTGGGGGTCAAGTAGGAGACAGAATGAATTGTGTCATGGTTGAGGTAATTTGGACAAAGTATTTGAAGATGCTGGCCTTTACTATTGGTGTAAGATTACTAAACCTCTTCCTGCGTTGCGGTCTGGTCCTTTACGTTACATTCCTGGTATTGATTTCCATGCATCTTAATTGATTTCTGTATTACAGGGAATAGGACATGTCTTCTCCATTCCATTGGCCAGGTCAGCATCTGAAAACTGAGTGTATTTCCCCTCAAGTAATGGCCATGTGTCCCTTGCTCCTACGTTCAATTCAGTGGCCGAATATGCTGCAATACGTTTGCCAACCAGTACGTCAGTATGCCTGTAAGAAGCATGCACATGATATCATTACTGTACCACAGCATGCAACCTGAAGGAGTGAAGATCTCAAATTCCATCTTACTTCAAATCACATGAAGCATGATACTCTACTGGACGCATGCTCTGCTGTTGTAAATTTTAATATAATATTAGCCCAGACACTTATGTACCTGAAGAGTGTAATTGTAGTCATAGTCATAGAGTTGCACAGCATAGAAACAGACCCTTTGGTCCAAATCATCCATGCCGACCAGATATGCTAAATTAATCTAGCCCCATTTGCTAGCATTTTGACCATCTTCCTCTAAACCTTGCCTATTCACATACCCATCCACATGCCTTGTAAATATTGTAATTACACCAGCCTCCAGGACTTCATCTGGCGGCTCATTCCATACACACACCACCCTCTGTGTAAAAAGGTTGCACTTTAGGTCCCTTTCATATTTTTCCCCTCTCACCCTAAACCTATGCCTGCTAGTTCTGGACTCCCCCACGCCAGGGAAAAGACCTTGTCTATTTATCCTAACCATACTCCTCATGATTTTATAAACCTCTATAAGGTCACCCCTCAGCCTCTGACACTCCAGGGAAAAAAGCCCCAGCCTAGTCAGACTCTCCCTACAGCTCAAACTATCAAACCCTGACAACATTCTTATAAGTCTTTTCTGAACCCTTTCAAGTTTGACAACATCCTTCCTATAGCAGGGAAACCAGAATTGCACATTACTCCAAAAGTGGCCTAATCAATGTCCTGTACAGCCACAACATGACCTCCCAACTCTTATCCTTAATGCTTTGACCAATAAAGGAAAGCATACCAAACACCTTCTTCACTATCCTATCTACTTGTGATTTTACTTTCAAGGAACTATGAACCTGCACTCCAAGATCTCTTTGTTCAGCAACACTCCCTAGGACTTTACCATTAAGTGTATAAATCCTGCCCTAATTATCATTGTAATAAAGATCTGTTAGATTCTTCAATGCTATGATATCGTAGTTTCTTATGGAAAAAGGGGTAATATGTGCCTTGCTGTATCCAGTAAAACATGCTGCTACAGATCTGCATCATTCCCAGTGCCTGATGTGTGTGCCACTTTTAAGAGAGATAGATCACATCAAAATAACCCGGGCTAGCTACCTATTGGACTCAAAACATTAATTCTGCTGCTCTGTCTCCAAGACCTGCCGAGTTTCTCCTACAATTCCTGTTTTCAGCACAATTTCTGGCCATTTGCCGATTCCTGTAGTGAGTCAACAGTAAGAGAGCACTGGCTACATGCAGAAGTCATTACAATTAGCAAGCAACACCTACTAACCGCATCACACTCAATGGCAGTATTGCATATTAAGACCCTACACTTGGATTTGGGCACTAACCAATTTATAAGCTCGGTACCGTTTGCAATCTGGTGATTATGGTGTGGGTTGAGGACGCATTTTGACCAGGACATCAAAGGGACTTACTTCCTCTTCAAACAACAAGATGGAATCCATTGCAAGCACCCCAAACAAATTATTTCTTGAAAAGACAGCAGCTCTGACAATGCAGCACTCCCGATAATATTCCCCTGGCGGGCAGCCTACATTCTTTGGCAGATAACATGAGGAGTTAATGACACACTGCCTTTACGAGGAATGTGTTTTGAAGCCTTTTCTGTTTATGAAAACAGAAGCATTTTAGCGTGATAACACAGTCAGAACAAAACACCTTGCTGTGCTTGCTATCAACTCAAAAATGTGCAGAACTACTTTGCATCATATACTAAATAAAAGGGCTTGCCAAAGGTTTCTCTGTGAGGACCGTGTGTTCTTTTAGCCCTGTCTGGTAAAACACAGCACAGGCACACACAGCATTTCTCATGGTCCCACCCATCAAAAAGCAACATTACAATGTAAAATTCTGAAAGTGACAAGTTAGACCTCCTCGTTTGTGAATTGGGGGAGGCATGATGGGGGAGAATCATAGTCATAGAGTCATGCAGCAAGGAAACAGATCCTTCGGTCCAACCCAGTTTATGCTGCCCATCATCTCAAACTAAACTAGTCCCACCAGCCTGCTCCTGTCCCATATCCCTCCAAACCTTTTCTATACAAGTACTTACCTGAATGTCTTTTAAACACTAACTGTACCTGCATCCACCACTTCCTCAGCATATTCAGTCCACATGCAAATCACTCTCTATGTAAAAAAGTTGCCCCTTACTTCCTTTTAAAATCCTTCTTTTTTCGCCTTAAAATATACCCACAATCTTGAAATTCCCCACCCTAGAGAAAAGACACCTGCCATTCACCGTATCTATGCCCCTCATGATTTTGTAAACTTCTACAAGGTCACCCCTCAGCCTCCATCATTCCAGGAGAAAAAGTCCCAGCCTATCTAGCCTCTCCTGATAACTCAAACCCCCCATTCCTGGCAACATCTAGGTAAATCTTATCTGAATTCTCTCCAGCTTAATACTATCCTTCTAATAACATGGTGACCAGAACTGTACTCAATATTCCAGAAGAGGCCTCACCGATGTCCTGTACAACCTCAGCATGATGTCCCAGGTGTCAGGACACCAATGTAAGGGTCGAACATGGATCCTTCTTCAGCAAGACTCACTGACAAGAATTTTTTGACGATTAAACAATGAATGACAAGAGGGCCATGAAACAGTGCTGCCTTTGAATGATAGTGGAGGGTTGTCAAATAGACAACACTGAGGGGGGGAGGGGGGTGGGGTTGGGGTGGGGTGAGGCACAACTTCTCAAGAGCAATAGCTACCCCTACCATCGACAATATTTACAGAACTTGAGGAAGAAGTATCCATATTGTCATTGTGGGAGGCAACATCTCAGGCAAGTTGTAAATGGAATACAATGTGGGAAAATGTGAAGCTGGAAAGGAGAGCTAAAGAACAGTATTATTTAACTGGACAAGGAACGACATGAGTGACAGAAAGCTGTGTAACCAGCAAGGCTAAAGAAATGTTGACCCTTCTTTCAAGGGTTGAGAGTGTGGTGCTGGAAAAGCACAGCAGGTCAGGCAGCATTTAAGGAGCAGGAGATTTGACGTTTCCAGCATAAGCCCTTCATCGGCTTTTGCCCGAAACGTCGGTTCTCCTGCTTCTCGGATGCTGCCTGACCGGCTGTGCTTTTCCAGCACCACAGTCTCAACTCTGATCTCCAGCGTCTGCAGTCCTCACTTTCTCCTTCTTTTAAGTAGAGAAGCGTTACTGACTGTACAAGGGGCTGGTGAGACCACCTGTGGGCATTTTTGGTCCCATTATTTAAGGAAAGATATAATTTCATTGGAGGCTGTTCAGAGAATATTCACGAGGATGATCCCTAGTATGGAGGGACTGAGTAATGAGCAAAGGCCAAACATGTTGGAACTCTAAGCAGCATGATGTCTCAATGATTAGCACTACTGCCTTACAGCGCCAGGGACCTGGGTTTGATTCCTGCTTCAGGCAATTATCTGTGTGGAGTTTGCACATTCTCCTTGTGTCTGCGTGGGTTTCCTCTGGGTGCTCTGGTTTCCTCCCACAGTCCAAAGATGTGCAGCTTAGGTGAATTGGCCATGCTAAATTGCCCGTAGTGTTAGGTGCATTAGTCATGGGTAAATATAGGGTAAGGGAATGGGTCTGGGTGGGTTACTCTTCGGAGGGTCATTGTTGGGCCAAAGGCCATGCTTCCATACTGTAGGGAATCGAATCTACTCACTGGAGTTCAGAAGAATAAAGAGGTGATCTCATTGAAACATATCAGGGCTTGACAGGGTCAATGCTGAGAGGATGCTTCCCCTCATGGGAGAATCTTGGACTGCAGATTATAGCCTCAGAATAAAATGGCTCCAATTTAAGACTGAGATGAGGACAATTTTTTTTTCTCCCAGAGGGTTTGAGCGCTAAGCCCTGGAATTCCAAAAGCTTTCTGCCTCTTTACCTTGCCTTCCTTCCTCGACACCTTTTTATAACACCTACCTCTCCAAACATTTGGGGTCTTTTGACCTAAAAGGCCTTTTAGTGGTTGTAATGTTGTGTTTTGTTCAATCAAGGTCCCGTGAAACATATAGAGATGTCTTTAAAATATATCAAATGTGTGATCTAAGTGATTCCAATAGGTGTTTCGAATGGAAAATATCAATAGTACAGACTTAATGGACAGAATGGCTAGGTTTTGGGTTGGATCTTATTATAAGGTCTATCACTAATGACTGAGCTAAAATATTGATGTTTTGAGCAGCACTTCCCAAAAATATGGATCCTCATTAGCTGCAATGCAGAAGAAAATTCAAGGAACTCTATCAACAAACACATTGACTTGGACCTCATCTACCACAGCCTGAGAAAAAGAACAGGAAATGACATCACCAACACAGGAAATGACATCACCAACACAGGAAATGGCCTCACCAACCCAAAGAAGCCTAAGCACATAAATAGAAAGCGGGACATAATACCAGCGCTTCACCGGAGGCTCACTGATGATGTTACCTAGCATGGTGATGAAACATCTGAAAACAAACCTTCCAGCTCAGCCAGCAAGCTTACATCCAAGATGTATGGATTATCAAAGCTTTGAACACCCATTAATTTTCATAAAATTCTTGTTAAATTTGTTTTGCATTTTTAAACTGAAGCAAATCAACTGTGTGTGTTAAAGGAGTAGGTTCTTTTACAGTAAAAAATGAGGTCTGCAGATGCTGGAGATCACAGCTGAAAATGTGTTGCTGGTCAAAGCACAGCAGGCCAGGCAGCATCTCAGGAATAGAGAATTCGACGTTTCGAGCATAAGCCCTTTTACAGATCACTTAGACCAGCTCCAGAGTTGGTTAAGATATGGACTCATTGCACTTTCTACTTAACAGCTAGAATCTTGAGGGCTTTTGTTGTGCAGTGGTAGAGTCCCTATCTTGAGATCTGAAGGCCCAGGTTCAACTACCCACCTGCTCTAGGGCTATGCCACATCATGCTTGAACAGATGATTCAAAACAGGTTCCTGTGTGTTCCTGGGACTGGCTAAAGTTGCTATCAGCAGCTCCAGTCAGTGGATCATTGGGGATGCTGTAATTTCTGGCTGTTTGCCTCTGCTCTGTGGCTGCATCCACGTCCTTGCAGAGGGATGCCATGGTGCCAACCATTACCCTTGAGGCTTCCGGTGATAGGTGGGCACCAGTGGGGCTGGGGTACATTGTGTCCCCAATAATTCATCTTTCATTTACTTCCCTGTTTTGTTTGTCCCTCTTCCGTTTTGGTTTAGATTGCACTCCTGCTGGTGAGCAGTGTTGGTAATTATTAACTGAGAGGATTGTTGAATTGGTCCAGAGGTTGGGCAGGAAGGAATGTTACACTGCCCAACCAGCCTCCTGGTTTTCATGGTTATGTCTGAACCTGACCGTCCTTGTACAGGGAGCATGCAGTGTTCACCAGCATCCTCAAAGAATTTTGTGTTTAGGCAGGCACTGTGCATGCATTAGGTTCATTATATCCCCTTCTGGCATCATTTCGATATCGTTCCCTTAGTTTTTCTTGAGATTTGGTTAAATGACAGAGCCCTTAGTTTGATTATTTTAAAAATTTGGTTTGTCGGGAAGAGATCTGGCTTCTTTCCGAAAATAGTCCAGGAAGGGAAACTGATGTTTGTGCTAAATTGTGGATTTACAATGAAACGGTCATAAATCTCAGAAAGGATTTTGAGACTTGATTTAAAGCATGCACATGTTAAATATGGGGTATGTGTTGCCAACACTGCATATGTACAAATGCCACCAGTGATTACTCACCGTCATGAGAACACCTCTGACCCAATGGTCTCTGTTGGGCACATTCCTTGCTGCATGACTCCCCACTTTGCCAAGGAAGTGGGGTAATGAGTAAAGAATCCCTACAGTGTGGAAACAGGTCATTCAGCCCAACAAGGCCACACCGACCCTCCAGAGAGTAACCCACCCAGATCCATTCCCCTATCCTATATTCCTACATTTACCCTTAATTAATGCAACTAACCTTCACAACCCTGAACACTATGGGCAAGTTAGTATAGCCAGTTCACCTAACTTGCACGTCTTTGGACTGTGGGAGGAAACCAAAGCACCGGTGGAAACCCAATCAGACATGGGAAGAATGTGCAAACTCCACACAGACAATCACCCGAGGCTGGAATCAAACATGGATGCTGTGAGGCAGCAGTGCTAACCACTGAGTCACCATGTCACCCTGGAGTGGTGGATGAGGCTCCAAAGGCTTTTCTTTGCAGTCTCGGTGTAATGTCTCCTGATTTCAATGAGCCAACGATCGAAACTTTGGTCAAGGCATCATTCCCACTCCTGCTGGCTTACCCCATTACCTAGTCATGATGAAGGCAGCCTTGATCATCTTGTGTTTCCTTTGACTCGACCCATCTGGTGCCAGAACCTGCTGTGCAATACAGCTCTTATCAATGAAAACTGGCTCTGTACAACATGCTGGCAAACTTTAAATTGTAAATTGAACTTTACCCATCAAGCAAGAACATTGAAGTGAAATTCGAAGCATGCAATAAATTCAATTCACTACAATGTTGTTTACATCGACACTGATTGATGGAACTGTCTGAAATAACACTTAAGTGTTAAACATGGGGATTGTACCTGTCCCACTAGGGATTGTTCTAAACTATGACAAGCAATTTAATGCAACAATTAATTCAGAGGAGACTATCATCCCACCATGGATGGTGGAAATATCCATGTGTTGAAATCTGGTTTCAAATTGAATCAAATATTCTTTTATTATTTTTTAATGTATAAAAGTTAAGGTACCAATGTCTTACTAAACATGGGACTGCTCTGTCACTGAAGAGAGGGAAATGACTGATGGTGGTTTAAACTGAGGGTCACCACATGTCATTGAATTATTGATTGATTTATTGTCCCATGCTCCTGAGCACAGTGAAAAGATTCGTTTATGAGCACTACAGGCAAATCATTGTAAGCAAAGTGGTACAGATCAGAAAGACGCAGTTGAAAATGTGTTGCTGGTTAAAGCACAGCAGGTCAGGCAGCATCCAAGGAACAGGAGATTCGACTTTTTGGGCAAAAGCCCTTCATTAGGAAGAGGGAGGAAGAGAGCTTCTTCAAGGAAGGCATCCTTGCAAGACAGGCGCAGACAGGCTACATGGCAAAGGGTGTGTAGTAGGTGCAATCAACATTAGCAAGGTCAACATTATTTGTGGCTAGAGTACTTGGTGTAGGTTTGCTCGCTGAGCTGGAAGGTTCATTTTCAGACGTTTCATCACCATACGAGATAACATCTTCAGTGAGCCTCCGGATGAAGCTTTGCTCGCTTTTCCTGCTTTGTATTTATATATTTAGGCTTGAAACCCAAACCTATAAATAGAAAGCAGGAAACACGTCTGGAGGCTCACTGAAGATGTTACCGCGTATGATGATGAAACGTCTGAAAATGAATCTTCCAGTTCAGCGAGCGAACATACACCCAGAACCTCAACCTGAGCTACAAATCTTCTCAAAACTTGCTAGACAGTCCATCCATCAGTCTAATAACGGCCAGGAAGAACCTGTTCCTGAACCTGTTGGTGCATGTGTTCAAGCTGCTGTACCTCCTGCCTGACGGAAGAGGTTGTAGAAGAGCATTACCGGAGAACGATAGGTCTTTGATGATGTCAGCAGCCTATCTGTGGCAGTGGGCAGTGTAAATGGAGTCCATGGATGGGAGGTTGGCTTCAGTGATGGTCTGGTATGTGCTCACAACCTTCTGTAGCTTTAGGTCAGTTCTGAGGAAGGGTCGCTGGACTCGAAATGTTAACTCTGATTTCTCTCCACACATGCTGCTAGACCTGCCGAGCTTTTCCAGCAAATATTGCTTTTTATGTCTCCAGTGAAGGGGGTAAGAGGAGATTGAGAAAGAGAATTCTTCATGAGAAGCCCAATGGGTACCAGCTCTATTGGTATCACTGTGCATCATAAATCAGACATCCCAGCTATACCATGGGGATAGTAAGGACTGCAGATGCTGGAAGTCAGAGTAAATAGATGTGGAGCTGGAGATGCACAGCAGGTCAGACATCATCCGACCACCAGGAATGTCAATGTTTCAAAGGGTTTTGGCCTGAAACCTTGACTTTCCTGCTCCTCGGATACTGCTCGATCTGCTGTGTTTCTCCAGTTCCACCTCCATCGAATCTGAGCGATACCAACCCCTTCTAAGACGATAAGGCATAGGAGCAGAAATTAGGCCATTCAGCCCATCGAATCTGCTCCACCTTTCAATCATGGCTGAATGCGTAAAGTTCAGCAGCTCCTAAAGAAATGTATTTGAGGAGCTCTTTGCAATAAGTCGCAGTCACAGAACAGTGGCATATTTGGGATTCTGGATTGGGAAGGTTAAATGATCAGCAGCTCTAATCGACCGTCTCTGAAGCTGCAGATTTCGGTAGGGTTTGCCACTGGTTTTGGGAGTACTCCATGTTCTCAGTTCAAATCACGCCGGTTCACAGAATCGAGGTGGACGAGCCACCCCAGAACTGAGGGGGTGCTGCACTTTTAGAGGTGGCAGCCCTCCATGTCGAGATGTTACTGAGGCCTTAGACTGCCCTGTTAGGCTGAAGTAAGTGACCCCCGCATTACGGTTACAGGAGAAGGCTAGAGTCCTGATCCCTACGGGCTTGTGGGATCTTGCTGTGTGCAAATTGGCTGCCGCATTTTTCAACTTTGGAAGAATGATTGTGTTTTAAAGCATTACTACTGGCTTTTGTGACCTTTTGTTTGCTGTTAATTGTGTAGTAACATCCTGAAGTTGTGAAAGGTTCCATGACAATGTAAGTCTTTGCTTTCTTTACCTGACTAATGCACCTAACACTCTGGGCAATTTAGCACGGCCCTTTCACCTGACCTGAACATCTTTGGACTGTGGGAGGAAACCGGAGCACCCGGAGGAAACCTACGCAAACACGGGGAGAACGTGCAAACTCCACCCAGACAGTTGCCAGAAGCTGGAATCAAACCCTGGTGCTGTGAAGCAGCAGTGCTAACCACTGAGCCACCCTAAAATCACTTTAATCATCATTCTGATTAGGTTAGATTCCCTACAGTATGGAAACAGGCCCTTCGGCCCAACAAGTCTACACCAACCCTCCGATGCGTAACCCACCCAGACCCATTCCACCATATTTATACCTGAACTAATGCACCTAACACTATGGGCAATTTATCAGAGCCAATTCACCTGGCCTGCACATCTTTAGGTTGTGGGAGGAAACCCACGCAGGCAGATGGCAAATTTGCAAATTCCAGAGGGTGGAATCGAACCCGGGTCTCTAGTACTTAGAGACAGCAGTGTTAGCCACTGAATCACCGTGCCACATTTTCTTGGACTTGCAGATAAACAAGGGCAGATCCGCAGGCCATTAGTGAAAGGACATTAATGAACCAGTTAGGGTTTGTACAACAATCTGTCAGCTGCTCAGACACTCTTATAGGTAGCAGCATGCTTATTAATTTTAAATTTCAAAACTGTTCTCCAAGTCAAAAACTGCCATGGTAAGACTTGACAGAACATTCTCTACATGGTTAGTCCAGACTTCTTTAGGTTACTGGCCCACTGATAGAGCCATAGAGTCATACAGCACAGAAACAGACTTCGATCCAACCAGTCCATGCCAAACATCTTCCCAAACTAAACTAGTCCCACCTGCCTCCCATACCCCCCAAACCTTTCCTATTCACGTACTTTATCTTTTGTACAGATGTCTTTAAAATAGAGTCGTAGAGATGTACAGCATGGAAACAGACCCTTCGGTCCAACCCGTTCATGCTGCCCAGATATCCCAACCCAATCTAGTCCCACCTGCCAGCACCCGGCCCATATCCCTTTAAACCCTTCCTATTCATATACCCATCCAAATGCCTCTTAAATGTTGCAATTGTACCAGCCTCCACCACACCCTCTGGCAGTTCATTCCAGACACGTACCACCCTCTGTGTTAAAAAGTTGCCCCTTAGGTCTCTTTTACATCCTTCCCCTCTCACCATAAACCTATGCCCTCTAGTTCTGGACTCCCTGACCCCAGGGAAAAGACTTTGCCTACTTACCCTATCCATGCCCCTCATAATTTTGTAAACCTTTATAAGGTCACTCCTCAGCCTCTGACACTCCAGGGAAAACAGCCCCAGCCTGTTCGGCCTCTCTCTGTAGCTCAGACCCTCCAACCCTGGCAACATCCTTGTAAATCTTTTCTGAACCCTTTCAAGTTTCACAACATCTTTCCGATAGGAAGGAGACCAGAATTGCATGCAATATTCCAACAGTGGCCTAACCAATGTCCTGTACAGCCGCAACATGACCTCCCAACTCCTGTACTAAATACTCTGACCAATAAAGGAAAGCATACCAAACACCTTCTTCACTATCCTATCTACCTGCGACTCCAGTTTCAAGGAGCTATGAACCTGCACTCCAAGGTCTCTTTGTTCAGCAACACTCCCTAGGACCTTACCATTAAGTGTACAAATCCTGCTAAGATTTGCTTTCCCAAAATGCAGCACCTCACATTTATCTGAATTAAACTCCATCTGCCACTTCTCAGCCCATTGACCCATCTGGTCCAGATCCTGTTGTAATCTGAGGTAACCCTCTTCACTGTCCACTACACCTCCAATTTTGGTGTCATCTGCAAACTTACTAACTACCTCTTATGCTCGCATCCAAATCATTTGTGTAAATGACAAAAAGTAGGGGACCCAGCACCGATCCTTGTGGCACTCCACTGGTCACAGGCCTCCAGTCTGAAAAACAACCCTCCACCACCACCCTCTGCCTTCTACCTTTGAGCCAGTTCTGTATCCAAATGGTGAGTTCTCCCTGTATGCCATGAGATCTAACCTTGCTAATCAGTGATGTAACTGTACCTGCATTCACCACTTCCTCAGGAAGTTCATTTCACACACGATACACTCTCTGTGTAAAAAGTTTTCCCCTCTTAAATCTTTATCCTCTCACCATAAAATATGCCTCCAGTCTTGAAATCCTTGGGGAAAGACACCTGCCAATCACCTTATCTATGTCCCTCATGATTTTATAAACCTCTATAATTTACACAGCAGCTTGGGAAATAGGAACAGAAGTAGACAATCTGCCCAACAATCCTGCTCTGCCATTCAAATAGATCATGGTTAATGGTCAACTTCAACACCATTTTCCTGCACTATCCCCGTATGTCTAGATATAGAATCATAGAATTTTACAGTGCAGAAGGAGGCCATTCGATCCATCGCGTCTGTACTGGCTCCCAAAAGAACTACCCAGCTAGCCCCACTTCCCCCATGCCCTGCCTCCATAGCCCTCTAACATTATCCCTTTCAAATATACATCCAGATTTCTTTTGAAACTCCGATAGAATCCACCTTCCCCTCTCTCCCAGGCAGCACATTCCAAATCCTAACATCTCTCCAAGTAAAACAGTTTCTCCTCATCTCACTCCTAGCTCTCTTGCTGCCAATCTTAAAACTGTGACCCCTTTTGGGTCAACAAGTTGAAAGTGTAAGATAGAGGAGCAGCATTAGGCCATTCAGCCCACTGACTCTGCACTGCCTTTTGATCATAGATGATACCTTTCTCAACCTTATTCTCCTGCCTTCTCCCTGTAACCTTTAATCCCCTTACCAATCACAAACCTATCTATCTCTATCTCAAATGTACTCAATGACTTGGCCTCCATAGCCCTCTGCGGCAATGAGTCCCACAGATTCCCCATCCTCTGGCTGAAGAGATTCCTCCTCATCTCAGTTCTAAAGGGTCATCCTTTCACCCTCAGGCTGTGCCCTCAGGTCCTAGTTTCTCCTACTGGTGGAAACATTTTCCCCACATCTAATCTATCTAGGCCTCTCAGCATCCTGCAGGTTTCACCCAGAACCCCATCCCCCACCCCATCCTTCTAAACTCCATCAAGCACAGATCCAGAATCCTCAACTGCTCCTCATTGGGCAAACCCTTCATTCATGGAAAGATTCTTGTAAACTTCCTCTGGACCCCCTCCAATGCCAGCACATCCTTCCTTAGATACGGCTTCCAAAGCTACTCCAATATTCCAATAATCTAATCTTAGACTGTGTCCCTTCTTCTAGACACCCTACCACCAGGGGGAGACCTCCTTCCTGAACCTACACTCTCAAACCCTCTCAGAGATTTGTATCCTTCAATGGCATATCTTTCATTCTTCTAAAAGGCTAGAAAATAGTAGGCCCACTGTCAAGGAAAGGCCGCCAGCATTCTCAAAGACCTGGCAATGTTTTTCTACAACCTCTGCCATCAGGGAGAAGGTACAGAAGCCTGAACACATGCACAAGTCGGTTTCGAAACAGTTTCTACCCTGCTGTTGTTAGAATACTGAATGACCTCACAAATTCTTAACGTGTACCTGTGTTTTTGTTTTTGCCACTGTTTACCTATTATTTACTATCTGTGCTACTTAACTTTGTGATCTGCCTGTATTGCCCGCAAGACAAAGCTTTTCACTGTGCCTCGGTACGTGTGACAATAAATTCAATTCAGTTCAACCGTCTGTGCGGAGTTTACCAATTCTCCCCATATCTGTGTGGGTTTCCTCCAGGTGCTCCGGTTTCTTCCCACAGTCCAAAGATGTACAGGTCAGGTGGATTGGCCACGCTAAATTGCCCGTAGTGTCCAGGGATGTGCAAGGTAGGTTGATTAGCCACTGGAAGTACTGGAATGGGGTAGGGACTGGGCATTGTTGGGATGCTCTTCAGAGGGTCAGTATGGAATCGATGGGCCAAATGTCCTGCTTCCACACCACAGGAATTCAACAAAATCAGCAATTCTCCACAAGCCGTGAAAGAATAAAGAAGGACAATTCCGGAAACGGTCAGCAGGCCAGGCAGTATTTGCGAAGAGACCAACAGGGTTATCATTTCAGTTTAATGACCTTTTCATTGAAATGACTGAATATAAATTGGTTATCTTGACAACATTGCCGCACCCTGGGTGCTGGAAAGCTCAGGTAGCTAGATGGTCAGATTGCAATGAAGACTGATGCCAACAGTGTGGGCTTAATTCCCATCACCAGCTGAGTTCACCATGAACTCTTTCTCAACCTTTCCCCTCATCTGATGACCCTCAGGTTAAGCCAGTTGTCCGTCTGCAAGGGGAGACCATTCCTAGAGTCCAGTAAGACTATACTACAGTACTTTATTAATATTGACTGAAGCCCCTCTACTGTAATGTGTACCAGCATAAACACATAGTTACGATGCAAAGTTTGGAAGTCATTGTTACATTAAATCAACCAAGTTGATATCCATACATTCAGGCACAAAAATCCAGTGGTTAGCACTGCAATCTCACAGCGCCAGGGATCCAGGTTCAATTCCCACCTTGGGCAACTTTCTGCGTGGAGTTTGCGCATTCTCCCCGTGTCTGTGTGAGTTTCCTCTGGGTATTCCAGTTTCCTCCCACAGTCCAAAGATGTGAAGGTTAGGGTGAATTGGCCACGCTAAATTGCTCCAGGTGTGTTAGGTGCATTAGTCAGGGGGTAAATATAGGGTTGGGGAATGGGTCTGGGTGGGTTACTCTTCAGAGGGTCAGTGTGTACCTTTTGGGCCAAATGGCCTGTTTCCACACTGTAGGGAATCTAACCCAATCTTATATTTAGGCAACTCCAGCAGTGTCTCAACTCTCGAATTAAAAGAAGCTAATGCTGAAAAATATACCTGAACTGCCACAAAGAATTGTTATTCCATTATCAACCTTTTTCTCTTTGCTACATCTCTTGTGGCTGTCATATCAATTGCAAATGATGAAAAAAACCCAAAAGATTGTTTCAATTCTGGCTATAGGAAGGATGTTGTGAAACTTCAAAGGGTGCAGAAAAGATTTACAAGGATTGGAGGGTTTGAGCTATAGGGAGCGTCTGTACAGGCTGGGGCTACTTTCCCTGGAGTGTCGGAGGTTGAGGAGTGACCTTATAGAGGGGCACGGATAGAGTTTAGGGGAGTCTAAAATTAGAGAGCATAGTTTTAAAGTGAGAGGGAAAAGATTTAAAAGGGACCTGAAGGGCAACATTTTCATGGAGATGGTGGTGCGTGTATGAAGTGTGCTCCCAGAGGAGGCTAGTACAGTTACAAGATTTCAAAGACATCTGCATGGGTATATGGATAAGAAAGGCTTAGAGGGATATGGGCCAAGTGCTGGCAAATGGGACTAGATTAGTTTAGGATATCCAACATGGATAAGTTGGACCAAAGGGTCTATTTCAGCGCTATACATCTCTATGACTAACTCTGAATGCTGGAAATCTGAAACAAAATCAGAAATTTCAGGAAAATCTCAGTAGACCTGGCACCTTCTGTGGAGAGAAAAATGTAGTTGACGTATTGGATCGACATTCTGAAGAAGGGTCAATGGACCTGAACGATTCACTCTGATTTCTCTCCACAGACACTGCCAGCTCTGTTGACTCTTTTCAACAATTCCTGTTTTTGATTCAAATGCAGACGATGCTGTGCTTTGGCAGCGTGTTCCAGCTGAAGGCGTGGAAGGTTAAGTGAATATGGCAGGCCAATTGTTCTTGGGTTCACTTGTGCCTACCATTTCACTGCACCCCTCTGAAAGATACAGGCTGTGTCTTTGTGCTGGCACCTCTTGTCACGTTGATGAACATGACCTAATAATTACTCATCAGGGAGGGATTACTTCAGTGATTTAATGTAGAAAATACAGCAGGGAGGAGGCCATTCGGCCCTTCGAGCCTGAACCACCATTCAAAACAATTTGATCCAATTTGGGCCCATAATTTTTGACCCCTTTGGCCCTATGAGTTGTATCTAACTCCTTCTTAAAAACATTCAATGTTTTGGCCTCAACCAAATGCGGTAGTGAATTCCACAGACTCTGCACTCTCTGAGTGAAGACATTTCCCCCCATCTCAGCCTCCCATCTCATGGCCTATTCTTTAACTGTGTATTACAGGATAATACATGGCTTGGAAAGGGTGGATGCTAGGAACTTGTTTCCATTAGGCAAGGAGACTACGACCGGTGAAAACAGCCTTAGAATTAGAGGGGGTCAATTCAGAAGAGAAATTCGGAGACATTTCTTCAGCCAGAGAGTGGAGGCCTGTGGAATTCATTGCCGCAGAGTGCAGTGGAGGCCGGGACGCTAAATGCCTTCAAGGCAGAGATTGATAAATTCTTGATGTCACAAGGAATTAAGGGCTACGGGGAGAATGCTGGTAAGTGGAATTGAAATGCCCACCAGCCATGATTGAATGGCGGAGTGGACTCGATGGGCCAAATGGCCTTACTTCCACTCCTATGTCTTATGGTCTTATGGTCTTGTGGACTCCAGGTTCTGGACTCCCGGGGACATTGTCCCTGTGCTTCCCCTGTCTGGTCCTCATGTTTAGTTTCGTTAGAACAATAAAACACAGTACAAAGCAGATAATGACAGCAAAGCCAATGATTTCTGTGTGTGCATCTTATAACCCCACAGCACCCTGGCTTGTCAGACAACAGCACAACATTGTAAACCCCCCAGTGAGCATGAACTCCTTAAAAGTGAACTTTGTCAAAGGTAAAGTACACATGCAACACTTTTGTGTCTGGGTCAGAAGGTTGTGAGTTTTTTTTAAGATTACTTTCAGCGTGGAAACAGGCCCTTTGGCCCAACAAGTCCACATCGCTGCGCACCCACCCAGACCCATTCCCTTAGATTTACTCCTGTACCTAACATTACGGGCAATTTAGCACGGCCAATTCACCTAACCTGCACAGTTTTGGACTGTGGGAGGAAACCGGAGCACCCGGAGGAAACGCACACAGACACAGGGAGAATGTGCAAACTCCACACAGTCAGTTGCCTGAGGCGGGAATTGAACCCGAGTCTCTGGCGCTGTGAGGCAGCAGTGCTAACCACTGTGCCGCCCCTATCAGAGACTTGGAAACAAAAATCAATTTGGTGCAATCGTTAGTGCTGCCTTTCAGTGAGGTGGTGAACTGAGACACCTTTCTGTGCTCTGAGTGAGCTATAAAAGATCCAGGGCTTCATCTTGAAAATCATTTGCTTGCAATGTCCTGATACTTCTTCCTCATTGTTTATCTGCCTTTACCTTCCATCCTCCTTTCCCAAGGTTAAGCCGTAGACCTCCACTGGAACGGTCCATCCTTACGGACAAAATGCTGCATTGGCTTGCCATCACACCTGGGCAGCTGCTCAGGAGAACCCTCCTTCTCTTAACCACCTGCCAGATGGGAGTTTTGGAAGGGTTTACCACTCAACACACCTGACACACATTACAAAGGCATTTTCATTAGCCAAACACATCCAGGCTTGGGACCCAAAACCAGAGCTCATGGAATCCCTACAGTGTGGAAGCAGGCCATTCAGCCCATCAACCCTTCAAAGAGGGTCTCACCCAGACCCACCTTGTAACTCTTCATTTCCCATGGCCTGGTGGCTCAGTGGTTAGCACTGCTGCCTCACAGCACCGGGATCCCAGGTTCAATTCCAGCCTCACGCGACTGTCTGTGTGGAGTTTGCATATTCTCCCAGTGTCAGCATGGGTTTCCTCCCACATTCCAAAGATGAGCAAGTTAGATGAATTGGTCATGCTAAATTGCCTATAGTGTTAGGGGCATTAGTAAGAGGGAAGTGGGTTTCTCTTCAGACTGGTTGGCCCAAAGGGCCTGTTTTCACACTGTAGGGAATCTAATCTACCTAACCTGCATATCCCTGGACACTATGGGTAATTTAAGCATGGCTAATCCACCTAACCTGGACTATGCAGACATGGGGAGAATGTGCAAATTTCAAACAGGCAGTCACCCGAGGCTGGAATTGATCCCAGGTCCCTAGCACTGTAAGGCAGCAGTGTTAACCACTGAGCTACCATGTTATCCTAGGCTGGAGGTAGGGAACACGACCACTAAGCCACAAAAACCTTCATCCATCACTAACCATCACAAGAACATACCTCCTGCTCATTATCACACTGTAGGAGATTACTGTACTCAGTGTAACTCCATCACACCCTCACAACAAAACGTGCCTGCACTTCAGAACTCTGTCATGTAAAATGTTTACAATGCTCAGAGCTGACAAACATGCTATAAGAATGCGAGCTTTTTCCTTTCTTTTAATTTTTTGTATTAATCTATTGCTATTTAATGTCTTTTGCAGCTTCAACTACTCCAATTTATTTACATTCATTATCAACAACAGTCATTGCATAGCAGTGAGCAACCTCATTGCAATTGACGCAAGAGTTAATTAAGAATTAAGTGCCTGTGTTCTAATGCTAACATATACCAAATGGAGTGGGCTAATGGAGCTGACAATGACTTGCTGCTATTGGTGGCCATGAATCACAGCTTTAAGTTAAAAGGGAACAGCTCTCTGTTTTAGTTAAAGTCTTATTTTTTTAAATTTAGCACTCCCCTCGTAGACCTTTATGCTTGGTTTCTCGGGTCTCCCTTTATGTTGAGGTTCTGCAGTTCTGTAACAACCAACTAATTGCCCCTACACTCACATCAAATGCAGTGCGGCTCAGGGGCGATGTGTGATTGCTGTCCTCGGACTGGATTCACACTGCCCCTTGTGACTCATGTTGAACATGTGAGCTCAAACCACTAAGACCTCCACAGAGTCAATTGGTGCTGGTGGAGACTGTTCAGCCCTTTGTGTCTGCACTGGCTGCCTGAATAAGCAATTTACTCGGTGACACTCCCAACCTCCTGCCCATAGTCCGTATTATTCTTTTTCAGGTAATAATCCAATGACTTGTTGGGCCGAAGGGCCTGTTTCCACACTGTAAGTAATCTAATGTAAGTCAGATGCAAGTATCCCTGCTTTGTGAAAGTTCACTTTACACCACTTTGCTTTTATGAAAGATCTACATTAGTACCTGTTTTCACTAACCGAACAAAATTCGAAGAGGATTTTCGCTTTTCTGAAAAAAGGTGATGTTTTTTCCATATAAATTAAGGTTTCTTCGCTTTACGCCATTTCGGCTTACGAAAGGTTTCTTTAAAACGCTCTACAGCGGGGGATACCTGTAAATTGAGTCAGGCCACACATCAGCCATTGAATGGCAGAACAGGCTGGAGGGACCTGTTTCTGTGCTCCAGTGTCTTTCCACCTACTGCATGATAATGTTTCTCCTCTTGTTATCATTGTTTCTTTGGCCTGTGATCTTGAGTCTGTGCCCTCTGGTTCTCAATCCTTCCACCAATGGGGACATGTTTCTCTGTCCTGACCCCTCATGGTTTTGTTAGTGGCTCTCAGCTGGAAGAGGGAAGTGTGTAAGGGCACTGACTGTACGGTGGCATTCTGATATCCTAGACACCCTCAAGTTCTCTATGCCAATGACTCAGTGACTGATTGGTCCTGGCAACAGCTGTACCATACCTACACTGGGCACCAAGGAGACTAGGGGACCAGGAAAACCTGCTATCGTTTACCCTCCTGTCTAGGCACTGTGATTCTAAGGGAGGAGATAGTATCATAGTAGGAGCGGCTGTGGACTAGAAATCCAGGTTAACTCTCAAAGTACATGGGTTCAAATAGGAGGTGACGCCATATTGGTATTATTAGGGTCTGTTAATCCAGAAACCCCAGTAATGTTCTGGGGATCCAGGTTCATAAAAATCTGCAATTAGGAGTCTGATGATGACCATGTAATCATTACCAATTGTCAGGAAAAACCCGTCTGGTTCACTTCTGTTCTTTAAGGAAGGAAACTGCCATCCTTAACTGGTCTGGGCTACATGTGACTCCAGACCCACAGCAATGTGGTTGACTCTTAACTTCCCTTGGGCAATTAGAGATGGGCAGTAAATACTGTCCTAGCCAGGATGGCCACATCCTGTGAATGGATAGAAAAAATGCATGTCTCTTTTATTTTAAGAAGATACTAAGTTATTAAAGTGTAAAAGACCAATGGTAATTGATTGTTTCTCCTCCTTGTTTATTGTTACTCTTTCAACATCTAAAAGAATAATGTTTGAAATACGATAATGAATTGCATGAGATTATTTTTTGATGTGTGCTACGTCAGACATATTGCTCCTTCACCCAAGAGGGCTTCCTCACACCTGAGTCTCAACAGTTTAAGGATTAAGCCATGGGTGAGGTCGGATGCAAGTACATTGCTGGAGCCCAGGTGAATCCAGGAGCAGTGATGCCCTTTGCTGCAATCCAAAGGCTATACCTTGGGCAGTTTGAAGTCTGCCCTGAGTCACTGTCATCTCCAAGCCCTCATCTTGTTCAAAGTTTGTGAGAAGATTTGTAGCTCGGGTGCTCGTTGTTGTGGTTCTGTTCGCTGAACTAGGAGTTTTTGTTGCAAACGTTTCGTCCCCTTTCTAGGTGACATCTTCAGTGCTTGGGAGCCTCCTGTGAAGCGCTTCTGTGCTGATTCCTCCGGCATTTAAAGTGGTTTGTCTCTGCCGCTTCCGGTTGTCAGTTGCTGTCCGCTGCAGTGGCCGGTATATAGGGTCTAGGTCGATGTGTCTGTTGATAGAATTTGTGGATGAGTGCCATGCCTCTAGGAATTCCCTGGCTGTTCTCTGTTTGGCCTGCCCTATAATAGTGGTGTTGTCCCAATCGAATTCATGTTGTTTGTCATCTGAGTGTATGGCTACTAGGGAAAGCTGGTCGTGTCGTTTCGTGGCTAGTTGGTGTTCATGGATGCAGGTTGTTAGCTGTCTTCCTGTTTGTCCTATGTAGTGTTTTGTGCAGTCCTTGCATGGGATTTTGTAAACCACGTTGGTTTTGCTCATGCTGGGTATCGTGTCCTTTGTCCTGGTCAGTTGTTGTCTGAGAGTGGCTGTTGGTTTGTGTGCTGTTATGAGTCCTAGTGCTCGCAGTAGTCTGGCTGTCAGTTCAGAAATGCCCCTGATGTATGGGAGTGTGGCCAGTCCTTTGGGTTGTGGCATGTCCTCATTTCGTTGTCTTTCCTTAAGGCATCTGTTGATGAAATTGCGCGGGTATCCGTTCTTGGTGAATACCTTGTATAGGTGCTCTTCTTCCTCTTTTGTAGTTCAGGTGTGCTGCAGTGTGTTGTGGCCCTTTTGAATAATGTCCTGATGCAATTTCGTTTGTGTGTGTTGGGGTGACTGCTTTCATAGTTCAGGACTTGGTCTGTGTGTGTGGCTTTCCTGTATACCTTAGTTGTGAATTCTCCGTTCGGTGTTCTTTGTACCATCACGTCTAGGAATGGGAGCTGGTTGTCCTTTTCTTCCTCTCTCGTAAATCGGATTCCTGTGAGTGTGGCGTTGATGATCCAGTGTGTGTTCTCTATTTCTGTGTTTTTAATGATTACAAAGGTGTCGTCCACGTATCTGACCCAGAGTTTGGGTTGTAATTACGTTAGAACTGTTTTTTCTAACCTTTGCATTATTGCTTCTGCTATGAGTCCAGAGATCGGTGAGCCCATGGGTGTTCCGTTGATTTGTTCATATATCTGGTTGTTGAATGTGAAGTGTGTTGTGAGGCATAGGACCAGTATGCTGTCTTTGTTAATAGGTTCAGCGTCCTGCTGTCTGTTATGTATGTCCAGCAGGTTGGATATTGTTTCTCTGGCTAGGGTTTTGTCAATAGAAGTGAACAGTGCCATTACATCGAATGAGACCATGGTTTCTTCCTTGTCTACTTGTGTATTTCTGATGATGTCCAGGAATTCTTGTGTTGACTGTATGGAGTGTCTGGATCCGCTGATCAGGTGTTTCAGTTTCTGTTGTAGCTCTTTAGCCAGTTTGTGTGATGGTGTCCCTGGTAGTGATACTATGGGTCTGAGTGGGATGTCTGGTTTGTGTACTTTAGGTAGTCCATAGAATCTGGGGGTGTTGTTGCTTCCTTTGTAGGTCAGTCCTGGTTATCTGTCCGTTTTTTTGTAGATTCCTCAGTGTGTTGTTTATCCTATTGGTGAGCTGTGGAGTGGGGTCAAACTCTCTCTTTTGGTAGGTGTTGGTGTCTGCAAGTAGTTCTTCAGCTTTTTGAATGTAGTCCGATTTGTCCAGTATCACAGTCATTCTGCCTTTGTCTGCTAGTAGTATGATTATGGTCTTATCGTTTCTTAGTGATTTTAGTGCTTCTTTCTCCTTGGTGTTGAGGCTGTGTGTTTGCCTTTTCCTTGTTATCAGAGGTACGATACTTTGTCTCACTGTCTGTTGTGTCTCTTCTGTCAATCCATTGTTCCTGAGTGTGCATTCTAGTGCTGCTAGGAAGTCTGCTGTCTTGGCGCCCCTGTGGTTGTGGTTAAGTCCCTTGGCCAGTATTGTTCTTTCCGTGTCCGTGAGCTGTCTGTGGGAAAGGTTTCTAACCCAGATGTGTGTTGTGGTGTCCTTTTCGTTGTGTGTTAGTTTGGCCATATTTTCTTTTAGTGCCATTTTTTTTTGCGGTGTGTGGTCCTGTTCTGTACTATGGTGACATCCTGTTCTATGGTCCGGGTCCATTCCTGATTGGTAGTTTTTAAAATTAACGATTTTTGGCGTGCAATTTCTTGTCTGTATTTGTGGAGTCTGTTGTGAGCATCTGTAATCATTACCTGGATCATCCTGAGTCCGTTCTGTCTGGCTGTGTCCCTGGCTTGTGGGTTGTTGACTGGTGGTCTGTATCTGACACATTGTGGAAGGATTTGATTCTTGTGAACTCAAGTTTCACTTCAAGAACTCAAGGCAATAATTTAGACTCATGCAAATACCAAGGGGCTCCTGCATTATTGGAGAGGCCATCTTTTGGATGGCAGAATTGAATGTTGTGTTTCCTGCATTTCAACAGTGGCCATTCAGCATAAGAACCTGGCTGTAAAACATTTTGAAACATGATGAATGTCAAAGAAGAACAAAAAAAACCAAGAAAATTCTAGCACAGGAACAGGCCCTTCAGCCCTCAACGCCTGTGCCAATCCAGATGCTCTGTCTAAACCTGTCACCTATTTCCTAAGGATCTGTATCCCTCTGTTCCCTGCCCATTCATGTATATGTCTAGATACATCTTAAATGATGCTGTCATTCCCGCCTCTACCTTTTCCACTGGCAATGCATTTCAGGCGCCCACCACTGTCTGCGTAAAGAACATTCCACACATACCTACCTTAAACTTTTCCCCTCTCACCTTGAATTCATGACCCCTAGTAATTGAGTAATCCATTCAGGGAAAAAGCTTCTTGCTATCCACCCTGTCTATACCTCTCATGATTTTGTAGATCTCAATCAGATTTGCCCCCTCAACCTCCGTTTTTCCAATGAAAATCATCCTAATCTACTCAACCCCTCTTCATATCTAATACCCTCCAAACCAGGTAACATCCTGGTGAACCTCCTCTGCACCGTCTCCAAAGCATCCATATCTTTCTGGTAATGTATTGACCAGAACTCTCCAGTATTCTAAATGTGGCCGAACCAAAATCCTGTACAACTGAAACATAACCTGCCAACTCTTGTAATCAATACGCCGTTCAACGATGGAAAGCATGCTGTATGCTTTCTTGACCACTTTATTGACCTACATTGCCATCTTCAGGGAACAATGGACCTGAACACCCAGATCTCTCTGTCCATTAATTTTCCCCAGGACTTTTCCATTTACCATATAGTTCGCTCTAGAATTGGATTTTCCAAAATGCATCACCTCACATTTGCCCAGATTGAACTCCATCTGCTGTTTCTCTGCCCAACTCTCCAATCTATCTATAATCTGCTGCATTCTCTGACAGTCCCCTTCTCTGTCTGCTACTCCACCAATCATAGTATCATCTGCAAACTTGCTAATCAGACTACCTAATACCTTCCTCCAGATCATTTATATATATCACAAACAGTAGTCTCCCTATGGAACACCACTGATCACAGTTCTCCATTTTGAGAAACTCCCTTCCATTACTATTCTCTGTCTTCTATTGCCCAGGCAGTTCTCTATCCATCTAGCTGGAACACCCTGGACCCCATGCTACTTCACTTTCTCCACCAGCCTACCATGGGGATCCTTATCAAACGCCTTACTGAAGTCCGTGTCTATGACATCAACAGTCCTTCCCTCATCAATCAACTTTGTCACTTGCTCAAAAATTTCTATTAAGTTTGTAAGACATGATTTTCCCTACACACAACCATGTTTCCTATCACTGATAAGTCCATTTTCTTCCAAATGTAAATAGATCCTATCCCTCAGTATCTTCTCCAGCAGCTTCCCTGCCACTGATGTCAGGCTCACCGGTCTATAATTACCTGGATTATCCGTAAAACCCTTCCAAAACAAGGGAGACAACATTAGCAATTCTCTGGGACCTCACCCTTGTTCAAGGATGCTGTAAAGATGTCTGTTAAGAGCCCAGCTGCATCTTCTCTCACTTCCTTCAGTAACCTGGGATAGATCTCATCTGGACCTGGGGACTTGTTTGCCTTAATGCCTTTTAGAATACCCAACACTTACTCCCTCCTTATGCTGACTTGGCCGAGAGTAATCAAACATCTATCCCTAACCTCAACTTTTGTCATGTCCCCCTCCTCGGTGAATACTACCGCAAAGTACTCGTTAATAATCTCACCCATTTTCTCTGACTCCATGCATAACTTTCCTACTTTGTCTACGAGTGGGTCAACCTTTTCTCTAGTTACCCTCTTGCTCCTTATATACTAATAAAAAGCTTTGGGATTTTCCTTTACCCTGTTTGCTAAAGATATTTCATGACTCCTTATAGCCCTCTTAATCCCTCATTTCAGATTGGTCCTACTTTCCCGATATTCCTCCAAAGCTTTGTCTGTTTTCAGTTGCCTAGACCTTATGTATGTCGTGCAAGATTCCTGTGTGCTGTGTGATCTCTAGTCTGTGCTACTCAGATTTCCAAAGCGAACTGAGATCTAACTCACGTCACCAGCTGTTTGAAAAGAGTAGACTCAGATTTTATACTCGAACTGAGATGCTTCATGTTGAGGGTCTTTTTTTCCTGGTGCCAGTGCTCCAGGAGTAGAGGTGTTCAGATGCATTATTATAAAAAAACTCTACCCAGCAGAAACCATCAACTCCTCATGTTGTTGGACAGATGTCAGCATCTGCGTTCCCAAAGGAATGACATGGATGAGCCACAACTGACCAGATGTCCAGATGTAAATCCAACACATTTCCAGGATTCCAGCTCACACTGAGAGGAATGGAGACATACGAAGTTAATGTGCCAGGATGTCTGGCCAGATGATAAAAATAGTCTTTCTCTGTCCTGTCCGTTCATACGCCCTTCAAAACAGAGATGAGTACGTGCTAGAATTGTGATCGCCAACGGAAATGCATCAAGAGTTTCTTTGCTTGAGACCCTCCCAAAGGAGGCTGAAGTTTTCTGTTCCTTTCAGAAGAAGATTTTCAGCCATGAGCCAGAAATTAGAACATCAACAGTTTCATTAGTTGATAAGGTCATTTATTTAAATATTCACTTGTGAGATGTGGACATTGCTAGCCAGGCAGCATTATTACCCGTCCCTAATTACCCAGAGGGCAGTTATGAGTCAACCACATTGCTGTGGGTCTGGAGTCACGTATAAGCCAGAAGGCAGATTTCTTTCCATATTGGACATTAGTGAACCGGATGGATTTTTTCCCCTAATTAACGGCAATAGATTCATGGTCATCATTGCATTTTTCTTTATTGAATTCAAATTTTGTTGGAGGGAATCCTGAGGGACAGTTGTACCTGTATTTGGAAAGGCAAGGACTGATTAGTCAACATGGCTTTGTGCGTGGGAAATCATGTCTCACAAACTTGATTGAGTTTTTTGAAAAAGTACCAAAGAGGATTGATGAGGGCGGAGCAGTAAACGAGACCTATATGGACTTCAGTAAGGCGTTCAACAAGGTTCCCTATTGGAGACTCGTTAGCAAGGTTGGATGCATGGAATATAGGGACAAATAGCCATTTGGATACAGAACTGGCTCAAAGGTAGAAGACAGAGGATGGTGGTGGTGGGTTGTTTTTCAGACTGGAGGCTTGTGACCAGTGGAGTGCCACAAGGATCGGTGTTGGGTCCTCTACTTTTCATCATTTATATAAATGATTTGGATGCGAGCATAAGAGGTATATTCGTAAGTTTGTAGATGACACGAAAATTGGAAGTGTAGTGGACAGCGAAGAAGGTTACCTCAGATTACAACAAGATCTTGATTAGATGGGCCTATGGGCTAAGGAGTAGCAGATGGAGTTTAGATAAATGCGAGGTGCTGCATTTTGGGAAAGCAAATCTTAACAGGATGTATACACTTAATGGTAATGTCCTAGGGAGTGTTGCTGAACAAAGAGACCTTGGAGTGCAGGTTCATAGTTCCTTGAAAATAGAGTCGCAGGTAGATAGGATAGTGAAGAAGGCATTTGGTACGCTTTCCTTTATTGGTCAGAGTATTGAGTACAGGAGTTGGGAGGTCATGTTGCAGCTGGACAAGGTGTTGATTAGGCCACTTTTGGAATATTGTATGCAATTCTGGTCTCCTTCCTATCGGAAGGATGTTGTAAAACTTGAAAGTTTTCAGAAAATATTTACAAGGATGTTGCCAGTGGTGGAGGCTGGTACTATTACAACATTTAAGAGGCATCTGGATGGGTATTTCAATAGGAAAGGTTTAGAGGGATATGGGCCAAATGCAGGCAAATAGAACTAGATTAGGTTGGAATATCTGGTCGGCATGGACAGATTGAACTGAAGGGTCAGTATCCATGCTGTACATCTCTATGACTATAAGTCTATGGCCTGCCATGAATCCAGGTGTCCAGAACATTTCCTGGGTCTTTGGATTAGTAGTCTAGTGACAATACCACTAGATCATCACTGCATTCCCTCTGATATAGGTCAACCCGCATTGCTGTTACAGAGGGAGTTCCTGGAGTTTGATCCTGTAACACTGAAGGAGCGACAACATAGTTCCAAGTCAGGATGGTGAGGGAACTTGCAGGGGATAGTGTTCCCATGTATCTGCTGCCCTCACCCTTCTAAATGAAAGTGCTTGTAGATTTGAAAGGTGCTGCCTGAGGGGCTTTGGTGAATTTCTGCTGTGTATCTTGTAAATAGCACATGCTGCTGCTATTGAGCATCGGTGATGGAGGGGGTGGGTACCTGTGGGTGTGTGGCCAAATCCAATGAGCTCAGCCAAAAGCTAGAAACTGCTTTCCATTCAGCATCTCAGTTGTACCTGCATCTGGTAGACAGCAGCAGCAGCTCCTCCGATTACAGATGGGCAACAATTTGATTTGATTCCCTACAGTGTGGAAACAAGCTCAACCAGTCCACACCGACCTTCTGGAGAGTAACCCACCCATTTCCTTATACTTACCCCTGACTAATGCATCTAACACTATGGGCAATTTAATACAGCCAATTCACCTGACCTGCACATCTGTGGGAGGAAAGCGGAGCACGCAGAGGAAACCCTTGCAGGCATGGGGAGACTGTGCAAACTCCACACAGACTGTTGCCCAAGTCCCAGGTCCCTGGTGCTATAAGGCAGCAGTGCTAACCACTGAGCCACAGTGGCCTTTAGTCAGCAGCATTCACATTCCAGAGGAGCCTCAATTCTTAAAACAATCTGTGTGGTCTTTTTGCTCCTTTATTTCTGCAAAACAAGAAAGAATGTTAGTTCAAACTGACATTCCATTTACATCAGCACATATTTCTTTATAATAGCTTCTGACAGAAAGAATTCTCTTCCAATTCCAATAGTAATTGGGAGACATTGCCCCAATGTATTTCTGATATTTTGACAACTTGGGTGCAAACTCAGATCGAGAGACCGTAGAGAGATGGCCCTGTGGACTGTCCAAGTCCCGAACACAAGAGCTGGAATTTGAATATCCACTCACTGGACAGTAATAATTCAATACAGCTGAAAACTGACATCTACCAACCTCAGCTGGAAATGTTTCATAAAATCTTTGTTGCCAGAGGCTCTCAACTTTCCCAAATACTTGTCTCTATCCAAATGTTCAAGATGCAGATGACTGTGTGGAAAGTGACCTGAATATATTGTAGTGAATATGTCGATATTATGACAAGAGTGCTTCTTGTTCTTGGGAGGAGAAATGTTTTATAAGAAACATGGTTACATAGCAAGAGAACAAAAAGCAAAAGCAAAAGACAAAAAACGTCAAGATGAATTGCATTGGCTTTATTGTCACACGTATTCAAATGAGTGCAGTGAAAAGTTTACAAGTCAGCACTGAGAGTACCATCACAGGAACAAGGTACCCAGGCACAGCTTCTCCAGTTACACAGCACCAAGGTACAATCCTTAGTTACAGAATAGAGAAATAAAGGAAGAAAAAGTTACATTACAGGTATGCACAGTCTAACCATTGGGAAAAAAAATAAAGTTAAAAATACAATGATCACACTATCTGTTCAATGGCTGTCCACAAGAGACAAACACAAGGGCACATCCAGGTGCCCTGACTGCTGACCGCATATACACACACTGGGTCAATGTGTACTCATTGCGCACAGAGTCACTGCTGTCAAACTCCACACTGGATCACTGCTGTCACACACACACTGGGTCACTGCTGTCACACTCCACACTGGGTCACTGCTATCACACTCACACTGGAACACTACTATCACACTCCACACTGGGTCACTGCTGTCAAACTCACACTGGATCACTGCTGTCACACAAACACTGGGTCACTGCTGTCACACACACTGGGTCACTGCTATCACACTCACACTGGATCACTGCTGTCATACTCCACACTGGGTCACTGCAGTCACACTCACACTGGGTCACTGCTGTCACACTCACACTGGGTCACTGCTGTCACACTCACACTGAGTCACTGCTGTTTACTCCACACTGGGTCACTGCTGTCACACTCCACACTGGGTCACTGCTGTCACACTCACACTTAGTCACTGCTGTCACACTCACACTGGGTCACTGCTGTCACACTCACACTGAGTCACTGCTGTTTACTCCACACATTGGCCACTGCTGTCACACTCCACACTGGGTCACTGCTGTCACACTCACACTTAGTCACTGCTGTCACACTCACACTGGATCACTGCTGTCACACTCACACTGGGTCACTGTTGTCACACTCACTGGGTCACTGCTGTCACACTCCACACTGGGTCACTGCTGACCCACTCCACACTGGGTCACTGCTATCACACTCACACTGGGTCACTGCTGTCACACTCACATTGGGTCACTGTCGTCACACTCCACGTTGGGTCACTGCTGTCACACTCACACTGGGTCACTGCTGTCACACTCCACACTGAGTCACTGCTGTCACACTCCACACTGGGTCACTGCTGTCACACACACACTGGGTCACTGTTGTCACACTCTACACTGAGTCACTGCTGTCACACTCCACACTGCGTCACTGTTGTCACACTCCACACTGGGTCACTGCTGTCACACTCCACACTGGGTCACTGCTATCACACTCACACTGGGTCACTGCTGTCACACTCCACACTGGATCACTGCTGTCACACTCACACTGGGTCACTGCTGTCACACTCCACACTGGGTCACTGCTGTCAAACTCACACTGGGTCACTGTTGTCACACTCTCTCACTGAGTCACTGCTGTCACACTCCACACTGGGTCACTGCCGTCACACTCACACTGGGTCACTGCTGTCACACACACACTGGGTCACTGCTGTCACACTCCACACTGGGTCACTGCTATCACACTCCGTCACTGAGTCACTGCTGTCACACTCACACTGCGTCACTGCTGTCACACTCACACGGGGTCACTGCTGTCACACTCACACTGGGTCACTGCTGTCACACTCCATCACTGTGTCACTGCTATCACACTCACACTGGGTCACTGCTGTCACACTCACACTGCGTCACTGCTGTCACAGACACACTGGGTCACTGCTGTCACACTCCACACTGGATCACTGCTGTCACACTCACACTGGGTCACTGTTGTCACACTCCCACTGGGTCACTGCTGTCACACTCCACACTGGGTCACTGCTGTCACACACACACTGGGTCACTGCTGTCACACTCCACACTGGATCACTGCTGTCATACTCACACTGGGTCACTGTTGTCACACTCCACACTGCGTCACTGCTGTCACACTCACACTGGGTCACTGCTATCACACTGTGGGAGTCACACAGCTACCTAGACTACACCTCCTCCCACCCTGCCCCCTGTAAAAACGCCATCCCATATTCCCAATTCCTTTGTCTCCGCCGCATCTGCTCTCAGTAGGACCAGTTCCAATACCGCACAGCACAGATGGCCTCCTTCTTCAAAGACCGCAATTTCGCCCCTGACGTGATTGACGATGCCCTCCACCGCATCTCCTCCACTTCCTGCTCCTCCGCCCTTGAGCCCCGCCCCTCCAACCGCCACCAAGACAGAACCCCACTGATTCTCACCTACCACCCCACCAACCTCCATATACAGAGTATCATCCGCCGTCATTTCCGCCACCTCCAAACGGATCCCACCACTAGGAATATATTTCCCTCCCCTCCCCTATCAGCGTTCCGAAAAGACCACTCCCTCCGCGACTCCCTCGTCAGGTCCACACCCCCCACCAACCCAACCTCCACTCCCGACACCTTCCCCTGCAACCGCAGGAAATGCAAAACTTGCGCCCACACCTCCTCCCTCACTTCCCTCCAAGGCCCCAAGGGATCCTTCCATATCCACCACAAATTCACCTGTACTTCCACACACATCATCTATTGCATCCGCTGCACCCGATGTGGCCTCCTCTATATTGGGGAGACAGGTCGTCTACTTGCGGAACGTTTCAGAGAACACCTCTGGGACGCCCGGACCAACCAACCCAACCACCCCGTGGCTCAACACTTTAACTCCCCCTCCCACTCCACCGAGGACATGCAAGTCCTTGGACTCCTCCATCGCCAGAACATAACAACACGACGGTTGGAGGAAGAGCGCCTCATCTTCTGCCTAGGAACCCTCCAACCACAAGGTATGAATTCAGATTTCTCCAGTTTCCTCATTTCCCCTCCCCCCACCTTGTCTCAGTCAAATCCCTCGAACTCAGCACCGCCTTCCTAACCTGCAAGCTTCTTCCTGACCTCTCTGCCCCCACCCACACTCACCTTGACCTCCTTCCACCTATCACATTTCCAACACCCCTCCCCCAAGTCCCTCCTCCCTACCTTTTATCTTAGCCTGCTGGACACACTTTCCTCATTCCTGAAGAAGGGCTTATGCCCGAAACGTCGAATCTCCTGTTCCTTGGATGCTGCCTGACCTGCTGCGTTTTTCCAGCAACACATTTTCACCACTACTGTCATACTCAATCTGGGTCACTGTCGTCACACTCCACACTGGGTCACTGCTGTCATACTCACACTGGGTCACTGCTGTCACACTCACACTGGGTCACTGCTATCACACTCCACACTGGGTCACTGCTGTCACACCCACACTGGGTCACTGCTGTCACACTCCACACTGGGTCACTGCTATCACACTCCACACTGGGTCACTGCTGTCACACTCACACTGTGTCACTGCTGTCACACTCCACACTGGGTCACTGCTGTCACACTCACACTGTGTCACTGCTGTCACACTCACACTGGGTCACTGCTGTCACACTCCACACTGGGTCACTGCTATCACACTCCACACTGGGTCACTGCTGTCACACTCACACTGGGTCACTGCTTTCACACGCACACTGGTTCACTGCTGTCACCCTCTCTCACTGAGTCACTGCTGTCACACTCACACTGGGTCACTGCTGTCACACTCACACTGTGTTACTGCTGTCACACTCCACACTGTTTAACTGCCATCAAACTGACACTGGGTCACTGCTGTCACACTCATATGGGGTCACTGCTGACACACTCACACTGGGTCACTGCTGTCACACTCCACACTGGGTCACTGCTGACATACTCACACTGGGTCACTGTTGTCACACTCACACTGGATCACTGTTATCACACTCACACTAGGTCACTGCTATCACACTCACATTGGGTCACTGCTGTCACACTCACACTGGGTCACTGCTATCACACTCCACACTGGGTCACTACTGTGACACTCCACACTGGGTCACTGCTATCACACTCCGTCACTGTGTCACTGCTGTCACTCTCCACACGGGGTCACTGCTTTCACACTCCACACTGGGTCACTGCTGTCACACTCACACTGAGTCACTGCTGTCACACTCACACTGGGTCACTTTTCCGTCCAACTCTCCAGTCTATCTATATCCTCCTGTACTCTCTGACAGTCCCCTAAGCTTTCTGCTACTCCACCAATCTTCGTGTCATCTGCAAACTTGCTGATCATACCACCAGTGCCCTCTTCCAGATCATTTATGTATATTACAAACAACAGTGGCCCCAGCACTGACCCCTGTGGAACACCACTGGTCACCTTTCTCCATTTCGAGAAACTCCCTTCAACTACTACTCTCTGTCTCCTGTTGCTCAGCCAGTTCTTTATCCACCTAGCTAGAACACCCTGCACACCATGTGACTTCACTTTCTCCATTAGTCTACTATGGGGAACCTTATCAAACACCTTACTAAAGTTCGTGTATATGACATCAACAGCCCTTCCTTCATCTATCAACTTGGTCACTTCCTTGAAGAACTCTATTAAGTTGGTAAGCACGATCTCCTCTGCACAAAAACAATGTTGCCTATCACTGATAAGCTCATTCTTTTCTAAATATAAACAGATTTTATCCCTCAGTACCTTCTCCAGCAACTTTCCCACCACTGAAGTCAGGCTCACTGGTCTGTAGTTACCCAGAATATCCCTACTGCCGTTCTTGTACAGGGGTACAACATGAGCAAGCCTCCAGTCCTCCGGCACCTCACCTGTATTTAAGGATGCCACAAAGATATCTGTCAGGGCCCCAGCTATTTCCTCTCTCACCTCCCTCAGCAACCTGGGATAGATCCCATCCGGTCCTGGGGATTTGTCCACCTTAATAAGCTCTAGCCTACTCAACACATCTTCCCTACTTATGTCGACGTGATCCAGACTAATCAAACTTCTATCTCTAAACTCAACATACATCATGTTCCTCTCTTCAGTGAACACTGATGCAAAGTAATCATTCAGAATCTCACCCATTCTCTCAGGTTCAACACACAGCCTTCCTTCGTTATCCTTTAGTGGACCAATCCTTTCTGTAATTACCCGCTTTCTTCTTTTCTAAGAAAAAAATGCTTTGGGATTCTCCTTAATTCTAAAGTTATTTCATGACCCCTTTTAGCCCACTTGATTCCTATGGTGATGTCATTTCCTGTTCTTTTTCTCAGGAGTTAGTAAATGGGATCCAAGTCAATGTGATTGTTAATAGAGTTTCGGATGGAATGTCATACTTCTAGGAATTCTAGTGCTTGTCTCTGTTCTATCCTAGGATGGATACGTTGTCCCCATCAAAACAGGGTCCTTCCTCATAAATATGTAAGGATACTAGTGAGAGTAGGTCATGCTTTTTTGTGGCTAGTTGATATTCATATATCTCCTGGTGCCTAACGTTCTGCCTGTTTGTCCAATGTAGTGTTTGTTACAGTTCTTGCAGGGTATTTTGTAAATGACATTAGTTTTGCTTGTTATCTGTATCCGGTCTTTCAAGTTCATTTGCTGCTGTTTTAGTGTGTTGGTGGGTTTGTGGGCTACCATGATGCCAAGGGGTCTGGCAGTCATTTCCGAGATGCCTTTGATGTAGGGGAGAGTGGCTGGGGTTTCTGGACATGTTTTGTCTGCTTGTTTGAGTTTGTTGCTGAGAAATTGGCAGACTGTGTTCATTGGGTACCCATTCTTTTTTAATACACTGTGTAGGTGATTTTCCTCTGCTCTGTGTAGTTCCTCTGTGCTGCAGTGTGTGGTGGCTCGTTGAAACGATGCTCTAATGCAGCTTCATTTGTGGATGTTGGGGTGATTGCTTCCATAGTTCAATATTTGGTCCGTATGTGTTGTTTTCCTGTAGATGCTGGTTTGAGGTTCCCCATTGGCTGTTTGCTCTACCGTGACATCTAGGAATAGCAGTTTTCTTCCTCTTTCGTGAATTTTATGCCAGTAAAGGTATTATTGATGGTCTTGAAGGTTTCCTCTAATTGTTTTGTTTAGTGATGACAACGGTGTCATCCACATAGCCGGCCCAAAGTTTGGGTTGGATGGTTGGCAGAGCTGTTTGCTCAAGTCTCTGCATTACTGCCTCTGCTAAGAACCCTGATATCAGAGATCCCATGGGTGTTCCATTGATTTTGTCTGTAGATTTTGTTGTTGAAGGTGAAGTGGGTGGTAAGGCATAGGTCCACTCGCCTAGTTAGAGGAAGATGAAATAATGGTCTCCTTTGCCCTGTTCACATCCATCAACATCAACCTGACCAAGGAAACACTGACTACACTATTAGAAGAACCAAAGACACATACACCAAACACCACCAACTTCATCAGCAAGGACAATATGATCAAATTTATACTTTTCGCTAGAACACTGGTTCGAGATCAGTTCAGGTGGAGACTGTCCCATTGGTACTGATCCCCCAGTTCCAAAACTAATGCCAATGTCCCATGAAATGGAGTCTCTCTTTCCCACAATCCCTCAATCCCTTAGCCTCGTGTTTACTTCCCTAATTTTCTTATCCTTATAACAATTAGTACGTGGCTCGGGCAGTAATCCAGAGATTATGACCCTTGAGGGCCTGGTCTTCAATTTCCTTCCTCGTGTTTGATTCTCCCCAAACAGGACCTCCAGCTTACCCTTGCCTATGTTGGGCCAACATGGGCCACAACAACTGGATCCTCCCCCTTCCGCTCCAATATCCTTTCAAGCCAGTCGGAGATAGAACATAGAACATAGAACAATACAGCACAGAACAGGCCCTTCGGCCCACGATGTTGTGCCGAACATTTGTCCTAGCTTAAGCACCTATCCATGTACCTAACCAATTGCTGCTTAAAGGTCACCAATGATTCTGACTCTGCCACTCCCACAGGCAACGCATTCCATGCCCCCTTGACATCCCCCCATACCTTAAACCCTTCACCTTAAAATTATGTCCCCTTGTAACACTCTGTTGTACCTGGGGAAAAGTCTCTGACTGTCTACTCTATCTATTCCCCTAATCATCTTATAAACCTCTGTCAAGTCACCCCTCATCCTTCATCGTTCCAATGAGAAAAGGCCTAGTACTCTCAACCTATCCTCATATGACCTATTCTCCATTCCAGGCAACATCCTGGTAAATCTCCTCTGCACCCTCTCCAAATCTTCCACATCTTTCCTAAAGTGAGGCGACCAGAACTGCACACAGTACTCCAAATGTGGCCTTACCAAGGTCCTGTACAGTTGCAACATCACCTCACGACTCTTGAATTCAATTCCTCTGCTAATGAACGCTAATACACCATAGGCCTTCTTACAAGCTCTATCCACCTGAGTGGCAACTTTCAAAGAGCTATGAACATTGACCCCAAGATCGCTCTGCTCCTCCACCTTACTAAGAACCCTACCGTTAACCCTGTATTCCGCATTATTATTTGTCTTTCCAAAATGGACAACCTCACACTTGACAGGGTTGAACTCCATCTGCCACTCCTCAGCCCAGCTCTGCATCATATCTAAGTCCCTTTGCAGCCGACAACAGCCCTCCTCACTATCCACAACTCCACCAATCTTTGTATCGTCTGCAAATTTACTGACCCACCCTTCGACTCCCTCTTCCAAGTCATTAATAAAAATTACAAACAGCAAAGACCCAGAACTGATCCCTGCGGAACTCCACTTGTAACTGGGCTCCAGGTTGAATATTTACCAATTATCACCACTCTCTGACTTTGACTGGTTAGCCAGTTCTCTATCCAACTGGCCAAATTTCCCACTATCCCATGTCTCCTGACTTTCCATATAAGCCTACCATGGGGAATCTTATCAAATGCTTACTAAAATCTATGTGCACTACATCCACTGCTCTACCCTCATCCACATGCTTGGTCACCTCCTCAAAGAATTCAATAAGACTTGTAAGGCAAGACCTACCCCTCACAAATCCGTGCTGGCTGTCCCTAATCAAGCAGTGTCTTTCCAGATACTCATAAATCCTATCCCTCAGTACACTTTCCATTACTTTGCCTATCACCGAAGTAAGACTAACTGGCCTGTAATTCCTGGGGTTATCCCTATTCCCTTTTTTGAACAGGGGCACAACATTCGCTACTCTCCAGTCCCCTGGTACCCCTCCCATTGACAGTGAAGACGAAAAGATCATTGCCAACAGCTCTGCAATTTCCTCTCTTGCTTCCCACATAATCCTAGGATATATCCCGTCAGGCCCGGGGGACTTGTCTATCCTCAAGTTTTTCAAAATGCCCAACACATCTTCCTTCCTAACAAGTATCTCCTCTAGCTTACCAGTCTGTTTCATACTCTCCTCTTCAACAATACGGTCCCTCTCATTTGTAAATACTGAAGAAAAATACTCATTCAAGACCTCTCCTATCTCTTCTGACTCAATACACAGTCTCCCACTATTGTCCTTGATCGGACCTACCCTCGTTTTCGTCATTCTCATGTTTCTCACATACGCATAAAAGGCCATCGGGTTATCCTTGATCCTACCCGCCAAAGATTTTTCATGCCCTCTCTTAACTCTCCTAATCCCTTTCTTCAGCTCCCTCCTGGCTATCCTGTATCCCTCCAATGCTCTGTCTGAACCTTATTTCCTCAACCTTATGTAAACCTCCTTCTTCCTCTTTACTAGACAATCAACCTCCCTTGTCAACCAAGGTTCCCCCACACGACCATCTCTTTCCTGCCTGACAGGTACATACATATCAAGGACACGTCACATGTGTTCCTTGAAAAAGTTCCATCTTTCAATGACATCCTTCCCTGACAGCCTATGCTCCCAATTTATGCTCCTCAGATCCTGTCTTGCAGCATCATATTTACCCTT
This sequence comes from Hemiscyllium ocellatum, assembly GCF_020745735.1. Taxonomy (NCBI): domain Eukaryota; kingdom Metazoa; phylum Chordata; class Chondrichthyes; order Orectolobiformes; family Hemiscylliidae; genus Hemiscyllium; species Hemiscyllium ocellatum. The sequence continues at coordinate 8,715,565 of NC_083414.1, forward strand.
CCCCCAATTGTAAAACCTACCCTGTTGCACACACCTATATCTCTCCATAACCAAGGTGAAAGTCACAGAATTGTGGTCACCATCACCAAAATGCTCACCCACTAACAAGTCCATCACTTGTCCCGGTTCGTTACCGAGTACCAAATCCAATATGCCTCCCTCTGGTCGGACAATCTACATACTGAGTCAGAAAAGCTTCCTGGACACACTGCACAAACACCGCCCCATCCAATCTACTTGATCTAAAGAGCTTCCAATCAATATTTGGGAAGTTGAAATCGCCCATAACTACTACTCTGTGGCTTCTGCACCTTTCCAAAAATCTGTTTCCCAATCTGGTTCTCCACATCTCTGCTGCTATTGGGGGGCCTACTAGATAAGATAAGATTACTTACAGTGTGGAAACAGGCCCTTTGGCCCAACAAGTCCACACCGACCCACTGAAGCGCAACCCACCCATACATTTACCCCTTACCTAACACTACGGGCAATTTAGCATGGCCAATTCACTTGACCTTCAGGTCTTTGTGACTGTGGGAGGAAACCGGAGCACCCGGAGGAAACCCACGCAGACACGGGGAGAACGTGCAAACTCCACACAGTCAGTCGCCTGAGGCGGAAATTGAACCCAGGTCTCTGGCGCTGTGAGGCAGCAGTGCTAACCACTGTGCCACCGTGCCGCCCAACAAGGTGACCTCTCCTTTCATATTTCTGACTTCAGCCCATACTACCTCCAAAGGCAGATCCCCCTCGAACTGCCTTTCTGCAGCCATTATACCATTTCTAATTAGCAACGCCACGCCCCCTCCTTTTTTACCACCCTCCCCAATCTTACTGAAACATCTGTAACCAGGAACCTCCAACAACCATTCCTGTCCCTCTTCTATCTATGTTTCCGTGATGGCCACAACATCGTAGTCCCAAGTACCAATCCACGCCTTAAGTTCACCCACCTTATTTCTGATACTCCTTGCGTTGAAGTATACACACTTAAACCCATCTCTGTGTCTGCAAGTATTCCCTGTCAGTGCTACCTTCTCCACAGCCTCCCTACATTCTTGGACATCCTGAAAAACAGCTAACCTACTTGCTGGACTACAAGTCCGGATCCCATCCCCCTGCCAAATTAGTTTAAACCCCCCCGAAGAGTGCTAGCAAACCTACCTCCCAGGATATTGGTGCCCTTCTGGTTCAGGTGCAACCCGTCCTGCTTGTACAGGTCCCACCTTCCCCAGAATGCAGTCAATTGTCCAAATACCTGAAGCCCTCCCTCCTACACCATCCTTGCAGCCACATGTTCAACTGCACTCTCTCCCTATTCCTTGCCTCACTGTCATGTGTCACTGGCAACAACCCAGAGATGACGACTCTGTCCGTCCTAGCTTTTAGCTTCCAGCCTAACTCCCTGAGCTCCTGAATGACCTCCCCACCCCTCTTCCTACCTATGTCGTCAGTGCCAGTGTGCACCACGACTTCTGGCTGCACACCCTCCCCCTTAAGGATTCTGAAGACACGGTCCGAGACGTCTCGACTCTGGCACCCGGGAGCAAACAAACCATTCGAGAGTCTCGCCCATGTCCACAGAACCGCCTGTCTGTCCCTCTAACTATAGAGTCTCCTATAACTAGCGCTCTCCTCCTCTCCCCCTTTCCTTTCTGAGCCCCAGAGCCAGACCTCGTGCCAGAGACCCGGTCACTGCAGCTTACCCCTGCAAGGCTGTCCCCCCCAACAGTACCCAAACCGGTATACTTATTGTTGAGGGGAACGACCACAGGGGATCCCTGCACTGCCTGCTTCCTCCCCTTCCCACCTCTAACTGTTACCCAGCTACCTCTGTTCTCTGGCGTAACTATATCCCTGTAGCTTCTATCTATCACCCTCTCAGCCTCCCGAATGATCCTAAGTTCATCCAACTCCAGCTCCAGTTCCCTGATGCGGTCTGTGAGGAGCTGGAGCTGGCTGCATTCCTGCAAGTGAAGTCGGTAGGAGCATCGGTGGTCACCCTCTACCTCAAACATCCTGCAGGAGGAACATCCCACTGCCTGCGCTGCCATAACTCTACTCTTAGTCTCCAAAACAAGAACACTAAGTAGCTTACCTGTTCAGCCGAATGAGTCCTTTTTGTTTGGGTTAGAGGAGGAGGGAGGGTGGGAGACACTACACGTGTTGTGTCTCGGGTTCATTCTCCACTCAAATAGCAATCACTTACCTTCCCGAACAGCTCTGCGCTCCGACTTCACTTCCGCCCAGCTCCCGCCGCTCTCTGGCACCAGACAGACAACATACCATGTGGGACTCCTGATCTGGCTTGCAAAGGATACTATCTGTCCCCCTAAATATAGAATCCCCGATAACAACTACTTGTCTTCTGGCTCCCCCCCTCTTGAATGGCCTTCTGTACCATGGTGCCGTGGTCGGCTGGCTCATCCTGTCCACATCCCTTTCCCTCATCCGCACAGGGAGCAAGCATCTCATACCTGTTGGACAAGGTCAAGGGCTGAGGCTCCTCCACTCCTGAACTCAGAATCTCCCTACCTGCCTCACTTACAGTCACACCCTGGTGTCCCTGAACAGTTAATGAATTTGAATTAATTAATTTTCCAGGTGTGACTGCCTCCTGAAACAAAGCATCCAGGTAACTCTCCTCCTCCCGGATGTGCCACAGTGTTTGAAGCTCAGATTCCAGATCTGATCTGAAGTTCTTCCAGCAACCAACACTTGCTGCAGATGTGATCACTGCCGTACACAATGGGATCAGCCAGATCCCACATCATACAGCTACAGCATATCACCTGACCAGCCATCTCTACTTATTAATTAATTTATACAAATTTATGAGTCAGATAATTTCTAAAGGTGCACCTGTTATGAAAATGTGGGTGCACCTTTAAGAGAGTTAAAAACAACTGGACTACAGGACACAGCAGCAAGTGTACTCAAAAATGGTAACAATATAACACTTTGTCAAACAACTCAATTAGTTCATTGCTTGGGGACAAAAATAAATTTGAGTTCGGCCAATAAGTTTAATTAATACCCGAAACATCTCAAACTCCAATCAAGTTTGAATTGAGTATATTGACAATTTTAAAAGCCAATAACACAATCCAATGCTCTGGAGTATAAAACCGGGGAAAATTGAACGGTTGAGAGGAGAACTGCAAAGACCTAGCATGTAAACAGACTGCCTGAAAAAACAGCTCTCTTAAAAGTACCTTTTAAATCAGTAACCTGTAGTGCAGAAATTCCTGACAAGGAATAAAGGAGACACAGGAAGATGCGAAGACAAAAACATGCAATAGCCAGGTTTTGAGATAAGAAGTGTTGTTTTGTAAATCTTAATTGGGAGTTTTATTGCACTAGTATTATAGAAGGGAAGGTAACAGATAGGTTAGAGAAATAAATTGTAAATAGTGGTTAGTTGATTATTCTCTGTTGTACTTTAAGAAATAAAGTTGTTAATATTACTTTACATAATTCTTGGCCACTTGAATTTTTACAGAATACTGCAGGGGATAAATCTTTTCTATGTTGCTGGTTTTACATTAAGCAGGAGAGCTTACCCTGTGTCTTAACAGCAACACATGAGAGTCCTTGTTTTTCTGGTTAGAGGAGGAGGGCGGGTGGGACACAGTCAAGGGGACAGGGAATCCCACTTCACAGATCCCCACCCCTCAGAACATAGCCGGTAAATGACTTCTCTTTGTCTCTCCTTATCAATAGGAAACTAAGCATTTTTCCCACCTGTTAGGCCATCGTTATTAAATGAGGATGGAGTAAGGCATTCCCAACAGTTCTGGAAAACGAGCCAGGAGAATGGACTCAAGGGATAGCCGATTTTCTGATGTGGATAGATTTGCGAATCCGGCGAGGGTGTCCTGAGAGAAACTGCAGTGGAAATTTGACAGAAGAGTTGAAAGCTACAGGGGCCTCAGTGAGTAGAGGGTTGGTCAGTAGCCTAGGGCTGTCGTTACTGTGCTAGAGGCCTAGGCTGATGATGTTGTTTCAATTCCCAGGATGGTAGATGGTAACAATGTGAATTCAGGTTTTTTTTTAAATCATGAATTTCAGGAGGATGGGACAAATTGCCTGCATTAGCAAATGTTGATTTTAGATTTTGATCAGTACCATCATTTCTAATTATCACCGTTTTTTCCTAACCGTTTCTTTCCTTCTGGATGAGTGTTTTTTTTTTCTGTGCTGTAACCATTTTATGAGAGGTAGGATTGGAGAGCAGGTTGATATCCTCAGTCATCTTCTGCCCTGATAACCCAAGGACCTGGGAGAGAAGTGGTTGTTGTTAATGGCATCATACATATCATGCAGTTGGAAGTGATCAGCAATCTATCTCTCATGCCAACCCCCACCCGCCACCCCAACCCCCCCACTCCGGCTCATGCAAAATTGGACGCTCAGAAAGAGTTTCACGAGTTCCAACGTTTGAAGAAATCTTCCCAGCCCCCGACAAGCCAGTTCCCCTTCCAATTCAATAAAGCCAACAACATCCAGGTAACTGCTGTATACAAGCATCAATTTGTGTGGGGCAAACTCCACAAATATAGGGAAGGCAATAACCTTGTGGTGTTATTGCTAGTCTGCTTATCCTAGAGACCCAGGAAATGTTCTGGTAACCTGGGTTCGAATTCTGCCACACCAGGATTTGAATTCGAGAGAAATCTGGAATTAAGTTTCTAATGATGGCTATGAAACAATTGTGGATTGTCATGAAAACCTCATCTGTCGCACTAATATCCTTGAGCAGAGGTAAATGTCATCCTTACCTGGTCTGGCCTACATGTGATTCCAGACCAACAACAATGTTTGACTCTTCACTGTCCTCTGGGTACTTAGGGATGGTCAATAAATACTGGCCTAGCTGATGATACCCTCATCATGTGGATGAATTTCTTTTTCAAAAACACAATGGAAAATGAGTAAATGACGTGCTTTACATCAGGTTTGTAACACTGGTAAGACGTTTGGTTCAACTGGTCCCTTTGTTAAGTATAATATACAATTTACTTAGCCACTTCCCATTCCCCTCCATCCAACTTGATCCACATATTTGTTCACTCTTCTCTCCCTCATGCGCTGAACTAGTTACTCGATACGTTTCCTCTCAGCTATTCCCTGATGTAGTGGGTTTGGCATTCCACTGATCTTCAAGTAATTGTGTTTCTCCTGCTTGTTTTCCATTATGAGTGCCAATTGGTTATTTATAGCATTTAGTTGCAATCTCTTCATTAAGAGGAAATGTCTTCTCAGTGTCTACCCTATCTGTTCTTTCCTGTCAGTTATGATCCCTCAGTCATAAAGTCATAGAGTCACAGCACAGAAACAGCCCTTTCAGTCCAATTCATCCATGCTGACCAGATATCCTACATTAATCTCGTCCCATTTGCCAACATTTGGTCCATATCCCTCTAAACTCTTCCTATTCATACACCCATTCAGATGCCTTTTAAACGTTGCAATTGTACCTACCTCCACCACTTCCTCTGGCAACTCATTCCATATATTTACCATCATCTGCATGAAAAATTTGCCCCTTAGGTCCTCTTTAAACATTTTCCCTTTCACCTTAAACCTATGCCCTCTAGTTTTGAACTCCCATATCCTAGGAAAAAGACCTTGGCTATCGTTGCCCCTCATGATTTTGTAAAGTCATCCCTCAGCCTCCGATGCTCAAGAGAAAACAGCCCCTGCCTTTTCAGCCTCTCCCTATAGCTCAAATCCTCCAACCTGGCAACATCCTTGGAAATCTTTTCTCAACCCTTTCAAGTTTCTCAGCATCCTTCCTATAGCTGTTTATCAATGTTTATAGATCCTCCTTATAGCACAGCATGCACTACTCCACATATGGTTTAACTAAGTTCTTGGATATGACTCCTCTGCTTTTCCATTCTATCCCTTGTTATGATCCTATCTGATGGCATTATTACACAAGTTAGATGCAATCTAAAAATTGTCATGAGAGATCAAATTTTGTTTTTGTTTTTGTTTTTAATGAGGGGTTCATTCACTGAAACGCTGAAACATATGTTGCATATTTAAGTTTAACAAAGAAACAAAAGTTTATTATGTAAAAAAATGAAGATAAAATGGAATAAGCTAATTCAAATAAACCAATATGACAAAAAGTTTAACGATTTAAAAGCACATGGTAAAATATAATAACATTAGTTCCAAAATCACTCCTTTACAATACTCACACCAGAAAGATTTGCTTAATTTCACTCTAGCTTCAATTCCATACTTTGAGAATCTGATAACATCGTCTTGGAGCCTCTAGATAACTGAGCTTAGATTTTCTCTATTTCAAATAACTCCATCAGGTTTGTAACCAAGCACTTCTGGTATGGAAATGACAGACTAAACTGTTCACACCATTCCTGATGAAGGGCTTATGCCCGAAACGTCGAATTTCCTATTCCTTGGATGCTGCCTGACCTGCTGTGCTTTAACCAGCAACACATTTTCAACTGTTCACACTAAGTTAACCTATTTCTTATCCTTTCAAAAACATTTTATTTTTCATCAGGCACAGCTGTTCAGCCCGTCTAACTTCTTCTAATGTCCTGCAAACTGAACTGAAACCCAAAACATTTCTCCAGGTTGAGCATGGTTCACTAATCAAAAGAAGCATAATCAATCTCTGAACTCTCTGAACTCTAAACTGAAAGCCTGGAATACAATTGTTTAGATGTTTATTTGTAAACTCTCTCAATGAGACCAAATCCCCAACACATACCAGGAACATCCCGTTTCATTCTGTTCTTAAAATAAGTCATCATGGCTAAATAACACTTGCAAATTAATCATTAAATCCCTTCAAACTCACATGCCACTAGTTCAAAATCCAAACTTTAAAATAAATGATGTTAAAATATACATAAACAATGCATCATATATCACATCCTCCAGAAATGAACACAAGTGTTTGATTTGTTTTTCTATGGTCCTGTTAACCAATATTTTATTAATTAATACATCCTTACCCCCAAGTCTCTTTGCTGCCATAATCAATTTAGAATGTGATTACCCAAAGCATATGGGGTGACTTTAATGTGACTACTTAAATAACAATTTCTCACTTAACTACAATAACAGTAACCATAACAATGCACCCTGCAGGGCTATTAATGTTTTATTTTGCATTCTTCGTATTGACTACCAACCCAATTTAGCAAATTTAGAAATTGTAATTTGAATCTGCAATGTAATTTGTATATCATGCGTGACCAGCACCAATATTTATGGGACCACCTTTTGCCACTTTGCATAGCTGTCCTTAGACCCACTCTGTTTTCTAACCCCTTCTATCCATTCTGTTTCCTTTCCATAAGACCATAAGACATAGGAGTGGAACTAAGGCCATTCGGCCCATCGAGTCCACTCTGCCATTGAATCATGGCTGATGGGCATTTCAACTCCACTTACCTGCACTCTCCCCACAATCCTTAATTCCTTGTGACATCAAGAATCTATCAATCTCTGCCTTGAAGACATTTAGCGTCCCGGCCTCCACTGCACTCTGCGGCAATGAATTCCACAGGCCCACCACTCTCTGGCTGAAGAAATGTCTCCGCATTTCTGTTCTGAATTTACCCCCTCTAATTCTAAGGTTGTGCCCACGGGTCCTAATCCCCTCACCTAACGGAAACAATTTCTTAGCATCCACCCTTTCCAAGCCATGTATTATCTTGTAAGTTTCTATTAGATTTCCCCTTAACCTTCAAAACTCCAATGAGTACAATCCCAGGATCCTCAGCCGTTCCTCGTATGTTAGACCTGCCATTCCAGGGATCATCCGTGTGAATCTCCGCTGGACACACTCCAGTGCCAGTATGTCTCTCCTGAGGTGTGGGGCCCAAAACTGGACACAGTACTCCAAATGGGGCCTAACCAGAGCTTTATAAAGTCTCAGTAGCACATCGCTGCTTTTATATTCCAACCTTCTTGAGATATATGACAACATTGGGTGGCACGGTAGCACAGTGGTTAGCACTGCTGCCTCACAGTGCCAGAGATCAATTCCTGCCTTGGGCATCTGTCTGTGTGGAGTTTGCACATTCTCCCCGTGTCTGTGTGGGTTTCCTCGGGTGCTCCGGTTTCCTCCCACAGTTCAACTATGTGCAGGTTAGGTGAATTGGCCATGCTAAATTGCCTGTAGTGTTAGGTGTAGGGGTAAATGTAGGTGGATGAGTTGCTCTTTGGAGGGTCGGTGTGGACTTGTCGGGCCGAAGGGCCTGTTTCCACACTGTAAGTAATCTAATCTAAATATTGCATTCGCTTTCTTAATCACGGATTCAACCTGCATGTTTACCTGTAGACAATCCTCAACTAGCACTCCCAGATCCCTTTGTACTTTGGCTTTATGAATTTTCTCCCCTGAATCCCCATGCTCTGATCTTACTTAAGTGTCTACCTTAATGTATCTTGAAACACACATTTTTTCCTGCCTTGGGGAGTAATGGAGGGATTCAGGGATGGGTTACTTAGTCCAAAGTATTGCATCAAGAAAACTTCTCCATTAGCTAACAAGCCCTGGTATTGCAGAGTACAAGAGGAACTTCCATGGAACACAGAAACTGATTGTAAAAGTTTCTCTAGTCATGTGAAGATAAAAAGATTAGGAAAAGTCAAACTTACAGCCAGAACCAGGGGAAGTTATAATGGGGAACAAAGAAATGGCAGACCAATTAAAGACATGCTTTGCTCCTGTCTTCACAAAACAGGATACAAATAATGTTTCAAAATTATTGGGAAGGACAGAGTCAGGCGGGAGGGAGGAGAACTAAAGGAAATCATTACTAGTAGGGAAATGGTGTTTGAGAAACTGATGGGATTAAAGGCTGATAAATTCCAAGGGCCCAATGACCTTCATCCCAGTAAATGTATGAAAACGGTTCTACCGATAATGGATACATTAGTGATTTTCTTCTGAGATTCTACAGACTCTGCAACAGCTCCTACAGAACGGAGGGTAGCCAATGTAATCCCTTTATTTAGATTAGATTACTTACAGTGTGGAAACAGGCCCTTCGGCCCAACAAGTCAACACCAACCCGCCGAAGCGCAACCCACCCATACCCCTACATTCACCCCTTACCTAACACTACGGGCAATTTAGCATGGCTAATTCACATGATCTGCACATCTTTGGACTGTGGGAGGAAACCGGAGCACCCGGAGGAACCCACGCAGACACGGGGAGAACGTGCAAACTCCACACAGTCAGTCGCCTGAGTCGGGAATTGAACCCGGGTCTCAGGCGCTGTGAGGCAGCAGTGCTAACCACTGTGCCACCGTGCCGCCCAAAACACTATATGAAAAAACACACTATATGAAAAGGGAGGTAGAGAGAATACAGGGAGGTATAGACCAGTGAGTCTGATGTCAGCAGCTGTGAAAATGCTAGAGTCCATTATGAAAGATTGAATAGCAGAGCACTTGGAAAATAGAGGCGAGATCAGACACAGTCAGTTTGGATTTACGAAAGGGAAATCATGCCTGGCAAATTTACTGGAATTTTTTTGTGGATGTAACTTGTAGAGTTGATAACGGGCTGCCAGTGGACGTGCTTTACTATGACATTCTGAAGGCTTTTGTTCAGGTTCTACATTGAGATTAACATTTAAATAAAGCTTGTGGGACTGGGTAGTATCTTGACACAGATTAAAAACTGACTGCCAAGCAAGAGACAATGACTGGGAATAAACAGGTCTTTTGTCGAGTGGTAACCAGTAACTAGTGCAGCATTACAGAGTTTGGTGCTTTGAGCTCAACTATTCACTGTATATATCAATGATTTAGGTGAGGGAACCACATGTAATCTCTTCAGGGTTATTCTGAGGAAACTAAACTCTAATTTCTCTCCACAAATGAAGCCAGACCTGCTGAGCTTTTCCGGTAATTTCTCTTTTTGTTTACAGTCTCTCCAAGTTTGGCACAAAGTCAGGTGGGAGAGACATGGTCTGTGAGGACGATGAGATGCTTTAATGAGATTTGGACAAGTTGAGTGAGTGGGCGAATTTGATTTGATTTGATTATTGCCACGTGTGTTGAAATACAATGAAAAGTATTGTTTTGCTTGCCTTCTTGGCAAAGCATACCTTACATAAGTACATCAGGGTAATGTATGGCAGATGAGCGATAATGTGGATAAATGTGAGGTTCTCAGCAAAAAGTAAGAAAATAATTATTAATTAGAAAGGATTTTCTGGCTAAGGAGGGAGAGCAACAAAGGTTTCTCAACAAACACAGAAAATGCTGAAGAAACTCTTGCAGCTTCCATGAGGAGAGAAATGGAGTCAACTCTGGTACGACCTGTTCAGAACATTTACCAGATAGATTTCTGGATTGGCTAAATGGACTCAAGAAGAGAGAATGGATCCATTAGAACGTTTTTCAGTATATTTTAAAAACATAAAGGGGATTGCATAGAAATACCATTTTAACAGGACTAGACAGGACAAATGTAGGAAAGATGTTCCCGATGACCAGGACTCCAGAACAAGGGGTCACAGTTGAGGGAAATGGGGTCAGCCATTTCATTTATAGAAATGATTTGGATGTGAATTTTATGAGGTATGGTTAGTCAGTTTGCCGATGACACCAAAATCAGTATTATAGTGAACAGTGACAAAGATTATCTCAGAATATCTTGAACAGATGGTCAAATGGACCAAGGAGTGGCAGATGAAGTTTAATTTAGATAAATGTGAGGTGTCCGCATTTTGGTCAGGCAAATCACGGCAGTACTTATGCATTTAATGTAGGGTGCTAGGGAGTGTTGCTGAACAAAAAGACTTTGAGGTGGACGGTAAGTGGAAAGTGGAGTTGCAAGTAGACAGGGTAGTGAAAAAGAAATTTGGTACACTTGCCTTTATTGGTCAGTGCATTGAGGATAGGAGTTGGGAGGTCATGTTGCAGATGTACAGGACATTGTTGAGGCCAGTTTTAGAATATTGTGCTCAATTCTGGTCTCCCTGCTATAGGAAAGATGTTATTAAATTTGAAAGACTTCACAAAAGATTTACAAGGATGTTGCCAGGTTTGAAGCGTTTGAACTAAAGGGAGAAGTTGAATAGGCTGGGGATGTTTTACCTTGAGCATCGGAAGCTGAGGGGTGACTTTATCGGGGTTTGTAAAATCATGTGGGGCATGAATAGGGTGAACAGCCAAGGTCTTTTCCCAGGGTGGGAGAATTCAAAGGGACTCTAGTTCCTATTTTCTATGTCTCATTGCATAGCGGCCCAATGTAAAGTTGGAGGTCGCAAGACTGCTCCTCGGATGCTGCCTGAACTGCTGTGCTTTTCCAGCACCAATCTAATCTAGACTCTGGTTTCCAGCATCTGCAGTCTTTGTTTTTACCTTTTTCCTACTGGATGATGTGTATGTGTGTTCGGAGGGTGTGTTGGTAAACTATATGACTCTCCCATCACCATTCAACCCTCCTCCACTTTCTCCATTCATCCCAGTAAAACACCTCCCTCCATCTCCTCACCCTTCCACCCCCCTCCAGCTTTTGGGTGAGAGAGTTCAACTTGCATTCTTTCTTGTTCCTAACCTTCTGCATCCCCTGGAACACAAACCTTTCTGCAAGTGAACTAAAGTTGGCAATTGGCACTTTCCAAGTTGAATGAAATATAGTGAGTTTAGCAGTTAAATTGGAGTTGAGTTTTGCTTTAATTGGAAGAATGAATCATTTGTAAGTGATGCAGTAATGATGTTAATAAAAGGAGAAATGGCGATTACCACAGTGCTGGAGATAACTGGTGTAAATTGTTAATTAAAAATGTGCCATTGGTGTTCCAAAATACTTGGTTTGCTGTTTTTTATGTGCTGGATTGAAGTACTCAACATTTTATATTGAATCACAACAGAGCACACATTTCCTTAAGTTATCTTTCCATATTTAGTTTGTGAATGTTAGATTCATGCTGACCTTTTCAATGTTCTGTATGTCTCAAATTCTAATGATATGGGAAGTCTTTAGCAGATTGTGCATAATTTCTTTTAAGATTATTTCAGACAGTCATAACTAATATAACACACTGGCTCCAAGTTACACAGGAGCGATGGCCTTGACGTCTTTAATTTTCTTGTTAGGTGCTGGGAGACGTTTGTAGTTATTCCAAGATGGACTTTTCTGCTTGAAACCCAGATTGACCCATTATCATCTTCTTATGTTGGTATCTTGAAACATTGCTTTTTAAGTTAAAGATATGGGAGCTTTAGAGAGGAGATTTACCAGGATGCTGCCTGTACTGGAGGGCATGTCTTATGAAAGAAGTCAAAACTCACACAATACTAGGTTATAGTCCAACAAGTTTATTTTAAAATACTAGCTTTCTGCACCTCCACGTTATGGCGATGAAGAAAGGTTCAGGGAGCTAGGGCTTTTCTCACTGGAGTGAAGAAGGATGAGAGGTGACTCGATAGAGGTGTACACGATGTTGAGAGGCATAGACAGAGTGAATAGTTGGAGACTTTTTCCTGGGGGGAAATGTCGATCATAAAGGGGCATAATTTTAAGGTTATTGGAGGAAGGTTTAGGAGAGATGTCAGAGGTAGGTTCTTTACACAGAGAGTGGTGGGTGTGTGGAATGCACTGTCAGCGGTGGGAGTAGAGTCAGGTACATTCGGGACATTTAAGCAATTCTTGGATAGGCACATGGAAGATAGTACAATGAAGGGTATGTAGGTTAGTCTGAACTTTGAGTAGAATAAAAGGCTGGCACAACATTGAGGGCCGAAAGGCCTAGACTGTGCTGTACTATTCTATGTTCTATGTTTTGTGAATTCCTTCTTCTGTATTGGCTGGTCCATAGCTGTGCAATCCTGTTGTGTTTCACACATTACTTGTTAATGGTTTCACCATCTCTTTCTTGCAGTTGCTCTGTCAATCTCTTGTGATGACTTGTCAAATATACTCCCATCACAAGGAAAGAAACAGATTACAGGCGAAGCTTCTTTCATAGAGAGCACTTTCTCTTGCGTTTGATGTAATTTGATTTATTATCGTCAGATTCCTGAAGAAGGGCTCATGCCCGATACGCCGATTCTCCTGCTCTTTGGATGCTGCCTGCCCTGCTGCGCTTTTCCAGCAACACATTTTTCAGCTATCGCCACATGTACCCAGGTACATTGAAAAGTTTTGTTTTGCGAGCATTACAGGCAGATCATAATATGTAAAGGCTCAAAGATCACAGGGCGACTGAACAGAGTGAGGAATACAAAGTTACTGCTGCATCGAAGATGGACAAAAAGCAAGATCGGCATTAGATTTGAAATTTGAGAGGTCCATTCAGCAGTTTCATAACAGCAGGCAAAAACCTGTTCTTGAACCTTTGGTACGTGTGTTTGAGCTTTTGCATCTTGTATCTGATGGAAGAGGTTGGGGAGATTATAACCGGGGTAGGTGGGAGGGGTCTTTGATGATATTGGCTGCCTTTTGTGTGACAATGAGATTGTGATGGAGTCAATAGATGGGAGGTTGGCTTCTGTGATTGCCTGGGCTGTGTGCACAGCTCTCTGTAGTTTCTTATGGTCCTGGGCAGAGCAGTTGCCACACCAAGCCATAATGCATCCAGATAGAATGCTTTTTATGTGGATCTATTAAAATTGGTGAGGATCCCTATGGCCATGCATATTTTGGGGAATATCAGGGAGATGACAGAAGGATATCCAGGTTGATTATCAGCATCGTGCACCATCAGCATGTCTTCCAATGTCAATAAGCCCTAATGTGGGACTAACGCATGGTGCCTCTGGATCAGAGGAAGGGGCATTGCCATTGTGACACAAGGCTGTCAAGAAGGGAGGTGGTGGTTTGGTGCTGATATCATCGGATTCATGAACCAGAGGTCCAGGCTAAAACCCTGGAAACATGGAATCAACTCCCTTCATAGCCGCTGGTGGCATTCACATTCAACTGAGGAACAAACACAGAGACTATCAAATCTCTCACAGACATGACAGTCATGCCAACTGTCAATTGCTGTAAAAATCCATCTGATTCATTATTCTGGAGGGTAGATCTGCCAGCCTCTCATGGTTTGGCCACCATGGAATGCCCTGTAGGGTTGACCCTTTCCTGCCTGACAACCCCTAACAAACAATTGGGGATGGCCAGCGAGATTGCTCTGAATATAGGCATGGTCAGCACTGGGCATTCCTCATTTGAAATTCAGGCCAATCAGGAAAGACTTTGTCAATCATTCCATGATCCAGGCCTGCCCCTACACGGAGTTTGTGGGATGATAAAATGTTAGCAAGTCTCTTAAAACCAATGAACCAATCAAACAAAGCCCAATTTTCATGATGAATATGGGAGCAAAGGCCATGTTTAGATTTATGCTGGACTTGCAGATCCCTTTAAAGGTCAACGAGCAGATATTTTCTTCATGAACCCATTCAAAGATTTTTTTTAATCTCATGGTTAATTTTTTTTCCTCTATTTCCTCTACACTACCACTTAACTGCAGTGGTGCTTACAATTTCCCCTGCACCCATGTTGTGTGTGTGCAGGTGTGAGACACAGTGAAGGACAACAAGTATACAAATCTTTATTCGATCTCCACGACCAGGAAGAAAGGAGTCACCCATTGGCCAGTGACAAGCAGAGCTCTCCTCCTCAAAGGGCAATGTTGCGTGATCAAAACGTTGAAGGGGAGGGCAGGGATTTCGGAGATGTTATTATATGGATTGTAACAAGGTCAGCCAGGTGGAGCTCATAGAATGTGAGTTCTCTGATTGGGGCTGTTAATCTGGTCCAGTCAGAGAGCCCTGGCTGACAGATAGAACCAGGAGTACCAGAGGTTCTGTTCACTGGCTCTGAGGAAACTGGGCCAGTTGTAAATGTCTGTGTAAGTAAAGGGTGTCTTGGTACTAGCATCCGCAGAGTTATATCAGCTAGTATACATCTCCAGAGCAAGGTAGGACTTGAACCTAGGTCTCCTGCCTCAAAGGGCGATACACTATTCCTGTACACTTTGACTAGGATAACACATCCATCCAAGGACATGCCAAACAGAGACACACACGAGAATTCCTAGAAGCATGGCATTCCAACTGGAACTCTATCAACAATCACATTGACTTGGATCCCATTTACCCACCCTCTGAGAACAACTACTGGAAGTGACATCACCAACACAAGGAAACCGCAACATATAAACAAAAAGCGGGACATAACACCAGGGCTTCACCAGAGGCTCACTGATGATGTTACCTAGTATGATGACAAAACGTCTGAAAATAACCTTCCAGCTCAGCGAGCAAATTTACATCCAGAACCTCAACCTGAGCTGCAAATCTTCTCAAAACGTGCTAACACTATTTCTGTGTCACAAGAGCCCATTAAAAGGTAGCTGGAACTACTTTTCTAATCAATCTGTTATTACACACCTCTGGAGCAGGTGGGACATGAACTCAGTTCTCTCATTCCAGAGGAAGGGACTCGAGCACTGCACCACAAGAGGGCCCTAAGGGACACAGAACTGGTTGACTGGGAGCAGGGGATGCTCATTGGAGTTTTATTTAGGTTCTCATAGTATTGCAGTGGTCAGTTAGTTCAGGTGGCTAGACTATAATGCCAATAACACTGAGGTCAGACTCAAACAAAACTACAGATGCTGGAATCCAAAGTGGACAGGCAGGAGGCTGGAAGAACACAGCAAGGCAGGCAGCATCAGGAGGTGGAGAAGTCAATACTTCAGATCTAATCCTTCTTCGGGACTTGAAGAAGGATAACACTGAGGTCAGCAGTTCAATCCCTGTTCTGGCCAGGTTCTGAGGAAAGGACCCTAAATTTGAAATGTTAGCTCTATTTTGACTCCACCGACCTGATGAGTTCTTCAATTTCAAAACTTCAGCTCCTGCATTCTTTGCTTAATATTGCTGGTATCATTGTCAGATTTTACCTTTTTTTTGGTAGAGTCCCTATCTCGTAGCTAAGAGGTCCGTGTTCAAGTCTCACCTTCCCCAAAGGTGTGTAATAACATCACTGAACTGAAAACTGTGGAAATAATAGCAAGAACGAGCTGGGCAAAAAAAAACTTTTTCCCAACTATCAAATGTGACTTTACAAAGTGGTACAACGTGTCTCCCTTCTATTTGAAGGAAAAACCCAAATCAATCCTTTGATTTTTATGCTTCGGGGCTGCATATAAGTCTATCACCCTGGAAAACAATTCAGCAACCTCACAGCATCTGAAGAGGCATCACGCAGCGCCTGGATAGATTTCCATCACCAACTCGAGCTTAACTCATTGCAGTCAAATCAAAACTTCCAGGAATTGCTGGACAATCTCAGCTGGTCTCTGGCACCATTTGCAGAGAGAAAGAAGAGTTCACGTTTCGGGTCCAGTGACCCTTCTTCACCTCTGGTGAAACCTGCTGAGTTCCTCCAACAATTTCTATTTTCATTTCGCATTTCCAGCATCCACAGTTCCTTGTCTTTTTCTTGAAACATCCAGGACCTTTTGAGAATTGCACTCCCACTTCTCCTTCTCCTACAAACGCTGCTGGTTTCTTTTTGAAAATACTTCGGAAACAATTTTTCTGTTTCCCTCCTTTTGTTGAAAGCAATTAAAATGTCTACTGTCCAAAATGGGTGAGGCGAGCAAATTGCTGCCAATTAAGTCTACATCCACTTCATTAAAAAAAAGACTGGACTAAAGGAAGGTTATAACAAACTTTTTGTACTGTGAACTTTGAGTAACTAAAGCTGTTTAATCTAGTTATAAAGGTGAAATCACCATAGTTTCGTTCCCCCATTGTGGACAGACAACGGGCAGCAACTGAACATTAGTGTCACAATACCTCAGGTAAGGGGAGAGATTGAGAAGGACAGTCCTTCATGGCAATCTCAGCCAGTGTGGGAATTGAACCCGTAACATTCGCATCACAAACCAGCCTTCCCGCTAACTGATTACCTTTTAGCAAGCATCAATGCTGGAAAGCTAGGAATATGCACTTTCTTCATTATTAATCGCTTCTCAGGAATAAATGTAAAATCTTGCTCAGCAAATGAAAAGGGCTGGGTTTGATAAATAGTCACGATTAGAGTGGTGCTGGAATAGCACAGCAGGCAAGGCAGCATAACCTTTGCCTGCATGGTGTCCACCAAATATTCTTGAGGCTTTTAGGGAATGGTGGGCCCCACAGAGATTAGAGTGCATTAGTATTACATCAAACTCTGTTTCCATTGAACGACTGCAGTGTAGAAAGAGGCCATATAGCCCACTAAGCTTCAGCCAATCCCATGAAGAGATTTTTACCTTAACTCTACATTAACCATGGCTAACTGACCCAGCCTGCGCAATCCACCTAACCTGCACATTTTTGGATTGTTCCAGGAAACTGGAACACTCGGAGGGAAACCATGCAGATACAGGGAGAACATGCAAACTCCACCAAGGGAGGAATCGAATCCAGGTCCCTAGTGCAGTGAGACAGCAGTACTAACCACTGAAACACTCTGCCCCTCTTGTTACTGTTATGCTGTGTGTTATTTAGTGTTGATTTAGTTAGACCCTGAAGACTGGAGCATATTTCTCTCCCTGGAGAGATACAGACTGCACCAAAAAAGAAGTGTTGAAAAACAGAATGGGGGGTTCACAGGGAGGAGACATGATAGGGAGGTGTGGAGGTAAGAGAGGGGAAGGATGACTTCCAGTGACTCCACCTGCCCGTGGCCTTGATCACTCTGAGATTGGAACAGTCCCAGAGCAAGCCATACCCCCAGCTAATCACCCAAGTCTGCACTCCTACAATGCAGTAGGCAGGGCACACTGGTTCCTAATTGGGAAGGCTGATATTGTCCTCTAAGTTGGGAAGATTATCAATGGGGCTGGTGTTGTGAGGAGCTCCTTAGGTGGTTGTTAACCTGTCACTTGAGGACCTCAACTGGCAGCAGCTAGGCCTTCCTATCCGGAAGGTAAAGACCATGGTGACAGGAAGATGGTGGGAGTCTCCATGACACCTCCTCACACGCCACCTTCCCTTCCGTTTCTTGTGCCTGAAAGATTCCATACCCCTGTATGTTTTCTGCTCCAGTGTCCTTAGAGTGAGGTTAACCCATAGCTGCTTTAACTCATTTCCCCTCCCCCCACCTTGTCTCAATCCCAACCCTCAAACTCAGCACCACCTTCCTAACCTGCAATCTTCTTCCTGACCTCTCCGCCCCCACCCCTACTCCAGTCTATCACCCTCACCTTAACCTCCTTCCACCTATCGCATTTCCAACACCCCTCCCCCAAGTCCCTCCTCCCTACCTTTTATCTGCTTGGCACACTTTCCTCATTCCTGAAGAAGGGCTCATGACCGAAACGTCGATTCTCCTGCTCCTTGGATGCTGCCTGACCTGCTGCGTTTTTCCAGCAGCACATTTTCAGCTCTGATCTCCAGCATCTGCAGACCTCACTTTCTCCCATATTTCACTCCCCCCAACCCCCCTTGATCACCACCAGCTCCATTTTGATTTCACCTCGATTCCTCCTCTTTTTGGTTTGACTTTCTGTTATTGGGTAACAAACGGGTACTGATTCTGATTTGTTTCATTGGGTGTTTTCTGAATTTGGTGGATGGTTTATAAAATAAATAAAAACTGTGTTCCTTCATAGTTACATCCACATCCTGGATGTCCTCGGAGAGAGAGCACACGATGCCCACCTCAGTGCCCACTAGAGCCCTTGAAGCTTTTCAGGATAGGTTAGCACCCATCTTCAACTGATCAGGTAACAATCCATCTTCCTGCTCTTGTTCCCGACAAGGTTGACTTCACAAGTATCCACGTTACGTTTGCCCACTCACTCAACCCTGTGTCAAAACCACACCGCAGCATCACAGTCCATCATCCTCTCGGCTCACCACCTGACCCAGCAGCAACTCAGCAAATGGTCTACCTCCCCTGAGCTAAAGCAGCCATGGGTTAACCTCACTCTAAGGACACCGGAGCAGAAAACGTACAGGGGTGTGGAATCTTTCTGGCACAAGAAACAGCAGGGAAGGTGGCATGAGAGGAGATGTCATGGAGACTCCCACCATCTTCCTGTCACCACGCCTTTACCTTCCGGGTAGGAAGGCCTAGCTACTGCCAGTTGAGGTCCTCAAGTGACAGGTTAACAACTGCCTAAGGGCATCCTCACAACACCAGCCCCACTGATAATCTTCCCAGCATCGAGGACAATGTCAGCCTTCCCAATTAGGAACCAGTGTGCCCTGTCTACTGCATTGCAGGAGTGCAGACTTGGGTGATTAGCTGGGGGTATGGCTTGCTCTGGGACTGTTCCAATCTCAGAGTGATCAGGGCCACGGGCAGGTGGAGTCACTGGAAGTCATCCTTCCCCTCTCTTACCTCGACACCTCCCTATCATGTCTCCTCCCTGTGAACCCCCCATTCTGTTTTTCAACATTCCTTTTTGGTGCAGTCTGTTTCAATGGTGGCATGGTGGCTCAGTCTATGGTACTATTACCTCACAGCACCAGGGACCTGGGTTCGATTCTAGCTTTGGGTGACTGTCGGTGTGGGTGTGCTTTGGTTTTCTCCCACAGTCCAAAGATGTACAGGTCAGGTGAATCGGCCATGCTAAATTGCCCAGAGTGTTAGGTGCATTAGTCAGGGGAAATGGGTCTGGGTGGGATACTCTTTGGAGAGTCGGTGTGGACTGGTTGGGCCGAAGGGTCTGTTTCCACGCCGTAGGGAATCTAATCTAATCCTTTAGGGGAGAGTTAATAATTGGTAATAAAGGTATGATGCATAAAATGTTTGCTTTTGGTCTTCACTATGTTGGGAGATGTTCCAGTGTGATTTGGACAAGTTGAGTGAGTGGGCAAGCGTAATGTGGATAAATGTGAGCTTATCCACTTTGGGAGCCAAGACAGAGGGTGGATTATTATCTGGATGGCAATCGATTGGGAAAGGGGAAGGAGCAATGAGACCCTGATATCCTTGTACACCAGTCGCTGAAAGTAAGCATGAAGGTTCGACAGGCGGTAACGAGAGGATTCAAGCACAGGGGCAGGGATGTCTTGCTGCAATTGTTGAGGGCCTTGGTGAGACCACAGAGAGTCATAGAGCATCTGGAATATTGTGTGCAGCTTTGGTCTGCTTATCTGAGGAAAGATCTGTCGAGAGAAGGAATATCAGTCAAAATTGCCAGGTTGATTCCTGGAATTGTGGGATTGATTCCTGAAGAGAGACCGGATTGATTAATGCTATTTTCACTGAGGTTTAGAAGAATAAGGGGTGACCTCATCAAAACCAATAAAATTTTATCAGGAGATGGGTATATGAACAGGAAGAGTTTGGAGGGATATGGGCCGGGTGTTGGCAGGTGGGACAAGATTGGGTTGGGATATCTGGTCGGCATGGACGGGTTGGACCGAAGGGTCTGTTTCCATGCTGTACATCTCTATGACTCTATGACGAGACAAAGTAAACACAGGGAGGATGGTCCTAATGATTAATGTGTCCAGAACCAGAGGTTACAGTCTAAGTGTACAGGGGTAGGACTGAGACTAGGAGAAACTTCTTCACCCCATGAGGTGGAAATCTCTGCTACAGAAAGTGGTTAAGCCTGAAAGTATTCAAGGAGCATTTAGGTATAGTTATTTGGGCTAAAGGGTATGGGAGAAAAGGGAGGAACAAAGTTGAAATGTCAGCCCTGATCATATTGAATGGTGGCGCAGGCTTAAAGGAACAAATGGCCTACTTGTGTTCCAGTTTTCTGTTTCCACGTTTCTAACATCGAAAGGAAACAGCGCAGATTCGGAAGCTGCCTGTTTTGATGCACTAACAGAAAAAAAATCCATCTACCTTTTGTTTGAATCATAGGAATTCAATAGTACGCTGTCCTGCACACACGACTGAACAAAATGCACATTGGAACAGGTAAATCTGGGGTCAGCAACAGAGTTTCTGTCATAGTGCATATTCATTTTAAAATGCATTTATCTCAGATTCAATGAAACTAAGAAACACTGAGCTGTATCAATTAAGATGCTTTGAAGAATCTTGGCTCCTTTTAAAGCTATAATTAGTGTAATCTGGACACAGCATTCAGCCTCCAATAATGCATTTATAATCTCAATATTCAGTCAACTGCTACTGGTTTTATGTTGGGAGAGGAAAACGCTCAGAGGGTTGTACCTCACGTTCCTATGACCATCCCCCACCATGAACAACACGGTGAGCATAAAGGTATGGGAACATTATCATTTCCCATTTCCTTCCCAAGCTGTAGCCATAAGATGTAGGAGCAGAAGTAGACCATTCAGCCCAACATGTCTACTCTGTCACTCAATCACAACTGATATATTTCTCAAATCCCTTACTCTAGCCTTCTCCCCATAACCCTTGATCCCCTCATGAATCTATCTTTATCATAAATACATTCAATGAGTTAGCTTCTGTAGCAATGAGTTCCACAGGGTCACCACCCTTTGGCTGAAGAAATTCCTCCTCATCTCAGTTCGAAAGGGCCATCTCTTCACCCTGAGGCTGTGCCCTCGGGTCCTAGTCTCTCCAACTTGTGGAAACATCTTCTCCAGGTTCACTCTATCCAGGCCTGACTTGGATATATATATCAACATCCCTTCACTACACTGAAATGCTGAAGTTTCAATTTAACGCCACTGGGAGAGCAGTGTTTGACCGTTTGATTGATTGGTGCTCGATTGTATCTGGAATCTCTCCTCTACGTGCGATTCGTTAAGACTGAGTGTAGTGACTGAGAAAGAGAAATTGAAAGTAGGCAAGCTGTTGTAGGTGTGAGAGAGAAAACACTTTAAAGCATTGAATAAAATCCTTGGATATGTAGAGTCTGGAGTGTATTATCTCTTCATATCTCTAAGGCATGAAATACCATATGCGAGCAACATCAGCTTAGGATTCCAATTCAGCCCTTGTCACTTTATTTTTATCAATGTTGGTAATCCATTCCATCTCTGACGACATTGCCCCCAACCCAGAAACATATCTTTTTTTTAAAGTTTTAAGTTGTAAGGCTCTTTTACATTTAACCCAGTGGTTTTATCATCTGGGAACTGTAAGTTCCTTAAATCTAAGCCACCACTCTCTGGTATACCAAAACCTGGGATAATTGGATTGCCGTATGAGGGAAGGTGACAAAGACAAGGTTTTTATCCTCTGTATGTGGAGTGTGGTAGACTCAGAGGTGACTTAATTGAACTATATAAGGTCCTGAGAAGACTTGACCAGGTGCACGTTGAAAGAATGTTTCCTCTTGTGGGACATTCTCAAACTAAAGGTCATTGTTTAAAAATAAGGAGGTGCCCATTTAAAATGGGCATGAGGAAATCTTTATTTACTCTCAGAGGGTTGTGAGGCTTTGGAATTCCTTTCCTCAAAAGGCAACAGACGCAGAATCTTTCAATATTTTGAAGGCAGAGGGAGATAGATTCATGATGACCAAGGGAGATGAAGGATTGTGGGGGGATATGCAGAAATGTAGAGTTGAGGTTAAAATTACATCAGCCATGATCATATTGAATGGGGGACAGACTTGAAGGGCTGAGTGAGGATTAGAGTGATGCTGGAAAAGCACAGCAGGTCAGGCAGCATCCGAGGAGCAGGAAAATCGATGTTTTGGACAAAAGCCCTTCATCAGGAATCGAGGTCAATTTTCCTGCTCCTCGGATGCTGCCTGACCTGCTGTGTTTTTCCAGCACCACTCATATCTTGACTCTAATCTCCAGCATCTGCAGTACCCACTTCTGCCTTGAAGAGCTGAGTGTTCTACTCTTATTCCTCGATTGCCTGTCCTTATGTGCCCTAACCCCTTGCCTTGCCTATCTTCCTCCTAACCCTAACCCTCTCTCCCATCTTCCTCATGCCCTGCTGCTTTATGTACCCATCCTATCCTCCCTTTGCCCCAGTATTGGTGGTGGAGACTCACATCTTTCAGCCGTACACCTTGGAATTCCTTCATTTTTGAACCTTCGAACTGCCCTCAGTCCGACAATCCGTCCTTAAAATCCCTTCTCAGTAATATCCTTTTAGCTAGCCTTTTGTCCACACTTCATGGGTTTGCTTTTTGTGGTTCAGTAACTGAACACCTCTTCTCTTGTAGTTTCTTTTTGAAACACCTTGGGCTTTCTTTGTAATAACATGCAAGTTGCTGTCGTTTGCACAGCACGAAGGCACATTGAGCAGCCAAAGGTCAGAAAGCTGTAGTGTTAGCTTTTGGCTGCAATTTTATTTGGAAACATACATCCACCAGACTCAGTGCTCGTCTGCTGCTCAGTGCAGAGTGTGTTCAAGTGTACCAGCCCATTAACAAAAGGCCCAATGGTTAGCACTGCTGCCTCAAGGGGCCTGGGTTCGATTCCAGCCTCAGACAACTGTCTGTATGGAGTTTGCACATTCTCTCTGTGTGGGTTTCCTCTGGGTGCTCCCACAGTCCAAAGATGTGCAGGTTAGGGTGGATTGGCCACACTAAATTGCCCAAAGTGTCCAGGGATGTGCAGGCTCGGTGGGTTAGCCATGGAAATGCGGAGCGATAGGGTGAGTCTGGGAAGGATGCTCTTCAGAGGGTTGGTGTGGACTCAATGGGCTGAATGACCTGCTTCCACACTATCAGGATCCTATCAATTATAATTAGGTTCAGCTCAACTAATGCATTGGAGGAGGCAAGTGCAAATGAGTATTTAGGTATGACTCTTACCTCTACACATTAATCAGTCAGTCTTCCAGGGTTGCCACTAGCCCTGTGAACATTGGGTCTTTATTGTGTAAGCTAAATGTTCTGAAAGAGTTAATGCTAGAGATGGCATTAAGCCCCACCCTCCCCAATTTGATAGTGTCATAGGAGGGGAAGCACAGAACTTTAAAAGCGACAAACCCACCATCTTTATGAGGTCCTCATGAACTCACCGCCAGTTACATCGCTCGGGAGGGGCATAGTTCAGCTCAGTTGGTTGGACAGACAAGCTTGCACTACAGAATGATGCCAACAGTATGGGTTTAAATCCTGCACTGGCTGAGGTCACCATGAGGCATGATAACCCTCACGGTTGAACAACCCCACTCCTCTCTCTCCAGTGAGTGCACAGCAGGACTTTACCATTGTGCAATAAATTGCATGCTGTTTAAGACACGTGTCTCACCATGTTAGGCTACCTCGTGTTACCTCTCACCAATGCAAGATAGAAGGCACCCAGTAGATGCCAAACTAAAGGGAGGGCAGTGGGCAACAAATGCACCTTCTGGTGACCCTGCAGCCAGCTAGCTCATACAACACGGTGTAAGCAATGGTCATCTTTAGCCGCAACGTTGCAAGAGGTGTGACTTAGATCGGACCAGTCTGTGATGCCCTTTGCAGTTGAATAGCCCCTCACTTAACAGGTTTATGCTTAAAGAGTGGGTGGGAAATGGGGTGCTGCCTGTCTCAAAAGGACTGTGCAACTCCGCAGAGGGGTGCAGAGAAACCTCAGGGCAGAAGCGAACATTTTGAATTTGTCTGCAAATCGTTTGAGATGTTGCATTCTTGCATTTATCCTGACAAGACGAAAA
Organism: Hemiscyllium ocellatum; assembly: GCF_020745735.1. Taxonomy (NCBI): domain Eukaryota; kingdom Metazoa; phylum Chordata; class Chondrichthyes; order Orectolobiformes; family Hemiscylliidae; genus Hemiscyllium; species Hemiscyllium ocellatum. Next base: position 8,740,109 of record NC_083414.1, read on the forward strand.
CCTTGAGCAACCTTCCTCTCAACCCAGCAAGATCGTGTATTGGGGCCTTTCTGATTTCTCAGAAACATAGAATCCAGGAGCAGAAGTAGGCCATTCGGCCCTTCAAGCCTGCATTGCTGGATAAATTGAATTAATTTGACAATACTGTACCTTTGTGTCTCCAAAGGCTGGTGTTTTCTGGGCTGATGGAACAAGATGGGTTCCACTGGAGACTGTAATCCTGCTTCCCTCCTGATTCTGCTTGTCTTTGAGATCAGCCACAATCTCGTTGGTGTTGCATTGAGCAATGAAACACCAAGGGGAAAGGCAGGAATTTTGTTTTGTGAAGGATGAAAGCAGTTTGACACAAAGTGTTCTTTATTTTCAAAATAGCTGGTACGAGCCAACACTGCCCCCTAGTGCCTTCAAGAGTCTGGCTTCATGAGAAGGTTTCTCCCCCATCATCGGGCATCTGTGAGTTTCAGAAATAAAGGGAAAGGTTACGCGCAATTGCCTGAGAAATGCCTTAATATTGACTCCCAACACCCCACCAGGACCCATAACTGATTCTGGGATCATTTCATCAAACTGTAAAAGGTTCAGTACAGATTCTGAACTCCATTAGGAACCAGCATTTGGCCTTTACTGACTAATTTTTCTCTCCTGAAGCTACAGAATTTTTAAAAATTCATTTTTGGGATTAGACAAAGCCAGTATTTACATCTGGCCCTACTTTCCCAGAGAGGACAGTGATGAAGCACTTTTAGTATCTCTGTCAGCTATCTGCTTGTGGGAGAATCTAGGACCAGAGAGACCTGGGAGGTTCCAAATAAAGCAGACGTGACGCAGATCTGTTTTGTCCTCTTAAAGGGCAATGAATCTGTGACAGCCTTTGCTGTCGGGGGCTCTTGAGGTTGGCTCATTAAGTATATTCAGGGCTGAGATAGACAGACGGTAGGGGGAATCGAGGGTTATGGGGGATAGGCAGATAACTTACATGTATGGAGTCAGATATTACGAGGGGGCATAGCTTTAATTTAAGGGGTGGTAGGTATAGGACAGATGTTAGGGGTAGATTCTTTACTCAGCGAGTCATGAGTTCATGGAATGCCCTGCCAGTAACCGTGGTGGACTCTCCCTCTTTATGGGCATTTAAACGGGCATTGGATAGGCATATGGAGGATAGTGGGCTAGTGTAGGTTAGGTGGGCTTGGATCGGCGCAACATCGAGGGCCAAAGGCCTGTATTGCGCTGTATTTTTCTATGTTCTATGTTCCAAATGGAGGTGAGGATTATCAGATCAGCCGTGATTCCATTGAATGGCAGAACAGACTTGATGGGCTCAAAGAATGTGGTGCTGGAAAAGTGCAGCACATCAGGCAGCATCCGAGGAAGCAGGGGAATCGACATTTCGGACATTAGGAATGCGATGGGCTGAATAGGGGGTCTACTTCTGCTCCCACTCTTATGAATTCCATGTTAGAATCCCGACAATGTGGAAACATTGTGGCATTCACCTCATGGGGTCTGCAACAATCCAGACCCACCCTACCCCCATTTTTCCCATGGCACATCCCAGGACACGATGGGACAACTTCCCATGGCCAATCCATCCTAACCTGCAATTCCTTGGAGGAAATCGGAACACCCTGCAGAAAGCCACGCAGACAGGGGGAGAATGTGCAAAGTCCACACAGCGTGAGGCTGGAATTAAACCCAGGTTCCTGCTGCTGTAAGGCAGCATTGCTAACCACTAAGCCATCATGCCAACCCTTTATCCACTGTGTGAGATGATGGTTCCCACTTTGGTGTGTGCACAAGCAGGATCCTGACTTTCCCGTAGCTGGTCATTTTAACCCAGTGTCCTACTCACATGGTCATGTCTGTCCTCGGCATGCTGCAGTGTCCCCGTGAATCATAGTGCAAACTAGAGGAACAACATCACATCTTTACAACTTTCTGGACTCAATATTGAGTTCAACACCTTCAGATTGTGAACCCACTCCCATTCCTTCCCTTTCGTTTCACATGTTCCCCTCTCTCCCCTCCTCCCATCCCACTTACTATCCTTTCCAGTCTGACAGTTAGACACACCATTGTTCTGCTGTTCTCACATTCCAATCATTTAACCTGAATGATTGACATCTTTATTCCCAAATCCTCTGCCTCTTCTGCATCTGTTCCCAGGATGACCAATTCCATCTCAGAAAATCCCAGATGGCCTCCCTCTTCCATGATCGCAACTTTCCTTCCCACGTGGTTGACGACGCCATTCCTGATGAAGGGCTTATGCCCGAAACATCAATTCTCCTGCACCTCGGATGCTGCCTGACCTGCTGTGCTTTCCCAGCACCACACTCTCGACCGTCACATCTCTTGTCTATCAGCACCCCCAAGGCCCCCATACTATAGCAGGAATGCTGCCCCCCCACCCCCCATTTCACTTTAGCTCTGATGAAGAGTCATCCAGATGAGAAACATTAGCTTGCTCTCTTTCTGTAGATGCTGTCTGACCACAACATTGATTGTCTTCAGCTCCCACTTTGGTGTTGACTTTTTGTTCCCTAAAGCCTGAGGGACCTCTCCAGGAACACACGACCTTTGGCTAAATGTACAGAGACTCTGGGCCCCCAAGTGTTGTCCTCCTGACCCTCCCTGGTGAGGCCCAAAGGAATGCAGGCTACGTTTAGCATGGACTGGGTTGAAGAATGTGCTGAAATGGCGTGAAGTAATGTATCATTGTATAATCTGAGTCCCACTCCAATTATTTAGAAAGTGCTCATCCCATTAGCTTTCAATTCTCCCCAAAGCAGTGAGACTACCAGCCTGGAACTGAGATTCACAGGGTCTCATGGTGGGCTCCATCTCATGAATCTACACATTGCCTGTTATAGGCGGATGAGCCATCTTTGAGTTCCCTCTCAACTGTACACCTGGGGTGATGAAGAAGGCAGTTTCTACATGTCACCACGAAGGGGTACAGCTGAGGACTGGCCAGTGGAGAGGTTGTGGCCATCAATGAGACACTGACGCATTCGACTCTCATTCTCAAACTGCCCTCTCGCCAACAATGTGGATTGGAAACGAAAACCAAACCAGTACGCAGGAAGTGAGTAGCACTCTGATTGCCTGCCCTCATACATAGACCTGTTAGATATACCTGACCGAGGGACCAGTGCTCAGCAAGCTGGTACTTCCAGATAATTCTGTTGGACTATAACCTGGTGTTGTGTGATTTTTAACTTTGTCCACCCCAGCCCAACACCAGCACCTCCTCATCAGAGCTACTCCAGGCAGAGTTGAATGGTCGCAGTTAAGAGTCAATAACCCTCAAGAGGGTTGGAATATAAAAGCAGAGATGTGCTACTGAGACTTTATAAAGCTCTGGTTAGGCCCCATTTGGAGTACTGTGTCCAGTTTTGGTCCCCACACCTCAGGAAGGACATACTGGCACTGGAACGTGTCCAGCGGAGATTCACACGGATGATCCCTGGAATGGTAGGTCTAACATATGAGGAACGGCTGAGGATCCTCGGATTGTATTCATTGGAGTTTAGAAGATTAAGGGGAGACTTAATAGAGACGTACAAGATAATACATGGCTTGGAAAGGGTGGACGCTAGGAAATTGTTTCCATTAGGCGAGGAGACTAGGACCCGTGGACACAGCCTTAGAATTAGAGGGGGTCAATTCAGAACAGAAATGCTGAGACATTTCTTCAGCCAGAGGGTGGTGGGCCTGTGGAATTCATTGCCACAGAGTGCAGTGGAGGCCGGGACGCTAAATGTCTTCAAGGCAGAGATTGATAGATTCTTGTTGTCACGAGGAATTAAGGGCTATGGGGAGAATGCTGGTAAGTGGAGTTGAAATGCCCATCAGCCATGATTGAATGGCAGAGTGGACTCGATGGGCCGAATGGCCTTACTTCCACTCCTATGTCTTATGGTCTTATGTTGATGTGGAACTGATGTTGCAAGGTAGAATGGACTTGATGGGCTGATTGGCCTACTTGTGCTCCTATGCTTCATAATACAGGACGGAACTGGTTAAGGACAGCAAGTTTCCTTCCTCAAAAGGCATCAACAGACTTTATTTTATTCACTCATGGGATATGGGCATCGCTGGCTGGGCCAACATTTATTGCCCCATCCCTAGTTATCCTCTCAGAAGGAGGAGGTGAGCTGCCTTCTTGAACCACTGTACACCTGTTGTAGGTCGACCCACAATGCCATTCAAGAGGGAATTCCAGAATTTTGATCCAGTGACACTGATGGAATGTCGATATTTTTCCACATCAGGATGGTGAATGGCTTGAAGGGGAGCTTGCAGGGGGTGGTGTTTCCATGTATCTACTGCCCTTGTCCGTCTACATTTGGATTTGGAAGGTGCTGTCTCAGGATCCTTGGTGGGCTCCTGTGGTGTATCTTGTAGATACTGCACATTGCTGCTACTGAGCATCAGTGGGTGGAGGACGTGAACACAGAATCAATCAGGAGAGCTGCTCTGCCCTGGAAGGCGCCGATGTGGTCAAAGTTGTCAGAGCTGTTTGTTTCCTGTAGTGATGAGTATTCCATCACACACCTGACATAAGACCACAAGAAACAGGATCAGGAGTAGGCCACTCTGCCCCTCAAACCTGCCTCACCATTCATTAGGAAGACAGCTGATCTGACATTCCTCACATCCACTATCCCGCATTTTCCCCATAATCCTTGATACCCCGACTGATCAAGAATCTATCTCAGCCTTAAATATACACAAAGACTCTGCCCTTACTCTGCCTATGTGTCTGGTACGTGGTGGATAGACATTTGGGAATCTAAAGTTAAGTTTCTCACCACAGAGTTCCCAGTTTCCGATCTGCACTTGTAGCCACAGAACTTATTGGCTGGTCCATGTCATTTTCAGTGCAATGGTAACTCTCAGGATGTTTACAATGGAGCACTCATTTTTACCAATGACAAAGCCATTTACACTCAGAGGAAGATGGGAAGGCGCTCTCTCTCTCTCTGGAGGTGGACATTGAACTTGTTCCATGAATATTATTTGTTCTTCACCAGCCTGAGTCAGAATGGTGTCATGGTCTTTCAGGAAACAGGCCTGGATTTTTCCAAGACAGAAGTAGAAATTACTGGAAAAGCTCAGCAGGTCTGGCAGCACCTGTGGAGAGAAATCAGAGTTAACGTTTCGGGTCGAGTGACCCTTCCTCAGAGGAAGGGTTCTGAGGAAGGATCAATCAACCCAAAATGTTAGTTTTGATTTCTCTCCTCAGATGCTGCCAGACCCTGCTGAGCTTTTCCAGCACTTTCTACTTCTGTCCTGGAAAAATCCAGGCCTATTTTCTGAAAGGCCTTGACACCGTTCTGCAGTTTCTTAGAGTCATAGAGTCATACAGCACAGAAACAGACCTTCAATCAAACACATCCATGCTGATCAAATATCCTAAATTAATCCAGTCCCATTCGCCAGCACCCAGCCCATATCCCTCCAAACCCTTCCTATTCATATACCCATCCAGATGCCTTTTAAATGTTGCAATTGTACCAGCCTCCACCACTTCCTCTGGCAGCTCATTCCATACATGCACCACCCTCTGTGTGAAAAGGTTGCCCTCAGGTCCCTTTTAAATCTTTTCCCTCCCACCCTAAACCTATGGCCTTTAGTTCTGGACTCCTCCACCCCAGGGAAAAGACTTTGTCTATTTAGAGAAAGTGAGGACTGCAGATACTGGAGATTAGAATCCAGAGTCAAGAGATTGGAGCCAATCCTGATGAAGGGCTTTTGCCTGAAATGCCAACTTTCCTGGTCCTCGGCTGCTGCGTGAACGGTTGTGCTTTTCCAGCAACACACTCTCAACCTTGTCTATTTGCCCTATCCATGTCCCTCATAATTTTATAAACCCATATAAGGTCACCCCTCAACCTCTGACACTCCAGGGAAGACAGCCCCAGCCTATTCCGCCTCTCCCTATAGCTCATACCTTCCAATCCTGGCAACATCCTTGTAAATCCTTTCGGAATCCTTTTGCAACATTCCTCCTGTACCATTTTTCCAGGTTCAGTTTGAGAATGGTGCTGCACATTCGGGAATCATCGGCAAACACTCCAGTTCTAACGTGACGAAGGAGGGAAGATCATTGATGCAGCAGATGTTTGGGTCTAGGACAATACCCTGAGCAACTCCTGCACGTTCCCCCCGAAGCTGAGATGATTGAACTGCAATGATCACAAGCGTCTTCCTTTGTTCTCGGTACAACACTAACCGGCACAGAGCTTCCTGTCTGATTCTCATTTATTTTTGTTTTGATGTCACACTCAGAATGGTTAGGTTCTCTTATGAGGACATGCTACTTTTAAAAAATCTATAACTTAGTAGAGTTAGAGATGACTAGATTTTCTTTTAGATTGGATTCCCTACAGTATGGAAACAGGCCCTTCGGCCCAACAAGTCCACAACAACCCTCCAAAGAGTAACCCACCCAGGCCCATTCCCCCTACCCTATATTTACCTCTGACTAAAATGGCCATCGGAAATTCCCATAGTGTCCAGGGATGTAGAGGCTGGGCAGGTTAGCCATGGGAAATGCAGGGTTGGGGTTGAGTGTCTGGATGTGATGCCCTTTGGGAGGAGTGGTCAATGGGCCAAATGGCCTGATTCTATTAGTCATTTAATGTTCTAGGGGGCCTCAACTCAATTTCTGCTGGGGGTGGCATGGCGGCTCAGTAGTTAGCACTGCTGCCTCACAGCGCCAGGAACCCAGGTTTGATTCCTGCCTCAGGTGACTACCCGTGTAGAACTTGCATATTCACCCTGCGTCTGCGTGTGTTTCCTCCAGGTGCTCCGGTTTCAAAGATGCTGCTACAATCCAAAGATGCCCAGGTTGGGTGGATTGGCGTTGCTAAATTGCCCATGGTGTTCGGTGGATTAGTCAGACGGAAATGGGTCTTGATGGGTTACTCTTCGGAGGGTAGGTGTAGACTTGTTGGGCTGAATGGCCTGTTTCCACACTAGATTGGAACACATAAAATTCCAAGGGTCTTCTTTTAATTCATTCACAGCATGTTGGCATCTTTGGCCAGCCCAGCATTTATTGCCCATCCCTAATTGCCCCAGAGGGCAGTGAAGAGTCAACCACATTGCTGTGGGTCTGGAGTCACATGTAGGCCAGACCAGGTAAGGATGGCAGTTTCCTTCCCTGAACGACATTCGTGAACCAGATGGGTTTTTCCTCAGGAATTGACATTGGTTTCATGATCATCATTCAGCTCTTAATTCCAGATTTTTAAAAAGATTAACTTCAGAGCTTGAACAGAGGCCCCCTAGAACATTACATGATTGATAGCATCAAGCCACTTGGCCCATTGACCCCTGAAAGAGCATCACACTCAGACTCAAACCCAACCCTGAATTTCTCCATGGCTAACTCACCTGCCTTACACATCCCTAGACACTATGGTAAATTTCCCATGGCCAATCCACCCTAACCTGTCCATCTTTGGACTGTGAGAGGAAACCAGAGCACCTGGAGGAAACCCACACAGATACAGGGAGAATGTGCAAGCTTCACAGAGACGGACACCCAAGGGTGGAATCGAACCCAAGTTCCTGGTGCTGTGCTAACCAGTGAGCCACCATGCTCTGCTTGAGTCTATGTATTAGCAGTGTAATGGTAGTACCACTAGGTCATCACCTCCATAAGTGAGGATACAGAAAGGAAGTTTTCCTGCCTATTCAAATATCTAAAACTAGGAGTCACTGTTCAAAAATAAGGGGTATCCATTGAAGATCAAGCTGAGGAAGGTACTGGTCTCTTCGGGGGTTGTGAGTCTCTGGAACATTTTTTCCTGAAACGGTGGCGGAAGCAGAGTCTTTAAACATTCTTAAAACAGAGATGGCTAGATTCTTGATAAATGAGGGACTGAAAGGTCACCAGGAATGTGGAGTTGAGGTTACAATGGGGTCAACCATGATCAAAATGAAAGCCGGAGCAGGTTTGAGGGGCTGAATGGTCTACTCCTATTCCGAACATATAGGTTCGTAAATACAGAACAAGTTGGAGAAACTCAGCTGATCCGTGGAGAGAGAAATCAAGTTAATATTTTGAATGTCAGATGATTAAGAAGAGCCATATTGGACTTGAAAATCAGTTTCTCTCTCCACAGATGCTGACAGACCTGCTGAGTTTATCCAGCACTCTCAGTGTGTGTTTTGGATTCCCAGCATGCACAGTGATTTATAATGTTCAAATGGGTGTTGGTACATAGAGCATCGATATGTCCTTCTCTGTCTCAATTGAAATGCTGTAGACAGAGTAAGGTGGAATGCAGTGGGAAATGTCCCTGCCTCTGAGTCAGAAGCTTTGGGTTCAGGTCCCATTCTTGATGTTGAGGGGAGGCCTATTTGTAAGGCAGCCGAATCATGTCAGTGACAGGACAGATTGGAGGAAGAAATTCCTGGTTAATCCTGTGACAGAAAGGACATTGTAGCCGAGAGTGTAGTGCTGAAACAGCACAGCAGGTCAGGCAGCATCCGAAGAGAATCGACATTTCGGGCATAAGCCCTTCATCAGGAATAATGCCTGAAACATCAAATCTCCTGCTCCTCGAAAGTTGCCTGACCTGTTGCGCTTTTCCAGTATCACACTCTCGACTCTGATCTCCAGCATCTGAGGTGCTCACTTTCTCCACAGAAAGGACATTATAGCCTCAGTCATCAATGTTCAGGCCAAAGTCTGTTGACACTTATCCTGGATTCCCTGTAACACATCACCGCAAGCTGACAAGGCAACTTGAACCACCCATTGAAAACTGGCTGTGACTAACTGCAAGCCCAAGAATTAGGATATCCTAAATATCTCAAAACCGTCCCCATTATCAGCAATTCATTCTCCCAGGCTGAACTTTGCCACTCCTTTGCCTGTCTAACTGTTGTTCTCTCTAGGAGAAAGGGAAGACTGCAGATGCTGGAGGTCAGAGTTGAGAATGTGGTGCTGGAAAAGCACAGCAGGTCAGGCAGCATCCGAGCAGCAGGAGAATCGATGTTTCGGGCAAAAGCCCTTCATCAGGTGGTTCACTCTATTCAGGCTCCCTTTCCACCTCAGGTTTGCTGTCCCCACACCCTCTCCCAACTCCCCACCCTCTCAGAACCCCTTCTCAAGTAGAAATACTGACTTTTTCCGAGGTACACTTAGTTCCGAGGAAGGGTCACTGGACCTGAAACATTAACTCGGGCTCTCTCTCCACAGGCACTGCCAGGATGGCTGAGTTTTTAAAGCAAGTTTTGATTTTGTTTCTGATTTCCAGCATCCACAGTTCTTCTGTTTGGATAGAATATCCACTTTTGTGATCAAACTGGAAGAGATTTGATGAGTAAATGGTTGGAAATTTACTGCATTACTGCGACTATTTACAGGTTGCAGGAATGTGAGATATTTATTGCAGAGATCTTGGTGAGGCCACTTTTGGAATACCGCATTCGATTCTGGTCTTCCTGCTATCAGAAGGATGTTGTGAAACTTGAAAGGGTTCAGAAAAGATTTACAAGGATCTTGCCAGGGTTGGAGGATTTGACCTGTAGAGAGGGGCTGAACAGGCTGGGGCTGTTTTCCTTGGAGCTTCGGAAGCTGAGAGGTGACCTTATAGAGGTTTATAAAATCATAAGGGGCGTGGATATATGCAGGGTCTTTTCCCCAGATTAGGGAAGTCTAGAGGGCATAGGTTGAAGGTGAGAGGTGAAAGGTTTAAGAGGACCTGAGGAGCAATGTTTTCACACAGAGGGTGGTGCATGTATGGAATGAGCTGCCAGAGGAAGTGGTGGAGGCTGGTACAATAACAGCATTTAAAAGGCATCTGGATGGGTATATGAATAGGAAGGGTTTGGAGGGATATGGGCCAAATGCTGGCAAATGGGACTGGATTAATTGAGGAAATGGTAAGGACTGCAGATGCTGGACATGGTAAGAATACAGAAGGACCGTGTGGGTGACAGACCTGGGGAGTCTCTTCAAGCCATGGAGTCACAGAGGTGCACTGAATGGAGGCAGACTCTTCAGACTAACCTGTCCGTATCCACCAGATATCCGAAGTTAATCTCAGTCGATAAAAAGTGGAGCTTGAAGGGGACAGAAGGTCATGCACCACTGGAGGAGCAGGAAAGGTGATATTCCGGGCCGAAACCCTTTGTCAGAAACGTCGACTCTCCTGCACCTCTGATGCTGCTTGACCTGCTGTGCCTTTCCAGCTCCACTTTTCTATCGACCGAGATTCATTTAGAATATCTGGTCGGTATGAATGAGTTAGACTGAAGAGCCTGTTTCCGTTCTCTTCATCTCTATGGTTCTATGCCTCAAAAAGACTTCCCCAGGTCTGTCACCCACATCCTCATTCTAAGCTCTCACCACATCCCCTGCCATTACCACAGTAGACAGTGCTCAATCAATTCTTAACCTTCTCAGACAACACAAAGCAAGAGGCAGGGCGCGTCTCCAAACTAACAGAGAATGTGATAAGAAACCCTTGACTTATCCCTCTCAGGTAGACCACCAGTCCGTTACACAGATACATTGGCAACCACAACTTCCAAAGTAGGAGCTTAGAATCCCTACAGTGTGGGAGCAGGCCATTCAACCCATTGAATGCACACTGACCCTCTGAAGATCATCCCACCCAATTCCAATAACCCTGCATTTCTCATGGATAACCCACTCAGCCTGCACATCACTTCCTGAAGAAGGGCTCATGCCCAAAACGTCGATTCTCCTGCTCCTTGGATGCTGCCTGACCTGCTGCGCTTTTCCAGCAACACATTTTCAGCTCTGATCTCCAGCATCTGCAGTCCTCACTTTCTCCATCACTGTATGGGGCAATTTATCATGGCCAGTCCACCTAACCTGAACATCTTTGGCCTGTGGGAGGAAGCCCACACGGACAGAGGGAAAACATGCAAACTCCATATATATAGTCACCCGAGGCTGGAATCGAACCCGGGTCCCTGGCACTATGAGGCAGGAATGCTACCTACTGAACTCCCATGCTGTCCCTGTAACTGTAGCTGTCATTTTCTAAAGTAATAGTGCTGTAAGGTTTAGCATTTGTGTGACACTATGAAATGTACATGGGTGAGAACATGTTTATTAATATATTTTTCAAATTGTATTGAGCTATTTCACAAGCAGGGAGTTTGCTTTTGATAATCTGTCCTGTGCTTCTTAATTGTTCTGTCCTTTTCATATATTGCCTGAACTAAGGATCTTTCACACTGTTTGGAAGCCATTGATTTCCACACCATCTGCTATCTGTACATTTTTTAATTTGCTCTGATACACAGTTTCAATGGCTTCTGGCAATTTTGCTTGGCCACATCTATCAGCTCCCAATCTCTCTGAACCTCTCCAGTCCCTGAGCTGTGTCACGGATCAAAGCCAATCTTTTCTTTTGAATATGCAGCCTTTTACCTAACTATCAGCGCTTCTTCGACTCTGAATCAGTCTGATAACTTCAATGTGCTGCTCTTTTTGCAGATTTCCTTTGCATATCTGTTGTGTAGCTAATAGTTGCTGACATTGATGGTTGTTTGCTGAGCTTTAATTTTGCCTGTACATTCAATCTCCTCCTCAGCTTCAGTCAGTCTTACCTCTAGGATTTCGGAGTCTGTCTTGCATACCGTAATTTGCTTTGTTTCAAACTAGAATTGCTTGAAGTGTTGACTTTATCCCTTTGAAGAATGGCTGCTTACTAACCCACAAGTTTAAGACAATCCCAGAGAATATCTTTTCAAGGGATTTTGCAAATTATATAGAACCTGGTGCACAGTATTGGGGCAATTCAGCCTGGATGGGGGCAGGGGTGGGAGGGGGAATTGGTTAGCTCAGTTGGTTGGAAGGCCGGTTTGTGATGCAGAGTGATGTCCACAGTGTGGTTTTACTGATACAGCTGAGGCCACACTGACCTTTCTCAACCTTTCCCCTCGCGTTGTGACCCTCAGGTTAAACCAACACCTAGTCGTCTCTCTCTCTCTAACAAGTGAGAACATTCCAAAGGTCTGGTGACTTAGTGACTTCACCTTTTACTTATTTGACCCAACTAACCCCTGCCGATGTTCATGCTTCATATAACTCTCATCGAGTCCTTCTCCCTCCTCTTAGCCTTTCAACATATCTACCTATTCCCTATTTTCTTATGTTCTCAATTCCTTTAGAAAGCCTCTAATTATGTGTGTTGCTTCTTTTAATCCTAACCATCAGGATATTCTCCTTTCTGTTTGAACTAGAAGAGCTTTGCTTAGTGAAGAATTGGAAATCTACTGCATTACTCCAAGTTTTTTACAAGTTATATGACTGAAAAACCAAAAAACCTGCAGATGCTGGAAACCAGAAATCAGAAGTCGTTAGAAAAACCCCATTGCCCTGGCAGCAACAGATTGTTCTTGAAATAACTGCTCAGAGGCCGGGACATGCGTAAAAACATTGCCCCTCAGGTTCCCTATTATTCTTTTCCCTCTAACCTTAAGCTGATGCCCTCTAGTCCTTGATTCCCCAACTCTGGGAAAAAGACTGAGTGCGTTCACCCTATCCATGCCTCCCATGATCTAATACACTTCCTTAAGATCCCCCTTCACTCTCCTGAAGAAAATGTCCTAGCTTGTCCAACCTCTACCTGTAACTCAGACTGTTGAGTTCTGGCAACATCCTTGTCAACTCCTTCTATACTCTTTCCAGTTTAATAACATAATTCCTAACGCAAGGTGAATAAAACTATCCTAAAAAAATCCTAAATGAGTCTAGTCCGATTGGCCAGCATTTGGCCCATATCCCTCTAAATCTTCCTATTCATATCCAGGTGCATTTTAATTGTTCCAATCTCCACCACATCCTCTGGCAGCTCATTGCATACATGCACCACCCTCTGCGTGAAAAAGTTGCCCCTTAGGATCCTTTAAAATCTTTCCCCTCTCACCCTAAACCTACACCCTCTAGTTCCACACCCACACTCAAGGGAAAAGACTTTGTCTATTCACCCTATCCATGTCCCACATCTCTCAACTGTGGAAGGAAGCTCGCTCAGACACAGGGAGAACACCACCAAAAATAAAAGCCCAGGGCTGGCATTGAACCCAGGCCCCTAGTGTAGTAAAAAGGAGAAAGTGAGGGCTGCAGATGCTGGAGATCAGAGCTGAAAATGTGTTGCTGGAAAAGCGCAGCAGGTCAGGCAGCATCCAAGGGCATTTTGGGCATGAGCCCTTTCCTGAAGAAGGGCTCATGCCCGAAATGTCGATTCTACTGCTCCTCGGATGCTGCCTGACCTGCTGCGCTTTTCCAGCAACACGGTTTCAGCCCTACTGTAGTAAAGCCTTAGTACTAACCATTGAGCCACCAATGGTTGACCTGCTATGAGAGCTGAAATTTCTAAGTCCCTCTTGTACATTCCTTACACATCTTTGCATTTTCTCCAGTTTTTCCATACTGTTTCTCATTGCACAGTGACTGGAGAGGGACGGCAGTTCAGCAACATGGTTTGAGCTCGACCCACTGAAATAAATCCCTGTGCATTCTTAATCATTTTTCAACAGTGAGATGAGATTCTCCCGTGATCTGGGATCACAGCTCAGATATCCCCTGCAAGGAACTGAGCGAGTTTCCTCACTAGGGGCCGCATTTTAATTTCCAATGTGTTTAGGTGTGGATGGCGGGGAGTGGTTTAACATTGGCACAGATGGTAATCGCTTGTAGCCCGCCAACTTCCGAATCTCAATGCCATGTGTGAGACTGCCTGCAGGCAGACCCCTCAGGAGAAGCAGGTTGGCACTTAGCAGAATGCTAATCATTCCATTAAAGCGACACCAACAAGGGATTTCAGCTTTAACCTTTGGTTCGTACATTTCCTAGGCCTCCTGGAATCTATCAGCAAAGGCAAGGTGTAAACATACATTTAGAGTCAAGGGGAAGGTGGGGTGGGGGGGTGTGTTAGGGTCTACAACCTGAGGCCAGGGGCACCATGTGGCTTCTCGTGTTTGGGTGAAGGGGTCGGGAGCCCCTGGTGTTCTATTCGGAGGGTGCTGGCTGCAGTGTTTGAGTATGAGGCACACAAGAACTGCTGTGCCCGGGTAAAGGGTCACGATGCACCATGTTCGGTTTAAGGATCAGGGTGTACCTTGCTCAGGTCAAAGGGCATGGGTGCACTGTCCTCATATCAAAGGGCAGGGGCACACTGTGCTCAGGTCAAGGGGCATGAGTGCACTGTGCTCAGGTCAAAGGGCAGGGGTACACTCTGCGCAGGTGGAAGGGCAGGGGTTGTTGTGCTTGGGTCAAAGAGCAGGGACCATGTACCTGGGTCATGGGGCAGGGATCCTGTGGGGGGGGTCACCAGGGGTCATGTAATCTCTCTCCCCAAACACAGCGACAATTGGAGTGAACAAAGAGCAAAGAACAAAAAAAAAAAATCCCAGCACAAAAATAGGCACTTCGGCCCTCCAAATCTGCACCAATCTAGATCCTCTCTTGAACCTGTTGCCTATTTTCTAAGGATCTGTTTCCCTCTGCTCCTGCCCATTCAAGTAGCTGTCTAGATACATCTTCAATGATGCAACTGTGCCCACCTCAACTATCTCCACTGGCAACGCATTCCAGGCACCCACCAGCCTCTGTGTAAAAATGTTTCCACACATATCTCCCCTAAATGTTTCCCCTCTCATTTTGAACTCATGTCCCTTAGTAATTGAGTCCCCCACTCTGGGAAAAAAAACATCTTGCTATCCACACTCTCTATACCTCTCGTGATTTTGTAGACCTCAATCAGGTCCCCCCTTAACCTCCGTCTTTCTAATGAGTGGTGGGACATTGGGGTCAATGTTAAGGGTGTTAGGGAATGGAACATTGAGGTGGTGGGTGAATGTCAAAGTTGAAACATGCACAATTCTTAGGGGGTTTTACAGGGTTGTTTCCCATTGTCAGAGGAACTTAGACACTGTGAACACTTCCTTGAAATAGAGTGACATTGACATCAATAAGGACGGAGCTTGCGATCAACCGTTCCCATGACAACAAATTGTCCTTCAAACTGCGTCACATTCTGAATGGCAGATCCTGCTATAATTGCAGGACGTCCTGAACATACACCCGATGAGTTTTTTAAAAAAGATTAGATTCCCTACAGTGTGGAAATAGGCCCTTTGGCCCAACCTGTCCACACCGACCCTACAAAGAGTAACCCACCCAGACCCATTTCCCTCCGACTAATGCACATAGCATGATGGGCAATTTAGCATAGCCAATTCACCTGACCTGCACATCCTTGGACTGTGGGAAGAAACCTGAGCACCTGGAGGGAACCCACGCGGACACGGGGACAGTGTGCAAGCTCCACATAGACAGTCATCCGAGGCTGGAATCAAACCTAGGACACCTGGTGCTGTGAGGCAGCAGTGCTAACCACTGAGCCACTGTGCCACCCCAGTTTCAGATGGTGAATTGGCTGGTTTAGTCATGCGAAGGTCTGCCACAGATATTCTCGTCTCTGAATGGACATCATCCTGCATTGGCAGGGCAGCTGGGAATGGTGGTCATAGTGCAATGGCAATGTCAGCGTATCTTGGCTTAATATGCTAGGGATGTGGGCTTTAATCCTACTGTAGCAGATGGTAAAGTTTCAATTCAATCAAAAGCTCGCCCGATGGTGTTCATGTAACCGTTACTGGCTTTTATAAGGACTTATCTGGTTGGCTGATGCCCTTTTGAGAAGGGAATCTGCCATTTTTGCTGGCCAGTCATGTTGCAGCTGCATAAAACTTTAGCTCAGCCATATCTGGAGCATTATGTGCAGTTCTGTACATCGCACTATAGGAAGGACGTGGAGGCTTTGGAAAGGGTGCAGAAGAGGTTGGCCAGGATGTTGCCTGGATTGGAGTGTGTCAGCTATAAGGAGTGGTTGGACAAACTTAGATTGCATTCGCTAGAGCATTAAAGACTGAGAGGTGACCTGACCGAAGTATATAAAATACTATATACTAAAGAGGCATAGATAAAGTCTATAGCCAGAGACTATTTCCCAGGGCAGAAATTACTAAGACAAGGGATCACAGTTTTCAGCTGGTTGGAGGAAAGGAGATAGGGGATGTTAGAATCGGGTTCTTTACACAGAGAGTTGTGAGAGCATGGAATGCGTTGCCAGCAGCAGTTGTGGAAGCAAGGTCACTGGGGACATTTAAGAGACTGCTGGACATGCATATGGTCACAGACATTTGAGGGTGCACACATGAGGATCAGTGGTCAGCACAACATCGTGGGCTGAAGGGCCTGTTCTGTGCTGTACCGTTCTATGTTCTATGTTCTAAAATTATGAGAGGCATAGATGGGGTGGATAGTCAGAATCTTTATTCCAGGGGGAAGTGTCAAATACTAGGTTTAAAGTGAGGAGGGATAGTTTATAGAAGAAGTTTTTTTTAACGTAGAGTCTGATAGCTACATGGGGCGTGCTGTTAAGGGGGTGATAGAAGCAGATAGAATAGCAACCTTTAAGAGACATTTAGACTGACGCATGAACATGCAGAGATTATGGGGATATGGACCATGTGCAGGCAGGTAGGATTAGTTTAGAATAGCATCAGAGTTGGCACAGATATTGAAGGGTCCGTTACTGTGCTTTGCTGTTCTATGTTCTTAAATGCCCTCTGGGCAATTAGGGGTGGGCACCCATGCCCCATAATCAAAGAAAAATTATTACAATCTATTCAGATGGCTGATTCGTTATGCAGTTATTTGGTCATGGTTTTGTTTTAGAATATGTTTTCAGGGTGTGGTTGATAAGAAGTGTTGTGATGTGGTGAGTAGTGTCACTGCCCCTGAGTCGTGTGACACTACTGACTGTGAGGTGGATGAACACTGTGGCAGTGGGTAGATTCCCAGTCATTGAGGGCTCTTTGCTGCTGGAACTGGCTGGATCTTCTATCAAGAACCATGAGTCTGCTGATGTTTAACAGCATTCCCACATTAAAAGATGCCCCACACAAAGCATCTCTCCACACTCTGCATTTAAAAACTTCTTCTATAAACTATCCCTCCTCACCTTAAACCTAGTATTTGACACTTCCACCTCTGGAATAAAGACTCTCACTATCCACCCTATCTACGCCTGTCATAATTTTACATTCTTCCATCAGGTCACCCCTCAGGCTTTAATGCTCAAGCGAATGCAATTCAACTGCACACAGATGTAAATACATGAACAATCAGATTCATTAACAAGTGATTGTTACTGACAGAATACATCAAGAGTAATGAACATGTTTAAAGATGAACAAACACTGGCGCCAATGCAATGAAGTTGGATTGAAACTGAAAGCAGGTGGAACCTCCTCATCCTTTCTGCAGTTTGCAAGGTGTTAGAGAGATCTTGATGCAGAAACCATTGCACTGAGTCAGCTGAAATTACCAACTCCTCAGAAGGTAACCTGTCAGAGAACTAGACTGATTCCAAACCTGGGTCTGAACTTTACACAATGTCACCACCCAAAAGTTTGCACCCCTCCAAATAGTCTGAGAAATGACATTTGAGGGTCATTAAGCAAATTTCACAACATTAGAATGAGTGAAGGCCATTAACTTCAGAATCTGTGAAAGCTGTCTCCGAGATACAGGATACCACAGCTGGGGTGAGACTTTTAATGAAAATGTCATCGCCTTTGAAGGAAGGTGTGAGTCTGCCATCCGAGTGGGATTGCGCTGCATGTTGGAGATGTGCTAGCACAGCTTGAGTCCAGCTTTATTTAGCGAAGGGGCTGGATGGTTGAGTAAACCATCATCAAAGTCAGAGGCAGGTGGAGTGAAGGCAATGCCCGTGGTTGATGCAGGTGAAATTTAAAAAAAAATACCCAACACCAGGTTATAGTCCAACTGCTGTGTGAGTTTTTACTTTGTCCGCCCCAGTCCACCACCAGCACCTCTTCAGCAGGTTAAATAAGGCAGGGTGAAGTAGGTACAGTTAATAAAAAGAGTAAAGAGTGAGAAAAGTCTCACTGAGCCTGAGAAAAGGTATTGTCCTGCTTTCAGTTAAAAATTGACGCGTAAGGCTGGGAAAACCACTTTGCCTGAAATGTGCAAAATGGAGAAATCAAATAGCAATGGGGCCATTGTAACAATGACTCCCTCACAGACATTGTATTTCTTCACAAGGTTAGGAAACTGCAGAAGGTTGCAAAGAGAGACTGAGCTCTGGTGTGAATAAGATTTTTACGATAGAAAGAGCTTGCGTTTATCCACAAGATTGTAACAGGGTTAGACACAAAGAAAATGCATTCCTGTTAGCTGATAGTACAAGGAGCAGGGGAATAGATTTTAAGTTTCAGTGAGTGATGTGGGACAGGGAGCCTGGGGGGATGTGAGGAAGAATATTTTCTTTTATACAGAGGTTGGTAATGATGTGGAACCTGATGATGAGGACAGAGGTGGATACGGCAATAATAATCTCAAAATTGGAGAGGCACTTGAGGGAAGTAAACTTGCAGGACTATGGGAAAAGGCTCTGTCTGATCGGCCATGAATTATGAATGTGAAGCTTGGTGCTTTGGGAACGTGGAAGAAATTGAAAAGGAACAGCTTTGAATTGTGAGCTTTGGAAGGATCTGAAAGATAAGCTGAGTTAAGAAAAGAAGTAAGGAAGGAATACTAAATGAGACCATACAAGCATAAGGTATAGGAGCCGACTGAGGCCATTCAGCCCATCAACTCTGCTCCACATTTAATCATGGCTGATATGTTTCTTAACCCCATTCTGCTGCCTTCTCCCTTGATCTCCTTACCAATTAAGATCCTATCTATATCTGTCTTAAATATATCAAAAGCCTTGGCCTCCAAAGCCATCTACAGCAATGAGTTCAACAGCTTAACTACTCTCTAAATTCCCTACATCTCAGTTCTAAACCATTCTGACTACACTCTGAGGCTGTACCCTCAGATCCTGGTCTCTAATGATAGTGGACATATCTCCCTCACGTCTACTCTATCCAGGACTCTCAGTATCCTGTAAGTTTCAAACAGAGTCCCTCTCAACCTTCTAAACTCAATCAAGTACAGAACCAGAGTCCTTGATTGCTCGAGAAAAAGTGAGGTCTGCAGATGCTGGAGATCAGAGCTGAAAATGTGTTGCTGGAAAAGCGCAGCAGGTCAGGCAGCATCCAAGGAGCAGGAGATTCGATGTTTCGGGCATAAGCCATTCCTGAAGAAGGGCTTATGCCCGAAACGTTGAATCTCCTGTTACTTGGATGCTGCCTGACCTGCTGCGCTTTTCCAGCAACACATTTTCAGCTCCTTGACTGCTCCTCATAGAACAAACCCTTCATCCCCATGATTATTCTTATAAACCTCCCCTGGTTCCCCTCCAATGCCAGCACATCCTTCCTTAGATACGGGGCCCAAAACTGCTTGCAATATTCCAAATGCAGTCTGTTCAGAGCTTTATGCAGTACATTCCTCCTCTTCTATTCTAGCCCTCTTGAAATGAATGCTGACATTGCATTTTCCTTCCCAACTGCCAACTGCATGTTAACCTGAAAAGAATCCTGAACTAGGACTCCTGGGTCCTTTTGTGCTTCAGATTTCCAAAGCCTTTCCCCATTTAGAAAATAGTCCATGCTTCTGTTCTTCTTAACAATGTGCATAACCTCATAATTTCTCACATTGTGTTCCATCTGCCACTGCTTTGCCCACTTTCCTAGTCTGTCCACGTCCTTCTGCAGCCTCCACACTTTTCTCAACACTACCTGTCCCTCCACCTACATTTCTGCCATCTGAAAACTAAGCAACAATGCCTTCAGTTTCTTCATCCAGATTGTTAATGCATGACGTGAATAGTTTGGTTCTAACACTGACCCCTGTGGAACACTACTAGCCACCGGCTACCATCCTGAAAAAGACCCCTTTTTCTCCACTCAGTCAGCCAATCCTCCATCCATGACAGCACTTTGACTCTTACCTTATTTAGCAGCCTCCTTGCCAAAGGCCTTCTGGAAATCCAAATAGATCATGTCTGCTAACTCACTTGCTTATGCCCGAAATGTCGAATTTCCTATTCCTTGGATGCTGCCTAACCTGCTGTGCTTTAACTAGCAACACATTTTCAACTGCTAACTCACTTTGTCTAATGTGTTTGTTACCTTCTCAAAGAATCCTAACGGATTTGTCAGGCATAGCCTCCCTTTGACAAAGCTGTGCTGACTCAGCTCTGTTTTACCATGCACTTCTAATTACTCTGTAATATCATCCTTAATAATGGACTCTAAGACCTTAAAATGACCAGGTCACGCTAACCGCCCTATGGTTTCCCGGCTTCTGCCTCCCTCCCTTCTTAAACGTTAGCCATTTTCCAGTTCTCAGGTGCCCTCCCTGACTCCAGTGATTCCTAAATGATCGCCAGCAATGCCTATACAATCTCCTCAGCTATCTCCTTCAGAACTCTGGGATGTAGTTCATTTGGTCTGGGTGATTTATTTACCATCAGACCCCTCAGTTTTCCCAGCAACTTCTCCTCAATGGTAGCCACTACACTCACCTCTGCCCCTCAACTCTCTTGAAGTTTTGGTATCTTGCTGGTGTCTCCCACCATGAGGACTGTTGCGAAGTACCTATTGTCATGACATGGGGTAAACCCCTCTGCTAATTTAAACCAGCAACACAGAAAAGATTCACCCCGAGCTATGATCTGTTCAAATTCGAAAGGTAAAGAACTATCCCAAAAGTCACCAGTTAAAGTAAAAGTGAACAGCTGTTTTTAAGTCTGACAGAGAATAATTAAATAACAACGATTTACAACTCCTTTCTCTAAACCTACCTTTTACCTTCCCCTCTATAATACTGGTCCAATAAAACTCCTTATTATGATTTACAAAAAGAACACAAAAAAAAACAATCAGCTTTATCAGGTGTCCTCTGTAGATTTTCCTCTGTCTTTTTTTCTTCTTCTTAGGGGTTCTGCTTCACAGTTCTTTGATAGATACAGGTCCCTTTAAAACAGTAGAACTTTCTGCAGGCTGTCTCTCACTAATTATTGTTGCACGCTGTTCTTTGCCTGGGGAGCTGTTCAAAGTGTTCTGAAATTCTATACCCCAAAGCATCGCATCATTTCATTGGTTCAGTGTTGTCCAAAATCTTATTTTTTTTAAACTTGGTTGGATTTTGGTAACTTGGGCACAATTTAAACTGATTGACCGAATTTGAATTTGTTTTTGTATTCTGGCAACACATCTCTTAGCCATTTTAACCAAATGTTACACTGTAATTTTGTGCCAGACTCTCTGTTCTTCTCTAAGTCCTTGCTAGCTTTTCAACTCGTTAAAGGTACAGTACCCCTTACATCTTCATAACACATTTCAGTCCCTCCATCATTTTTGTGTTCCCCATTATTACTTTTCCAGCTCATTTTCCAGAGATCCCTTCTTGCCTCTCTCTTACCTTCTGTATGTGTGTGTATGTGTATATATATATATAAATAATATATATATATTATATATATATATATATATATATAAAACAGATCTCTAGCAATCTTCTTTTTTTATGACTAGCCACTTTGCCCTCACATTTCATCTTCACCCCACATTGCTTTTAATCTCTGCTGGTTTTTAAAAGCTTTCCAAACTTCTGGCTTCCCATTAACCTTTACCACATGCTTTTTCATTTGCTTTTATGCTGTCCCTGACATCTCTTGTCAGCCATTGTTGCTACATCCAGCCCTTAGTACATGTCTTCTTCCTTGCGATAGGTTTCTGCCCTGCCTCCCAAGTTACCTTAGAAACTCCTGCCATTGCTGCTCCACCTTCCAATCTGATACATCTCTATTAGATTGACCCTCAGCAATCTGTGGTCCAAAGAAAACAACCCAAACTTGACCATCCTCTCTTCAAGATTGCTCCTTCCCTGGCAACATCCTGGTGAACCTCCTCTGCGCCTCTCCTCTATCATTGTCTTTTGTCTTCGTAAGGGCCACAAAATGTGTACCTGGCAAACAGATTCCTCCCCACTCACCACCTTTCCTCTCACCTTTATCTCATTCAGTATTCGCACAATATTTGTTAACCATGCGTTTGTAGAAGATTGATGGCTGTACAATTCAACTTCATTTTTACTTCCAAATGGCATTCCACTTCGAAGAAATCCTTCTCTGTAAGAGAGCAAGGCCAGTTTGCCTGAAGCTTTTTTTTTGTATAGATATAGGAGCTGACAACTTTGGAGTGTGATGGAATACTCCCCACTTGCCTGGATGGGTTCAGCTCCAACAACACTCAAGAAGCTCAAGGTAAAAACAAGGACTGCAGATGCTGGAAACCAGATTCTAGATTAGAGTGGTGCTGGAAAAGCACAGCAGTTCAGGCAATATCCGAGGACTGAACTGCTGTGCTTTTCCAGCACCACTCTAATCTAGACTCACGAAGCTCAACACTATCCAGCATCACTTAATTTGGCACCATGTCCACAAACGTCCATGCCCTCCACCATCGACACCCAGTAGCATCAGTGTGTACCATCTACGAGATGCATTGTAACAATACACCGATACTTCCCATAGCCAGACACTCAGTTAAGTGCCTGGAAATGCCATTTGTGTTACCTACACTGCGTGGACTGCAGCGATTCGCAATCACCTTCTCCGAGGGTGAAAGACAACACCCACATTCTGTGAATGAATCAACTAAGCCCCACCTTTTAACATGCAAGTTCTCAAGTTCTGAGAATGGACAGTAAATACAGCACTGCTGCCTCACAGCGCCATGGATGTGGGTTCGATTCCACCCTTGGGTAACTGTCTGTGTGGAGTTTGTACATTATCCCAGTGTCTGCGTGGGGTTTCCTCTGGGTGCTCCGGTTTCCTCCCACAGTCCAAAGATGTGCAGGTTAGGTGAATTGGCTATGCTAAGTTACCCACAGAATCCAGTGATGTGCAGGCTAGGTGAATCAACCATGGTTACACGTATGAGGTGGATCTGGGTGAGATGCTCTTCAGAGGCTCAGTACAGTCTCGATGGGCCAAATGGCTTCTACCTGCACTGCAGGGATTCCATGATCGTACGATACTGACCTGGAAAATTATGCCCATGTCATAAAAATGAATAAGTAATGTTTTATCTTTGCGAAGCAAGGATCTATTCACAATCAGGTGCAAATGTATAAACAGATATCGCGTCTGAAAATATTTATGTTTTTTAAAGCAAGGAATTTAAAGAAAGGATTGAGGAAGACAATTATGTCGAGGAGTTGCTCAAAGGAAGTTTCTAGATGGGAATGCAGGTGTCATTGACAGTGATGAGCTGGCTCAGGACTGATAGATCTCTTCAATCTATATCTTTTTTTTTCCCTTAATCTTAAATTATTCAAAACTGCGCTGTTGCATGGCGACAAATGAAAGATGTTCACTATATTTTATCGTACTCTGACTGTAAAATACATGTGACAATAAAATCAGAATCAAATGATGTCATGTTCCATTCCAAGCACTCAGTGAAGGTTATGTTAAAACATCAAGATAACATAATCCTTTCCAATATTAATTGAAAATGCAATATTATGAAAAGTATACTAAAATGCTAAAAGGAATTACAAGAAATTACAGGATTCCAGTGAGAAATTTTGACACAGCTTATTTAAATTAAATAGCAAACATATTTGCATATAAGACTTCCTTAAAAATGTACATTTTTAGGGAACAATACATAACTTGGATGTTATCACTGTTTTCCTGAATTTAATCCAGATCAAAGGATCAGTCCGCCTCTTCACAAGGGAATTAAAGCCATTAGCAATTCTAAGTTTTAAGAATAACAGAAGCCAGTCTAAGCCTTGTTTTGCCATGACAAGATTTCAACTTTTTTCTTCATCATTCCGAGCCATGTACATCACTTCTCACTAGCAGCAAACCAGTTCAAATGGACGCTCACTCTGAGCTGTGATGAATACCACAGACTCCGGTTTCAGAGATTGCAAGTTCAGGACATGATCAATGAGCCGGCACATTAATTTTCTCTCATTTCCGACAGAGAAAAATACACCACGTCAAACAACCTCTCCATCAAAGGCAAGGAAGTATTATTAGCGATTGATCAAGACATAGGAAAAGGGATTAAAAAGAGAGGTTTGCAGAACCACACTAAAAATAGCCAGAACATTCAAATATTGTTAATAATTCATGTATATGAAGACAAAACAAAATCAGCCAAGGATGTATCTGTCTTAATCTAAAATGTAGGCTTTTAAAAATGTCTTCCTGTATTAGTAGGGTCTTTTAACTTCTTTGTTTATTCACAGGATGAGGGCATCGCTGGCCAGGCCATCATTTATTGCCCATTCCTAATTGCCCAGAGGGTAATTAAGAGTCACCCACATTGCTGTGGGTCTGGAGTCACATGTAGGTCAGACCAGCTAAGGGGGGCAGTTTCCTTCCCTCAAGGACATTTGTGAACCAGATGGGTTTTTCCAACAGTCGGCTGATATCAATGTTTACCATTCTCTATCACAATCTCCTCAGCAATGTTTAGAAAAACTTTCAATGTAAATCATAACCTTGAAAGGGTTGTGCATTTTGACAATCCCTTGAAAAAGGTAACAGGGAGTTCTCTGCTCTTGCTATCGTTACCCATGATGACAAGGTCAAGGTGGAGGGGTGGGGGGGCGCTGCGGTTGGGTAGCGGGTGGAGGTGGTGGATGGGGAGTTGATGCAAGACAATGTGCAGTCCAAGAACTTAGCAATGACACAACAGGCAAAAAGGCTGTCATCTTAAAGACCATGATGGTCTCATTGCATTGGTGGCCCCAGTCACCGTGTCTTGATAAACTAACAAAGTATGACCAGCAACCTACCAGGATCATATGGAGAATGAGGGTTCCCATTAACAAAGTGACATGTGAGTTTCTATCAGTGTCCCTGTGCCAAGTGCTGAGGTAATAAAGAACTAGTGATGGGGCCATAGCTGTGACCCAGGGAGTGCTGAGACAAGAATCTGGACACAAGTGATTCATGGGTTTCTGTTTTTTCCTCTTTTTATTCAATTTGATTCTGTTTGCCACATTACAGGAAGGATGTGGAGGATTTGGAGAGGGCGCAGATTCGAGGGTTTGAGCTGTAAGGAGAGGCTGGGAAAACTCAGGTTGTTTTCTCTGGAGCAGCAGACGCTGAGGGGAGACTTGATAGAAGTCTGTAAAATGATGGGAGGCATAGATGGGGTTGACAGTCAGAATCTTGTTCACAGAGTTGAAATGTCTAAAATGGGGGGGCATGCATTTAAGGTGGGGGGGGGGAAGTTCAAACAGGATGTGAAGGGCAAGTATTTTAATTAGAGAGTGGTAGGAGCTTGGGATGTGCTGCCAGGGCTGGTGGAGGCAGATATGATAGGGGAATATAAGGAACTATTAGATAAGCATGTGAATATGCAAGGAATGGAGGGATGTGGACCAAGGGAAGGCAGAAGGGATTAGTTTAATTTGGCATCGTGTTTAGCACAGCAACATGGACTGAAGGGGCTGTTCATGTGTTGCACTGTCCTGTGTTCTCCGTACCCATGCATGGAATGTGAGTGTCATTGGCGAGGCCTTGGAGAAGGTGATGCTGAGCTGTGTTCTTGAGCTATCACAGTCCTTGAGGATACAGCCACAGGGCTGTTAGGATGGGAGTTCCAGGATTTTGACCCAGCAACACTGATATAATGGCGATAAATTTCCAAGTCAGGATGGTGTGTCTCGGAGGAGAATTTACAGCTGTTCCTGTGCATCTGCTGCTCTTGTCCTTCTAGATGGTAGAGGTGAAGTTGAAGGAACCTTGGTGAGGTACAGCAGTATATCTTCTAGATACCACACACTGCTGCTGGGTGTCGGTAATGGAGGAAGTGGATGCATATAGATGTGGTGCCAATCAAGTGGGCTGCTTTGTCCTGGTTGGTGTTGAGCTTCTTGAGTGTTGTTGGAGCTGTGTCCATCCAAGCAAGTGGGCAGTATTCCATCACACTCCTGACTTGTGCCTTGTAGATGGTGGACAGGCTTTGGGGAGACACAAAATGCATTGAGGTGTCTTTGGACAACAGCACCTGTGACTGAGCAATCATTTTCACAAAATCCCCACTGTCCATTTGAAATGGGAAAGGGAATAGAAAGGTTGCCTTAAATATGGGTTGTGTCCTGTCTGGGGAACCACACTTTACACAATCACCGTTCTCGAGATTAAAGAAGGAAACCATCAAATTTTGTAACTTGGAATGCTAGAACCATTAAGGATCTTTTCAAATATGACCATGCTGAAAGATAAATTGAAGTAATGGAGACAGTGGCCTAGTTGTATTGTCATTGGATTGGTTATCCTGAGTGCTAAACATATGCTCTGGTGACATAAACTTGGATCTCACCGGGTGGAGCAAGGGGGAAACAAAGGTCAACAGACATCATGGTGATCAGGTCAGTTGCTGTAAAAACCGACCTGGTTCACTAATTCCCTTCAGGAGAGGAAATCTGCTCCCTTTTCCAGGCCTGGCCTACGTATCGCTCAAGACCTATAGTGATATTGGTTTCTTGAGGGTTGTTGGATCTCCACTCATTAGGCACGTGGAAAGGAACCCAGAACACACTCCTGACTTGTCGATGGTGGACATCTATTCCCCAGTAATTTGGTTGACTCTTAACTGCCTTCTGGGAAATTAGCGATGGGCAGTAAATGCTGCCCATGAGCCAGTGATACCCATATCCCATGAACAACAACAAGCCAACAGGCCCAATCTCACTTTGCTGCACTTAGTCCATCACCCCGTAAGTGATAGCATTTGATGCATTCCTCATCCTTTGAAATGAGTTGACATGTTATGCCTCTACTACCCTTTCGGACAGTGTGTTTCAGACCCACCCCCCACCCCACCCCGATCTGCACCGCACCCACCCTGGTGGAAAAGCCGAAGAACTACAATGCAATTAGGCAAGATTTAGCATGGGATGAGGAAGGAAACTGCAGGGGATAGGCACATTGGAAATGTGAAGCTTATTCAAGGAAAAGCTACTGTGTATCCTTGATAAGTATGTACCTGTCAGGAAGGGAGGAAGCTATAGAGCGCAGGAGCCATGGTTTATGAAGGAAGTGGAAGAAGGCTTATGTTAGGATGGGATGTGAAGGCTCAGTTAGGGCACTTGAGGGTTACAAGGTAGCCAGGAAAGAACGAAAGATAGAGGTTAGAAGAGCTCAGAAGACCCAGGAGGAGACATGAGAAGTTGTTGGTGGATAGGATCAGGGTAAACCCTAAGGGTTTTTATAGGTATTTAAGGAATAAAGGAATGACGCGAGTAAGATTAGGGCCAATCAAGGATAGTAATGGGAAGTTGTGCGTGGAGTCAGAGGAGATAGGGGAAGCACTAAATGAATATTTTTCGACAGCGTTCACTCTAGAAAATGACAGTGTTGTCGAGGAGATTGCTAACATAAAGGCTACTAGACTAGGTGGGATTGAGGTTCAAAAGGAAGAGGTATTAGAAATCCTGCAGAGTGTGAAAATAGATAAGTCCCCTTGGCCGGATGGGATTTATCCTAGGATCCTCTGGGAAGCTAGGGAGGAGATTGCCGAGCATTGATCTTTAAATCGCCATTGTCTACAGGAATAGTGCCAGAAGACTGGAGGATAGCAAATGTGGTTCCCCTGTTCGAGAAGGGGAGTAGAGACAACCCTGGTAATTATAGACCAGTGAGCCTTACTTCTGTTGTTGATAAAGTGTTGGAAAAGGTTATAAGAGATAGGATTTATAATCATCTAGGAAAGAATAATTTGATTGGGGACAATCAGCATGGTTTTGTGAAGGGTGGGTCATGCTTCGCAAGCCTTATTGAGTTCTTTGAGAAGTGGACCAAACAGGTAGATGAGAGTAAATCAGTTGATGTGGTGTATATGGATTTCAGCAAGGCATTCTATAAGGTTCTACACAGTAGGCTATTGTACAAAATGTGGAGGAATGGGATTGTGGGAGATATAGCAGTTTGGATCAGTAATTGGCTTGCTGAAAGAAGACAGAGGATGCTGGTTGATGGGAAATGTTCATCCTGGAGTCCAGTTACCAGTGGTGTACCACAAGGGACGGTGTTGGGTCCACTGCTGTTCGTTATTTTTATAAATGACCTGGATGAGGGCATAGAAGGGTGGGTTAGTAAATTTGCAGACGACACTAAGGTCAGTGGAGTTGTGGATAGTGACGAAGGATGTTGTAGGTTACAGAGAGACATAGATAAGCTGCAGAGATGGGCTAAGGGTGGAAAATGGAGTTTAATGTGGACAGGTGTGAGGTGATTCACTTTGGTCGGAGTAACTGGAATGCAAAGTACTGGGCTAATGGTAAGATTCTTGGTAGTGTAGATGAGCAGAGAGATCTCGGTGTTCTGGTACACAGATCCTTGAAAGTTGCCACCCAGGTTGACAGGGTTGTTAAGAAGGCATACAGTGTTTTAGCTTTTATTAATAGAGGGATCGAGTTCTGGATCCATGAGGTTATGCTGCAGCTGTACAAAGCTCTGGTGCGGCCACATTTGGAGTATTGTGTACAGTTCTGGTCACCACATTATAAGAAGGATGTGGAAGCTTTGGAAAAGGTGCAGAGGAGATTTACGAAGATGTTGCCTGGTATGGAGGGAAGGTCTTATGAAGAAAGGCTGAGGGACTTGAGGCTGTTTTTGTTAGAGACAAGAAGGTTGAGAGGTGACTTAATAGAGACATATAAGATAATCAGTGGGTTAGATAGGGTGGTCAGGGAGAGTAAAAAGTGAGGTCTGCAAATGCTGGAGATCAGAGCTGAAAATGTGTTGCTGGTTAAAGCACAGCAGGTCAGGCAGCATCCAAGGAATAGGAAATTCGACATTTCAGGCCAGAGCCCTTCATCAGGAGAGCCTTTTTCCAAGTATGGTGACGGCGAGCATGAGGGGGCATAGCTTTAAATTGAGGGGTGATAGATATAGGACAGATGTCAGAGGTAGTTTCTTTACTCAGAGAGTAGTAAGGGTATGGAATGCTTTGCCTGCAACGGTAGTAGATTCGCCAAGTTTACGTACATTTAAGTTGTCATTGGACAAACATATGGACGTACATGGAATAGTGTAGGTTAGATGGGCTTCAGATTGGTGTGACAGGTTGGCACAACATTGAGGGCCGAAGGGACACAATTTTAAAGTGAGGGGAGATAGGTATAAGACAGATATAAGAGGCAGTCTCTTTACTCAGAGAGTAGTAAGGGTATGGAATGCTTTGCCTGCAACGGTAGTAGATTCACCAAGTTTAAGTGCATTTAAGTCACCATTGGACAGGCATATGGACGTACATGGAATAGTGTAGGTGGGATGGGCTTCAGATTAGTATGACAGGGCGGCACAACATCAAGGGCCAAAGGGCCTGTACTGCGCTGTAATGTTCTATGTTCTAACATTTCAGGAACATCTGAGGAATTTAAACTTCATATTCTTCCTTCTTACTTTTTATACTATGTGCAACCCTTTCAATGTTGTACGTGTGTGTGTGTTTGTACATGTGTTTGTACATGTGTTTGTGTGTGCTCTTCTTTATGTATGAGGGTGTGCGTGCGCGCTTGTTTGTGTGTGTGTACTTATGTGTGTGTTTGCACATGTGTGTGTGTATTGATTTGATTTATTATTGTCACATATGCCTATATACAGTGAAAAATTATGTTTTGCTTGCAGTACATAGAGATCACACCATACAAAAAATGAGGAATATAATGTTACGGCTGCAGAAAAGGAGTACAAAGACTGAGATCAACATGAACTTTAAAAATTGAGAGGTCCATTCAGAATTCTCATCACAGCAGGGATGAAGCTGTTCTTGAATCTGTTAGTACGAACATATAAACTTTTATGTCTTCTGCCTGATGGAAGAGGTTGGAAGTGAGTATTACTGGGGGGAAAGGGGGTCTTTGATGATGTTGGTTACTTTCCCACAGCAGTGGAAAGTGCAAATGGAACCAGTGGAAGGAAGGTTGGTTTGTATGATGGACTGGGCTGTGTTCATGCCTCTCTGTAGTTTCTCACGGTCTTGGGCAGAGCAGTTGCCAAACCACGCTGTGATGTGTCCAGACAGGATGCTTTCTATAATGTGTCTATAAAAATTGGTAAGAGTCCCTGTGGACATGCTGAAATTCCTTAGATTCCTGATGAAGTAGAGGCGTTGTTGTGACTCTAGATCATTGTGTTGACATGTTTGAACCAGGTCAGATTGTTGGCGGTCATCACTCTCAAGAGCACAATGCTCTTGACCATCTTCACCTCAGCACCATTGATACAGGCAGGGGCATGCCCTCCAGTCCACTTCCTGAGGTCAATGAGCAGCTCTTTCATTTTGCTGACATTGATGGAGAGATTGTTGTCATTACATCATAACACTAAGCACCCAACCTCTTCCCTATATTCTGTCTCGTTGTTGTTTGAGATTTGCCCTACAATGGTGATGCTGTCAGGGAACTTGTGAATGGAGTTGGGATGGAATTTGGCCGCACGGTCATGAGAGTAGAATAGTAGGGGGCTGAGTACACAGCCTTGCGGGACACCAGTGCTGAAGATTATGGTGGAGGAAGTGTTGTTACCTTTTCTTACAGATTCCAGTTTATGGGTCAGGAAGTCAAGGATTCACCAACAAAGCAGGGAGTCAAAACGTAGGTCTCAGAGTTCAGAGATGAATTTGTTTGGGATTATGGTGCTAAAGGAGCAGCTGTAGTCGATAAGTGGGTGTCTGATATAGGTAACCTTGATATCCAGATGATCCAGGGATGAACGAGTTTTCAGAAGATTTGTAGCTCAGGTTGAGGTCTAGGGTCAGGGATGAGTGTAGGGCCAGGGAGATGGTGTCTTCTGTGGACCTGTTGCGCCTGTTACACACATATGTGTTAATGCATACGTGTGTCTGTGTGTGAATACGCGTAAGTGTATGTGTGAATGTGTGCGTGCGTACGTGTGTAAGAGCATGTGTGTGTCTCAGGATCAACAAGTAACCTCATTTATCTTCCTTTCACTCAAGAAAACCTTATTAATGGTTCCTTGTTGTTTCTGTTGAATTTGTCAAATGCACTTCAATGGAAATGAGGTATAGCTGTGTGTTAAAAGGAGCATGAAATATTTGCTCTGGCTAACCAATGGGGTTAAAACAAATGGTGAGCTGATTCATCCCTTCTCTCCTGCTCATGACACATCACTCCACATGGCTGCATTTCCTCATCATAGATTCATAGAATCAGAGAGATGTACAACACAGAATCAGACCCTTCGGTCCAACTCGTCCATGCCAACCGGATATCCCAACTTAATCTAGTCTCATTTGCCAGCACCCGGCCCATATCCCTCCAAACCTTCCTATTCATATACCCATCCAAATGCCTTTTAAATGTTGTAATTGTAGCAGCCTCCACCACTTCCTCTGGCAGCACATTCCATACACGCACCACCCTCTGTGTGATAACATTGCCCCTTCGGTCCCTTTTATCTCTTTCCTCTCTCATCCTAAACCTATACCCTCAAGTTCAGGACTCCCTCATCCCAGGGAAAAGACTTTGTCTATTTATCCTAAACACGCCCCTCATGATTTTATAAACCTCTATAAGGTCACCCCTCAGCCTCCGACACTCCAGGGAAAACAATCCCAGCCTATTCAGCCTCTCCCTTTAGCTCAAATCCTCCAACCCTGGCCCATCCTTGTAACTCTTTTCAGAATCCTTTCAAGTTTCACAACATCCTTCCGACAGGAAGGAGACCAGAATTACACGCAATATTCCAAAAATGGCCTAACCAACGTCCTGTAGAGCTGCAACATGACCTCCCAACTGTTATACTCAATACTCTGACCAATAAAGAAAAGCATATCAAATGCCTTCCTCACTATCCAATCTACCTATGACTCCACTTTCAAGGAGTTATGAACCTGCACTCCAAGGTTTCTTTGTTCAGCAACACTCCCTAGGACCTTACTATTAATTGTTTAAGTCCTGATAAAATTTGCCTTCCCAAAATGTAGTACCTCGTGTTTATCTAAATTAAACTCCATCTGCCACTTCTCAGCCCATTGGCCCATCTGGTCAAGATTCCATTGTAAATTGAAGTAACCTTCTTCACTGCCCAGTACACCTCCAATTTTGGTGGCATCAGTAAATGTACTAACTATACCTCCTATGTTCATACCCAATCATTTATATAAATGACAACACCTACATACGGAGTCACAGATAGGGAAATCAGTGAACCAGATCATCTTTTTTACCTCCAATGATCATCATCAGACTCTTGATGCCAGATTTTTTTTTTAACATTGAATTCAAATTCTACCATGGCAGGATTTGAACCCTGGTCCCCCAAAGCATTACCTGGCTATCTGGATTAACAATTGAGCAGCAATACCAGTCGGCCATTACAGACCCATGACATAGATGCAGCAAAGTCACCCTGTTCTTATACTGTTTCCCTCATCTACAGGGGCCAGTTCATTGGCCAGTCCATTTGTGATGTCAGTTAGTGTCCAATACTGAACATGAAAAACAAAATATACTGCAACTCACAGCAGGTCAGGCAGTGTCCATGGAAAGAGATCAAGCTCACATTTTGAGTCCAAATGACTTTCCATCAGAGCTAATATGGAGTGTGGTGAGGGCAGCATTTACACAAGTTGGGATGTTGGAGTGCTGGTGGAGAGAGGATGTGGATTAAGCGATTGGAATGTGAGAATGGCAGAACAACGGTGTGTCTAACTGCCAGACTGGAAAGAATCGACGGTCTCAAAGGGGTAGAGGGGGAGAGGAGAGAAAGTGACAGAGAATGTAACGAGCAAAGCTAAAAGGAAGGGAAGAAATGGGTTCACAATTTGAAGGTGTTGAACTCAATACTGAACCCCCTCCACACTTCACGCCAGCTCTGAGGAAGAGTCATCACAACTCGAAATGTTAGTTCACTCTGTCTCCGTGGATGCTGCCTGACCCACTGTGATCGCCATCATTTTTCCTTCCCAAATTTCCTTCCCAGATTCCAGCCTCTGCAGTAATTTGTTCCTTAATAAAATGCCTAGTTTTGTTTCTGTCACTGTAAAAGACCAGGCAGTAGGACTTCAAAGGAATTTTATTTGCTCAAACCAGACAAAAGAGATGATTGGTAACTGAGCGCAGATCTTAGTTTGACAGCTTTTCTAACATTCGGAGTCAACTCATTATGGCTCAACATCATTTCTCCCCATTTTACTTTGGAATTTTGTGTCTCCTACATCCTGGATGTTTTCCATGCTTCTGAGCACTGGTCAAACACCCTGAGATATCATTTGGCACATCAAATGTAAGCTGACTAGTTAGCCCATACTTCTTGTGCACACATTTCTCAAGGAAGTGGAAGTATACGTTTGATTTATGAAATGCGAGATGCCTCTGATGACAACCACTATAGTATTCTCGAACGTCTTGTGTCTTCAGTATCAATCTGCCACATCACGAATGTCCTTGCCACATCCATAACACTTCTTAGGCTTATATCTCAGCTTGGAGAGGGAAACAACTTCAAAGGTCTTTTCCTGCTGTCCTGAAAATCAAAGGGTAGGCCATCAATAATAGACTTGTCAATAGGATAGATTACAGGAATACACAGGGGTTATACCTCCCCAATCAACTCAACTATTCCACAAAGCGACTTGGCAAAAGTGAGTACTGCAGATTCTGGAAACGAGTATCTAGATTAGAGTGGTGCTGGAAAAGCACAGCAGGCCAGGCAGCGTCCGAGGAGCAGGAAAATCGATGTTTCAGGCATTCCTGATGATGGGCTTTTGCCCGAAACAGCGATTTTCCTGCTCCTCAGATGGTGCCCGTCCTGCTGTGCTTTTCCAGCACCACTCTAATCTAGACTCTATTCCACAAAGCCATTCATTAGCGGCACACACAACTCATTTTGATTACATTCTCCCCTGTTGTACCCCTATTCTATCGATGCCATCTTCTTCCATCCACTTATTCAATCTGGTGACCACTGGCAGTGCTCTATGTGAGGAAATAGTGACCATTGGCAGTGAATAGTGACCACTGGCAGTGCTCTATGTGAGGAAATGTTCCTACCCTTGCTTAACCATTGAAAACAAACACCTTCCTTCTTCTCGCTCCCATCTTTGTTGTACACTGCCTCAGGGTTATCGAAAAATACAGCACTGAAAAATGCCCTTTGATCCATCATATCTGTGCTGGTCAGAAACACCCATCTAACTATTCTCATCCCATTCTCCAGCACTTTGCCCACAGTCTTGTAATCACAAGTGCACAGCTACATGCACCTTAGATGTTATGAGTGTTTCTGAACTACATAAAATAGACGTCCATAGAATAGATTCCCTATAGTGTGGAAGGAAGTCATTCAGCCCAGCAAGTCCACACTGACCCTCTGAACGTAGCGCCAGAGACCCGGATTCGATTCCAGTCTCGGGCGACTGTGTAGTGTACGTGGACTAGCCGTGAGAAATGCAGGGATAGGGTAGGGGGCTGAGTCTGGGTGCAATGTTGTTCATAGAATCTCTACAGAGTGGAAACAGGTCCTTCGGCCTAACAAGTCCACACCCACCTTGCAAAGAGTATCCTGCTCAGACCCATTCCTCTCCCTATTACTCTACTTTTATTCCTGACTAATGCAACCAAGCTATACATCCCTGAACATTATGGGCAATTTACCATGGACAATCCACCCTAAGTTGAAAAATGTGGTGCTGGAAAAACACAGCAGGCCAGGCAGCATCCGAGGAGCAGGAGAATCGACTTCTCGGGCATAAGCCCTTCATCAGGAATGAGGATGGTGTGCCAAGCGGGCTGAGATAAGAGGTAGGGGGGAGGGAATTTGGGGGAGGGGCACTGGGAATACGATAGGTGGAAGGAGGTGAGGGTGAGGGTGATAGGCTGAATCCGGGGGTTGGGACTGAGATAAGGCGGGGAGAGGGGAAATGAGGAAGCTGGAGAAATCTACATTCATCCCGTGTGGTTGGTGGGTTCCTAGGCGGAAGATGAGGCGCTCTTCCTCCAGGCGTCGTGTGGCCAGGGTCTGGCGATGGAGGAGGCCAAGGACCTGCATGCCATTGGCGGAGTGGGAGGGGGAGTTCCCCTCCGACATGTTCGATGATGCTCTCCACCGCATCTCCTCCACTTCCCGCACCTCCGCCCTTGAACCCCGCCCCTCCAATCACCACCAGGACAGAACCCCACTGGTCCTCACCTTCCACCCAACCAATCTTCGGATACATCGCATCATCCTCCATCATAGAACATAGAACATAGAAAAATACAGCGCAGTACAGGCCCTTCGGCCCTCGATGTTGCGCCAATCCAAGCCCACCTAACCTACACTAGCCCACTATCCGCCATATGCCTAGCCAATGCCCATTTAAATGCCCATAAAGAGGGAGAGTCCACCACTGCTACTGGCAGGGCATTCCATGAACTCACGACTCGCTGAGTAAAGAATCTACCCCTAACATCTGTCCTATGCCTACCTCCTCTTAATTTAAAGCTATGACCCCTCGTAATAGCTGACTCCATACGTGGAAAAAGGTTCTCATGGTCAACCCTATCTAAACCCCTAATCATCTTGTACACCTCTATCAAGTCACCCCTAAACCTTCTTTTCTCCAATGAAAACAGCCCTAAGTGCCTCAGCCTTTCCTCATACGATCTTCCTACCATACCAGGCAACATCCTGGTAAACCTCCTCTGCACCCGTTCCAGTGCCTCCACATCCTTCTTATAGTATGGCGACCAAAACTGCACACAATACTCCAGATGTGGCCGCACCAGAGTCTTATACAACTACAACATGACCTCAGGACTCCGGAACTCAATTTCTCTACCAGGAATAAAAGCCAGTACACCATATGCCTTCCTCACAGCACTATTTACCTGGGTGGCAACTTTCAGAGATCTGTGTACATGGACACCAAGATCCCTCTGCTCATCTACACTACCAAGTATCTGACCATTACCCCAGTACCCTATCTTCTTGTTACTCTTACCAAAGTGAATCACTTCACACTTTGCTACATTGAACTCCATTTGCCACCTTTCTGCACAGCTCTGCAGCTTATCTATATCCTGCTGTAACCTACCATATCCTTCCTCACTGTCAACAACTCCACCGACTTTCGTATCATCCGCAAACTTGCTCACCCAACCTTCTAGCCCCTCCTCCAGGTTATTTATAAAAATGACAAACAGCAATGGTCCCAAAACAGATCCTTGTGGAACACCGCTAGTAACTGCACTCCAAGATGAACCTTAACCATCAACTACTACCCTCTGTCTTCTTCCAGCCAGCCAATTCCTAATCCAAACCTCCAACTCACCCTCAATGCCATACCTCCATATTTTTTGCAGTAGCCTACCATGGGGAACCTTATCAAACACCTTACTAAAATCCATATGCACCACATTTACCACTTTACCCTCGTCCACCTCCTTAGTCACCTTCTCAAAGAATTCTATAAGGTTTGTGAGGCACGACCTGCCCTTCACAAAACCATGCTTCTGCCATCTCCAGACAGACCCTACCACCAAGGATATATTTCCCTCCCCTCCCCTATCAACATTCAGGAGAGACCACACCCTCCGAGACTCCCTCGCCAGGTCCACACACCCCCACCAATCCAACCTCCACTCCCGGCACCTTCCCCTGCAACTGCAAGAAGTGTAAAGCTTACGCCCACACCTCCCCCCTCACCTCCCTCCAAGGCCCCATTGGATCCATCTATATCTGTCGCAAATTCACCTGCACCTCCACACACATCATTTACTGTATCCGTTGAACCCGATGTGGTCTCCTCTACATTGGGGAGAGAGGCATCTTTTCTCCTAGTCAATCCACCCTAACCTGCACATCTTTGGACTGTGGGAGGAAACCGGAACACCCAGAGGAAACCCACGCAGACACAGGGTGGATGTGTAAACTCCACACAGTCAGTCTGAGGCTGGAATTGAACCCACGTCCCTCGCGCTGTGAGGCAGCAATGTTAACCACTGAGACACTGTGCCACCCTTCTTAGCTTTCTACCCCTTCCTTCAAATATATGCCTCTGGTCATTGATCTCTCCATGAAGGGGAAAAAAGTCTCCTGTCTTCCTATCTATGATCCTCATCATATTATACACCTCAATCATCTCCCCAACTCTCGAATGCTAAAGTAAAGTACATGTCAGGACACTATGAAAATCCTGACTGGTCGACTCTGTGGGAGGTTTTTGCTCCACCTTCCCCTTGATTGCCTCTTGACTCTGATTTCTCCCAGGTTCACCTCCAACTGATCCATACTTATGACTCCCTGACTCCAGCCCAACACTGCAGTAGCCCCCAGCTAACCCCTGAATCCCCCCGTTCATCACTGACCACCTCAAACCCCTTTCACAACACCTCCCAACCAGACCTCACGAGCCCTGACCTAACTTCTCCCTAACCTGAATCCAGTTACTGTTGCAGCCACCTGCCACCCAGATACCTCACCCATGTATCATCCCATTCAACTGCTATCCTACTCAGTTGCCGCCTTATTGCCTGCCACTCTCCATAGCTGCTACCAACATCGCAACATTTCTGAACAAGCCTTCAGGATAGGGGAGTCTAAAAGTATAGGTTTAAGGTGAGAGGTGAAAGATTTAAAAGGGACCTAAGGGGCAACTTCTTCACTCAAAGGGTGGAATGGGCTGTCAGAGAAAATGGTGGGGGCTGGTACATTTGGACAGGTATGTGGATAGGAAAGGTTTAGAGGGATATGCGCCAAATGGTCATGTGCATAGATCCCTGAAAGTTGCCACCCAGGTTGATAAGGTTTTTAAGAAGGTGTCCAGTGTGTTAGCTTTTATTGGTGGATGGATTGAGTTTCGGAGCCATGAGATCGTGCTGCAGCTGTACAAAACTCTCATGCGGCCACAGTTGGAGTATTGAGTACAATTCTAGTCACCGCATTATAAGAAGGATGTGGGAACATTGGAAAGGGTGCAGAGGACATTTACCAGGATGTTCCTTGGACTGGAGAGGAGGTCTTATGAGAAAAGACTGAGAGACTTGAGTGTTTTCTTTAGAGAGAAGAAGGTTAAGAGGTGATTTAATAGAGACATACAAGATGATCGGAGGATTAGATATGGTGGACAGTGAGTGCCTTTTTCCTCGGATGGTGATGGCTAGCATGAGGGGACACAGC
Organism: Hemiscyllium ocellatum; assembly: GCF_020745735.1. Classification (NCBI taxonomy): domain Eukaryota; kingdom Metazoa; phylum Chordata; class Chondrichthyes; order Orectolobiformes; family Hemiscylliidae; genus Hemiscyllium; species Hemiscyllium ocellatum. The sequence goes on from NC_083414.1 coordinate 8,778,265, forward strand.
TTTAAATTGAGGGGTGATAGATGTAGGACAGATGTCAGAGGTAGTTTCTTTACCCAGAGAGTAGCAAGGGCATGGAATGCACAGCCTGCAACAGTAGTAGACTCGCCAACTTTAAGGGCATTTAAGTGGTCATTAGATAGGCATATGGATGAAAATGGAATAGTGTAGGTTGGATGGGCTTCAGATTGGCTTCACAGGTTGGTGCAACATTGAGGGCCGAAGGGCCTGTACTGTGCTGTATTGTTCTATGTTCTACGTTCCATGTTCTATGTTCTATGTTCTATGTTCTATGTTCTACGTTCTATGTTCGACGTTCTATGTTCTACGTTCTATGTTCGACGTTCTATGTTCTACGTTCTAAGTTCTACGTTCTAAGTTCTAAGTTCTACGTTCTAAGTTCTATGTTCTGTGTTCTACGTTCTACGTTCTACGTTCTACGTTCTATGTTCTATGTTCTACGTTCTACGTTCTATGTTCTATGTTCTATGTTCTGGTTCAGTTTATGAATCCTGGTCAGCATGCGCAGAAGAGTCTGTTTCTGTGCTGTATGACTTTATAATAAATCAGTAACATTCTCTCTTATGAAAGGAACCTGGCTGATAGATCTTTTTATTCTGGATCTATTTACAGAAGACAAGATAAACACAGGATGAATATTCCCAATGTATTTTCACTATTTTTACTGTTTTTCTGACTGTAAGATATATGTGACAATAAATCATTCATTCATTCATTCATTCATGCAGTGACTGGGAAATCCAGAACCACGAGTCACTGTGTGAGGATACAGGGTGGGCCATTTAGGTTTGAGATGAGGAGGAAGGTCATCACCTGGAGAGTGGGCAGCCTGTGGGATTCACTGCCAAAGAAAACATTGAAAGTTTTTAAGTAGGAGTTAGGTACAAAATAGAAATCACTGGAGAAGCTCAGCAGGTCTGGCTGCATCTCAACAAAACACAGTCAACATTTTCATAGATTCCCTACAGTGTGGAAGCAGGTCATTCAGTCCATCGAGTCCACACCAACCTATTGAAAAACATCCCACCCTTGCATTACTCATCTAGCCTGCACACTGTGGTCAATTTAGCACAAAACCTGCACATCTTTGGACTGTGAAAGGAAACAGGCACCCTGTGGAAACCTATGCAGACACAGGGAAAACATGCAAACTCCACATAGATAGTCATCCAAGGCTGGAATCAAACCTGATCCCCTGGAGTTGTGTGACAACAATACTAACCAGTGAGATACCATACTGCTCGACCTGAAATGCTAACTCTGTTTCTCTCTCCACAGACATGGCAAGACCTGCTGAGTATTTCCACTACTTTCTGTCTCAATTTCAGATTTCCAGCATCAGCAGTTCTTTTGTTTTCCTTTAGGAGTTAGATATAGTTCTTAATGCTAAATGCACTAAGGAATACTGAGCAAAAAGTGGGAATGGTACAGATTAGGATGATCAGGCTACTCATGTTCCGACTTCCTATGTTTCTGCGGAAGTACAGAAATTTCCATATTGACATGTTGATAACTAAGCAAATCAATGCTGTGGCCAGTGGAGGCGAAGAACTGGAGAAAGAGAGTAAGAGAGAGAAAGAGAGAAACAGTGCACTTTCCGTTGACACCATCACTTACCAGAATTCTGCAGCTCTTGTTGTAGAAAGGAGATTTGGGAACATGGTCTAGTTTGGCTTTCTCCACCTGGCCAGTCAGCACTATAGTTACACAGTTGGAATTAAGATACACATTGTAGTTTTGAAAACACCAGAACTGGAAGTCCCAGCCACAAATGCAGAGCCAGATCATGGTATAAAGGAAATGGGACAGGGCAGAGAGACAGAATTCTATGGAGATTGCCACTCCAGGGATATTGGGAGGCACGGAGTGTGGTAGTGGGGGAGGAGGGGGGTTGGTTCTGGGGACACCAAGGTGCTGCCGAATCTCATAGTGTTAGGATTCTCTTTGTTTCATTTCCCACCTGTCGTCAAATCAGTGCTGGTGGTGGGGGAGAATAGCTGGGCAGTCAGGAAGTGGCACGGTGTCTCAGTGGTCAGCACTGCTGCCTCACTGAGCTAGGGACCTGGGTTTGATTCCACCCTTGGGTGACTGTGTGGAGTTTGCGCATTCTCCCCAAGTCTGCGTGGGTTTCCTCCCACAATCCAAAGATGTGCATGTTGGGTGGATTGGCCAAGCTAAATATGAGGTTATAGGATAAGGGGCTGGGTTTGGAACATATGCTCTTCAGAGAGTCAGTACAGACTTGATGGACCAAACAGTCTTTATCTGCAGAGTAGGCCTGTTCTGCCTCTCAATGAGATTCTGTTTCTGATGTGCTAATTCCACACATCTGCCTTTAGACCTTATTCCTTAATATCTTTGTTGAACAAGAACCTACCTACATTTGATTTAAGTGATCCAACATCACCTACTGTTCGTGGACAAAGTCAGAAGTCACATGACACCAGTCCAATGGGTTTATTTGAAACCACAAGCTTTCAGAGCATAATCCCATGTGACTTCTGACTTTGTCTAACATCAGCACCTCCACCTACTGTTTGTGGGAAAGTGTTTGAAATCCCTCCCATCCTTTGTTTGTGGAGGTGCTTCCTACCATCTCTCCTGAACGGTCTGGCTCTAATTCTCAGACTATGCCCCATTATTTTAAAATCCTCAATTTTTGTTTAACAGAGGTATTAAGAGATATGGCCAAAGGCAGGTATGTGGACTTGGAGCACAGGTCAACCATGATCTCATTGAATAACAGAAGAGACTGGAGGGGCTGAATGGCCTCCTCCTGTTCTTATATTCCTAAGTCCCAAAAATAGTCCTCAAAATGTAAGATAAGATTTACCTTTATTGTTGCTCTTTCTTGTTTGAATTCTTTCCTCCTAGGAGTTTTCGCTCCTTCATTGTTGACGGAGGTGGTTTCTGGGGTCTCTTCTCCTCCGTTAACTCCTTTTTATAATCGGTGATCTTACTTTTCTTCAACACAGGCTCATAGTCTAAACCTGTCTCCAACTTAACTTGATGATCTAGAGTATGCACTTTCTCAGTAGAAGGCTCTAGATTGTATGTCTCCTTCCTCAGACCCTCTCCTTCCTCAATCTTCATGTCTATTTCGGCAGCCTTGATTTTTCTCTTTTTCTTCCCCAGATTCTTAAATTTCTCTCTCCTCTTCAGTTGAATCTCTGAGGTCTTTAATCCTTCAAAAGCCTTAGTTATTTTCTCTTTTTCTAGAATCTTTGATTTCTCACTTTTATGACTCTTTTTCTCTTGGTATTCGGTGTTTTGTATTATTTTCTTGACATCCTTTCCTAGTTTATTAACATCAAAGGAAAACATATTGATAAAATTAATTGTTTTTTTCTAAAGCAATCATATAATACAGGATGTGTGTATTGCTGGTTAGACCAGCATTCATTGCTGTGGGTCTGGAATCACATGTAGATCAGACTAGGTGAAAGTGGCAGATTTCCTTCCCTGAAGAACATGAACAAACCAGGCAGAATTTTCCTGGCGTTTGCCAATGGATTTGTGGACATCATTAAATTCTTAATTATGCCAATAGCTGGGGCATCCTGGGTCCCCAGGATTAATAGTCAAAGTCTTAATACAACTGGATCATCACCTCCCCACTCATGACTGGACCTTGATGATATTGGCGAGTAGGATGAGCTTCATCTTCCCCTAACAATCACTTCATGTTATCGTTAGGCCTTAAACGTGGGACTTCTATTGAATTCCAATTCCATCATTTATTAAGTGGGACTTGAACCCATATCTATAGAACATTACTTGGATCTCCAGGTTTGTAGCCTAGCAACAACACCACTAGGCCATCACCTCCCATACGCAATTAATTTAGTTTTTTGAGGTACTGCTACTTTACTGCTGCAAAGACTGTATCATTTCATTTTTCTCTATTTATATGGGGAATTAAAGCAGGAAAAGGATTGTTTTGAAACCAAAGACAATGGAAAGGATGACTGCCCTTTTTGAAAGCAGGTTGCCAATGCTCATTGTAAGTATTGTTTACACAGCTATCTGCTCAAGCAGTTGGTGGGGGTATGGAGGAGTTGGAGTCACAGACTAGGGAAGGTCTACAAAATAGATTTGACCAGCAACAAGTATCTGAAAATCAATGGAGTGGCAACTGGCTGCCAATACCAAATATATTCTGCCTTCCAACTGCTACTTCACTGGCTCCCAGATAACTGAATGACTTGTCAGTGTGTTTGCTTGGTCAAAAACCATCAGACCTCAAGGAAGAAATGGGTTGTCCTATCTTCTGCAATTACCAGCCTGAGGAAAGTCGTTTTATTTCCCTCATTAGTTGTTGTAATGATATATCCTTCTTTCTTCCCCTTGCTAGCCACCCTGACCCATGTATCACTCTAACCATCATTTCCTTTGTTTTGAACTCCCATTTTGCTTTGTGACATCCTCAGAAAAATCTGGTCCCCATCATGATTGCAGTATCTGCGATTGCGCTGTGACCTGGACATTATGTCAAATGGACCATAAGCAAGGTGGTGAGGAATGAGATAAGACTCGACTTCTCTCTGTGACAGCAGGTTTAGTATCGAATGTGCTTCTCCTCACTGACCCAGTGGCCCAGATTCCCGCTGTGTAAGAAGAGTTTTCAGACCGCTCGGGAGCTGGGCTCTGATTATTTGGGGCGTTGTCATGGAGAAGGTAACTCGGACAGTTACCTCTCTGAGTTGTTCCTTAAACTCAAAGAAGGCAAGTCAGCTCTGATTGGTTGTCCTGATTTGGAGATGCCGGTGTTGGACTGGGGTGTACAAAGTTAAAAATCACACAACACCAGGTTAGAGTCCAACAGGTTTAATTGACAACCACCTGATGAAGGAGCGGATTCTGAAAGCTAGTGCTTCCAACTAAACCTGTTGGACTCTAACCTGGTGTTGTGTGATTCTTAACTCTGATTAGTTGTGGATTGCCATAAGGAACCCTCCACCCACACATTTGTTTAATTGTAAAAGGCACATTGCCTGGAGATATTCTTTCTGTTAACCAAAACTGCAGAAGCTGGAAGTCAGGAACAAAAACTGAGACTGCTGGAAAAACTCAGCAGGTTCTATTATTGTCCCACAGATGCTACCAGCCCTGCTGAGCTTTTCCAGCAATCTATGGCCAGCACTGCTGTGTCACAGTGCCAGGGACCTGGGTACAGTTCCACCCTCATGTGACTGTTAGTGTGGTGTTTGCACATTCTCCCCGTGTCTGCATGGGTTTCCCCTGAGTGCTCTGTTTCCCTCTCACAGTTTGAAGATGTCCAGCAACTGACCATAGTAAATTGCCCATACTGTCCAGGATGTGGAGGCTAGGTGAGTTAGCCATGGGAAACATGGGGCTACAGGAGTTGGTCGGGGTTGGGGGGGGGGGAGAGTTGAGTCTGAGAGGGAGGATCTTCAGAGGGTCAATGTGAACTCGACGGGCTGAATTGCCTGCTTCCAAACTGTAGGGCTTCTGTGATTCTATGATGCAAAACGATTAGGATGGCAACATTGGTCAAACGCAGCTCCTCTCATCATCTGTGCAACAATATAATTGACATATCATTGGAAAATTTTAAATGGAGCAGATGTGAGATAAACATTGCGTAACCTTTTTGATGTGTACGCATCTTTAAGGGGGTGTATGTTAACCTGCTGTCAAACATTACTGCCACTGACCATAGGGATATGATGGAGGGACCACAATCTGCTGCTCCTCTGCAAACATGATTAGTTGACATCAAACCTTAGCATAGAATCGCCCAACTAACTGTCCTTTCAATGTAGACTTATCTCGAAATAAAGAGGTCAAGTGCATGACTATTAAGCTCCACGCAGTCAGTAAGGAGAGATCACACCTGGAGTGAGATAGATTCTGAGTGAAGATGCAACTAAGAGAATTTGGAGGCAGTGTGGAAATTTGGGAAGAAAGGTGCTTTCTGCTTGTTTTTTTGGCTCAGAGTTGAGAAGGTTTTGGAAACAGGAGAGATTGAAATCCAGGATTAGGATAAAAAATGAGGTCTGCAGATGCTGGAGATCAGAGCTGAAAATGTGTTGCTGGTTAAAGCACAGCAGGTTAGGCAGCATCCAAGAAATAGGAAATTCGACGTTTCGGGCATCATCATTCCTGATGAAGGGCTTATGCCCGAAACGTCGAGTTTCCTGTTCCTTGGATGCTGCCTAACCTGCTGTGCTTTAACCAGCAACACATTTTCAGCTTTCATCCAGGTTTAGGAGCCCTGGTCAAAAAGTGTGGCATCACAGGAAAACTCTAAGTTTATTGGTTGGTAATAATTACTTATTTGACTCTCTATGATCAGTTACTTTCAGATTGAAGGCAAATAGGGGAAATATTTGCAGGTTATAAACTAAAAGGCCAGTTTGGGGCAGCACCATGGCTCAGTGGTTAGCACTGCTGCCACACAGCACCAGGGACCTGGGTTCAATTCCAGCCTCGGATAACCGTGCGCAGTTTGCACATTCTGCCCGGGTTTCCTTTGGGTGCTCCGGTTTCCTCCCACAATTCAAAGATGTGCAGGTCAGGGTGGATTGGCCATGCTAAATTAGCTGCGGTGTTCAGAGATGTGTGGGTTAGGTGCATTAGTCAGGGATAAATGAAGTGTAATGGGTTTGGGTGGGATACTCTTCATCATTCCTGATGAAGGGCTCCTGCCCAAAATCTCGATTTGCCTGCTCCTTAAATGCTGCCTGACATGCTGTGCATTTCCAGCATGACTCTAATCTCCAACATTTGCAGTCCTCACTGTTGCCTACTCTTCCAGGGGTCAGTCTGGGCTTGTTGGTCTGAAGGGCCTGTTTCCATACTATAGGGATTCTAACTGCAAAGTAGGAGATCTTAAAAGAATCAAGTTAAGAATTTAGCAATTAAATTGAGATGCCGAGCCAGGCGATGTGTTGTACCTACAGTATGTGGGAGCTGGTGGACTCTACTGTAGTTCATAATGGCCACATCTTTACCAAATGTTGGCTGCTTCAGGAACTCCAGCCCAGAGTTGGTGAACTTGGGTCTGAGCTTTCAAAAGTGCAACACATCGGGGGGGGGGGGGGGGGGGGGGGAGTTATCTGCATGCTGTGTTTCAGGAGGGAGTCATACCCCTTAGATTAACAATTACGAATTGATCAGGGATGGGAGGGTGTGACTATGAGCGACACAGGTAGAGGGATCCTGGAAGTAGTGCTGAAGGAGCCTCAGTCCTTGAGCTTATCCAACAGGTTTGGGATTGTTGTTTCTGTGCAGATGAGAGTGGGGACTATAGGGAGGATGAATGAACTAACCATAACACCATGGTACAGGGAGCCATTCAAGAATGGAAGAAAAGAGAAATCTAGTTGTAATTGAGGACACTACAGTCAGGGGGATAGACACTGTCCTCTGTGGCCAGGATTGAGAACACCTCAAAGGCTATGTGGCCTGCCTAGTGCCTGGGTTCAGGATATCTCATCTGTGCTGCAGAGGAACTTGGAGTGGGAGAGGAAGGATCCAGTTGTTGTGGTCCACTTAGATACCAATGATATTGGTAGAAAGAGAGAAAAGGTCCTGCTGAGGGAATATGAGCAGCGAGGGGCTAAATTAGAAAGCATAACCAAAACGATTGTGATCTATGGATCACTGCCTGACCCACAAGCTCATTGGCAAAGGGTCAGCAATATTAAAGAGGTCAACAGATGGCTGAAAGATTGGCGTGAGAGAAAGGAGTTTGAAGACATGGGACATTGACACCAGTATTTAAAGGGAGGAACTGTACCAAAGGGACAGGCTTCACCTGAATCATGCTGGGACCGGAGTCCTAGGAAAACTAGGGCTGTAGATAGAGCTTTACACTAGATTAGATTACTTACAGTGTGGAAACAAGCCCTTTGGCCCAACAAGTCCACACCGACCTGCCGAAGCGCAACCCACCCATACCCCTACATTTACCAACCAACCTAACACTACAGGCAATTTAGCATGGCCAATTCACCTGACCCGCACATCTTTGGACTGTGGGAGGAAACCGGAGCACCCGGAGGAAACCCACGCAGACATGGGGAGAACATGCAAACTCCACACAGTCAGTCGCCTGAGGTGGGAATTGAACCTGGGTCTCTGGCGCTGTGAGGCAGCAGTGCTAACCACTGTGCCACCGTGCCACCCACTAAATATTAGAGAGGGCTGGGTACAGTTGCATGGAAAATTATGGAAAAAATTCAAGTGAGGAAGAATTCAACACAGGTTATTAAGGTTTTCAGAATGAGTAGTAGGACTGAGAGTATAGCAAATGTCAGGACTCTGATGTTAGGTACAGCAGCTAGGGGGACAACTATGAGAAGAGAACAGTTAAATCAGGACTGAGGATGTTGTACAAAGAGGAACCATGATTATCCGAAGGATACAGGCAAGGAGTATTTCATTCAGTTAATCGAATTCCAGAAAATCAAATGCCAGATAACATTGTTTAGCCGAGCATCAGGACCTTGCGATCTTGCTGGATAAACCAATATTCAGATAGTCGAATGCTAAATAATCAAGGCTCCTCTATACATGCAGGTATGAAACAAAGGAATGAGATTCTAGCACAGATTGAACTTGGTAGTTACGATGTTGTAGGTATCAAAGAGACATGGTTGCAAGGGGATCAGGGCTAGGAACTAAATATCCAAGGATTCATGTCCTAATGAAGGAACAGGTAGGTGGGCAGAGAGGGAGGGGTTGGCTTATTGATAAGAAATGAAACTTAATTGATAGCAAGAAATGATAATGAGTCGGAAGGCATAGAATCTGTATGGGTAGAGTTGAGGAATCGCAAAGGGAACAAGATCCTGATGGGAATTGAATACAGGCCTCCCAGCAGTAATCAGGGCATGAGGAAGAAAATAAATCAGAAGATTGAATTGTAAGAAAGGTACTATTGCAATAACCATGGGAAACTTCAATATGAATGACTGGGAAAGTCAGGTGGTAGTTGATCCTAACAAAAGAAACTCAAGGAATGTTTACAGGATTTTGTTTTGGAGCAGCTTGTGGTGGAGCCCACCAGGGAACAGGCAATTCTGGATTTTGGTGACGTGTAATGAAGCAGATGTGATTAGGGAACTTAAGTTGAAGGAACCCTTAGGGAGCAGTGACCATAATATGATCGAATTCACCCTGCAGTTTGAGAGGGAGAAGCTGGAATCAGATGTAACTGTATTACAATTGAGTAAAGGGAACTACAAAGACATAAGGGGGGAGCTGGCCAGAGGTGATTGGAAGGGAACCGAGCAGGGAAGATGGTGGAGTTGCAAGGGTAATTTAAGAGGCAAAGTAGGAATTCATTCCAAGGAAGAAGGAACAGGAAAGGCAATGCAACTATGGCTGATAAGAGAAGACAGGGACAGCAAAATAGCAAAGGAAAAGCATACAATATGGTGAAGATTAGTGGGAAGCCAGAGGACTGAGAAACCTTTAAAAACCAGCAGGGGATAGCTAAAAAGCAATAATGGGGGAGAAGATGAAATATAAGAATAAACTAGCTAGTCATATAAAAGAAGATTGCCAGAGTCTTTTTTTTGATATCTAAAAGGTAGGAGAGAGACAAGCTTGGAAATTGGACCACTTGAAAATGAGGCTGGAGGAATAGTAATGGGGAACAAATTAATGACTAAGGAACTGAATAGGTACTTTGTGCCATTAGTCTTCACCATAGAAGAAAGCAGTAGCAAACCAGAACTACAAGAGAGACAGAGGACAGAGCTGAGAGTAGTGGCTATCACTAAGAGAAACTGCTGGGGAAGCTGAAAGGTCTAAAGGTGGATAAATCACCCAGACCAGGTGGACTACATCCTAGAGTTCTGATGGAGACAGCTGAGGAGATTGTGGAGGTATTGGTGGTGATCTTTCAGGAATCACTGGAGTCAGGGAGGGTCCCAGAGGACTGGAAAATGGCTAATGTAACAGTTCTGTCTAAGAAGGGAGGCAGGCAGGAAACAAGAAACTGTAGGCCAGTTAGCCTGACCTCAGTCTTTGGTAAGATTTTAGAGATCTTTATTAAGGATGAGATTGTGGAGTACTTGGAAGTCCATGCAAAATGTGGTTGAGTCAGCACAGCTTTGTCAAGGGGAGGTCATGCCTGATATGTCTATTAGAATTCTGTGATGAGGTAATGAGCAAGTTAGACAAGGAACAACCAGTGGACGTGATATATTTGCATTGCCAGAAAAACTGGAAAGATGTCACACAGGGGGCTACTAACTAAGGCCCATAGTGTTAGGGGTAGGGTTCTGGCATGAATAGAGGATTGGCGGACTGGCAGAAGACAGAGAGTAGAGACAAAGGGGTCTCTTTCAGGATGGCAGCTGTGACTAGTGGAATTCTGGAAGGGCCCTTGATGGAACCACAATTATTCACATCATACATTAACGATCTAGACGAAGGAACTGAGGGCATTGTTGCTAAGTTTGGAGATGACACGAAAATAGGTGGCGGGACAGGTAGTATTGAGGGAACAGGAAGGTTGCAGAAGGATTTGGACAAGTAATGAGATTGGGCAAAGAAGTGGTGGATGAAGTACAATGTGGGAAAGTGTGGGTTTTTCACTTTAGCAGGAAAAAGTGAGCCATAAACTATTTTCTAAATAGGGAAAGGTTTCACAAATCTGAAGCACAAAGGGAGTCCTCGTTCACGATTCTCTTCAGGTTAACATGCAGGTTCAGTTGGCACTTAGGAAGGCAAATGCAATATTAGCATTCATTTCAAAAGGGCTACAATACAAAAGCAGAGATGTACTGCTGAGACTATGTAAGGCTCTGGTCAGAGTGCATTTGGAATATTGTGAGCAGTTTTGGGCCCTGTATTGAAGGAGTTGAAGGACTCCTGAGGAGGTTCAAAAGAATGATCCTGGGGATGAAGGGTTTGTCATATGAGGAGTGGTTGAGGACGCTGGGTCTGTACTCAATGGAGTTTAGAAGGATGAGGAGGATCTGATTGAAACTTGCAGATTACTGAGAGGCCTGGATAGAATGGACATGGAGAAGACATTTCCACCAGTAGGAGAGACTAGGACCCAAGGGCACAGCTGCACAGTGTCTGGGCACCTTGAGAACTGAGATGAGGAGAATTTCTTCAGCCAGGCGAAATTGCTGAAGGAGGCTGTGGAGCCACGTCAGTGAGAGTATTCAAGACATAGATAGATAGGTTCTTGCTTGGTCAGAGGGTCAAGGGTTAAAGGGAGAAAGCAGGAGAATGAGATTGATAAATGTAGCAGCCATGGTCAAATGGTGGAATACACGTGATAGGCCAAATGGCCTAATTCGGCTCCTACATCTTATGGTCAAAGTTGGTGTAATATTGGCACATTTATACATCTGAAAGAAGAACTAATTGTAACCTACATTTGGCTTTCATCTCAATTAACATTAATGTGTTTCCCTTACCTGGTAATTCTTTATCTGGGTCCTTCTTGAATTTTTTTCCACCCTTGCCTTCAGGTTTATTTAAAACATTATCAATTAACATAATATTAAGGCTGTAATCACGTTTGCTCAATGGCTTTCCTTTTAATACTTTCCTTTGGAATTCATGTAGTTTTCTGTGTCGAGAAATTCTCTTCACAAATTCTCTCTTCAGATCGCTTAAGGTTGTCCATGGGTTATTTTTGATATCAATACATAGATAATCAATATTCTGGAATTGTTTTGGCTTTTTGATGATTGGGAGCATATCATCAATAGCATATCCTGAAACATAAAACAACATTCAACAGAAAAGTCAGAACAGATTTTCAGTGCAGACTCGAAAGAGATTGAAGTGAATGTTATCACTTTTCAATCCTGGTTTAGACCTAAAACAGATGGTTGAGCTACAATGATCAAGAATCAAGATAGTTTATAATAAAGGGCATTAGAAGGATTGGGAAGTCTTGTTGAAATTGTACAGGGCATTGGTGAGGCCTCTTCTGGAACACTGTGTCTCGTCCCCCAGTTAGAGGAAGGGTGTTATTAAGCTGAAGAGGGTTCAGAAAAGATTTACCAGAATGTTGCTTTGAATGGAAGGTTTGAGTTATAAAGATAGGCCAGGACTCTTTTCACTGGAGCATAGGAAATTGAGAAGTGACTTTATAGAAGCTTATAAAATCATGAGGGGTATAAATCGTGTTACTGGTGGCTGTCTTTTCCCTAGGATGGGCGATTTCAAGACTGGGGGTACATTTTTAAATTGAGAGGAGAAAGATTTTAAAAAGACACGAGAGGCAAATGTTTTTACACAGAGTATGCATGTGGAATGAATATCCTGATGATGTGGTGGGCATAGGCACAATTACAACATTTAAAAGACATTTGGATAAGTTTATAGAGTCATAGAAATGGACAGCATGGAAACAGACCCTTCAGTCCAACCCGTCCATGCTGACCAACCCAATCTAGTCCCACCTGCCAGCACCCGACCCATATCCTTCCAAACCTTCCCATTCATATACCCATCCAGATGTCTCTTAAATATTGCAATTGTACCAGCCTCCACCACTTCCTCTGGGAGCTCATTCCATACCCATTTGGAGGGATGGAGCCAGGAGCAGATAAGTGGGACTAGTTTAGTTTGGGATTAGGTTCGGCATGAATTAGTTGGACCGAAGGGTCTGTTGCCATGCTCTACGACTCTTAAGAACCAAGAACTAGGGGCAGCTATCCCTAGTTTGTTTCTTGAGCTATCTTCACCAGTTAGTAAGATCATGTGTATTCATCCTCTTATAATGCCCAACAGTATCCATATACCTAAATTATCATCTGGTAAGGCAAAACTTGAGTACTGCAGGGAGAAAAAGGACATGGTTTGTCAAGGTTTCCCACCTTGCATTCATCAGGACATTTTGCAAGAATCGAAATTTAAGAGAGCAACCAACATCTAATCTCTTTGAGAAGAGAGAACGTGATTGGTTGGCAAGTGGGCTCAGATGGTAGAGGTGCTTCCATGGAGAATGCACCAGTTAATTCTGATTGACAGCTAACAGCCAAGCTTGTCTTAAATTTTAAACGAGGGAGGGGAGGTCTTGTCCCCACCTCTGGATGAGAGGGTCTGGGTTCAAGTGCCATCTGTTCTGCAAATGTGTCTGAACAGTTTGATGAAGAATACATTTCACCAGGCAAGCTATCTCTGATTGATCAGGTCATTGCCCTGAGATATGAAATAGCAAATATCTGTCACCTATTTTGTTGAGTTAAAACAGACCTTTCTGTCTGCTCACATTGGTGGAGAATTCAAAAGATTCATAATCTTTTGACTGAAATGTTTCCTCATCTGAGTGGCAAATTATCAACCCCCTATCTTAAGACAGTTCCCCACTTGTTCTAGATACCAAAGACAATGGAAACTGCCTCCCAACATCTATCCTATCAAGCCTCTTAAAAAATTTATTATTTTCATCATCTTCATTTATATTTAAATCATCTTCTAAACAATGAAGAATATTGTCAATGATGGCAACCACTCACTAACGAGTATGATTGTCCATGCCTAGGGAAATTCCATGTAACTGGTCATGGGTTGTGGTGGTCATTGTGCACCTGATAACCACAGTTCTAGAGCCACAACTCCACTCATATGTTTAGCCAGTGCTTGCAGGAGGTGGAACTGGTCTCTGGCCTCAAGATCGTTGGCATGCTTTTCTCCAGTTCCATCTCCATACCTTGTACTTCACTAAAGAATGGCATCCCTTTATACAGGAGATTCCTCCAAGTTAGTTTCTTCTGAACGAGGGTATCCTGTGCATTAATGTCTATGATGCATTTCTTGAGGGAAGCCATCACAGAATCTTAGAAACACTTGCTTTGTTCTCCTCTTGTTCAAGTGCCTTCCTTGAACAGCTGAAGAGTTGCTTTGTCCATCAGAACTCAGGCACCTTAAACAGGTGTCCGGCCCAGCTGAATTGGTTTTGAATGATTGTGGCCTTGATGCTGCTGCTGTTAGCTGCTATAAAGGACACTGATGTTAATATACCTGTCCTCCCGCTGATGCGGAGAATCGATCTCAAACAGCATCGACAGTACTTCGCAAGGGCCCTGCGTCGGTGTCTATATGTAGTCCAAATTTCACAGCCATGCAGGAGAGTCAGAAGGATGACTGTCTTATCCACAAGGATCCTGGTATGAGCACTGTTGTCACGGTCATCGAATTGTCTCATCCTTAGACATCCAAAGGTGGCCCTCGCAAATTTGATGCAAAGCTGAACTTCCACATCAATGTCAGCCTTAGATGAGAAGTAGCTTCTCTGGTAGTTTGGATTTCTCCATAGGTTTTAATGGAGAGATGGATCAGAATGTGTCCTGGTTGGGAAAGGACTTGAGTCTTCTTGAGGTGCATGCTGATAATAATTCTTTGGCATGCTTTCGTGAAATCATTAAGCAATGCTTGAAGATTCTCTTCTAAAGGGGCATGATATTGTCATGCACATAGTGAAGCTCCCCAGGCAAAATCAGTGTCGTACACTTCTTACATTTCAACCAACTGAGGTTGAAACATTTTGCATAAGATTAAGAACCGTGGGATAAAATATCTAATTTGTTCAATCTGTACTCCGGACAATCCTCTCATTCCAGAAATTACTTCAGTGAACCCTTGCTACTCTCCTTCTAAGGCAAATATTTCCTTTCTTAAGTAGGCAAATCCAAACTTTATACAGGACTCCAAATTTCGTACTACCTAAGTCCTATGTAATGACAGTAAGGTTCCTGTACTATTAAACACCAATCGCTTTGCAATTAAAGCTAATGTACCATATGCTTTCCCAAGTGTTTGTTGTACCTGTCAACTTTCAGTAATTTGGTTACAAGGAAGCTTGGATCTCTCCAAATGCTCATGTTTCCAAATTTCTCATTTATTTAAAAATTCTAATGTTTTTGATTTTTTTCTACCAAGTGACTAACTTCAAATTTCTCCGTATTATATTCCATCTACCATATTTTTGCCCACTCAGTTAATTATCTGAAAAGTTTTGCAACTGCTTCGTATGCTATTCACAGTACACTTACCCAAACCAAAAAATGTCATCAAAGTGAAATGTATCATGGTCAATCCTTTACCTAAGTCATTGATATAAATTCTCTGGATGTGAGACCCAAGCTCAGGCACTGTGGTACACCACTGGCTACAGTCACCCATCCCAAAAAATGATCTATTTATCTCTACTCTTTGTTTTTCTCACCATTAACCAGCTCTCAATCCATGGTGAAATATTAGCCTCATCCCATAACTTCTAATTGCACTCAACAATCTCTTCTCCAGCAGCTTACTTTTGAGATTCCAAATGTATTACAACAACTGATCATCCCTTATCTACTTATTAGTTGAATCATCAAAAAAAACTAACAAATTTGACAAATCTGCATTTCCTTCCATAAATTCATGCTGTAATGTATGATTTTCTGTGTGGTTCCCTTCTAACAGACATTTCTAATTGTTGTTTGTACACAACTTGCATAATTGCTGAAAAAGAGGCACATTTTGTCAAAGTTTTCCATTTTATACAAATCAGAATAACTCACAAGAATATTTATTGATGCCAGATGACCTGACCTGAAGTTCTCTATTTTTCGTTGTCCCTTCATTGTTGAACAGCAGGGTCACCCTTCCTGCTTTCCAGGAACCATTCCAGAGTCTAGGAAATTCTGGAAGATCAAAAGCCAATACCGCTAAACTATGAATTGATGAATCAGATCAAAGATCCACAATGCCATCACATCTAGTCATGATGGGTGGTGGGGAAGTAAAGAAAGGTGGGAGCTCCCACCTTTACTTTCTTCAGTGTCGATGGAGTAGAGCACACAGTTCAAATGGCAAAGGTAAAATGTTTGCAATAGCCTTCAGATGACATCCTGGCTGGATGATTCACTTCATCACCTATGAAGACTCTCAGATATGGTCAGTGCCATTTCTTACCCAGTTCATTTCATAACAAATCAAGAAACAGATAAAGGCACTGGATGTAGCAGATGCTTACAAGCCATGTCAATGGGCCAGCAACAGTACTGAAGACCTGTGCTCCAGAGTTAGCTACGTCTCCACACAAACTGCTCGAGAACAGCTACAGCACTGACCTTTTCCCAGCAATGTGAATGATCACCCAATTATGTCCTGTTCACCAAAGCAGGACAAGTCCATTGCCATCCCATTGGTCCAACATTGATAATCTGAAAGTGATAGAAAGTGTTGTTCACAGGACTATCAAACAACAGCATGCTCAACCATGCTCAACAAGACCATTGAATGCAATGGTGGGATGGTCTTACTCATGAAGTCCACGCCCTGTCCTCTTTTGAAACTCTAAGATGTAGCTAACTATAGACAACACAAACCAAAGCTATCCTGACAAAAGTAAACGATTGAATATGTGTTCCACTGCTAAAGGTTATGAAAAATCTGCCTGGGAGTCACGAGAAAGTTCTTGAATCCACCTCTTATAGAGTCATTCAGATAAACAGCATGGAAACAGATCCTTGGGTTTAACTCGTCCACACCGACCAGATATCCTAAACTAATCTAGTCCCATTCGCCAGCACTTGACCTATTTTCCTCTAAACCCTTCCTATACACACATCCAACCTGATGCATATTAATAGTTGTTATTGCACCAAACCCACCACTTCCTATGGCAACTCAGTCCATACACACACCACCTACTGTATGAAAAAGTTGCCCCTCAGGTCCCTTTGAAATCTTTCCCCTCTCACCTTTAACCTATGCCATCTCAGTTTGGACTCTCCTACCCTGGGAAAAGGTTCTTGGCTATTCACCCTATCCAAGCCATTCATGATTTTATAAGCCTCTATAAGGTCACCATTCAGCTGCATCCCCTGTCTCTTGTTGAAACCATACAAAGTAAGCATGCAATGGAATTAAGGAGAGGCACCATTCCGCAAATAAAATTCAGAATGTATAGACTATAAGACAGCCTAACCTGATACTTTGTGAAGCTTACAAATATTTTTTAAATATTCAAAATTTAATGAACTCAAATGGACAACACATGATCAATAGACTTGAATATGAAATGCAGAGTGTAGTAGACCTTTCATTTTTATTTTGTGAATGAAGGTGACCTACAGTTTGTACTTATTTGTACACGGAAGAACAGGTATCCCCCCATTTTTCAAAAATTTGCTTTAAACAACTTCGCTTTTACGAAAGACCTACGTTAGTACCTCTTTTTGATAACCGAAAGAAATCTGAAAAGGATTTTCGCTTTTACGAAAAAAGGGTGAAATTTTTCCCATATAAATGAATGCTTCTTTGTTTTACACCATTTCAGCTTACGAAAGGTTTCATTGGAACGCTGTACTTTCGGATATCAGGGGAAACCTGTATTGCAGTTTCTTTTATAATTATGAGAGCTTCAGAAATCTAGTCTTTGACTTGGCTAGCCATTATAATCTGTTTTCCCTTTCTCTGTCAACTTAATTTATTAAATTAGTTTTCTGCATTTTACAGTTATTCTAAAGAAAATGCAAGCTACTCTAACTGGTTAGCTCAGTTAGCTGGTCAGCTTTTTTTAAGACAGAGCAATTCCTGCACCAGCACAAAGGACTGACCTTCTGAACTGTTCCTTTTTTCCATAGTGACCCACAGGTTAAACCACCAAAAGCAATCTTTCTCTTATGAGATTGCAACCCTATGGTCTGCTCGGACCATGGTGACTTTACTTTTACATTTCAGGGAAAATAAAAAACAACTAAGGACACAGTATGCGAATTTCCACTAGATACTGATTTCCGTCTGCATGCTGTCATTTATTTAGCTCTCCAACAACATTTGCATGCATGGTGGCTCAGTGGTTAGCACTGCTGCCTCACAGCACCAGCATCCCAGGTTCCATTCCAGCCTTGGGTGACTGTCTGTGTGGAGTCTGTACATTCTCCCTGTGTCTATGTGAGTTCCCTCTAGGTGCTCTGGTTTCCTCCCAAAACTGTGCAGGTCAGGTGATTTGGCCATGGTAAATTGTCCATAGTGTTAGGTGCATTAGTCAGAGGAGGGTGGGTTACTCTTCGGAGGGTCGGTGTGGACCTGTTGGCCCAAAGAGCCTGTTTCCACACTGTAGGGAATCTAATCATTCCACATGTTTTTACTCTCTCAGCGACACAGGAGGTTTGACTAAGGTTACTAATGACAGAGAAAGGTGATTCTACCTTCAAGCCACATCAGCCCAGGTTTAAGTCATCGTTACTTTGGAGTTTTGCCTGAGCAGGTTGTTTCATTAAAATATATCTAGAAAAAAGATGATGATGAATGGATAGGAAAAGGCCTGTGCAAGTTGGAGGAAAGCAAGAAATTAAGCTTGGGCGGCACGGTGGCACAGTGGTTAGCACTGCTGCCTCACAGCGCCTGAGACCCGGGTTCAATTCCCGACTCAGGCGACTGACTGCGTGGAGTTTGCACATTCTCCCCGTGTCTGCGTGGGTTTCCTCCAGGTGCTCCGGTTTCCTCCCACAGTCCAAAGATGTGCGGGTCAGGTGAATTGGCCATGCTGAATTGCCCGTGGTGTTAGGTAAGGGGTAAATGTAGGGGTATGGGTGGGTTGTGCTTCGGCGGGTCGGTGTGGACTTGTTGGGCCGAAGGGCCTGTTTCCACACTGTAAGTAATCTAAAAAAAAAATCTAAGCTGTCTCTCTCCTCCCATTTAACATGCATTCTTTGGTAGAGAGATACGTTTGGCCTTGAGATTATATTGTGGGATAACAAAGCATTAAGTATGGAACATCATTGTTCACAATTTGTCTCTCTGCCTATTTTACTGGATCAAAACCCTGGAACCCCTTTCCCAACTACATGTAGAATACTTCCACCAGCTGGAATTCAATTTCCATCAGCTAAAGCCAAGGGAGGTCAGGGCCCAGTAGGATTAAGCAACAAAGAACAAAAGAAAGAAGAACACCACAGGAACAGGCCCTTTGGCCCTCCAAACCTGGGCAATCATCATGCCCTAGCAAAATTAAAAAGCTTCTGCCCTTATTTGGTCCATATCCCTCCACTCCCTCTTTGTTCACATCACCAACCAGCCTCTTAAATGTTGCCAATGTGTCTATTTCCACCACCTCATCTGGCAGTGCGTTCCAGGCTCCTGTGTGAAAGCCTTCCCTCACACATCTCCCATAAACTGCTCCCCCTCACCTTGAAGCTGTGTCCCCTTGTAATTGAAACTTCCACCCTGGGGAAAAAGTCTCTGACTATCCACCCTGACTATGCTTCTGTAACTTTGGAGACCTCTATCAGGCCTCCTCTCGGCTGCCATCTTTCTAGTGAAAACAATCCTAGTCTGGTTATCCTTTCCTCATAGCCAATGTCCTCGAGTCCAGGCAACATCCTGGTGAACCTTCTCTGCACTCTCTCCAAAGCTTCCATGTCCTTCTGCGATCAAAACTGCACATAATACTCCAAATGCATCCTAACAACAGTTTTATACAGCTGCAACATGGTTTGCCAACTCTTGTACTCCTTGCCCCACCTGATGAAGGCAATCATGCTGTATGCCTTATTAATCTCAGCCATCTGTGCTGTCACTTTTAGGGAACTGGGGACCTGCATGCCCAGATCCATCTGCCATTTTACTGGATCAAAACCCTGGAACCCCTTTCCCAACCACATGTAGCATACTTCCACCAGCCACAACTCAACTTCCATCAGCTAAAGCCAAGGGAGGTCAGGGCACAGCAGGATTCAGCAACAAAGAACAAAAGAGATTATTGCTGGGCTATTATTCCAGAGACCCAGATAATGCTCAGGGGGCCTGGGTTCAAATCCTGCCATGGTAGAGGTGGAATAACAGTAAAATTTCCAGTACAAATCTGGAATTAAGAGTCTAATGATGTCTGTGAATCCAATATCAGAAAAACACATATAGTTCACTAATGCCCTTTACTGAAAGAAAATGACACCTTAACCCTGCCTGGCCTACATGTGACTCCAGAACCATAGCAATGTGATTGACTCTCAACATCAATTAGTAATGGCCAATAAAGGCTGACCTAACCAGAAGTGCCCTAAGAGAAAACATAGCTCTCTGTCCGATGGTAATGTCCTTTCTTCCTGCACCTTCCTGTAATTCCAAACAGACATACTACCGAGTTCTACTTGGCTGGCAGCTTCCAGGAGAGCAGGACACTCTTATCCCAGGATGTGAGCTAGACGGAAAGTCCACCAGGCGGAGCATTTAGAATAAGATTCCCTACAGTGTGGAAACAGGCCCTACGGCCCAACAAGTCCACACCCACCCCCCCCGAAGAGTAACCCACCCAGACCCATTCCCCTACCCTATATTTACCCCTGACTAATGCACCTAACACAATGGGCAATTTAGCATGGCCAATTCACCCGACCTGCACATCTTTGGATTGTGGGAGAAAGCCGGAGCACCCGGAGGAAACCCAAGTAGATACAGGGAGAATGTGCAAACTCCACAGAGATAGTCGTCCGAGGCTGGAATCGAAACTGGTTCCCTGGCACTGTGAGGCAACAGGGCTAACCCACTGAGCCACTGTGCCACCCCTAGAGGGTATCTAGAGGGTGATGAGGGGACCCTCCAGTTTTCACTCCCTGCTCTGCACTTGGAGCAAAACGTGGAAGGTTCCTTCCTTTATTTAGTATTTCTACCAAGCCTTCACCATCAGTACAACCTCTTTCCTTAAGGGGCCCTGCATCTGGGGATAACGCGGTGGCTCAGTGGTTAGCACTAGCACCAGGGACCCGGGTTCAATTCCAGCCTCAGGTGACTGTGTGGAGTTTGCACATTCTCCCCGTGTCTGCATGGGTTTCCTTGCACAGTCCAAAGATGTCCAGCTTGGGTGGATTGGCTGTGCTAATTTGCCCGGAGTGTCCAGGGATGTGTGGGCTAGCCGTGGGAAATGCAGCATTGTAGGGATGAGGTGGGTCTGGATTGGATGCTCTTTGGAGGGTTAAAATGGGCTGAATGGCCTGCTCCTACACTGCAGGAATTCCAAGCACTTAGTTGAGCTACTCTATTGCTTATAATAGATCTTTCTAATTTGGTTAACATTTTCTGACAGGCAATTTCACATTTTTACTTAGCCCAGCTAATCTACTTGCTATACTGTCAAACGTCTCGCAATTACCTTTAGTATTATTAGATCAAATTTTATCATTCATTTCCCTTTCAAGATTTAATTTGATTTTGTTACCTTGTTCTAATTCTGTCATCTAGCAAGTCCTGGCAATGTTAAAGGAGCGACATAAATTATGAAGGGGCACAATGGCTGAATGAGAAGATGTCAAACACTTATTCTGGAATAAGAGAATAACAAGATGTCCTCATTTCAAAGTTAAGATAGTACTAACAGAAAATGCTACTTTAAGCGAGACAACTTTAATTGAATTACAGTTTCCAATAGGAATCAATGTTAAATCTAGAGTT
The DNA here is from genome assembly GCF_020745735.1 of Hemiscyllium ocellatum. Lineage (NCBI taxonomy): Eukaryota > Metazoa > Chordata > Chondrichthyes > Orectolobiformes > Hemiscylliidae > Hemiscyllium > Hemiscyllium ocellatum. The sequence continues at coordinate 8,799,673 of NC_083414.1, forward strand.
AGGTTCCTTCAGACATTTTCTTGCCAAAAGAAACCAAAGTACAAGTTGAAATACTATACCATTAACGTTGTGCGTTCCTAATTGAAATAATTTTCAAAATAGAATGAAACATTGAATATAAACAAAAATAGTGTAGAAATTCAGTTTAGATAATAGTCACCAGTCTCTCTTGAACATCGGCTTTAATGGTTTTTGTCTCAATTCTGTTTGTCTCTTCAACTCTGCGTTTTCCACTTTCTCTCTCTCTCTCTCTCTCTCTCACACTCAGTTTGACATTTACACTTTGTCCCTCAGCCTCTTTGACTTTTCCACTCTGTCTTGCTGCCTTTTCAGTCTGTCCCTGAATGTGAAACTTAGAATTACAGAGTCCAAGAGATGTACAACACACAAATGGACCCTTCAGTCCAACTCTTCCATACCAACCAGATATCCTAATCTAATCTGATCCCATTTGCTAGCACGTGGCCCATATCCCTCTAAACCCTTCCTATTCATATACCCATCCAGATGCCTTTTAAATGCTGTGATTGTACCAGCCTCCACCACTTCCTCTGGCAGTTCATTCCATACACGCACCACCCTCTGCATTAAAAACTTGCCCCTTAGGTCCCTTTTAAATTTTTCCCCTCTCACCTTAAACATGTGCCCTCTAGTTTTGAACTCTACCTACCATGGGGAAAAGATCTTGTGTATTTACTCTATCTATGTCCCTCATGATTTTATAACCCTCGATAAGAATACCCCTCAGCCTCTACAGGGAAAACAGCCCCAGCCTATTCAGCCTCTCCCTATAGCTCAAACCCTCCAACATCCTTATAAATCTTTTCTGAACACTTTCTCTCTCTGTCTCTCTCTCTCTCTCGAATGAGGGAGTACCTGAAAGTTCTCTACTGCTATGGTGACATTAGATGGAGGAGATAAAAAGGGATATTCATTCAAAGTTAGACTGGTCCTTCCTCATTGTTCTTCGTATCTTATTCACGTTACCTCTGTGATTCCACCCTTCACCATGACCTACCTTTACAAAAATATTCTAGCGCTTTTCTGTAAGATCCACCTTCGAAATAGTTGGTGAAAGAAAGCATCTCATTTGTTATGTTCACATCGGAAAGTTCTTCTTCCATAGCATTTTGTAGCTTCTGGTGTAAAGGAGCAAGCTGCCTTATCCCTTCAGAGCCTCCCTTTACAGGTAACAGGCTGAGTTTCAGGAGAGCAGTGTAAGATAAAATCTGCAGATGGACTTCTACACATCCTGGTACAATGTTTAGAATTTTACTTTCCATAGAGTTAACAATTTTTCGAAATTTTAAGAGGAGGTTGCTATCACTTTCAAATAATTCCTGAAATAGGTTTTCCAGAGCTTCAGTTCCTTTTCTCTGGATGGTATTAGCTTTAACTATCACAGTTTTAACTGAACAATCTGTGGATGAAAACAGACAAAAAATGTACTTAGATAGCCTGGATTACACAATAGGTTTTTCCCCTGTTTGGTTACTATCTTCGTCTCAGCTGACAGAGTGTATTTTCTTTTCTAGATCTGAAATACTGAATTGCTGCACTTTTTAAGGAAAAGGAACAGATCATGACTAGGATCTGGATATTCCAGAGTTTTAGAATCCATGGATGTAGTGGTTGGGTCGATTGCCATTGGAAACGGAGGGTTATGGGAATAAGGTAGTGGGAACATTCTTTGGAGGATTGGCATTAAGCCATTGGGCTAAATGGCCTGCTTCCACACTGTAGGCATTCCGTGATTCCATAATACTATGAGTTGACATTTTGGAAGGGGTCAAGAAAAGATGGAAAAGGAGCCGACGTAACACTTAAGACCTTTCGAAAGCTGATTGGAGGCAGACGTTCGCAAGTAAAGGGACGGCTGGAAAGTGGGAAGCCTTCAGAAATGAGATAACAAGAATGCAGAGAAAGTATATTCCTGTCAGGGTGAAAGGGAAAGCTGGTAGGTATAGGGAATGCTGGATGACTAAAGAAATTGAGGGTTTGGGTAAGAAAAAGAAGGAAGCATATGTCAGGTATAGACAGGATAGATTGAGTGAATCCTTAGAAGAGTATAAAGAAAGTAGGAGTATACTTAAGAGGGAAATCAGGAGGGAAAAACGGGGACATGAGATAGCTTTGGCAAATAGAATTAAGGAGAATCCAAAGGGTTTTTACAAATATATTAAGGACAAAAGGGTAACTAGGGAGAGAATAGGGCCTCTCAAAGATCAGCAAGGCAGCATTTGTATGGAGCCACAGAAAATGAGGGAGATACTAAATGAATATTTTGCACCAGTATTTACTGTGGAAAAGGATATGGAAGATATAGACTGTAGGGAAATAGATGGTGACATTTTGCAAAATGTCCAGATTATAGAGGAGGAAGTGCTGGATGTCATGAAACAGTTAAAAGTGGATAAATCCCCAGGACCTGATCAGGTGTACCCGAGAACTCTGTGGAAAGCTAGAGAAGCCATTTCTGGGCCTCTTGCTGAGATATTTGTTCATCGGTAGTCACAGGTCAGGTGCCGGAAGGCTGGAGGTTGGTTAACGTGGTGCCCCTGTTTAAGAAGGGTGATAAAGACAAGCCAGGGAACTATAGACCGGTGAGCCTGACCTCAGTGGTGGGCAATTTGTTGGAAGGAATCCTGAGGGACAGGATGTACATGTATTTGGAAAGGCTGGGACTGATTCAGGATAGTCAACATGGCTTTGTGCGTGGGAAATCATGTCTCACAAACTTGATTGAGTTTTTTGAAGAAGTAACAAAGAAGATTGATGAGGGCAGAGCAGCAGATGTGATCTATATGGACTTCAGTAAGGCGTTTGACAAGGTTCCCTATGAGAGACTGATTAGCAAGGTTAGATCTCATGGAATACAGGGAGAACTAGCCATTTGGATACAGAACTGGCTCAAAGATAGAGGTGGTGGTGGAGGGTTGTTTTTCAGACTGGAGGCCTGTGACCAGTGAAGTGCTACAAGGATCGGTGCTGGGTCCTCTACTTTTTGTCATTTACATAAATGATTTGGATGCAAGCATAAGAGGTACAGTTAGTAAGTTTGTAGATGACACCAAAATTGGAGGTGTAGTGGAAAGCGAAGAGGGTTACCTCAGTTTACAACAGGATCTGGACCAGATGGGCCAATGGGCTTTGAGGTGGCAGATGGAGTTTAATTCAGATAAATGCGAGGTGCTGCATTTTGGGAAAGCAAATCTTAGCAGGACTTATACACTTAATGGTAAGGTCCTCGGGAGTGTTGTTGAACAAAGAGACCTTGGAGTGCAGGTTCATAGCTCCTTGAAAGTGGAGTTGCAGGTAGATAGGATAGTGAAGAAGGTGTTTGGTATGTTTTCCTTTATTGGTCAGAGTATTAAGTACAGGAGTTGGGAGATCATGTTGCGGCTGTACAGGACATTGATTAGGCCACTGTTGGAATATTGTGTGCAATTCTGGTCTCCTTCCTATCGGAAAGATGTTGTGAAACTTGAAAGGGTTCAGAAAAGATTTATAAGGATGTTGCCAGGTTTGGAGGATTTGAGCTACAGGGAGAGGCTGAACAGGCTGGAGCTGTTTTCCCTGGAGCGTTGGAGGCTGAGGGGTGACCTTATAGAGGTTTACAAAATTATGAGGGGCGTGGATAAGATAAATAGACAAAGTCTTTTCCCTGGGGTCAGGGAGTCCAGAACTAGAGGGCATAGGTTTAGGGTGAAAGGGGGAAGATATAAAAGAGACCTAAGAGGCAACTATTTCACATAGAGGGTGGTATGTGTATGGAATGAGCTGCCAGTGGAGGCTGGTACAATTGTAACATTTAAGAGGCATTTGGATGGGTATATGAATAGGAAGGGTTTGGAGGGATATGGGCCGGGTGGGACTAGATTGGGTTGGGATATCTGGTCAGCATGAACAGGTTGGACCAAAGGGTCTGTTTCCATGCTGTACATCTCTATAACTCTATGACTCTGTGTCGGAAAAGGGCACGAGCAGGACAGTCATGAGAAATTATCTTAGCTCAGAGGATCAGATATAAGGTTGAATCTTAACAAAAATCATCCAAGAGGAATGTTGTGAAACTTGAAAGGGGTTCAGAAAAGAATTACAAGGAAATGGTTGTCATGAAACGGTTAAAAGTGGATAAATCCCCAGGACCTGATCAGGTGTACTCGAGAACTCTGTGGGAAGCTAGAGAAGTGATTGTGGGTTGAGCTATAGGGAGAGGCTGAATAGGCTGGGGCTGTTTTCCCTGGAGCATTGGAGGCTGAGGGGTGACCTTATAGGGGTTTATAAAATCATGAAGCATTCTAAAAAAGAGATCAGGTGGGGGAGTCCAGAACTAGACAGCCTAGATCTAGGGTGACAGGGGTAAGATTTAAAAGAGACCTTAGGGATAACTTGCTCATGCAAAGGGTGCTGCATATATGGAATGCAATGCTCATTGGAAGGATGGTGTGGAGATGATGGGCCAAGTGGCCTGCTTCCATAGTGTATGGGCTCTTTATGATTATAGTGTTATATTTTGGTCACTCTATTTAAGAATGGGTATCGTTATATTTGTCATCATTGAGAAAATGTTCGCTGATTCCTGGAAAGAAGCAACTGTCGTATGTGGTTGGTATATTTGCATTGGAAAGCCAATTTGTTACTCACTATATCCACTGGGACTGGGGTTGGAGAAAGAATGTCCTGAAGAAAAAGAAAAGTTGAATATCATCCACAAATTATTTTTCATCAAAACACTGATACTTATCAATTTACTTAACATAGTCACATGCTAACAGCACAACATTAGTAATTTAGGTTAAAAAATAGAAATTGCTGGAGAAACTCAGCAGGTCTGGCAGCATTGGCAGAGAGAGTAACAGAGTTGATACTTAAAGTCTAATATGGCTGTATTTTTTATTCGCAGGATGTAGGAGTCGCTGGCTGGGCCAGCATTTATTGCCCATCCCTAATCACCCAGAGGAGCGTTCAGGGTCAACCACATTGCTGTGGGCTGGAGTCACTTGTAGACCAGACCAGGTAAGAACAACAATTTTCCTGCTCCTCAGATGCTGCCTGACCTGCTGTGCTTTTCCAGCACCAATCTAAAGTAGATTTGATTTCCAGCATCTGCAGTCCTCACTTTTGCCCAGGTAAGAACAACAGTTTTCTTCCATCAAGGGACATTAGTGAACTTGATGGGTTTTTTTTCCCCAATAATCAACCATGGCTTCATGGTCATTGTTAGACTCTTATTTCCAGATTTTTATTAAATCTAAATTCCACTATTTGCTATGGTGGGATTTGAACCCAGTTGTCAGTCATTAGCTGGGTCTCTAGATTAGTGCTAATACCCAGTATTAATATCAACAGGCCATCATTGCCCCTTTATGGTGAGAAAAGGATTATAGGATAAAGACAGGAGATTTGTACGGAGTTAAAATGCTCAGAGACCCTGTGCAAACACAAGGGGCCAAATACTGGAACTATTCTGTGATTCATCACATCATTTATCTGCAATTAATTACATCAACCACATGATTGTCCATGCTATTACTGTCTCCATCATTTATTCTGTTCCCAAACTGTATATCGTTCAGATCATCAAAGTTGTAATCCCTACATGCTCTCAGGGTAATTATGCATAAATACAAGCAAGGAGCTATTAAACCTACTGTTGTAGCACGCCATTGCATAATTATCGCTAGGGAATTGGTTTAGCTCAGTTAGCTGGATTGTTGGTTTACAAAGCTGTGTGATGCCAACAGTGTGGGGTCAGTTCCTACCACTGGTTTGAGATAACCATGAAGGACTCTCCTTCTCAACCTCTTCCCTCACTTGAGGTCTGGTGGCCCTCAGGTTAAATCACCACCAGTTGCTTCTCTCTAATGAAAGAGCAGTCCCTATGATCTGGTAAGATTATGGTGACACAACAACAAACCATTCTTTCCAACATCTTGTTTACTTCTACCTCCTGTACACAAGTTACCTGTGCCTTCTTCATCCCAGGTACCCCACTTCTCTCATTAAGTTAACTGTTTGCTACATTATTAAACTGATGAATGAACTCTCTAACCTCAAATAATGCTGATCTTGCTAATGTTGATCTCGTCTAGCACATGCCTGTGCAACGTAACCTGACTGCCTCTGTCTAAGCTTTTTTTACCTTTGATCTGTACATCCCTGCTTAAGTGATCTGCTCACAAACAAAGCTTTTCACTGTACTTTGGTACACGTGACAATAAATCAATTAATCAATCAATCAAGCAGAGTGCTTATCCTGAATGGTGATAGGTTACATGAGTGTTGTTGGAGCTGCACCAATCCAGGCAGGTGGGGAGTGTTCCATCACAATCCTGACTAGTGCCTTTGTAAATGATGGTGAGGGGAGGAGAAAGTGAGGTCTGCAGATGCTGGAGATCAGAGTCGAGACTGTGGTGTTGGAAAGGCACAGCCAGTCGGGCAGCATCCGAGATGCAGGAGAATCAATGTTTCAGGCATAAGCCCTTCATCAGGAAGGCTTTGGGGAGTCAGGAGGTGAGTTACACAGTATAGTTCTCCTAGCCTCTGACCTGCCCTTGTAGACATCTACTCTGTTTTCTAATCAACAAACACAATTGAGTTAGTCGAGTTAATTTATCTTTAACAGTTTCATGTTGATTGTTCCTTATTAACCCATGGTTCTCGAAGAGACAATGATTTTGGTCTTGACAGTTACCGAATGATGCTTAGATTGCTCACTCTAAGTGCCCATCAGAATTTTTGTAGGACAGTTCTGCAAATGATTGCCCAGTGGTGTAACACCAGTCTTCTCTTGTATGGCGCAAATGAACCCCACTGTCTGATAAAGCTTAAAATAAGTGGCATTGATTGACGAGTTATTAAAATTATACATATGCCTTTTGTTTGGTACATACACAATTGTTCTGCTTACATGGAGAAGTCTCAATTATCTTTGAATTCTTATTAACCAAGGGAGGAAGGTATGTCATCCCTCTTATTTTTTGGCGGTGGGATGGGGTGATGAGGAGATTTGGAAAAGGTTTTACTGTATACTCTTGCTAAAAATTCCCATCATGTGTATAAAGCAAAGAGGAAGCTCAGGAACACAAGCTGGTAGGTTCTTACCTTGAACAGCCTCACATTTGCACTGGCAGTCCATTTTGTGACAACATTTGCATCTCAACTCTGAAGAGAAACAGATTTTTCTCGGCAGTAAAATATGCATGTAACTTGAAATTTCTATCAGAAAGACCCTTAGTTATTTGGTTGACTTAAGGAGTTGGGTCTACTTGGGATATGGGAAGTCCAACATCATTAAAAGTCATTATGACACAGCAGTGAACCCCTCTGCTAACTCAACCAAATACCCCAAAAAAGCTCACCTCATCTCGTAATCTGTTAAAATATGAGTGACAGAGAACTCCCAAATTCCACTATTTAAAGAAAATAATATCAAATTTATTTTTTAACTCTAAACTCTGAACATTAAACTATAACTATTCACAACTCTAAACCTCCCTTTCTCTTAACTGCTTATTAAATGCCTCCAACTCTACAACAATATGATGTTCCAATAAGACATTTATTAAAATTGCATCAATTTAATTTCAAAACCACACAGCCGCTATCATCTTCTGTGTCTGTCTTCTTCCGGATGAATATCTCCCTGGGTCATCTTCTTTCTTTTTACTGCTAATTGGTTTCATATGAACAAGTACCTTTGATTGAGAGTGTTTCCTAATTTCTTGAGTCTCTATTGATGGCAGTTACTCTCTCTGAAATGTTCAAAATGTCCTCATTTTTATATTCCCAACATCGGATTGTCTCATCAGTTAGATGTCAACAAAACAATAAATTCAAATCTGATTGGGTTTTAGTATCCTGGGGCATAATTTAAACTGATTGGTTAAATTCAAATTGCTTCAAAATAGCTACCAACTCAAGCATCTATTTCACACCCTAACTGTTACATATTTTCAATTGTCGAGTACACTCTGGCCCTACCATCTGGTCATATGTACAGGTGCTTCTAAGTTCTCAGTTCAGAACAGCATTCACGCTCTCTTAAAGGTATAATATACACCTTTAACTTCATAACAAAGTCAATTATATTGCTGTGGGTGTGGAGTCTCATTGAGGTCAGAGGTAAAGAGGGCAGACAAGGTTAAAAAAGGGAAAATTTGAAGTAAATGTGAGAGACAGATGTTTCACACAGAGGGTGGTAAATGCCTGGAATGTGCTGTCAGAGGAGATGGTAGAAGCTGAACCAATGTCTACATTTAAGAGAAGGATAAGCGAAGTCAAATTGAGGTATTCAAGATGATAAAAGACATGGATAAAATAGACATGGAGCGGATGTGGAGCAGTCTAGGACAAGAAGTTACAGTCTTAGGATAAGGGGTAACAAATTCGAAAAAGAGTTGAGGAGAAATTACTTTTACCAAAGGGTCGTGAATCTGTGAAATTTGCTACAACAAAGAGCAGTGGATGTTGGGACAGTGAATAAAGTTAAGGAGGTGTTAGGCAGATGTTTAATTGGTAATGGGTTGAAGGGATATGGAGAGAAGGCAGGAAAATGGGGGTGAGGAGCATATCAGCCATGATCGAATGGTGGGGCAGACTCAATGGGCTGAATGGCCTAATTCTGCTCCTATATCCCTTATGAACTGATGAATCTAAGAGGCATTTTGACAGATACATGAATAGATAGGGAATTAAAGATACTTACTTAGTTTAGAAAGGCATACAGGCTTGGTGGGCTGAAGGGCCTGATCCTGGGCTATATTGTTCTCTGTTCTCTTATTTTCTTCAACATCAGTGAATCAGGTTGTGTTTTAGGACAATCAATGACGGTTTCATGGTCACCATTACTAAGCCAGCTTCCAATTCCAGAATTTATTAACTGATTTTAAATTCTACCATCTGTCGTTTTGGCTCTGTTATAGATACTTTCTGATAAACCTGATCGGAGTTGCTATGGAAACCTTTGGAGTAGGTGGACTTGAACGCAGGTCTCCTGGCTCAGAGGTAGGGGCACTGCCACTGAACCACAAGAATACTCAAAAAAAAAGTGAAAGTGGAAATGTATGTTTGGCCCATCAAAGCCAAGGAGTGAACTAGATAACTTAGATCCTCAGTCTAACACTTGCCCAACCGAACTATATCAGCTGATTGGAGCAGAGGTTTTCGATATTTCCCTGATCAGTCCATTAAGTCACATTATTACACAACTCTGAACCAAGTATTTTTAATTAAACTGTTCAGACATGTTATAATATATATCAGGAGCAGATAGAATTCTAACTCAGATCTCCTTACCCAGAGGTATGGACCCCACTTCTGTAACACAAGAGCCCACCTTTAGAGTAGGTGGATAATTCTACATTAACCTGTTCCACGCTGGCATCACACACACTTACAAATCTTGGTGTTTCCAAAAACAAGACTTACCGTTATATTTACTGCCTTTATTACAAAGAAATAACCATGCATCAGTATCGATATCTGCTTTATCAAGAATATGGATCAGGTCCCCGACTTTTGGACATTTTTCTCGGCATTTCCAAGATTGTAACATTTTAAATGCTTTGTCTTGATTACTGTTTCCATCAGAAATGAAGTTCTCAACTTCATATGCCTTAAAGCCTAGGTGTTGAATTGCTAAGCTCTGCCATGTGTTCCCCAGTTTTCCAGCTAATTCCATCAACTGTTTGTCTGAGATGGGTTGATCTGAATCAGAATGAGAGAAAACATTATTGATGCAGAACTAAACTTATTATTGTAACCAAAAGGGAAAGCCTTCAATGGAAATTACCCAATACAAGTCTTCAATTAGTTCCATCTTTCAAATGTATTTGTGCTTATCCATTTCAGAGTTATACAGCACATATGAGGCTCTTTGGTCCATTAGATTGCTGAGCTAGCTACACTAATCCTACTTTCTAGCACTTGGCCAATAGCCTGTAATGTTTTGACATTTCAAGTGCTCATCCAAATATTTTTTAAAGGTTGTGAGGATTCCTCAACCACCCCGCCAGATTTTAGCTTTCTTTAGTACCATAGAAATGATACAGCACAAAAGGGGCTATTTGGCCCATCATGTCCATGGTGACGCAAAGATACCAAGGTGTCCTTTGTAATCCCATAATTCCTCGCTCTCTCTCCCCATCCCTCCCCCCCACTGATCCCCAACTACCCCATCCCCACTCGCGAGTCCCCGCTCGCAGCACTTAAGGTGCAGATTCAATGACCATATACTAGATTAGATTACTTACAGTGTGGAAACAGGCCCAACAAGTCCACACCGACCCGCCGAAGCGCAACCCACCCATACCCCTACATTTACCCCTTACCTAACAGTACGGGCAATTTAGCATGGCCAATTCACCTGACCCGCACATCTTTGGACTGTGGGAGGAAACTGGAGCACCCGGAGGAAACCCACGCAGACACGGGGAGAACATGCAAACTCCACACAGTCAGTCAGCTGAGGCGGGAATTGAACCCGGGTCTCTGGCGCTGTGTGGCAGCAGTGCTAACCACTGTGCCACCGTGCCGCCCACTAGAGTAGAAGATCTCTGCCCTCTACAACCATCACCAACTCTGGCAGCGAATTCCAGACAACCAGCACCCTCTGCATAAAATTGTTTTTCCTCACGTTGCCTTTTTAATTCTTCTGCCCCATAGCTTGAATCTGTGACCCATGGTTTTTGAAGTCTCTGCCAAGGAAAACAGGTTCCACCTGATGAAGGAGCAAAACTCCAAAAGCTAGTGTGCTTCCAATTAAACCTGTTGGACTATAACCTGGTGTTGTGTGATTTTTTAAACTTTGCACACCCCAGTGGCACTTCCACATCATCTTTATCCCTCACAGTTTTGTATATCCCAGACATGTCGACCCTCAGCCTTTTCCGTTCCAGGGAAAATAACCGCTACCTATCTAATCTCTCCTTGGAGCTGCCATTGTCTTTACTTATTTTAATATTCAATTGTCTTTGCTAATTTTAATATTCAATTGACCACTCATCAAAACAAGCCCAAAATTATCAGCTTACTATACCGTTTATTTCAGAATTGTCCGTATCATGTTCTTCATCTGAAGACATATTAAGCTCAGATGTTCAGTTTCTAAAAAAATAGGTAAAATATCAATAAGTCATTTCTGAACAGTTTATTTTTTTAATGGTTGCAGTGTATAATCTTGTTTTTTTTTGTTTGGTCACTGGATGGGGCTAGCATGTATTCCCTGTCTATATTTGGCTTTAAACTGAATGGCTTGCTATACCATTTCAGAGGGCACTTAAGATTTGAGGCTGGTATGGTGGCTCAGTAGTGGGCACTGCCACCTCAGCACCAGGGACTCAGGCTTGATTCCAGCCTTGGGCGACTGTATGTAGTTTGCACATTCTCCCCATGTCTGCATGGGTGTGCTCTTGTTTCCTCCCACAGTCCGCAAGTATGTGCAGGTTAGGGTGGATTGGCCATGGAAATTAAATGATGATAGGGTAGGGGATGGTGGAATGCTATTCGGAGGGTCACTGTGGGCTTGATGAGTCAAATGGCCTGCTTCCACACTATAGGGATTTTATATTTCAACCACATGTAGGCCAGACCAAGTAAGGACACCAGATTGACTTCCCTAAAGGGCATTACTGAACCAGATGAGTACTTGCAATGGTTACTGATGTTTTATATCCTGTACATTGTGGTAATGGTAATGTTACTGGGCGAGTAGCCCATTGGCCCAGGGCAAAGTTCTGAGGACAAAATTATGGAGCCATAAAGTCATAGAGATGTACAGCACGGAAACAAATCCTTTGGTCCAACTCATCCATGCCAACCAGATATCCTAAATTAATCTAGCCCCATTTGCCAGCATTTGGCCCTTACCCCTCCAAACCTTTTCTATTCATGTACCTATCCAGATGCCTTTCAAATGTTGTAATTGTAACTGTATTCAAATGTAACAACAAACCTGTAATTATGAGCTTAATCTCAGTGTTGACATACCATGTCAACTATCACTAACTTCTGCAGAGCTCATCTGGTTCACTAATGTTTCACTTCAGGGTTGGAAATCTACCACCCTTACCAGCCTAGTCTACATGTGACTTCAGACCCACAGTAATGTGGGAGACTCTTAACTGCCTTATGGGTAATTAGGGATGGGCAATAAATGCGGGCCTAGCCATAAAAGAGTAAAAATGCTAGCCCACATGCCACAAAAGAGTAAACATTTCCAATCAGACTGAATAATTAATGTAAGCTATAAAGAGCAGTTGACAATCTTTGTTGCTGAATAGCAGTTTAATTTTCGTTGTATTAAATGGCTAGAGAAGATCAAGAAGTATTTGAGAAAAGTGGACCATAACTATAAAAATAGTGCAAGGTCATTCAGGAATGGAATAAGGAGGTACATTTTGCACATGGGAGCCAATAGCCTTGTAATATTATCATTAGACTGTTAATTGAGAAACTCAACCAATGTTCTGGATTTGAATTGCACCATGGGAGATGGGAGTGACAGTATCAAAATTAGGAGAGCTGTCTCACAGACATAGTCGTATTTATGGAATCATACCTTAGAGACAATGTCCCAGACACCACCAACACAATCCCTAGATATGTCCTGTCACATCAGCAGGACAGACCCTGCAGAAATGGCAGCACAGTGGTATCCAGTCAGGAGGGAGTTGCCCTGGGAGTTCTCAACATTAATTCTCATGGCTTTATGTTAAATCTGGGCAGGGAAACCTCGTGCTGATCACCGCGTACCATCCTCCCTCAGCTGATGACTCAGTACTCCTCCATGTTGAACAGCACTGAGAGGAAGTACTCAGGATGGCAAGAACAAAATATACCACTACCAAGAGTGGCTCAGCAACAGTGAAGGTCATAGCTGCTAGACTGTGGCTGGTGCTGAGAGAACCAATAAGAGAGAAAACTGCCAGCTGCATAGAATTCAATAGCATTGCCATCACTGAATCCCCCACTGTCAACTTTCTTGGAATTACCATTTACCAGAAACTCAATTGGACTTACCAAAAAAATTCATGAGCAGACCAGAGGCTAGGAATCCCAGAGTGAGTAACTCACCTCCTGATTCCCCAAAACAAGGCACAAGTCAGGAGAGTGATGGAATACTCCCCACTTGTCTGGGTGGGGGCAGCTCTAACAACATTCAAGAAGCTCAACACCATCCAGGGCAAAGCAGCCCACTTGAACTGGCACCAAATCCACAAACATCCACTCTCTCCAAACTGATGCTCAGTAGCAGCAGATACAAGATGCACTGCAGAAATCCTCCCAAGATACTTAGGCAGCACTTTCCAAACCCATGACCACTCCAATCTGGAAGGACAAGGGCAGTAGATACATGGGAACACCACCCTTGCATGTTCCCTTCAGAGTCATCCTGACTTTGAAATATATTGCCATTCCTTCACTGTCACTGGGTCAAAATCCCAGAATTCCCTCCCTAATGGCATTGTGGGTCAACTCACAGCACGCAGACGACAGCAGTTCAAGAAGGCACTCACCGTCCACAGCAACATGGATGACTCTTAAAGCTGCTGTGGGCAATTAGGGATGGACAATAAATGCTGGTCTTACAAGTAATGCCCACATCTTGCAAAAGAGTAAAAAAAAATTGATAAGGCTGCATTATTGGAGGGTTTTATTTTTCTATTTTTTTCAGACTGAAGTCCTGTGTTTTACAGTGAATATGCTGTTTCTACTTTTGTTTATCATTTCTACAAATAATTGGGATGTGAATATATAAAGCATGTGGCTAGTCAATTTGCTAATGACATAAAGATGCTGGGATAGTGTACAGTGAAGAATGTTACCTAAGATTACAGAGAGATCTTGATCAATTGGATCAATGGGCTGAAGAGTGTTTAATTAAGTTTAATTTGGATAAATGTGAGGTATTACGTTTTGGTAAAAGAAAGAAAGACAAGAATTATACTATAATGAGGAAGGCCTGGGCAGTGTTGTGGAACAGAGAGACCTAAAGGTTCAGGGACATAATTCTTTGAAGTTTGTATCCCATAGAAAGTGTGGTTAGAAAAGCGTTTAGCACACTTGCCTTCATTGCTCAGGCCTTTGAGTATAGGAGCTGGGACGTCTTGTTGAAATTATGCAGGATGTTGGTGAGGCATCTTCTGGAGTATTGTGTATAGTTCTGGTCTCCCAAATATTACAAAGCTGGAGAGGGTTCAGAAGAGATTTACCAGGAAGGTGGAGGGTTTGAGTTTGGATAGGCTGGGACTTTTATCACTGGAGTGTAGGAGGTTGAGAGGTGACATTACAGAGGCTTATAAAATAATGGGGGTATAGATAAGGTGAATGGAATGTGTCTTTTTTCCTGTGGGTGGGGGATTTCAAGACTAGAGGCATATTTTCAAAGTGAGAGGAGAAAGATTTTTAAAAAGACATGGAGGCAGTTTTTTTTTAACACAGGTTTTGTGTGTGGAATGAACTTCCATTGGAAGCAGGTACAGTTACAACATTTAAAAGATAATTAGATAAGTACTTGAAAAGAAATGTTTGGAGGGATATGAGCCAAGCGCAGGCAGATAGTCTAGTTAAGTTTGGGATTATGGTTGGTGTGGACAGGATGGACTGAAGGGTCTGTTTCTGTGCTGTCTTACTCTATGACCCTATGATTGGTGTAAGCTAGCAAGAACAGTTGACAATCTTTTCTGTGTTATCGAATGATCTTCTCTTGTTCCAATCCATGACAGTATCTGTTTTCAAGTCTTCTGTTCATCCAAGCTGATTGAAATGATTTATTTTTGGCAGGCTCAAGCCAAGCCTCTGCGCCAAATTGTAACCTTAATGTGCTCCATTTCCTGGAGTTTAAGACATCACCAAAGAATGAAAGTTATGCAGTAATGGGGGAAAAGATGGTGCCGTGGGACGAATCACCCAATCTAATGCTATGCAGAAGAGCAGTGGAGAGGTGAAGAGTACAACTGAAGTAGACCTGAGGCCTACTTTTACAGAGAGATGACCAGGAATGTTCTTCAGCTGAAGATTCAACCTATTCTGTGCTTGAAAAAGAGTCGAAGTCACAGAAATTTGGCAGGGATCATATTGCTGTTGGGGCTTGTTTGAAAATTCCTATTTTATCAAAGAGTGTAATATTTATTTTTGAAGGAACTAAAACTCAGAAATAGAAAAAGAAATGAAAACCAGGGCCAGTTTAACAATGAAATTTACAGATTATAGAACAAAGCATACAATACAGAAATTTGGCAAGGACCATATTGCTGTTAGGGTCAGTTTGTAAATTGTTATCTTATAGAAAAGCGTAATATTTATTTTTGAAGGAACTAAAACTCAGAAATAGAAAAAAAATTAAAACCAAGGCCAATTTAAAAACGAAATATATTATATAGATGATAGAACAAAGCATTAAATACAGGATGAGGGTGTTGCTGGCTGGGCCAGCATTCATTGCCCATCCCTAATTACCCCAGAAGGCAGTCACGAGTCAACCACATTACTAGAGGTCTGGAGTCACATAGGCCAGACAAGGACAGCAGATTTCCCTCCCTGAAGGCCATTAGTGAAGCAGATGGCTTTGCCCCAACAGCTGATAATGGATCCATGGTCGCAATTAGATTCTTAATTTCAGGATTTTCTTGAACTCAAATTCCACCATCTGATACAGAGGGATTCAAACCTGGGACCACTGAAGACTTCCAGTATTTATGGATTAAAAGGCCTAGTGATGATACCACTAGGCCATCACCTCCAATAAAGTAAGAAGAAGACAAAGTAGGATAAGAACTGGAGAGTAAAGATAACATTGGGGGTGTACATTTAAGAAGACGCAAGTTTAAGTATAAGGCATGACAGCACAGTTTGGTAGTGTGCCTATGTGGGACCCAAGACAAGCAAAATAAAGCAAACAACTGTGATTGCTGGAGATCTGAAATTGCTGGAGAAACTCAGCAGATCTGCAAGCATCTGTGGAGGGAGAAACAGAATCAATCGTTTGAGTCCAGTGACTTGTTCAAAAAAATGGTCACCAGACTCGAAACATTAACTCTGTTTCTCTGTGCACAGATGTTGCTAAACCTGCTGAGCTTCTCCAGCAATCTCCGACTGTTGTGGGTGTGTTGCTGTAGCTGCAGAAACCTGAGTTCCAGGTCTCCGAGCTCAAACGGGGACCGGGGATAATGGGGCACACCCACAAGGCTGGGGGTTATATGGAGAGCGCTTTTTAGAGATGCTGTCCCACCACATGTAGGAAGGGAATGGGTAACTGTCAGGCAGTTGGCAAGAGGAACAGGTTAAGTAACACAGGAATCTCCTGGGGCTCTGCTCTCAAATTGGTTTTCCATTCTGGAAGGTGATGGGGGCCCTGGTTCCTCATGGGAGGGTAAGCAGAACCACATGTGTGGCACTGCGAGTGGCTCAGCTGTATAGGAGTGGAGGAAGAAGAAAGATTGAGCTATAGTGATAGGAGCTTTGTTACTTAGGAGAACAGAACCATTTCTGTGGTTGTTAATGTGACCTCAAGGATGGTATGTTGCTTCTGTGGTGCCATGTTCCAGGATGTCACAGGCTAGCCGCAGAATGGTCTTCTGAGGGAAGGTGAAGAGCGAAAGGGCAACGTCCATGTTGATACCAATAGCTTGGAGAGGGAGGGGAATTTGGTTCAGCAGTCAAAGTCTAGGGTGTTAATAAAGAAAGTTAACAAACCAGACCTCAAATGGAGCAATCTCCAATTACTCCTGTGCTCGGGAGTGCAAGAATGGAAAGGCAAGTCAGATGAATGCGTGGTTGGCAAGATGGTACAACTTCCTGCAGCACAGGGATTGGCTGCAGCAAGAGAACAAGCTGGACAGAGCTGGAACTGAGTTTCTTGCAGGATATTTTCTGTCTACAGAATAGAATAGCCTTTATTGTCGCGTGTAGGAAGTACAGGAGTTGTATGAAAAATTTTTACAAAGGCTGCCTCTAATGGCACCATCTTAGGTACAAGTACTTAAGTACAAATCCTGGATACAAAAGAGGAATAAAAGGGAAAGTAGTAGCATTACTTACAATGTCTTAAAAATAAGTTAGATGTAAGATAGTTATAACATTGTTAAAGGATATGGGTGTTGTACAGTCCAGTAAAGAATTTCAACTCAATACTATATTGCAGCAGCTCAGTGGTTTGACTGCCCACATCAGGCCCCAGTCCAACAACACTCCCACTCCATTCCAAGCCTCCAGTCCATTTTAGGCAGAGGTGGGTCCTGCAGATGCTGGAGATTAGAGTCAAGATTAGAGTGGTGCTGGAAAAGCACAGCAGGTCAGGCAGCATCCGAGGAGCAGGAAAATCGACGTTTTGGGCGGGAGCCCTTCATCGGGATGAAGGACTTTTGCCCAAAGCATTGATTTTTTCCTGCTCCTTGGATGCTGCCTGACCTGCTGTGCTTTTCCAGCACCACTCTAATCTTGATTCCAGTCCATTTTAACCTAACTTGACAGGATGAGGTAAACAATGGAAAACAGTACAGAAGATCGGGGTTGACAAAATACTGAGGGATGCAACTGGCAATAACAGAGACAATAGCGAGTTAAGAAGGCAACATCAGAATAAGGAAAGAAGTGAAGTCAAAATAGAGTTGATGTGCATGTTGGTAATTACATCGGGAGTTACCGACACATATTGCAGTGTGAAAATATGATGTGGTGTGATAGAGGCTCAAGGAAGGGCAAGACCAAGTGTTAACTATTCCTGGGCACAAGGATTTTTTTTTTTGATTTATTCACTTGAAGAACATTGGTAGACAGTTGCAAACACAGCCCAGTCCATCACACAAACCAGCCTTCCATCTTTTGACTCCATCTATACTACCCACTGCCTCGGGAAAGCAGCCAACCTCATCAAAGACCCCTCCCACCCCAGTTATATTCTCTTACACCCTCTTCCATCAGGCAGAAGATACAAAGCTTAAATGCACATACCAACAAATTCAAGAATTGCTCTTACTCTGCTGTTATTAGGCTTCTGAATAGACCTCTCAAATTTTAAAAAATGTTAATGTTGATCTCGCTCTGTGTGCACCTTCTGTGCAGCTGTAGCATTGCATTCCTCACTCTTTTATTGCCCTAGTGCACTTTGTATGGTATGATCTGTCAGTACTGCAGGCAAAACAAACTTTTCAATGGACCTAGCTACTAATAAATCAAATCAACTTAGAGTAAGGAGTTTCCCCTTTAATACAGAGATGAGGCAGAATTCCTTCAAACAGAATGTGAATCTGTCAAATCCTTTACCACAGAGGGCTTTCAAGGCTAGTCATTAAGCATACTCAAAACTGACATGGATTTTTAGTCAGTAAAGGAATCAAGGAGCATTGGAATAATTTGGAGAAAGTGGAGTTGAGGATGATTGGATCAGCCTGATCTCATTGAATTGCAGAGCAGATTCGATGGGCTGAATGGTCTACATTTATTCCTGTGCTAGTGTAACTAAATGTATTTACTGGATTGTACAGCATCCTAATCTTTTAACTATGTTAAATGTTACATCTAACTTATTTTTAAGATATTGTAAGTAATGCTTCTACTTTCCCTTTTATTCCTCTTTTGTGTCCAGGATTTGTACTTAAGTACTTGTTCCTAAAATGGTGCCATTAGCCATGGGCACCCGTATAGGCCCCAGCTATGCCTGTCTCTATGTTGGCTATGTAGAACAGTTGATCTTCCATAATTACACCGGCACCACTGCCCACCTCTTCCTCCGCTACATTGATGACTGCATTGGCGCCACCTCGTGCTCCCGCGAGGAGGTTGAGCAATTCATCAACTTCACCAACACATCCCACCCTAACCTTAAATTTACCTGGACCATCTCTGACACCTCCCTCCCCTTTCTGGACCTCTCCATCTCCATTAATGACGACCGACTTGACACTGACATCTTTTACAAACCCACCGACTCCCACAGCTACCTGGATTACACCTCTTCACACCCTATCTCTCGCAAAAATACCATCCCATATTCCCAATTCCTCCACCTCCGCCATATCTGCTCCCAGGAGGACCAGTTCCACCACAGAACACACCAGATGGCCTCCTTCTTTAGAGACAGCAATTTCCCTTCCCACATGGTTAAAGATGCCCTCCAACGCATCTCATCCACATCCCGTACCTCCGTCCTCAGACCACACCCCTCCAACCGTAACAAGGACAGAATGCCCCTGGTGTTCACCTTCCACCCTACAAACCTTCGCGTAAACCAAATCATCTGCCGACATTTCCGCCACCTCCACAAAGACCCCACCACTAGGGATATATTTCCCTCCCCACCCCTTTCCACCTTCTGCAAAGACTGTTCCCTCCATGACTACCTGGTCAGATCCACGCCCCCCTACGACCCACCCTCCCATCCTGGCACTTTCCCCTGCCACCGCAGGAACTGTAAAACCTGTGCCCACACCTCCTCCCTCACCTCTATCCAAGGCCCTAAAGGAGCCTTCCACATCCATCAAAGTTTTCCCGGCACATCCACTAATATCATTTATTGTATCTGTTGCTCCCGATGCGGTCTCCTCTACATTGGGGAGACTGGCCGCCTCCTAGCAGAACGCTTTAGGGAATGTCTCCGAGACACCCACACCAATCAACCACACCGCCCCGTGGTCCAACATTTCAACTCCCCCTCCCACTCTGCCGAGGACATGGAGGTCCTGGGCCTCCTTCACTGCCGCTCCCTCACCACCAGATGCCTGGAGGAAGAACGCCTCATCTTCCACCTCAGAACACCTCAACCCCAGGGCATCAATGTGGACTTCAATAGCTTCCTCATTTCCCCTTCCCCCACCTCATCCTAGTTTCAAACTTCCAGCTCAGCGCTGTCCCCATGACTTGTCCGGACTTGTCCGACCTGCCTAGCTCCTTTTCCACCTATCCACTCCACCCTCTCCTCCCTGACCTATCACCTTCATCTCCTCCCCCACTCACCCATTGTACTCTATGCTACTTTCTCCCCACCCCCACCCTGCTCTAGCTTATCTCTTCATGCTTCAGGCTGTCTGCCTTTATTCCTGATGAAGGGCTTTTGCCAGAAACATCGATTTCGCTGCACCTTGGATGCTGCCTGAACTGCTGTGCTCTTCCAGCACCACTAATCCAGAATCTGGTTTCCAGCATCTGCAGTCATTGTATTTATCGCATTAGAGGCAGCCTTTGTAAAAATTTTTCTTACCACTCCTGCACTTCCTACACGCGACAATAAAGACTATTCTATTCTGTAGACAGAAAATACCCTGCAAGAAACTCAGTCCCAGCTTCTGTCCAGTTTATTGCAGTTATGTATTTAACTAACTTGATTTAATACTTCAGTGATGAAGTGGAATTAGAATTTCATGTCTCTAGATTTTGGTTGATTCTTGTTTGTTAAGGATGGGCAATAAGTACTTCAAAGTCAGCAATGCCCATATTCTGCCCGCACAATGTGAACAATTACCGCCTCATTAATGATCCAACTCAGCCCTTGAAACTCTAATATTCAAAAGTGCTAACCAATAAGTTAAACACACATGAAAAGCTTAACACTTCCTTGCAAAAAAGCACTAACAATTGAATTGGAATATTGTGACTCACCCAAATACTTTTCCTGGTCAAAACGAACTATTTCAGAGACAAAACCTTAAATGAATCATCATAAGTGTTCGTAGTTGAATATGGACACGCCTACAATAGAGGAAGAGGAAACACGATTCTGTAGATTGATGTATTATCGAGCACTTGTTGTGTCATTAATCAGCTTCCAAAATGCTGTCAATATTTCTTCTTTTTAAATATCACCAAGTTCCTGACTAAAATACTAGATGTTTTTGTTTTTTTCAGTGAAATTAATAACATCTTTTATAAATTCAGTGAGTACAGAAGGTTTATATTTAACAAGATCAATCTTCAAGATAAAAATCGATTTCTGCACAAGGTCTGCAGTCTTAACAAGTTAGGTTAGGGTGGTACGGTGTCACTGTGGTTAGGTTAGGGTGGCATGGTGTCACTGTGGTTAGCACTACTGACTTGGGGTGGCACCGTCCCAAGTTCAAGTCTATTCTTGCACTACCTGTGTGAGGCTTGCATATTATATGTGTGGGTTCCCACTAGATGATCTGATTACCTCTCACACTCTAAAGTATGCAGCCAGCTATTACGAGGGGGCATAGCTTTAAATTAAAGGGAGGTAGGCATAGGACAGATATTAGGGGTAGATTCTTTACTCAGCGAGTCGTGAGTTCCATGGGATGCCCTGCCAGTAGCAGTGGTGGACTCT
Source organism: Hemiscyllium ocellatum (assembly GCF_020745735.1). Classification (NCBI taxonomy): domain Eukaryota; kingdom Metazoa; phylum Chordata; class Chondrichthyes; order Orectolobiformes; family Hemiscylliidae; genus Hemiscyllium; species Hemiscyllium ocellatum. The sequence goes on from NC_083414.1 coordinate 8,820,953, forward strand.
CCCTCTTTATGGGCATTTAAACGAGCATTGGATAGGCATATGGAGGATAGTGGGCTAGTTTTGGTTAGGTGGGCTTGGGTCGGCGCAACATCAAGGGCCAAAGGGCCTGTACTGCACGGTATTTTTCTATGTTCTTTGTTCTAAAGATGTGCAGCTTAAAGTAGATTGGCCATGCTAAATTGCCCTGTAGTGTCCAGGGATGTGTACACTAGGTGGGCAATGGGAAATGTGGAATTATAGGGATACTCTTTGGAGGGTCAGTGTTTACTTGATGGGCCTAAAGGCCTCTATCTGCATTGTACAGATTCTATGATTGAAAAAACTTACATTGATTAAACCACAACAGAATCTTCTCATAAAAGATTTTATGTAACTTTCTAAATTTTTACAAAGCAAAGCATAAATGTGAAGAAAACCAAAAGGAATCTTGTTTCAGTTTGACTGACTCCCACATCCCATCGCCCAAATTCAGCCTCAGGGACCCTGCCTGTTCTTGAGGAGAAACATCTAAAGCTGCCCGATGAGCAGCTAAGAAGCTGTGAGTTTTAAATGGCAGGGAGACCAACAGCAGGAATTGGAATATATGACACTGGCTCACTGACATCTTGAACGTCACAATGTGAAGGTGTCAATGTTGGACTGGGGTGGACAAAGCAGGGGCTCTGAAAGTTTCTGGTTTCAAATAGCCTGTTGGCCTACAACCTGGTGTCATGTGATTTTCAACTTGGTCTTGAATGAGAACAATGGACTCCCTCTACAGGTGGAGGAGTGAATGAATGATCGGTTTTATGGTTGTGTGTATTTTACAGTGAAAAATGCTTTCAACTGTCACCACGATGCAGGCACTGCAGGCAGTTCTGCCATAACGCAATGGTTCTGTTCCTGTGCAATCCCACATTGTGGAAAAATCGTGCTTTAGAAACAGTGATTAAAGTGTTGGGGATGTAATCGCGTTAAAGACAACACACGCTTTAGAAACCGTGTCCCCGATTCGTCAATTGCATTACAGTGAATTTGTGTTCACGAAACTCGCGTTATAGCAGAAAAACCTGTATTTTGCTTGGTTTAAGAATAAGAAAGAAAGCGTTCTTGTACATCAGTCAATGAAAGCAAGCATGCAGGTACAGCAGGTAGTAAAGAAAGCTAATAGCATGCTGGCCTTCATAACAAGAGGAATTGAGTATAGAAGCAAAGAGGTCCTTCTGCAGCTGTACAGGACTCTGGTGAGACCGCACCTGGAATATTGTGTGCAGTTTTGGTCTCCAAATTTGAGGAAAGACATTCTGGCTATTAAGGGAGTGCAGCTTACGTTCACGAGGTCAACTCCCAGAATGGCGGGACTATCTTACATTGAAATATTGGAGTGACTGGGCTTGAATACCCTTGAGTTTAGAAGGCTGAGAGGGGATCTGATTGAGATGCATAAGATTATTAAAGGATTGGACACTCTGGAGGCAGAAAGCATGTTTCCGCTGATGGGTGAGTCCCGAACCAGAGGACACAGTTTAAAAATAAGGGGTAGGCCATTTAGAACAGAGTTGAGGAGAAACTTCTTCACCCAGAGAGTGGTGGGTGTATAGAATGCTCTGTCCCAGAAGGCAATGGAGGTCAAGTCTCTGGATACTTTCAAGAAAGAGTTGGATAGAGCTCTTAAGGATAGCGGAATCAAGGGTTATGGGGATAAGGCAGAAACAGGATACTGATTGAGGATGATCAGCCATGATCATAATGAATGGTGGTGCTGGCTCGAAGGGCAGAATGGCCTACTCCTATTGTCTATTGTCTAAAAAGATGGAGCATCAAAAGAGTCCACCTCCATCCCACCACCTCGTCCATCAGTCCTGAGCCAGCTCATCAGCAACAACATTTATTATTGCCATCCCTCCCCCACTGCCTCACCGCAGCCTGCACCAGATCTAATCGATGTCAAAGTCCCGTCTCTCCTCGACGTCATTCTGATGCCTTTGTCTGCCACCAACGCCAGACCCAAGCAATGACAACGTCACTGATTCTCAGGTGGTTGGCTCTTAGCTGCCCTTTGCAATGCTGTGGGACACCATCAGCTCAAGGGGCAATTAAAGATTGCTAATAAATATTGGTCTTGCCAGCAATGCCGATGTCCCCTGAGAAAATAAAGGCAAAAGAAATTACAACAAATAATTTCCAGATAATTGATATCATATTAGGAACTCTGATTCCAGAAATCAGAAGGTTATATCTTACTCCAAAGTCAGAACTGCTTTTCTTTGGGAAATGAAAAGGATCCAGCTGATAGTTACAATGAGATGCTAGCTGGTCAGTCATTAGGCACTGAGAAAATTCAAAGTCTGTATCACAGCAAGAACAAAATCCACATCATTAAGTGACATCAAGCCAGTCCATCAATATTTCATTAAAGCCACTAACTTGCTGGTGATGCCTTATTAAAATGCATACTCTTTCACTCAATCGTAATTCATCAGGATTGTGCATTGCATCACTGTTGCTGAAGAAAGTGCTGCCAGAGGCCATTTAAATAATATTGATTCCTTCTAAGTAGTTTTGGGTGTTTGCCAGGGAATTATTTGTAGCTATGTCCATCAGCGGTTAAGTAGCTTTCAATGATTAAAGAAAGATAAGACTTGGATTTACAAAGAGGCTTTGGTGATGCCAGAGCACCCAAAGTGATTTGAAACCAGTGGAAAACATTTTGTGCTGTGGTCTCTGTCACCGTTAATTTGGACGTGCATACAGCAGTTGTGATAACGATCAGATTCTACTTTAAGTGTGGCTTTTTGCTGCAACACAAGAGGAATGTAACTGCTCTCCCATAAATAGCATCGAGTGGGTTTTACATCCGTCTGAAAAGATGGGCAGAGTCTCAGTGTGCTGAATTGTCTGGAATGGGACTTGAACCAACAACTTCTGACTCTATAAAGGCAAAGGTACAGGTGAAAGTGAGGACTGCAGATGCTGGAGATCAAAGTCGAGAGTGTGTTGTTGGAAAAGCACAGGAGGTCAGGCAGCGTCTGAGGAGCAGGAGAATTGATATTTCGGGCATAAGCCCTTCATCAGGAATGAAGAGCTCCGGCCCGAAATGTCGCCTCTCCTGCTCCTTGGATGCTGCCTGACCTGCTGTGCTTTTCCAACACCACACTCTCAAAGGCAAGGGTACAACTACTCGGATGAAGTACAGAAGTCTCGCAGTACAAATGAAGGCCTATAGGCCCATCCTGTCTGTACTGACAATGCCAAGGTACCTGGGTTTTTTGCGAGAAGACGAGGACAATCTATCTTACACGTGTAATTCTGGCCTCTCCAGCATCTCAGATTTTAACTGTGCCACTATTGTTGGTTATTATCATAGAACCACAGAATCATAGATTCACTACAGTGTGGAAACAGGCCCTTCAGCCCAACAAGTCCACACCCAGACCCATTCCCATACATTTACCCCTGACAAATGCAGCTTGCCTATGCATTCCTGAACACTATGGGAAAATTAGCATGGCCAAATCACCCTAACCTGAACATCTTTGGACTGTGAGAGGAAACCAGAGCACTTGGGGGAAACCCACGCAGACACAGGGAGATTGTGCAAACCCCACACAGACAATCGCTCGAGGCTGGAATCAAACTTGGGTCCCTGGCTCTTTCACTGCCTTAGTCCTAAACTCTGCAATTCCCCACCCTCCCCCCTCCACCCATCTCTCCAATTTTCTGCTTCTTAAATTGCTGCTGAAAATTCATCTGTTTGACCAGGACTTCTAACCTTCTCTTCCTAACGTCACTTTGTGTACAAATATAAATCTTTGCTCTATAACTGTCCTGTGAAGTGCCGTGGCATGTTTTAATATGACAAAGGAGTCATAGAGTCATACAACATGGAAGCAGACCCTTCAGTCAGACTTGTCCACATTGACCGGATACCCCAACCTAATCTAGTCCCATTTGTCAGCATATGGCTCATAACCCTCTAAACCCTTTCTATTCATATGCCCCTCCAGATGCTTTTAAAATGTTCTAATTTTACCAGCCTCCACCACTTCCTCTGGCAGCTCATTCCATACACGTATCACTTTCTGTGTGAAAAAGTTACCCCTTAGATTCCTTATAAATTTTTCCCCTCTCACCTTAACCCTATGCCCTCTAGTTTTGGACTCCCCTGCACTGGGAAAAAGACCTTGTCTATTTACCCTATCCATGCCCCTCATGATTTTATAAACCTCTATAAGGTCACCCCTCAGCCTCCGACCCTCCAGAGAAAATAGCTGCAGCTTATTCAGCCTATCCCTATAGCTCAAACCCTCCAACACCCTTGGACATCTTCTCTGAATCCTTTCACATTTAATAACATCATTCTTACAGCAGGGAGACCAGAACTGAACACAGTATTCTAACCGTGGCCTAGTCAATGTCCTGTTCAACCACAACATGACCTCCCAACCCCTATACTCAATGCTCATACCAATAAAGGAAAGTATATCAAATGCCTTCTTCACTACCCTGTCTACCTGTGACTCCACCTTCAAGGAACTAAGAACCTGCTCTCAAGATCTCTTTGTTGACAAAGAGACCCTACCATTAAAGTGTATGTTTTCAGCCCTGGTTTGCCTTACCAAAATGCAACACCACACAATTATTGAAATTAAACTCCATCTGCCATTCCTTGACCCATTGGCCCATTTGATCAAAGTCATGTTGTAATCTGAGATAACCTTCTTCACTGTCCACCACACCACCAATTTTGGTGTCATCTGCAAACTCAATTACCATTCCTTCTAGATTCACATCCCAACCATGCACTGTAAACATACAAGTTGTTGTTGGCATAAAGTGCAGGGCTACAGAGGAAAAACAGACTATTTGAACAAAACAGCCACAATGGGCCAGGGGCCAAAATATATTCTTTCTCAAGAGCTCCTTTTTTGGTGCTAATTTACATAGAGTCCCTAACAGTGTAGAAACAGGCCATTCAGCCCAATGAGTCCACACTGACCCTCCAAAGAGCAAATCATACAGACCCATCCCACTACCCTATACCTGCATTTTCCATGGCCAATCCAAACAACCTGCACATCTTTGGACTATAGGAGGAAACTGGAGCATCCAGGGAAACCCATGTAGATACGAGGAGAACATGCACACCCCACACAGAAAGCCACCGAAGAGTGGGATCAAACCCAGGCCCCTGGTGCTGTGAGGCAGTAGTGCTAACTGCTAAACCACCATGCAGCCCACAAGCAAAGACTGACACAGTAAGGAAGCACTAATTTTGGCAAAACCTGGGATTGAACAAGGGACTTTCAGTCTCATACTGTCCCAACTGAGCTAATTTTACTCTTTTACTAATTGATACAATTACATAGAGTCTTAGAGTCATATAGATATACCTCACAGAAACAGATCCTTCAATCCAACTCGTTCATGCCAACCAGTTTTCCTAACCTAATCCAGTTCCATTTGCCAGCACTTGGCCCATATCCCTCTAAATCCTTCCTACACATATATCCATCCAGATGCCTTTTAAATGCTGCAATTGTACCAGCCCCCACCACTTCCTTCTCCAGAATTTGCAGTCTGTACTTGTGTTGATTTGTTTCAAGATTTCCTTTAGTTAGGAAAGGTAGCATAAATACCTATGATGGTACAGATTATGAATTTTTCATTTGGAATCAGTAGATGAATGCTCTTTGTTAATCTTCATTGCCAAAGTAAACATTCAAATGACTTGACATGAGATACCTTATTTGGAATGAGTCTCACATGTGAGTCTTCCTTTAATATTTAATTGCTAGCCAATGTCACTGTCCAGCATTCATTGATTTTTCTGCTAAAAATTCTCATGTTCTCCTCCTCAATGTTTGTGTTATAAGTGAGCACTAATAATGATATCAGTGTACTGCCTTCCAAAAGTTCAACTGAGCAAAGGGGGAATACAGTTGAAAATGTGCTGCTGGTTAAAGCACAGCAGGTCAGGCAACATCCAAGGAATAGGAAATTCGACGTTTCGGGCATAAGCCCTTCATCAGGAATGAGGAGAGGGTGCCAGGTAGGCTAAGATAAAAGGTAGGGAGGAGGGACTTGGGGGAGGGGCGATGGAGATGTGATAGGTGGAAGGAGGTCAAGGTGAGGGTGATAGGCCGGAGTGGGGTGGGGGCGGAGAGGTTAGGAAGAAGATTGCAGGTTAGGAGGGCGGTGCTGAGTTGAGGGAACCGACTGAGACAAGGTGGGGGGAGGGGAAATGAGGAAACTGGAGAAATCTGAGTTCATCCCTTGTGGTTGGAGGGTTCCCAGGTGGAAGATGAGGCGTTCTTCCTCCAACCGTCGTGTTGTTATGTTTTGCCGGTGGAGGAGTCCAAGGACGGAGGAAGAGAGCTTCTTCAAGGAAGGCATCCTTGGGGAATACACACAAATTAATAACAACAGAAGTTGTCAGAAGTGCTCAGCAGCATCTGTGCAGAGAAATCAAAGTTAGTGCTTCAGGTCCACTCTGATTTCTCTTCACAGATGCTGTCAGACCTGCTGAGCTTTTCCAGCTAAAAATCACACAACAACACCAGGTTATAGTCCAACAGGTTTAATTGGAAGCACTAGCTTTCAGAGTGCTGCTTCTTCATCAGGTGGTTGTGGAGTACACAATTGTAAGACACAGACTTTATTGCAAAAGTTTACAATAACTGAAATTATGCATTGAAAAATACCTGGATTGTTTGTTAAGTCTCTCATCTGTTAGAATGACCATGTTAGTTTCACTTCTTTCATATGTAAATCACAAAACATTTTTTAAAAAGTTACATTCTCAGGTTAACTTTACCAAATGGTGTCAGCCCAGATAATATGTTGAAGGTGTTAGTCCCCTGTGTGCTGTTGTTTGTGCCATAATGTTTAGACTGATTCTAATCTAAAAAATGATTTAATAGAGTCTTACATGGATTCATGCAGTTTTTGAGCAAGTGTACAATGTAACTCTGCAAGTACAAATTCACCCACAAACCACACATGTGGGTGTGGGCATGTGTATGCGTCAGCGTGTCTGGGATGGGGGGGTTGTGAGTGTCTGTGAGAGAGAGTGTATATGTGTGTGTGTGAGTGCAAAGGTTTCTAAGTCTGTGAGAGGGTGCATGTGTGAGGTTGTTGCTTTTCCAGCAATTTCTTTTTTTTTGATTTACAGCATCTGCAGTTCTTTCAGTTTTACACATAAATTAATTTGTAATGCAAAGGAAATCAAAACAAAATGGTAATGTTGTAGAACAGAGAGACCTAGGGGTGTAGGTACATAATTCTTTGAAGTTTGCGTCACATGTAGACAGGGTGGTTAAGAAGGTGCTTAACACCCTTGCCTTCATTGTCACACCTTTGAATATAGGAGTTGGGATTTCCTGATGAAGGGCTTATGCTCGAAACGTCGAATTCCCTGTTCCTGAGATGCTGCCTGGCCTGCTGTGCTTTGACCAGCAACACATTTTCAGCTTACAGGAGTTGGGATGTCAGGTTAAGTTTCTACAGGATGTTGGTGAGGCCTTTTCTGGACCACTGTGTGCAGTTCTGGTTACCCTGTTATAGGAAGGCTATTAGTGAGCTGGAGAGGGTTCAGAAAAGACCTACTAGGATTTTTGTCAGGAATGGAGGGTTAGAATTATAGGAAAAGGCTGGAGAGGCTGGGACTTTTTTCACTGGAGCTTAGGAGGTTGAGATATGACCGTACAGACATTTTTTTTAAAATCATAAGGGACACAGATAAACTGAATAGTGGGTGCATTTTTCCTAGGGTGGGGAATTTCAAGACTCGCGAGCATATTTTTAAGGCAAGAAGAGAAAGAATTAAAAGGGACAGGAGGGGCAACGTTTTTTACACAGAGAGTGGTTCGTGTGTGGAATGAATTTCCAAAGGAAGCGATGGATGCAGGTAGTTGCATTTAAAAGACAATTAGATAAGTACATAATAGGAAATATTTAGAAGGATATTGGCCAAGACCGGGTGGGACTAATTTAGTTTGGAATTATGGTCGGCATGGAGTGGATGGACCGAAAGGCCTGTTTTCGTGCTGTATGACTCTATAATTGCTTAACGTTTATACTTCACAATTCAGTGATTATTTTTCTGAGCTATTATACCTTCTTGACTAATTATCTTTACGTGTCTCATGAGCTATGACTTGGATCCCCCAGCACATCAGTTACATTAAAGACACATATCATTTGATAGGGGTGGTAAGCTCTCTAACTGTACTTACCAAATGCATATTTCTGACAGTGAGCACTGAGGGCGGATTGTTATAGGGGTTTGAGTGATGTGGGCTGTGGCAAGATGTGTGGCAGAGTTTGGCAACCAGTGCAGTAAGACCTGACTCAATGTTGAGACCACGTTGCTCAATCTTTTATGCTTTTTGCAAGCAGTGTGGGGAGATTCTCACTTGGCAGATGCCAATTGACCATCGTCATTAATTGTTAAACAACTTGTTCACATCGCAGCTCGCCTCATTAATATTCAGACTCCCAATTTACCAAACTTGCCAAACTCCACCAGGATGAGTGCCTGGCAGCTCTCCGCCCACTCAGAGTGCCCTCTCCAACATCTCAGGGCACCTCACAGACATTGGTATCCAACATCTGCCAGCCTCTAAGAACATCTCCACTTCACTTACTGTGGCTTTTAAACTTCAGCGCTGTTTTATGGACTGTCATTGTAACGTTGCAGCAAGGACTCCACGGCCAGGGACACAGGCTCAGTTCATCAGTTGGACGATAAGACCATGAGACATAGGAGTAGAAATTAGACCATTCAGCCCATCAAGTCTGCTTCACCATTCAATCATGGCTGATAAGTTTCTCAAACCTATTTTCCCGCTTTCTCCCTGTAACCCTTGATCCCTTTGATACTCAAGAACCTATCCATCTTAGTCTTAAATATACTCAGTGACCTGGCTTCCACAGCCTTCTGCGGCAGTGAATTCCACAGATTCTCCACTCTGTGGCTGAAAAGTTTTCTCTTTATTTCTGTTCTGGAAGGTCTAAAAGGCTATGCCCTCAGATCCTAGTCTCCCCTACCAATGAAAACATCTTCCCAACATCCACTCTGTCCAGGCCATTCAGTATTCTCTACGTTTCAATTAGACCTCCCCGCATTGTTCTAAACTCCATTGAGTATAAGCCCAGAGTCCTCAAACATTCCTCATATGTTAAGCTTTTCATTCCTGGGACCATTCTCGTCTGAACACACTCCTGGGCCAGTACATCCTTCCTGAGATATGGGGCCCAAAACTGTGCACAATACTCCAAATGTTGTCTGACCCAGAGCCTTATAGACCCTCGGAAGTACATCCCTGTTTTTATATTCAAGTTCTCTCAAAATAAATGCCATCATTGCATTTGCCTTCCTTACTACTGACCCAACCTGCAAGTTTACCTTGGGAGGATCCTAGACTAGAACTCCCAAGTCTTTTTACATTTCAGACTTCTGAATTTTCTCCCCATTTAGAAAATAGTCTATGTTTCTATTCTTCTTGCCAAAGTGCATGACCCCACACCTTCCCATGTTGTACTCCATCTGCCACTTCTTTGCCCACTCTCCAAACCTATCCAAATCCTTCTGCAGCCTCCCGCCTCCTCAATGCTACCTATTCTTCGACCTATCTTTGTATCATCTGCAAACCTAGCCAGAATGCCTTTAGTTCCTTCATCGAGATTGTTAATGTGTAAAATGAAAAGTAGTGGTCCCAACACTGAGCCTTGCAGAACATCACAGGCTGCCATCCTGAGAAGGACCCTTTTATCCCCACTCTACTTTCTGCAAGACAGCCAAGCTTCTATCCAGGCTCACACCTGCCAGGACCAGGATGCATCTCTATTCTCTTCACTTGCTCATTCACTCTGAGCTGACCCAAATGTTTCTAAGATACCTTAACTTTGTGTGTTTTGCTCCCCCTCATACAGGAATACCTATCTCATAGTAGTGCGAAACAGACACAGAGAATGCTGGTGAATCTCAGCAGGTCTGGCAGTAAATGTGGATAGAAATAAAGTTAAGATTTCAAATTTGCTGTTGACCTTCCTTCAGAACTGAGAGGGAGGTCTGAATTTTTGATTTGGGTCCTGATGCTGAGTGACTGGGGTGTGCAGTATTGTTCAGAGCAAGCAATGGCCAGAAGTCATTGGAAAATGCATACATTCACTGTGACCTCAAGCTATTAGAATATAGAACATAGAACATTACAGCGCAGTACAGGCCCTTCGGCCCTCAATGTTGAACCGACCTGTGAAACCAATCTGAAGCCCATTTAACCTACACTATTCCTTTATCATCCATATGTTTATCCAATTACCATTTAAATGCCCTTGATGTTGGCGAGTCTACTACTGTTACAGGCAGGGCGCTCCATATCCTTACTACTCTCTGATATTTTTACCAGCAGCACAGCTCCCTCCAGGACCACCACTGCTCCTCAGCCATTTCCAGACCCTTCACCTCCTCATCTTCAACACAGTTCTCGATTCTCACTACAGCCATGTGATCTTGTTCACAACTTATTCTGTATTTCATTGTATGCAGTACATTGCCATTTCTCAACATGATGACATACACAGATATCCTAGTCTGACATTGCAACTGTTGATAGGTCTATTAGTATTACTGATTGCACATTGTTAATATGTGGTTAGAAATGAGCTGGGGTGGCATAGTGACTCAGTGGTTAGCACTGCTGCCTCACAGCGCCAGGGACCTGGGTTCAATTCCAGCCTCAGGTGACTTCCTATGTGGGGTTTGCCCATTCTCCCTGTGTCTGTGTGGGTTTTCTCCAGGCGTCTTTCTTTAAGCATTCAGGATGTGGGCATCGTTGGTTGGGCCCAGCATTTATTGCTCGTCCCTAGTTGCCCCTTGAGAAGGTGCTGGTGAGCTGCCTTCTTGAATTGCTGCAGTCCGTGTACTGTAGGTAGACCCACAATGCCCTTAGGGAGGGAATTCCAGGATTTGGACTCAGCAACAGTAAAGAAACAGCCATACATTTCCAAGTCAGAATGGTGAGTGGCTTGGAAGGGGACTTGCAGGAGGTGGTGTTCCCATGCATTTGTTACCTTTGTCCTTCTAGATGGAAGTGGTTGTAGTTTGGAAGGTACTGTCTGAGGATATTTGGTGAACTTCTGTACTGCATCTTGTTGATAGTACGCACTGCTGCTAATGAGCATCAGTCGTGGAGGGAGTGGATGTTTGTGGATGTGGTGCCAATCAAGTGGGTTGCTTTGTCCTGGATGGTGTTGAGCTTCTTGAGTGTTGTTGGAGCTGCACCCATCCAGGCAAGTAGGGAGTATTCCATCACACTCCTGACTTGTGCCTTGTGGATGGTGGACAGGCTTTGGGGAGTCAGGCGCAGTACAGGCCCTTCAGCCCTCAATGTTGCACTGACCTGTTCTCAGCTTGTCCCCCTACACTATCCCATCATCATCCATGTGCTTAGCCGAGGATTGTTTAAATCTCCCTAATGTGGCTGAGTTAACTACATTAGCAGGTCGGGCATTCCACACCCTTACCACTCTCTGAGTAAAGAACCTGCCTCTGACATCTGTCTTAAATCTATCACCCCTCAATTTGTAGTTATGCCCCCTCGTACAAGTTGACGTTATCATCCTAGGAAAAAGACTTTCACTGTCTACCCTATCTAATCCTCCGAACATTTTGTATGTCTCTATCAAATCCCCCCTTAGCCTTCTTCTTTCCAATGAGAACAGACGCAAGTCTCTCAGTCTTTCCTCATAAGACCTTCCCTCCAGACCAGGCAACATCTAGTAAATCTCCTCTGCACCTTTTCCAATGCTTCCACATCCTTCCTGAAATATGGCGACCAGAACTGTATACAATATTCCAAGTGTGGCTGCACTAGCGTTTTGTATAGATTAGATTAAATTACTTACAGTGTGGAAACAGGCCCTTTGGCTAAACCAGTCCACACCGACCCTCCAAAGAGTAACCCACCCAAACCCATTTCCCTTTTACTAATGCGCCTAATACTATAGGCAATTCACCTGACCGGCACATTTTCGGACTATGGGAGGAAACCGGAGCACCCGGAGGAAACCCACGCAGACACGGGGAGAATGTGCAAACTCCACACAGACAGTCACCCAAGACTGGAAACGAATTTGGGACCCTGGTGCTGTGAGACAGCTATACTAGCCACTGAGCCACCATGCTACCCTTAACTAGTTGCAGCATAATATTGTGGCTCCGGAACTCAATTCCTCCACAAATGAAACCTAACACATTGTATAACTTCTTAACAGCACTATCAACCTGTAAGGCAACTTTCAGGAATCTATGTACATAGACTCCAAGATCCCTCTGCACATCCACACTACCAAGAATCTTTCCATTGACCCAGTACTCTGCCTTCCTGTTATTCTTCCCAAAGTGCATCACCTCACATTTAGCTGCATTGAACTCCATTTGCCACCTCTCAGCCCAATTCTGCAGTTTATCCAAGTCCCCCTGCAACTTATAACATTCTTACAAACTGTCCATTACTCCACTGACTTTACTGTCATCTGCAAATTTACTAATCCATCCACCTATGCCTGCATCTAAGTCATTTATAAAAATGACAATCAACAGTGGTCCCAAAACAGATCCTTGTGGCACACCACTAGTAACCGGACTCCAGGCTGAATATTTTCCATCAACCACCACTCCCTGCCTTCTATCAGAAAGCTAGTTTATAATCCAAACTGCTAAATCACCCTCAATCCTATGCCTTTGCATTTTCTCCAACAACCTACCATGTGGAACCTTATTAAAGGCTTTACTGAAGTCCATGTGTACCACATCAACTGCCCTACCCTCATCTACATGATTTGTCACATTCTGAAAAAACTCAGTGAGGTTTGTAAGACACAACTACCCTTGACAATACCATGTTGACTATCTGAAATCAAATTGTTGCTTGCTAGATGATTAAAAATCTTGTCTCTTATAATCCTTTCCAAAACCTTTCCTATAACAGAAGTAAAGCTCACTGGTCTATAATTACCTGTGTCAGCTCTACTACCCTTCTTGAACAAGGGCACAACATTTGCAATCCTTCAGTCCTCCGGTACTAAACCTGTAGATAACGATGACTCAAATATCAAAGCTAAAGGGTCTGCTATTTCCTCCCTAGCTTCCCAGAGAATTCTCGGATAAATCCTATCCGGCCGAGGGGACTTGTCTACTTTCACTCCTTCTAGAATTGATAACACCTTTTCTTAATTAACTTTGATCCTTTCTAGTCCAATATTTCATGCCTCATTCTTCTCCTCTACAATCTTCTCTTTTTCCTGAGTGAAAACTGAAGAGAAATGTTTGTTTAGCACCTCTCCAATCTCCACAGGGTCCACATTCAACTTTCCACTTCTGTCTTTGCCTGGCCCTATTCTTAGCTTAGTCATCCTTTTATTCCTCACACACCTATAGAAAGCTTTAGGTTTCTCCTTTATGCTATTTGATAAAGACGGCTCGTGTCCTCTCTTTGCTCTTCTTAACTCTCTCTTTAAATCCTTCCTAGCTGATCTGTAACTCTCCATCTCCTTGTCTGAACCATCTTGCCTCATCAACACATATGACTCCATCTTCTGCTGAACAAGAGCTGCAATTCCTGTTGTAAACCACGGTTCCCTTACCTTGTCACTTCCTTCCTGCCTGACAGGGACATAGCTATCAAGGACATGCAATATCTGTTCCTTAAACCAGCTCCACATTTCCATTGTCTGCATCCCCTGCATTTTGCTACCCAATTCTATACATCCTAATTCTTGCCTAATGACAAATCCAGTTGAGTTTCAGGTCAATGGAAGCCTTCAGGATGTTGGTGGGGGGTATTCAGTCATGGTAACACCGTTGAATGGCAAGAAGCAGTAATTTGGTTGTCTCTCAATCGTGATTGCCGTAGTCTGGCATTTGTGTGGCGCGAACGTTACTACCTAATTATCAGCCCAAGCCTGAATATTGTATAGATCTTGTTGTACTTGAACGTGGACTGCTTCAGTATCTGAGGAGTTATGAATGGTATTGAACACTGTGCAACCATCAGCGAACATACTCATTTCTGAGCTTATGATGGAGGGAAGGTAATTGATGAAGCAGCAGACATGGTTGGGCTGCTACCCTGAGCAACTCTTACAGAGATGTCCTGGAACTGAGATGACTGACATCCAACAACCACAACCATACTCCATTGTGCCAGGTATGATTCTAACCAGCAGAGAGTTTGCCCCCTGATACCCGTTGATTCCAGTTTTGCTGGGGCTCCTTGTTGCTCCACTCAGTCAAATGTGGCGTTGATGTTAAGGGCTGTCACTCTCACATCACCTGTGGAGTTCAGCTCTCTTGTCCGTGTTTGCACCAACGCTGTAAAGAGGTCAGGAGCTGAGTGACCCTGGCAGAACCCAAACTGGGCGTCACTGAGCAGGTTAATGCTGAGCAGGTGCTGCTTGAAAGCACAGTTGATGACCCCTTCCATCACACTACTGATGATCAGGATTAGACTGATGGGGCAGTACTTGGTCAGATTGATTTTGTCCTGCTTTTTATGTAGGCGATTCAAGCAATTTTCCACATTGTTGGGTAGATACCAGTGTTGTTACTGTACTGGAACAGCTTGGCTAGGGGAGTGGCAGGTTCTGGAGTACAAGCCTTCAGTAGTATTGCTGAAATGTTGTCAGGGCCTGTAGCCTTTGCAGTATCTAGTGTCTCCAACCATTTCCTGATATCACATTGAGTAAATCAAATTGGTTGAAGACTGATATCTGTGATGCTGGGGACTGGGACCAAAATGGATCATCCACTCAACACCGCTTCAGCCTTATCATTTACACTGATGCACTGGGCTCTTCTATCATTGAGGATGGGAACATGTGGAGCCTCCTCCTCCTCCTCCAGTGAGTTGGTAAATTGTCCATCACCGTTCACAGGGGATGTGGCAGGATGGCAGAACTTAGATCTGATCTGTTGATTTTTCAATCAACTTAGTCCTGTCTATCACTTGTCACTTACATTGTTTGGCATGCCAGAACAGAGGAACCGCGATTACCCGAATGTCAGATTATTCAAACAAGATCGCAAGGTCCCAATGCTTGGCGAAACGGTGTTACCCGGCATTTGATTATCCAAACAAAATAGTCCCTGCCAGAGTCGTTCGGAAAATCAAGGTTCCTCTGTAGTCCTGTTTGGTAGCCTCACCAGATCGACACCTCATTATCAGGGATGCCTGGTGCTGCTCCTGGCATGCCCTCCCGGATTCTCCATTGAACCAGGACTGATCCCCTGGCTTGGTGGCAATGGTTGAGTGGGGGACATGCTGGGCCACGGGGTTACAAGTTGTGTTGGAGTACAATTCTGCTGCTGTTGATGGCCAAAAGTCCCTCATGAATGCCCAGTCTTGAGTTGCTAGACCTGTTCAAAGTCTGTCCCACAACATTATGGAGGGTATTTTCAATGTGAAAGCTGGACTTCATTTCCACAAGGACCATGTGGTGGGCACTCTTACCGATACTGTCGTGGACAGATGCATTTGCAGCTGGCAGATTGGTGAGGATGAGGTCAAGTATGTTTTTTCCATCTTGCTGATTCCCTAGCAGACACAGCCTAGCAGCGATGTCCTTTAAGACCTGACCAGCTCAATCAGTAGTGCTGCTGCTGAGTCACTCTTGGTGTTGGACACTGGAATCCCTACCCAGAGTACATTTTATAACCTTGCCATTCTTCCAATTGTTATTCAACATGGAGGGGTACCGATTCATCAGCCAAGGGAGCATGGTACGTGGTAATTAGCAGGAGGTTTTCTTGCCAATATTTACCTTGAAGCCATGAGACTTCATGGGGTCTGCAGTCAATGTTGAGGACAGCTTCCAAATAAACCTGTTAGACTATAATCTGGTGTGTGATTTTTTACTTTGTCCACCCCAGTCCAACACCAACTCCTCTGCATCACCAGGACTCTCAGGGCAACTTCCTCCAACTGTATCCCACTGTGCCACCACCTCTGCTGGGTCTGTCCTGTCAGTGAGACAGGGCATATCCAGGGATGGTGACGGTGGTGTCTGAGACATTGTCTGTGAGGTATGCTTCCGTGAGTACGACGATGTCAGATTGTTGTCCAGAGTGTGGTGCTGGAAAAGCACAGCATGTCATGCAGCATCTGAGGAACATTGAATTGACATTTCAGGCAGGAGCCCTTCATCAGGAATAATGCCTGAAACATCGATTGTCCTGCTCCTCGGATGCTGCCTGACCTGCTGTGCTTTTCCAGCACCACTCTCTTGATTCTGATCTCCAGCATCTGCGGTCCTCACTTTCTCCTATGTCAGATTGTTGCTTGACTAGTCTGTGGTACAGCCCTCCCAATTTTGGCACTAGCCCCAGATATTAGTGAGGAATTAGTACTATTGAATAACTGACACAGATTTGATCGACAAAGCAGCCAGATTCATAGAATCATAGAGTCCCTACAGTGTGGAAGCAGGCCATTCAGCCCATCGAGTCCGCATCCAACCTCCGAAGAGTATCCCACCCAGATTCACCCCAACTTACCTCCCTACCCAATCCCTGTCACCCTGCATTTCCCATAGCCAATCCATCTAAACTGCACATCTTTGGACTGTAGGAGTGAAACCAGAGCACCTGGAGGAGACGCACGCAGATATTGAGAGAACATGCAAACTCCACACAGCCAGTCACCCGAAGGTAGACTCAAACCTGGGTCCCTGGCACCTTGGGGCAGCAGTGCCAACCACTGAGCCACTATGCTGCCCAGCACATTCTGTGCTACTTATTCAATGAATATATCCAGCCATCTACTCATAGAACATAGAACATAGAAAAATACAGCGCAGTACAGGCCCTTCGGCCCTCGATGTTGTGCCGATCCAAGCCCACCTAACCTACACTAACCCACTTTCCTCCACATGCCTATCCAATGCCCGTTTAATGCCCATAAAGAGGGAGAGCCCACCACTGTTACTGGCAGGGCATTCCATGAACTCACGACTTGCTGAGTAAAGACTCATTTGAAGATATGTTTTATCATTTTAAGCTATGTTGTGAATTGTGCAGATCATCTTGATAAAAGACTTGTGCCAGCTTTTTCACCAGTACTGTTTGCACATGAACCTCTGAGCAGTAATACATTCTAAACAGAACAATCAGCTGTGTAGTCCAAGCTGTGCCTGCAGTCGTTTGGTTTGGATATGGCGTAGTGCTATTTTAGCTCGATCAAAAGACATCAACCTAATTTCAATAAACGAATTTGAAGGGAATATCATCAAACTATGGTAATTTTTTGAAAAATAAGTTCTTCAAAATTCTTTTCCCATTATTGCTCCACAGGATGATTGAAATAAAAACAAATTTGATCTGAAAAGTTGATTGAAATTGATATAATACTTTCTGAATGATTCAGTTCTTTGGGAGTACCTTCCTTTTACCTGGAGAAACATTAGAATCAATTCAGTTTTCAGTCAATGTCAGTTGGCTATAATCCATAGTCTAGATTAGAGTGGCGCTGGAAAAGCACAGCAGGTCAGGCAGCTTCCGAGGAGCAGGAGAATTGACATTTCAGGTAGATGAAGGGCTTTTGCCCAAAACTTCAATTTTCCTGCTCCTCGGATGCTGCTTGACCGGCTGTGCTTTTCCAGCACCACTCTAATCTTGACTCTGATCTCCAGCATCTGCAGTCCTCACTTTTGCCTGGCTATAATCCATAGCCTGGTTACTGTTAACTCTACTCCATAGCCTGGTTACTGTTAACTGTACACCATAGCCTGGCTACTGCAAACTGCTGCTATGGGATCAGGACAAAGACATTACAGCAGCAAACTAGCTAGATATTTAGATTAATTAGTATGTTTATGTTTACAAATGTCCAGATTAGGACCATTGGGTACACTCCAGGTACACACCAGATCCCTTCAGTTTTCACCCAATAATTGTCTCTGACCTTGCATTCAATTGAGTCAAGCTGAGCACGCATATTTATTATTTGCTTATTATAAGATCTGGATGCTTCCCCCTTTCTGTTTGGCTATTTGGTTTAGTGTTTCTGCATCTGTTAATTCTGGTTTTTGATTCTTAGATGGTTGTTTTCTTTTTCATTCGGCTTTTTGTAGCCAAGATGACACCGGAGAATGGTGACTCTGTACACTTTTCCCTGCACTGTCCTTCTGTATTTGAGCACACGTATCATTAAAACCTAATTCTAAAGGAGGACTTTGTAAGGTTGACAGGGCTGTTTCAGCTGTTGTCTTTTCTGGTGCCAGGGTCAATGCCAGGTGGTCCATCCAGTTTCATTTCCTTGAGACTTTCTAGTGATTCATCAAATGCTAGACTATTACAGAGGGCAATTAAGAGTCAATCACATTGCTGTGGGTCTGGAGTCACATGTAGGCCAGACAACATGAAGGTGGTATTTTTTTTCCTTTAAATGGATTCTTGGTGGACGGCACGGTGGCACAGTGGTTAGCACTGCTGCCTCACAGCCCCAGAGACCCAGGTTCAATTCCTGCCTCAGGCGACTGACTGTGTGGAGTTTGCATGTTCTCCCCATGTCTGTGTGGGTTTCCTCCCATAGTCCAAAGATGTGTGGGTCAGGTGAATTGGCCATGCTAAATTGCCCGTAGTATTAGGTAAGGGGCAAATGTAGGGGGGTATGGGTGGGTTTCACTTCAGTGGGTCGCTGTGGACTTGTTGGGCTGAAGGGCCTGTTTCCACACTGTAAGTAATCCTTAATTCCAAAGAATTGTATTTTTTTAATTGAATTCAAATTTCACTTGACTTCGAAACATTAGAATCAATTCAGTTTTCAGTCCATGTCTGTTGGCTATAGTCCATAGTCAAGATTAGTGTGGTGCTGGAAAAGCACAGCAGGTCAGGCAGCATCCAAGCTTCGGACCTGGGTCTGCAGGACATTATCTGAGCTTCTGGATTAATAGTCTAGCCCTAAGACTATGAGGCCATTCCCTCCCCCAGGTGCTCCAGTTTCCTCCCACAGTCCAAAGGTGTGCAAGTTCGGGTGGATTGGCCATGGGAAATGCAGGGTTATAGGGATCGGTTGGGGGATGGGCCTGGGCGGGATCATTGTCAGAGGGACAGTGTGAACTCAGTAGGCCAAATGGCCCGCTTCTACACAGTAGGAATTCCACGATTCTTAAATTAATCTGTAGTATGCAGGCTAGGTAGATTAGTTTTGGCAAATGCAGAGTGATGGGGATGGAGTGCGTCTGGGTGGGATGGTT
Source organism: Hemiscyllium ocellatum (assembly GCF_020745735.1). NCBI lineage: Eukaryota > Metazoa > Chordata > Chondrichthyes > Orectolobiformes > Hemiscylliidae > Hemiscyllium > Hemiscyllium ocellatum. The sequence continues at coordinate 8,840,189 of NC_083414.1, forward strand.
TTCAGTCAGTTTGTTGCAGACTCGATGGGCCCAATGGCCTTGATCTGCACTGTAGGGATTATTTAAATGTACATACATAATTGTCATATTACGACTTGTTTTTATTATTTCATAAGATGTAGCCATTACTGGCTCAGTCAGCATCCATTGCCCCAGAACACAGTTAAGAGTCAATCATATTGCTATTGGCCTGGACTCCCATGTGGGCCAGATTAGATAAGGTCAATAAAGTCAATTTCCTTTCTGAAAGGTTTTTAGTGAACCAACTGGGGTTTGTATTTTTTGAAAACTGAAATGGCTATTGGGTCACTTTTTATTCTTGAACACCTTCCAATACTGCTCCCCATTGCTTGGGTCTCTCTGTACCTTCTTATTGAACTCAAGTTTCACAATCTGCCATGGTAGGATTTGGAACCCACATCTCCAGAACATTAGCCTGGGTTTACTGGATTACTCTTTCAGTGACATGACCATCAGGCATGATACTGATGAAGGGCTCCTGCCCAAAACATCGATTTTCCTGTGCTCCTCAGATGCCGCTTGACCTGCTGTGCATATCCAGCACCACACTCTTGACTCTGATCTCCAGCATCAGCAGTCCTCACTTTTCCCTATCAGGTATGATACTTCTGTCCTAGAATCCGAGTCTACTTTCAAAATTGGAAAACAACAAATGCTGGAAATCACAGCGGGTCAGACAGCGTCCATGAAGAGAGAGCAAGCTAACATTTAGAATCTTCATGATTCTTCATCAGATGAAGAGTCATCGAGACTTGAAGTGTTAGCTCTCTCTCTGCTAATGCTGCCTGACCCACTGTGATCTCCAGCATTTCCAGTACAAATTCCAACATCTGCAGTGATTTGCTCGTAACTTTCAAAGACATTGAATCACTTTAGCAAATGAATAGGAACAAACAACCTCTATTTTGGTGATTATGTCCCTCCCTTTGTGCTTAGTTTCTGGAACTGAGGGTCGTAGTTTAAAATAAGGCATTGCCCATTTAAGATAGAGAGAGAGGAGGTGTTTTTTTCCTCACCAAATGCACTGAGTCTCTGGAACCCTTTTCCTGAGAAGGTGCTGTAGACGGAGCCTTTGAATAATTTTTTCAGTCAGCAAGCTGCTTCTGAAGTTTTCTCGATAAGGTTTCAGAAATATTCAATGAAAGTCTTAAAAAGATTTCCTTGAGTGTCGACAAATCTTAAATAGAAACATACAAAGGCGAGGAGAAATTGACCGGGAAATGAAATCACTGAAATGAAAGTGCAGATTAACTCTTTTTGATAGCAGTTTTGCTAACTGTACAGTTTCGCTAACTGTAAATAAAAAAAATTCTTTATCTAGAGATTAAATGAGGAGACCAAGAGCTTGGCTACAGGAGTGGGCCTCAAGAAAGTATTTTGGCAGAGAGAGAGAGAGAGAGAGAGAGAGATGGAGAAAGAGACATAGAGAGAGAGAGAGAGAGAGAGAGGGAGGGAAAGGCGTTCGACAAAGTTCCCTATGGGAGATTGATTAGCAAGGTTAGATCTCATGGAATACAGGGAGAACTAGCCATATGGATACAGAACTGGCTCAAAGGTAGAAGACAGAGGATGGTGGTGGAGGGTTGTTTTTCAGACTGGAGGCCTGTGACCAGTGGAGTGCCACAAGGATCAGTGCTGGGCCCTCTACTGTTTGTCATTTACATAAATGATTTGGATGCGAGTATAAGAGGTACAGTTAGTAAGTTTGCTGATGATACCAAAATTGGAGGTGTAGTGGACAGCGAAGAGGGTTACCTCAGATTACAACAGGATCTGGACCAGATGGGCCAATGGGCTGAGAAGTGGCAGATGGAGTTTAATTCAGATAAATGCGAGATGCTGCATTTTGGGAAAACAAATCTTAGCAGGACTTATACACTTAATGGTAAGGTCCTAGGGAGTGTTGCTGAACAAAGAGACTTTGGAGTGCAGGCTCATAGCTCCTTGAAAGTGGAGTCGCAGGTAGATAGGATAGTGAAGAAGGCGTTTGTTTCCTTTATTGGTCAGAGTATTGAATAAAGGAGTTGGGAGGTCATGTTGCAGCTGTACAGGACATTGGTTAGGCCACTGTCGGAATATTGTGTGCAATTCTGGTCTCCTTCCTATCAGAAAGATATTGTGAAACTTGAAAGGGTTCAGAAAAGATTTACAAGGATGTTGACAGGGTTGGAGGATCTGAGCTACAGGGAGAGGCTGAACAGGCTGGGGCTGTTTTCCCTGGAACGTCGGAGGCTGAGGGGTGACCTTATAGAGGTTTACAAAATTATGAGGGGCATGGATAGGATAAATAGGCAAAGTCTTTTCCATGGGGTCAGGGAGTCCAGAAGTAGAGGGCATAGGTTTAGGGTGAGAGGGGAAAGAAATAAAAGAGACCTAAGGGGCAACCTTTTCACAAAGAGGGTGGTACATGTATGGAATGAGCTGCCAGAGGATGTGGTGCAACATTTAAGAGGCATTTGGATGGGTATATGAATAAGAAGGGTTTGGAGGGATATGGGCCAGGTGCTGGCAGGTGGGACTAGATTGGGTTGGGATATCTGGTCGGCATGGACGGGTTGGACCGAATGGTCTGTTTCCATACTGTACATCTCTATGACTCAATGAGGGAGGGAGAAAGAGAGACAGAGAGAGAGAGAGAGAGAAAGAAACAGATGCTGCCTGATAACAGTCAGATGAAGTACAGACATGAACCAGGGATGGGCACCACAGTTTATGATGAATGAAAGGCATTGAAGTAAGTGCAGAAATGGCTTACAAGAACGGTCCAGTGATGAGGCGTTTTGCTTATTAAACAAGCTGGGATTTTACTCCTGAGCAGAAGTGTTCAAAATCATGAGTGGTCTGCATGGAGTAGATAGGGAGAAAATGATTCCACTTGTGGAAGGATTGAGAATGGGAGTTAACAGATTTATAGCAATTAGTTAAATAATAACTGAGAGAAGAAAAACTGTTTTCACACAGCCAGTCATGGGTCACAAAGTTCAGTGGAAGCATGTTCAATTCAGACACTCAAAAGAGAATTAGACGGCTACAGTCAGTTCTGTAACGTGATGGTTGTGTTCTTGTGCAACCCTGTGTTATAGAAAAATCGCGCTTTAGAAACAGTGTATAAATTGTTAGCGATGTAATTGCGTTGCAGCCAGCACAGGTTTTAAAAGTTTGCACTTTCGAAACTGCGTCCCCAATTCGTCAATCGTATTACAGCAAATTTGCGTCGACGAAACGCGCGTTATAGCAGAGCGATCTGTATTTGGTTTTATTCCTTTGGGGATGTGGACATCACCGGCTTCACTCTTTTCTTAAGTCTTTACGTGTTCGTTTCATTGATTTAATTTCTTGGTCAAATTCTCCTTCTCTTTGTGGGGTTCTTGAGTAAATTTTATTCCATGTGGAAATGCCACCGATAGAATTGGGAAGGCCAGCACAATGACAACAGGCCAAATGGTCTGTGCCATGATCTCGATTTGAAAGGTTAGCTTCCTCTCTCTCCATGGATGCTGTCTGACCCGCAGCGATCTCCAGTATTTATTATTTCTGCGCCATGGTGACCACTGAGGAAGAGTCAATGTCAGAAGTCACACGACACTAGGTTATAGTCCAACTGGTTTACTTGATATCACATGGTGGCTCATTGGTTAGCACAGCTGCCTCACAGCACCAGGGACCTGGCTTCAACCATGTGTGTGTGTGTGTGTGTGTGTGTGTGGAGTTTGCACATTCTCCCTTTATCTGTGTTGGTTTTCTCCCACAGTCTAAAGATGTGCAGGTTAGCGTGAACTGGCCATGCTAAGTTACCCATAGTATTCGGGAGGAATGTGTCTGGTAGGATACCCTTTGGTGGGTTTGTGTTGGGCCAAATGGTTTCTTTCCACACTGCAGGGATTCTCAGAGGAGAAAGTGAGGACTGCAGATCCTGGAGATCAGAGCTGAAAATGAAGAAGGGCTTATGCCCGAAATGTCAAATCTCCTGCTCCTTGGATGCTGCCTGACCTGCTACGCTTTTCCAGCAACACATTTTCAGCTGCAGGGATTCTCCAACCAGCTTCCTCAGGTGAATCTGGCTGTGATCCAAAAGCTTGTGATTTCAAAGAAGCCTGTTGGACTATAACCCGGTGTAGTGTGACTTCTGACCTTGTCCATCCCAGTCCCACACCGGCACCTCCACCCCATTAAATTCATTTGTCAGCTCTTCTTGCTTCTCTCTTCCTGGGTGTGGAGGTGCCGGTGTTGGACTGGGATGGACAAAGTCATAACTCACACGACACCAGCTTATAATCCAACAGGTTTATTTGAAATGACACAAGATTTCGGAGCACCTGACAAAGGAGCAATGCTCCGAAAGCTGGTGTGTTTTCAAATAAACCTGTTGGACTATAACCTGGTGTCATGTGATTTCAAGTGGAAGAGGATGGGGGAGAAGGGAAATGCAGAGGGCCTGGGGTGGGGATGTCCCTGAGGGAGTGATGGGGCCCATTCCCAGCCTCTAGTGGCCAATAGGGCCAGCCCTCAACAGCATGGCGGCTGGGCGGAGCCATGCCCTTAAGGGGCGGGGTTCCGAGCGTCATGACGTTTGGCCAGTCCCCGCCCTTCCAAGAGCGGGTGGTGCGAGCTGGGATACAATGTGACGGCGGCGCGCGCTGAGGTGCGTCAGCGTTGAGAATGTAACAATTCGGTATTGTATCCAATCATGTATCCAAATGGCCAGGTAAAGGTCAAAGGTGGCGGCTAGGAACGTGTGGCTCAGGAGAGAGAGAGAGAAGGAGAAGGCTCCCTCGGGGAGATTGCCTTCCTGCCGGCTTGGCCTGGCGCCCTCCTGGCCTAGGTCCTTGTCCATCCCTGTTATCTTCAGTAGGTGTTCAGCGCTGAGGGGAAGGCAGGGAAAGCGTTAAGTGGCCCTGAGCTATGTGGAGGAACGTTCAAGATCACAGCACTGGATTTCTTTCCAACTTCCCCATGCCCCTCCCCAACTCTCCTCATTTTGAATCTGCCTCCCTGACTTTTAAAAGTTTTGACCCTATATTTACTGATGTATCTCTGTGTCAGACAAATGGCCACCTAAAGGGCAGCGAGGGGGAGTCTGTGAGAGGCTCTCTCAGAGACCTGCCTAGGGTCACTCATGCCACACTGTGAAACCCCAGCTCTCTTGCCCCCCTGAGCCAGGAATGCTGAGCTTTGTTATGATTAGTTTAGGAGGTATCTACCAGTGAGGGGTGGATGAAAAACCTTAAGGTGCTCTGATCTAGATCTGAAAAAGGAGCTGACTTGTTAAGTTATAAACAACAGAAATTGCTGGAGAAACTCAGAAGGAGTGGCAGCATCTGTGGAGAGAAAGTAGAGCTGGACTTGAAACAATGCAGTTTTTTTCTCTCCACAGATGCTGAGCTGCTTCAGCAATTTCTGTTTTTCTTTGTTTCAGATTTCCAGCACCTGTAGTTTTTTTTTGATGACTTGTAGTTTGGGTTTCTTTCCCACCTTTCTCCCCCTTTTTGAGTCTTGACACTCTCTCTAAACATTTGATCACCTCTCCTAATGTAGCTCTGTCATATTTTGTTCCTGTGAGTGGCCTTGAGCTGTCATATTGGTAGTAAATGGGCTACATAAATAATTTTTCATTTTTATGAAGGATTGGTGATTTATATATTTTGACTTTCATTTTTAATTCACTTATCAATAATTTGTATTTGAAGAGGGACTGAGGAGCCATTGATTTTTCAAAAGGTAGTTTTTTTTCCCCCTTAACGTTTGTCATTATTGAAAAATTGTTGGTATTTGTTTGACCCAGCCTCGAGACACGAGCTGTTGAGTGAGTTTGGTTATGACACACAAAGAAAGCATGCAACTTGATGTAAAGTTGCAACCACTGTCTGTCCCACATTTTTGGGAATGTTAAATAGTCCTTTGTGTGCATTTAAGCTATTAGAAATATGTTCTCCTTTAAAGAAAATCACCAAGTAACTGCACTGAGTAATCAGTGTTTTAACAAATAATCATCTCTGGTGTTGCACAAAATAATTTGTAAATTGCTAGTTTCGTTCTGACTGCTGTCATTACATTTGTTGCAGGATTTCCCCTCTACTGTAGGTAGCGATTCGTGCAATGAACTCAGATGCTCAAAATAATTTGCCATGCATTTGTTGTTATAACCTTCACTGTCATTGCCAAACCCCATCCTGTTCTCACCCAATGTGCGTACATCTATCTGGATTCATTTAGGAGAACCAGGAGTGGACACCTCTTCCTCCAAATAAGAAAGGCACTGAGGTCAAATATTGCAGCCCTATCCCCACATGGTTTACACCAACTGTCTCTGTGGTGCAGAGTCCGGAAATCACAGCTAGAACATTCCACAGCTGTGTAGCTCAGCACTTCTGTAGGTGTGTTTTCTAACGGCCGAAATCCGCCTACTTCATGTCAAAAAAAAACTTCTCATAGAAGCTAGGAATTCAGAAAGGGGCCATTCAGCCTGTGCAGTCAACAGCTCTTCATCCAGTCATATTCCCCTTTCCAGTTCCTGCTCTGTAGCCTGGTAGTTTCCAGCAATTCCAGGTATGTACCCAATTATTTACATGTTACAGGAGTTTAGGTTTGCAGTAACCTTATGGGCAGTGAGCTTCAGGCACTGTCTGGGTGATACAGCGTCCCTTCGAATCCCACTGTGAACCTCCTACCATTTACCCTCACTCCCTCTGGTTATCAACACAGAGAATCCATTATGGTGGACCAGGCGGGAACCAAAGACATGGCAGAACATCATTCTTGGTTCTAGTTGAGAGAGTTTGAAGAATTAGGGCCCATATCCAACGGTAGGACATTTAAAAAGTAATCATAGAATCCCTACGGTGTGGAAGGAGGCCATTCATCCCATTGAGTCCATGCTGACCCTAATCCACTTATCCCAAGGCGGCACGGTGGCACAGTGGTTAGCACTGCTGCCTCACAGCGCCAGGGACCTGGGTTCAATTCCCGCCTCAGGCGACTGTGTGGAGTTTGCACGTTCTCCCCGTGTCTGCGTGGGTTTCCTCCGGGTGCTCCGGTTTCCTCCCACAGTCCAAAGATGTGCGGGTCAGGTGAATTGGCCATGCTAAATTGCCCGTAGTGTTAGGTAAGGGGTATATGTAGGGGTATGGGTGGGTTGTGCTTCGGCGGGTCGGTGTGGACTTGTTGGGCCGAAGGGCCTGTTTCCACACTGTAAGTAATCTAATCTAATCCATCCCTGTAACCCTGCTTTCCCCATGGGGAGCCCACCTAACTGGCACATCTTTGGACTGTGGGAGGAATTCGGAGCACCCGAAGGCACAGGAACAATGTGCAGATTCCACACATGGTTGCCTGAGGGTGGAATCGAACCTGGGTCTCTGGCGCTGTGAGGCAGTGGTACTGAGTCACTGTCTATCATTCCAGATTGTTCCCCTAGTCACCAATGACTATGGATGGGATCAAGGAGGGTGGAGAGTTTAAACACACAGTCCAAAGAGTGGTTTGAGGACAGTGGGGTTACTGTAAATGGGGTAATGATACCAGTACCTTGTAGGGAGGGAGTGAAGAAAACAGTGCTGCTCAGTTGGACTGGCATTCCAGTGATGTTAGAGATTATTGATTGGTACTTGTCAAGTACCGAGATACAATGAAAAGTGTTGTTTTGTGTGCTGTACAGGCAGATTGTTCCACTCCCCTGGCGCACTTTGTATGGTACTGAGTGCAGAATACAGTGTTACAGCTGCAGAGAGATCAGAATAACCTTTGAGAGACCAGTTCTAAAGTCTGATAACTGAGGAGGAAGTTGTTCTTAAATCCGTTTGTATTCAAACTTTTGTATCTTCTGCCTGGCGGAGGAGGGTGGATGAGAGTCATACCAGGGTGAGAGGGGGCTTTGATGTGGGTAGCTTCCCCGAGGTAGCGGGAAGTGTACACTGAGTCAGTGGATGGAAGGCTGGTTTGTGTGATAGCCTGGGCTGTGTTCACATATCTGCGTGTTGTCTTGTAGTCCTCGGAAGAACAGTTGCTGTGGTGCATCTGGATAGGATGCTTTCTCTGGTGCATGAAAATTGCTAAGAGTGAATTTCTGTATCCTCCTGAGAAAGTAGAGATGTTGTTGAGCTTTCCTGGTTACACAAATCTCGGGAGAATGGTAAATTGTGAGAAGAACAGTGTGGTTCTCAAAGTCTCTGAAGTTGGCGGAATGGGCAGATAAGATTGCATGCAGCGAATTGTGAGGTGATGCACTTTGCCAGGAAGGGCACTGAAATACGTCAGAAAATTCACCTCATTGAATATTTTTAAGACCAAAGATGGAGTAAAGGAATTAAGGGATATGGTGAGAGGGCAGGTGGGTGGAGCATAGGCCATGAGTAGATCAGCCATGATCCTATTGAATGGTGGAACAAGCTCAAGGGGCTGGACAGCCTACTCCTGCTTCTGGTTCTAGCGTCCTTAAAGCGGGAGTACCATTCCGAAGGAGGTGCAGGGACTGAGGGGCCTGGGGATGTATGTGTGCAGATTATTGAAGGTGGCAAGGCAGGTGGAAGCAACATGTAATAAAGCATACAGTGTTCTTGGCTTTATTACCAGGGGCATTGGATACCAGCACAAAGAGGTGACATTGAGCTTGGTTGTCGAGTCATGACTGTTCTCCTGGAGTGAAGGATATTTAACAGGTTTTTAAAATCATCAGTGGACTGGACTGAGGAGATTGGGAGAAGCTGTTCACAGTTAGAAAAACGGGCATAGATTTAAAGTAATGTGCAAGTTGAGCGAGAGTAGTGTGCGATAAAGCTTTCTCACCCAGCAAATAATTAGTGTGTGGAATGCACCACCTGGAAATGTGGCAGAGACAGTTTCAACTAAGGCACTCGAGGTGTATTGGATAGCTATTTGAATGGAAATGGTGTGCAGGGATATAGGGAAGAGACTAGCATTAGATAATAGATTCTGTGCAGTTGCAACAGGCCAGGGTAGCGCGGAGGCTCAGTGGTTAACACTGCTGCCTTACAGCGCCAGGGTCCCAGGTTCAATTCCTGCCTCAGGCGACTAACTGTGTGGAGTTTGCACATTGTCTGCGTGGGTTTCCTCTGGGTGCTCCGGTTTCCTCCCGCAATCCCAAAATGTGCAGGTCAGGTGAATTGGCCGTGCTAAATTGCCCGTAGTGTTAGGTGAAAGGGGAAATGTAGGAATGGGTCTGGGTTGGTTGTGCTTCAGCGGGTCAGTGTGAACTTGTTGGGCTGAAGGGCCTGTTTCCACACTGATAAGTAATCTAATCTAGTCTAATCTAAATGGCCATCTTCTACAAATTCTGTGACATAAATATTGAGAGATTTATATTTAAACACCATTACTGAGACATAGTTTCAAGGTGACGCAAGATGGAAAATGAATCTTCCAGGTTATACAGTATTCTAAAAAGATGGACGAAATGACACAGGAAGAGGGGTAGCCGTGAGAGTAAAGCATGGCAGAAGGACATGAGGAAGGATCTCTGCTCGGAGGTCAGGAACTGGAATCACTAATGGCTGGAGAGATCTCTGGTCAGAAAACGCTGGTGGGAGTGTTTAATAGGCCCCCTCCCATCGGACAGAGATCAGGACGTTATTGAATTGTTCCAATCTGACTGAAGATGACAGAATGATGCATCTTTTATCTGCCTTTTAATAGGACAGCCACTTTAGATATGTATGCCACGCTGGTGTGTTTTAACTAGCTAAAACTATGCAATTTACTGACTCAAAAGCAAGAGGAAAATGGTAGTTCAACCAGTTTAAAGGAAGAGTTTGCATTTGTATAATGTCTTTAACATAGTGGAAAATCACCAGTTTCTTCCCTGGAGCAAAATCAGACAAAAGAAAAATTTCAGAGAACCCGAATGTGGGATGCTGACCAGGTGCCCAAAAGATTGATTCAATGAAGTAGACCTTAAGCAGGCTTTTAAAGGTGGACAGTGCGTGTGATGGAGAGGAAGGGCAAGTTTAGGGTGGGAAATCCAGGCCTCACGGCCTACACTGTTGAAGGTTTTATTGACACCAGTTGAGGGAAGGATTGGAGAGGACAGGAGTTGGGGAATGCAGAATTGTAGAGTCATACAACACAGAAACGATCCCTTCAGTTCAACTCGTCTGCACCAACCAGATATCCCAATCTGACCTAGTCCCATTTGCCAGCACTTGGCCCACATCCCTCTAAACCCTTCCTAGACATGCTTTTTAAATGCTGTTATTGTATCAGCTTCCACCACTCCCTCTGGCAGCTCATTCCATACACACACCACCCTCTGTGTGAAAAATTTGCTCTTTGGGTCTCCCTCTCACCCTAAACTTATGTCCTCTAGTTTTAGACTCCCCTACCCTGGGAAAAAGACCTTTGCTCTCCACCCAATCCATGCCCGTCTTGATTTTATTAATCCCTATAAGGTAACCCCTCAGCCTCTGATGCTCCAGCCTGTTCAGCCTCTCCCTGTAGCTCAAGCCCTCCAGTCCCAGCAACATCCTTGTAAGCTTTTTCTGCACACCTTTCAAGTTCCACAACGTCTTTCCTATGGAGGTCCTGTGAGTGTTGAAGCACTGCAAGACACCGTTAGGGCATTAGGTTGTAAATGGACTCTTAACCAAGAGGAAATAATTCCAACTGTTTGAAGATCATCCAGTGACTTGCAGTTGGTCTGGCTGCATGGTCAGTCATTAACGTTCCTCAACACAATCCAATGTCTCACGTATGATCTCTTCTTCACCATCTTAGCTGCCTTTCTCGCTATGTTAAAAAAACATTTCTGCTGCGTCTTTCACAGTGCAGAAAAGGCTCTTTGTTCCATCACCTTTGTACTATCAAAAATATATTACTACCCACAATAGGTCCACTTGCACAAACTCGGCCCATAGTTTTGTCTGCTGTCAGTTTTATTCTGGTCCTCTTTATAAGGTTTTTTTTTAAAATTGTTCGTAGGATGTGGGCATTGGTGTCTGGGCCTGTTTTTACTGCCCGTCCCTAATTGGCTTGTTGGACCAATTCCGGGGGGAAGTTCAGCATCAGCCACGTTACTGTGGGTCGCAGCGGGTAAGGAGAGATTTCTTTCACTGAAGGGCATTAGTGAACAAAGTGGGATTTTACAGCAACAACAGAGATCACCATTAGGTCGTCCTGTAATTCCAGATTTTGTTTTATTGACTTCAGTTTTCGCTATGTGCCAGTCCAACCCATGTCCCTGCAATACTAATCCAATGACATTATCGTTGCACCACTACCGTGTCCCTACGTTTATGTACAGAGAAAAGTTCCCATATTCCTACCAAGCCTTAGACCAGTCTCTCATTACAGAGAGACAGCTGTTGGTGGTTTAAACTGAGGACCACTTCCTCAGATGAGGTAGGAGTTTGAGAAGTTGTGTATTACATGGTAACCTGGGTGCAGGAATTGAACCTACTCTTTTAGAATCGCTGTGTATCACAAACCAGCCATCCAGCCAACTGAGCTACCCAAACTCATGTACAAGTGATGGGTAGAGAGACAATGGGGGGAATGGGATGGTGTGTGGTTAATGGCATGGAGGATTAAAGAAAGTCCATCAATACAAACTGTCCAGTCTTGTCATTTTTCAGGGTGTTTTCCTGGTTGGAAAAGGTGTGGGAAAGTTTCTCACTGATTACTAAATCATTTGCCTTTTTGTAATTTTCTCTGAATTTTGTTTAGAACATTAATATCTTTTTCTTTCCCCCCTTCCAAATTTGCCATTCCAAGAAAACTATATCTAACTCTTCCTTGAAAACAATCAATGTTTTGGCCTTAACCACTATCTGTGGCAGAGACTTGCACAGCCAGCCCCCTCACTGGATGAAGATATTTCTCCTCATCTCAATCCTACATGGCTTACCCAGTATTGCTAGTCTCTGACCCTTGGTTCTGGACTCTCTGGTCAGGGGGAATCAAGAAACCGCATAATCTCCTTTTCCAGTCAGAATGCTCTCAGCATCTTGATCGGAGTGAACCTTCCCTCAATTGTTTGTTCCTGGAAGGTTCATTGGGGTGGGGAGGCTGTTCGATGGATATAACTGGGTTATCAGCCAGTAGTCGCACAGGGCTCAAGATAACGTTATGAGAAGGTTTGAATTTTTGAGATGAGTCTGAAATCCCCACTCACCCTCTGCCATTACATGAGCTGAACACTGTTTAAAGAATCATAGCATCGCTAGTGTGGAAGCAGGCCACTTGGCCCATTGAGTCCACACTGACTATCCAAAGAGCACCCTGCCCTATCCCTGCATATCCCATGGCTAATCCACTTAACCTGCACATCCTTCTTTACGATGTGACAATTTCCCATGGCAAATCCACCTGACCTACACATCGCTTTAAGTGTGGGAGGAAACTGGAGCACCCAGAGGACACCCACGCAGACACTGGGAGAATGTGCAAACTCCACACAGACAGTCACACGAGGCTGGAATCGAACCCGGGTCCCTGGCGCTGTGAGGCACCAGTGCTAACTAGTGTGCCACCAAAAAGTGATAGCGCTGGAGATCATAGTTGGCAGAATTCATACATTCAATGGGATAACCCTAATGGATTTCTAATCCATAGCCTTAACCACAACTACTACCTTCACTGTGTTATCGTCTCTTTTGCAGGTGTAACATCGAAGGATTTGTACCGAGACCATCTCACAGCGATGTGTGGGCGTACTGCATGCTCGCTGGCGGCTGAGCAGATCAGACGTGCCTGTGCCTATCGAGATGGGCGAGGGAGGAGGAGGGACCCAGACTGGAGAGATGGGGACAACAATAAGTACAAGCCTTCGTTCAACAAAAGCCCACATTCCCACTGCCCGGTGCTGGTGTCCAGAAAGCACTTCCACAAAGTAATTCCCCTCCTGGGTTTATCTTGTTCCTTTTTATGCATCTTATAGTTCAGATAACTTTGCTTTTCAATGCCATGGTGTAGAGGGAAAGTCACTTTAATTCAGCAGCCCAAACTGAGAACATGTGTTCAAACCCCACCATGACAGCTACATTAAATTGATAAATCTGGAGCATGCAGAGTTAGAGTCGAGAGTGTGGGGCTGGAGAAGCACAGCAGGTCAGGCAGCATCTGAGGGGCAGGAGAATCGATGTTTCGGGCATTATTCTTAATGAAGGGCTTATGCCCGAAATGTTGATTCTCCTGCTCCTCAGATGCTGCCTGACCTGCTGTGCTTTTCCAGCACCACACTCTCAACTCTGATCTCCAGCATCTGCAGTCCTCACTTTCTCCTGGTATGCAGAGCTAGTCTCAGCAGTAAAACTACCTTCGTTTTAAAATACTGAGAGGGGTAGATGGAGGTGAAATGTTTAAGCACCGCCAGTCCAGCTAACCTGCACATTTTTGTCTGTGGGAGGAAACTGTACACTCAGAGGAAACCCAATGAAACTGTTCCATTGGTGGAGAAGTCTAAAACCAGGCGGTGCAATTTAAAATAAGGGGAATGATGCTTCACCCCTGAGATGAGAAGAATTTTATTTTCTTTACTGAGAAGGTTGTGAATCTTGAAGTTTGCTACAACTGTTGGCCAAAGAAGCTGAGTATGTTAAAGATCGGTGGCTCAGTGGTTGGCGCTGCTGCCTCGCAGTACCAGGGACTTTGATTCGATTCCAGCCTCAGGCTAGTGTCTGTGTGGCGTTTGCACATTCTCCTTGTGTCTGCGTGGGTTTCCTCCCATCGTCTGACCAGATATCCTAAATTAATCTATTCCCATTTACCAGCATTTGGCCCATATCCCTCAACCCTTCCTGTTCATCCACCTATCCAGATGCCTTTTAAATGATGTAATTGTACCAGCCTCCACCACTGATTTTTGCACATTTAGATTTCAAACCTGCGGCTGCTTTTTTTTCTGTCAAGTGGTTTAATATTAACTGGGTCAGCCTTTCAGGGAACCATGATCGGCTATGTGTCAGAGATCGCATGATTAGATTAGATTAGAATACTCAGTGTGGAAACAGGCCCTTCAGCCCAACAAGTCCACACCAACCCGCCGAAGCGCAACCCACCCAGACCCATTCACCTACATTTACCCCTTCATCTCACACTACGGGTAATTTAGCATGGCCAATTCACCTAACCTGCACATTTTTGGACTGTGGGAGGAAACCGGAGTAGCCGGAGGAAACCCACGCAAACACGAGAATGTGCAAACTCCACACAGTCCCCTGAGGTGGGAATTGAACCCGGTCTCTGGTGCTGTGATGCAGCAGTGCGAACCACTGTGCCACCCAAATGACTTCAAGAACACTTGGAATGTTAATGGAAGTTTGTTTATATCAAGGGGCGGTTTAAGAAAGGAGAGTGAAAACATAAAGCTATGAGCTCAAGCACTGTAAAGGATGTAGAGTCTAGATTAAAGTGGTGCTGGAAAAGTGCATCAGGTCAGGCAGCATCCGAGGAGCGGAGTACAGGATGAGCAACCTTTTAAAAAATGATTCGGCTTGAATGCTTTCAGGTGTTGTTTAAATGTGACCTGACTGGGGTCAGAAGCAAGTATAGTCTCTCCAACAAAATGAGATTGTTCAGAGCAGTGAAGGGAATAAGTTACCTCAGTGATTTCCCTGCTCCTTGGGATGCTGCCTGAACTGCTGTGCTCTTCCAGCACCACTAATCCAGAACCTCAGTGAAAGAGTCTAACTTGTGAAATGTCCAGACCAGAGGTGTTTGGTTATTTCACTGCAGAGAAAGTCTAAGCTCTTGGCTGTGTATCTGTTAACGACAATGGGCTTCTCAAATCAGAAACTGAAAAAAAAATTAAGTCAAGCCTGTAGATTGGATAGGGAAGAAGATAATCTATGGATTTTGTTAACTGTAAAGTGACAGTGTTGGGAAGTAATTGGGATTTTGCTTTAGCTGTGTGTTTTTGAAATTTTCAGATAGTTTGATTTATTTTTTTAAAAACATCTTTTGTGATAAAGTTCTGTTTTATTGTAAAAGCCAGTTCTGCAGCCGAATGTGTTTATGTTACAGTGAAGGACTGTTAGATTAAATTATGAAGAAAAAAGTCACTCAAGGCCTTGTAAAACAAACAGAGAAAAAGTGCTGAAGAAACTCGCTGTTTCTGCTTCACTGATGCTGCTGAGCTTCCCCTGCGCATTCTGTGTGTTGTTTTCAGAATTTCTGTAGTTGCAGTTTCTTGGTTTAATGATAAGCTGGATTTCATGCTGGGATCTGACTTGTCCAGTAGTAACATTGGCTGGGAGCGGTTTGTCAGGTAGAAAGTTGTGAAGGCTCATGTTGAGGACGATTGCTGGGAAGCCTTCAATTAGCCAGGGTTAATGTAGGCAGAGGAATCAATTCAGTTCTGTTTGGTTTGACTTTGTTGTTTTAAGGGAAAAAGAGACTGTTCCCGTCATTGATCAGAGCACTGAATATAGGAGTTGAGGTGTCATGTGACAACTGTACAAGATGTTGGTGAGGCCACTTTTGGAATACTGTGTACAACTTGTGTTTGCTATAGAAAAGCTATTGCTAAAGTACAAAGAGTGCAGAAAAGCTTACAAAGCTGTCACGGACTCTGGAGGGTTTGAGTTATAAGGAAAGGCTGGGAACTTTCGCCCTGGAGCATCAGTGATTTATAAAATCATGGGGGTCATAAATCAGATGGATAGCCAAGGTCTTTTCCTTAGGGTAGGGGAGTCTAAAACTCGAGGGTAAAGCTTTAAGGTGAGAGGGAAAGGACTTAAAAGGGACCTAAAGGGGTTTGTTTTTCATACAGAGGGTGATGTGTGATGGAATGAGCTGCCCGAGGAAGTAGAGGTACAATGACAACAAGGCATTTGGATGGGTATATGAATAGGAAAGTTTTCGAACGACACATGCGAAACACAGGCAAATGGGGCTAGATCACCTATTAACATACTGCAGATGCTGGAAGTCCGGAATAAATATAGAAGAAATCAAACATACTCAGCAGTACATCCCTGCTCTTGTATTCTAGCCCTGTCAAAGTGAATGCTAACATTGCATTTGCCTTCATAGCTGCCAGCTGAACTTGTGTGTTAACCTGAAAATGATCTTGAGCTAGGACTACCAAATCTCTGTGTAGGAAATCTGCTGCCCTTCCCTGGTCTGGTCTATATGATTAGATTAGATTCCCTACAGTGTGGAAACAGGCCTTTGGCCCAACCAGTCCACACCGACCCTCCGAAGAGTGACCCACCCAGACCCATTTCCTTCTGACTAATGCACCTAACACTATGGGCAATTTAGCGTGGTCAATTCACCTGACCCGCACATCTTTGATTAGTGGGAGGAAACCCACACAGACACAGGGAGAATGTGCAAACTCCACAGTGGCCTGAGGCTGGAATCGAACCTGGGACCCTGGTGCTGTGAGGCTGCAGTGTTAACCACTGAGCCACATGAGTCCAGACTCATGGCAATGTGCTTTGCTCTTAACTGCCCTCTGGGCAACGAGAGATGGACAATAAACGGTGGCCTAGCCAGCACCGCCCACGTCTCGTTAATTCATTTTTTAAAATGCTGGGAATCTGGAATCACAAATGGGGCAGATTTCCTTTCCCACAGGATGTAGATGAAACCAGATGGGGTTTCTTTAAGACTAACAATGGTAGTTTCATCGTCGCCATCACTGAGACTAGTTTAATGCTAACAATTTATCATTGAATGTAAATAACACCAGGTGCCGTGGTGGGAGTTGAACTTGCTCCTTCCAGAACGTTAGCCTGGCCCTCCTGACCACAGTTACTGCTACACCACAGCTGTACCAGTGCAGGCTGCACTGCAGCATGTATCCCATTTAAATTGCATGTTTGGAGTGTAGCTGCTGGGACATTGCAGCTAAATGTAATCACTGTGTTCATGTTTTGACTATTTTTCCAACAGGAATTGCCGTGGGACAGGGACTGAGCATAAGGTCGAGCGGGAACGGTCATATCTATATTTGATTTGGAGGTGCAGGTGTTGGACTGGGGTGTACAAAGTTTAAAAAAAAATCACAACACCAGGTTCTCGTGCGACAGGTTTATTCAGAAGCACTATTCTCTGGAGTACTGCTCCTTCATCAGGTGGTTGTGGAGTATATCTATATTTGTTTTTGGTGTTGGTTGACTGATTTGTCTTTCTGTTTGTGTTGACAGGATGCAGACAGTACTGAGCAGCTCCTAGCGGCCATGCGGTGGGGTCTTATTCCCTCCTGGTTCAGAGAGAGCGATCCTTCCAAAATGCTGTACAACACCAGTAACTGCCGCAGTGACGGGATGCTGCACAAGAACTCGTACAAGGTTCGATCTTCACGAAGCACTCTGATTACATCCCCCTACCCCTACCAAAGCATTCTACCCCGATCTTCCCTGAAGCGTGGATGTCATTGGGCTGTACCGACATTTATTCCCCGACCCTAAATACTCTGGAAGTAAAACGGCTTACTTCACCATTTTGTGCATTTAAGAGTCAACCATGTTACTAGCACAGGAGGTGGTCATTCGGTCCATCATACCTGCTCTGGTACTCCAATCGAGCATCATCACCATTGCTAATTTCCTGCTTTACGCGCATTCCTTTGCACACCATTTCCATCCAAGTAATAAAGCCCTTGAACGCTTCAATCAAACGTGCCCTCCACCGCATTCACAGGAAGCGCATTCCAGAACCCTAACTACTCACTGTGAGAAAGATTATTCTCACATCCCCATTGTTGCTTTTGCAGGTCGCTATAAACCTCTGCCCTCTTGTTCTCGATCCTTTGACGAGTGGCAGCAGTAACCTGAAGATCGGTATCCTCTCTAATTTTCTTCCCGGGTGTGTGGGTCTCCGAGGACTGTGTCTGGTAGTAACGTTGGGAACCACATGTTGATTCTGTGATCAATACGCAGACCATCAGGACGGCAGCACGTGCTAACGTCCGGCTTCGAGAGGGCGTTAGTGAAGGCCCTATCAGCAACTTTCCTTAATTGGTGCTGTAGTGGAGGGTGAAGAAGGTGACCTAAGACTGCAATGGCATCTTCATCAATTGGGTCAATGGGCTGAGGAGTGGCAGGTGGAGTTTACTTTGGATAAATATGAGGTATTGTATTTTGGTGAAACAAACAATGATAGGAATTGTACAATTAATGCTGCAGCCCTGGGTAGTGTTGTAGAACAGAGAGACCGACAGGTTCGCGTATAAAGTAAAAAATCCCACAACAGGTTGATTTGGAAGCGCACTAGCTTTCGGAGCGCAGCTCCTTCATCTGGTGGTGGTTCAGGTGCATAATTCACATGTAGACAGGGTGGTTAAGAAGACGTTTAGCACGCTTGCAGTCATTGCTCAGACCTTTTTGAGTATAGGAGTCAGGACGGTCATGCTGAGATTGTACAGAACGTTTGGTGAGGCCTCTTCTGTGCGCAGTTCTGGTCATCCTGTTATAGGAAGGATATTATTAAGCTGCAGAGTCTTCAGAAAACATTCACGATGGTGCTGGGAATGGAGGGCTTGAGCTATTAAATAGACTGGAAATACTGGGCCCTTTTTCACTGGAGCGTAGAAGGTTGAGGGGTGACCTTGTTGAGGTTTATAAAATCGTGGGCACGGATTGAGGCTCTCCCTGGAGTGGAGAGGTCAAAACTAGCTGCCATATTTTATGGTGAGAGGAGAAAGATTTAAGAGGAACATGAGGGGCAACTTTTTTTTACACAGAGGGTGATTTGGATGTGGAATGAACATCCAGAGGACGTGGTAGATGCAGCTACAGTTACAATGTTCAAAAGAAATTCATGAATAGGAAAGACTTGGATGGAAATAGGCCATGGGGGATTGTGGTTGGCATGGACTGGTTGGGCCGAAGGGTCTGTTTCCGTGCTGTATGACTCTATGACTATTAGTTAACCAGTTGAGTTGTTACATCAGTCAATTCACGTTTTAATGGTCTCCATTGGCTTACAATTCCGGACTTATTAATTGAATCCTGAACTCTGCCAGCTTCCCATGATGTGCTTTGGGAAGGAAATGTGCCATTGTGTGACTTCAGATCCGCAGCAATATGGTTGACTCTTCACTGCAGTCTGGACAATTCGGAATGAGCAATAAATACCCATTGAAATAAATGCTGACTCAGCCAGTGATGACCATATCCCATAAATGAATAAAAAATAATTAGCTTGTGCCCCTAGATGACTAATCTGGTGACATAGCCCTCTAAATCAACATCGTGGTGTCATACCACTTTTACACTTGCACATGGTAGAGGAACATGTGATCTTGGTGCTAATACTGCACACATCATCTCATCGACCCCTCCCTTGTATTTATCCAGCCTCCCTGAGATACATCTATGCTGTTCTCCTCGATTGTCCCTCATGGTATTGAGCTCCACATCCTTATCAGCCAGTAAAGCACAGTGCATAGTGATCGAGACGGATCTTGCTTATCCTTCCATTCAAGCAGGAGTTTTCAAGAAGGTTATAGATGTAGAAGGCAGTGGAGCCGATGGTATTATTGCTGGACCGTTAGTCCAGAAACCCACGTAATGTTCTGGGGACCTGGGTTCAAATCCTGCCACGGCAAATGGTAGAATTTGAATTCATTAACAATCTGGAATTAAGCTTCTAATGATGA
The DNA here is from genome assembly GCF_020745735.1 of Hemiscyllium ocellatum. Lineage (NCBI taxonomy): Eukaryota > Metazoa > Chordata > Chondrichthyes > Orectolobiformes > Hemiscylliidae > Hemiscyllium > Hemiscyllium ocellatum. The sequence continues at coordinate 8,859,768 of NC_083414.1, forward strand.
CCATAAAACCATTGGCAATTGTCTGAAAAAAGTCATCTGGTTTCCTAATGTCCTTTAGGGAAGGAAACTGCCATCCTTACCTGGTCTGGCCTACATGTGACTCCAGACCCACAGCAATGTGGTTGGCTCTGAATTGGGCAATTACGGATGGGCAGTAAACGCTGGCCTAGCCAGTGCCGCCCTCATCCCATAAGTGAATATTAGAAAAATGTTCTTAGATTCAAAGGATATGGAATGGAATTGCTGAGTTGGCTATTCAGCTATGATCCTATTGAATGGCGCAGCAGGCTTGAAGGGCTGAATGGCCTCCTGTTTTCTGTGTTTCTCCACCCCACTGTTATTCGGTAATTGTCTAAGGTCCGATATCCCCCTCTCTGGAATTTTTGGGAGTTGGTAAAGTTGGCCTTGGATACCATCTCCTCAGTCCGCACCAATCAGGGTTTGGCAAGTCTAACTGTCAGTTAATATTTCAGAGATTTTAACACCATCAAATATGAAAAGAAATCAAATTTGATAAATCTGTCAAATTCTGGGGATGTGGATTTGAATCTTGGCAGATTCTAATTCAATATTATTAGATTACTTTAGATTACTTACAGTGTGGAAACAGGCCCTTCAGCCCAAGTCCACACCGACCCATCGAAGAGCGACCCACCCATTCCCCTACATTTACCTCTTCACCTAACACTACGGGCAATTTAGCATGGCCAATTCACCTGACCTGCACATCTTTGGATTGTGGGAGGAAACCCAGGCAGACACGGGGAGAATGTGCAAACTCCACACAGTGAGTCACCTGAGACGGGAATTGAACCCGGGTCTCTGGCGCTGTAAGGCAGCAGTGCTAACCACCATGCCGCCCATATTTGGTTTGATTTATTACAGTCACATGTACTGTGATACAGTGAAAAGTATTGTTTTACGTGTTAACCAGACAAATCATACCTTACATGAATACATCAGGGTAATGGAACACAACGCAGAATATAGTGTTACAGCTACAGAGAAGGTACAGAGAAAGATCAACTCTAATGTATGTGAGGTCCGTTTGTAAATCTGATTGCAGAAGGGAAGGAGCTGATCTTGGGAGATGTGGGCGTTGCTAATGAGGTCAGCATTTATTATACATCCCTGGCTGTCAGGAAGAGAGTTTAGAATCAATCCCTTTGCTGTTGGTATGGAGTCACATGGAGGCCAGACCAGGTAAGGGTTTCCTCTCCTAACGTTATGGAAAGGACCAATTGTTTTGTCGACAATTGTCAATGGTTACATGGTCCCTGTTGGCCTAGCTTCTTAGATTTTATTGAACACAAATTTCACCGTCTGCCCATGTGGGAATCAAACCCAATTCCACAGAATATTAATCTGGGGCTCTGGATTACTCGCCCAGGTGGAGATAGATTCATGTGAAACATCGAAAAAGAGAAGATAGATGGTTCTCTGAAAAGTAGGAATGTATGGGGTTGTGGGTAGAAGGGAGGAGGCAATTACTGAGGGAATCGCTCATTTGGAGTGCCAGCATAGACATGATTGGCTGAAGGGCCTCCTTGCACAATTCCAAAAGTTAAGCATTTTAAGGGGAGACAACAGCCCAGTGGTATTCACACTAGACTATTAATCCAGAGCTGAGGAGTGCAGTGCTGGAAATCAGAGTCTCGATTAATGGTGCTGGAAAAGCACAGTCGGTCAGGCAGCATCTCAGGAGCAGAGAGCCATGGAGATATACAGCACAGAAACAGACCCTTGAGTCTAACTCACCCATACCGACCAGATATCCCAACCCAATCTAGTTCCACCTGCCACCACTTTGCCCATATCCCTCCAAACCCTTCTTATTCATATACCCAACCAAATGCCTTTTAAATGCTGTATTTGTACCAGCCTCCTCCACTTCCTCTGGCAGCTCATTCCATACACATACCACCCTTTGCGTGAAAACGTTGCCCCGAGGTTTCTTTTAGATCTGTCCCATCTCACCCTAAACCTATACCCTCTAGTTCTGGACTCCCCCACCCCAGGGAAATTTATCTATTTATCCTATCCATGTCCATCATGATTTTATAAACCGCGACTGACTGTGTGGAGTTTGCACGTTCTCCCCGTGTCTGCGTGGGTTTCCTCCGGGTGCTCCGGTTTCCTCCCACAGTCCAAAGATGTGCGGGTCAGGTGAATTGGCCATGCTAAATTGCCCGTAGTGTTAGGTAAGGGGTAAATGTAGGGGTATGGGTGGGTTGCGCTTCGGCGGGTCAGTGTGACTTGTTGGGCCGAAGGGCCTGTTTCCACACTGTAAGTAATCTAATCTAATCTAATAACGTCACCCCTCAGCCTCCGACGCTCCAGGGACAACAGCCCCAGCCTGTTCAGCCTCTCCCTATAGCTCAAATCCTCCAACCCTGGCAGCATCCTTGTAAATCTTTTCTGAACCCTTTCAAGTTTGACAACATCTTTCCGATAGGAGGAGACCAGAATTGTACACAATATTCCAACAGTGGCCTAACTAATGTTCTGTGCAGCCACAACATGACCTCCCAACGCCTGTACTCAATACTCTGACCAATAAAGAAAAGCATACCAAATGCCGCCTTCACTATCCTATCTACCTGTGACTCCACTTTCAAAGAGCTATGAACCTGCACTCCAAGATCTCTTTGTTCAGCAATACTCCCTAGGACCTTACCATTAAGTGTACAAGCCCTGCTAAGATTTGCTTTCCCAAATTGCAGCACTTCACATTTCTCTGAATGAAATTGTCCCATCTGATCAAGATCCCGTTGTAATCTGAGGTCACCCTCTTCACTGTCCACTACACCTCCAATTTTGGTGTCATCTGCAAACTTACTAACTATACCTCTTGTGCTCAGATCCAAATCATTTGTATAAATGGTTAAAAGTAGTGGACCCAGCGCCGATCCTTGTGGCACTCCACTGGTCACAGGCCTCCAGTCTGAAAAACAACCCTGTAAGGTAAAAATAATGACTGCAGATACTGGAAACCAGATTCTGGATTAGTGGTGCTAGAAGAGCACAGCAGTTCAGGCAGCATCCGAGGAGCAGTAAAATCGATGTTTCGGGCAAAAGCCCTTCATCAGGAATAAAGGCAGTGAGCCTGAAGGGTGGAGAGATAAATGAGAGGAGGGTGGGGGTGGGGAGAAAATAGCATAGAGTACAATAGGTGAGTGGAGGAGGGGATGAAGGTGATAGGTCAGGGAGGAGGGTGGAGTGGATAGGTGGAAATGAAGATAGGTAGGGCAAGTCATGGGGACAGTGCTGAGCTGGAAGTTTAGAACTGGGGTGAGATGGGGGAAGGGGAAATGAGGAAACTGTTGAAGTCCACATTGATGCCCTGGGGTTGAAGTGTTCCGAGGTGGAAGATGTCAGCCCCAGGGCAAAAATGTGGACTTCAACAGTTTCCTCATTTCCCCTTCCCCCCACCTCACCCTAGTTCCAAACTTCCAGCTCAGCACTATCCCCATGACCTGTCCTACCTGCCTATCTTCATTTCCACCTATCCACTCCACCCTCCTCCCTGACCTATCACCTTCATCCCCTCCTCCACTCACCTATTGTACTCTCTGCTACTTTCTCCCCACCCCCACCCTCCTCTCACTTATCTCTCCACCCTTCAGGCTCTCTGCCTAAATTCCTGATGAAGGGCTTTTGCCTGAAACGTCGATTTTCCTGCTCCTCGGATGCTGCCTGAACTGCTGTGCTCTTCCAGTACCACTCAACCTGAAAAATGACCCTTCACCACCACCCTCTGTCTTCTACCTTTGAGCCAGTTCTATATCCAAATGGCTAGTTCTCCCTGTATTCCATGAGATCTAACCTTGCTAACCAGTCTCCCATGGGGAAGCTTGTCGAACGCCTTACTTAAGTCCATATAGATCACATCTACCACTCTGCTCTCATCAATCCTCTTTGTTACTTCTTCAAAATACTCAATTAAGTTTGTCAGACATGATTTCCCATATACAAAGCCATGTTGACTATCCTGAATCAGTCCTTGCCTTTCCAAATACATCTATGTCCTGTCCCTCAGGATTCCCTCTGACACTTGCCCACCACCGAGGTCAGGCTCACTGGTCTATACTTCCCTGGCTTATCCTGACTACCCTTCTTAAACAGTGGCACCACGTTAGCCAACCTCCAGTCTTCCAGCACCTCACCTGTGACTATCGATGATACAAATATCTCAGCAAGAGACCCAGCAATCACTTCTCTAGCTTCCCACAGAGTTCTCGGGTACTCCTGATCAGGTCCTGGGGATTTTTCCACTTTTATGCATTTCAAGACATCCAGCACTTCCTTCTCTGTATTACGGACATTTTTCAAGATGTCACCATCTATTTCCCGACATTTCTATATCCTCCATGTCCTTTTCCACAGTAAACACTGATGCAAAATACTCCTTTAGCATCTCCCCATCTCCTGCAGCTTCATACAAAGGCTGCTTGCTGATTTTTGAGAGGCTGTATTCACTCCTTAGTTACCCTTTTGTCCTTGATGTATTTGTAAAAATCCTTTGAATTCTCCTTAACACTATCTGCTAAAGCTATCTCATGTCCCCGTTTTGCCCTTCTGATTTCCCTCTTAAGTATACTCCGACTGCCTTTATACTCTTCTAAGGATTCACTCGATCTATCCTGTCTATACCTGACATATGCTTCCTTCGTTTTCTTAACCAAATTCTCAATTTGTTTTAGTCATCCAGCATTCCCTATACCTACCAGCCTTTCCTTTCACCTGACAGGAATATACTTTCTCTGGACTTTCGTTATCTCATTTCTGAAGGCTTCTCATTTTCCAGCCGTCCCTTTATCTGCCCCCAATCAGCTTTTGAATGTTCTTCCTGGAAAAGCACAGCAGGTCAGGCAGCATCCGAGGAGCAGGAAAAATCAATGTTTCAGTTAAGAGCCCTTCCCACTTCCGTCTTTTGGAAAGTTCTTGCCTAATACCGTCAAAGTTGGCCTTTCTCCAATTTAGAACTTCAACTTTTAGATCTGGTCTATCCTTTACCATCACGCTTTTAAAATGAATAGAATTCTGGTCGCTGGCCCCAAAGTGCTCACCCACTGACACCTCAGTCACCTGCCCTGCCTTATTTCCCAAGAATCGGTCAAGTTTTGCACCTTCTATAGTAGGTACATCCACACACTGAATCAGAAAGTTTTCTTGTACACATTTAACAAATTCCTCTCCATTTAAATCCTTAACACCAGCAGGAGAGATTAATCCAGAGATCCGGGTAACAGGGGCCCAAATTCGAACCCAGCCATGGCAAATGGTGGTATTTGGAATTAGGAATCTCATGATGATCATGAATCCATTGTCAATTGTTTGAAAAACTGAGTCACCAATGTCCTTTAGGGAAGGAATCTGCCATCTTAACCTGGTCTGGCCTACATGTGACTCCAGCAATGTGGTCGGCTCTTAATTTCCCTTTTGGCAATTAGGAATGGGTAATAAATGCTGCTGTAGCCAACGACACAACGTCCTGTGGATGGGAAAAAAAAAATTTCTGGGGTGGTCTGAAGCTGGCTATATAGCGTTGGGTGTAAAATCCCTGTAACCCATTGTGGGCTGTGTTTCAGCAGGACCCCTTCATGAAGGGACAGCGCTGTGTGGTGCTGGCTGATGGCTTCTACGAGTGGCAGAGGCAAAATGGTGAGAAACAGCCTTATTTCATCTACTTCCCACAGACCTGTGAGAAAGAGGAGGTAAGAGCAGAATGCATTTCTCTATCGCCCGTCAGAATCCTGGGAATGGAGGGGGGAGGGGAATGAGAGACAGAAGAGGGAGGAGATGAGGTTGGGGGGGTGGTGTGGAGAGGACATTGAGTGAGGAGGGAGAGACTACATGGGAAAGAGATCATAGTGACCAAGTGGGTGTCACAGCACACTGCCACCCAATGGATTCCTGCCCATTTGAACAGCTCTAAAGCTACAGGACATGGAGCCGTCTCTGAGCAAGTGACCCAGCCCCACAACACCAGCCAGTGTGTCCACCTCTTCCTGAGGAAGTCAACTAACCACCAGTTCCTTCTGGAACTTGACGACAAATTCAGGAGAGAGGATGGGTGGTGAAGTTTGAGGGGGGAGGGAGGTTGGGGTTTGAGGGGGAAAAGGTGGATGGGGTTTGCAGGGGAGGGTGGATGTGGTTTGAGGGGAAAGAGGGTAGGGACTGAGGGAAGGACTTGGGGGTGTGGGAGGTTAGGGACTCGGTTGGGGGAGGAGGGTGGGGTTTGATGTGAGGAGGGAGGGGTTTGGGGGTGTGGGAGGTTAGGGACTTGGGAGGAGGAAGGGGTTTGAGGTGGGGAGGGAGAGTAGGTACTGAGGGAGGGAGGGGTTTGGGGAATGGGAGGCTAGGGACTCTTTGGGGGGTTTGAGGGAGGGAGGGGAGGGACTAAGGGGCGAGGGAGTGGAGGAAAAGAGGGAATTGAGCAGGAGGAGAGATTGAGAGAAGGGAGGAAGAAACTGGGATACAGAGGAGAGATGAGAGAGAAAAAGAAGGAGTGAATGAGAGCGAGAAGTGACAGAGCTGGGAAGACATGAGAGAGAGATGGAAAGGAATTGGGAGTGAGTTGAGGGAATGAGAGAAGGAGGAGGAATTGACAGATGGCAGGAGGGAGAGGATATTGAGTGGGCTGGGAGGGGAGGGGGAGGGAGAGGATATTGAGTGGGCTGGGAGGGGAGGGGGAGGGAGAGGATATTGAGTGGGCTGGGAGGGGAGGGGGAGGGAGAGGATATTGAGTGGGCTGGGAGGGGGAGGGAGAGGATACTGAGTGGACTGGGAGGGGGAGGGAGAAAGATGAAAGTGACCGAGTGGTGTCAGAGCACAGCACACCCACATAGACGGTGACCAGTGCTGGCTGGAGTGAAGGAAGGTTTAGAATCCAGTCCTTACTGTAACCACCTTTCATTACTACCAAACAAACCTCACCAAATGGTAAAGACAGTATTCCTCTTTGTCTCCTCCTTTTAAAAAAAATTGGTACTTTTGCTGAGTGAGTTCCTGCAATCAGTTTTTAAACCGAATCAGTTCTTTTGCTTTGATTAATGTGACCAAGTTCAGATGGTGATTGTTCTACCGTCCGCTTATTTCCAAGAGTGTAATCAGAGAGTGAGAGAGAGATCCCTGATTAGCTCAATGTGTTTAATTAACCAGAGAGAGAGAGAGAAAAGAGTTGGGGAAATGGTGAATAAAGATTGTTGTCACTGTTATCTGTCTGTGTGTACAGTACAGGGAATCTAACATACTGCTTTAAAGACCACTGCTCCCTCCTACACTGCCCAGACCCATAGCTAGTCTGACCCAGGATGTGTGCTGAGGGATGCAGTTAAACCTGAGGCAGCTGTCACCAGGCTACAGTGGGGAAAGGCCAGCATCGAATTGTCTTTGTCAGAATCTATCAAGGGTCTGTTACGTTTCGACATCTCCTCGTAGCCTTAATGACAACGTAAACCGTTTCCTTTCACATTTAGAAAATGTCTTTTTGTTTTTGGTTGCAAACTGGACTGAAGCTGTAATCAGCAACTTTTGGCAACGTCTGTGTGGAACTGTGTTGTGTTTATTGAGTTATTATTTGTGAGTCGGGCATTTTAGTTTAAAAAGAAAATGTCTATACCGCATAGGGTGATTGGTAAAGCGAGACCCCCAGGTGTTGTTCCCCGACCCTGCACCATTAACGGTGTCAGTGATTTGAAAAAGGTCTGTGACTCCCGAGCAAGGAATGGGCCATGCCGTTCAGAATCTCGGATGTTACAGCACAGAAAGAGGCCATTCAGCCCATCCTGCAAGGGTTAATCTACCTCGTGCCAGTCTCCTGCCCTTTCTCCATATTTCCCACAAACTGTTTCTATCCAAATAACTGCCTCATGCCCTTCATGAATGCCTCAACCAAACCTGCCTCCACCACATTTCCAGAGCTTAACGACTCGGTCTGAAAAACCTTTATTCCCACGCCTCCCTCGTCACGGCTTGTGCTTCTATTTGGTGTTGTGACCCTTGAACTCCTGTGCAGCCTCACTGAGAATGTGTGTGTCAGGGAATATTTCCACCTACCTCTTCCAGCCTTCCATCCTGAGCTGTTCTGCTGATTGAACCTGATGGGAAGGGCCACTGTTGATCCCAGTCTGATCCCAAGTATGATGCCAAAGAGCAGGGAGTGCTGTTCTGTATTTACTGCAGCGTGTCCCTTTTACCAGTTTACCATTGCTTCCCGATCCAGTGGGTGCTCAGTGAGCTGTAAATATCCACATTTCACCTTGGCTTGTTTCAGATCCAGCTCTGGCTGATCATCTGTTTCTTCCCCACCCTCTGCCTCTGGTGCTCTCTCTGTCTCTCTCACCTCCTTATCCTTCCTCCTGTCTTACCCACCGTCTTCACTGGACACTGTTTCCATTTTGAATCACTTCGATAACACAGAAATGGGAAGGGGTGGATAAAGCATCCTCATAGAATGGGAGAAAGTGAGGACTGCAGATGCTGGAGATCAGAGTCGCGAGTGTGGCGCTGGAAAAGCACAGCAGGTCAGGCAGCATCCGAGGAGCAGGAAAATTGACATTTCAAGCAAAAGCCCTTCATCACATTCCTGATGAAGGCCTTTTGCCCGAAATGTCGATTTTCCTGCTCCTCGGATGCTGCCTGACCTGCTGTGCTTTTCCAGCACCACTCTGATCTAAACTCCGACCTCCAGCATCTGCAGTCCTCGCTTTCGCCTGGTCAGGCCTATATGTGACTCCAGACCCACAGCAATCTAGTTGACTCTCAACTGCCCCCCTGAAATAGCCCAGCGAGTCACTCAGTTGAAGGGCAGTTAGGGACGGGCAGTAAATGCTGGCCTCGCTCCCAATGCTCACGTCCCTCTAAGAGGGTGCAGAGAAAAGGGCTTGGTACCTGCATGACACAAACAAGATACTGCAGATGCTGGAATTCCGAAATTAAAAAAAACTGGAGAAACTCGGCAGGTCTGGCAGCATCTGTGGAGAGAGAAACGGAGTTAATGTTTAGAGTCTGGTATGACCTGAGTTCTGAAGAAAGTTCATGTCAGATCTGAAACATTAACTCTGTTCGTCTCTCTCCTCAGATATTGCCAGACACAGAGTTTCTCCAGCATTTTGTGGCTCAGTTTTGAGGTGATCAGTTTTTATTTCTGAGCACCTGTTATTCTGTTTTAGAGTCATAGAGATGTACAGCATGGAAACAGATCCTTCGGTCCAAATCATCCATGCTGACCAAATATCCTAAATTAATCTAGTCCCATTTGCCAGCATTTGGCCCATATCCCTCTAAACCCTTCCTATTTATATACCTATTCAGATGCCTTTTATATGTTGTAATTGTACCAGCCTCCCCCATTTCATCTCAATTCAGCTCATTCTATACCACACCACCCTCTAAGTGAAACGTTGCTCCTTAGGTCCCTTTCAAACTTTTCCCCTCTCACCCTAAACCTCTGCCCTCTCATTTTGAACACCCCTACCCTGGGGAAAAGACCTTGTCTACTTTGCCCATCCATGCCCCTCATGATTTTATAAACCTTGATAAGGTCACCCCTCAGCCTCCGACGCTCCAGAGAAATAGTTCCCGATAGTCTGTGTTTCTTTTGTTTCCTTTGTGTTATATGGACTTGGCCAGAATTTGTTGTCCATCCCTAATTGCCCTTGAACTGAGCGGCGTGGCTATTTCAGAGGGCATTTAAGAGTTAACCACGTTACCGAGCATCAGGAGTCATATGTAGGTCAGACCAGGTTAGGATGGCAGATTTCCTAAAGGACATTAATGAATCAGCTGGGATTTTACAACCGTGGTTCCTGATGTTTTCTATCCTGTACCTGGGGAAGTGGTTCTGGAATTGGCTTTCATTAACAGGCAGATTGAGTTTAAGAGCTGTGAGGTTTTCCTGCAGCTCTATAAAACCCTGGTTAGACCACACTTGGAATATTGTGTCCAGTTCTGGTCACCTCATTATAGGAAGGATGTAGATACCTCAGAGAGGGTACAGAGGAGATTTACCAGGATGCTGCCTGGATTGGAGGCTTGTCTTATGAAGAGAGGTTGAGTGAGCTAGGGCTTTCCTCATTGGAGAGAAAAAGGAAGAGAGGTGACTTCATAGAGGTGTACAAGGTAATGAGAGGCATTGATAGAGTAGATAGCCAGAGACTTTTCCCCAGGACAGAAACAGTTGTCATGAGGGAGCATAATTTTAAGGTGATTGGAGGAAGGCTTAGTGGAGATGATAGAGGTAGGTTCTTTATGCAGAGAGTGGTGGGTGTGTGGAATGCATTGCCAGTGGTGGTGGTGCTAGAGTTAGAGACAGTAGGGACATTAGATTACTTACAGTGTGGAAACAGGCCCTTCGGCCCAACAAGTCCACACCGACCCGCCGAAGTGCAACCCACCCATACCCCTACATTTACCCCTTTACCTAACACTACGGGCAATTTAGAATGGCCAATTCACCTGACCCGCACATCTTTGGACTGTGGGAGGAAACCGGAGCACCCGGAGGAAACTCACGCAGAACACGGGGAGAACGTGCAAACTCCACACAGTCAGTCGCCTGAGTCAGGAATTGCTGTGAAGCAGCAGTGCTAACCACTGTGCCACCGTGCTGCCCATGTAAGACTGCTGGGCAAGCACATGAATGGCTGTAAATTGAGGGGTTTTAGATTACTTACTTACAGTGTGGAAACAAGCCCTTTGACCCAACAAGTCCACACCGACCCGCCCAGACCCATTCCCCTACATTTACCCCTTCATCTAACACTACGGACAATTTAGCATGGCCAATTCACCTAACATGCACATCTTTGGACTGTGGGAGGAAACCGGAGCACCCAGAGGAAACCCATGCAGACACAGGGAGAATGTGCAAACTCCACACAGACAGTTGTCTGAGTCTCTGGCACTGTGAGGCAGCAGAGCTAATCATATTGCCACCGTGCCACCCACAGTGTGTAGGTTAGATTTGTTTTAGGACAAAGTTAAATGCTCGGCACAACATCCTGGGCCAAAGGGCCGGTACTGTGTTGTGCTGTTTTATATTCAATGAATGCTAATGTCACTGGACTCATAATCCAGAGCGCGGCGAAATCGACGTTCCAGGCAAAAGCCCTTCATTTGCCCGAAATGTCAATTTTGCTGCACTTTGGATGCTGCCTGAACTGCTGTGCTCTTCCAGCACCACTGATCCAGAAACTGGTTTCCAGCATCTGCAGCCATTGTTTTTACCTCCATAATCCAGAGCTTCAGGTTTAAGGACAAGGGTTCAAACTGCACTAAGGCAGCTGGTTAAAGTTTGGAATTATAAACTAGTCTCCGTACTGGTGACAATGGTCTTCCTCCCTAAAGGACATTAGTGAACCAGATGGACTTTCACAACAATCAGCATGTGGTATCACTACTGTCAGTCCTCAAATAGCGAACACCGGTCGAATTGTCAAGTTGGAACACAATACAAGATGGCATAAAATACCTGTTTGTAAATATAGTGACCCATTTGTATGCTGGATTTTTAAAATTGGTACAATCCTGCACAGGACCTTGTCCATAAGAAAGGCTGTTTATAAGCCAGATGTTTATCAGTGATGGACTGTTTTGTGTATGTTCCAGATGTTATTTTTATTGAATTCACATTTCATCACCCCTCACGGTGGGATTCAAGCCTATATCTCCAGCTGATTGGAGTGGGATTCTAGATTCACAGGTCCAGTGGCATTGCTTGTGAATTAACGTGTGTGTGTGTAAATATTGCTTCAGGAAGATGAGGAGGAGTGGAAGGGTCGCAGACTGCTCACTATGGCCGGGCTCTTTGACCACTGGGCGCCTCCTGGAGGTGGCGAAGACCTTTACACCTACACTGTCATCACGGTGGAGGCTTCCAAAGCCATGGACTGGATCCATGACAGGTGTGTGACCCGCAAAACTACAGGTGGAAAAGGGATAGTATGGCACGGGATTTGGAGAGCGGGCAGTGAGTGGCTTCTGTCATCCCTCTGTTTCTGATTAGATTAGATTCCCTGCGGTGTGGAAACAGGCCCTTCGGCCCAACCAGTTCACACCGACCCTCCAAAGAGTAACCCACCCAGACCCATTTCCCTCTGACTAATGCACCTAACACTAGGGGCAATTTAGCATGGCCAATTCACCTAACCTGCACATCTTTGTGACTGTGGGAGGAAACCGGAGCACCCGGAGGAAACCCACACAGACACTGGGAGAATGTGCAAACTCCACACACAGTTGCCCGAGGCTGGAATTGAACCTGGGACCCTGGTGCTATGAGGCAGCAGTGCTAACCACTAAGCCCCTTTTTCTGTTGGTGTCTGTACTGTTGAAGAGCATAAAGTAACAAGTGTACCCTCAGCCCCAGGCCAGGGGACTGTACTCGGGCCAGGATCTAACCTTGCCGTTCCCTGCTCTCTGACTCTGCAAGATCTCAGGCAATGCCCTTCTGTCTATATCAATCACTAATGTAGGGTTAGTTAATCAGATTCTCAAATTCTCATTCACCAAAAGGTCCTTGCTGGCCCACTAAGTGGAAAAATAATCTGGAAATCTGGCAGCAGTTGAGAAGTTTCTTCAAGGTAGGGATACCTCCCGACTGCCTCAGGCCTGGGAAGACCAGTGGTGGCCATTCCTGCAGACTTGCTTCTGTTCCTCGTATCCCCTTCTGGGTTGGGCAGTTGGTGTAGTGCTGATGGACTAGCAATTCAGAGGCTCTGGGAGCAGCGGTCAGATGTCCCTGTGGGCTGCTGACTAGATTACTTACTTACAGTGTGGAAACAGGCCCTTCGGCCCAACAAGTCTACACCGACCCTCCGAAGAGCAACCCACCCAGATTCATTCCCCTACATTTACCCCTTCTCCTAACACTACGGGCAATTTAGCATGGCCAATTCACCTGACCTGCACATTTTTGGACTGTGGGAGGAAACCCACGCAGATACAGTGAGAATGTGCAAACCTCACACAGACAACTGCCTGAGGTGGGAATTGAACCTGGGTCTCTGGCACTGTGAGGCAGCAGTGCTAACCACTGTGCGGCCCACAATTTATTTATTAATTTATCTCTGTTCAATTAGTGTATCAATCTGGAAAGGGAGGGTAACTCTCAGTGAAGGTGATGTCTGTCCAGGTCACTAAAGTCCATTAAGGAAGGAAACCTGCTGTCTGTAGTGATTGGAATGAGATCAGCTGGGTGGATCTCAGACTGAGAGTTCCCTGATCGGGGCTGTTAATCTGATCCAATCAGAGAGCCCTCGTCTAAAGATATACACAGGAGCATCAGTCATCCTGTTCACTCTGGGAACTGCTCAGTGTCAAGGACTGTCTACGTGTGAATGAAGGATGAGTCGGTGACCGGGATATTGGCCTCTCCGGGGTTGTTTCAATTTCCTTATTCGGTCTGGCATACATGTGACTCCAGACCCATCATTAACTTCAATATGGCCTGGTCACTCAGTTCAAGGGGCACTTGGGAGATTGGCTGCAGTCACTAGCTTTATCAGAGTGTCCCACACCTCATGGAAGAATATTAAAAAAGAGGAGGTTTCAGTTGGCTCTCTTTGTTTGAGATTGAGTTGGTCCCACATTCTTTTAGTGTTTGGGGTAAGTCAGTTCTCTGGAGCAATGAGCTCTTGCCCTCATTTTGAATCCTAGTCTGCCCTGTGCTCCAACCATTCTAACACTTGTTGACGTGCATTGGCTCCTCGTCAAACAACATCTTAGAAAATAGGAGCAGGAGTAGGCCATTCCCCTGCTCAGCCATTCAATGAGCATGGCTGGTCATCCAACTCAGCCCCCTGTTCCCACTATCATCCCACAGCCTTTGATCCCTTCAGCCCCCAGAGATATATCGAACTCCTCCTTGAAAATGGTTTGGCCTCAGCCACTTTTTGTGACAGACTCTCACCCTCGTCCCTCCACGGCCTCATCTCTCCTGATCTCGGTGCGTTCCTCCAGCCAGCTCCTCAAACTCTGGACGGCTTATGCTCTCCTGGTTTTACTCACTGTATCTCGATCGACTGTGCTTTCAGCTACTGGGCTCCCAGCTTCTGGAAATCCTTCCCTGCAGCTCCCTGTCTCACTTCCTGATGTCACCACAACATTTTGGATTTTATCTGGTTTCTCTCTCTCTCTCTCTCTCTCCCCCTCTCTCCCCCCCCCCCTCTCTCTCTACCCCCCCGTCTCTGTCTTCTCCCCCCTCCCTCTCCCCTCTCTTTCTCCTGCCCTCTCTTCACCCCTCCCTCTCTCTCTCTCTCCCCTCTTCTCCCTACCTCCTCTCTCTCTTTCTCTATCTCTTTCCACACACCTCCCCCCCACCTCACATCTCTCACCGTTCATCCTGATAGGATGCCAGCAATTCTGGATGGAGAGGAGGCTGTGAGGATGTGGTTGGATTACGGGCAGGTACCAGCTATGGAAGCTCTCAAACTGATCCACCCGACAGAAAGGATCGCACTCCACCCAGTCTCCACCGTGGTGAACAATTCCAGAAATGACTTCCTCGGCTGCATCAAACCCATTGAACTGGGAGTTAAAAAGGTACACTCTTACTGGAAGAAAAATTAAATTAAACGACTGTCCCTCCTGTTGGAAAGATGTTGTGAAACTTGAAAGGGTTCAGAAAAGATTTACAAGGATGTTGCCAGGGTTGGAGGGTTTGAGCTAAAGGGAGAGGCTGAATAGGCTGGGGCTTTTTCCCTGGAGTGTTGGAGGCTGAGGGGTGATTTTACAGAGGTTTATAAAATCATGAGGGGCATGGATAGGATAAATAGACAAAGTCTTTTCCCTGGAGTGGGGGAGTCCAGAACTAGAGGGCATAGGTTTAGGGTGAGCAGGGAAAGGTATAAAAGGGACCTAAGGGACAACATTTTCACACAGAGGGTGGTACGGGTATGGAATGAGCTGCCAGAGGAAGTGGTGGAGGTTGGTACAATTACAACATTTAAAAGGCATTTGGATGGGGATATGAATTGGAAGGGTTTGGAGGAATATGGGCCATATACTTGCAAATGGAACTGGATTAATGTAATTTGATGAATTTAGGATATCTAGTCGGCACGGACGAGTTGAAGGGTCTGTTTCCGTGCTGTACATCTCTCTGACTTTAGAACTGTTTGCAGAAGTGGAAAGCGCATGTTTATAATTTCAATTTTGAAGTGTTTTTAATTTTCTTTCATAGCCCCCATCTCCCACCAACACTCCCCAATTTTCCTGACCATCTTGACTGTTCCTAAGAATCAGAAGCCTTGCTGTGCAGAAAGAGGCCATTTGGCCCATTGTGTCTGCACCAACCATCCCAGTAACCCCAGATTAGGGTTTTTACCATGGCCCTTTCACCTAACCCGCACATCTTTGGACTGTAGGAGGAAACCCACGCAGACACAGGGAGAATGTGCAAACTCCACACAGTCAGCCAAGGCTGGGATTGAATCAAACCCACGTCCCTGGTGCTGTGAGGGAGCAGTGCTAACGATTGGGCCACTGTGCTAAGGGATTTAGCCTTGTGGCCTATCCTAATACCTTGCCTATTCTCCAGATATGGCACGCACTATTCAACTGCAGACTGTCTGTCTGTCTGTCTCTCTCTCTCTCCCTGTCTGTCTGTCTCTCTCTCTCTCCCTTGTCTGTCTCTCTCTCCTCCTCTCTGTCTCTCCCCCTGTCTGTCTGTCTCTGTCTCTGATTCGAACAGGACAGAGTTAGGACATTTTCTCTTTGGTATGAGAGCTTTGGAGCTCAGATGGCATCAGAGACAGGGTCATTGAATATTCGTAAGGCACGAGGTGGCTGAATTCTTGTTTGACGGGGAATCGAGGGTCCCTACAGCCACGATCTGATTGAAATGCGCATCAGGCTCGACGGGCCAAATGGCCCACTCGTGTTTCTATTGCGTACATTCAAAAAGTAAATGTGAGATCTTTTATTCCGCCAATAGTACAAAAAGCTGAGGAGGAGAGGTATGTGAGTGCTGCAGTAATTGTTTTCCTGGCAGAGCAGGAGTAAGGTAAATGTGATGGGGCTACCTTGTTTTTTGTTGTTGTAGAGCAGGAGGGTGGTTGCAGTGTTTTCTCTCTTTCTCTGCCGACTCAGTGATTGTGAAAACGTGGCTCAACAGCGTCATCTTGTGGTAAATATCCTACCCCTCCGGCTTCCCGTGGAAAGAAAACATTGTCATCTAGTGCAATGGAAGAATTTACCACACAAAGGAATGTATTTGCAGGACACTGCCTTTAATTTATGCCTTTAAAGAGCCTTTATTTAAAAAAATAAGTAATTGAGCCAACTACAATTTTTGCACACTTTAAACCGCGAGATTAATTTATTTGACAAGTACATGTCCCCAGCTTTCAGTCTAAAATTGCTTTTCAAAAGTGCAGTTGGCAGCACAATTAAGGTTTATTAAGCAGTAATTCCAGAGAAAATAGATTTGAGCTGTTTTTAGATGTTAGCGTGCACTTTTACTTGTCTCCCTGTTAAATTGTTTTTTGTATGCTGTTCAGGACATTCTTGTTCTCCATTTCAGTACATGCAGCCCCTCAGAAGAAATATGGAACTTAACTGCATTTTTTTTTTAGATTAGATTCCCTACAGTGTGGAAACAGGCCCTTCGGCCCAACAAATCCACATCGACCCTCCGAAGAGTTAACCCACCCAGACCCATTTCCTTCTGATTAATGCACCTAACACTATGGGCAATTTAGCATGGCCAGTTCACCTAACCTGCACATCTTTGGACTGTGGGAGGAAACCCACGCAGACATGGGGAAAATGTGCAAACTCCACACAGACAGTTGCCCGAGGCTGCATCTTTGTGCTTTTTAAATTCATTCTTGGAATATGAGCACCACTGGCTATTTAATGCCCGTCCTTAATTTCTCAGAGGGCAGATAAGGATCAGCCACTGTGTGTGTGGAGTCACATGTCAGTCCAGACTAGATGAGGATGGCAGATTTCCTTCCCCGAAGGACATGGGTTGACCAGGTGGGTTTTTAGAAGAATTGATATTTATGGTCACCGTGGTGGGGGGAGGGGCGAAGGCGGAGGCGGAACAGTTTGGTGTTATGGTGATGTTACTGGGCGAGTAATCCAGAGCCGCAGGTTAGTATTCTGAGGAAGTGGGTTCAAATGGATTCTGTTCTGTTACCATGAAGTGCTTGTGGAAGGTACGATTAACAAACAAAGCAATTCTTTTGCACTGTATCGCGATACACGTGACAGTGATAAATCAAACCAAATATACTGAATTAGAATCTGCCAGTGTGGGATTCGAACCCCCATCTCCAGAATTTGACAGATTTATCAAACTTGATTTCCCTTTCACAAAACCATGATTGTGTTAAGATCTTGTAAGCATCGACATGTTAAACTTGCCAAAGTCTGATTGCCGTAAGACTGAGGAGGTGGTCTCCAGGACCAACTTTCCCAATTCTCGAAAATTTCAGAGAGCGGAATATCGGACTTGTTGACTATTACTGAATAATGTTGGGTTGGAGAAACACAGAAACTAGGAGGAGGCCATTTAATATTAATTATGGCCAATCATCCAACACAGCACCCTGTTCCTGCTCTCCCTCTTTAATTATATTAAAAATATAATTCTTAGGACTAAAAGCTCCTTCTTGAAGCATTCAATGTTTTGGCCTCAACCACTTTTGGTGGCAGAGAATTCCACAGGCTCCCTCCCCACTGTCTGGGTGAAGAACGTTCTCCACATCTCAGTCCAAAACAACCATGTATCCTTAGACACCCCATGGCTCTGGACTCTACCGATCATGGGTGCATCCCTCTTGTGTTCACCCTGTCTCATCCTGTTAAACTTTAAGATGTATTCTGAGACTCCCCATACCCATTGCTCTACACTCTAGTGGATATGACACCAACTGATCCATAGAGTCATACAGGATAGAAGCAGATCCTTTAGTCCACGCTGACCATGTCCCCAAACTAAACTAGTCCCACCTGCCTGCTCCTGGCCCATATCCCTCCAAACCTTTCCTATTCAAAATGTCTTTTAAATGTTGTAACTGTACCTGTATCCATCATTACTTTTGGCAATTCATTCCATGCGTGAACCACTCGCTGTGTAAAAACGTTACCCCTTATATCCTTTTCAAATCTCCCTCCTTTCACCTTAAAAATATGTCCCCTAATTTTGAAATCCCTCACCTTTGGGAAAAGACCATTGGTATCCATCTAAACTGTGGCTCTCATGATTTTATAAATCTCTCTAAGGTCACCCCTCAAAATCTCCTACGTTCCAGTGAAAGATGTGCCAGCCTATCCCTATATCTCAAGCCTTGCAGTCCTGGCAACGTCCTGGTAGGTCTTTTCTGAATCCTCTTCAATTTAATAATATCCTCCTTATAGCAGGGCAACCAGAACAGCGCACATTACTCCAAAAGTGGCCTCACCAATGTCCTATACAACCTCTTCGTACATTATGCGTGAGTCTGTGTTCTTGTTTTTAGCAAAAAAGCTTCTCCAGATCCAAAAGTTGGTAAAACCTCCCAAGATGTGTATCAGGAACGGCCGTGGGTTTGGTGTTTGATGTGTTCTGTCTGTTCCTGCAGGAGGTCAAGCCCACAGCCAGCAGTAAGCTGATGATGAACTGGCTACAGAACCCCTCTCCCAAGAAGGAAGAAGCCAGCCCTGGAAGCCAGCACACCGTGAAGGTGGAGACACCAAAGAAGAGCAGCGTGGGGCTGATGCAGATGTGGCTTCAGAAAACCGAGGAACCCTCAGCCAAGAAGCTGCGCACCAGCTGAGGGCTGGTTCCAAGACAGGGCCTCAGGGGACCAGGAGAAGGGGGAGCCGTGTTTCCTAACACGTATCCCCTGGCTGTTCCGACTAGCTTGCATTGGGTTTTTATTTGTTTAGTTTGTTGCAAAGTTCGAGTTGTGATGTTGTGCATTTGCCTGTAACCATTCAAAAGGGGGTGGAGGGGAAGGAAATGCGACTGAGCTGAAATGAAGAAAATCTGAATTCCCCACCTTCCCGCTGGAGAAGGGACACTGCCCGGGTGTTGACACTGGTTTGTTGGGGAAATGCGCCTGGTGTGGGAGCTGGGATATGGGAACGTGGGGTGAGGCTGGGGTACAAACTGTCCTGAGCCTGGGGGCTGGGAAGGGAGGGTGGGGAGGTGGTGAGAGATATGGCCAGAGCAAGCATTGCCTTGGCTGTGATTTTTGGGAAGTGGTTAGCGGGAGGGGAAGGGTGTAATTGCCCCAGTGTTCGGTATTCCTGGTGTGGAATCCAGGCTCTCCATGACATCCAGGAAGCAAGGAAGTCTGCAGCTCGGGATAACCAACTCTGGAGTGGGGGGGAAAGGGAGCAGACCAAGGCTTCGGTATTCCTGCAGTGTTCCAGATCATTGTGTCACACTGAGTCCTTTGTCTGTGTGTGTCTGTCTGTCTCTCTGTTTCTGTTTCCACCCCCTCCCCCCGCCCCCCAACCTTCTCATCCCCCTGCTCCACACTGCGCTGCTGGATTCTCACACGGCCCCCAGCTTTGCACATTGGCAAGCAAAACATCTCTGGGACAACTGGATTGGACCTGTGGGGAGGATGTCAAACATTAAATGCAGGGTCTTCTTGCCCTGCCCCTCCATCCCCACCTCCACCCCCCAACTCAGAACCTTGCCCTTTCCCCTCTCCAGGGATGGGAGCTCTCTCCATTTCAGCCAGTGGTTACTGTTTCTTGGCAGTGAAGTTCAGGCATTTTGAGTTTTGCTGTTGCAGCTGTTGTGTAATGCTTCCCAAACAGCTGTATTAATAATTGTACAGCGACAGTAATTAAAACTAAATAAATGTCTGCCTGTGCCATTAATTGTCTGATTTGCTCAAATGTGCTCATGCAGGGGAAGGGATTTGTGAGATTGAAATGGAACGATGTGGAATTGTAGAAGGGATTGGGGGAGGGAAAATTGGATTCTAACAAGGGGCCAAGTGGGTGGGGTAGATCTGGATGCTGGCATTTAGATTTGCTGCTGTATCGTGTCTCATTCCAGTTTGGTGCAGTACTGACCACCTGCTACTCAAACTGCCCCTTCCTCTGGCTGTGAATGGCAGCTGGCCGAATCATTGGTCAATCCGTGTGTTGTCACCTTTGGTTCTTTGGGGTGGGGAAGCGGGAGTGACTGCCCTTGATACCATTGTAAGTTTTGACTAGGGTCAGGGAGTCCAGAATTAGAGGGCATAGGTTTAGGGTGAGAGGGGAAAGATATAAAAGAGACCTAAGGGGCAGCATTTTCATGCAGAGGGTGGTACGTGTATGGAATGAGCTGCCAAAGGATGGAGGCGGGTACAGTTGCAACATTTAAAAGCCATTTGGATGGGTATGTGAATAGGAAGGGTTTGGAGGGATATGGGCCAAGTGCTGGCAGGTGGGACTAGATTGGGTTGGGACATCTGGTCGGCATTGACAGGTTGGACCGAAGGGTCTGTTTCCATGCTGTACATCTCTATGACTCTTATAAGAGTGTGGCATCGAAGAGCTCTACACCTGCAAAGAGGAAGATGGTTGTGGTCGTCGGACGTCACAAAGTATTGTGTTGAATTCTGGTCATCACATTGCAGGAAGGATGTGGAGGCTTTGGTACAGAAGAGGGTTTGGAATGTGTAGGTTAGGTGCATCAGTCAGGGGCAAATGTAGGATAGGGAATGGGTCTGGGTGGGTTGCTGCCTGGATTAGAGGGCAAGAGTTATAAGGAGAGGTTAGAAAAACACACTTTTTTCTCTGGAGTGGCAGAGGTTGAGGGGAGACTTGATAGAAGTCTATTAAATGATGAGATGCACAGATAGGGTGGATAATTAGTCACTTTCCCACAGATGAAATGTCTATTGGGGAAAAGGTTCAAAGGAGATGTGAGGGGCAAGCTTTTTACTCAGTGGTAGGAGTCTGGAAAGCGCTGCCAGGGGTGATGGTGGAGGCAGAAATGATAGGAGTGCTTAAGGAGCTTTTCGATAAGCACATGAATAAGCAAGGAATGGAGGGATATGGATCAAGAGCAGAGAAAAGGGATTCGTTTAATCAGATATCGTGTTCAGCACAGCATCATGGGTGGAGTGGCCCAGTCCTCTGCTGTTCTATATTCTGTCAGTCATCTCCGCTCCAGGACGTCTCTGCAGGAGTTCCTCAGGTTAGTATCCTAGATCCAACCATCTTCAGCTGCTTCATCAATGACCTTCCCATAAGGTCAGAAGTGGGCAGGCTCAGCACCATTCACAACTCCTCAGATACTTAAGGAGTCAGTGTCCAAATGTGTACTTTAGGTACAAGTGACAATAAATCAAAAAGCCCCTTCCAAACCTGAAACCTCAACTGTCTAGAAGGACAAGAGCAGCAGATACATGGGAACACCACTCCCTGCAAGTTCCCCTCCAAGCCACTCACCATCCTGACTTGGAAATTATAGTGCCATTCCTTTATTGGCACTGGGTCAAGACCTGGCATTCCCTCTCTAACAGCATTGTGCATCCACCTACAGCACAGGGACTGCAGTGGTTCAACTAGGCAGCACCTTCACCAAGTTTAGCAGCAAATGCTGGTTTCACTGGGAACACTCCTATTTTAATTAATATTATAGAAAGAAAAGGCACCGTGACAGTGACTATCACCTGACTACTGGACTCTATTACAGAATCCCTAGGATATGGGACAGGCCGTTTGGCTCAACAAGTCCACACTGACCCACTGAAGAATAACCCACCCAGACCCATTCCCTATCCTATATTTGCCCCTGACTGATGCACATAACCTACACATTCCAAAACACTATGGGAATTTAGCATAGCCAATTCACCTAACCCGCACATCTTTGGACTGTGGGTGAAAACTGGAACAGCCAGAGGAAACCCACATAGACCATCACTGGAGGCTGGAATTGAACCCTGGCAGCAGTGCTCACCCACTGAGGCAGCACAGCTAAGTTCAATGCTTTCCCTGCTCAATTTCTGTCAGTGATGAGAGTTGGTGGATGCTGTTCCCTCTTTCTGGAGGAGAAGAGACCATCGGAGGATGTGGGAGAAAGGGTTTAAAAACATGAAATGATCAGAGTGCACTCAGAGATTACTGCATGCTGCGTCTACTGCACGCAGTAGAAACAGGTGGGATCTTCGGAGCCTGAGAGAATGATAACTGATGGTTTTACTGGTCCTCCAATAAATTAACTGAAGCAGCGGGAGATGTAGAATTAATACAGAACAAGATTTAGCACAAGGCTTTAATGAGCTGTTAGCTCAGAGAAAGCAGTAAACAATTAGATTCAGTTGTGGTAGATTTTGAGGCAGCTTCTTTGTTTTGACGTTCTGGATTCCTGGAGGAAACTATCATCTTCCCATCAGTGACTAAAACTTGCTCGCTGTCTCGTCTACAGCAAACATTTCATTCTTAAATAAAACAACAAACGGCAGACACTGGAAGTCTGCTGCGAAAAGCAGAGAATGCTGGAGAAACTCAGCAGGTCTGGCAGTATCTGTGGGAAGAGACACAAAGTTAACATTGAACCCTTTCTAACCAAGTGTTCCACAAATGCTGCCAGACCAGCTGAGGTTCTCCAGCACTTGGTTTTTATTTCATTCATATATTTTGTCTCTGTCTATGGAAGTGCAGTTCTATAAATCTCTTCAAGGTTGTGAGGAGGGTTTGTGCTCTCGGGAGAGGCTGGATAAGCTGGGGCTGTTTCCCTGGAGTATCCGAGACTGACAGGTGACCTTATCGAGGTTTATAAAATCACGAGGGGCACGGAGAAGATAAACAGAAAAGGTCTTTTCCCTGACGTTGGGCAGTCCAGAACTAGGTTTAAGGTGAGACGGGAAAGATTTAAAAGAGACCTAAAGGGCAAACTTTTCACAGAGGATGGTGCGTGTAAGGAATGAGCTGCCAGAGGATGTGGTGGAGGCTGGTACAGTTACAACATTTAAAAGGCATCTGGGTGGGTATATGAATAGGAAGGATTTGGAGGGATATGGGCCAAGTACTGGCAAATGGGACAAGATTAATTTAGGATATCTGATCGGCATGGACAAGCTGGACTGAAGGGTCTGTTTCTGTGCTGTACATCCCTATGACTAAGTGCTGGAAAGTTTGACGACTGTTGATTTTTTTGTCTGTGCAGACTGAATGAGCTAAAAGCTCTCTTCAGTCCTGTATTATTCCCTATTCTTCCCACTCCCCAGTCCACACCAAATGAGCATGACCTTGAGAGGCAGTGGGACATCTAGGTAGCATAGGTTTAAGGTGAGAGAGGAAAGATTTAAAAGGAACCTAAGAGGCAACGTTTTCACACAGAGAATGGAATGGGCTGCCAGAGAAAGTGATGGAGGCTGGTAAAATTACAACATTTAAAAAGCATCTGGATGGCTATATGAATAGGAAGGGTTTAGAGGGATATGGGCCAAATGGGACCAGATTAATTCAGGGTATCTGGTCAGCATGGAAGAGTTGGACCGAAGGGTGTGTTTTCACGCTATGACTATCTCCTCTTTCCTCCAGTTCTGTCTTTCTCAGGCTATGGAATGCAAAACTTGCCTGGTCTTTACAGCTCAGTGATCCTAGTTTGTAAGTTCACTCGCTGAGCTGACAGGTTTGTTTTCAGACGTTTCATCACCATGCTAGGTGACATCTTCAGTGAGTCTCCGATGAAGCGCTGGCGTTCTGTCCTGCTTTCTATGTATGTGTCTTGGTCTGTGAAGGTGGGCGATACCATTTCCATTTCTTTTTCTCAGAAGTTAGTAACCTTCAAGGAACTATTCACCTACACCTCATGGTCCTTTCTGGCCAACACTCCCCTTCTATTAACCGTGTAAGTCCGGACTTGGTTTGTCTTACCAAAATGCAACACCTCACATTTATGGAACTGAAATTCCATCTGATCAAGGTCCCGTAGTACTCTGGTGCTTACCTTCTTTACTGTCCACTACACCACCTATCATCTGCAAACTTACGAGCCATACTTCCAATATTCACATCCAAATCTTTTCTATAAATTATAAAATGCTGAGAACCCAGGGTATAGTCTCAGTACCCAGGGCTGCCAATTGTGCACTGAGATGAGGAGAAAAATATTCTGTGGGTTCAGGGTCTTTGAAACACCTTACCACAAAGAGCTGTGGGGGCAGAGCTCTTGTGTATATTTAAGGTTGAGACAGAGAGATTCTTGATCAGAAAGGGTTATGTCGTAAAGCAGAGATGAGGAATGTTGCCTGATGAAGGGCTTTTGCCCGAAACGTCGATTTTCCTGCTCCTCGAAATCTGCCTGACCTGCTGTGCTTTTCCAGCACCACTCTAATCCAGAGTCAGGTTTCCAGCATCTGCAGTCCTTGTTTTTACCTTGAGGAATGGTGCAGCAGGCTCTAGGGACCCAGTAGCCTACTCTGGTTCCTATTTCTTATGGGAGGTTTGAAGGGCTGAATAGCCTACTTCAGTTCCTGTTTTCAATGTTTCTACCTCATTGGTCTTTCCCCACACTATCCACATATCCCTTGGTGTCTTTCACAATCTTCCTGCAATTCCCCTGTTGGGATTTTGTTTGCTTAAACCCTTCTATTTCACACTCTCCTCTCCTGATAATCTTCAGCTCTGTGACCAGTCTCTGCTACACCTCTGACATACTTTAAAACAGATTCAGAAAATCCCAAAGACCAATGTATAAACATACATCAAGTCGATACTTTATAAGACTGTAAAGTCAGGCCAAGTCTTGATGGCACCATCTGTAAGCAAGCCCTCCATATTCCAGACCTTCCAAATTCATCTCAGACGCTCCAGCCCCACGCTGTTTTACATTCCCTGAGTACAGAAAACCTTCTCACTTCAAAATAATCATCTGCTCAGACTGACTCTAAGATTGGCTCTAGAATAATTTGCACACAGGATTAAAAAATGGTTGGGGATTCTCATCGTGCAGTGGCTATGTAGCTCTGGATCAGGAGGCCTTCGGTCAGATCCCTGGGAGAACACAGCAGACTTGCTGTTAGTCAACCTTGGGTTCCAGCAGCTGCAGTTTTATTTTGTCTCTAAGTTCAGATCCCATCTGCTCCACAGGTGTGTAATAGCATCTCCAAACAGGTGGATTAGAAAGTATCTTGGTTAAATCACCATGGCCTAAGCAGACCATAGTCCTGCTCTCTTGTTACAGTGAGATGGCTGGTGGTGAGTTTAACCTGAGGGTTCCCATGCCTCAGCTGAGGGATGAGGTTGAGAAGACAGGACCCCACATGGTAACCTCTGCGAGTGCAGGAATTGAACCTGCATTGTTGACGTCACTGCATCCACCTAACTAAGCTGAGCTCAAATTCTATCGAGGGGGAAAGACTTGCTTTTCTACCCAGCTTTTCATAACACCACTTGCACCCCAAACAGAAGCACTTGAAACAGGGGTAATCTCTTAATGAAGGAGACACCCAACTTCCAGTCAGCAAGCTCTCACAAACAGCAATGTGATAAAGGACAAGGTAATCTGCCACTTTAGGCACTAAGAGATCAATATGGCCCAGACACTCAAAAGAAAATTGTTGTTTCTTGGAATGCTAGCCTTTACAATCACCTGAAAAAAGGAGACTTGGTTTAACATCTCAGCAAATAATGGTGATTCTGACAACGCAGTGCTCCCTCAATGCGGTATAGAGTGTGTCAGATAGATTACATGTGCATTACAGAGATGCCACACTGCTAATTGAGCCACGAGTGATTGGGCCAGTCCTTTAGAGTGTGATCAATTGATTCACCAGTTCACATTTACCTCAACAGCCTACAAAGATCAGCAATTTATAGAAATTTTCACCTCAGGATTTGACTAATTTTACAGGAAGTGCCATTGGACAGACTGAAAAATGGCTGTCTTTTCATTTGAGTGGAATTATAATCAGTTTCATTGAGAGAGAAACAGGCAACAGGCAGAAATATTTTCTCTGGTCACTGAGTCAGTAAATAGGAGATTAAAATGTTCAATTGTAGGTGATTCATTCTTTTTAAAAGGATTGTTAGAAACACAGATGGAAGCACAATCAATGATAGCTTTTCAAAAGTATAGAGGAAATATATTTCTTTAAGTATTTTAATGGGGAATGGCATGAAATGATTACTCTGAGCTAGCGAAAGTGTAACAGGCTCCAAACACTAATTAGATCCTGACGCCCATATCCCCCATTGCACAATTTTACATGTGCAACACAAAATGCAATACAAAGCATAAGTACAGAGAGAGTTCCCATGGTACAGTGGGTCCTGTGCGCGCGCATCTGAACCAGTTCTAGTTTCAAATCACAGTCCAGGACTTGGTCAAGGAAGCGGTGGTCATATCATGGTTAAACAGGTTGACCATCAACTTGTAAATCCTTCCTAATACACATCAGGGGAAGGAACAGAAGAGATTCGTGCTCAGGTGTGCGACAGAAGGAAAACTTAACCTTCCATCATTATCCTTATCTCCACTGTACAATATTCACTTAAACTCACAACAACACTGTAGCAACTGCTGTCAGGGACGAAAGACCCCATGCCTGTAACGTATAGAACCAACACTATTTACAGAATCCCATGCAGTGACTGCCAGAAACACTCAGCAGATAGACCGGAAGGAGACTAGATACTGGAATACACGAACATCACCTGGCAGTAAAACGACACGACTAATTCTCTCTCATCTCCATACACTGGGACAAGGAGGACTATCGATTTGACATGGATAATATAACCATCGTGGGACAAGCTAACCAAAGACACGCACTGGAATTTCTCGAGGCCTGCTTCTCAACCTGACACTATCCACAGACACATAGATATGGATCCTATATACAAGGCACTGCGGAGCATGACCCGAAACGACACAACCCACCATAACAGACCGGGTCAGATAAATCATGAGCAGAGGAGTGAAGCAACACTTCATCAGAAGGAGCACTGATGATGTTACCTCGCAAGGTGACGAAACATCTAGACACAAACCAACACACCCCGGGGACAAACTAACAATTGCATGTGCTTAAATACATTTTTTGTTGCCACAGCAGTTGGAACTGAGGAAACATGATTTTGTCCTGACACATGTTTGAAGTTTGGATGAGTGCAGGTATATAATATTATTCAATTAATGGACGGGCCCTGGGTAGAGTTGCAGAAGCCCCCTCAGGGTTCAGATACATAATTCTTTGGAATTTGCATCACATGCAGACAAGGTAGTTAAGAAGGGAAAAAAGGTCATTGTTCAGACATTTTGATTGTAGGAGTTGGGACATCATGTTGAAGTTGTACAGGATGTTGGTGAGGCCTCTTCTGAAGTACTGAGTGCAGTTTTAGTCGAGCGCAGCAGGTCAGGCAGCATCGAAGGAGCAGGAGAATCAACGTTTCGGGCACAAGCCCTTCTTCACGCTTATGCCCGAAACGTTGGATTTCCTGCTCCTTCGATGCTGCCTGACCTGCTGCGCTTTTCCAGCAACACATTTTCAGCTCTGATCTCCAGCATCTGCAGTCCTAGTCGTCCTGTTATATGAAGGGTACCATTAAACTGGAGGGAGTTCAGGACGTTGCAGGGTATAGAGAATTTGAGATATAAATACAGACTGGAAAGGCTGGGGGGGGAGCTTTTTTCACTAGAGGTTGAGAGGTTACCTTACTGAGGTTTATAAAATCACGAGGGATGTGCAGATGAGGTGAATGACGAGGGTCTTTTCCTTAGGGTGGGGTAGTACAGAACTGGAGGGCACATTGAAGTGGGAGGAGAAAGATTTTAAAAAGAAGCAACCTTTTTATACAGAGTGTGGTTCTTGTGCGGAATGAACTTCCAGAGGAAGTGGCAGAAGAGGGTACAGTTACATTTAAAAGACATTTGGAAACGTTCATGAGTAAGATAGATTTGGAGGGATATGGGCCAAGCGCAGGCAGGTGGGACTAGTTTAGTTTGGGAGCACGGACGGCATGTGGACTGAAGGGTATGTTTCCGTGCTGTATGATTCTACAACACTGGGTGTAGAAAGACTCCCAAGAAGCCCAGTCAGGCCCAGGAAGTTAAAACCTCATTCACTGCCTCCACAAAACCACCGGGATGCAGAGTGCACAGACTACTATTTGAAAGGACTGACCAAACTGGTAACTGTATCTCCTTGGAGGAGGAGGGGGCCAACAGGTACAGACCAGCACTCACCTCCAAAATCAAACAGATTCTGCGTGAGAGAGAGAAAAAGAGAGTTAAGGTTTTGAGTCCGATATTACTCCAGAACACAAAACTTTAACTTGGTCGCTCTGCCTGCAAATGCTATCAGAGCTGCTGAGTTTCTCCAGCACTTGGCTTGTATTTTAGATTGACACTGTACTTTGTTTTTATCTGACCACCAATCTCCCCCCCCAGTTCCCTTCAAAGTCTCTCAGTATTCCACCTTGTCAATAGCTTGCCGTTATCAGGTCAAAATCCTGGAAACCAAACTCCTTCCCAACTGAATTGTGGAAATGCCTTCACTACACATACTACGGCACAGGTGGCACAGTGGACGGTACGGTGGCACAGTGGTTAGCACTGCTGCCTCACAGCGCCAGAAACCCGGGTTCAATTCCCACCTCAGGTGACTGACTGTGTGGAGTTTGCACATTCTCCCTGTGTCTGCGTGGGTTTCCTCCGGGTGCTCCGGTTTCCTCCCACAGTCCAAAGATGTACGGGTCAGGTGAATTGGCCATGCTAAATTGCCCGTAGTGATAGATGAAGGGGTAAAGGTAGGGGTATGGGTGGGTTGCGCTTCGGCGGGTCGGTGTGGACTTGTTGGGCTGAAGGGCCTGTTTCCACACTGTAAGTAATCTAATCTAATCTACTGTGATTCCCAAAACAGCCCACGATATATCTTCAAGGATAATAAATGCTGGAATACTGAAGAACAGCCATTCGACCTAGAACGTTGCCTCTGATTTCTCTCCACAGATGCTCCTGGATTTGCTGAGCTTTTCCAGCGATTTGTTTTTGTTTATAATGAATGTATGCCTTGCCAGTGATACTTACACCCCTAAAAGTGCATCCCATGCTAAAACGTACAGCTTCAATCGTTAAAGATATTCAGAGACAAAGTTTGTTCAGAGTGCTGGCTCAGTAATACCAATTGTCCACTTCCCAGACCTCAAACTCAACATTAACATATTTCACCTGCTGACTGACCAGCATTGCAGAAATAAAACTCAATTTGCACGCACCGAGGAGCTGTGGAATTTTCAATGTATAAAATCGAGCTGACAGCGTAATCTGCTGCAATTCATCTGCAACAGTAATTTCACAGTTATACCATCAGGGCTGGATTGTAATTTGGAAAAGGATATACTCTTCTCAATGCACGAGTGAGGAAAATTAGGAATTATAAGATTGCTCAGCAGCAGATTCCCCACTGAGAAAATTAAATGTAATGTGTGCCACAGGAAGTAGGGGAATTGAACAGGTAGGGACACATAAACATATTAGGTATAGTAATCAACTCATCGTTCGCTATGATTGTGGAACATTGATTGCACAGCCCGAGCTGCATTCATGAAACCAGAAATAGCCCAACACTTACAACAAGCACAGGATCTATCAGTGACAGAATACAACAACACACGGGAGTACCACTGGTAGAGATTGGGGGGGAGACAGAGAACGAGAGCGACAGAGTGCTGCTCAGGAATGGCTGTCCTGAGGAAGCACATGCCATAGCCATGTATTTGGGATCACCTGAATGTGACTGCAACTGGGATGGTTTCTCTACTGGCCTCTGTTCCACCGCAGCACCTTCCCAAGTCAAGCAAGTGATGGTGTGGGGTTGGAGCCAGGGGAACGAGAAAGGAAGAGGGAGAATGAAGAGAACACCCAGACCAGGCCCTGCTGATTATTCAGGGAATCTCTACAGTGCAGAAGCAGGCTATTCAGCCCATCGAGTGCACACTGACCCTCTGAAGAGCACCCACCCAGACCCACCCCCTATCTTATAACCCTGCGTGAACATCCCTGGACACAATGAGCAATTTAGCATGGACAATCCATCAAACTGCACATCTTTGGATTGTGGGAGGAAACTCACGCAGACACAAGGAGAATGTGCAAACTCCAGACAGTCAGTCAGTCACCAGAGGCTGGAATTAAACCCAGGTCCCTGGTGCTGAGAGGCAGCAGTGCTAACCACCGAGTCACAATACAATCCTCACAAAATGTGGACTTCAGCTAACAGCGAATGTCCGCCTCAAACTGCCCAAGAACCTGCCGACAGTCAGGAAAGGGAATTTCAGATTGTACAGGGGATGGGGCTCCTTTTGAAAGTTTTTTTGGTTGTCCTAATGGGCAGCAAATCCAAAACGAGGCGAACAGAAATTGGAATAACAAAAGCCTTTTTATTCAACAAATTGCAGACAGGGGTGGGGGAGGGGGAAGAAAATTTAATGCCCCTGTGTTCCATACTACATTTTGTGCATTATACATGTGTAATGTAACAAGTCCTCATAGGCGTGAAGGGTATTTAAAATTCATTCTGATTTGTTGGTATTGTCCAGATATTTACTAAGATTAATCACATATTATTACAAGTAATCATTTTATAAACCTGCTTGCAGATGCAAAAGATCCAACAGCAGCATCTATTTTTGCACCACTGAAGCAAGCTCAGTTGTCTTTCCCCCATAATTAGCAATAAAATTAACGAGTCACGGCGTTCCCATAGAAATCTCTCACCCAGCCCGGGCAGTGAGAGTGCGGCTAAGTGTTTTCTTCACAGAAGAATCTAACCGACAGAGGCCATGATGACGTCGACGGGAACCTCGTCCTTGCTGCGCGCGGTCACTTGCATGGTCACCCCGTCCATCAGGGCGAGCCGGGCCCGCACGAGGAGGTCGTAACCTCCACGGAAAACACCTGAAACAGGAGAAGGAAACGTCATTCCCTGGGATCAAATGAAGGTCATTTGGCCATGCTCAATGTTGTTTTGGGGGGGAGATGTTGAGGTCTTATAGAAGGATCAGCCCGAGAACCTGCCGTTCTATGGTATTTATATACATAGTCAATTTCCTCCATTACACTTCATCTCACCCATCGACATACCTTTTCATTCTTAAGGCAGAAACCTCACGACACCCGGTTCTAATCCAACAGGTTTGTTTATTTAAAATCATGGGCCTTCAGAGCACTCCTCCTTCGCCAGGTGAAGTGGAGAGGTGCTCATGCACAGAATTTCATTATTTTTCATTCCTTCTCACCGCAACTTAAACTTCAAATCTGCAAACCTCCCCACCACTCCACTCCCCTCCCACCTCCACTCCAGATAACCTTTCATTCCATTGGTTTACAAAATCATGAGGGGCATGGATAGGATAAACAGACGAAGTCTTTTCCCTGGGGTGGTGAAGTCCAGAACTAGAGGGCATAGGTTTAGGGTGAGAAGGGAAAGATATAAAAGAGACCTGAGGGGCAATTTTTTCAACAGAGGGTGGTGCATATATGGAATGAGCTGCCAGAGGAAGCCAACAGTCAGAAATGTACAGCACAGAAACAGACCCTTCAGTCTAACTCGTCCATGCTGACCAGATATCCCAACCCAATCTAGTCCCACTAGTCAACACTTGGTCCATATCCCTCCAAACCCTTCCTCTGATAACGGTTGGTACAATAATAGCATTTAAAAGGCATCTGGATGGGTACATGAATAGGAAGGGTTTGGAGGGATATGGGCTAAATGCTGGCAAATGGGACTAGATTGGGTTGGGATAGCTGGTCAGCATGGATGAGTTGGACTGAAGGGGCTGTTTCCGTGCTGTACATCTCTATGACTTGGCTTCCACTGACTTACAGGCAGGAAGTTTAAAGACAAGAGTTAAATAGATTTTTGACTGACAGGGGAGTCAAGGATTTGGAGTACAGAGAGGAAAGTGAAGTTGAGATCATAGATTGAAACAGCTCAGTGGCTTACTCCTTCTCCTCTGTTAGTGTCAGTGCTGGAAGTGATTAGTAATAACATTCAGGTTATTTTGACACCCAGGACTGCCAACAGTAAGTATTTTGCAGACTCTTACCAAGTTTCTTGGAAATATGCAATAGTATAGCCTGGCAATCTGGTGGACTACACACTAAGAGGGACAGAGTTCAAATTCCATTCCAGTCGGTCCCTAAACACAATAACTCTGGCCATAAGGAGTGGCAGCAGAAAGAAATCACCTCTCCTTAAAGGG
This sequence comes from Hemiscyllium ocellatum, assembly GCF_020745735.1. Lineage (NCBI taxonomy): Eukaryota > Metazoa > Chordata > Chondrichthyes > Orectolobiformes > Hemiscylliidae > Hemiscyllium > Hemiscyllium ocellatum. Next base: position 8,891,934 of record NC_083414.1, read on the forward strand.
AACTGGGCATTCCCTCACCACTATTACACCTCAATCAGGCTGACACCTGATTCCAGCTCCTACAATTTGCCTTAATGTACTGTTGGAAGCTTAATGCAGCAAAAAAAGGGATGTGAGAAATGTCAGACAGGGTGGACAAAACCATCTGTAATGAGGACAGGAATCAAACAGTGTGGACCTAGGGAGTCCAGAACCAAGGGTCACAGTCTAAGAATATGGGATAGGCCATTTTTGAGGTCAAAATGTCTTCACCCAGAGAGTGGTGAGCCTGTGGAATTCTCTGTCAACAGTTGAAGCCAAAACACAATGTTTTCAGGGAGAAGTTAGATATAGTTCTTAGAGCTAAAGGGATCAAAGGGAACAAGGAGATAGTGGGAACAGGGGACTGAGTTGAATGCTCAGTCACGAACATACTGAATGGTGGAGTGGGTATCTCGGTGCAGGCTCGAAGGGCTGAATGGTCGATTTCTTATCCTACTTTCTACATTTCAATGTAAACCACCCTCACTCAGTCAAACCTACAGGACCCAACTCATTGGAACATAGGGACTGGCATCACTATGTCAAGTGATGCAGTTATTACAGATAGTGCTTTAAACAACCCCATCCTATACCACCATCCCTGAGCACATGGGACTCCCACCAGGTGGACTCCCAGAAGACCAAAGAGATTTAAAGATATCATGTAAGCAAGATGCAAAGCAAAATCCAAACAATAAGTGCAGAAAATGTACAGGGCCCAGTTTAGGCTCTTACGAGTCAGAGTTTAGATCAGAGTGGTGCTGGAAAAGCACAGTAGGTCAGGCAGCATCCGAGGAGCAGGATACTGTGCTTTTCCAGCACCACTCTGATCTAAACTCTGGTTTCCAGTCTCTGCAGTCCTCACTTTTGCCTCTTAGGAGTCAGACACTAGCAGACATTTGCATTCTTACAAATTTAGGACGTGCTGGGGACTTTGGGAAGGGTACATCAACACCCAGACGCTGACATCACCAGGGTAAGGATAAAGGCTCCATCCAGCGATGGCAGAGGCTGAGCAGAGAGCAGGGGAGTGACTGTGCACCATGTACAGCTGTGGGTGTTTATGGAGATAGCCCAGAAATGCCTTGTTTCGGGTGTCTGCGTACCAGGTCAGTGCTTCCAGATTACACTAGAAGGCATTTCCATTAAAGAACCAGCAACAGCTGTCCCCACAACCAAACCCACCCTCGCAATGCTATTCAAGTCAAAGGAAGAGTGCAGAAGCAAAGTAGCTATGTTCACAAGTCAACTTTAATTCCAAAAGGAACAGTCTGAAAATTTGTGTGTAAAAACAAAATCCAGAAATAGAAATTTGTTTTCAGTAAAATGGACAGTGAAGCAGTCAGATCTGCGTGAATACACCACTGGGTCTCTTTACAGAAGGTGAGCTACTCACGCTGACCTCTGAGACTGGAAGTGGAGCAGGAGTCGGCATTCAACCCTGATCCACCATTCAGTAAGATCAAGCCGGATGTGTTTGTGCCTCAAATTCCCATCTATCCTCTTTACTCCAAGTGCTCCCTGACTTGTTGCTACATAGCTTCCCACTTTAGTGGCCTAGTGCAGCATCCAGATCAGGGCAATGGAGGACAGGCAACTAACGCCAGCAATGCCGGCAAAAACACACGGAGCCACCATTTTCATTTTACAAGTAACCCATGCAGCATACGAGGACGGTATTTTACAACATAAGCAAGTTGCTGGCAGGCATCAATATTTAGCCTCGGGAAGGCAAATAAAGAATAACAAAGGCTGAACCTCTGACACCCACCAGAAACAGATCTCTGGGATACTGGGACATCAATATGCTCACAACATCCCAGTCAAAACTGACCATCACTGGGTGGGCGCCTGGAGGTAGGGAAGGGACCAACTTACCTGCTAGATAGAGTGTGTGAGAATTCTTATTCTCTGGCACCTTGTCAGATCTCTCACATGGCTGCATGCCCAGGAAGTTAATAATATTATTCACGGCCTCTGCAAACACAAGGACAGCAAGGTTTAGACGGTGGCTGCTGGCCTGTACCCAGCTACCCACTAAATGTCGACAGCCTGATCCAAATGACCGAATCCCAAAAGCAAGTCATGACCCACTCAATGGCACGGCATTTACTGCGGGATACTAAAGATCACAAGCAGTCAACTTGTGATTTCTAGGGATGGGGAAACACCCCAGGACCAGGGTGTGGGAGGCAGGGAGGGGGATGCCCCTGGATGGAGGGGGGGCCAATTTCAGCAGAGGCACAAGTACAGTGTAGCTTTTGCAAAAACTGCAAGTCTCATCCTGCCACAACTACTTGGAACAAGAGGATTTTGTTACAATCCAGTCCCGGTGCTAAACATTTCTAATTAACTGTGCTACATACAGGTCAGTGTTACATATGCTAACCACGGGTTACCACTAACCATGAAGTGTTTTCATGCTGGACAGGGCAAAGGTCTCCTCCTTCTCAAATTCAGATCCCACTTCCTCCCAAGCAGCGCTGAAGTTTGGTTTCAGGACTTTCTGGATGTGATCTGCCACTGTGATCTCCACATCTTCCAGCTGGGACAGAAGACAAAATAAAGCCGGCTTTAAGCAGAGGTCTGTGGCATCTTGTCTCGGCAATTGCTACTTCACACAACCTCAGTCACGTTCAAATTGCTGCAGGATTCTGGATGCCATTCTGAGTACAGTGGCGAGGGTATGTGAGTCAAGTGTTGAAAGAAAGGGACAATGCTGCAAGATGACGCAGGAACTTCTCTGGTGCTGCTTCAGATTTGCCAGTATTACTTTGCCAAAGTGTAACCAAAGCTTTGTTAATCTGGATAAACAGGGGTCAACACTGCAGGTCAACGAGGTGTCAGCAGAGGAGTAGGAGCACCTCCAAGGAATTTCCTAACCATGCAGTTAGACAAAAGCTATCAACGAGGAGAAAAAGTCAAGTGTTGCCTGGTTAAAAACAAATCTTGTTTTCAGACACCACGTGTCTTCAAATGGCTGGATTATAGGCACTTGTGGCAGAAGCGATACTTTTCAATTTACTGTGCACTCTCCTTTCAGCATTTGCATTGGGGGGTCAAGTATACACCAGACTCAAGTTCGAGGTTAAACAGAGGTATAGAACATTCCTGGCACACAATAAGGCCATTTGGCTTTATTGTGGAGTGCAGTGGAGACCGGGACATTAAATGCCTTCAGGATTGATAAATTCTTGATCTCATAAGGAATTAAGGGCTAAGGGGAGAGTGCGGGTAAATGGAGTTGAAATGCCCATCAGCCATTATTGAATGGTGAAGTGGACTCGACGGGCTGAATGGCCTTACTTCCACTCCTATGTCTTATGGCTCTTTGCATCTGTACTAACTGAAAATAAGTTACCATGTAATCTCACACTCTAGCTCTTGATCAATAACCATGCAGGCTGTGATGTGGAAGTGCTGGTGTTGGACTGGGATGGACAAAGTTAAAAAACAAAATCACACAACACCAGGTTATAGTCCAACAGGTTTATTTGGAAGTACAAGCTTTCAGAGCGCTGCTCCTTCATCAGGCAGTTAGTGGACTAAGATCATAGGACACAGAATTTATAGCAAGAGATTGCAGTGTCATACACTGATGTGAAATACTGAACAAACCTAGGTTGCTGTTAAGTCTTTCATCTTTTAGAATGGGGTTGCAGGTTTCCATTCATTAATATGTAAATCCAAGAACTTCCTTCAAGTTACATTCCTGAGATAATTTAAGGTTTTATATAAAAAAAGTGACATCTCAGCTCAGACAATACATTAAAGGTGTGAGGTTAGAGTTTGCATGCATTACAATCTTGAGTCAGGCTGGTTCTATTTCCAAAATAGGAATGTAGGTTACAGCATTTTATGCACAGAGCCAATTATTTGTTTTTTTTAAAATGTCACCATTTTAAACAGCAAATCCCAGACTGCCACTACCATTGGAGTCAAAGATTTTTTCAATTTCTTTCTCATCCTTCCACCAATTATTTTAAACTTCAGCTAGCTGGTTATTGACCTGCTGAGGGAAATGGGTCACTTCCATTCAATCTCTCCCAGCCTCACAATTGTATCCACCTCAATTAAATCTCCTCGTAATACCATACCCTCATCCTTTTCTGTTCCCAAGGATACATCCTCACCGCTGCAATCCTTTGTCATTGTTAAAACGTACCAGTCCTGGAAACATCCTCGTAAATCTCCTCTATACCCTTTCTCTATGCTCATGACTACAATAACATCCTTCCTGAAATGGGATGATGGGAACTGTGGCCAAGCTATAATTGTACACAGTTCTGGTCTGACCTCCTTACTCTTGTACCCAATACCATGGTTAGTATGCCTTCTTAAGCAGCTTACCACTGACCTGTCTACCTGCTTTCAATGGTTTGTGAGCATGCAGTCCAAGCGGTCTCTGTTCAGATATATTTTCAGCATCCTACCATTTATACTATATTAGTTTGTCTTAATTGCCTCTCACAAAGGCATCACCTCACACTTGTCTGGATTGAATTCAGTTCACCACTTGCTACTACCTGACCAGTCCAGTTTTCTTCATCAGTCTCAACCACTCAGTCACCCTGTGGACTAAGGGAGCCCTGTAATGGGGAAAAGGCTATCTTTCCGATGAACAGGGCATCCCCCATCTGGCCCCACCAGTGAAAACTTAAAAAAAATTCCACAACTTTTCTGAAAAGTAGTGATGTTACTTATATTGTCTTGGCCATTAAATATCCATCAAGTTATCATCACTAAAACAGATTATCTGGTCAGCTGGATCTTGCTATGTACAAATTGCCTGTAAAAAAATGAGACATCCTGAGGTCTTGAAAGGTTCTACATGAAATGAAAGACTTTCCTTCTATTGCTTCACTAAGGTACAGTGCAACGGACTCATCTGGACAAATTGATTCAGTTCCACTTACCACGTATTCATCTTCATAACCCTCTTCATCAGCCTCTCCCGTGTTAGGGTCACAGTCTTTCACGGTGAACTTTAAGGTACAGCTAAACGTACAGGACACTAAAAGCAGAGAAAGGAATGAGCTGCAAGTACAGGCAGGATTTGGAAGAAACACATCACACTCATGCATTGAGGAAGGGAGGAAAAATGGCAAGAGTTAACTCTGGTGCCTGCCACAACATCCTAACACTGCATGGAATACATGGGCACTGCATATTTAACAGCTTAGATCTTCAAATGTCAACAGGCCTGCCGTGACTTCTCCAGTGCCAAATCTAAGTCTTTCAAGGCAAGATTACCCATAGCTCCCATGTGAGTTCAGAACACACTTCCTTGTTTTTCTGCACATAGCCAAGCTGAACGTTGGGAAAGGCAGATTTTTGTTGGGCAAGCATATCAAGGTGGGGAAATGGAGTTATCAGCTTGATACAATGGAATGATGGAAGGGGCTAGATTGCCTAAAATGGTTCTCCTGAAAGGCTGGGGCATTGGGGTACCGGGTTTGAACCAGCAGCCTCAGCTGGTCTAGTTGTTGAGAATTGGAATACCGACAGCCAAGGTCCTAACTCAGGATTTCTGGGATAAGTGCTCCCTGTAGAAAAGAGCAATGGCATGCGCGGCCAGGAAAGAAATGCTGTGGACAGTGCCTCCCCACCACCGTGGTGACACACAGGTCCCACACACAACCAATTTCACGGGTCACAGTAGAACCACTTCCGGTAATTCAACAAGGGGCGGGCCCTCCTTTACAGGCTGGAGGATGACAGATATCAGGAAACAGAAGTGTTTCTTTTTCCTTCAGCGGATGCGAGTGTCACCAGCAAGGCCAACATTTATTGCCCATCCTAAATACCCTCTGAAACTCAGCTCAGGGGTAACAAATAAAGTCACCTCCACAGCAGCGATGACATAAAGGTTCCAGTGGTCAAAATCAGGAGTCATACAACCCCAGGTTATAGTCTAACAGGTTAATTTGAAATCACAAGCTTTTGAAGCAGTGCTCCCTTTGTCAGGCAAGTGCTAGGACTTCACCTGACAACAGAGCAGCACTCCAAAAGCTCACCATCTCAAATGAAACTTTCGGACGATAACCTGGTGTCATGTGACTTCTGACTTTGTCCACATTGCAGTAGGCCAGACTAGTTAAGTACTCTCCTGAAGAAGGGTTACACCTGAAACATTGACTTCTTCACCTCCTGATGCTGCCTGGCTTGCTGTGTTCTTCCAGCCTCCCCCCTGTCTAGACTAGGTTAAGTACGGCAGGTTTCCTTACCCAAAGGAGGACTTAGTGAATGGTCTCAATATTTCTCAGGGCCATTTCTCAGGAACAGAGAGTAGATGCTAATTCCAGCTTTATGAATCACAATTTGCCAGCAGCCCTGGTGTTGGATAATCCAGAGTTGACCTCCAGATTACTAATCCAATGGCATTATCACAGCACTGCTGTCTCCCCAAAGTACTCTACTGAGGTTGTTATGCAGTTGAGCTGTGTAAGGTATCTTGTGAAGTCTAGAATCAGACAACACAACAGCAACTTATGGGGAATAGGAACAGACCTGGCTGGGTACTTGTACTCCTGGCCACTTGCAAGCAGTATTGAAAGTTTGAGAGCTGCACTCCAAAACTGAGAAAACAAAATACCAAGAGAGACTGCATTCCCTATCAGTAATGCCAGCGCAATCCAGGCAGAATCTACTCGACTAAACAAACACAAGTGGCTTAAACTCAAAAGCCATTTTCTCGTATTTCCTCTATCTTTTAAGATGGCTCAAGATTAAACAGCTTTTATCTATGAAGCTCTCAACAATCTCATCTCTGCGTGGGTTTCCTCCGGGTGCTCCGGTTTCCTCCCACAGTCCAAAAATGTGCGGGTCAGGTGAATTGGCCATGCTAAATTGCCAGTAGTGTTAGATAAAGGGTAAATGTAGGGGCATGGGTGGGTTTCGCTTCGGCGGGTCAGCGTGGACTTGTTGGGCCGAAGGGCCTGTTTCCACACAGTGAGCAATCTAATCTAAAAGAGATTCCACAAACTATACTGGACCAGGAAATTGAGCTGATTTGTTTTTAAAGCGAGCATGAAAACAATTTTAGACTGTACCTACCTAAAGGTATTTAATTTATTAAGAAACTGCCTAGTGTACACCAAGTAAGCTACTGGTATAGAACCGAGAACTGTGGATGTTAGAGATCTGAAAACAAGAACAGAAATTGCTTCAGCAACCCACCAGATCTGGTAGCATCTATGGAGAGAAAATTGACTTAATATTTTAAGTCCCCATTGACTTTTCTTCAATACTGTAGAATTACACTGCTAAATTGTTTATTGCAAGGTATTTCTGGTATTAAAATAGTATTTCCAGGGCCTCAGCACAAAATTGACATTCCATCACAGCACCAAGAGGAGTTGAGTTGCTGGGTGTACCAAGTTCAGGTGAAATATTAACTCAAGGTTCCGTCTGTCTGGCTTGCTTAACTGGATGTAAACTACCCAGAGACACTATTCAGTGAAAGATCAAGGGACTTATTCCCAAAATATAGGCCGATGTTTAATACCCTGACATGGCAATAACAGATGATCGAGTCATTGCAGTTTAAAGTAACTTGCTGTGTACAATTTGGCTGTTGTGAGTGCTATAATAGTGATTACACTTCAAAATAAAATGCATTTAGTTGGTGCTTCAAGAAATGTGGACCATTTGAAAGGAATTACATGAGCGCAGGACTTTTTTCTTTAAAAAAAAAGGTGTATTTATAACAATTTACTCACAGATCAATTGATTATTTTAATCCACAACATCTTAAAACCTTCATCAGTGGCTGCACATGCATACAGCTTAGTGCAAGACATTGCTGGTCACTCAATTAAAAACCTATATCATTTGCTGAGAAACCCTTACCTGTTCTCAATAAAACTGCACCAGGTTACCACTCTTAAAAAGAAATTCAACAAGTACTTTTAATGAATAGAAAACAAAATAATTATTTTCTATTATGCTTCGACTGGAAGACTTCCATATGGTTATGTTAGTTATGTTTAGCAGACACCTGAAATGTGACCTGAGCAGCGCAATTACAAGCAACCTTTGGGTGCAAATACCCAATCAAAATACTCAAACGCAGAAACTTTACTCCTGGGAGTTAAACATTCAGAGTCATGCAGCATAGAAACAGGCCTTCCGGCCCAACTGGCCGACCAGATTTCCTAACCTGAACCAGTCCCATTTGACCATGTTTACCCTTATCCTTCGAAATCTTTCCTATCCATGAACCTTTCCAAATGTCTTTTAAGTAAAAAATGAGGTCTGCAGATGCTGGAGATCACAGCTGAAAATGTGTTGCTGGTCAAAGCACAGCAGGCCAGGCAGCATCTCAGGAATAGAGAATTCGACGTTTCGAGCATAAGCCCTTCATCAGGAATGAGAGAGAGTAGCCAAGCAGGCTAAGATAAAAGGTAGGGAGGAGGGACTTGGGGGAGGGGCGATGGAGGTGGGATAGGTGGAAGGAGGTCAAGGTGAGGGTGATAGGCTGGAGTGGGGTGGGGGCGGAGAGGTCAGGAAGGAGAGACCACTTCCTCTAACAGCTCGTTTCATATAATGCACTGTCCTCTGTGTGAAAAAGTTACCTCTCAGGTCCCTTTTAAACCTTTCCCCTCTCACCTAAACCTATGCCTTCTAGTTTTTGGCCTCCAACCATCCTGTGGAGAGGGCCATGGCAGTTTACCTTAGTTATGCTCCTCATAATTTTACAAACCTCTGTTACACCAATATCTCAGCAATGCAACATCTTCCAGGTAATTGCAAATGCTTCCTCACCTGCTGCTGGATCTTCCTCTGGCAACGTCACCAGGGTGTAACAGATGCCTGGCTGATTATAGGATAGGGTAGCCGCTGGAACACAGCACAGTACTTCGTAACCTTCTGTGGGTTCCATCTGTACTGTGACATTCTCCAGGATTTGATCATTCAGAGTGTTGGTACAATCAAACTACAGAGACCAAAAAGAAAGTAATTTACCAAGTGTGATTTATTTTGATGTCACCAGATAGGGTTAGAACTAGAATCTGGAGGCTGGCAACCAGTCCACCTCCCATTTACCTTTGACCCTCAGCATCCACCAGATTTTCACAATTATGGGTCATAGTCATGAGATGTACAGCATGGAAACAGACCCTTCAGTCCAACCCGTCCATGCTGACCAGATATTACAACCCAATCTAGTCCCACCTGCCAGCACATGGCCCATATCCCTCCAAACCCTTCCTATTCATATACCCATCCAAATGCCTCTTAAATGTTGCAATTGTACCAGCCTCCACCACTTCCTCTGGCAGCTCATTCCATACACGTACCACCCTCTGTGTGAAAAAGTTGCCCCTTAGGTCTCTTTCGTATCTTTCCCCTCTCACCCTAAACCTATGCCCTCTAGTTCTGGACTCCCCCACCCCAGGGAAAAGACTTTGCCTATTTACCCTATCCATGCCCCTCATAATTTTGTAAACCTCTATAAGGTCACCCCTCAGCCTTCAATGCTCCAAAGAAAACAGCCCCAGCCTGTTCAGCCTTTCCCTATAGCTCAAATCCTCCAACCCTGGCAACGTCTTCGTAAATATTTTCTGAACTCTTTCACATTTCACAACATCTTTCCGATAGGAAGGAGACCAGAACTGCACGCAATATTCCAACAGTCGTCTAACCAATGTCCTGTACAGCCACAACATGACCTCCCAACTCTGACCAATAAAGGAAAGCATACCAAACGCCTTCTTCACTATCCTATCTACCCATGACTCCCCTTTCAAGGAGCTATGAACCTGCACTCCAAGGTCTCTTTGTTCAGCAGCACTCCCCAGGACCTTACCATTAAGTGTATAAGTCCTTCTAAGATTTGCTTTCCCAAAATGCAGCACCTCGCATTTATCTGAATTAAACTCCATCTGCCACTTCTCAGCTCATTGGCCGATCTGGTCCAGATCCTGTTGTAAACTGAGGTAACCCTATTCGCTGTCCACTACACCTCCAATTTTGGTGTCATCTGCAAACTTACTAACTGTACCTCTTATGCTCGCATCCAAATCAGTTATGTAAATGACAAAAAGTAGAGAGCCCAGCACCGATCCTTATGGCACTCCACTGGTCACAGGCCTCCAGTCTCCCTCTGTCTTCTACCTTTGAGCCAGTTCTGTATCCAAGTGACTAGTTCTCCCTGTTTTCCATGAGCTCTAACATTGCTAATCAGTCTCCCATGGGGAACCTTGTTGAACACCTTACTGAAGTCCATATAGATGAGAGTTCAAATTCCTTTCTGTTCCCTCTCTTCAACAAAAGACAACTTTAGAAGATAGCACCATACCAAGATCCATCGCCCCAACTTTCACATGGTTCTGCAGGTGAAACTGCAGGGAAGTGATCACTGGAACTTTTGGCCCCGCCTCTCGATGAGAAGTGTTCACTTTACAGCTGCCCACAGTAGTTAATAATTAATTCAGGACTGCAGAGTGTGGGCCAGGCCAAGTGCAGTCCTAGGCCTATAGATCAGATGGCATTCTTGTCTTTCCAACATAAGGTCATGGATTTGGCCCCGTATCGCTGACATCAGGTACAACAGGAATTTTGCATTATCAGAGGTGCTGCCTCTCAGCTTAATTTTTCAACTGAGACCCCACCTATCCTTTTCGGTGAACATGAAAGATCCCCCAGCATTTACTCTGTTAGTAGCAGGGGATTTATCTCCTTTCATTTTATTTAGAAAGGAGCATGTTTGTACTGTTGGGAAGAGGAGCATTTCATCCCCATCCCTAATTACATTTGAGAAGGTGGTGGTGAGCTGCCTTCTTCAACCACTGCAGTATTGACAGTGTAGGTGCACCCACAGTGCTGTTATGCAGGAAGTTCCATATTTTTGTCCTAGCCAGAGTGAAGGAACAGTGATGTAGTGCCAAGTCAGGATGGCATGTGCCTCAGAGGAGGGACATGCAGCTGGTATTGCTTCCCTGCATTTGCTACCATCTCCTTATGGATGACAAAGGCTTGGAGTTGGGAAAGTACTGTTGAAGGAGCTGTTTGAGGGAATTACTACTATGCACCTTGTAGATGGTACACACACAATGTTGTCGCTGTGTATGAGCGGTGAACATTGAAGGCGATGGATACAATGTCATTCAAGCTTTGCCTTGCATGGCAGCCAAGTTTCTCAAGCCATACACTTTCAGGTAAGCAGAGACTAATCTATTACACTCCCAAGTTGTGCCTTATAGATGGTGGAGGGGTTATGGGAGTCAGGAAGTGCCAGAGAAATCCCAGCCTCTGGCATGCTCTTCTGGCTACAGTATTTTTGACTAGTCTAATTCAGTTTCTGGTCAATGGTTGTTGACAGTGGGAAATGCAGCAACGATAATGTTGTTGAATGTCAAGAGAAAATGGCTTGATTCTCTCTTTTTAGAGATGGTCATTGCCTGGCACTTCTGTGGTTCGAGTGCTATTTGGATAATAGAAATTGCTCACAAAAGAAACTACATTATCTGGGTATTATCACATAGCTGTTTGTAGGAGTTTGCTATGTACATAATGATTGCTTCAAAAGTACTCCAATGGTTATAAAGCATCATGTGACAGAGCGAGGATGGGAAAAGTGATATTCAACTGTATTTCTTTTTTTGAAATGCCTCTTGACTCCAGGGTGTGCAGCTCCTGACATGTTACAACAGCCACCATACTTCAGAAGTGCTTCATTGGCTCAGAGTTCTTTGGGAGATCATGGAAAGCACTGTATAAATTAAATGCAAATCTTCCCTTTACTGCTACTTCAGCTCAAATCAGCAAGTCAAACATTCAGCATTAGGACCGAGAAACAACACCTACAAGTAGGAAACTGCAAACACAAAAGATTAACGATTCTAACTGGCTTTGGGAAATGAGTAAAGAGGACAGCTGAGAGGCCTAGGAGTCACTTACCTGGAACACAAAGTGATTTTCAAAGGTATGCTTGGTGCAACGGATAACATATTCCGTCTCCAATTCTGTGAGGGGGACGGGATTAGATGAAGACTTGAAAAGTGAGCCAAGGCCTTTGAACTCGGGGATAACAGCAAGTTGTTCTGAAACAGAACGAGATTTTCATTTGCGGTTTATTGCATGCACCAAGTCTGAATTCGGTGTTGTAATTCTTACACCACAGGCTGAAATTCCTGCAGTCAAAGCCACTCCTACCTTGGAAAATATCCTGTCTACTTGATGCCACCTTCTCGGGCACTTTGACTGTGGTTGCTGGAGAGATTTCTGGAAATAATAAAACATCAGTAAAAAGACAACAGGGATAAATATTGTTGGGGAAGGATAGAGGTTGCAGAGAGAGCAGCAAAGATGTGTCCCTTTTCACAACTGCCTATAGGCTTCTTTTTTTTTTAACTCCCAGTGCAATTCACCAAGCTCTGCAGGGATTCACAAGGGGATCAAGTCATCTCTGTCCTTCAGCATAGTTCTGACAGGGGAAAGGAAAGAAGAAAAAGACCTCATTATCAGCCTTTTCCAACAGCTAGCTGACCTTCGCATGTCCTTCTTTCGTAGCAGCCCTAAGCTAGTGATTAATTCAAACAAGCTCATGAAATTCTTTTTTCCCAAAGGAATGCAGCACCAACAAAACTGCCTTTTCCATTTTCTGGAAAGGGAGTAGTTTCAGGGTAGCCATTAAACTCCAGCTGCTTCTCAAAATGTCATTTGAGAGATACAAAAATGAGGAGGGCCGTTCAACTTGTCTCATGCAATTACGGGAAAAAAAAAGGTCTCCCCTAACCCAGTCAAGCTGCTTTTGAAATGATTCGTGCCTCCACTACTTTAGTGAGGAAGTCCATGACAAAAACAAATAAAGTTCATGGTTTACCTGGGGCGAGAAGGGAATAAGCTCCATATGTACATGCACCTACCAGTCTTCTGTTCTGCAGAGGAAGCCATTGACAGAGGAACTGATTTTAAGTCGAAGGGTTTTTCGGATGGTTCCAGTGTGTAGTGGTGCAGTGCTCGCTCCAAGCCTGGAATTGACACTTGCAGACCTGGACAGGGAGAAGTTGCATTGCTTTTTAATTGTGCCTTGTGTGTCAAACAATGTTGGCACTTTAAAGCTAAAATCTGAAACACACCGTGCATATTATTCTCCTAATATTCGTTGTGTAACTACCAAAGACCCTGACACTCACTTCAGTGCAAGTGTCATTGCTCGATCTGGTAGATCACAGACTGTCATAATTCAGCTCAATGAGTGGCTTTTAAACCATAAGATGTAGGCCGTTCAGCCTGTCCGGTCTGTGCTGCTATTTGCTAAAATCATGGCTGATCTGATCACCCTTGACTCTCCTGTCCTGCCCTTTTCACATAACCACCGATTCCCTTACTGTTTAAAAACCTGTCTATTCAGCCTTGAATATTCTGAACAACCTCAACAGCCCTCTGATAAAAAAATTCCACAGATTCATTACCTTCAGAAGAAATTCCTCAGCACTGTCTTCAATTTGTAATCCTTATTCTGAAATTATGCCCTCTGCTCCTAGACTCTTTCACAGTGATCTGTAATGCTGGACTTTACACTTTCTAAATGGTTTTTCTCTCCTTTAGAATTTATACTTTTAAGGAACTGTACCTAAGACTGCACCATAAATGGTGATTTGTAAATTTTTCACTGTACTCAGTTGACCAGAAAGTGAAACCAGCTATCTGTATTCATCCTGTCTAGTCCTCTAAGAATTTTGCAGATATGTTCTAACCAACCTGTGCAGAGATATTATTACACACCTCTGGAACAGATGGGACTTGAACATGGAGTAGACGTATTCCCACTGCATTACAAGAACCCAGCTTTTTTTAAATAAAACCTCCACAAAATCACGCCGTTACTAATTTAGTTAAGTGCAAGCATTGCCCACCAGGTGCAGTGCAACAAAACCCAGCTCTTAGTTATTTCAATTAACTTGTGACCTGTTACAGTTTGATCAGGGCAAACACATGAGTGACCAGGACGAACACGCAAGCAACCATAGTGAACACACGAGCAAAACAAGGACTGACACACGTGACACTCCTTACCATTGAGGATGTAAGCAGAGTTCAGTGCCTTCTGTTTCTGCTCCAGCACACTCAGGTAGAAGGTGGCCCGGTCTCGCACCTCATTGTCATCATCCATCATGCATCTGTGCAAAATATGCAGCCTTACGTCAGAAATGACAGGAGGATCAGCAACCAGAAGAGACAGATTTAAAGGTAATTGACAGAAGAACCTGGGACAAGTGCACGAAAACCTTCACAGTGAGTTACGATGATTTGGTTGGTGGAGGAACCAGATTCAATTACAGTCTTCAAAAGAAAATTAGACAAAAGAAAAACAAAATACTTTGCTGGGCTCTGGGAAAAGAAAAAGGGTGAGGATTTATTTCATTGTGCTCTCAGTGAGCTAGCACAGACATGTTGGGCTAAATAGTCTCTGTATTGTATCTTTCTAGCATATAGACTAGAAAATATACACTGATTCAGTTGAGACAAAAGACATGGGGCTGTGACTTTGGATTGGTATGAGTGCGCGCACAGCATGAAATATTTAAGTCTAAGTATTTTCATCTAATTTCAGAATAATTTTGTGACAATTCTCTGGCTTTAAGAGGTGCATTTTGTCCTTTTTCTTTGCAAGAGAGATTTTTTAAGACAGAGCTATCTGTTTGAATTGAATAAAGTGAACAGCTTGTGATGTCTTGGGCTCTTTATTGAAAGATTAGATTAGGTTACTTAGTGTGGAAACAGACCCTTCAGCCCAACAAGTCCACACCGACCCTCCGAAGAGCAACCCACCCAGAACCACTCCCCTACACTTAACCCTTCACCTAACACTATGGGCAATTTAGCATGGCCAGTTCACCTGACCTGCACATCTTTGGACTGTGGGAAGAAACTGGAGCACCCAGAGGAAACCCACACAAACCCCAGAGAGAATGTGCAAACTCCACACAGATAGTTGCTCGAGGTGGGAATTGAACCTGGGTCTCTGGGCTAACCACTGTGCCGCCCATCAATGTTGGAACAATAGAAGCAGCCTGGTTTTCTAATAGAGAAAAGTTCTTCCAATTTTTTTTCTTTGTTTTCTTTTAACAAAACTGTGTGAAGAAAGTGTGCTTTACTGCTAGTTTGACTAATCGAATTGCAACACAATTTGTTTTTAAAATAAAAAAAAGCTAGAGTCCAGGCTATCTTAATATATTTTGATCATTTACCTTTAGCAACAGTGCAGAATTTTAAACAAAGGTCCAAATTCCCTGGCTTAAAATCTTAGCCAATGGGTAGAGAGGTGTTGGTAGTGGTATGATGAAAAAGTTAACTGTCATTTCTATTGGAAACCTTTCCTACTGGATCAGTCCTCCTTCACTATCGCCCCACCCCCACAATAACCCACTATATCACTAGCAGAGACACTGGAAAGTGACTGCTAACTAAGGTTTGCTAATCCTACATGATTAGAATGTAGTCTCAAGGAATTGAAGTCTAATTTCCCAGACACCACTGCAAGCAATCCAGGAGAAGAATTAATCAGAACGCTGTTAAATAAGGTTGGGGAATTATTTTTGTTCTCAACATTTTTTTGAACACCTCTACATATCGATTATGTACTGTAAATGTAAAAAAGGCTGGTGCGAATGTATGTGAAGAATCATCCAATCACGTGACAAAGTGTCTTTCCAATTGACTAGGGGAAGGCAGGTGCACCACAGAGCAGCTTTAGATGGAAGCAAATAAAAAAGTGGAATGGTTTACTTGAAAAATAATCAAAGTCACTCAATAAATACAGAAATTGTTGGAGAAACTCAGCAGATCTGGCAGCATCTGTGGAGAGAGAATAACAAAGTTAATTTTGAGTTCAATATGACCCTTCTTCCACTCTTTTGCTCTTATCAAAGCCCTTGCTAACGAGAAATTCTTCTAGAAATTTTCGTATGTGTCTCAGTTTTGGTTTGTCCTAAGATGCATGTGTTGTTTAAATTAATTTAAAAATATTTTTTAATTATTTTATATATTTATAAATACCATGCAAGAACTGTAACAAACACTACATGGGACAAACAGACAGAAAACTAGCCACCAGGATACATGAACACAAACTAGCCACAAAACGACGTGACCCTCTCTCATTAGTATCCTCACATACAGATAAGAAAGGACACCACTTCAACTGGGACAACACATCCATCTTAGGACAAGCCAAACAGAGACACACACACGAGAATTGCTAGAAGCATGGCATTCCAACCGAACTCTATCAACAAACACATCGAGTTAGACCCCATCTACTACCTCCTGAGGAAAAGAACAGGAGATGGCATCACACAGGAAATGATGTCGCCAACCCAAAGAAACCCAAACATATAATAGAAAGCAGGAATCATGTACATTGCCTCTCCTGAGGCCAACTGAAGATGTTACCTAGGACGGTGATGAAACGTCTGGAAATGAACCTCCCAGCTGAGCGAGCAAACCTACATCCATTATTTACACTCTTTTATCAGTATGATTTAACCTCCAGTGTAACTAAAAGCAATCCTAAGATATGTAAAGGTATACAGAAACAGCAAGTAAATTAATCCAGTCACACCTTACAATACTAACCTAGCAAAGAGACGTGGCAGGTTATGTAGCCCTACAATTAGTAAAAGGAGGCAACGGTAGTCTGGAACACTATCCAGGAATGTATGTTATTACTTAGATTCTAATAATTTCTCAAGACAACAGGGTTAAGAATACAATAGGAGAGTAGGCCTTTGAGCCTGCTCTGCCACTCAGTAAAATGTAGGCTGATCATTAACCTCAATACTGCCCTGCTCCAAATCTGTCTCCTGAGATTCCCCTCAGTCCACCAATCCCAGCTCGAATATTGCATTGAAGTGACCACCTACAGCCTACTCAGGTAGTGAGTTCCAAAGATTTGCTACCTACAGTAAGGAAATTTTTTTACATCTAATCCTTAAATGGTGCCCCTTGACCAGAAACTATGATCGCTTGCTCCAAACTTGGGGGTGCATCCATTCTGTCATAACCTTCTAAATAACTTTGCAAATTTCAACTAAATTCCCTCTGATTATCCTCAACTTTCCAGCATCTGCAGTCATTGTTTTTACCTCCAATGAATATACATTTATTCTACTTAATCTCTCCTCCTAGGACAACCCCCTCTTATTCCTGGCTCAAAAGGTATTTATTGGCTTTTGTAAGAATGAAGTATACAAGGAGAACTATCAATAAGAACACATTTTCACACGTGAATTCTGCAGAAATGCGCATCATGAGTTACAGTTCAAGATACAAGGGCTACTAGTTATCAAGTTTTGGTAAATGTGAGGAATTGGTTTTAATGCCCACTTTTTGGCTTTGCTTCCACTTTGCCTATGTGTGAATTTGCATTTTTCCATCTTTGCTTATTCAATTAGCTGCAATAACTACAAAATCACTCCGCAGCTCCTGTCCAAGGCAGTCACAGGATTTCTGCAAGTGCCCTCAGGAGGAGTTAGCTGTCAAAGCTAATGAAGTTTTAAGTTTTTGAACAGCTGGCACCAGCAACCTGTCAATAATCTCAGAGCTGCAAGAGCTAGAGAGTTCTTGAGGGTGAACAAACATGGACAGGTTGTGGGATCTGCAGAATTTCTTTATCAGTTGAAGCATGAATAGCAACTGTTTTTACTAGATGATTGTAGAATTATATAGCATTGTAGCTGGCTACTGGCTCATCTGATCTTCAGTGGTTCTTCGAAAGAGCTCTTCCCACTTAGTCGCTGCCTCATCCTAGCCCTTGACCTGATGAATCTTCCTCTTCAAGTATTTACCCAATTTGTATCTGAAAGTTACTATTTAATTTGTTTCCACTACTCTTACAATCAGTGCACATCACCTTAACTCATTGTGTGTGTGTGTGTGTGTGTGTGTGTGTGTGGGTGGGTGGGGGGGGGGGGGGGGGGGGGGGGAGGCAGGTTTCTCATATCGTTTTACCAATTGCCTGTATCCTCTGGCGACCAATCCGTTTGGTCATGGAAACAGTTGTTCCTTACTTATTCTTAAAAAACCCAAACCCTTTAAGATTTTGAACATCTCTAACAAATCTCTCCTTGAAGTTGCATATTCCAAGCTTCTCTAGTCTTTGTGCTGACAGGAGGTCACTTAAAACCTAATGGTAACATAATTAATGAAAGCTTTCCTTACAAGGTGTTTCTGTGCCTCCCTGCTGGGAAATGCCTGATCTCTGTTCTGCAGTTTCCCTTGGCAACGCCACGGGGATCAGAACCCCACACTGAGAATGGGAAACAGCAAGGTTTGTGAGGTATGGGAATAGCAGGTGCTGGCAGAACCTTGTAAATTCAAATGATATCGCCACAAATTTAGCATCAGTCCAAATCTGTGTTAATACACAGTCCTTCTGCTGGCAAGATAGATTTCTCCCTTTAGAATTAGAATTATTAAGCCTTTTAAATAACTTACGACACTGGGAAGTCCTAAGACTGATCCTTCCAGGTTAAAATTCTGTGTGCTAATTCAACAAACTGGCTAATACGTTCATAAAAATGCCACTCAAATCTGTTTAACACACAGTCATTAAACCTTTTAAAATAATTCCTGACATTTAATTGAAAAACCCATTTCATTAAAATGGAATACAGCGCAATTTAGCAACAGCTTTCAAAGCAGAACATTTAAAATCATACAAAAATTTCAACCTCTCTAGACTGAATATAAATCATAACTTTCACAGCATCAAGGTTTTATTGAGAACAAGCAGACTTGTATTTATAAGCCTTTGAGATGCCCCGAAGCGCTTTACAGTCAATGAATTACTTTGAACTGTAGTCACCACTGTTACATAGGCAAATCCCCCACAGTAAATAGAAATAGCCAAGACCATTTCTAATATAACAAACATATTTAAGTATACAGATTTTAAAACATGTGTCACCTTTTTCTTTTAGCGTTGTGTTTGGGAACCTTAAAAAGGGGAAGGAAAGTTGAGGGCAAGATTCCCAGCTAAAGACATGCAGTCTGTACAGCTGGCTGTGCGTTTGCCTAGGGTTTGATAAAACAATTCTCTCAGGGGTTACCAGGGAGTTGTACAACCCTAATGACTGCACTGTCGATGTAACAACCCAATGGTCAAGAGATCCATCGTAGCAGATCTTAATGATTTTAAGGGGGGAAGACGGCCTTGCATTTACATAGCATCTTTCATGATTTCAGGATATATCTAACTGCTGAAAAGTGCTTTTAGAAATTAATCAGTATTGCAGGACAGGAAATAATTTGCACATTGCAAGGATCCCACGACCATCAATCCAAAAATAGACAGGTAATCTATTTTCTATTACTCTGGTGTTATTGCAGAGGTAAATATTGGCCAGGACACCAGGGATAACCCACTGATAGTGCTACAGATCTTTTGCACCCACTGGAGCGAGGTAAGTGGAACCTTGGTTTAATAATTCCCCTGAAAGTCAGCATCTCTGATAGTGCAGCACAGGGAATATTAGCTTAAACTATAACTGGCTTTCCATAAAAGACAAAATCTTATTTCAGAAGTACAGTATGTTATAGTGCTTTAACAAACAGCAGCTTCTTACCCTTATGCTTTAACCCACACCAATTCACTAAGAAATCAAATCAAATACATATTTAAGAAGCAGCTGACAGTGACACTGTGTAAATATCTGATGGGCACCATCAGTGCTTTCTAACACCAATGTTAGGCGCTCACAGTGAGCCTAGGCACCAGGTTGTTAGAAGCCTTCTCCAATAAAACACTGAAAATGTGCAAGTACATTTTGAGGTGTTGTTGGTTGCAGATGGATGAGCTTTGCTCCAGACATGTGACTTTTCTGCCTGCAGTCACAGTCACAACACATCAACCATACATTTAAAAGTCAGTGAAACTTTCCCCAAAACCCGCTGAACTCACTTCTGCTTACCCCACCTGGATTCTACCCAAGTGATTCTCACTTGAAACATAATGAGGCTCAGAAACAAAATCAGAAATTGCTGGAAAAAACTCAGCAGGTCTGGCAGCATCTGTGGAGAGAAGGCAAGAGTTAATATTTCGGGTCACGTGACCCTTCTTGATAACTCAGCTCATCCCCTTCTTTCACCCATTCTATAAACCAAACCAGATTCGGAAAATTTCCTCAACGATATTGGCAAACAGACTTTTTTTTTAAAAAAGTCAACACTGCTTCCATGATTACATCGGACTAGCTTTTAATTCCAGATTTTACTGAATTCCAACTTCACCATCTACTATAATGGCAAACGTACGTATCCATGTCCCCCAAATATTAGCCCGAGGCTCTGGATAACTAGTCTGGCTATGTTACCACTATACCACTGCCTCCTAGTTTTAAGGTGCCCACTGTCACCCACTCAATCAATAGCTAAAGTAAATGCTTTGGTCATTTAATTAATTCCTCTTTGTGGTAGCTTGCTGGATATTCTCTGTGGAATTCTTACATTACACAGCAATCGCACTTTAAAAACTACTTAACTGTACAGCACTTTGGAATGTCCTGGGGGTTGAGCAAAATGGTACATAATATAAACAAATATATATTTGTCTTTCCTTCAACAGCTGAGCTCAACCCTCTTTTTACCCAATAACTCTTTTTCTAGCAGTATTGCTGAGAAGGCTAGCATTTATTACACTTTCCTCAGTGCTCATAAAAAGATGTTGTTACCTTCTTAAACCATACTGTGTGGATTATAGCTTCTCCGAACAGTTTTGATATGACTGAGTGGCCTCAGGTCAAAGATTTCCTTTCTTGAAGTTACAACAGTTATAACAAATTATATTTAAGTAGCCCCTTTAAAGTAATAAAAACCCCAAGGCATTTCGCAGGTGCATTTCAAATCAAAACACAAAGCCAAGCCACACAGGGAATTATAGGTCAGAACTCCAAAAGGCTGAATAGAAGTAGGTTTTTGAGGTTGGTCTTAAAGGAAGAAAGAGACTCAAGTCCTGTCCACCTGACGTAGAGAAGACCACATTGGGTGCAAGGACATGCAGGTCCTGGGCCTCCTCTATCACAAAACCCTAACCACCCAACGTCTGCAGGAAGAACGCCTGATCTTTCGCCTTGGGATCCTGCAAACACATGATTAAAGGGGATTTTTACCAGTTTCCCCATTTCCCCATGCCCCCACCTTACCCCAGTCCTAAGCCTCCAACTCGACACCACCCTCTTGACCTGTCCATCGTCTTTCCCATCTGCTCACTCCACCCTCCTCTCCGACCTATCATCTTCTCCCCCACCTTCATCTACCTATTGCATTCTGAGCTACCGTAACCCCCAGCCTCACCCTACTTAGCTCTCAGTCCCCAGCTCACAACCTCATTCCTGATGAAGGGCTTATGCCCGAAGCGTCGATTCTGCTGCTGCTGCTTTGATGCTGCCTGACCTGCTCTGTTCTCGACTTTAGATTAGATTAGATTTCCCTACGTTAGGGAAACAGGTCCTTCGGCCCAACCGATCCACACCGACCCTCCAAAGAGGAACCCACGCAGACCCATTTCCCTCTGACTAATGCACCTAGCACTATGGGCAATTTAGCATGGCTAATTCACCTGACCTGCACAGCTTTGAATTGTGGGAGGAAACCAGAGCACCCACAGGAAATGCACAAAGACAAGAGGAGAATGTGCCATCTCCACACAGACAGTGGCTTGAGGCTGGAATCGAACCTGGGACTCTGGTGCTGTGAGGCAGCAGTGCTAACCACTGAACCACCGTGCTGCCCAGGAAGCAAGGTAGAAAGGTACAGGAAAGGAAATCCAAACCAAAGACCGAGGGAACTGAAGATGCAGTCATCAATTAAAACATTTACAAATTAATTAGGTAAATAACTTAAAAATTAGAGGAATTAAGATAACTTAGAGGTTGTTAGATTGGAGAAGATTACAGAGACAGGAATGAGCAAGGCCTTGGGGGGATTTGGAAACTAGCAAGAGAATTTTAAAATCGAGACATTTCTTGGCTGAAGCCAACAGAAGATAGCAAACAGAGTGATAGGTGTTAAGATATGGAAAATATTAGTGAACCAGATGGCTTGCTATGACAACTCTCTAGTTGCCTGGACCCCATTACTGAAACAAGATTTTTAATTCTAAATTTAAGTAATCAAATTTAATTTCTCCAACTCCTGTAACTGAATTTGAACTCATGTTGCTCGCTGACTAATTCAGACTTCTGGAGAACTAGTCCAGTAACAGAACTACAATGCTGTCACATCCATGCACTCTAGCTAGTGGTCACCACATCAAAAACAGGACAGAAACGCCAGAGAGATTTTCATTTCTCTTTACCACTAAAGTGACCCTCTCTGCCAGAGATCATCAATGACCAGACGAGAAACTAAGGAGCAATCTCTCATTTTTCTTCCTCTCTTTCTCCTAAAAATACGGTTGTTTCTAATTACAGCAAGCTGAGCTCCACAAATTTTAATCTGAACAGTCAGCCATATAGCAAACCACCAGAGAATAGAATGGAACCAAGTGAATACAACAAAGTCATAGTAAGAATAGAAACACTTGCATCAGACTTTTAAATATCTGTGAAGCTGATGCTGTATTTCTGAACAAGCTGGAAATATTCCAATATATTCTCAGATCAGTAAATTTACACTGGATGGTTTATTTGCTCTCTCTGACACTATACTTACGCAGAATAAATAAATTGTGTTGGGAGGATGAACAGGACAGTACACCTGACATTGGGAAACAGATAGTAGATCGTTCAGCCCTTCCAACCAGTTCCAACATTCAATTAGAGCCACTGCTCACTGTGTCACTATATTCACTCGACTTTGGTAATAACATGTAGCTGTAATGTGCTCTTACCTCTTCAACAGCACGCTTACACTGGGATACATCTCTTCATTTTGGGCTCCAAACTTTGCCAAGGCACTCACAGCAGCTGCAAAAATGTTAGAAAGAGAGAAATACAGTTCCTTTACTTGGGTTTGCAATCCAGCAAGGTGCTTTCAAACCACACACTTGAAGTCGACAGGTACAGTGAAGGTAAAATTCAGTACTCCAGCTTTAACATTTGAGCCAGTACAATTGCCCTTGTATTGTACCATTGTGATTTGCTTCACGGGAACTCCCACACCTGCTCCTTGCCTCAAGAAAAAAATCCAGGAGAAGACAGGTTGGCTAGTTCCACCATTCAATTTGACCTTCTTTAAAGTATATATAGGGAGGCAATGGCCCAGTAGTAGTATCACTGGACTGTTAATCCATAGACAGAGATAATGTTCTGGGGACCTGGGTTCGAATCCCACCATGGGAGATGGTGAAATCTGAATTCAATACAAACCTTGAATTAAGGATTAAACAATGACCATGAAACCATTTTCAATTGTCAGAAAAACCCTCTGGTTCACTAATGCCACTTCAGGGAAGGAAACTGCCAGCCTTACCCGGTCTGGCCTACACAGCAATATGGCTGACTCTTAACTACCCTCTGGGCAGCTAGGGATGGTCAATAAATGCTGGTCCAGCCTGCGATAAACTCATCCCATGAATTAATAAAAAGAAATACAAACAGGTAGGTAATATTATATTCTTTCTTTCTTTCTTCCTCTGTGATCACCACCTTCTGAGCATTCTTTGGCTCATACTTTTTTTGAAAACGAAATATCTTTTATAAGCAGACACAAAGTGCAACTCACCTGCTCGGACCTCTTCGTTCTCCAGGATGACCCGATTATAGATGAAGCGAATGTACTTTGAAGGGTTGGGGGTCCTGGCTCCTTCCCTCCCGAGCAGGTGAAGGATGCGGGTGGCTAGGACTGTAAACTCACAGTCCTCAATGAACTCGCAGAGGTGAGCCAGCCCAGTTTCCTTGCTCTCTGGGTTGTCCTCAATAATACAGATGATGCACTCCACAATGGCACGCTTGTACTCAAATCCACCCTGAAGGAAATGTCAGAATTCAGAACATGAACTAACTTTGGATTCCTCACTGCTGAAGAATTAAACGACAGTCCCACCATCTGCTGGTTGCTGATTAACTAATTTGGAAAGGCCCACCCCTGGAAGGCAGAGATTTAATATTGTACGCCACTTATCTGAACGCCCCATGAACATATATGGATAAACATTCAAAATGGTGTAATGAACCAGAGTTGAAAAAGAGTGTCTCTGATGTCTTATTTTCACCTGCTCTGCTTTATTCACTGCAACAGGAGCATGGTAATGTGGGAAAATGGGATCTTCCAATCATGTAACTCAATAATTGGATTAACAGGGGAACTGATCAGCTGTTGGGAAAACATCCTAACACATAGTTAAAACAAAAATTACACTTTCTGTTGCTGTACTGAAGGAACCTGCTTTGGACATAACCATATACAACAACTTAGTGTATATAAGTGGGGACAGACTCAACGAGATGAAGGGCCTCTTTGGTGCTGTGTGACTAACTAGACTCCATAATTTACAAAGCAGCAAACTATACGTTTGAATAACGTTCCTAATACACTCAACAAGATGCACACTATTTTCTTCTGTATTTTTAGGCCAAATAATATTGTGGTTGTGGGATATTAGGTTAACAGGATTTATCAAGCTCTTTATCAAATTTCTGTTACAATAGCAGAGACCAGAATACCATGTAATGTGAACAAGACTGTGGGTTAACCACCTCACAAGGTGATTTTTACCCCATTGGCGTTGTAATCGTCATAATTCTGAACACCTCTATTAAATCTCACATTAACCTTACAGTAGGTAAGGATAAGAAAAAAAAAATTGAACAGTGGGGTTCAGTTTAAAAGGGGATTTTGATAGAACTGATTGAGAAAACTATTTGCACAGACCAGAAGATCGGTAACCAGAGGACATCAGTTCAGAATAATTGTTAGGAGAACTGGTTTGCGAAGGGAAGGAGATTTTCTTTTTGTTTTAAAATGCAGTGAGTTACAGGGTTCTGGAAGGCATTGTTTGAAGCAGTGACTGCAGATACAATAGTAAATTGCAAAAGGGAATTGAATATGTGCTTGAAACTAAAAAGAAAAAATTGCAGGTCTGTGGGGAGAAAGTGGGTTTAATTGGATAGGTTTTTCAAAAAACAATACAGGCATAATAGTTCTCCTTCTCTACTTTAAATTTCTGCAAAGTTCCTGAGCAATTACCGTCAAGTTGCTATAGTCCCAGAGGATCATAGGACTGTTCTCTCATTAGACAGAGAAAGATGATTAGTGGTGAGGTTAACCTGAAAGTCATCACACCTCAAGCAAGGGATGAGGTTGAGAAGGAAGGACCTTCATAGTAACCTCAGCCAGTGCAGGAATCGAACCTGCACTCTTGGTGTCACTCTGCAGCACACAAACCATCCAGCCCATTGAGCCAACCGAATCCTCCCCATTGGAGGGCAGCTGTAAACTCTGCTCTTAATGATCCAGGAGATAAACAAAAGTAATTGTAAAACATACCCTTTATTTACAAAGGAAGCAGTAATTTTTAAGTATTCAATCTTAAATTAACACACCTCTTCCCGCAGCATAGTGAACAGGAAGTTCATCATCACAGAGTGCTTTCGCGGAAACTTCTGGCACAGAGTACTGATGGCCTGCACCACCACCACCTAAACACAAGATCATTGGAAGAACATCAAAGAGCAAGCCAGAGGAGTATTCTTTCCAAACATGGTTTTTGTCTTTAAATCAGAAACAAAGCGCTTAAAAGCAAGCCAAATCAAAAATACAAAAGCGGCTCGGGCTAGACACAGGATGCGAGCTGAGAAGGGATGCCGCAGATCTGCAGGTCAAAATGACTCTCAAGCACCAGAGATGAGGGCAAGAATCAAACCTAATATCTTCAAGATCATGGAGGAATTGCCAGAATAACGAGTGATGTGCCTCACACGGTCAGCTGTCACTCAGCATAGAGCACGTCCACTCCCAAGTCAGAAAACTTCTATCTAAGCTGCAAATGTGTTGCTGGTCAAAGCACAGCAGGCCAGGCAGCATCTCAGGAATAGAGAATTCGACGTTTCGAGCATAAGCCCTTCATCAGGACGTCGAATTCTCTATTCCTGAGATGCTGCCTGGCCTGCTGTGCTTTGACCAGCAACACATTTGCAGCTGTGATCTCCAGCATCTGCAGACCTCATTTTTTACTTAAACTTCTATCTAAGCTGATCTTGTCAATCCCATTTCTGCATCCTTTCCAGAGCCGCTGGATTTCCACTCTCCTCCTGCCTTTAGGTCCCAGCCCTGCATCGCTGAATTTCCACTCCCCCCCTGCCTTTAGGTCCCAGCCCTGCAGTGCTGAATTTCCACTCCCCCCCTGCCTTTAGGTCCCAGCCCTGCATCGCTGAATGTCCACTCCCCCCCTGCCTTTAGGTCCCAGCCCTGCAGTGCTGAATTTCCACTCCCCCCCTGCCTTTAGGTCCCAGCCCTGCAGTGCTGAATTTCCACTCCCCCCCCTGCCTTTAGGTCCAAGCCCTGCAGTGCTGAATTTCCACTCTCCTCCTGCCTTTAGGTCCCAGCCCTGCATCGCTGAATGTCCACTCCCCCCCTGCCTTTAGGTCCCAGCCCTGCAGTGCTGAATTTCCACTCCCCCCCTGCCTTTAGGTCCCAGCCCTGCAGTGCTGAATTTCCACTCCCCCCCCTGCCTTTAGGTCCAAGCCCTGCAGTGCTGAATTTCCACTCCCCCCTGCCTTTAGGTCCCAGCCCTGCATCGCTGAATTTCCACTCTCCTCCTGCCTTTAGGTCCAAGCCCTGCAGTGCTGAATTTCCACTCCCCCCCCTGCCTTTAGGTCCCAGCCCTGCATCGCTGAATTTCCACTCACCTCCTGCCTTTAGGTCCCAGCCCTGCATCGCTGAATTTCCACTCCCCCTCCTGCCTTTAGGTCCCAGCCCTGCATCGCTGAATTTCCACTCCCCCTCCTGCCTTTAGGTCCCAGCCCTGCAGTGCTGGATTCTTCCAAGTCCTAGACTGCTGTTTGTTTCTGAGATCAAGCACAATCTATTCCCCCAGTGGCCTGGTAACTAAATGTACCACAAAATGTATAACGAGGCACAGAGTCTGTATTCAGTTCTACACCAAATGTGCTGGTTGCAATCAGGTCACAGTTTAATTGATTTTGAGGGCCCCTGGTTAGGGAGGAATAATCATCTTGAGTTGTTCCTGCCCTCTGACAAGTGGTTTCTGCTGGAAAGACAGCGTGTGCACATGTATAATATCCACAGTCTCAGTGGATATACGAGGTCTCTTAAGTGGATGACATACACATGAATTAGAAGTAGAAGTTAAGGTCTTAGATACTGCTTTACCACCCAGTAAGATCCTGCCTGACCTGATTACTCCACATCCCTGACTGCTCCTGACAACGTTTCACTCCTTGCTTATTGAGAATCTGTCCACCTCTTTCTTCAAATTATCCAACGGCCATGGCTCCAACACAATGAGGAAAAGTATTCAAAGACTCACGACTCTCTATGAGAAAGACATCCTTCCTTAACTCTATATTAAATAGGCAACACTTTATTTTTAATTACCCTTTGCTCTAGATCTGTCCAAAGAGGGGAACCATCTTTTTCACATTGCTGGAACCCAATGATGTGGAACATTGGCAACAGATCATGAACAAAATGGAGGGTGAAAAATATTACTATATAATATATAGGTTAATTGAAATAGGTATGTTAGAAATATATGACGCAACTTGATATGCACATAGAGAAAATAACAGAAGGATATGGTGATAGGACAAGATTCAATAGGGAATAAGTTGACTTCATCTGAAGCATAAACACTGACAAAGAAACCCTACAGTGATGAAGCAAGCCATTCGACCCATGGATGCCACATTGACCTCCGAAGAGAACCCCTTCCAGACCCACCCCCCTACCTTATCACTGTAACTCTGCATTTACCATGGCCAACCCACCTAGCCCGCACATGGTTGGACACATTGGGCAATTCAGTGTGGCCAATCCACCTAACCTACACATCTCTGCACTGTGCGAGGAAACCAGAGCACTGGACAAAATCCACACAGATGCAGGGAGAACGTGCAAACTCCACGGTCGCCTGAAGGTGGAATTGAACCTGACTCCCTGGCGCTATAAGGCAGCAGTGCTAACTACATAGCTGGAGCCAACTCCTGTGCTGTCAATTCTTTATCAAACAAGAACATCCCTTTCTTTAATAATAAAGAATATAAATCTAGTAAGGATGCCTGGGAATTATCAAAAATTCTGGAAATGGGTACAAATGCACAAGATTACTGAGTGCCATCTGTGAATAGGGAGGTGGAAATGATTACCTTGAACTCATCTGAGATTTCTGACATAAAAGAGGAGATCTGCTTCATGAGACGGTCAATGCTACTCTCACTGCCTGTTTTCAGCAGCGTGGTGATGGCGAGTGTGGCAATGCTGCGGTTCGAGTCGGTCACCAGGTTTTCCAGATCCAGGTTGCACGCAGTCACGGCTGACGGATGCTTCATCGCCACCTGGAAAACAAGCAGAACAGCAACTTCAAACCAAAAACTCAACTGCACTGACCTCCTCCCCAGATAAATGCCACTGACACTGAACGCACGTTGAAAAATTCCAACAAAATAAAACAAACTCAATTCGACCATCACTGGGGAGGGAATGACCTAGTGGTATTATCGCTAGACTATTAATCCAGAAACTCAGCTAATGTTCAAGGGACCTGGGTTTGAATCCTGCCAGGACAGATGGTAGAATTTGAATTCAATCACAACCTGGAATCACGAATTTGCTGATGACCACGAAATCACTGTCGATTGTCGGAAAAATCCATCTGGTTCACTAATGTCCTTCAGGGAAGGAAACTGTCATCTTTCACTGGTCTGGCCTACATATGACTCCAGACCCATAACAATGTGGTTGACTTTCAATTGCCTTCTTAAATGGCCTAGCAAGCCGGTCAGTTCAAAGGCAACTAGGGACTGGCAATAAATGCTGGCCAGACAGCGATGCTCATGTCCCACGAGTGAATAAAAAAGAACAAATGTCAAGAGGAAGAGTAGGGAAATGGGACTAAATAATTAGCTTTTGCAAACTGCTGTCACAGGCACATTGGGCCAAATGTCCTTCTCCTGTGCTGTATGATTCTGTGATTCTAAAGGCAATTGTTAAGTAAGGGAGCCACCTCTGTTGCATAAAACATTAAACACTTATGCAAGATGAGACTTAAACATAATACCTTGAAATTAATACGCTGATAGCAACAGATTATTAACTCATGGAAAAAATAAATTTACATGAGATAAGACCGTAAGGCATAATTAGACAGTTTTGTCTATCTAGTCTGTTTTACCATTCCATCATGGCTGTTATGTTTCTCAATCCCATTCTTCTGCCTTCTCCCATAACCCTTCATCCCCTTACTAATCAAGGACCAACTTTGTCTGTCTTAAATACACTCAATAACTTGGCCTCCAGTCTTCTGCAGCAATGAATACCACAGATACATTACCCTCTGGCTGAAGAAATTTCTCCTCCCCTCAGTTCTAAAAGATCGTCCCTTCACTCTGAGGCAGTGCCCTATGGTCCTAGCCTCTCCTACTAGTGCAGATATCTCCACGTCCACTTTATTCAGGCCTCTCACTATTCTGTAAGTTTCAATCAGATCCCCACTCATCCTTCTAAATGCCATTGAATACAGATGCAAAGTCCTCTTTGACAATCCTTTCATGGCCAGGATCATTCTTGTAAACCTCCTCTGGAACCCCTCCAATGTTACCACATCCTTCCCTAGATACAGGGCCCAAAACTGATTACAATATTCCAAATAAGGTTTGTCCGGACCTTATACAGCCTCAGCAGTACATCTCTGCTCATGGATTCTAGCCCTCTTGAAATAAATGCTAACAATGCATTTGCCTTTCTAACTACCAACTGAGCCTGCATGTTAACCGATAGAGAATCCTGAACCACAACACCCAAGTCCCTTTGTGTTTCAGATTTCTGAAGCCTTTCCCCATTTAGAAAGTTAAAAATCACACAACACCAGGTTATAGTCCAACAGGTTTAATTGGAAGCACACTAGCTTTCGGAACGTCGCTCCTATCACCTGATGAAATAGAAATGCTCCGAAAGCTACTGTGCTTCCAACTAAACCTGTTGGACTATAACCTGATGTTGTGTGATCTTTAATTTTGTATACCCCAGTCCAACACTAGCATCTCCAAATCATGTCCATTTAGAAATGCCTCTAATCTTCCTATCAAAGTGCATAACATCACACTTGCCCACATTATATTACATCTGCCACTCCTTTGCCCACTCTCTTAATCTGTCCAAGTCCTTCTGCAATATCCCAGCCTCCTCAATGCAACCATTTGTATTATCTGAAAACTTAGCAACGATACCCTCAGTTCCTTCGCCAAGATTATTAATGGATAATGTGATTAGTTGTGATTCCAATACAGACCCTGCTGAACTCCACTATAGTCACTGGCTGTCATTCTGAAAAAGACCGTCTCTGCTTTCTGCCAGGCAGTCAAACCTCTATCTATGCAAGTACCTTGACTCTAACACCAGGGGTACTGGTCTTATTTAGCAGCCTCCTGTGTGGCACCTTATCAAAGGCTTTCGGTAAATCCCCTCAATCAACACCAACACAATAGATTATCTCATAGCTTGTTTAACTGAGAGTTTGCTGTGCACAATTTGAAGGCTGCGATTTTTACCACAGCTTCACAGTGCTTCATTAGCTGAAAACTTTTTAAAATGACTTACAGTTAGGGAAATGTGTTACAAAAATGCACAACAGCTTGCAGAAAAGCATAGAATTAATAACTTCAGAAAACTGTTTTATAACACTAATCATTAGCTATGATAGCGGTAACTACTGTGGGATGGTTACAGTTCAGAAAGTCAATGACCACCAGTTTGTGACAGCAATCGATAACTAATCTCATTTCCATCGTCATTCTCTGCATTTTATTGTTTATCTGCTTTTCCATTATAAAGATGCAACGATCTCTGCCTCAAGTTACTCAGTGGGAAAGTATTATGTGCCCCAACATCCCATAGAGCACAAACTTTTTCCCATGTTTTATTTATCAGGCACCGCATCACTGAATTCCAATCCCAGAAAATCATCAAATTAAATCTTTGCGCAATTTAAATGAAAGTTTTGTTTTAAAATCTCCTTTGCTTCAGCATGTCTCCATAACTATAGGTCTCCATCACTGGCATCAACCACTCAGCATAAAGAAAACCTTTGTGCTAACGTGCAAATATCACCCTTCAAATCTCCTCTTACCTTATTGAGTGTCCTCACTGCTGCATATCGCAGGGCTGCCTTAGGCGAACTACAGAACAACTGTAGCACTGCAGGGAGCAAAAAAGTTCAGAATGAAAGGCCACATAAAAAGCAAAAAATTATTGCATCTCACTGCCATATGGTCATCAGGAATTTGTTAAACTTAACGCAAACCTAATACAGACACTGTTTGTGTAGGGTTTTGTGATGATAATATGATCCAATGTTCGTAAGGCAACCGAGGAATTCTGGCAAAAGCAAAGTAATAAAAACAGAGCAATACGGAATAGCTTGCATAGTAAAATGTAGAATTTGCCTACAGTTCTCCAGGCAATGGGCTACTATCCTCTGTCACACTGTTAGCTCACAGATATCCTAGCCTATATTCTTCAAACTTCTGACATTTTGTCCATCCTTCATCACCTTAGTCCGACCATTAGCAGCCTTGCCTTTAGCTCCCCAAGCCAGAGATGCTAGAATTCCTTCCCTTAACGTGTTGGACTATAACCTGGTGTTGTGTGATTTTTAACTTTGTACACCCCAGTCAAACACCGGCATCTCCAAATCATTCCCTTAAACCTCTGCACTTCCCTTTTTCCTTAAAGGCTCCTTGATTGAGCTTTTGGTTACCCATCCGAACAAGTTCACTAAATTCTTTTTCTGATAGTTGGAACCTATCAAGACTTTTTACCACATTAAAACATAAATTCTTACTGAAATCGAGAAAGCGAAGCACAAGCTATACAAGCACACTGGAGGAAGCAGAATGCTTGGTCAATTTTCTCAGGTCCCTTTTGCGAGGGTGAACAATTGGGAGGCCTCCTTGTGAACCTCTCAGCTTTACTAAGGGGGTCAACATTTCAATCATTGAGCCAGAACAGAAGTTATTCTCTAAGCCTTTTCACCTTTACAATATTTATTCAAACTATTTTTCTTTGCTTTCACACACTTACCAGAGACAGCAGGAGCTAGTTCTTTAGCTGTACAGTTTGGCAGGTTGACAATGGCAGAGGCTGCTTCATAGACTACCATCTCATGCTTGTTCCTCATGCAGTTCTCAATGAAGTCAAATAGAGGACTGTCACGGCTGAGAGAACAACAAAACAATCTATTAACACCCTGTTGATCAACAAACCCTTCGCTTGGAAGTCCAGGAATTTAAAAAGGCAAACTTGGATTCCAGAATTGAAAAAGGGTTGCACTTCGGCAGAGCACATAAAAAGTTAAAATAAACCTTTAAAAGGAAAATATAGCAGTACCACGTGCAGCATTTACTCCAGGAGTGGGGGCTGCCTCAACTTACTCCTACTCGTGTTTTCTCACCAAAGGCAATCCGCATAAATAACACAATGATACCCAGAATTCCTAAATATCAGGACAGGTTGTCAGAATTTGAACCTATTTCTTTGGAAAAGAACACTATGTGGGATGCAAATGCCTGCTCTAAACACTCATCTAATCGTAGACATTTGTACTCAGTTACAGAATATTGCACTCTTGATGGGACCTGCACACTGAATGGGTGGCTACTCAACAGCATGCCAGTGTGTGTCTGGTGCAGACATACCACATCGTATTCTCTCTGTCATAGTAGTCAGTCCTCTACAAAGCAGCTCTTCCATATTTTCCAATAGCACTGGCAAATCTCAGAGTCACAGAGTTGTACAGCACGGAAACAGACCCTCCAGTCCAACCCGTCCATGCCGACCAGATATCACAACCGAATCTAGTCCCATCTGCCAGCACCCGGCCCATATCCCTCCAAACCCTTCTTATTCATATACCCATCCAAATGCCTCTTAAATGTTGCAATTGTACCAGCCTCCACCACTTCCTCTGGCAGCTCATTCCATACCTGTATCACCCTCTGTGTGAAAAAGTTGCCCCTTAGATCTCTTTTATATCTTTCCCCTCTCACCCTAAACCTATGCCCTATAGTTCTGGACTTCCCCACCCCAGAGAAAAGACTTTGCCTATTTACCCTATCCATGCCCCTCATAATTTTGTAAACCTCTATAAGGTCACCCCTCAGCCTGCGACGCTCCAGGGAAAACAGCCCCAACCTGTTCAGCCTCTCCCTGTAGCTCAAATCCTCCAACCCTGGCAACATCCTTGTAAATCTTTTCTGAACCCTTTCAAGTTTCACAACATCTTTCCGATAGGAAGGAGACCAGAATTGCATGCAATATTCCAACAGTGGCCTAACCAATGTCCTGCACAGCTGCAACATGACCTCTCAACACCTGTACTCCATAATCTGACAAATTAAGGAAAGCATACCAAACGCCTTCTTCACTATTCTATCTACCTGCGACTCTACTTTCAAGGAGCTATGAACCTGCACTCCAAGGTCTCTTTGTTCAGCAACACTCCCTAGGACCTTACCATTAATTGTATAAGTCCTGCTAAGATTTGCTTTCCCAAAAATGCAGCACCTCGCATTTATCTGAATTAAACTCCATCTGCCACTTCTCAGCTCATTGGCCGATCTGGTCAAGTTCCTGTTGTAATCTGAGGTAACCCACTTCGCTGTCCACTACACCTCCAATTTTGGTGTCATCTGCAAACTGACTAACTATACTTCTTACGCTCGCATCCAAATCATTTATATAAATGACGAAAAGTAGTGACCCAGTACTGATCCTTGTGGCACTCCACTGGTCACAGATCTCCAGTCTGAAAACAACCCTCCACCATCACCCTCTGTCTTCTACCTTTGAGCCAGTTCTGTGTCCAAGTGGCTTGTTCGCCCTGTATTCCACGAGATCTAACCTTGCTAATCAGTCTTCCATGGGGAACCTTGTCAAATGCCTTACTGAAGATCACATCTACTGCTCTGCCTTCATCAATCCTCTATGTTACTTCTTCAAAAAGCTCAATCAAGTTAGTGAGACATGATTTCCCACGCACAAAGTGATGTTGACTATCCCTAATTAGTCCTTGCCTTTCCAAATACATGTACATCCTGTCCCTCAGGACGCCCTCTACAACTTGCCCACCACCGGCGTCAGGCTCAATGGTCAATAGTTCCCTGGCTTGTCCTTACCACCCTTTTTAAACACTGGCACCACGTTTGCCAACCTCCAGTCTTCCAGCACCTCACCTGTGACTATCCATGATACAAATATCTCAGCAAGAGGCCTAACAATCACTTCTCTAGCTTCTCACAGAGTTCTCTGGTACACCTGATCAGGTCCTGGGGATTTATCCACCTTTACCTGTTTCAAGACATTTAGCACTTCCTCCTCTGTAATATGGGCATTTTGCAAGATATCACCATCTATTTCCCTACAGTCTATATCTTCCATATCTTTTTCCACAGTAAATACTGATGCAAAATACTCGTTTAGTATCTCCCCCATTTTCTGCGGCTCCACACAAAGGCCGCCTTGCTGATCTTTGAGGGGCCCTATTCTCTCCTTAGTTACCCTTTTGTCCTTAATGTATTTGTAAAAACCCTTTGGATTCTCCTTAATTCTATTTGCCAAAGCTATCTCATGTCCCCTTTTTGCCCTCCTGATTTCCCTCTTAAGTATACTCCTACTTCCTTTATACTCTTGTAAGGATTCACTCGATCGATCCTGTCTATACCTGATATATGCTCCCTTCTTCTTCTTAACCAAACTCTCAATTTCTTTAGTCATCCAGCATTCCCTATACCCACCAGCTTTTCCTTTCACCCTGACAGGAATATACTTTCTCTGGATTCTCCTCATCTCATTTCTGAAGGCTTCCCATTTTCCAGCCGTCCTTTTACCTGCGAACATCTGCCCCCAATCAGCTTTCGAAAGTTCTTGCCTAATACCGTCAAAATTGGCCTTACTCCAATTTAGAACTTCAACTTTTAAGTATGGTATCCTTTTCCATGACTATTTTAAATCTAATAGAATTATGGCCGCAAAACCATGTGGAAAATTTCTTCCAGTCGCAGCACAGGTCTCTGCAGTATATCCAACCTTTTCCCTATTCCTTTGAATTTTCCTTATTGACTCACTATCATGAGCAGAAGGGCAGATGGCTCTGAATACCGTCTCTAAACCCACAGAACATTAAATGTTTCAAATGACACTACCAAAATCAGCAAGCCTCAAGTTATCAAAAGTGTCTGAGATATCAATATTTGCCTTTGATCAAAATTCGATACAGTTGCACCTATTAAAATGGCAGTTCTTCAGCATTTTTAAAAAAATCAAGTTCCTTATCACTGAGTCAAGACCATTAACTGGTCAAACTAACCTATATGCTGATGATTACGTGTGCTAAAATGGCTGGAATACTGTGCTGAGCTTGCAAAGGCCTAACAGATCTTAGGAGAAAGTGAGGTCTGCAAATGCTGGACATCAGAGCTGAAAATGTGTTGCTGGAAAAGCACAGCAGGTCAGGCAGCATCCAAGGAGCAGGAGAATCGACGTTTCGGGCATGAGCCCTTCTTCAGGATTCCTGAAGAAGGGCTCATGCCCGAAACGTCGATTCTCCTGCTCCTTGGATGCTGCCTGACCTGCTGTGCTTTTCAAGCAACACATTTTCAGCTAACAGATCTTAGTTCTACTTAACTGTCGCCTATTTATTAGTCAACTGTTCAATATTCTTTCAATCAGGATTAGTCTTCAGGCAAGAATTAATTTGAACACATGAGTTGTAGTGTTTTCCCCCCAATCATTTCTTCCCTCACCTTCTGGAAGTTTTGGCGAACTCTGAGGTTTTCTTCCTATTATATACTGCTGGGTTGTGCTAACTTTGTGATTAAAGCAAGAAATCCATACTCCAAGCACTTCTCACAATGGATAGTTCTTTCACCCACAGGGGAAAATGCTGATGTGGAGAAGACAAAAGAAAAATGGAGTGCATGCTAAGTACTGAACTCACTAACGTTTCAGTGTAATGGTTACACTTCTAATTGACATTGTCAAAAATTTGGCAAAATGGCTTTAAGTCACACATGCTCAGACATTAGAAAAATTAAAGTTATCAGATTTCATAGTGCCATCCCCTCTTACTAAGTAAGTCTGCTTCTGACTAGCTCTGTTTTGCAAAGATAAAGTGTTGAGTAATGGGGAAGACAGATTGCGGAGGACACTTGCTGTGCATCCTGAGGGATTTTGGGCACCAGGATGGATGAGGAATTCAGAGCTGCAAATTTTGGATGGCAGCCCAAAGGTTCCTTTGGAGTTGGAGCGCCAGTCAGTGTTTTTGCAAGGAATGTTGCAAATGCATTGCTACTCGCCAATGAAGAGCTCAGACTCATTTTATGCGAGGATCATAGTCAATAATCCAGTTTGAAAGTAACCTTCACTTCAATTTGACACTGCCACAAATATTAAAATCATCATTTTTTTTTAAACAGTTTTTTTTTCCCTTTTCCCTCTACCAGGGTTATCTGTGCATGAACCATGACAGTCAGTGTCGGCAGTTTTGCCAAATATGGAGCA
This sequence comes from Hemiscyllium ocellatum, assembly GCF_020745735.1. Classification (NCBI taxonomy): domain Eukaryota; kingdom Metazoa; phylum Chordata; class Chondrichthyes; order Orectolobiformes; family Hemiscylliidae; genus Hemiscyllium; species Hemiscyllium ocellatum. Next base: position 8,928,639 of record NC_083414.1, read on the forward strand.
GCTCAAAGCCAAGCCTGATCTTGTGCTCACCAGGAATCAGCTGTAAGATGCCTGGCTGATTTTCCCAGTGACACAGAGACAGATTGTAGTGCACTAACCCAGAACGGACTACAAAACCCTCCGAGGCCTCTTTGGGCTGTGTGCGTTGAATGAAAAAAAGAACATGTGGAGGAGTCTAAAATAGGAGCACACAGTCTCAAACTCAGAGCCAGGCTATTCAGAAGGGAAGTTGGGATACAGTTTCACACAAAAGGCAATAGAAGCATTATAATTCCTCCACAAAAAAAAATACGAAGTTCCACTCGAGTTGACCACATTAAATCCAAGGTCAAAGGGCTTTCTTTTCTAGACTGGGGCACAAAAGGATATGGAGCCAAGGCAAGTAAACCGTGTTTAAATATGGATCAGCCATGATCTCAATGAATGGTGAAACAGACTCAACAGCTTGAATAGCCTATTCCTATGAAAGGCCATATCTAAGAGAAACTATTCCAATCCTTGTAGTCTGTAAACCATCCTATGGTTTATTTTATTCATTTACAGGATGTGGGTTTCACAAGATAAGCCAGCATTTATTGCCCAACCGTAATTGCCCTTGGGAAGGTGATGTAAGTGGTCTTCTTGAAACAGTGTAGTCCATGTGGTGTAGGTCTTTTTAGCAGACTTTTGGTAGCTATAACATACAATGCAGTGGCTTGCTAAGTCATTGTAGTGGTTGACTCTCCAGTGGGTCAAGTGGGCCAGATCAGGTAAGCACGGCATCTTTCTCTAAATGATATTAATAAACCTGATAGGTTTTTATGATAATTGACAATGATTACGTGGTCACTACCAGACTAGTTTTTAATCCCAGATTTAGTTACTGAATTGAAATTTCGCTACCTGAACTTATGTTTTACAGCATCAACATGATTATTCCACTGGTTCCTAACAAGCATGGTGTTTAGGAGTCTTGATTTTTTTTGATGCATTTTGTGATTAAGTTAGAGCCATGGTACAATGATATTTTTAATTTTAGACCATGTGTTACAAACAAGTAACACATTAAGTAAAATGTGGCTAACTGCAGAGCTTAGGCCTCCCTGTGGTACCCCTGGTGCAACTTCAAAATGTTATTCCATCTCATCTGCAGCAGTAGCAAGGAATAAGGACCAATAGCAATTTCTCAATGCACCAGCGGACAGCCCAATTAATATTAGGTTTGCTGGCGATACAAACAACACATTTGAGCTTTTTTGTTTAAATATTTTTCTAGTTCTCATATCAGCCTTCAAGTGGCATCTATGAGTGAAATGTTCAATCAAAATAGGAACGAGGGTAAATATTATAAAGCCCATACTGGGACCTGCGTTCTTCATCCAGAGTGGTTAAAATATAGAACATGCCACCACAAAGAGAAGTTGAAGCAAATAGCACTGATGGATTTACAGGGACTGCCAGAGGGATAGTAATACTAGCGTCTCCGGATAGGTTCAGGTGATGAAGAACCAGGAGAACGTGCTTGTGGGGCAAACACAGAATACAGCACAGACACATACCCTTTAATCCAACTAGTCCCTGCTGACCATAATCTCAAACTAAACTGTCTGTGCTTGCCTCATACCCCTCCAAACATTTCTTATTCACGTACTTATCCAAATGCCTTTTAAACGTTGTTACTCTACCTGGATCCACCACTTTCTTTGGAAGTTCATTCCACATACAAACCACTAAAAAAAGTTGCCCCTCATTTCCTTTTCAAATCTTTAAGGTGAGAGGGGTAAGTTATGTCCCCTATTCTTGAAATCCCTCACCCTAGGGAAAAGACACCTGCCATTCACCTTATCTATACCCCACATGGTTTTATAAACTTCCAAGGTCACCTCAACCTCCTATGCTCCAGTGAAAAATGTCTTAATCTACCCAGCCTCTCCTTATAACTCAAACCCTCCATTCCCATCCTTTCTTCATCCCAGCAAAACCTTTTCTGGACCCTCCCTTATTTAATAATTTCATTCCTGAACAAGGCAATGCAGAACTGCACACAACAGTCCAGAAGACGTCTCACCAATGTCCTGTACAACCTCAATATGATGTCCCAACTATTATACACAAAAGGTTTGAGCCATGAAGGTAAGTTCGCTCAGCACCTTCTTAACCACCCTGACTACCTATGACACAAACTTCAAATATTTATGTACCTGAACCCCTAGGTCTCTGTTCTACAACACTACCCAAGGGCCAACATTTAATTGCATAGATCTGCCCTTGTTTGGTTTACCAATACAATACCTCACATTTATCCAAATTAAACTTTATCTACCATTTCATAGGCCAGTTGGGCTATATAGCCTGTTTCTGTGCTGTCAGGTAAATGCACTCCTATGCATTGAGATGGTCTATACCCATTTCATAGATGTTTCTTGCAAGCAGCAGACTTCTTGCTCATTATATGACTGAGGGAGACAGAGGGGAGAGCTATGAATGGCACCAACTTGATCCTTGCCAGTTCAGTCAAGTGTGGGAGACCTTGTCACAAGTTCCAATGGTACAAAAGAAGAACATGGTTCATTTGACCCTGAAAAGTTCTCACTTGTCATCCTCCTCCAACAGTTTACTGGCGATGCGGATCATCATGCAATAGGCAAATGGTGACTTGAGGCCCTGGCGTGCGAACTTCGACACCATCTTGTTAACGGCAAGCCGGTCGTTTTTCCTGATGTGGTACAGTAGCCCCAGAGCATGATACTGAAAGAAAGGAGTGCAGTCACCCACTGTTTTGGAGGAAGTACTACAACCAGTATCCTGACATGGAAAAGTTAATAAGCTCTTTATTGTGGCATTTGTTGAGCGAATATTGTCTAGAATGCTGACAAAATGTCTGTTAAAATGGGGATTGTTTAATTCCTTTTGAACAGGTAGACAATCCAATAGATTACCATCTTAAGTGAAAGGCAGTAGGCCTGATGGTGCAGAACGCTCTCAATACAAAAACAGAAATTACTGTAAAAGCACAGCAGGTCTGGCAGCACCTGTGGAGAGAAGTCAAAGTTAATGTTTTGGGTCCAATGACCTTCTGAACAGGAGGTCTGGCAATATCCTCTCTCCATGGGTGCTGCCAGGCCTGCTGAGCTTTTCCAGCAATTTCTGTTTTTGTTTCAGATTTCCAGCATCTGCAGTTCTTTCAATTTCTTTTCAGCACTCTATCAAATCCATCCTTAATTTTCAAAATGACTATTCAATCACCCACTGACCTTCTCGAAGTAGAATAATATCAGATTCTCTCATCTCTAATACCATTCTAGCAGATCTCCTGTGCACCCCCTCAAAAAACTTGACATCCTTCCTAACGTTTGCTGCTCAGCACTAGGCACAATACTCCAGCTACAGACTAAATGGTGATTTCTAAATTACTTCCTTGCTTCTGATCTCCTATGATCAATGCAATCAGCCAATTCAACAGAAAAGTACAGATTCAATCTTGAGTCTTCAAGTGCAATGGGTTTAAGTAGCATACCGGGTGGCATACATACCCACTAACTTATAGTCATAGAGTAACACAGCATGGAAATAGGCCATAATGACCATGGTGCACACTCAGCCAGTTCCCACTGCTCGCATTTGGTCCACAACCCTCCAAACTCATCCCATCCACGTACCTGCCCAAATGTTTTTTTTCAAAAAATTGCTATTTTACATTCCTCAACCACTTTCTCTGGCATTCCATATATGCACCAGTCTCTGCATGAAGAAGTTGCCCCTCAGCTCCTTCTTAAATCTTTCTCCTCTCACCTTAAACTTATGCCCTCTAGTTTTCAATTCCTCATCCCTGGGAAAAAGGCTATAAACAAGCTCACTCCACATTCCCCTATGTTCCAAGGATTAAAGCCCTATCCTGGCCAATCTCTCCCTGTAACTCATGCCTACTAGTCCTGGCAACATCCTTGTAAATCTTCTTTGCACTCTTTCTATTTTAACAACGTCTTTCCTACAAGAGAGTGATCAAAACTGCACACAATACTCAATTTGTCAGTGTCATCAGTGAATAGTTTGCATTGACTTTAAACTGTGCAACTATTCGATTTACCTGCACCATAATGTTGTCACTGGAGGCTGCCTCTTGAGCTTCGTTCACCCAGCGCTTCACCACATCAAAGCCGGTCTTGAGCAAGTGCTGCAGGATACAAAGGAAACAGTGGATTAATGACATCCTCTTCCAACATATCCATCGAATGATATTTGCAATTGAATTTCAAAATTCCCAAAGCAGCACGTATAGCATTTCGAGTTGACAAGACAAATGTCATTCCTTCATAAAATGCCACTGTACAAAATCAGAGCAATGAATTACCAGGAAGTTAAAGTAATAAGAAATGAAGTCAGGCTGTGTAAATAACTTGCATATCAGGACAGGTCAGCATTATTCCTACACCAAGTTACTATGATATATTTTGCAACAGACAACAGCACTCACCAAGGAGGAAAGCAATGCTGAGCTGGAGACACTGGGCACTTTGTCCACGATTGCCTGCTTCATGTACCTTTCGATAGCTTGCAGCATGGTGCCCTTCAGGAATCATACAAGAGAGTGAGTGAAAGAGATCCGAAACAGCACCTTCCATAAGGTCAACACTTTAAAAACTAATGGGACAGAGAAGCCCAACTAATATTTAGTGTTTAAAACCAAAAGAACTGCAGATGCTGTAAACCAGAAACAAGAACAGAAACTGCCGGAAATTTTAACCCTGATTTCTCTCTACAAATGCTAACAGACCTGCTTAGCTTTACCAGCAATTTTTGTTTTTGTTGTTTGTTAATGTTTAGTGTTTCTCAGTTCAACCCTACAGATTCCACACTTACTATTGTGTTAATAAAGGCAGGAATGAAATTGCATTGCCTTTTCCTTTTTGTCTGTCCTTCGATGTTCTGCTCCCATTCCTGGTCTGAAAATGTGTTGCTGGAAAAGCGCAGGAGGTCAGGCAGCATCCAAGAAGAAGGAGAATCGACGTTTTGGGCATGCTCGATTCTCCTGCTCCTTGGATGCTGCCTGACCTGCTGCGCTTTTCCAGCAACACATTTTCAGCTCTGATCTCCAGCATCTGCAGTCCTCACTTTCTCCCATTCCTGGTCAACCTGCAACCACGTCCCTGTAATTTTTTTTAAGATTACTTACAGTGTGGAAACAGGCCCTTCAGCCCAACAAGTCCACCCAGACCCATTCCTCTACATTTTACCCATTCACCTAACACTACAGGCAATTTAGCATGGCCAATTCACCTACCCTGCATGTTTTTGGACTGTGGGAGGAAACCACAGCACCCAGAAGAAACCCGCACAGACACGGGGAGAATGTGCAAACTCCACACAGTCAGTCGCCTGAGGCGGGAATTGAACCCAGGTCTCTGGCACTGTGAGACAGCAGTGCTAACCACTGTGCCGCCCACAATCTCGGCTACAAGATTCTGTTTTCATCCGTTTGCATGATAAATTTATCCTTTTTTTTAGGTAGCACAGTGGCTCAGTTGTTAGCACTGCTGCCTCATGGCATCAGGCTACTGTGCTCGATTCCACCCTCGAGCGACCGTGTGGAGTTTGCGTGTTCTCCAAGTGTCTGCATGGGTTTCCTCCGAATGCTCCTTTTTCCTCCCACAGTCCAAAGATGTCGAACTCGGACTAAGCCCCATTCTCTGCTACTGAATCCTCTGTTTCCTGACCCACACGCCATAGTGAAGATTGGGGACAATATTTCATTGTCACTAACACTCAACATTGCAGCACCCCAGGGGTATGTACTCAGCCCCCTACTGTACTCACTGTTCTCCCATGACTAATGTCATTTACAAGTTCACTGTTGACACCACCATAGTTGGTCAAATATCAGATGGCGCTGAAACAGACTACAGACAGGAGGTGGAAGACCTGTAAAAGTGATACACTGAGAACAACCTAGCTCTCAATGCCAGCAAAACCAAGGAACTCAATACTGACTTTCGGCAGGAGGTTACTCATGCCCCCCTACACATTAACAGTACAGAGGTGGAACAAGTGGAGAGTGCCAAGCTCCTCGGAGTGGTCATCCACAACAAGCTTTCTTGGACTCTTCATGTGGACGTACTGGTTACAAAGGCTCAACAACACCTCTTCTTCCTCAGGCAGCTGAGGAAATTTGGCATGACGGCAAATAACCTTGCCAACTTTTATAGGTGGGCCATTGAGAGCATTCTGTCCAGAAGTATCACTACCTGGGATGGCAACTGCACAATTCAAGATCAGAAACGGTTACAGAGAGTGGTGAATTCGGTCCAGATAATCCCAAAGGCCAACCTCCATCTACAGATTCCATCTACCAGGCCCGCTGTCAAGGGAAGGCCGCCAGCATTCTCAAAGATCCATCCCACCATGGCTATGTTTTTTTTACAACCTCTACCAGCGAGGAGAAGGTACAGAAGCCTGAACACACGCACCAGCTGGTTTTGTAACAGTTTCTACCCTATTGTTGTTAGAATACTGAATGGACTCACAATCTAACGTTCGCCTGTACCTGTGTTTTTGTTTTTGCTGCTGTTTACCTATTATCTACTATCTATGCTACTTAACTCTGTGATCTGCCTGTATTGCTCGCAAGACAAAGCTTTTCACTGTGCCTCGGTACACATGACAATAAATTCAATTCATTAATTCAATTCAAGTCAGGTGAATTGGCCTTGCTAAATTGCCCATAGTGCCCAGGGATCTGCAGGGATAGGTGAATTAGCCAAGGGAAATGCAGGGTTACAGTGACAGGATGGGGAAGGTGGATCTGGGTGAGATGCTCTTCAGAAGGTCAGTGTGGACTCAATCGGCCGAATGGACTGCTTCCACACTGAAGGGATTCTATGATTCTATGTGAATGCTCTTTGCATTAAGGCACAAACCTTTAAGGTTTACCTTTTTAACATTAAATAGTCCATCCCCATTACTTTTCACTGTGACCTTGTTTGATCCAGGCCCTTGATTTCTCTGCTCAATACTTTTCTTAGTCTGCCTTTGTTCTTGTCTTTGACTTCCCTTCCTCTGATTCTGTGCATAGGCTCCCACCCCTAGCCACCTTAGTTTAAAGCTTTCCCAACCACTCCAGCAAGACTCCCTCTAGAACAGCAGTGTCAGTCCTGCCAAGGTGTAATCTGCCCAGCTTGTACTGGTCCTTGCTCACCCACAACCGGTCTCAATGCTGCAGGAATCTGAAACCTACTGTTTCTACTCTGACTAGCACATGGCACTAGTAGCACACATAGAAACATAAAAAGTAGGTGCAGGAGGATATCATTCAGCTCTTTGAGCATGTGCCACCATTCAATATGATCATAGCTGATCATACAATTTCAGTCTCCTATTCTCGCCCTCTCCCCATCCCAATGATCCCTTTAGCCGCAAGGACCACGTCCAGCTCCATCCTGAATATATCTAGCGAACTGGCCCTAACAGCTTCCTGTGGGAGAGAATCCCACAACTCTGAGTGAAGAAATTCTTCCTCATCTCAGTCCTGAATGGCTTACCCCTTATTCTTAGACTGTGACCCGTAGTTCTGGACTTCCCCGATATCAGGAACAAGGTTCCCACATCTAGCCTGTCCAGGACCAGGACCTTGTGCAATACTGCTTTTAGGATATCACTTTTTAAAAAACATTTGCTGTTTGGCACATCTGCTTGATTCACATCTGCACTGAGAAGAGTGCAGAGCTCTTCCAAATTTCTAAGCTTCAAACCACTCTTGTTTTCACAGATCCTTACAGAAGTAATAAGAGTTGACAAGAGCAGTGGGCAAGGAGAGCAATAGGGCTAACCTAGTTTAGAAGAGTTTTACTTAACCATCTAAATTAAAAACACACAGTTGCAATAAGAAGCTCATTGAAGCAACACACAAAAAACATTTTAGTTAGTTTCATCCTCACAACGTAGATTAACAGATCTATTGAGAGATGGCTTTAACAGTTGTTCTCCTCTAGTTCCCCACCTCGTAAGCATGTTATTCACTTTTTTAGATATGTTAAGGTGACTTATAATGGACTGAAATAGCTTTATCTTTCTGTTTTTGAAGTTCCATTTAAAACATTGCTAATGTTTTTTGTGTTTTAAAAAAAGATAATCAATACATATTGACCGAGACATGATAAACTATCTGTGCTGAATCATTCCCTATAGCCTTTTTTTAAAACCCTAATGAATGTAACAAACAGACCTTTGGATTTGCTACTGTGGAAAATTTATCCTGAACAGTTAGCCTGATAGCTTGAGTGCCTGGTGTTACATAAAGTCACTAAAACCTATACAATTCCAGGTCTCTAGGAGAAAGTGAGCACTGCAGCTGAAGATCAGAGCTGAAAAATATGTTGCAACAGGTCTCTGTCAGGTTTGCTGGTTTTACCCTGGTGTAGTATCACATAATTACAAAATATTTTGGTAGCCTTGACCCTGCCACTACTTTCAGGACATGAAAATAGAGTCAGGGCTGCTGACATCCTCCGACTCCAAATGGAGAACATCCCTTTGATCAAAGGCACTGGGTCGAGAAGACTTCAAAAGGCAGAGAATATTAGGGAGGAAACCCCAGGGCTTAAGCATTCAAAGACACACTAGCAAAAGATGGAGTAATGAAAACCAAGGATGTACAACAGGCCAGAAGTGGAAAACGATATAATCAAAAAAACTGTCAAAATACATGTGAAAACAGAAATACATCTCTTCAAAAAAAAACTGCCTTATGAATACAGACAATTACACTTTCAATGCTTACAACTATGGGCAATGAACATATATTTTTCATAATTAAATCCCTGAGCAGGACAGTGCTGGTTAGATGCAAGATGAAGCAATCTCTTGCTGTACCCCAAACAAGGTGTTTCAAACTCCACCACACCAATGTAATCATGTCAGCAGTAACCAGTCTCTGAACCCAGTCATTCCACTACCATTCCATGGGCAACACCACCCATTTCTACTGGAAACTCGGCAGACAATCTCCAATTTAGAGTCCTTACTGCTGCGGAACTGAGATTCAAATATAAGGACGCATTGTGTTAGTAACAAAATCTCTACTTTATAATTTGATTTTTAAAACATTATCATCCTATAAATTATGTCCACACGCAGGTCTGCCTTTTGAACATGGTACTTACATCAGTAATTTTACACAGTGCTCTCACAGCAGGTCCCCGATAATTGTCTTCTTTCCCAGTCATGTCTTTAGTCAGGCTAAAGGAAAAAAAATGCAGAATAACTGAAGCAATAACTTAGCTAGATTACAAAAACCTAATCCTCTTAACTGTAACTAAAAAGAGTATTCCTTTTCAGGATAATGTGACCAACTAACTGTCAAACTACATATATCTGTAATGTGGGCTGTTTATTAAGAAACACTATTTAGATGTCGGGAGGAAGGAAGATTACAATTTGCACTTTTTAAGAGTTCTTTAAAGTCAATACATCATTTGATAGTCACTGTCAACTTTGTAACTTAGTATTACTGCAGATAATTTGACTGCAGTAAGATCCCACAAACAGCAATGTTGCTAAAGGGATAAATATTGTCCAAGACTCAGGAAAACTCCTCTCCTCTTCTTACAAAATAGTGGGATTTTTTATACCCACCAGAAAGCGCAGGCCAGGCCGCCCTAACTTCTCATGTGAAAGCCAGCATCTTAGTGTTACACCAGCAAATGAGCCAAGATTATGAACTCAAGTTCCTGGATTGAGCTCCGAAAGCTGCCTATTGACTTTTAATGAACTATCTCCGACCCAGACTTGCTCGTTCCAAGAAACTTCCATGTTGTGCATCTCCCTAACTTCCAGGTTTCTTTTCTTACAATCTGATCAGATCTCAAATCTGCTTGAATAGTCCTCCTCACAAATACTTTCAAAAACACGTTGATTGGTCATTTGCAACAAGTACATGGAGAGAAATTAATATAAGGTAGCCTTGACTAAAAAGGTGCTCAGACGCTACAAGGTCTTTACATATTGAATTAATTGGACCAGGAGAAATATACCATTGTTAAAAAAAAGTAAAAGAGAAGTGTTACTGTGGAAACAGTATACTGTGTGATGGAGAGTAAATGTTATTAACAGCCCTTGCCTAAGAAGATTGTATTGTCTGCAATCGGTATTATGTGGTTTGATTTATTTCCCATAAACTAGTAACAATCAAAATTACAAGACACTGGAACAAAATTACCCTGCAGGCAAATTTCTACAGCATATGGTATTCCTCCCATGTTGTATTTTACTGACTGAAATTTTCTTGTGTTAAAGTTGCTATTTCAACAGCTTTAACAAAATTTGATATAAACTGGCACTGGCAGGAGCTCCATACTCTAACACCTCATCCAAATGTTTAAGCAAAGTCTAACAGGACATGAAACCAGGTCAGCGAGGAAAAGGAGCGACAGTTGAACAGGCCAACAATAGCAGAGTCAACAAGAAAGCAATCCCATAAACACTCTGCTCATATGTACAAGCCACTGCCAGACGAACAATGACAAGCTTCACGGACCGCAGTGTCTTACTCTTTCAGTACAAAGGAACGTGGGTCCATAGACCAACTTTAATTCATATGACTATAAAGTACAGGAGTACAAATAGGCTATTCAGCCCATTGAGTTTTCTCCACCTTTTAATCATGGCTGATACGCTTCTCAACCACATTCTCCAACAAGACCGTAAGATATAGAAACAGAATTGGGGAAGGAACGGGCAAAAAGCCAAGTTAGGAGGACAAGGGAGAAGCTGAAGCGTTTTAACTACCTGCTAATAGATTCCCTGTGATACTAACCTGCTGGTAACAATGATGACATCCTCAGCGATGTTAGCCATTTCTTTGATTGTCAGGTAGCACATCCTTCGTAGGGTTGGCTGATCCAGATAAAAGCAGAAACAAAACTTAATTCTTTGACATTCCATGTCAACAGTTTTCAGCAATAATTATTTGACAATATGTGCACGAAAATTAGTCAGTTCCTTTACTTCATTGAACAGATTTAGAAAAATTAATCTAGAAAGGGGTAGGATTGTATTCATTTAGCATCCTATTAAGGAGCAATCCTCGTACAATAAATTACTTTGTCTTTACAACATAATAAGTATAAAGCCAATCACAGCAGCAATAATTTGAAACCATAAGATTTCACAATGAATGCAAGTTATTGAGCAAAAGATAATCCAAACGAGACAACATTGTCCTGCTCATCACCAGTTTTCAGTAGACATGATTCTATTCCCTCTCTACATCCTGCCCTAAAATGAATCCTGTTGAGGTCCCAATGCTATATGATAATATCAAATAGATACATAAAGGTGTACACCACAGACACAGAACCTTTGGTCCAATTCATCCATGCCAACCAGATATCCTAAATTAATCCAGTCCCATTTGCCAACATTTGGCCCATATCCCTCTCAGCCCTTCCTATTCATGTACCCATCCAGATGCCTTTTAAATATTGTAATTATACCAGCCTCCACCACTTCCTCTGGCAGTTCATTCCATACACGCACCATCCTCTGCATGAAGTTGCCGCCCCATGGGCCCATTTTAAATTTTTCCCCTCTCACCCTAAAACTATGCCCTTTAGTTCTGGACTCCCCCGCCCCAGGGAAAAGACCTCACCTGTTTATCATATCCATGGCCCTCGTAATTTTATAAACCTCTATAAGGTTATTTCTCAGCCTCCAACGCTTCAGGGAAAACAGCCCGGCCTATTCAGTCTCTTCCTGTGACTCAAATCCTCCAAGATTTACATCCTTGTTAATCTTTTCTGAATCCTTTCAAGTTTCATAACATCCTTCCTATAGGAGGGAGACCAGTATTGCACACAATATTCCACAAGTGGCCTAACAAGTGTGCTGTACAGCCACAACATGATGGTGATTGCACTAAGATGCTCAGAATGTCCTCTCTGGATGACAATCACCAGCCAAGCCCTTTATATTTGATCCAGCCTCAGACATCTCAGAGCCCCCTTAATGGTATCAAAGCCAGCTTTCTATCGACAAGTGTCAAAATGGTATATCCTCCATCCAACAGCGGCTGAAGTTCACCTAGAACATGCTAATTCATGCAAGATAATGCCATTGGGGTTAAAACAAAAGCAAGGAGGCCAGTTGTTGCTGGATGAAAAACTACAGTCCATCTCAGTCACCTTCTGCCATACAAGTGGCTGTATTACACAATAATGGCAATTTTGACACTTCAGAACAGTCAATTAGTCTGTAACACAAGGCAGGGAAAACCCCCATTGGAGTGTTTTGCGGACAATGGGTTCAAAGCCATTTCCTCCCTCGAATACTGCATTATCACATGTTTTAATTCCAAATTACAAGGAGTGTCAGAGAAGGAAAACGGGGCTTTTATCAGCAGTGACTAGTCCAAGTGCTGCATTATTTTTCTTCCATGCATTGTGCTGTGATTGTATCTACAATTCATGGACTGCATCTGTTCATTAAAGCATCTCGCCACTGCCTTCTCAAAGACAATAAATGCTCGTCTCACAAATGACTGCAGTTTTGGGTTAACGCGGAAGAATCAAAGTGACACGTGAGCTAAAATATTATGAATTATAAATCTTTAGCATATTCACAAGGATCCACTGAATGAGTAAGTCATTTGATCCTACATACTGCTGATCTGCTTTACCACTAGAAACCTATAAACCGCACGTGATGTCAATTTAGTGACACAATCGCAAACAATTCATTATCTGAGATTTCTAAATTTCATTTAAAGACCCAACTAAGAGCTAAATTTGGCAACAGTAAGTGCTTTCACAGTTTCTATAAAATAGAAGGATGGATCTTTGGAAGTGTTGTTGTTGGAAACAGTAGAATAAAATGTGCTGTGCTTGAGATAGGCACTTCGGACAGTATGTCACAAAGGTAGAGTACTGGTGGCTGAAATCTGGTGGAATCAACTTGAAATAATAAATCACACATGAAACACACTATTTTCAAGCATTGTTCACTGGAACACATTGGTATAAATAACCCAGTCATAAAACAGGCAGAGCTTTCTCCCCCACCAGCAGTTAATAAAAGGTAGTCCTTGGGTTGCAAACAAACTCTGTTAGATTCCATTCACAACTTGAGTTCTACACAATCGGAAGCACAATGCAGGACAACATAAAGCAGCCATACCCAAATACAGAAAACTGTCCTGAGGCAGATATTTAAAATTACATCACCCTGTATTGGTTCGCATTTGTAAATTGGAAAACTCCTCTACTTACATCATTTGACTGGAAGAGCTTGGTCATGGCAAAAAATGCCTCTGTAGCCTCTATGGAACCAAAATGCTCCCCCTGTATAAAAATAATACAAAAACTCAATTTTTACACATTCACAGAGCATGAAGTAGTAAGGTAATTTAATAAATAGTGGCTTTCCCGTGTTTAACCTTTACATGAAAAGAATAACATGTCAGATCTTAGTTTCAAAAGTATCCTCTGGACCCTCTCCATTACTAACCTCAGGAGCCTTTTCACCCAGCCTTGTCCTTCACCAGGACCATATCTCAATTCATTGTGAAACCCTTTCTCCCCAATTACTCAGTTTCTAAACTAGGACCAGTTGTCAGCCAACGTGTAATTAACTACCTTTACTTCAGCAAACTTTATGAGCTACACATCTGTCTCTGTGGGAACTTATTCTCAAAGAATCACTATTTTTAACTTCTTCCAACAAAATTATTTAAGATTTGCAAGGTCTTGTTCAACCTTCATCAATTTATATCATACTCTCTCTAGTAAATTTATTAAAGGTTTGACTATTTTCAAATTTATAACTTTAGGCCTGTGCCAAATCATACACATACAAAAATGGACATTTCACATGGCATATAGTGAACTTTAAATGTGAAATCTTCACAGTATTCCCATAAAACTATCACCAGCTAGGCACACATTAACCAACACTCCCTCCCTGCAGTCACTTCAGGTCTGACAGCAGGAATTTCCAGAGATCCCTTTGCTTGACCCCTTGAATAAATCCTGTAACACCAGTCCACTTGGCTCTGGTAAAACAGCCCTGTTCCAGGAAGGCTGCTTCATCTACTATCGAAAGATTTTATACATAAATGTTTTTATTTTCAGCACCAAAACCAGCTGCAGTAAGCCTCCCAGTCACTTGTCTATGTGCAAACTCGCATTTTCATCATAACTGAAGTCACATGCTCACTGTTCAGAAACTTGGGTGAAATAGATTTCTCTGAACGTAATCCACTCTGGATCCAAAGGTACCATCATATAAAGAAAACAGATGTTTCACAGAGTGCAAGGTTCATCACAACTCTCAATTGTTAATAGCATAAAAGCCACTAGTTTGTCACCATGGTAGTTTTATGAAAATTGCAAGTGGGAAAAAAAATCTGCTGGACAAATAGGAAAACAGTACGAACAGCTCCAAACTTACCCTTTTAAGAATTTTACTTCCTTTTATTTATGAAGATCCAAATAATGTCATTTTTATGACTTATGTTATAGCCAGCTGCACGGGATTTTTCATTGGGAACAATTATTTTAAAACCCCTCCCACACTGAACATGCTGCAGTTTGAAGGTTAGCACCTTAAAACTTACTTAAAATGCAAAAGGTCTGTTCGTGAAGCACCAGCGCCACCTGTTGTCGACAAGTCAGTAATACAAATTGAAACAAATTGAAAAGCAAAACTGCTCCTGAAGGGCAAGTACATTTCTCCATCACACATCTCTAATTACAACAGTCAAGTACACTAGTGATTAATATGTCCAGATGCTGCAATCAAAATGTACAGCAATCAGTAAATTGAATAAAAAACTGAATTATACCAATCAATTCAGAGAGGTATTGGGCAAAATGGCTTGCTTCTGTGTTGTAAGAACTGGATAATACCAGTTGATGCCAAAACCGTTGCACTATGGAAGGTCAATCCATACCTTAGTTATGGGGGCCAGTTTTGGTTATCAGACAAGAGAAAACTGAGACTCTGCAGAATAACCATAAGATTGGTCTACATAATGAGAAAGACTGGAACAAACTTGGATTTTCACCACTGAAGTAAACAAAAAGGGATTTTAGCATGGATGAATAATGCAGGAAAAAATACTTCTGGACTATTCCTTCAAGATAAACAGCAAAATTTGGACAAGATAGCAGAGTTCAACTTGGGGATGCTTTCCCCAGGCATTCTTCACAAAGCTTTTGAAATATGGTGCTCTCCATTTGGTACCAGAAGCAAATGGCCTGCAATCGTGAAGTGACTGAGATGCTGTGATCGAGGGTGGGGGGAGAAGAGACACGCCCACAGGTTTGTCTTGAGTAGATAAGTGAATGAAGAGCACTCGCCATACACATTTATCCTTTTAAACGCCCTTCCATATCCATAATGGATCCGGGATCTTTCAAAAATCTGTATAATCACACAGCACAGCTCATTCAGGCCTCTGTTTCAACTCTTTGAAAGGGCTACCAATTAGTTTTCCCCTCCTCACTCTTTCTCCATCATCCTGCAAATGCTTTCCTTTAAGCATTTCATTTTTACCCCATTTACCAGTATCTTGCTTAATTGAACAATTGCACTTAACAGAACACTTATGTTGCTGAAGCCCCTCACGAGTCATTATAATTGTATTATGTATTTGATCACGTTCACATTTTCCATTGTCTCAACCGAATTTGGAAAAAAGCATTCTTCCAGGCAGCAAAAACACTGCACTACCTACTTTACAAAACTTACACAAATTCACTTTGAAAAGTTTTATCATGGCTTTAGGGATTCCATTATTCAAGCAAAACATTTCTAATCACCACCGTTTATAAAGGGCTGCACGGTTGCACAGTGATTAGCACAGCTGCCTCTTAGCGCCAGAGACCCAGGTTCAATTCCCACCTCCCCGTGCACATTCCCACCTTCCTGCACGTTCTCCCCGTGTCCGTGTGTGTTTCCTCCGGGTGCTCCTGTTTCCTCCCACAGTCCAAAAATGTGCAGGTTAGGTGAACTGGCCGTGCTAAATTGCCCATAGTGTTAAGTGAAGGGGTAAATGTAGGGGAATGGGTCTGGGTTGCTTACGCTTCTGGGGGTCGGTGTGGACTTGTTGGGCTGAAGGGCCTGTTTCCACACTAAGCAATCTAATCTAATAAAAGTAACATCCCTACATTTAAAGGTAATTACATCTTGGTTCAGAGGCTCACTGAAGATATTACCTACTATGGTAATGAAATGTCTGAAAATAAACCTTCCAGCTCAGCAAGCAAACCTGCATCCAGAGCCTCAACCTGAAATACAAATCTTCTCAAAACTCAGTAAATACACCTGATCAGTAGTTTAGCAATAACAAATCAATGACTACCACCTGATGAAGGAGCAACGCCCCAAAAGCTAGTGTGCTTCCAATTAAACCTCTACGACTATAACTTGGTGTTGTGAGATTTTTAACTTTGTACACCCCAGTCCAACACCGGCATCTCCAAATCATGATCACAAGACAGGACACTTCCAAGCTCATCGGCCAATAGCAAACCTAGTATCCAAGGGACTTGCAAAGTCCATTTTGGTTCCATGTCATTTTATATCCCTTGTTGGGAAAAAATAATCAATCTCTCTCGCGTTTTGTGGGAGTGTGTACCAGATATGAACCACATTTCCAATGAAGAAGTGTTCTCTAACTTCCCACCTGAATGTCTTGGATCTATATTTTCTTTTAAGATCATGCTCCTTAGTCCTAGACAGTGAACAGCAGAAAATTTATTTTCAGTTTACTCATCAATTGCCTCCTCGATCCTAAAAGATCTCAATCAAATTACCCTTTAACCATCTAAATCTAAAACCCAGCACATGTGCTAAGGAATTGTAAAAGTGAAAAAGCAAGCAGAGATGCATTCAAGTTACACAAACACAAGAGGAGGAATGGACCATAAGGATGAGGTGAAGTAGTGTCAGAGGAGATTCATAAGAAGCATAAACTATAGGTTACATACCAGTCGGTCCATTGCTGTGCTGCACATTCCATGTAACTATAAAACCCACAAAACCTGTGCAGCTATTTTTAATCTGCCGGGACCATTTTTGGAGAAAATCATCATTGCTGGTATTTCCTTGCATCAGTACGACCACCACCTCAATCCTCCTCTGCTCTACCTGATACCAGACAGCGTGCAGTTCTGATAGCAGCTCATTGTATGCTGCGTAAAAGCAACTTCCAACCACCATCAGAATCAGATTATGTTGAGCAGTTTATTTTCTCGGGAGCAGCAGAGGCTGAGAGGAGACTTGATGGAAGTTTATAAAATTATGAAGTGCACAGATAGGGTTGACAGTCAGAGTCTTTTTTCCCCAGAGTTGCAACATCTAATACTAGGAGGCATACATTTAAGGTGAGAGTGGATATTTCAAAGGAGATGTGAGGGACAAGTTTCTTTTTAAAGACTGTGAGGTGGTAGTGAAACAGAATGATAGGGGCATTTAAGAGAGTTTTAGATGAGCACATGAATATGCCAAGAATCGAAGGATAGAGACCAAGGGCAGGCAAAAGGGATTAGTTCAATTTGGCATCATGTTCGGCACAACGTCGTGGGCTGAAGGGCCCAGTTCCTGTGCTGTACTGTCCTATGTTCTGAATTGCAGTCAACAGCCAGGGACCCATGTTTTCTGTAAACTAGTTCTTAGAAGCAACACTTGGGATTTTACACCAATTACTGAAACTAATAGCTTCTTTGTTTATAGTCTTCACTGCACAGCCTCACATTTACGCACACTTTGTGGCAAAGCTCCCCAAAATTGATTCTGAATGAGTCTTTCAGATTGACATGATCAGTTACAAATCGTTCAAAGGTGCGCAAGTACATTTCAAATAAATTACTGAGTAACTGTTCAAAGATTATTTCTCAAAGATACAGCAAGAGGCCTAACCTGATTTATCAGATATAAGATCTTGGTCAGAATGTGAGCACATTTCCGAGGATTGATGGGAGTTTCGTTAAACACTCGAGCCTGCAACAAAACAATAGCAAAAACGTAAGTAGTGTATGTGTTGAATCATTAACAATCTCAGCAAATCCACATGAAATGAAGAGGCAGGTTGAGAATACCCATTCAGTCCATCAAATCTCTATTTATTACCTGATCATAAAATCTAATGCAGTTTCCTGCACTAATTCAACCACTCATGGCAGACTTTGATTATCTCTTTCTTTGGAATAAAACAACCAGATCTGTGATTATAAAGAGCTTTGCCTGTAGTCTCAATAGATTTTGAATCAGCTGGGTAAGGCGAGACAAAAGCAACAAGATAAAATGTTTCAGTGAGTTAATGGGAGAACGCAGCACTTCACAGCATATTGCTTCCCTCTGAAGCTATTCAGTTAAATCCACACATCAGCATGCACACACACACACACATTTCAAAACTTACTCCTCTAATTTTTTTTCAGAAAGGAGAAAGTTGAGGATGACTTAACAGAAGCATTTAACAATACAAATTTATTTGGTAGCCAGATGCTTAGAAAACTGTGAACTATAAATAAGAGTCACTAATAAACCCAAAAAGGAACTTAGCAGAAATCTGTTAGCCCAGAGGGCTCCCACACGGAGTAACTGAGGCGAAAAACATAGATGTATTTAACAGCATGCCAGATAAACTCTTAAAGGAGGAAGAGAAGAAGAATTGTCTCGAATATGGTGGCGGTAAGCTTCCTTCTTGAACCGTTGTAGTCTCCGGAACGTACGGACATTCAATGCTGCTCGAAACGAGTTCTCGGATTTTTAGCCAGAAAAAGTGAAAGAATAGCAACATAGTTCCAAAGTTAGCATAGTGTGTGGCTTGGAAGGAAATCCACATTCATGATGTTCCCATGCAGACACTGTCCTTGTCCTTCTAAGTGATAGAGGTCATGGGTTTGGATGGCATTGTTGGAGGAGCCTTGGTGAGTTTTATAGATGGTACACACTGCTGCCAGTGTTGCTGGTGATGAAGGAACTATTAAATGTTAATGGGCAGCCAATCAAATGAGCAGCCAATCAAATGAGCTGAACAAAAACAGAACTGCAAATGCGTAAATCTAAAACACAAACAGAAATCACAGGAGAAACTCAGCAGATCTGGCAGCATCTTTGGAGAGAAGGCAGAGTCAACATTTTGAGTCCAGTGACCATTGACCAAAATAAGCTTTCCAGCAATTTCTATTTCAATTAAGTAGACTGCTTTGTTCTGGATGGTGTCAAGTTTCTCGAGTTGTTGGAATAGCATTCATCCAAACAAGTTGCACCACATTCTTAACCTGAACCTTGCAGAACATAGACAAGCATTAGGAACATAGGAAGTGAGTTAGCCACTACAGAATTCCAAGGCTAACCTGCTCTTATAGCCATTAATTTATATGGCTTGTCAAGTCCAGTTTCTGAACAATGGTAGACCCCTGGATGTAATACATTCAATATTAAATGCCAACTGTTATACTCTGTCTTGCTGGACAGATCATTGCCTGGCACTTGAAGGGCATAATTGCTACTTGCCACTTATCATCCCAGGCTTGAACGTTGCCCGAATCTTGCTGTATATAACTATTTCTGGTTCAATACCCAAGTATTCACAATGCTGAATGTTGTGCAATCATCAGCAAACATCTTGATGAGATTGGATTAGATTCCTACAGTGTGGAAACAGGCCTTTCGGCCCAACCAGTCAACACTGACCCTCCAAAGAGCAATCCACCCAGACCCATTTCCCTCTGACTAATGCACCTAGCACTATGGGCAATTTAGCATGGCCGATTCACCTGACCAGAGCACCCAGAGGAAACCCATGCAGACACGGGGAGAATGTGCAAACTCCACTCAGACAGTCGCCCAAGGCTGGAATCAAACCTGGGACCCTGTTGCTGTGAGGCAGCAGTGCTAACCACTGAGCCACCGTGCCACCCTGAAGTAGCTGAAGATGATTGGGCACTTCTCTCTCCACCTTGGAATTCAGCGATTTTGCTGATGCTTGATTCATGCAGTAAAGGCCAGGAACCAAGTTTTCCTGACAGAACCGAAACTGATCATCAGTGAGCAGGTTATTCATTTGCATGGGTTGATTGATAATACTGCTGATGACCCCTTCCATCACTTTGTTAATGTTAGAAGGCAGCCTGACAGGGTGGTAAATGGCTGGGGTTGTACTTGTCCTGCTTTTTATGGATAAGAATTGATATAGCTGCACTCATGCAGGTAAATGCAGAGGATTTAATCACAGTCTTGACTTGTGCCTTAATGATGAGCCCCAACAGACAGTAGGCTGCATGCACTACCTAGGTCTCAATACTGAAATCAGAATGTGGGCATTCGCATTAATTGGTGCTCACTGTAAATCTTTTGCCTCTACATGCCATCATCTCTACTTATGTGACGTCCTACTGCCACTCAAATCTAGCTTCACAGAAAGCCTTGATCCTTGCAAGCAAAAGGGAAGGCCACCAGCCCTGTGCACCCAACAGTGGGTGCACATTTGAGCAGGGTCTTCAGAGCTGCAGTATGGAAACCATGAATGGTCAGCATTCTGACTGACAGATAGACACATAGACACACACTGTGGCAGGGGTCACTGTATGGGAAGCTGCCATAATCTGTATCTTTTCAACGTCAAGGGAGTGTCGGAGACACTACGGTATCCCCACCTGCTGTAATCTGGAAATTGGCAAACTACTGCATTTGCATAGCACAGTAATCAATGCTCACCTCCTGCAGTACAGAACCTTTGTCCAGGTGCTGGAACGGATTTGAGCCCCCACCTAAGACAAAATAAGAAACAGGTTGATAAAACCAACCAGAACAATGTAAATGCAATCATGAATATCAATAAACAATACTTGTCCAATGCTTTAACAAAGAAAACATACTGTTTGATTAAAAAAAAAGCAGTATAAGGTTCTTAAGCTGTTTCATCCTCCATTACTACTACCAATAAACTTCTACCTGACTTTCATTTCCACTCTAAACTCATATTTCTTGCTTGTCAAAACATTCAAAAAAAATTATCAAGCTCAGTTTTGAATGTTTTCAATTGCAGAGCATTCATCTGCAGGAGGAGGACTGTGGAGATTCTTGGTGACATAAGAGCTGGGTTCCTTCAGCAAACATACGAATACTGACCGGGTTTTCAGATAATGTCAGTGTCAGGCAGCATGTAGGGTGAAAAATAGAAGGAGGCCAAGGATAGATCCTGGAGAGGGTGGGAGAAGTGACACAAATCTAATGATGAAGAAGAGAATTGTAAGCAGATGATTCTCTGAGATAAAAACAGAAATTGCTGGAGAAAATGTGTAGACGTCTGTGTTCAGATAGGTGGAGGCAGAGACCAGCAAGAGAGAGATATGAAAAGGATGCATAAACAAGGAGAGTACAGGTAACGCCAGGACAGAAGAAAAGCTGAGTAAGTAATAATAAAAGCTAAGAGTAGGAGAAAATGGGTGAGCTATACTGAATATAACCCAACAAAGGCAGTCATGGGCCTCGGAGTACATGAGATTGGGTGACTGTGCTGTGATAACAGGACCTGGTATCGGGTTGGTAACAAATATGGAAAGATAGAATAAATATCACCTTTTGAGCTGCTAACAGTTCTGATGAAGAATTGCCAGACTCGAAACATTACCTCTGCTTTATTCTCACAGATACAGACTTACTGAGTTTCTCCAGCAATTTGTTTTCATTTCAGATCACCAGCATCCACAGTTCTGTTTTATTTTAGTGATTCTATATGACTGTTAATTGTAATTTGAAATTGCTCCTGCTAAAGAGCTGAGGGATGTTTTTCTACATTAAAAACTGAAATATTAAAGTTGTTGTAGCAAATTACTGCAGATACTGGAATCTGCAGTGAAAACAAATGCTGGAAATCACAGCAGGTCAGGCAGCAATCAGAGAGAGAGAGCAAGCTACTGTCTCGAGTCTAGATGCAGAGTCCATCTAAATTCAAATTGTTAACTTACTCTCTCTTCATATTAAAGTTGTTGCTGACTGACCAGCTTTATTTGTTTCTATAGGCCTTTCCTGAAAGTAAGACATACTTGGAACTTTGTCATATGTAATGCTCTAAATATTTAAAGCAATTATCAAAAGGAATCATGCCTACAGGCATAGAGCCAACTGAGCATAAATTATCACTTCAGCCCCTGGGGCATTAACAAATAGGTTTGATCTGGTTATATTATCAGACGCCCCAAGCCAATTACTGTCAGAGTGCAATAAGAGATTCAGCATAAATCTTTAGTATTTGATTTGGCTATCACTTCATGTGAGGTGCGCAGTCACTTTGTATAAAAGAGGAGGAAACATCAAGGATCTTTCAGTAGAAGTGAAAACAATTGTGGGAATTGAGAAGTTGGGGAAAATAGCAAGCTTGTTGAAAGTGAGCGGTTGCAAGGTTTTAAATGAGGACTGGAATGAAGACAAAGACGGCCTGCAGAGGACAAAGGGAGGCAGCCACTGAGCTGCCTCCATCACAGCCTAAATACTGGGCCACTTCCTCACCATGTCTTAACATGGGGACATTGAGGTTAAATGCCATTTACTACCATTTAGCTTCATCTGGTCTGGGACTTGTTCAACACTACCAGCTCAGCTGGTTGTACCCTCTTCCTTTAGTCAGAAGGTTTAAAACCTCTCCACAGACTCTACAGCAAACATTTATGATTAACCCTCCAATGCCATAACGAGGGACATAGTAATTCACATGCAACATTACACTAAGGTTCACTCTGCTCTCTAGTGGGCCCAAAAAATCATATGGCACTACTTTGAAGTTAAGGTAGTCAACATTTCATAGATCCCCTACAGTGTGGAAACAGGCCATTGGGTTCAACAAGTCCACAATGACCCTCTGAAGAGTAACCCACCCAGACCCATTCCCCTACTACTACTCTAGATTTATCCCAACTAATGTACCTAACCTACACATCCCTGAACACCACGGGCAATTTAGCACGGCTAATTCACCAAACTTGTACTTCTTTGGATTGAGGAAGGAAACTGGAGCACCCGGACAAAACCCACACAAACATGGGGAATATGTGCAAACTCCACACAGAGAGTCACCCGAGGTCAGAATTGAATCCGGGTCCCTGGTGCTGTGAGGCAGCAGTGCTAACCACTGAGCCACTGTGCCATCAAAAAACAATCTTGGATTTCAGCAAAAAGAGTATTTCCTGACAGCTCTCGCATTTGTTTAGCTGTGATAGGGGAGTGTGAATCGAAAGTTCTCCACCTCACTTTGCTGCCTTGATTGATTGCATCTCCTTGTTGAACTAGCAGAAACAGCTCAGTCAAAAAAGTGTTGGACTGAAGATCTAAAGCTCCCTGGTTCAAACATTTGCTCCCAAGTCAATGCCACTATAAAACAAACCACCAATATTATTCTTATATGTGGGAACATGCTAAGTGCAAGTTGACTGCTCACATCGGTTCAAATTATACAAAAGTACTTCTTTGGCTGTGGGGTGAAATGACCTGAGGCTGTAAAAAGCATTACAGAAATGCAAGCTGTTATATAACCAGGTGCCTGCTGTTACTGATCAAGTAAACCTTTATTTCCTACAATCTAGTTATAATCTATTGTTACTTCTGCTCAACCAAAGTATCTCTATTTCAGATTTAAAATTAACTAATCTAGCATCAACAGCTGCTTGTGGAAGTTCTGAACTTCTATCAACCTTTGCATGTGGAATTGCCTTTTAGACTATGTCACTAGATCTAGAATCACCAACTAGTGGAATTAACTCATCTTTCGTTACACAGCCTCTTTCTGTTATTATCTTGAAGACTCCAATTCAATTCAGTACCAATTCTAATGTTTTGGAAAAGTGCTTACAAAGCCTGCCAGATCACAGCACAGACATCAGCAACTGCCACCTCCACCCCTCAAACACACAGACACGCGTTAAATGCTAAATGAGGGTTTGTTTACAGAAGCAAAAGAGCCTTTGCTTCACAAAAATCAGCCAAAATGAAAAATGTTTCTGTAAATGAACAAGGAACATATATCTATTTATAATACAGATGGAATAAATATGTTTCTTAAGTATCTGAACTCTTAAACATGCTGCCCCTTGCCTGGAAATGTTCATACTGGCTTTGGTATCACCCAAGCCTACAATTGTTTTCATCAAGTGACAACAGATGTTGATGGGCTATAGATCTAGATAGGAATCCAGCAGAAGTAATGGAATCGCAGAGGGTTGGGCTCCAGGTAATTAGGAAGGCAAATGGAATGTTGTCCATCACTGCTAAAGGGATTGAGTTTAAAAGTAGAGAGGTTATGTTGCAGCTGTACAAGGTGCAGGTGAGGCCTCACCTGGAGTACTGTGCGCAGTTTTGGTCTCCCTATTTGAGAAAGGATGTACTGGCACTGGAGGGGGTGCAGAGGAAGTTCACTAGGTTGATTCTAGAGTTGAGAGGTTGGCTTATGAGGAGAGAGTGAGTAGACTGGGATTATATTCACTGGAATTTAGAAGAATGAGGGGGGATTTTATAGAAACATATATAACACCATTTTATATAATAAAATTATGAAGGAAATAGATATGATACAAGTACAGAGGATGTTTCCACTTACAGGTGAAACTAGGACAAGTGGGCATAGCCTCAAAATTAGGGGGAGCAGATTTCAGACTGAATTGAGGAGGAACTTCTTCACCCAGAGGGTTGTAAATCTATGGAATTTCCTACCTAATGAAGCAGTTGACACTACTTCAGTATACATTTTTAAAGCTAAGTGCGATTTTTTTTTAACAATAAAGGAATTAAGGGATACGGTGAGAGTGTGGGTAAGTGGAGATGGGTCCTTGAAGAGATCAGCCATGATCTGATTAAATGCAGAGCAGGTTCGAAGGGCCAGATGGCCTACCCCTGCTCCTGGTTGTTATGTTCTTAAGAACGATCAGGCTACCTTTCCCACCTTAATTCACAAACACTGGTACTAAAGTTTATGCATCTAATAGCACGTATCAAAAATTTGTTGCATCCAATTAGTACATTCACTACTGGTTCATCATTCCTTGAAAAATCAATTTGACAGTAAACACCCACACTTCACAAAGTTCATAACTGACTGTTATTAGTATTGGAAAAACAAATATATTGTAAGTAATGTTAGATAAAATTTGAGTAAGGGAAAATATAAAATAGAAACGTTGCTGAAAAGAGAACTGCTGAAGTTTTACTCTTGCACCAATCAGGACAATTGCAAGATTATAAAATTTCAAATAATCACAACTTTTCTATTACACACACTCATTATCTGTTGAGTTGCTACGCACAGATCCATAAATTCTGCCTCAATCTACATCTTTTCACCCAGCAACTCATCTGGTCTAAGTGTGCAACTCTTCATGACAGATAAAGGAGTTACAAGGTGGTGTCCATGTTTTTTGTTATCCAAAGGATGTCCATGCCCTTATCCCCAGAGGATTTGAGGTACGGATGAAAAGGGAGCTGATTGGCTGAGGGAATCAGACCTGCTGACCATTGATACAGAAAACATAAGGGAGAATTATCGTCTCAAGCTGCTGAGGGGCAAGGCTTAAACATACTCCTTTTGCGTGCAAAGAACAAGCCGTGTGTATGAATGCATGCCACTTCGAGCAAACATAAATGAGCCAATTTATGAGCTCAACTGTTACCACTTGACAGAAAATTAAGTTCATTTATTTTTCTTTATTCTTTCATACAAAGTGGGCTTCAGGGCTAGGACAATATTTATTACTTATCCCTAATTGACCAGAGCGCAGTTAACATCACATTGCTGTTGGATAGGCAAAAGTGAGGACTGCAGATGCTAGAAACCAGAGTTTAGATCAGAGTGGTGCTGGAAAAGCACAGCAGGTCAGGCAGCATCCGAGGAGCAGGAAAAATCGACATTTTGGGCAAAAGCCCTTCATCAGGAAGGGCTTTTGCAAGAAACGTCGATTTTCCTGCTCCTCGGATGCTGCCTGACCTGCTGTGCTTTTCCAGCACCACTCTGATCTAAACCTCCATCCCATTGCTGTTGGTCTGGGTTCACATGTAAGCCACACAAGAATGGCAGATATACTTCCCTGAAGAAAATGAATTGACCACTGGTTGCCATTAGACTAGTTTTTTTTAAATTGCTGATGTGTACCAATTTCGATCATCTGTCATGACAGGATTCAAACACATGTGCCCAAAACATTGGCCTGGGATTTTAGATTTCTAGTCCAGTGACATTTCCACTGCTTCCTCGCAATGCATTTTTTTCTTCTGTTCTAACGGATCTCCTGTATATTTCCAATACTTTACAGGTACGTTTTATTTTGAACCTAAGAAAAGGCTATCATTATGGCTAAACCAGATAACAAGGAGAATAAAGTCTGAATATTCAGGAAGGAAGTGGATAGGAATTTGGCAGAATAAATCAGATTGAGCAGTGTGTTGATTATTTGGATTTTGCAACAGCCAAGCAGCTCCACTGGTCTTTTCCAGCAGATTGTCTTTGAAGTGTCCAACCATTAAAATGCTCGCACTGAACTCCTACAAATGCTGTCAAACCTCTAGAGGCAAGCACTGACAGATTTGGTACATCATTAAAAATAAAACTGATGACAAAAAAAATTATGCTAACTTATAGTAATTCGTGTACAGAGTCAAGAGTGATTCCTGATGAAGGGCTTTTGCCAGAAACATCAATTTTCCTGCTCCCTAACCTGCTGTGCTTTTCCAGCACCACACTCTTGTCTCTTGATCTCCAGCATCTGCAGTCCTCACTTTATCTTACTGTACAGCAGAGCTAGCCCATTGATAAGTCAAAAAAGTATGAAACATTGATTATAGACAGACAAGAATCCACCACTGTGATTCATTGTTGTTTTTCAGATAGGAATAACATTTCTGGTGGGATTCTAAAGAGATTAACGTGTGGATTTCTGCTCTTCCTGCTGTACGTACAAATGACCAAAACTTTGGTGTACAGGGCACAATTTCAAAGTCTGCAGATGACATTAGACTAGACTAAGTATAATCAACTAAAAGAAGCATTGGGCAGAGCTTCAAACTCACAGAAGGTAGATAGAGTGGACATACAAAGTTTAATGATTAATGAGAAGTCTAAAATGATTAATTTCATTAAGAACAATGTGCAAAGATAATATCAAAAAGGGTACAATTTTAAAGGGGGTGGAGAAGGAGAGGGACTCAAATTGGTAATTGAAATTGGCAGGGCAGACTAAAAAAGCAGTTAATAAAGCATCAGGAACCCTGACTTTCACGATTTGAGCATAAAGCAAAAGTTAAATTTGGTCCAGCATTAACTGGGCCACTGTACTCAGTTCTGCACACCAATTTTTCAGAAGGGCATGAAGAGGAGGCTGAGAAAAGATTTGATAGATGAGATCAAAATGGCTAGGAATCTGTAGAAGCATATAGGAAGAAAGTGTTCCCAATGGTGAGAGGATTGAGAACGAGAGGGCACAGATTTAAAACAATTGGTAATGAGGGAAATCTTCATTACACACGACTGGTTAGGATCTGGAATGTGATGTGTGTGTAAGAGTGTAGACATGTGAGTAAGTGCAAGTGCAAGTGAAAGAATGAGTGTGCGAGAGAGACTATAAGTGTGTGAGTGTAAACATGTGAGAGAGTATGTGCACACATGAGTGAGCGTGTGTGTTAGACAGTGTGTAAGTGCACATTTGATTGTGTAAGCATGTTTGAGTGTGGACAAACACACACGTAAGCAGATTCAATCAAGCGGGAACAATATTACTCTCTGAAAATGAAGCATGTGCAGGTTTATGAGGAGAAGGCAAGGGAATGGCACTGGATGAATGGTTCAGTCAGAGATGCAGCACAGGCCAATTCACCACCTACCGTGCAAGAACGAGTGTATGAGTCCAGCCAAATCCCAGCCCTGGGGTAAAAAATGAGGTCTGCAGATGCTGGAGATCACAGTTGAAAATGTGTTGCTGGTTAAAGCACAGCAGGTCAGGCAACATCCAAGGAACAGGAAATTCGACGTTTCGGGCATAAGCCCTTCATCAGCCCTGCCCTGGCAAAGTGTGCCATCGCTGTGCTCAGATAGCACCAGAAAGTGAGTTTCCAGCCCACACGGAGCAGCCTGAGAGAGGCTTTACCTGAACTGACTGTATGAGGAACTTGCCCACCACTTGCTCCCTTAGGCCGGTGCTGCCATAGTAACCAACACAGGCCCCTTCACCCCATCCTTCATGACTGGCACTTACCAGACTCCTCGTCCTTTTTGTCGAACTTTTTCAGCATCTTCCCAGCCTTTGAGCTTTTAACTTGCTGATTTAAGGGGCGCTCCAGGAGAAGGCCTGGCTTCTTCCAGACTGTTGCTCTAGGTCTCCCCTACTCCCAGCCACTCTCAGAGCTCCAGCTCCCACTTCCGGTGTCAGTCCCTTCACTTCCTGCCAACCTGTCACAACGACACGTCACTCACCCCACGTCTGCGCAAGCCCGAGGCCGGCACTGCCCGCGAGGAGCCGGCAGTCGGAGCATGCGTAGCATCGCAGGTTCCCCCGTCGGGTCTGAGCGTGCGCAGCATCGCCAATCCCCTGTCAGGTCTGAGCGTGCGCAGCTTTGCCGTTCCGCCGTCGGGCCTGAGCGTGCGCAGCATCGCCAGTCCACAGTCAGGTCTGAGCGTGCGCAGCATCGCCAGTCCACTGTCAGGTCTGAGCGTGCGCAGCATCGCCAGTCCACTGTCAGGTCTGAGCGTGCGCAGCTTTGCCGTTCCGCCGTCGGGCCTGAGCGTGCGCAGCATCGCCAGTCCACTGTCAGGTCTGAGCGTGCGCAGCATCGCCAGTCCCCTGTCAGGTCTGAGCGTGCGCAGCTTTGCCGTTCCGCCGTCGGGTCTGAGCGTGCGCAGCATCGCCAGTCCCCTGTCAGGTCTGAGCGTGCGCAGCTTTGCCGTTCCGCCGTCGGCTGCTCCTGCACAAGCAACAGAACGATCCATGCGCATGCGCATTAAGCTGGGTTTTTTTTAACATTACTGGATAATTTATATTATTATTAATTTGCCAATTTTAGCAAGTGTAGAAACTGGCCACGTTGGACCCAAATAGCCATTGCTGTGTTTATGAGGGTTATACAAAGGTTAAAATCACAAAAGGAGGCCATTTGGCCCCTCTAGCATGAGCTGGTTCTCTGGAAGAGCAGCTCAGGGAGCCCCACTGAGTTCCCTCCTCAAGGGATTACAAACACCTTTAGATCTTAACACAAAGGAGCAGATTTGGTCATTCAGCCTCTCTAGGTTTTGATGAAGTGATCAGTAAGGTTCTTTGATGAAGTGGTATGGCAACTGTACCAGTTCGGGATCAGAGATAGTTGCAGAGAGCGGTGAATTTGGCCCGGACAATCACAAATGCTCACCTCCCATCTATAGAATCCATCTATCAGACTCACTGTCAAAGAAAGGCTGCCAGCATTCTCAAAGATCCATCCCACCCTGGCAATGTTTTTCTACAACCTCTACCTTCAGGGAAAAGGTACAGAAGCCTGAACACACACACCAGAAGGTTTAGAAACCCGACTGTTGTTAGAATACTGCATGGACTCACAAACTCTTAACATTCGCTTGTACCTGTGTTTTTGTTTTTGCCTCTGTTTACCTATTATCTACTATCTCTGCTACTTAACTCTGTGATCTGCCTGTATCGCTTGCAAGACAAAGCTTTTCACTGTGCCTCGGTACACGTGACAATAAATTCAATTTGATTCAAGAAGGTTGACGTGGGCAGGGTGGTAGACAGAGGCTGTGTAGATTTCAGTAAAACCTTTGATAAGGTTCCACATCGTAGGCTGCTGTTGAAAGTCAAATCACATGGAATCCAGGGGAATTGACAAACACAATTGGCTTGATGGTAGAAAGCTGGGGGTATTTGTGGAAGGATTTTGTTGGCCTGGGGGCCAACAGCAGTGCCTCAGGGAATGAAGCTGGAGCCATTGCTGTTAGTAAGTTTGCAGATGACACTAAAATGGGCAGTGTTGTGGACAGTGAGGAAGGTTATCAGAAATTGCAGCAAGGGACTTTGGTCAGCTGGGGAAGTGGGCTGAGAATTGGAAAATGGAGTTTAATATAGATAAATATGAGATCTTGCATTTTGGAAAATCAAAACAAGGTAGGAGTTTCATGGTGAATGTTAGGGCCTTAAGGAGTGTCGTGGGACAGAGGGACTTCGGAGTTCAAGTGCATGGTTCTCTGAAAGTGGAGTCCCAGGTAGACAGAGCAGTGAAGAAGGCTTTTGGCACACTAGCCTTCAGCAGTCAGGGCATTGAATATAGAAGTTGTGAAGTTATGTTGCAGTTGTACAGGGCATTGATGAGGCCGTATTGGAGTATTGTGTTCAGTTTTGGTCACCTTGCTATAGGAAGGATGTTATTAAACAGGAAAAAGTGCAGAAGAAATTTACAAGCATGTTTCCAGGACTCAACAGTCTGAGTTATAGGGAGAGCTTGGACAAGCTAGGACTTGTTTTCTTTCGAGCGTAGGAGACTGAAGGGAGACCTTAGAGAAGTGTGTAAGATCGTGAGAAGCATGGATAGGGTGAATGCACTCAGTCTTTTTCCCAGGGTTGGGGACTCAAGGACTAGAGGGCATCAGTTTAAGGTTAGAGGGGAAAGAATAAAAGATAACCTGAGGGGCAACATTTTTACACAGAGCGTGTTACGCATATGGAATGAGCTGCTCGCAGAAGTGGTTCAGGCGGATACATTAACAACATTTAAAAGGCATTTGGACAAATACATGGATACGTTTAGAATGATATGGGTCAAGTACAGGGAAATGGGGTTATCGTGGATGGACATTTTAGTCGGCATGGACTAGTTTGGGCCAAAGGGCCTGTCTCTGTGCTGTAGGACACTGACTCTGTGAGAAAGTGACGACTCCAGATGCTGTCGAGTCAGAGTCTAACAGTGTGGTGCTGGAAAAGCACAGCAGGTCAGGCAGCATCCGTGGAACAGGAGAGTCACTTACACCTGAAAAGTCAACTGACTTGCTGTGCTCTTTCAGCGCCACACTTTTCGATTTTGACCTTATAAGTTTCATCATTGCTGATACGTTTCTTAACCCCATTCTCCTGTCGTCTACCTGGGCACGACATTATGTTGAACTCCTCTTCCATCTCATCCGTACCCATTTCTTTGGACAGGAGTCCTCTCTCCATCCCATAGACACTCTCACTTGCCTACAGCACATTACCTGTCCACCAGACCCATTCTTCTGGCCCTTTACTTACAGTCAATGTGTTCACTGAGAACTGTCGACGTGATATCTTTTGCCTGAATTTCTCTACCCCCTCACCCATCCAAACCTACCTCCCTCTGAACTGACTCTCAGATCCAACTCTGACTTTGAAGCCTGTCCATGAGGGTGGTGTTGCCTTTGTCTGGCAGACTAACCCTGAAATTGGGGAGGCTGAGCACCAACTCTCAATCATCTCCTATCTTCTGGGGATCTAACCTCACCTCCAACCTCTGGATATTATGCCCATGACGGTCACTAAGTTCATCTTATTTGGGGATCTCTTCCTTCCTTCCTATGCGTCCTCACTCCACTCCCCCTTCCCACCCTCCACAGCTCTCAAGGTCACAGTCCCCAACCCCATACACCTTCCTCCCAAGTTCCATAAATTGACTGCCCGCAGACCCATTGTCTCTGCCTGTTCCTGCTCTACCACAGATACTTTGTCTACACATCCTGACACTCTGCTTCCTTTAAAGACTCTCCATTCTCCCAGTGCCTCTGTCTCTGTCACATCTGCTCCGATGATTCCCACTTCAACAAAGGGGTCTCTGAAACATCCATTCTGTTGTCAACAAGGGACTCACCACTGATGTGGTTGACAAGGTCCTCAGCCATGTCTGACCCATCTCACGCAATTCTGTCCTCACCTCGTCCCTTCCCTCCCACAACAGCACAAGGGTCCTCCTTGTCCTCACCTACCATCCCACCAGCGTCCACATCCAGAGGATCATTAGATGCCATTTCCGCCATCTCCAGAAAGATGCCACCACCGGACACATATTCCCCTCCCCTCCTTTATCAGTCTGCCACAAGAACCCTTCCCGCCAGGATACCCAGATCCACTCCTCCTTCACTCCCAACATGCCACCACACCCCATTGCACCTTCCCCTCTAAATGCAGAAAGTGTAACACCTGCCCATTTATATCCTCCCTGTTCACAAGCTAAGGCTCTGGACACAATTTCCTGTGAGTTACCTGCGCTGCACTCAATCTACTCTACAGTATTCGCTGTTCACAATGTGCTTTTCCTCTACAGTGGGGTGACAAAACCCAGACTGGGTGATCACTTTGCATCTGTCTGTAAAAATGATCCTGAGCTGCCAGTTGCCTGGCCCTTCAACACACATCCCTGTTCCCTGGCTTGGCAGCTCTGTGTCAGGCTTGTTGCAATGCTCCAGTGAAGCTCAGAGAACAGCATGTCCTTTTCTGATTGGGGACTCAACACTGAGTTTAATAATTATGGAACCTGGACCCATCATTCCAGGTCCTTTATGCACTCCCACACCCCAGGCCTTATCATGATGTGCTGTTATCAGCACAGCCGACCCATTTTTCCTTAGTTACAGTCCCCATTATCAGCTCCTCCATCCCTGCCTTCCCATTATCCACCTCTTTCTCTCTCTCTCTCTCTCACACTCTGATCTCCATCTCTGCCTGTTCACTTTCTACTCTTGCCCCCTCACCTCCTATCTTTAGCATAAATACCACCTTTTCCTAGCTATCAGTTCTGAAGAAGGGTCACTAGACTTAAAAAACATTAAGATAAGATTACTTACAGTGTGGAAACAGGCCCTTTGGCCCAACAAGTCCACACCGACCCTCCGAAGAGCAACCCACCCAAATCCATTCCCCTACACCTAACACTTACAGGCAATGTAGCATGGCTAATTCACCTAACCTGTATATTTTTGGACTGTGCTGAAAATGTGTTGCTGGTTAAAGCACAGCAGGTTAGGCAGCATCCAAGGAACAGGAAATTCGACGTTTCGGGCCAGAGCCCTTCATCAGGATTGAGGAGAATGTGCCAGGCAGGCTAAGATAAAAGGTAGGGAGGAGGGACTTGGGGGAGGGGCGATGGAGATGTGATAGGTGGAAGGAGGTCAAGGTGAGGGTGATAGGTTGGAGTGGGGTGGGGGCGGAGAGGTCAGGAAGAAGATTGCAGGTTAGGAGGGCGGTGCTGTCTTCTTCCTGACCTCTCCGCCCCCACCCCACTCCAACCTATCACCCTCACCTTGACCTCCTTCCACCTATCACATTTCCATCGCCCCTTCCCCAAGTCCCTCCTCCCTACCTTTTATCTTAGCCTGCCTGGCACATTCTCCTCATTCCTGATGAAGGGCTCTGGCCCGAAACGTCGAATTTCCTGTTCCTTGGATGCTGCCTAACCTGCTGTGCTTTAACCAGCAACACATTTTCAGCTCTGATCTCCAGCATCTGCAGACCTCACTTTTTACTCGGATATTTTTGGACTGTGGGAGGAAACCATGCAGACACGGGGAGGATGTGCAAACTCCACACAGACAGTTGCCTGAGGCAGGAATTGAACCCAGGTCTCTAGCGCTGCGAGGCCATAGTGCTAACCACTGTGCTGCCCTTGCTCTGCTTTCTCTCCACAGATGCTGCCAGAGTTTCTCTAGCAATTTCTGCTTTTGTTTCACATAGTCCTACTCGCCACCTTTTCCCTGCCACTCAGGGGCTCTTATTTTTCTCTTCTGTCCAGGGCTCCTTACCTGGAGAAAGTAGTTGTGTTCAAATAAGTTTATTGACTCATATAGCATGGAAACAGACCTTTCGGGCCAACCAGTCCATGTCGAACAAGGAGATTTTGCTACCCTGATCTCTGAGATAAAGGGTGGTCTCCAGAGGAAACCATTGTTCAGGTTGGGCCCGTACTGTTTGGGGTTTAGAAAATGAAGCGTGACTGTTGCAACATATGAGATTCTGAGGGTTCTTGACATGATAAATGCTGACAGAATGATCCCCTTAGAGTCATAGAGATGTACAGCATGGAAGCAGACCAGACCCTTCGGTCCAACCCGTCCATGCCGACCAGATATCCCAAACCAATCTAGTCCCACCTGCTAGCACCCGGCCCATATCCCTCCAAACTCTTCCTATTCATATACCCATCCAAATGCCTCTAAAATGTTGCAATTGTACCAGCCTCTACCACTTCCTCTGGCAGCTCATTCCATACATGTACCACCCTCTGCGTGAAAAAGTTGCCCCTTAGGTCTCTTTTATATCTTTCCCCTCTCACCCTAAACCTATGCCCTCTAGTTCTGGACTCCCCAACCTCAGGGAAAAGACTTTGCCTATTTACCCTATCCATGCCCCTCATAATTTTGTAATCCTCTATAAGGTCACCCCCTCAGCCTCTGACGCTCCAGGGAAAACAGCCCCAGCCTGTTCTCTTGTGGGGGGGAGTTTCTAGAATGACTGGTCACAGATTCAGAATAGATGGCTTTCAATTTAAGACCAGACATGAGGAATAATTGCTGTCTCAGAGAGGAATTAACTTGGAATTATGAACTGCAGGTAGCAGTGGAGGCTGGATACGTTCAAGGGTGATTTGGATAGATATTTGTTTTACAAGTGACATTGGATGTAAGGGCGTATTCGGGAGTTGGTTAGGCAGAATGGAAAGTGGAGTCTTGGCTATAATCAGATCAGTTGTGATTTCATTTATGACAGAGCATGTTTGAGGGCTAGGTGGCCTACTCCCCTTTCTTGGGTTCTTGCGCAGCAACGTTACCAATCAAGGGAACATGCCAATAAGTTTTACAACTTATTC
Organism: Hemiscyllium ocellatum; assembly: GCF_020745735.1. Classification (NCBI taxonomy): domain Eukaryota; kingdom Metazoa; phylum Chordata; class Chondrichthyes; order Orectolobiformes; family Hemiscylliidae; genus Hemiscyllium; species Hemiscyllium ocellatum. The sequence goes on from NC_083414.1 coordinate 8,963,445, forward strand.
AAGAGGAACAAATTACATTTGAAATAGATAAAATAGAGAAATATTTGTACTCTATATTCCCTTAGTAACCTGGAGTGTTTGAGACTCTGTAAGCAAACTTTATTTGCATTGTAAAAATCCTTTGGTTTCTATACATTATAAAACACCCTCAGTTTCGATTTTTGTAAAACACCTTTAGTTTCTATATAGCCAGGGAATGTGAAGGAGAAAGTTTCTCCTTTTGTACTATATTTAGAACATTGTAGAATCAGTTTCCACAAGTTAACAGCCAACAAACCGCCGACTAGGAGTGGATTACATTCCAGTGTCTGACAAGACTCTTAACCATCAAAATATTGCTCACTCACCGTATTCACTCTCGTCATTGAAGAACATTTTCATTCCCCCTGTGACAGAGCTTCAGGAATGCATTCCCTGGTGATCGAGCCCTCAGCACCTGTGTTGGACTCGTGTACAGAAATCCCTGCACTTTGACCTCTGGCTGACGATGTTAACAATGCAGGTGAGAGAGACATTTCCTCAGGTAAACCAGTACTTAATGCAAACAAGAAAAAGGGCCACCTGGTAAATGATCTCATTCATGAGATATTCTCTCCACCATTTTCAGAATGAAAACCGGAAACGAATGGACTGCCTAAATGATCCATGCTGAGGTCAAAATTATTTATAATATATTAATGTAAATTAATATTAATTTAAAAATAATTAAATGTTATTTCTATTAATGCAAATAAATATTGATGTTTTGAAAACCGTTCATATTACAGAAGAAAATGTGCTGGAGGTCTCAAAGTATAAAGTTGGATAAATCTCCGAGACCTGCACTAGTGTTTCCCAAAACTGTGGGAAGTTAGGGAGGAAATTGCGGGGCCCCTTTGCAGAAATGCTTGTATCATCGATAACCAAGGATGAGAACCATGAGAGGTATAGATATGGTTAATGGTATGTCTCTTTTCCCATGGATGGGGGCTTTCAAGACTGAGGGGCACGTTTTTAAGGTGAGACGAGAGAGTTTTATAAAAGAAATTTGGGGCAAATTGTTTAGACAAAGTGTGGCTGGCATGTAGAATGAACCTCCTGAGGACGTGGTAGCTGAGGGCAGAGTTACAACTTTTAAAAGACATTTGGATAAGTACATGAGTAGGAAAGGTTTGGTAGAATATGGGCCAGGAGCAGGAAGGTGGGACTAGGTTAGTTTGGGATTCTGTTTGTCATGGACTGGTTGGACCGAAGGGTCTGTTTCCGTGCTGTATGACTCCGTCAGAGGAAGTTTAAAAAATATAAAGTTGGATAAATCTCTGGGACATGATCCAGTGTATCCCAGGATGTTGTTGGGAGCTATATGAAATTGTCAGGTCCCTTGCAGAAATATTTGTATCATCTATAACTGCGGCTGAACTGGTGGGTGGCAGAGAAGGGATGGAAGGAGAAGCATGGAAATTATAGATCTGTGGGTGGTGGATAAGTTGTTCGAGGTGATTCTGAAAGATAGGATTTGTGTGCATTGTGAGGTGCAAGGAATGGTTAGGGATAGCCAGCATGGTTTCGTTCAAGGGAAATCATGTCTCACAAACTTGATTGAGTTTTTTGAGGAAGTAGCTAAGAAGATTGATGGGGGCAGAGTTGTAGACATTGAACTTTAGTAAAGCCTTTGAACAGGGTTCCACATGGTAGACTCGTTAGTAAAGTTAGGTCACATGGGACTCAGGGTGAGCTTGCCAATTAGATACAAAATTGGCTTAACAACAGAAGACAGTGGTGGTGGAGAGCTGTTCTTTTTGAACTGGAGACCTGTGACCAGCAGCGTTGCGTGATGGATCCACTTTCGTTTGTCATTTATGTGATTAGATTCGGTTCCCTACAGGGTGGAAACATGCCCTTCAGCCCAACAAGTCCACACTGACCCCCTGAAGAGTAACCCACCCAGACCTATTTCCCTCTGACTAATGCACCTAACACTATGGGCAATTTAGCATGGCCAAGGTTTGTACGAAGATTTGTAGCTCGGGTGCTCGTTGTTGTGGTTCTGTTCGCCGAGCTGGAAGTTTTTGTTGCAAACGTTTCGTCCCCTGGCTAGGCGACATCATCAGTGCTCTGAAGCCTCCTGCGAAGCGCTTCTTTGATGTTTCTTCCGGTATTTATAGTGGTCTGTCCTTGCCGCTTCCGGGTGTCAGTTTCAGCTGTCCGCTGTAGTGGTTGGTATATTGGGTCCAGGTCGATGTGTTTGTTGATGGAGTTTGTGGATGAATGCCATGCCTCTAGGAATTCCCTGGCTGTTCTCTGTCTGGCTCGCCCTATGATAATAGTGTTTTCCCAGTCGAATTCATGTTGCTTGTCTGCGTGTGTGGCTACTAGGGATAGCTGGTCGTGTCGTTTCTTGGCTAGTTGATGTTTATGTATGCAGATTGTTAGCTGTCTTCCTGTTTGTCCTATATAGTGTTTTGTGCAGTCCTTGCATGGTATTTTGTAAACTACATTAGTTTTGCTCATGTTGGGTATCGGGTCCTTTGTTCTATTGAGTTGTTGTCTGAGCGTGGCTGTTGGTTTGTGTGCCGTTATGAGTCCTAAGGGTCGCAGTAGTCTGGCTGTCAGTTCTGAAACGCTCCTGATGTATGGTAGTGTGGCTAGTCCTTTTGGTTGTGGCATGTCCTCGTTCCGTGGTCTGTCTCTTAGGCATCTGTTGATAAAGTTGCGCGGTATCCGTTTTTGGCGAATACCTTGTATAGGTGTTCCTCTTCCTCTTTTTGCAGTTCTGGTGTACTGCAGTGTGTTGTGGCCCTTTTGAATAGTGTCCTGATGCAGCTTCGTTTGTGTGTGTTGGGGTGGTTACTTTCATAGTTTAGGACTTGGTCTGTGTGTGTTGTTTTCCTGTGTACCCTTGTGGTGAATTCTCCGTTCGGTGTTCTCTGTACTATCACGTCTAGGAATGGGAGTTGGCTATCCTTTTCTTCTTCTCTCGTGAATCGGATTCCTGTGAGTGTGGCGTTGATGATCCGGTGGGTTTTTTCTATTTCCGTGTTTTTGATGATTACGAAAGTGTCATCGACATATCTGACCCAGAGTTTGGGTTGAATTTGTGGTAGGGCTGTTTGTTCTAACCTTTGCATAACTGCCTCTGCTATGAGTCCCGAGATTGGTGATCCCATGGGTGTTCTGTTGATTTGTTCGTATATCTGATTGTTGAATGTAAAGTGTGTGGTGAGGCACTATGAAAGTAACCACCCCAACACACACAAACGAAGCTGCATCAGGACACTATTCAAAAGAGCCACAACACACTGCAGTACACCAGAACTGCAAAAAGAGGAAGAGGAACACCTATACAAGGTATTTGCCAAAAACGGATACCCACGCAACTTTATCAACAGATGCCTAAGAGACAGACCACGGAACGAGGACATGCCACAACCAAAAGGACTAGCCACACTACCATACATCAGGAGCATTTCAGAACTGACAGCCAGACTACTGCGACCCTTAAGACTCATAACGGCACACAAACCAACAGCCACGCTCAGACAACAACTTATTAGAACAAAGGAGCCGATACCCAACATGAGCAAAACTAATGTAGTTTACAAAATACCATGCAAGGACTGCACAAAACACTATATAGGACAAACAGGAAGACAGCTAACAATCCGCATACATGAACATCAACTAGCCACGAAACGACATGACCAGCTATCCCTAGTAGTCACACACGCAGACAACAAGCAACATGAATTCGACTGGGAAAACACTATTATCATAGGGCGAGCCAGACAGAGAACAGCCAGGGAATTCCTAGAGGCATGGCATTCATCCACAAACTCCATCAACAAACACATCGACCTGGACCCAATATACCAACCACTACAGCGGACAGCTGAAACTGACACCCGGAAGCGGCAAGGACAGACCACTATAAATACCAGAAGAAACATCAAAGAAGCGCTTCGCAGGAGGCTCCAGAGCACTGATGATGTCGCCTAGCCAGGGGACGAAACGTTTGCAACAAAAACTTCCAGCTCGGCGAACAGAACCACAACAATTAGCATGGCCAATTCACCTGACCTGCTCATCTTTGGACTGTGGGAGGAAACCCACACAGACACGGGGAGAATGTGGAAACTCCACACAGACAGTCACCCAAGGCTGGAATCGAACCCAGGTCCCTGGTGCTGTGAGGCAGAAGTGCTAATTATTCTTTAGTTATATAAGTAATTTAGATCAGAATGTAGAAAGCATAATTAGTAAGTTTAGGATGACACCAAAATTGGAGGTACAGCGGACAGTGAAGAAGGTCATCCAGGCTTACAAAGAGATATTGATCAATTGGGTCAATGGGCTGAGGAGGGGCAGATGGAGTTTAATTTGGATAAATGCATGGTGTTGCATTCTGGTTAAACAAACAGGAATTATACAATTAAAAATGGGCCATAGGGAGTGTTGCCAAACAAAGGGACCTACTGGTGCAGGTGCATAATTCCTTGACAGTGGAGTCGCAAGTAGACAGAGTAGTAAAGAAGATTTTGGCACACTTGCCTTCATTGGTCAGTGAATTGAGTACAAGAGTTGGGAGGTCATGGTGTGACTGTACAGGACATTGGTTAGGCCACTTTTGAAATGCTGCTATCAGTTCTAATCTCCCTGCTATAAGAAAGATGTTGTTAAACTTGAAAGGGTTCAGAAAAGATTTACAAGGATGTTGCTGAGCTATAGGGAGAGGTTGAATATGCTGGGTCTTTTTCCCTTGAGCATTGGAGGCTGAGGGGTACAATTACAGAGGTTTACAAAATCATTAGGGACTTGGATAGGGTGCATAGCCAAGGTCTTCTTCCTGGGGTAAGAGAGTCCAAAAGTAGAGGACCTAGGTTTAAAATGAGAGAGGAAAGATTTAAAAGGGACCCTAATGGGTAACTTTTTCATGCAGATGGTGTATGGAATGAGCTGCCAGAGGAAGTGGTGGAGGCTGGTACAATTGCAACTTTTAAAAGGCATCTTGCTGGGTATATGAATAGCAAGGGTTTAGAGGGATATGGGCCAAGTGCTGGCAAAAGGACCTAGGTCAGTTTAGGATATCTGTTTGGGATGGACAAAGGGTCTGTTTCCGTGCTGTATAACCCTATGACTCTGTGACTGTAAATTCAGCAGGTAATAAGCAAGACAAATGGGATGTTGGCCTTCATTTCAAAGGGAAATGGAATATAAAAATAGGGAGGTTTTGCTGAAATTATACAAGGCGTTAATGAGATCATAGCTGGAATACTGTGAACAATTTTGGACTCCTTATCTAAGGAATGATATGCTGGCACTGGAAACAGTTCAGAGAAGGTTCACTACATTGATCTCATGTACAGAAGGACAGTCCTTATGAGGAGAGGATCTGTAGGTTGGGCCTGTACCCATGGGACATAATCTCAATATAGAACATTAAACAGTACAGCACAGTACAGGCCCTTCGGCACCCCCGATGTTGTGCTGGACCAGAGATGGGAGGAATATCCTCCTTCAGAGAGGAGTGGATGTGAGGAATTCTTTACTGTTGAGACTGGTTCATTAAGGCTGAAATAGAAGGATTTTTAATAAGTAAGGGAATTGAGGGTAACGTTGGGAGGGGTGGGGGAAGGCAGGAAAATGGAGCTGAGGATTATCAGGTCAGCCATGATCTCATTGAAGGGAACAGCAGATGCGATGGGCTGAACAGCCCACTGTTGCTCCTCTTCTTATGATCTTATCTTCTCGTCCTTTACCTGAACTCTTGGGAGGCTTCGATCCCGGGTTGTCATCAGCACTCTGCCCAAACTTGTCCCCTTCCATATACAGAACGATCACTGGGGGGCGGGGGGAGGAATATCCAACCAGGGGAGCACTTGGTGATGATAATGTGGACTTTTGGAATGAAGGGTTTGTTTCCATGCTGTATGACTCCATGATTCTACAGCAGGAAACACTGTCCAGTAAAAATAACATACTATCGATGTTGGAAATCTGAAGCAACCACAGAGAATGCTGGAGAAACTCAGCAGTGTCTGTAGAGAGAGAGAAACAGAGTTAACGTTTTGAATCCAGAATAAAGTGACAACCACCTGATGAAGGAGCGACATTCTGAAAGCTAGTGCATCCAAATAAACCTGTTGGACTATAACCTGGTGTTGTGTGATTTTTAACTTTGTCCACCCCAGTCCAACACTGGCTCCTCCATCTCATGAATCCAGAATAACTCAGCCTGAAGAATAATCGTACAGAACTCAAAACAATTTATTTCCCCAAAGACATACTGCCAGATGTACTGAGTTTCTCCAGCATTCTCTGTGTATGTTGCTGATCTACCCAGGAATCAATTGAAATTCTTTGAAAAGTGTCTTCCTTTAAATTATGCATTTATGGGATGTGAGTGTCTGTGAGATGTGTGGAACGTATTGCCCATCCCTAATTACTCCAGGGAAAGATTTGATATGCCTTCTTCTTGAACTACTGCAGTTGTGTGATGGAGAACTGACATTTTGGGCATAAGCCCTTCATCAGAGCTCTTCCTGATGATGGGTTTATGCTCAAAATGCCGATTCTCCTGCTGCTCGGATGCTGCCTGACCTGCTGTGCTTTCCCAGCAACAGACTCTCAACTCTGATCTCCAGCATCTGCAGTCCTCACTTTCTCCTCCCTGCAGTTGTGTTATGTCAAGACATGTTGTGGTGGAAGTCAAAAAGGGTGGTGCTGGAAAAGCCGGTCAGGCAGCATCCGAGGAGCAGGACAGTCGACGTTTCAAGCATAAGGTCTTCATCAGAAGTGTTATGGTGGAAGCCCCAGGATTTTGACCTAGTGACAGCGAAAGAATGGTGGTGAATGGCTTGCAGGGGAACATGGAGATAGTAAGGACGGCAGATGCTGGAAGTCAGAGTTGATTAGAAGTGGAGTGGGAAAGGCACAGCAGTTCGGGCAGCATCCGAGGAGCAGGACTCCCGACCCAAAATGTCGACTCTCTTCCAGGGGAATGTTCAAGTCTTGGTGTTCCCATGCATCCGCTGCCCTTGTCCATTAGGACAATAGAGGTTGCAGGTTTGAAATGTGTTCCTACAGAAGCCTTGGTGAGTTACTGCACTGTGTGTTGTAGATGGTCAACACTGTTGTCACTGTGTGCTGGTGGTGAGGGGAGGGAATATTGATGGTGGCTCATGAGCAACTAATCAAACAGATTACTTTGTCCTGGGTGGTGTCAGGTTTTTTGAGTGGTGTTGGGGCTGAACGCTTCCAGCTATGTGGAGATTATTCCATCACACTCTTAACTTGTGCCTTGTAGATGATGGACAGGCTTTTGGGCATTCAGGAGTTGAAGTATTCACAAAGAATTCCCAGCCATTGCTCTGTTTCTGAAGCCAGTGTGTTTATATGACTGATCCAACTGAGGTTCTGGCCAGTGGGTAACCCGAAGGGTTTTGGTCAGAGTTTGACAACGTCATTGACTATCAAGGGAAGATCCCATTAATCTCCCTCAAGCTGTTCAGAATTGCAAATATGGCAGCCTTCCCCAGTAGCTCGCTGGCAAATAGTGCCACCTGGTGTACCGTTGGACTATGCAGGCTTTGAAAGATTCAGGTTCCATTTCCAATCTGTGCTGTGCCAGTCAATCTCACCTGAGGCAGCAGTTCCTACAAATGACCCGATTGCTTATCTACTCAGGGGCCTTTGTTCCTGCTTCCTGACCACGTTGCAGTAAGATATACTGGAGATTGTGCAGATGTGATATGAGGGCTGGAGTCCATCAGTCGTGATAACCCTTTGATAGAATAGTCTATGCAGTCACACAAGTGACACCATCTTAAAGATGTAAACACATCAGAAAATTTGTCCCATGGCAAGAGAAATCCTTTTAAACTACTCTTTAGGCCTCAGCTGGAGCATTGAGTCCCATTCACAGAATCCCAACAATTTGGAAGGAGGCCATTCAGCCCAATGAGTCCACACTGACACTCTGAAGACCATACCACCCTGACCCACCCTATTCCCGTAACCTTGCATTTCCCACGGCTAATCCACCTAGTCTGCACACCCCTGGACACTAGGGGTAATTTAGTATGGCCAATCCACCCTAACCTGCACATCTGTGGGAAAAAGCCTACGCAGACACAGGGAGTATGTGCAAACTCTACACATAAGGTCACCACAGCCTGGAATTGAACCCAGGTTCCTAGCACTGTGAGGCAGCTGTGCCAACCGCTGTGCCACCCCATTCTGCACAGCACTCTTTAGGAAAGTACCATGGAGATGACTTTAATGGTTTGCAGTAACATAATTGACATCAATTACACAGCAATATAAGGGAGGTTGGGCTTGTTCTCTCAGCAGAAAAGGTCAATGGGAGATTTAATGTCTTAGTTCGTAGGAGTGGAGATAAGATGAGTTACTTTTACACAATGTGTTACGGTGATCTGGAATGCAATCTCTAAGAAGATGGCAGAAGCAGATTTAATAATAATTTTCAATCATAATGCACGTAAATTTGAAAGGGAAATATTTGCAGGCTTATGGTGAAATAGCAGCACAGTAGGAAAATTTGGATAGCCTGTTCAAAGTACTGAAAAGTTTTCTTCTATGGTAGAGTCATACAGCACAAAAACAGATCCTTTGGTCTAACCAGTCCATGCCGACCATAATCTCAAACTAAACTAGGCCCATTTGTTTACACTTGGCCCATATCCCTCCAAACATTTCTTATTCTTGTATATATCTAAATGTCTTTTAAATACTGTTACTATACCTGTATCCACCATTTCCTCTGAAAGTTCATTCCACACATGAACCACTCTGTGTTAAAAAAAACTGCCCCTCATGTCTTTTATAAATCTTTCTCCTCTCAAATTAAAAATATGCCCCCTAGTCTGTCTTTAAATCCTCCACCCTGGGAAAAAGACACCTGCCATTAACTTTATCCCTACCCGTCATGATTTTGTAAACCTCTCTGAGGTCACCCTTCAACATCCTACACTACAGTGAAAGAACTCCCAGCCTATCCAGCTTTCCCTGTAACCTCCAGTCCTGGCAACATCCTGGTAAATCTCTTCTGAACCCTCTCCAGCTTACTAGTATCCTTCCTTTAACAGGGTGACCAGAACTGGATACAGTTGTGTAATGTATGATTCAAAATTATTTAAAAAGGGAAAAAATCTTTAGTCGAAATGTGTATGTGGAATTGCCCTGTCAGGGAGATTGTCCCCAGAAAATACCACGCATAGTCTTGCCCATTTGAGTGAAGTTTAGAGGGCAAAGTTAATCATTCACCAGTGAACGAGTCAAGGTCGAAAGAAACAGAGAACATACAAACAAGTGAATCAGGGACAGGAGGAGGCCACTCAGCCCCTTGAGTCTGCTACACCATTGAATAAGATGGCTGGCTGTGGTGGTGTCATTTCCTGAAGCATGGACTCTTGGCAGCGTTTCCATTGCTGTACCTGGAGCCAGGTCTCTAAGTCCTGGGACATACCACAGAGATCTTGAAGAAGCCCTGGAGCTGTTTTTGAAGACCCCTCGTGTGGAAGATGAACTCCATGTAATTCCTTTTTATTCTTTTCGTAATTCAAAGTGGTGTCAGACTGTGGTAACAAAATACCTTTCACTGTATCTTTCTAAATATATGTGAATAAATAAATTAATCCACAGCTAAAATAAATCCACAAGATCATGGATTGATCTGATCTGATGACTCTATATTCTGGCCCAGCCTTGGTAACCGTTCACCCCTTACTCACCAAGGCCATCCTTACCTGGATTGGCCTACATGTGACCTACACCGAAGTGCTTGACTCTTAACTCCCCTCTGGGCAATTAGGAAAGGGCAATAAATGCAGAACTAGCCAGTGACTCCCTCATCCTGTGAATGAATAAAAAAAATAGTAGTTGCAATGTTCTAATCCCAGATCCACACTCCCTTAGGAATGTATCTCCTTACTCTGAGCACAGTAGTAACTTTGAAAGGGGATGGCTTGTGAATGGAGTTTTAAAATTCCCATCAAATCCTTCCATGCCTCATGGCTTTATCCCTGCAATCTCTCCAACTCTATCATCCCCATGTACTGTTCAACATCTAGTCTTGGCTGTATTCATGATTGGCTTCCCCCACCCAGGGAATCCATATCTCCAATTGCTGGGGCCCTAAGCTTTAGAATTCTACCCCTTCTCCCTAACCAATAGATCTCTCTGGGCTCTGTCACCACCACTGCCAACCATCTTATTCAATGGTGTAGCAGACTCAAGGGGCTGAGTCAAGATTCAAGTGGTGCTGGAAACACACAGCAGGTCAGGCATCATCCGAGGAGCAGGTAAATTGACGATTCGGGCAATAGCCCTTAATCAGCCCTTGGATGCTGCCAGACCTGCTGTGTTTTTCCAGCACCCCACTCTAATCTTGACTCTAATCTCCAGCATTTGCAGTACCCACCTCCTCCAGCTTTAAGTCACCTGTCCTGATATTCCCTTGGATGAATTAATTACAAATTGTATCTGACAAAGTTCATGTGAAGCATCTTAGGGCATTAAAGCTAACAAATCTTGCCCTGTGTTTGATAAACAGAGCAAAATGCAAAGGAAAAAATCCACCAGAAGTGCTGGAATGGTTCAAGAATAGATTTAATTTGTCTATTACACAATAAATAATCAGAACATGAATAAAAAGCCACACTTTAGATACAAGTTAATTTTTCTTTTGTTCATTTTCCAATCCGTGCCATCAGTGCAGCATTGGCAGCAGCTTTTGCCCTCATATCTTTTGCCTTGGCGAGGTCAATGAGGATGCTGAGAATGTTGGTGGGCACATCCAGGGATAAGGAGAACCTGGTACCCTTGCTATTCCTCCTGGACAGCAACATCTCCCTCCCCCTCTGCATGTCGAAGGTGTACTGGAATGGCAAGGTTAATGTCCTCCTGGGCCAATAGGTCACCGCATCAAGGGGGCGGATCAATGCGGGGTCTTCACGTTTGACTTGTGAGCGATCAGGATACCGGTCACTTCCCTCAGCTGCCATGGTGTTCCCGAGTCTTGGGTCAAGGATTCTTATGGCCAGCAGGCTTTTCATTTCCTCCTCCTCCTCCGCCATCTTGGCTGTGCTTTTCTCATTGCTGTAGCTGCCCACAAACCTTTCACCCTTGACCTCGTGACCTTTCAGTGACACAAAGGACACGACGAGGAGAATTGAGAGCATCATGAAGCTCTGACTGAACATCCTGGTCTGGTCTGATCTGAAGAGAAAGATAACATCGTGAATTTGGCACCAATTAAGGTCCTGAACGCTACAGAAAGGAAACACATTTGAAATTGTTCCACTGCAGAAAGAGGCCATTTGGCCCATCGTGTTTGCACTAGCTCACCGTACAAGTAATTTGCTCATACCATTCCCCCCCTCCCCCTATCCATGTAATATGAGCAAGTTACCAATCATGCACTGAATTTAAGAGATGCCTGGATAATATGTAAACATTGACTATGACATGTAAATACTACATGGCATTTACTGGAGGGGTTATTAAACCAGTCCTAGAGACAGAAATGGTGGGTCCTGATCTTGACTCTGATCTTTGTAGCCCACCTTGCCCTGACCCAAACAGAGTGATCCTATATCCCCAGTTAGGGTGCAATGGCCTCTCAGTGTTCCCAGGCCTTGGTTATTGACCCTGCCAATGTACCCTCTGTCCTAAACCAGGTATTAAACCAAGCTCTCTAAGGTGAATGACGAAAGATCCACAGTACTATTTGCAGAAGAACATGGGGATTTCTCTCCTTGTTCATATTTTAAAAATTTATTCACAAGATGAGAGCTAAGCCAGTGTTTATTGCCTAGAGGGTAATTTTTTTATTATTCATTGGATGCAGGTGTGACATTTATTGCCCATCCCAGAGGCAGTTAAGAGTCAACCATATTGCTGTGGTTCTGGAGTCACATGTAGGCCAGACTAGATGAGGACAGTAGATTTTCTTCCTTAAAGGGCACACATGAAACAGCTAGGTTTTCTCCCAGCAACCAATACATTGTCCCCGTTAGACTCTTAATCACAAACTTTTAATTGAATTTAAATTCCATTATCTGCTGTGGCAGGAGGAGAACTCAGGTCCCCAGAACATTGGGCTGTTAATCCAGGTAGTGATAATACCACTAGGCTGTCGCCTCTCCCTGTTCATGGAGATGTCTCAAATAACACAAAGCAAAACATTAACTGGTCACTTATCACATTGCTGTTTGTGAGAGCTTGCTTGCCACATTTCCTATATTACAAAAAGGAGTGTACTTTGAAAGTATTGAGTGCAAGGAACTTTGGGATAACCTAGGGCATTTAAAGATAAAAATGCAGCTTCTTTCTGATGATATATAAATCATATCACATGATATGTTCATATATTAAAAATTAATTATGTAAGGTTGAAGAAAGAAATTGGTTGACAATGAACCAAAGTTCTCCATAGTCAATGAGATACTTCCTCTCTCTCTCATGCATCTATCTTTTAGTCAGTTCAGAAACCTTAACATCATGTAGTACAGAAGAGGCCCTTCAGCCCATCAATTCTGTAGTATCATAAATACATTTCAACTTACATTTTCCAACACTCAGCCTATTTCCTCAAATTCTATGAAACTTCAAATGCTCACCCAAGTGCTTTTTAAAGTTTGTGAGATAACCCACCTCTACTACCATCCCAGACAGTAATTCCAGACCCCCACTGCTCTTGGGGGTTAAGAAACCTTTCCTTAAATCCCCTCTAAACCTCCTGCCTTGAACTTGAAAAGGCATTTCGATTTGCTAAAATTGCGAATTGCAATTCTGTACATTTAAACATGACTTTCTCATCGAATCAAGACCCTAGATCACGGGAGAGTAAGCCAAGAGTGCTCCTCTAGTTCCTCAGTGCCTGGTAACACCAGGAGGACACCATGCAGCCCCTGTAGCTGTTGTAAAGAGCCTTGGTCAGATTATAAGAGAAAGTGAGGACAACAGATGCCGGTGATCAGTGTCAAAAAGTGTGGTGCTGGAAAAGCACAGGAGGTCAGGCAGCATCAGAGGAGCAAGAGACTTGATATTTCAGGCATAAGTCCTTCATCAGATTTTGTCTGGAGTAACTGCCTCTAGTTTTAGACCGCATCGTAGGAAGGTTATACTGACTCACCAGAGATTCACCAGAGTAATTATTTATATTATTCTAATGGGAAGTGGGCATTGAAACATAGAAACATAGAAAGTAGGTGCAGGGGTAGGCTATTCGGCCCTTTGAGTCTGCCCCACCATTCAATATGATCATAGCTGGTCATGAAATCTCAGTATCCCAATACCACCTTCTCCACATCCCCCTCTCCCCTTTAGCTGCAAGGACCATGTCCAGCTCCCACTTGAATATATCTAACGAACTGGCTCCTACAGCTTCCTGTGGGAGAGAATTCCACAGGTTCACAACTCTCCAAGTGAAGAAATTCTTCCTCATCTCGGCCCTGAATGGCTTACCCATTATTCTTAGACTGTGACCCGTAGTTCTGTACTTCCCCAACATCAGGAACATTCTTCCCACATCTACCCTGTCCATTCCCATCAGGATTTTATATTTTTCCATAAGATCTCCCCTTATTCTTCTAAATTCCGGTGAGTACAAATCCAGTTGATGCAATCTTTCTTCATATGTCAGTCCTGCCATCCCGGGAATCTGTCTGGTGAAGCTTCACTGGATTCCCTCAATAGCACAAATGTCCCTCCTCAGACTAGGAGACCAAAACTGCACACAGTACTCAAGATGTGGCCTCACCAAGACTCTGTATAACTGCAAGGAGAAAGTGAGGACTGCAGATACTAGAGATCAGAGTTGACAGCGTGATGCTGGGAAAGCACAGCAGGTCAGGCAGCATCCGAGGAGCAGGAGAATCAAAGTTTCAGGCACAAGCCCTTCATCAGGAATTCATCCTCCCATTCCTGAGAAGGGCTTATGTCCGAAAGGTCGATTCTCCTGCTCCTCAGATGTTGTCTGACCTGCTGTGCTTTTCCAGCACCACACTCTCAACCCTGTTTAACTGCAGCAAGTCATCCCTCCTCCGATACTCAAATCCTCTCTCTATGAAGGCCAGCAGGCCATTAGCGTTCCTCACTGCTTGCTGCAGCTGCATGCCAACCTTCAGTGACTGTTCCACAATGACACCCAGGTCTCATTACAACTCACCTTCTCCTGAACTGCCAATATTCAGATAATAATCTGCCTTCCTGGTTTTGTGACCAATGTGGATAATCTCACATTTATCTACATTATATTGCATTTGCCAAATATTTGCCCACTCAACCAATCTGTCCAAGTCACCCTGCAGCTCCTTAGCATCCTCCTCACATGCCGCCCAACTTAGTGTCACCTACAAATTTGGAGATATGGCATTCAATTTCTTTATCCAACTCATTAATGTATATTGTGAATAGCTGGAGTCCCAGCACTGAACCCTGCAGTACCCCATTTGTCACTAGGTTAAAAACAATGACTGCTGATGCTGAAAACCAGATTCTAGATTAGAGTGGTGCTGGAAAAGCACAGCAGTTAAGGCAGCAACCGAGGAGCAGGAAAATCGACATTTCGTGCAAAAGCCCTTCCTCAGGAATTAATGAAGGGCTTTTGCCCAAAACGTCGATTTGCCTGTTCCTCAGATGCTGCCTGAATTGCTGTGCTTTTCCAGCATCACACTAATCCAGAACCCCATTTGTCACTGCCTGGCATTCTGAAAAGGATCGTTTATTTCCAACTCTCTGCTTCCTGTCTGCCAACCAGTTCTCTGAGATGCTGCCTAACCTGCTGTGCTTTAACCAGCAACACATTTTCAGCTCTATCCACGTCAATACATTAGCACCGATAACATGAGCTTTAATATTCCTTTCTAATCTTTTGTGTGGAGCCTTGTCAAAAGCCTTTTGAAAATCCAGCTACACAGGATCTATTGATTCACCATTGTCTGCTCTACTGGTCACATCCTCAAAACATTCCAGAAGATTTGTCAAGCATGATGTCCCTTTAGTGAATCCATGCTGACTAGGACCAATTCTATCACCACTTTCCAAATGCATTTCTGGCAGACCACCAGACAAAGGCACAGAAAGAGGCCACTGAGTCCACTTTGCTATTCAATGTTAAAAATCACACAACACCAGGTTATTGTCCAACAGATTTATGTGAAAGTACAAGCTTTCGGAGCGCTGCTCCTTCATCAGGTAAATAATGAGGCAGGATCATAGGACACAGAATTTATAGTAAAAGGTCAAAGTGTCATACAACTGATGCCATGTATTGAACAAACCTAGATTGCTGTTAAGTCTTTAGTCACTTAGAATGGAGATGCAGGTTTCGATTGATTAATATGTAAATTCCAGAAGTCCTGCTACTCAATGTAATCATGGCTAATCTGATAGTCCTCAAACTCACTTTCCAGCCTTTCTCCAGAACCTTTGATTCCCTTACTGATTAAGAATCTGTCAATCTCAGCCTTGAAAACATTTAATGGTCAGTCTCTGCAGCCCCCACGGCAAAAAATTCCACAAATTCACTGCCGTCAGAGAAGAAATTCCTCCTCATTCTTGTCTTAAACATGTGACCACTTACTCTAAGATTGTACCTTCTGGCCCTAGACTCTTCCTCAAGGGGAAACAGCCTTTCTGTCAGGTCCCCTAAGAATCTTATATGTTTCAATAAGGTTGCCGGTCAACCTTTCAAACTAAAATGTGTGGCCCAACCTTCTCAATCTCTCCTCATAAGACAGTCACTCCATACCTGGGATCAGTCTCATGAACCTTCTCTGGACTACCTCCAATGACAGTCTGTCTCTCCTCAGATAAAGGACCCAAACCTTTCACAGGATTCCAGCTATGGTCTCACCAGTGCCTTGTATAGTCTGAGCAAGAACTCTTTACTTTTACTTTTATGCTCCATTCCTTTAAATATTCTATGTGCCTTCCCTATCAGCTGTTGACCTTGCATTTTGTGGTTTATGTATGAGGACTCCTAAATCCCTCTATGTGTAGCTTTCTGCAGTTACTTAATCTGCACATTTCCCTGTGCAGACTCTGAGTCAACCCGACCACTTGCCTTTGCTCCCACTTTCGCATCATCAGCAAACTTGGCTATAGTGTTCACTTTCTTCATCCACATCATTAATCTATAATATTGTGAATAATTATTTCTCCAGCATTGATTCTTGTGACACTCCACTAGCTGCAGCTTGCCATCCTGAAAATGTCTCCATTTTCCCAATGATCTGATTTCTATTAGTTAGCCAGTCCTCTACCCATCTTAATGTGATGCCTCCAATTCCATGGGGTCTCACCTTATGAAGTAGCGTACTTGTTTTGCCTTACCAAACGTCTTCTGGAAATTCAAATACATTACAACCATCGCTTCCCCTTTATTTATCATGCTTGTATTCCTCAAAAGAATTCTAATAGATTTGTAAGGCACTACTTCCCCTTTGTGAAGCCAAGCTGACTCTCTTGATTATAGTGTTAGAATTCCTACAGTATGGAAACAGACCCTTCAGCCCAAAAAGTCCACACTACCCCTCTGAAGAATATCCCACCCAGACCCATTACCCTACATTTCCACTGTCTAATGCACCTAATCTACACAACCCTGGACACTATAGGCAATTTAGCTTGGCCAATTCACCAAACCTGCACATCTTTGGATTGTGGGAGGAAATCCACACAGACACTGGGGGGAACGTGCAAACTCCACATAGTCACTTGAGGCTAGAATCAAACCTGGGTCCTTGGTGCTGTGAGGGATCAGTGCTAACCACTGAGACACCATGCCAGTATAGAGCATATGTATTTATACTCTACTATTACATACTTTATAATCATGCTGTGGAGGTGCCGGTGTTAGACTGGGGTAAACAAAGTTAAAAGTCACACAGCACCAGGTTATAGTCCAACAGATTTATTTGGAAGCACTAGCTTTCAGAGCCCTGCTCCTTCATCAGGCAGTTAGTGGAGCAGGATCATAGGACACAGAATTTATAGCAAAAGATCATAGTGTCATTCACTGATGGTTTGTTCAATCCATCACATCAATGATTGAACACTTTGATCTTCTGCTGTAATTTCTGTGTCCTATGATCCTACTCCACTAGCTACCTGACAAAATAGGAGGGCTCTGAAAGCTTGTACTTCCAAATAAACCTGTTGGGCTATAACCTGGTGTCAAGTGATTTTTAACTTTATCCTTTATAACGTGTTGGTGGCTCAGTGGTTAGCACTCCTGCCTCACAGCACCAAGGACTTGGGTTTGATTCCAGCCTTGGGAGATTGTCAGTGTGGAGTTTGCACATTCTCCCCGTGTCTGTGTGGGTTTCCTCCGGGTGTTCAGGTTTCCTCCCACAGTCCAAAGATGTGCTGGTTGGGTGAGTTGGCCATGCTAAATAGCCTCATTGCGTCCAGAGATGTGCAAGCCAGGTGGATTGTCCAATGGAAATGCAGGGTTACAGGGATAGAGTGGGATGCCCTTCAGAGGGCAAATGCAGATGGGTCAAATGGCCTTGATCTGCAATGCAGTGATTCTATAATTAGTTCCGACATTTTCCCAATATCGTCAAAAGGAAGAAGGCAGCTTACGTAAGGTGGAGGAAGCAAGGATCTAGCACCGCTATACAGGATTACAGGCTTATGAGAAATGAGCTCAGAAATGGACTGAGGAGAGCCAGGAGGAAGCACAAAAAAGGCTTGGCATGAAGGATTAGGGAGAACCCAAAGGCATTTTATTCATACATGTGGAATAAGAGAATCATCAGGGAAATGGTAGGGCCAGTCAGAGATAGCGTAGAGAGTCTGAGCAGATTGGGGAAGCCCTAAATGAGTTTTTTGCTTCACATTTCACCAAGGAAAGGGACTTTGTTGTGAATGAGAACTTTGAGGAGCTGGGAAATAGACTTGAACAGATCAAGATTAATAAAATTGATGCGCTGGAAATTTTAGCAACATTGAGATTGATAAGTCCCCAGGGCCAGACCAGCACTGTCCCCATGACTTGTCCTACCTGCCTATCTTCTTTTCCACCTATCCACTCCACCCTCCTCCCTGACCTATCACCTTCATCCCCTCCCCCACTCACCTATTGTACTCTATGCTACTTTCTCCCCACCCCCACCCTCTTCTAGCTTATCTCTCCAAGCTTCAGGCTCACTGCCTGTATTCCTGATGAAGGGCTTTTGCCCGAAACGTCGATTTTACTGCTCCTCGGATGCTGCCTGAACTGCAGTGCTCTTCCAGCACCACTACTCCAGAGTCTGGTTTCCAGCATCTGCAGTCATTGTTTTTACCCAGATTTATCCCAGGCTGCTCTGGGAAGCGAGAAAGGAGGTTGCTAAGCCACTGGTAAAGATCTTTGCTTCCTCACTCTCCACAGGGATTGTACTGGAGGATTGGAGGAAGGCAAATGCTGTTCCTCTTTCCAAGAAGGGGAATAGGGAAATTACAGATCAGTCAGTCTTACGTCTGTGGTTAGCAAGGTCTTGGAAAGAATTCTGAGGGATAGGATTAGCCCTCAGAAAGCACAGCGTGATTAAAGGCAGTCAGCGTGACTTTGTGAGGGGCAGGTCATGCCTCACAAATCTTATTGAATTCTTTGAGGAGGTGACGAGACAGGTCAATGCAGGTTGAGCAGTGGATGTGGTGTATATGGATTTCAGCAAGGCATTTAATAAGGTACCCCATGGTAGGCTCATTCATAAAGTCAGGCGGTATGGGATACAGGGAGATTTGTCTGTCTGGATTCAGAATTGATTGGCTGATAGAAGGCAGAGACTGGTTGTAGATGGAAAGCATTCTGCCTGGAGGTCATTGATGAGTGGTGTCCCGCAGGGCTCTGTTCTTGGGCCTCTGCTCTTTGTGGTTTTTATAAATGACTTGGATGAGGAGGTTGAGAGGTGGCTTAGTAAATTTACTGATGACATAAAGGTTGGTGGTGCCATTGATAGTATCAAGGACTATTGTAGGCTGCAGTGTGACATAGACAGGATGCAGAGCTGGGCTGAGAAATGACAGATGGAGTTCAACCTGGATAAAGGCTATGTGATGCATTTTAGAAGGTTGAACTTGAATGCTGAATACAGGATTAAAGACAGGATGCTTGGTAGTGTGGAGGAACAGAGAGATCTTGGTGTTCAAATGCATAGATCCTCAAAGTTGCCACTCAAGTGGATAGGGTTGTTAAGAAAGCAAATGGTGTTTTGGCTTTCATTAACAGGGGGATCGTGTTTAGAAGCCACGAGGTTATGCTGCAGCTCTACAAGTCCCTGGGTGAGACCACACTTGGAATATTGTGTCCAGTTCTGGTTGCCCTACTGTAGGAAAGATACAGAGGCTTTGGAGAGGGTGCAAAGAAGGTTTACCAGGATGCCGCCTGGACTGGAGGGCTTGTCTTACGAAGAGAAGTTGACTAAGCCCAGAGGTTTCTCGCTGGAGAGAAGGAGGAAGAGAGGTGACCTGATCGAGGTATCCAAGGTAATGAGAGGCATGGATAGAGTCAATAGCCAGAGACGTTCCTCCAGGGCAGGATTGACTGGCACAAGGGGTCTCGTTTTAAGATATTGGAAGGAAGGTATAAAGGGGACGTCAGAGGTAGGTTCTTTACGCAGAGAGTTGTGAATGCATGGAATGCGTTGCTAGCGGTGGTGGTGGAACCAGAGTCATTAGGGACATTTAGACGACTGCTGGACATGCACATGGGCAGCAGTGAATAGAGGAATGCGTAGGTTAAATTATTTTATTTTAGATTAGGAATAATCCTCAGCACAACATCGTGGGCAGTCGGGCCTGTTCTGTGCTATACATTTCTATGTTCTGTGTTCTGTGTTCAATAACAGGCCTTAGTCTAAATGGCCTATCGTTACTAGTTTTTGTCTCCTTTCTTGTTTAAATAAAAAAAAGTGTTACATTTTAATGTTCAATCCTCAAGGACTTTTCCAGATTCTGAGAATTCTTGCAAGATTACTACCAGTGCATCCATTATCTCTATAGTTACTTCGTGTAATATCCTAGGATGCAATCCATTAGCCCACCTTTTCTCTAGTAATAGTTATTATATTTATTTGCTCCTTGAATATTTCATAATTTTGGAATTCTATTAGTGTTTTCTACTGTAGAGTATTCATTAACTCCTCTACCATTTCCCGTTTCTCATGCTCTAAGGGCCCACATTAACTTTGGCCTCGCTCTCTTCCTTCTTATATATTTAAAGAAGGTCTTACCATCCATCTTGATATTAATTGCAAGTTTGCTCTCAAAGTTTATCTTCTCCCTCTTTATTTTTTTTTGATTGCTTTTTGTATTTAAAACTTTCCTAAATCCTCTGGCTTATCACTAATCTTCGTCACATCATATGTTTCGTGGGCAGCACGGTGGCACAGTGGTTAACACTGCTGCCTCACAGCGCCTGAGACCCGGGTTCATTTCCCGACTCAGGCGACTGACTGTGTGGAGTTTGCACGTTCTCTGCGTGGGTTTCCTCCGGGTGCTCCGGTTTCCTCCCACAGTCCAAAATGTGCGGGTCAGGTGAATTGGTCATGCTAAATTGCCCGTAGTGTTAGGTAAGGGGTAAATGTAGGGGTATGGGTGGGTTGCGCTTCAGCAGGTCGGTGTGGACTTGTTGGGCCGAAGGGCCTGTTTCCACACTGTAAGTAATCTAATCTAATCTTAAACTTTAATTTGATTCCATCCTTGACTTATCTGGTTAACCACGGTTGACTTATACCCTTCTCAAAATCCTTCTATCTCACTGAAATATATCTTTATTGTGAACCATAAGCTATTTTCCTAAATGTCTTCCATTGTTCCTTAACCATCTTTGCCATTAAACCCCTTTCCTCGTCTACTCCAGCCAGCTCTGAACTAATTTCTTTGTAATTATTCTCATTTTAAGTTCAGCACAGTTGGTTACAAACCAGGTAACCCCCTCTCATACTGAATGCTCAAGTCTCCTGTGTTATGGTCACTATTTCCAGGAGGATGTTTTACCCTGACATTGGTTATTAAACCTGCCTCATTATGCACCACCAGATCCATAATAGCCTGGCTGGATTCACAACATGTTGTTCTAGGAAGCTGTCCTGAATACCCTCTGTGAATTAACCATTTTTGAGAAGATTTGTAGCTCAGGTTGTTGATAAGTCTGTAAGTTAGCTCGCTGAGCTTGAAGGTTTGTATGCAGACATTTTGTCACCATGACTGGATAACATCATCAGTGAGAGTCCCCGGTAAAGCACTGCAGATATGTCCCACCTGTCTATTTATAGATCTTGGTTTCTTAAAGTGAGTGATGTCTATTTCTGGTTTTGTTTTTCAAGGGAAGGTAGTTAGGATCTAAACCGATGTGTTTATTGATGGAGTTCTGGTTAGAATGCCATGCCTGTAAGAATTCTCAGACATGTTTTTGTTTCACCGCTCCTCGGATATGTGTGTTGTCCCAGTCAAAGTGATGTCCTTCTTTGTCGGTATGTATAGAAATCAGTGAGAGTGGGTTGTGTCCTAGTTGGTGTTCATGTATTCTGGTGGCAAGTTTCCTGCTAGTTTGTCCGATGTAGTGTTTTTTTCACAGTTCTTGCATGGTATCTTGTAAATAACATAGTTTTGCAGGTGGTATCTAATGGATCGTTTAAGTTCATTAGTCACTATTTAAGTCTGTGAATGCTTCCTCGTGGCTTCCTCTACCAATATGACTACCCCAATCTATATGAAGATTAAAGTAATCCATTATTAATGCCCTGATTATCTCTTTATTTATTCTCTGTCCTGCTATTGTTGGACGGCCAATGTACACTATTCCTGTCAGTGTTTTCTTTCTCTTCTCATTTCTTATCATAGCCTTATGAATTCTGCATCTTCTGATTTAAGATCACTTCTTACTATTTGTGATGATTGGAACCATTGACTATAAGATCCTTTATTGGGGTTGTTAAACTGGGGCCAATCAGAGATCCCTGGCTGACCAATGTACTCAGGGGAGAGGTGGGCACCATGAGGTGTGGAGTGTTTTATTTTCCCCTCCAATTGTATTTTGATTTAGTCCCTGATTTCCCCTTCACCCTTTGTCACTGGCCGCTTGGGTGTTTCCTTTCTTCCTGTGGTGGAAATTAAATAAAGATTTGTAAACCTTGTGTCTTTCACTGTGTGTCTCACACCTACACACACACCATGGGTGCTGTGGAAAATATAAGCACGACCACCTGACTGTGGTAGTGCGGGGGTGAAGGAGAGAAAATATATAACCAGGAAATTAGAATCTCCACTTTTGTGAAAAATAACTATAACCAGGGGAGAGGTGGGCACCACAAGGTATGGAGTGTTTTATTTTCCTCTCTAATTGTATTTTGATTTAGTCCCTTCACTTTTATGGTCATGCAGCATTGCCCTTCATTGAGAAGGGCTCTGCTTGTCACTGGCCACTAATGTGTTTCCTTTCTTCCTGGTGGTGGTAAATGAATAAAGACTAATACATCTGTTAGTCTTTATTGTGCCCTACACCTGCACGCACACATCATGGGTGCTGGGGAAATTAAGCTGAAAATGTGTTGCTGGTTAAAGCACAGCAGGTTAGGCAGCATCCAAGGAACAGGAAATTCGACGTTTCGGGCCAGAGCCCTTCATCACCGCTGTTAGGCAGTAGTGCTGGGGTTTAGGAAAAAGAAAAAAAGAAAATACAACCAGGGGATTCAGAATCTCCTCAGTTCAGGGGACTGACTCTAAACTGGCTGTCCACAGCCAGTGTACTGTGCCCTAGTAAGTAAAGGGCGATAGATATATAACCAGAGGATTTAGAATCTCCTCAGTTCAGGGGACTGACCCCGAGCCAGTGTACTGTGCACAAGTAAATAAAGGGTGACTTGGTGATGGGATCCCAGCCTCTGTGCAGTTATTTCACTATTGTACTTATTCTATCCCATAACACTGCTGGTCCACCACCCTTTGCTCTCTGCCTGTCCTTTCTGAAAGTCAAAGATCCCTGAATATTTAGTTCCTAGCTTTGACCTCAGTGCAGCCTTATCTCTGCAATGCCTGTGAGATTACATCCATTAACTGAATTTATTTTGTTCTGAATACTGTGTGCATTCAATTAAAGAGCTATTAATTTTGCCTTTTTTAAAACCATTTTTCGTTCTTTGACCCAATTGGCTGTTGGTTTTCTATGTTTGTGGAATCTGTTTGTATACATCATTATTCAAATAACTGCCCCATATTACTGCCATATCGTCTTGCTTTGTAAGCCTATTATTCCTCTCTCTCAAGCCCTTTATTGGTTTATCTCCCCTCTGCAGCGATTTTATTCAATTTCCCTGCAAGGTTCCAATGAAACTTGTCCCACTAGAACAGCTCCCTTCCAGCCCAGTGTTGAAGTCAATGTCTCACAAATGTAAACCCATCCACCACCAATCTCTCGCCCACCCCTAATTGCCCTTGAATTAAAGGCATGTTAGGTCATCTAAAAGTCAACCACATTACTGTGAGTCTGGAGTCACTTGCAGGTTAGGCTTCCTCACCTCTTTAGCAAATCAGGTTTTACAACAACAGTTGGTGGTTTCATAGCTACCATCAAAGATAACGAGCTTTCAATGGCAGTTCTGCTGTGGTGGGATTTGAACCTATTTCTGAAAAACATCAGTCCGAGCCTCTAGGTTATGAACCCAGTGACATCACCACTATGCCATTAGCAAAAGTACAGGGTATGAAAGGGTTAAGTAATGAAGAAACTGCCCCCAAGTATAACAGATAGAAGGGCTCTCTATTCAAAGTGTTTAAAATCTTTAAAACATTCAGTAGAATAGATAAACCGAAACTATTTCCCTTCATGAGAAGATCAAAAATGAGATGATAAAGATTGAAAGTTAGAACGATGCCATTTTGGACAGGAATCAGGAAGCACGTTTCAGACAAAGCAATGGAAATCTGGAATTCACTCCCCCCGCCCCACCCCCCAAAAAAAGGCTGTGAATGTTTTCAAGAGGAAAATCAATATATTTTCATTGGCTAAGGAAATGAAGGGATATGGAGTGAATCGAGAGTATGGTACTGGAAAAGCACAGCAGGTCAGGAATTCTTAATGAAGGGCTTATGCCCGAAACATTGATTCTCCTGCTCCTCGGATGCTGCCTGACCTGCTGTGCTTGTCCACCACCACGCTAATCTCGACAGAATTGTGTCTGTCAATGCTGTTCAGAGTGTAGTAAAATTAGAGGTTGCCCGAGCCCGATATATATCATTGTGGCTTACCTCTACCTCTTCTTCCTGGTTTCAGCAACAAAAAGTGATTCACTGTTCTCTTGGTTATGCAGACACTATGTTGCTGGGTAGTCCACACCATATATGCCTTTATCTCCCCTGCCATACTTCTGAATCTCTGTGGTTAATTCACCTCCTGAAGCGACTGGGCTTGTATACCCTTGAGTTTAGAAGACTGAGAGGGGATCTGATTGAGACATATAAGATTATGAACGGATTGGACACTCTGGCAGCAGGAAACATGTTTCCGCTGATGGGTGAGTGCCGAACCAGAGGACACAGCTTAAAAATACGGGGTAGACCATTTAGGACAGAGATGAGGAGAAACTTCTTCACCCAGAGAGTGGTGGCTGTGTGGAATGATCTGCCCCAGAGGGCAGTGGAGGCCCAGTCTCTGGATTCATTTAAGAAAGAGTTGGATAGAGCTCTCAAAGATAGTGGAATCAAGGGTTATGGAGATAAGGCAGGAAGAGGATACTAATTAGGAAGGATCAGCCATGATCATATTGAATGGCGGTGCAGGCTTGAAGGGCTGAATGGCCTACTCCTGCACCTATTGTCTATTGTCTATTGTCTATTCTGATTTCATGTCCACAACCCATGATTAACACTTACAATTGAATTGGATTATTTATTTGGCTTGGGTTTACCTGTGGCCTCAGAAACTTTCATTAGACTGGCTGTTTTAACCCACCGCTGCATTCCTGACATCCTTACACTCTTACTGGTAGCTTGGGTGCCTGATGCCTAGCCCCTCCATCTCATCCTCATCATCACTGGACTGTTTGTAGTATCTCCAGGCTGAAGAATGCCGAAGAAACCGAATCAAACGCTGGCCATTCTGGCCATCAAGCCTGCTCTGTCACCTCTGATATGGGCCTCACTTCCACACTCTTGCCTCTGCCCTTTAACCCTTGCTCCTTGACAATCAAAAATCTACCTAAACTCAGCCTTGGAAGTATTCGTAAAATCCCTACAGTGTGGAAGCAGGCCACTCGGCCCGTGCCAACCCTCCAAAAAGCATCCCACCCAATCCCTGCATTTCCCATGGTTAATCCACCTAGCCTGCATATCTTTGGACTGTGGGAGGAAACCCATGCAGACACGGGGGAGAGTATGCAAACTCCACACAGACAGTTTACTCAAGGGTGGAATCAAACCCAGGCCCCCGGTGCTGTGAGGCACCAGTGATAACCACTGTGAGGCACCGTGCGACTCCTCTATTCACTTACTCATTCTCTACTGGTTTATGTGAAAAATAATTCCAAGCACTTATCGTCCACTCAGAAGGAACTCCTCTTCATTTCTGTATTAAATGGAAGAATTTGGACTTTGAAATTGTACCCCAGATCTAGACTTCCCAATAAGACTGTTTCCTTTCAGTATCCATCTCACCAATCCCCTCAGAATCTTCTATACTTAAACAAAGTGTAATATAATGCTGTATCATTGTCCTATGTACATACTCACTGTAACACAGCGCTTTGATTTCAAATGATCAGGAGTTTGTTTGGGATCTTGGACGGCATGTTTCCACAATTAAATACAGCAATTTAAGCTGGATTCTACAGGGATGCATTTGTAAGTATATGTTTCACAATGAGACTTAGACTTCCCTGCTGTTCTGTTAGCCCTCCGTGGTCTCTGCACTCCCCTGAGCCTGGTCCTTTGTGTATTCCTGACTTCAACTGCTCCACTATTGCTTCCCCCTGCCTCCCCCACCTCGCACCATCCTCCCTCAGCGTCTCTACCTCACTCCTCCTTGCACACAACTATATAATCATCTTCTGATAGGGACCTGTGCTCAGCACTCCCTCCCTCAGGCTCCATGTCAAACCTTGTCTGTTTGTACTGCTGCCAAACTGCTTGCGATGGGGTGCTACATAAGTGCAACTTGTTGTTGTAAATTGGCACCCGACTGGGCTTGTGATTCCTTAGTGTGGGCTGAGGTTGGAGGTGGGGGGGATTAGCATTTTCTTCTGCTACAAAGTGTGTGGGGGTCAACCTACAGCCGGTAGGCTGCAGCAGATTAAGAAAGCAGCTCATCCCCACCTTCTCAAAGGGAAACTAGGGACGGGGAGTAAATACTGGACCTGCCCACCTCCGAGGAGTGATTAAAACAAAAACAGAGTTAGTGCAGTTTGAGATGTGCACTCTCCACGTTTCCCCTTCAATTCGATTTGGCCATTGCCACAGTTCTGCTTGTAGCAAGATTCACTTTTAGTATTAAATGGAAAAAGATATCCACTCTCCAAAGCATAAAAGTGTTCCTAAATTCTCATTCCCATACACTGTATCCAACACCAACGCGATTAAAAATAATCAGCTGAATAAAACGTGACATTTATTTGTCACAATACACAAATAGCATTATTTACAAACTTCACTAAGAATGACTCTATAGAAACAAAATCATTAAAAACAATTAGTTTCTTAGAGACCATTCACATAAACTGAGGCTGAAATTGATCAGCTACTGTGTGGCTCCTTAGAGTAACTTTGAAAAATAGTTTATGTTTCTTCTTTCTCGCAAAAAAATCAGATAACCCTTACCAGTGGTTGGTTGCTTGTTGAGAAAATTCCTGTGCGCGTTAGCTTTCTCGGACAGATCAGATGTAACCAGCGTCTCTCCGCCTCAAAGAACCTGCTTGATTTATATTTTCACATTCCAGCTTCCAGATCTCATCTCTCTCTCTCTCTCTCTGTCCTCTCTAGGGGGCTAACACAAGCGCTCGTCATGTAACTATTTTCCTCTTACGTAGGAATGTGGTTAACTAACACACACAATCGTTAAAAGTATGAGATAAAGATGCATTGCAATTTTCTAACAGACCAATTTAGATCCTTCTATTCTGACTGTCACGCTGTTTGCCAGTCAAATAACATCCTCTGTCTCCCATTTCCCCAGAGGACCGGCTACAATTGGAAAAGACATTACCACGCAATTAGATAAAAGTAAGGTGCTGTGGTTGCTGGAGATTGGGGATAGAACAAAACAGAAAGTTTTAAAAGCAGAATTACAGCACCTGTGGAGAAAGAAACCTTTGGAGTCCAATATTACTCATGCTTTAAGCTTATCTTTATTTCAACTGCAGTTAACATATTTATTTCCATAAAAACTCAGCCTAACGTAAACCCATCAATCTCAGTTTTCAAATGTTCAATTAAAATCCTAGCCTCAACTGCCAAGGGACTGCAGAGGTCCAGATTAATGCTGTAGGGACATGGGTTTGAAATCCCCAGAGGCACCTGGTGGAATTTGAATTTAATTACAATATCTTATTACATCCCATTGTATAGATGGCACGGCTGCCCCACAGTGCAGGGATGATGAAGGGCTCTGGCCTGAAACGTCGAATTTCCTGTTCCTTGGATGCTGCCTGACCTGCTGTGCTTTAACCAGCGACACATTTTCAGCTCTGATCTCCAGCATCTGCAGACCTCACTTTTTACCCACAGTGCAGGGACCCAGGTTTGATTCCAGACTCAAGTGACTGTGTGGAGTTTGCACATTCTCCCCATGGGGTGAATTGGTTAGGGTGGATTGGCCATGGGAAATTGCCCATAGTGTCCAGGGGCATACAGGCTGGGTGGATTAGCCATGGAAAATGCAATACTATAGTGTAGGCGGTGGGTGTGGGTGGGATGCTCAACGCAGGGTTAGTGTGGACTCAATGGCCTGCTCCCACGTTGTAGGGATTCTATGATCTGGGATTGTAAAATTGTCTTGATAGTAATGACTTTTATAGAATTATTTTAGAGAATCCCTACAGTGTGGAAACAGGCCCTTCAACCCTACAAGTCCACACCGATCTTCCGAAAAGTATCCCAACCCAAACCCATTTACCCATTACTCTACATTTACCCCTGATCTACACATCCCTGAACACAATGGGCAATTTAGCATGGCCAATTCCCCCTAACCTGTACATCTTTGGACTGTGGGATGAAACCAGAACACCCAGAGGAAACCCATGTAGACACAAGGAGAATGTGCAAACTCCACACAGACAATTGCCCGAGGCTGGAATCGAACCTAGGTCCCTGCCGCTTTGAGGCAGCAGTGCTAACCACAGTATTTATTGATATTCCCTATGTCTAGGGGTTAATAACTTACGCAGTGCCAAACAATTATCAAATTGATGTGCGCTTAGATTAGATTAGATTCCCTACAATGCGGAAACAGGCCCTACAGCCCAACAAGTCCACACCGACCCTCCGAAGAGCAACCCACCCAGACCCATTCCCCTACATTCACCACTGACTAATGCACCTAATACTACAGGCAATTTAGCATAGCTAATTCACCTTACCTGCACATCTTTGGACTGTGGGAGGAAACCCGAGCAAACCCGAGTAGAATGTGCAAACTCCACACAGAAAGTTGCCCGAGGTGGGAATTGAACCCGAGTCCCTGGCGCTGTGAGGCAGCAGTGCTAACCACTGTGCCACTGAGCCGCCCGTGAGAACGTACTTGAACACAAATTTTGGGTTTTGGATCATTTTGGGTTTGTGGACTTGCAGTCAAAGGATACACGGCCTGCATTAACAAAGATACACAGCCCGCCTTAACAAAGTGCTCCACTAGGCTCACCATTGCCACCTCCAACTGGAGGGAATCTCATCATCACCTCTTGGTAGTCAACTGTATTACCATTACTCCACCCTCCACCCTCCATCATCTTGGGTTTCACTGTTTAAAAAAGCAGGTCTTACATTTAAAACAGACATGAGAAGGGGTCATTTTTGTCATGGAAATTTGTGAGTGTTTGGGAATATTTTCCTCAAAGGACAGTAGAAGCAGAGGCTTTGTAAATTTTTAAGGCAGATGTAGATGGATTCCTGATAACCAAGGAGGTGAGAGGTTATTAGGGGTCGGCAGGAACGTGGAGTTAGCAGATCAGTGATGAACTTATTGAAAAGCAGAGCAGACTCGAAGGGCCGAATGGCCTACCCCTGCTCCACTCAGATACTATTTCAGAGGGCAACTGCATTGCTTTGAGTCTGGATTCACAGGTAGACCCAGACTGGGTAAGGATGCTAGATTTCTTCCTTAAAGGACATTAGTGAACCATACGAGTTTTTCCCGATAATTGTTTCAGTAACTCTGGACTCAAAATGTTAATTCATTTTCTCTGCACAGCTACTGCTGAGTTTCTGTGGTAATTTCTGTTTTTGGGCCAAGGACAATACTCTGAGCAATTCATGCAGTGATATCCAGGGCATGAGATAATTGACCTCTAACAACCATCTTTCTTTGTGCCGGGTATGACTCCAACCAGCAGAGAGTTTTTACCTTAATTCAGTTTCTTTCCAGTTTTGCTAGGACCCCTTGCTGACAGACTCAGTCAAATGCACCCTTAATACTAAGGGCAGTTACTCCCACGTTATCTACAAAGTTTAGCTTCTCTGTCCCTATTTGGACAATGGTTGTGATAGGCCAGGGGGTAATGGCCCTGGCAGAAATCAAACTGAGCATCAGTGTGTCAGTTATTCCTGATGACCCCTTCCATCACTTTATTAATGATTGAGAATAGACTGATGCAACAGTAATTTGGGGGTTGTCCTGGCTTTTGTAGACAAGACATACCAAGTAATGTTTTTGCATTTCTGGACAGCCATGAGCCTTATAATTGGATTAGAAGAAATTGGCTTGGGGGTGCAGCTATATAGAGTCATAGAGATGTACAGCACGGAAACAGACCCTTCGTTCCAACTCATCCATGCCGACCAGATATCCCAACCCAATCTAGTCCCATTTGCCAGCACTTGGCCCATATCCCTCCAAACCCTTCCTATTCATATACCCATCCAGATGCCTTTTAAATGTTGTAATTGTACCAGCCTCCACCACTTCCTCTGGCAGCCCATTCCACACACGCATTTATCTGGAACACAAATCCCGCGTACTGTTGCTGGAAAATTATCAGGCCCATTCCCTCTGCAATGTTGAGTGTCTCCAACCATGGAGTGGTCTGAATTGGATAAAAGATTGCCATCTGTGATGCTGGGGATCCTGAGGAGGCTGAGAAGGGTCATCCACGTAGCACTAATGGTTGATATTGGATGTCAGCATTTCAGCTCTGGGCCCTGGGCTCCTCCATCACTGGGGATGGGGATATTTGTGGAGCTTCTGCTGTTAATTATTTAGTTGCCCACCACCATTCATGACAGGACTGCAGAGCTTAGATCTGATCCATTAGGAGTGGGATCACTTAGCCAGGTCTGCTGCATGCTCTTTCTGTTCTTTGGCATTCAGGTAGTCCTGCGTTATAGCTTCAACAGGTTGACTTCTCAGTTTAGGTATGTTGGTGCTACTCCTGCACTCTTCACTGAATCTCCTGCCTTGATGATAATGGTAGAGAGGGGAAATTGCTGGACTCTGGGATTGCTGATTTATAGTTGGATAATTTCATTGCTGCTGATTGCCCACAGTTCCTCATGGAGACCGAAACTTTAGTGGCTAGATCTATATCTATTCAAATGTTGTTCCATTTAGCACAGTGGTAGTGCCATAAAATTGATGGAGGGTTGTGTGTGCGTATATTTGTGTGTGTGTCAATGTCTGTGTCTGTGTGTGTCTGTGTCAGTGTGTCTGTGTCAGTGTGTCTGTGTTTGTGTGTGTGTGTCTGTGTGTGTGTGTGTGTGTGTGTGAGAGTTGGAGGCTGTGGGGGTATGTATCTCCAATGTGAAAATGGGATTCCGTGTAGCCATCACTCCTATCAATACTCTCATGGACAGAGTAGATTGATGAGAGCAAGGTCAGGTCGGTTTCTCCCTCTTGTTGGTTCCCTCACCATATGTCACAGACTCCGTCCAGAAGCTACATCCTTTAGGACCTAACCAGCTCAGTCAGTACTGATGCTACAGAACCACTGTCAGTGACGGACACTGAAGTCCTGCCCAGAGTATGTTCTGTACACCTGTCATACTCTTCCAGATGATGTTTGAAGTGGAGGAAGATTATGTCAGTATTGATCGCAGTAGGTGGCAATCAGCAGGAGTTTTCTTGGTCCATAGTTGACCATGAGATCCAGAGTCAATGTTGAGAGCAGACAAAGTAACACCCTCCTTGCCATCTCTACTGGAACAGGACATATCCAGGGATGGTGATGGTGTTGGCTGGGACATTGTCTGTAAGATATGATTCTGTCAGTATGACCATGTCTGACTGTTGATTGACTAGGTTGTGAGGCACCTTTCCTAAGTTTGATTCTAGGCCCCCAGATGTTAGTAGAGAGGACTCTGAAGAGTTGTCAGGGCTGAATGTGTTATTACTGTTTCTGGTGCCTGGGTCAATGATGCATGATCTGTCCAGTTTCATTTCTTAGTTTACATTTGTCATGATTTTGCCACCTATCCGCTCCACCCTCCCCTCCCATCTATTACTTTAAACCACCTATTGCACTCTCAGCTACCTTCTCCCCAGCCTTACCCCCCTCCCATTTATCTCTCCATCCCCGAGGCTCCCAACCTTATTCCTGATGAAGGGCCTTTGCCCGAAACATCGATTTGCCTGCTCCTCGGATGCTGCCTGACCTGCTGTGCTTTTCTAGCACCACACTAATCCTGACTCTAATCTCCAGCATCTGCAGTACCCACCTTCTGCCTATGGTTTTGATGCAACTGAGTTGCTTACCAAGCCATTTCAGAGGGTGGTTAGGAAGCAGCTATACTGTTATTGGCATGGAGTTACATGTCGGCCAGACGAGGAAAATGTGAGATTTCCTTCCCTACAGGGGCACTTAGTGAATGAGATGGGTTCAACAATTTCATGGTCACCATTAGGCTAAAAATCACACAACACCAGGTTATAGTCCAAAAAGTTTAATTGGAAGCACTAACTTTCGGTGTGCTGCTTCTTCATCAGGTGGTTGTGGAAAATTGTGGCCTTGATGAGGGAGCAGCGCTCCAAAAGCTAGTGCTTCCAAATAAACCTGTTGGACTATAACCTGGTGTTGTGTGATTTTTACCTTTGTAAACCCCAGTCCAACACTGGCGTCTCCAAATCATGACCATTAGGCTAGCATTATAATTCCCGATTCTTTATCAAATGCAACTTTCTCCATCTGCCTTGCTGGACTTGAGACCCGCTGTCAGGGACTCTGGATTACCAGCCCAGTAGCAATACCACAGTGCCGCCTCTCCAAAGGGAGCAAGAATTTGAGTATATCTGAGAAAACTCATGTCAAAGCTGTTCCATCTTGCACTCATCAGGACCGAATTGCAAGAATACAAAATCTTAAAAGGGACAACAGTTTATACCTCATAAGAATCTGGATGCACATTCATTAGTAAGCAGACTTCTTGTCCTGATTAACTCAAGATGAGAAGCCTCACACAACCTTTGCAGGTTTTATTTTCTGTCTCAGCTCTAACCTCAAAAGAAAGCGTACAATTTTTTTTTGATTGACATCTCTAACATCAGTCACCTTCCTTCTTTCCTGAATGAAGTCACCTTTCAGTTGCTGGGTCCATGTTATACCCTGGATCGTGAGGTGGAGGCAGGGGAATGCTCAGTGGTAGAACCAGATCTGTACAGAGACTACGAGAAAGTGAGGACTGCAGATGCTGGAGACTAGAGTTGAAAAGTGTGGTCTTGGAAAAGCACAGCAGGTCAAGCTGCATCCGAGGAGCAGGAGAGTCAATGTTTTGAGCATGAGCTCTTCATCGGGTAGAGGCTGGAAAAGATGAAGAGCTAGTGCTTGAAATATCGACTCTCCTGCTCCTCGGTTGCTGCCCTACCTGCTGTGCTTTTCCAGCACCTCACTTTTCGACCCCATATAGAGAATACTCCAGCTCAGCTAAATAGGACTTAAATGGGCAAAAGAACGATTTAATTATTCCACACTGAACTGGACTTAAGCTTGCACATTAGCACACAAAAGCTGGAGCAGGAGGAGACAACTTGACATCTCAATCCTCCTTTCAACAGTTAATCTGATGATTTCACATTTCCCCTGACAGCCTTTGTTTATTAAGAATTCATTAGCTTCTGCTTTAAAACATTCAAATACTTTACTTCCACTGCCTATTCAGGAATACAGTGCGAAAGATTCAAAACGCACAAAGAAAAACACTGTTCTCCTTAGCTCTGTCATAAATGAGCACACCCTTATTTATTTACATATAGTGACACTGTTTCTAGATTGTCCTACCCCACATTGATGTTCTGGTCAAGAAAGAACAACAATGCTTCCTCAGGAGGTTAAGGAAATGCAGCATGTCTGTAGAGACTTAACAATTTTTATAGCTACACCATAGAAAGCATACTATATGGTGGATCCTGGCTTGGTATGGCAACTGCTCTGCCCAGGACTGTCAGAGACGACAGAGAGTTGTGAACACAGCCCAGTCCATCACGCAAACCAACCTTCCATCCATTGGCTCCATCGAGAGGTCTCGTTGCCTCAGGAGCATAATCAAAGATTCCTTCCCACCACAGTTATAATTTATTCCATCCTCTTCCTTCAGGCAGAAGATACAAAAGCTTAGACGCACACATCAATTGGTTCAAAAACAACTTTTTCCCCAACTTTATTCGACTTCTGAGTAGATGCCTCAAATTTTAGCTTTAATGTTGATCTTGCTGTTTGGGCACCTTCCCTGCAGCTGTACCATTGTTTCCTCGCTCTGTTCTATTCTTCTCATGGAATTTGTTTGGTACAATCTGTACGCAAAACAAACTTTTCATTGTACTTAGGTACATGCAACAATAATCAGTCAACTCAAATCAATGCAAGAGGAAATATCCTTCCCCATTGATCACGTCAAGACCCCCTGGGCTCTTGGATATTTCATTCAAGTTGACCTTTACCTTCTAAGCTCCACAGGACAAAGTCTGATCTGCCCAATAATGGGTCTTGTGACTGAAAGGCCAAGGACTAAAACCTTACATTTATTGCATTTCAAAACAACACCTTGCATTTATATAGCATCTTTAATAAAATAAAGCATCCAAGGTACATCATAGGACTTTGCTTCAATGCAGAGTCATATTAGGTCAGATGACCAAATACTTAGTCAAAGAAGTAAGTTTTAAGGAGTGGCTTAAAGGTGGAAAGGGAGGTGAAGAAGGGATCCAGAGTTTGAAGGTTTGGTGACTAGCAGTGGAGCGCAGTGAAACTCAAGAGGCCAGAATTTAAGGGGTGCTGATTTCCTGGAAGGTCATGGGGCTTGTGGGGCTGTCACATAGGAAACACTGAGGTCATGCTGTGATCTGAAAACAATGGATGAAAATGTTAAAACTGAGACATTGTTTGAGCAGAACTGCAGCTGAGATATATTTCAGTATATATGAAACATTCAGGGAGGTTGTGAAAGGGGCTATACCAATGCAAGTCTTTGCTATTTAAAAATAACTAGATGAGACGCAATTAGGGTAAGCAACCCCAAAGGTGGACTGGACTGAAAATGAGAAATCCTCAGGAAACTTACTAAATTTACATTAAAATTATCTTGTTGGGGGGGGGGAGAGGGGCTGCGGAAGACACAGCCCAGTCCTCCTTGCAATGTTTTCTAGGACTGGGGAGGTATTAGCATAATGGTACAGCCACTGGATTAGTAATCTGGAAACCCTACGTTACTATTCAGGGGAAAGCAATCCTATTATGACAGACGGTGAAATTTCAAATGAAAAGGGTAGGAAATAAAAAAACTTGCCTAATGGTGACCGTGTAACCACTGTTTATTGTTGTAAAGCTTCATCTGGTTCGCTAGTGTCCTTTAGGGGAAGTAACCTGTCATCAAAAAATTGGTTTGCAGGTGCAGAAGGTAATTAAGAAGGCAAATGGAATATTGTCTTTCATTGCGAGAGGGATTGAGTTCAAATGCAGGGAGGTTATGCTGCAGCTATATAGAGTGCAGGTGAGGCCACACCTGGAATACTATGTACAGTTTTGGTCTCCTTACTTGAGAAAGGATGTCCTGGCACTGGAGGGGGTGCAGAGGGGGTTCACCAGGTTGATTCCGGAATTGAGGGGGTTGGCTTATGAGGAGAGATTGAGTAGACTGGGACTATACTCATTGGAAATTAGAATGAGAGGTGTTCTTCTAGAGACATAGAGCATTTATGAAGGGAATAGATAAGATAGGAGTAGGGAGGTTGTTTCCACTGGTGGGTGAAACTGGAACAAGAGAGCATAGTCTCAAAATAAGAGGGAACAGATTTCGGACTGAGTTGAGGAGGAACTTCTTCACCCAAAGGGTTGGAAATCTGTGGAATTCCCTGCCCAGTGAAACAGTTGAGACGACCTCATTGAATATTTTTAAGGCAGGTAGAAAGATTTTTGAACAGTAAAGGAATTAAGGGCTATGGTGAGAGGGCGGGTAAGTGGAGCTGAGTCCATGAAAAGATCAGCCATGATCTTATTGAATGGCGGGGCAGGCTCGAAGGGCAGGACAGCCTACCCTTGCTCCTGGTTCTTACGTTCTTATCCTGACCTGGTCTGGCCTACACAAGAGTTTATGCCAACAACATTGTGGTTGACTCTTTACTGCCCTCTGGGTAATTAGGAATAAGCGATCAATGCTCAGTGAAGCCCAAATTTAAAAAGAACATAGCCAAGATTAATTCTGTTCTCCCATTGTAACTGGGGTTAATGAGAGTAGTGACCATGGCCAGGCATTGAACTGCTCCGCAGCCCATCGCACTGAGACCAGTTTTAGCAACCCTTCCCCAAACATGGATTGAACTGCCTGCTATTGGTTAATGCAACAGAGAGATGGCATTGATCTGGGTCTTCCGGTTGTGAGTCTAGTCACTGGCAAGGGTGGATGCGGCTAAATCCTGCTCATTCTTAAGGATTTCATCTCTTCATAGAAACTGACATGATTCAAGAAGTGGGATTACAAATCTGAATCTTTTGATGTGCCGTTGTGCCTCAGAGACGTACTGTTGACGTGCGTTTCTCCACTATTACAAACAAGAGTCATGTTTCTGACATTGACACTGAATCCGATTGAGCTCCAACTGACGTCGAAAACTCAAATCACTCTCAGTTTTCCGTTTTGAGATAGGCCTCTGGAGTTCAGTTAACGGTGTTTTGGTGCCCTGTACTCTCTGAATCTTCCAAATTTGTGTCAACCTGGATTTCTAGCCTCTGAACAAATTACAGCAAGTTCTGGAACCTCATATGAAGGCATGGAGGAATGAGAGTTAAGCCTTTAACTTTAAGTGAGGAGATTAAAAAATCATCAGCCGCTTTATTAATTTCTCTCCTTACTCAGTACTTGCCGGAGGGGTTATGTAGTAAGGAGGTAGAGAGTTCCTGCAATAAACACTGACTATTGCCTGTTTGAGGTTTGAGTTATGATGCTAATCTCACAGCATGATTTATGTCTAATTGAGTCTTTGTTCTACGTCTTTTCAGCTGAAAATGGCTGCATTTTTTGAGCTGCACATCTTTCAGGAAAGCTTGTTTCTTACAAAATTAGTTGACTCCATGCATCGGATTTCAGTCAACTGTGAGCAATAACCAGCTATAAGGAAACACGTGCATTTATATAGTGCCTTTCATAAACTCTGTACATCTCAAAGCGCTTTTCATGCAATTAAGTGCTGTTGAAATGTATATTTTACTATAATGTAGGAAATGTGTCAGCCAATTTGCACGCTGCATTATGACAATGACCAGATCGTTGGCTTGGTAATGTTGTTCGGGAGACAAATCGTGGAATCCTTATAGTGTGGAAGCAGGCTATTTGACCAATCAATTTCACACGACCCCTCTGCAAAGCATCCCATTCAGGCCCACCCCCTCCCTTACCCCTGTAACCCTGACTTCCCCATGGCCAATCCACCTAATCTGCACATCCCTGAACACTATGGGCAATTTCCCATGGCTAACCCACCTAATCTACACATCTTTGGAATATGGGAGGAAACCAGAGCACCCAGAGGAAACCCACGCAGACACAGGGAGAATATGCAAACTCCACACAGACAGTCAGCTGAGGGTAGAATCAAACCCAGGTCCCTGCCATTGTAAGGCAGCAGCGCTAACCACTGAGACACCAAGGCCAGGTCAACTTAGTCTTGGATGAAATAATGCCTTGAGATTTTTTTGCAAATCTGAGAGGGTGGACAGAGACCTGGTTTGGCATCTTGCTTGAAAGATGGCATCTTCAGCACTGCACTGGAGTGCCCACTTCGATGGTCAGTTCACATCTCTGGACAGTGGAATTCACTCTCTAATCTTGATCAATAAGTGAACCCATATTGCAGCTCAGTGGTGATATAGTGTTACCATAGAGCTCCTAGCTGACTCGCTAATTAATTAGAATGTTCCCCCTTATTATTCAACTTCAAATTGTTCAATTTGCTTATAGTTGGACCACTGTTTTTCCAAATCGACCCATCGAAGCCTGCTCAGTTATTGGCCAGTGCAGCAACTCGTTAAAACCTCTCCAGTAATACCACCATCCCAGCCATCTCCACCTTGAAGAATATCAAAAGCAAAATGTGCAGGCAAATACTAAATTACCTTCCAAGTCCATCGCCATTCTGATTTGGAAATATACCGCAGTTCCCTCACTTTCACAAGATCAAAATCTTGGATTTCTCATGATAACCACATTGTGGGCCCTGCATTCTATTCCTGGAATCACTGTCAAGGCCAATGTTTATGGGTCAGTTTTAGGGGAGGTGATGGCTTAGTGGTATTATCTCTGGGCTATTGACCCAGAACATGATCTGGTTTCAAAACCCACCATGCCCGATGGTGGAATTTGTATTCTGAAATTTGTTTTTAAAAAAATATGGAATTGTTGATCATCAGAAAAACTCATTTGGTTCACTAATGTCCTTTAGAGAAGGACCCATTGCTGTCAGTCTGGAGTCACATGTAGGCCATCCTTACCTGGTCTGCCCTACATGTGACTCCAGACCCACAGCAATGCGGTTGACTTATAATTGTCCTCTGGGCAATTAAGGATGGGCAATAAATGCTGGCTGAGTGAATTAAAAACGATTGTCCTTGAGTAGGTAGGGGATAAGTCAGCCAAGTAAGGAGTTCTGTTGAAGCCATACACTAGTGTAACTGCCTGGAGTCACATATAGACCACATGGAGTAAGGCCTGTAGATTTCCTTCCCCAGTCATACATGAATGATTCCGATGGGCTTTCACTGCAATCCAGTAACATACACTAGTAATCATTGTTTTTAAGGTGAACAATGTTATTCCACATTCATCAATTCAACTGAATCTAAATTGCTGCAGGTGCTGAGGTGGGATTTGTGCTCAGGTCAACAGAGCATTCATTGAGGCCCCTTAACTATCAGAGCTGAAAATGTGTTGCTGGAAAGGCGCAGCAGGTCAGGCAGCATCGAAGGAGCAGGAGAATTGATGTTTCGGGCATGAGCCCTTCTCCTGAAGAAGGGCTCATGCCCGAAACATCAATTCTCCTGCTCCTTGGATGCTGCCTGACCTGCTGCACTTTTCCAGCAACACATTTTCAGCTGTAATCCCCAGCATCTGCAGACCTCACTTGCCCCTTAACTATCAGGCAACTTGTCCAGTCATGTCAATGCTATGCTTAACATTAATGCCTTAACAACAGTGGTTCAATAAGTTGCTCACCACTGTAGTTTCAGGGCAACTAGGGATAGATGATGGGGTAAACATAGGATGGATGTTCTCAATGACAGGGGAGTCCAGGACCAGGGGTTAGAAGAAAGTGAGGATTGCAGATGCTGGAGATCAGAGTCAAGAGCCTGGTGCTGGAAAAGCACAAAGGGTCAGGCAGCATCCGAGGAGCAGGAGAGTCGACATTTCAGGCCAGAGCCCTTCATCAGGTTTCAAGGCTCAGGATATGGAGAAGTCCATTTAGGACCGAGATGAGATGTATTCACCCGGAAGGTGGTGAGTTTGTGGAACCCTCTGCTACAGAAAGCAATTGAGGCTAAAACATTGAATGTTTTTCACGAAAGAATTAAATATCGTTCTTAGAGCTAAAGGGATCGAAAGGTATGGGGTCAAAGCAGGAACAGAGGACTGATTTGGATGATCAGCCAGGATCATATTGAATGATGGGCCAGGTTTGAAGGGCTGAATGGCCTATGCCTGCTCCTATTTTCTAAGATTCTGTGATTCATTGAATGCTATCCTTGCCCGTGATATCCAAATCCTAAGAATAAAGTATATGGGTGCAAGCCCACTCTGGTGCACAGTGTTAAGTGAATGCTGTCATGTCCTCCATCCGATGTATCAGGTATAACATTGAACCATGACCTATCCTCCCTGTCCCTAGGCGGCAATAAGCAGTGTTAAACCCTCAATCAGCATGACTAAAACATATGGAACTGGCCATTATCAGATAGCTGTTTGTGGAGTCTTACACTCCCTTGTTTCTAAATTGCAACAGTGTCTCCTCTTCTACAGTACTCCATTGGCTGCAAAATGCTTCTAGGGGCTTTAAAATTGTGAAAAGCACTATATAACTATAAGATGTCCCTTTGGTTATGCAGCTCATGTTGTACAGTGCTCAATTACTGGTTTCCTATTGCTGGAGAGTGTGATTGTGCTGTCTTAATGGTAAGGTCATTAAGACAGGAGTAAGTTACACTTTTTGCTTGATTTTTGTAATTGGATGTGAGGCAACATTTATTACCCATTCCTAATTGCCCCTGAACTGAGTGGCCCATTTTAGAGTGAACCTAATTGCTATCACATTGAAATCACATGTAAGCCAGGTAAGGATGTTAAATTCCTGCTCTAAAGGGACATTAGTAAACCAGATGGATGTTTATAGCAATAACTGATGGTATATGGTCCTGCTGTGTCATACAAGGAGCTGTGTTGACACTTAAGACAGACAATGGCAGGGCATGTGAATGGTGGATCTGTTACAAGCACTTAGCTCATCATGTATGGGATCCACTATATTGTGCCGATTCCCTGAAGACGCCATATGCAGGGTGCATAAAGGGATGAGATTTGCATTTTCATGAAGTCAATTTGGTATTAGATTTACCAGGATGGCTGCATAACTTCACAATAAGGAATCCAACACCAATCGTAAACTCTGTTTTTTGTGGTTATGGATGTGAAGATGATTAGGAGTCAAGGAGATGTTTACAGGTCAAGCTGATTGGCTGTCAGCTACCTGAGCAATTTGGCACTGGAAACAAGTTACAGAGACGTAGACAAAGAGAGAGTGTGAGTGCTGTTGTTCTTCCCAGCAGAAGCTGCCTGTTCTCTGCAGTAAAACAATGATTAAACATGAATTCTGCAGCATTGTGGTAAGATGTAACTTATGAATTGATAAATCAGAGACATTTTCCAAATGAATCCATCACTCTGTACTTCTTGCAAATCAATGGGAACTTCTAGAGAAAGACAACTGAACACCAAGGACCTGGGGAGCCAAAGAAAGATCACCTCAACATTGGAACTGGAAACAAAGAATATTGAACTGATTTTCCAGTTTTTCTTTGTCTTCCCTGATAATCTCCTCCCTAAGTTGTTTGCTTGTGTGTATATAAAGGAGAGTTTATAAGGGGATTAGAGTTTTAGATAGTAGGGTCACATGACATTGGGGGTATATCCATTTACTTGTCACAAAAGTTTAATCACTTAAAATAAATATTTATTCTTCTTTAATGTCTTTTTATTCACCTTGGTCTAAAAGTCAACATATTAGCATGCTGTGTGTACCTAAGTGTTAACACTTTGAATCACTCCAGGAATAAGAGGGTTAGATTTACAGTACGCTACCCCAGTGAGTCAGAACAATATATAGTGTTGTGGACTAAATAGCCACCACCTCAGAAAATACAAATACT
This sequence comes from Hemiscyllium ocellatum, assembly GCF_020745735.1. Lineage (NCBI taxonomy): Eukaryota > Metazoa > Chordata > Chondrichthyes > Orectolobiformes > Hemiscylliidae > Hemiscyllium > Hemiscyllium ocellatum. The sequence goes on from NC_083414.1 coordinate 9,004,475, forward strand.
TCAGGCTGCAACCTGACTAATGTGAAAGATCCCTGATGTGATTTCAGGGTAACACATCACTGCCAGTATGATGTGCTCTGAGTGCCTTCTATATGATCACCCTTACTACATAGAGCACAAAGACCAGATCTGAGTGGTGCTGGAAAAGCACAGCCAGCCAGGCAGCATCTGAGGAGCAGGAAAATCAAGGTTTCACTTGGAAGCCCTTCATTAGATTCCTGATGAAGGGCTTTTGCCTGAAACGTTGATTATCCTGCTCCTTGGATGCTGCCTGACCTGCTGTGCTTTTCCAGCACTACTCAAATCTTGACTCTGATCTCCAGCATCTGCAGTACTCACTTTTGTGTCTATACCACAAAGACAGACTGTCATGTTTAGACAGATCTCTTAAAGTTTATTAGCAACATTGTTATAAATTGCTATTGTATTGAAGTCTCAGACTTTTTAAAATTCATTCATGGGATGACAGTAACTCTGGTCACTAAAACAGCATTTATTGCAGAGAATCCATATGTGGTTTTCCCCAACATTGGGTTCATTGTCATCATTGCATGTCTAATTGCAGATTTTTATTAAATTCAAATTTCACCATGATGGCATTCAAACCCCGAGTCCACAGGACGTTAGCTGAGTTTCTGGATTTATAGTCAAGCAACAGTATCACTAGGCCATTGCTTCCCACGTACATAGCGATACTAGCTAGGGTTAGAGGCCTACAGGTTCTGTAACAGCCTGCTCAGTGAGGTGAAAGGAAAGGTAGCCTCCGCCAGGTTTCATCAAAGTGCAGCTCCATCACACATTGCAGCTGCTAACCGAGACGTCAGAGACTCCAGGTAGACTCACTCTGAGCAAGCTTGCAACACAATGATATTAAGTTCAAAGGTGTATTTCTGAGAATTGACTGCATGGCCCTCATTTGTGTTCCTTGGAGTATAAAAGACTAAAGGGTGTTTGGATTGTGAGGATGAAATGGTTGAAATGGTGCTTCCCAAATGATTTCCCATCGTGAAGCTTATCAACTGGTGCAACCGTAGAATGGGTGGGAGGGTGATGGGGTATAGCCATGAGGGTGGTGGGGCCCGGTGGGGGCGGTGGGGGGTTTGGTGGGGGTGAACTGAAAGTTGTGAGACTGGGAAATGGTGAGGAACCGTAAATATGAAGCAGTATTAACATAATTTTTGTTCCATTGGGTGGTACAGTGTGGTCTCTTTATTATAATTGAGTTATGGGGTGAATATATAGTGTTCATGTAGCATAGGAGAGGCCCTTCTGCCCATCGAGTCTGTACCGCCAAAAGTATACCATTATGTACTGTGTACAGTTCTGGTCACCGCATTACCAAAAGAATGCGGACAATTTGGAGAGGGTGCAAAGAAGGTTTATGAGGATGTTGTCTGGTATGGAAAATGCCAGCCATAAAGAGAGGTTGAGTAGGTTAGGATTCTTTTAATTAGAAAAAAGGAGACTGAGGGGGAACTTGATTGAGTCTACAAAATCATGAAGGGAATAGACAGGGTAGATAGAGATAAGTTTTTCCCAGGGTGAGGGATTCAATAACGGGAGGTCATGCTTTCAAGGTGAGAGGTGAACAGCTTAAGGGGAATACATGTGGCAAGTACTTTACACAGAGGGTGGTAGGTGCCTAGACCACACTGCCAGCAGAGGTAGTAGAGGCAGGCATGGTAGATACATTTAAGATGCATCTGGACAGATGCATAAGTAGGTGGGGAGCAGAGGGATACAGATGCTTAGGAAATGGGCGACAGGTTTAGATATTGGATTTGGATTGGCTCAGGTTTGGAGGGCCGAAGGGCCTGTTCCTGGGCTGTAAATTTTCTTTGTTCTTCTTCGTTCTATGTACTCCAGTCCCATAGACCCAATTGTACTGTAACTATAACAAATAGCCCGATGGAACTTGCTTTTGATCCAATCAGTCAACTGCTGGGACACAGCCTATCTACCAGGCATCACACGAAACATTGGTATTTCTGTACAATCTTGCTCAATTTTGCGATAGTCAGGAAGTATTTGTTGGACTGACAGCATTACCCTGTTAGCAGAGGTCATCGCTTGTGTAGCAGCAGCATGAGCCAGTTTGCTTCACCTGTCATTCAAATTTTCCCAGCCAGCACCTGATCATCTGAAATTTGACGTTCTTGCATTTGTCCTGATGAGTGGAAAATGAAAATCTCCAGCAGCGTGTCTCTCTTTCCAGTGGAATAGTTTCAATTAGCCTTTCAAAAACCCTCAGGACAACTTGACTGTCTGTTCAAACCCATTTAAGAACAGCCTGGGATTTAACCAGGGAGCAACCCAAACATTGGCTTCATTTATTCAAGCTGACGAGGAGCAGTCATGTAGTTCAACGATGGAATGAATTAACAATAAAAGTCTAGCCTTGGGTCTTCAGTGCCCGGTTAATAGAAGCATACAAACACTTGGTGGCTTCAATCACTCACCTTGCCTCCCATAACTGTCATCCTCGCCATCTCACAGTTTGGATATCTTTTGTAATTGAACTCTCTATCTCACATTGACTCCCTACAGCACCACACAAATTCTTGGTGTTATTGGGGGGGGAGTGGGGGTCATCAGCTTTTCATGTGAAAAAGTATAAACGTTGTTACAGCTGGGCTCTTACACAGGGTCAGAGAGAGGATTAAGCAATTCCTCACAAGAGCGTAGAGGGGCATCAGGTTTTAATGTGGAAATGTAATTATCAAGACACAATCTTGAGCAGACTCTCCAGTAAAGAAAACAGTGATTACCCCGTCCCACTTAATCTCTCCATCTCAGGCTTCTCTGTTATCCTCCACCTTAGAGTTCTGTTACCAAAACTGGTCTACTGAACTTGCCTCTCTTTCAATACTGTTATTCTCCTTTCTTTATGTGTGCTTCCCGTTTTCTATTGCTTTCTATTGCAATATGATACGATGCCTGGGTAACCCACTCACTGGTGGTTTGTGGTTTGGGGCAGAGTGTTGCTGTCAATCTTCCTTCCCATGCCAGTCTAAGGGCCTAGTCTGTGGTGGAGGGTTAACCACATGGAAGCTTCAACAGTAGGGGCACTTATCCTTCATAATAAAATGTAGTTTATTATTTCATTCACTTGTGGGATATGGGCATCACTGGTTGGGACAGCATGTCCGACTCTAGTTAAGACCAAAAGACCAAAAGAAATAGGAGTAGGAACAGGCCATTTGGCCCCTCAAGTCTGCTCCATCATTCAACAGGATCGTGGCTGATCCAATATTCCTCACATCTACTTTCCTGCCCTTTCCCTGTAACCCTTAATTCCCTGATTGATAAAAATCTCTCTGTCTTAGCCTTAAATATGCACAAGGTCTTTGACCAACAGCTCTCTGATTTCTAAAAACTCACAACCCTCTGAGGAAAGGAAATTCCTCCTTATCTCATGCTTAAATTGGCATCTCTTCAGCCTGAGATGAAGCTGTCTCGTCCTAGACTCTCCCAGGAGTGGAAACGTCCTCTCAGCATTTACACTGTCAAGCCCTTAAATGTTTCAATGTGATCAAGTTCCATTCTTCTTAACTCCAGTGGGTAAATACCCGAAATCTGTCTAGCCTTTGCTCACTAAGACAATCCCTCTGTACTAGGGTAGAGGTGGTGAGCTGCCTTCTTGAACTGCTGTAGGTTGACCATTTGGTGAAAGATTTCCAGGATTTTGATTCAGCGACAGTGAAGGAACAGCAATATATTTCCAAATCAAGATCTTAAAAAAATTATTTTATGGGGCGTGGGACACCGGCTTGCCAATATTCATTGCCCTTTCCTGTTTGCCTTTGAGGAGCTGGTGGTGAAGCAGTGATCGCTGATGAGTGGTTTGGCAGAGAACGTCCAAGTAGTAGTTTTCCTCAGTAACCCCTTCTGGAGTAAAATTGCTGTGGGTCTGGAGTCACATGTAGGCCAGACTAGGTAAGGACTAGAGGGCATTTGTGAAGCAGACAACGTTTTTATGGGGATCAACAGCAGTTATATGGTCACTGTCTTTTGTTCTAAATTCCAGATTTTCCACTGAATCCTAGTTTCACCATCTGCCATAGTGGGATTCAACCACATTGCCGTGGGTCAGGAGTCATCAGACTGGGTAAGGATGACAGTTTCCTTCCCTAAAGGATGTGAGTGAATGAGACAGGCTTTTCCCAACAGTCAACAATGAATTTGTGATTGTCTTTAGCTTTATTTGCAGATTTTTTTATTGAATTCAAATTCCACCGTTTGTCACGGTGGTAATCTGAACCAGTGTTCTTAGAACATTGCCTGGGTCTGCAGATTACTAGGTCTAGAACATCGGCCTGGGATTACTAGTCCAGTGACATTACCACTACACCACTGCCTCATCCCTCACAGTGAGAGGTGAGAATGTGGAGCTCATTACCACAGGAGCTGCTTGAAGTGAGGGGAGAGGATAAGGCAATAGGATATAGGAACAGAGTTAGGCCATTCGATCCCTCGAGTCAGTTCCACCATTCATTCAGAATGAACGATAGATAGATAAATACGTGAGGGAGAAAGGTTTAGAAGGTAACACTGTTAGATTTGGAGGAGATATGATAGTGGAATGGAGTATTAGCATGCTTTGGCTGAATGACTGTTTTGGAATGTTCTAGTTCTTGTGCAATCTGACAAAGTCTTTACATCCTTGTTGTCAGTGCTAAAACTTGATTGGTCAGTTTAGTTTATCTACGCAGGGGATTGAACAGCAGTAAAAGACCTGTTAGTCATTTAAGCATTCAGCATGTTAGTGAGACCACTTCTGGAGTACTGTTCTGGTTACCCTGCTATAGGAAGGAAGGATTACATTGGAGAGGGTGCAGAAAGGATGTTGCTGGGAGCGGGAGGGTTTGAGTTGTAAGGAGAGGCTAGATAGGCTAGGACATTTTTCCTCTGGAGTGTAGGACGTTAAGGGGAGATCTTATAGAAGGGCACGCATAAGGTGAATAGCCAAGGTCTTTTCCCTTGGGTAGGAGAGTTCAAAACTAGTGGACATAATTTTAATGTGAGAGGGGAATGATTTCATTGAGGTGCAACAATTTCCATACAGAGGGTGAATTGCATGGGAATGAACTGCCAGAGGAAGTGATAGATACAGGTACAGTTACAACATGTAAAAGACATTTGGACAGGTATATAAATAGGAAAGGTTTAGAAGGATGTGAACAAGATAGGGGAGGCAATGGCCTCATGGTATTATTGCTAGGACCTGGTAACCTGCAAATGCAGGCAATGTTCTGAGAACCTGGGTACAAATTACTACCGTGGCAAATGGTGTAATTTGAATTCAATAAAAATCTGCAATTAAGAGCGTGGTGATGATCATGAATCCATTGCCAATTGTTGGGAAAAGCCTATTTCATTCACTCATGTCCTTTAGGGAAGGAAGCTGCCATCTTTACCTGGTATAATCTACATGTGACTCCAGACCCACAACAATGTGGTTGACTCTCAACTGCCCTGTGGGCAATGAGGGATGGGTGTTTCTTCCTTCACCCTATGTATCACTAACACCACCACCTTAACCTTCCCTATTCTAAAGATGGCACGTTTAATTTCCTCTTGGCTCTCCAAATTAACTGAAGACCCTAATCACCGTTAGCATTTTAGTAAGTCTCCTCACTACCCTCCAGGCCATTCACATTCTTTCTTTCTGCAGGTACCCAGAGTTATGCGCAATGTTCTAGCAATGCCCTAACCAGTCACTTAGAAAGATAGTCATCTACTTTCTAATGTCCTGCTGACAAAATCTATCAAATTATTCAGCACTGAGCATCTAACCCTAAACTTGGATTCTGTGTGATTCGGTTATACATTGGGTGGTGTGTCTGCACATTAAGCTTTCAGGAGGAAATATTTTATTGGATTATGAGGGTGGTATTTAATCAAGGTGATTGGGATCTTACCTACCAGCAAGACAACTGACTACAACCACACATCATTTCCTTAAGGGAATGTCATACACATTTATTTATTCATTTGTGGGGTGTAGGCATCACCAGCTGGGCCAGTATTTATTGCCCATCCCTAGTTGCCCCTTGAGAAGCTGGGGGTGAGCTGCCTTTTTGAATCGCTGCAGTCTATCTGCTTTAGGGAGACCTACAATGTCCCCAGGGAGAGAATTCTAAGATTGTGACCCAGTGACGTTAAATGAACGGCGATGTATTTCCAAAGGTCACGTGGTGACTTAATGGTTCACACTGCTGCCTGACAGCGCTGGGGACCCAGGTTCGATTCCAGCCTCGGGCAACTGTCTGTGTTGTCTGCACATTCTCCCCATGTCTGCGGGGATTTCCTCCGGGTGCTCCGGTTTCCTCCCACAGTCCAAAGATATGCAAGTCAGGGTGGATTGGCCATGCTAAAATTGCCCCATAGTGTCCAGGGATATGCTGGCTAGGTGATTAACCATGGGAAGCGCAGGATAGGGGGCTGGTCTTGGTGGGATGTGCTTCGGAGGGTCGGTGTGGAGTCGATGGGCCGAATGGCCTGCTTCCACACTGTAGGAATTCAATGATTCTATGATTCAGGAGATAGTGAGTGGCTTGAAGAGGATTTTACAAGGGGTGGTGTTCCCATGTATCTGCTGCCCTTGTCCTTCTAGATAGGAATGGTGGTCTGTTTGGAAGGTGCAGCTGGAGGATATCTTTGGTGAATTTCGGCCAAAAACATTAAGCACCAATGAAGCACTAACTGGGTACTCAATGGAGCAAGGGCCTTAGGGACTGACGTTCTCTCCATGGAGATGCCAGCCAATTGGAGGTGAGAGCACTTCCTAACTCAGCCGTGCCCTGACCAGAGAGGCAGTGTCAATATTACACCCACCTGAGGGGCAGAAACACAACGGACCCAGGAAGAAGGGGAATGTCAGTAGGAAGGGAAGTCTCAGGGGAGTGTCATGTGTGGAGGAAGTGGAAGTGGGAGTGGGAGGCGTGACCTCGCAGCATGGGACAAAGGGTTGGCTGGTATCTGGGCCTGCCACTCATTCCCAAAGCCAGGTTTCTCAGTTTGGAGCTGAGTGCCTTTGAATGAGGATCACTCTCGCCCCACAACCTCAGCAGTGTTTTCTTTCTCAGGCTCCCTGCCTGATGAATCCCACACTCACTGCTGAGTGAATGGAGGAATGAGGCATTTCATTGGGCATTAATTCCCTCATTCAGGACCTCAATAGGCAGGAGGGCGGGAGGGGAATCCCTAATTGCCACTTCTCCACCCCATGCTTGATCATTTGCCTACGTGCCACCAAACCCAACATGGCGAGGGCATTAAATTCCACCCACAGCATCATAATAACACAGAGAGAGGCCAATTGACTCAATGCCAGCTCATTATGCAACATTGCAATGAGTCTGGGTCCCTTGTGAGATTCTTGTGGAAGTCTATTTCTCACAAGTGCCTATTCAATTTCCCTTTGAAATCATTTATCAGCTTCACCTCCACCTTCTCATGGGTACAGTGTCAAGAAATGTTGGTCCTTGTACCCACCCCTTGACATCTCTCACCCACAACACTAAATTCCCTAACCCTCGTACCAATAGCTAGTGGAAAGAGTTTTCCTTTTCAGACCTGTCATAATGTCCACCAAATCTCCCACCAACCTCAATTGTTCCAAGATGATTAAACCCCATCCTCCACCAACCTAACTTGGCTGTGAACTTTTCTCATCCCTTCAACCCATTCTGGTAAATCTGCTCGACATTCTCTCAGAGAGCTTTTCTGCTGTGGTCAAAATTGGAGGCAACATTCCCCTTGTGATCTAACTAGACCTTTATCAAGCTTCAGAGTAACATGTGTCCCTTATCAGGCAGATGATGAGCTTCAGGTTTTATCACTAGATTGTAAATGCAGAGACCCAGGCAATGTTCTGGAAACTTGGGTTTGAATCCTGCCACCACCTCCAAATGGTAGATGGTAGAATCTGAATTCAATTGGAAACAAATAAAAAATTACGAGTCAATGATGATCATGCTGCAGCTGTACAAAGCTCTGGTACGGCCACACTTGGAGTATTGTGTACAGTTCTGGTCACCGCATTATAAGAAGGATGTGGAAGCTCTGGAAAGGATGCAGAGGAGATTTACTAGGATGTTGCCTGGTATGGAAGGAATGTCTTACGAGGAAAGGCTGAGGGCCTTGAGGCTGTTCTCGTTAGAGAGAAAAAGGTTGAGAGGTGACTTAATAGAGACATACAAGATAATCAGAGGGTTAGATAGGGTGGACAAGGAGAGCCTTTTTCCAAGTATGGGGACGCAAACGCGAGGGGACACAACTTCAAAGTGAGGGGAGATAGGTATAAGGCAGATGTCAGAGTAGTTTCTTTACTCAGAGAGTAGTAAGGGTATGGAATGCTTTGCCTGCAACGGTAGTAGATTCGTCAAGTTTAAGTGCATTTAAGTCGTGATTGGACAGGCATATGGACGTACATGGAATAGTGTAGGTTAGAAGGGCTTCAGATTAGTATGACAGGGTGGTGCAACATCGAGGGCCGAAGGGCCTGTACTGCGCTGTAATGTTCTATTTTCTATGTTCTATGAATCTATCTAGTTCACTTAATGTCCTTTCGGGAAGGAAGCTGGTCTGGCCTACACGTAACTCCAAAGGGGCACACTATAAATGTGGGGCTAGCCAGTGATACCTTCATTCAAAACATTCTATTTACGAAACTTGAGACCCCGTCAGCTTTGCGAATTACTCTGTTAATGCATCCTGCCACCCTGTGTTTGCACAGATATTGATCCTGTCAGTGTTTTGGTTTGCCAGAACACCTCTCACACCACCCACACCGCTCAACACCCCCCAAGTTACAATGGGTGTCTTGGATGTTCTGAGAGTTGAGGATCTTTGCGGAGATCTCCCAGCAGAGCTTCATGGGAAGAGGGAGATGGGAATGCTTGAGGAGGTCTTTAGGGAAATGGCAGATTGGGAAAATCGAAGGCCTGTGAAATGTTGGAAAGAGGTGGCACAGCGTGGAAATAACACAGGAAGATCCACCTCCGTTCTGTAAAGGATAACAGAACAAAAACCATAGACAACAAATAGATGGAAAATGGCAGGGAAATTGTGCAGGTGGTGTAGTGTGATAGGGTTAGGGTTAACTTGCAGTTAATGACCAACCGAGGAGGAGAGAGATAACCATATCGATAAACTCCGCAGAGTTTTGGTTTTGTACACCTCTGTGTTGAACATAAGCTCCTCTGAAATCTTGTGTGAAAACAATTGTTAGACACAGCAGCAGCAGAGAACTGAAATTCTTATTATTCTTTACCTGCTCTCAAAAATCAATTAATTTACAGCTCAAGAAAGCAATTTATTGATTTGAATACATGCACACTCAAGACAGAATATGGGAATTAATATGTTTATAAACCATCATAAGAGACAATAACATTTTGCTCCATAATTTAATAAAGGTCATTATTGCAGCCAAGAATGAGGCAGCATTGCAAATGTCACTGACTAATAATTCAAGGAAGTAATGATGAGAGGTTAATAGTACTGGGGCTTATAAATGATCAGGAGACTAAAAGCATAATGATACAACTATTTGAGCTTCTTTGATGCAAATCTTTATTGATAGCATTTCCAAATATTTGACAAGGGCCTGAGGAGTCTGAAATGAACCAGAAACACACGGTACTCAGCAGTGTTGAAATTCCAAGCGAGTTGCAAGGAGCTTTGAGCTACACTGTGTGGAGGTTCAGCATTTGGTGTGAGGGTGCCTAATGCCTGACACCAACACACCAAAAGCAACTTTCCTCTTCTGCTTTCCTCTTTGGCTTTCAGGAGTGGCTCAGTGGTTAGCACTGCTGCCTCACAGCACCAGGGACCCGGGTTTGTTTCTAGCCTTGGATGACTGTCTGCGTGAAGTTGACGCTTTCTCTCTGTGTGTGCATGGTTTTCCTCCCACAGTCCAAAGGTATGCAAGTTCAGGTGGATTGGCCATTCTAAATTGCCCATAGTGTCCAGGGCTGTGTAGGTTAGATGCATTAATCGGGGGCAGATGTAGAGTAATAAGATAGGGGGAATGGGTCAGGTGATGAAGGGTCAGCACTCTAAAAGCATGTGGATTCAACTAAACCTGTTGGTCTATAATCTGGTGCTGTTGTGGCGTGGCATTGTTATCCTATTTTTAATCTGGGAACCTGGGCTCAAGTCTTGCCTTGGCAGATGATGGAATTTGAATTCAGTAAAAACCTGGTATCATCTAACGATAAGCATGAAACACTTGCTGGAAAAACCCACCCAATTCTCTAACGCCCTTTCGGGAAGGAAACTTACCCGGTCTGGCTGACATGTGACTCCAGACCCACAGCAATGTGGTTGATTCTTAACTACCCCCTGGGTAATTCGGGATGGGCAATAAATACTGGCCTAGTCAGTGATGCCTTCATCCTGTGAATGAATTTTTTAAGATGGTTTGGTTGGATATATGTATGCAGAGCATTCTCATTCGCTGTACGTGAGTATGGAACTCAGGGCACTTTTCCATATCTTGGCTCGTTGCTATCACACCAACAGAGAACAACTAGACCATTCAGCCCTTCAAGCCTACACCACCATTCAATACAATCGTGGCGAATCTGATTTTGACCTCAACTCACATTCCTTCATACCCTGCAACATGCAGCAGAGTTGAGGTCCAACTGTTGAATTCCACAGCTTCCGCAGCAAGGGAAGCATTCGGAGACCCAGGGCTTGTAGAAAATGAGCTGCTCATGTGATAGATCGTGTGCCCTTGTCCCAGAGTCCTCTGGATTTCTGCGCTGAGGCAGATCCCTTGCATTCTAGCTTTCTTTCACAGAATGTGAGTGTCTTGCTGCCCGTGAGCTGGGAGGCTTGCTGGGATATTTCAGAGGGCAGTTGAGAGACAACCACACTGCTGCAGATCTGAAGTCAGGTGTATGCCAGAAAAGGACAGGCAGGAGGCTGGGAAAACACAGCAAGCCATGCCAGTGTCAGAAGGTGCAGAGATCGACGTTTCGGGTGTAACCCTTCTTCAAGACTTGGGCTAGGTGTGGGGGTGTGGGGGGGAGGGGGAGAACTGCAGATAAAGGGACAGTGTGGTGAAGTGTGGGTAGGTAAAGAAAGGTAGAGGGTATGACCTGGTTGGTCAATGGGGAGGGAGGAATCCAGTTGGTGGCAGGAAGCAGTGGAAGGGAGGGGCCCCCCAGGGTGGGAAAGGTAGTCGGGGGATGGGAAGGGAGTTTATTTGAAATTGGAGAACTCAGTGTTGAGTCCTCTGGGCTGAACGGTGCCTAGGTGGAAGATAAGGCGTTGTGCCTTTAATCAGAGCTGTGGTTTGTTTTGGCAATGAAGGAGGCCAAGGATTGTCATGTCAGAAAGGGAGTGGTTGGGGGAAAGCAGACAGGTTGGGGAAGATGTTCTTGGTGCTGGGGTCTTTTTGGAGTTGGTGCAAGTGCTTGAGGATGATCCATTGGATGTGGAGACTGGTGGGGTGGTAGGTGGGGACAAGGGGGACTCTGTCTTATTGTGTTGGGAAGGGGGGGGGTTTAGACCAGTAGAATGGAGAGTGGAAGTGGTGTGGTGGAGGACTGTCTGGATGACAGAGGGGGAAATAGCACGTTGTTCAAAGTAGGTGGACATCCGTGATGCCCGCGAGTGGAATGTCTCCTTGTCCAAGCAGATGCAGCGGAGACGGAGGAATTGTAAGAATGGGATGGAGTTATTGCAGGATACTGAGTGGGAGGAGGGAATGCAAGGACCGTTCCCTCCGACAGCCCTTGGTTCATGCCACCTCCGCCACCGAACCCCTAGGTACCTTCCCCTGCAACCAGAAAAGATGCAAAGTCTGCAGGTGCCCCCCCCTCCCGCACCTCTATCTAGGGTCCCAAACAGCCTTCCAGGTGAGACAGAGGTTCACCTGCCTCTCTTCCAACCTAGTTTACTGCATCAGGTGCTCCTGGGAGACCAAACGTAAACTCAGGGAATGGAATGCTGAGCATATCAGCCGGGCCCGCAGGGGCCAATTTGATCTCCCAGTCACTGCCCATTTCAATTCCCCCAACCACTCCCTTTCCAAAATGACCATCCCTGGCCTCCTCCATTGCCAAAACAAACCACAGCTCCTATTGGAGGAACAACACCTTATCTTCCACCTGGGCAGCCTATAGCCCGAAGGACTCAACACTGAGCTCTCCAATTTCAAGTAACCTCCCTTCCCATCCCCTGACCCCCTTCCCAGCCCCTCCCCCTCCCTTCCACTGCTCCCTGCCGTCAACGGGATTCATTCCTCCCATTGACCAACCATTGACAACCCTCTGCCTGTCTTCATCTAGCCCCACTTTACTACTGTGCTCCCTGCCACCCCCATTATCTGCAGCTCCCCCTACACCCACCCTCAGTCCTGAAGAAGGGTCACACCTGAAACATTGACCTCTGCACCTCCTGATCATGCCTGGCTTGCTGTGCTCTACTGCCTGTCTACTTTGGATTCCAGTATCTGCAGTTTTATTGTCTCTAGACCAGATAAGGATAGCAAGTTTCCTTCCCGAAAAGCCTTTGGAGAACCGAGTGTTTTTGTACGACAATCAATGCTTGCTCATGGTCGCCATTACAAAAACACACATTCAGTTCCTGATGTTTACTAATTGTATTTTAGTTGCACAAAGGTGCTGTCGTAGGATTTGAACCTGAGCCCCACAGAGCATTAAGCCTGCATGACTGGGTTATTATTCCAGTGATACTATCACTATGCTAATTATCTCTCATACCAGGTAGTAACACTACCGGGAATGAGGATGAGACAGTTCACATTACACGATCATCATTGTCATCAGTGTCCCATATTTATGATTGGGTCAAAGGAAATAGACGAGGTCTTGGCTGAACATGGAAAAATACAGCACAGGATCTTGACCTTCAGGCCAAAATGTCTATGCCGACCATGTAGCCTTTCAAATTGTTTGCATCTGCCATGGTCTGTATGTCTCTATCCCTGCCTGTTCATGTGTCTGTCTAAATGCCTCTTAAATGTTGCTATTGTATCTGCTTTTACCAGCTCCCCTGGCAGCGTGTTCCAGGCACCTACCATTCTCTGTGTAAAAAAAACTTCCCTCTCACATCTCTTTGAAACTTTCCCCCTCTCACCTTAAACCTATACGCCCAAGTATTTGACATTTCCACCCTGGGGAAAAAAAAACTTCTGTCCTATCTGTGCCTCTCACAATTTTATAAACTTCTCTCGGGTCACCCCTCAGCCTACACCAGTCTAGCGAAAATAATCCAAGTTTGTCTAACCTCTCCTTATAGCGAACACACTCTAATCCTGATGAACCTCTTTTGCACCCTCTCCACATCCTTCCTATAGTGTAGCAACCAAAACTGCAACCAATGCTCTGAATATGGCCAAAATGATATTTTATACAGCTGTAATATAACTCAGTGCCCTGACTGATGAAGGCAAGCATGCCATACACCTTCTCTACTGCCCTAGCCACTTGTGTTACCACTGTTGGGGAGTTGGGAGAAAGTGAGGACTGCAGATGCTGGAGATCAGATTCAATGAGTGTGGTGCTGGAAAAGCACAGCAGGTCAGGCAGCATCCGAGGAGCAGGAAAGTCGACGTTTTGGGCATAAGCCCTTCATTCCCCCTCCACATTCCCGACTGAAATTTGCTCCAAGGTTGGAAACCCGGCAGGTTTCCGTTCCTATCCAAATCATGATCAAATGAGGTGATCCACATCCAATATGCCCTCCCTCATGTCTTCTGGGTTATTCATCAAGTGAGATACTCCTCTGGATTCCTGCTGGGAAGTACCAGTGTGTGAATGATGTGCCAGGACAGGGTGGGGTGCAGAGATTAAACTCTCCCCTCCCCCACTAGCCAACCCTCTGCCCAGTCTCACATTGTCAAAGGGATTGCACACACAGCCAGAAAGTATCAAGGAGAGATATCCATCATAGAACTGGCTCCTTTCTACGCATCAAGACTAAGCATTGAGAGAAACTAAGGGATCAAGAGAGCAATTGAAAAATACAGCTAATGATCAGTAAAGGTCTGTTTTGATATCATTTGCACCGAGGTACAGTGCAAAGTATTGTTTTGCACACTATCCAGATAAATCATACCTTACATAAATACATCAGGGTAATAGAATAGGGTGCAGAATATAGTTAAGAATCACACAACACCAGGTTATAGTCCAACAGATTTAATTGAAAGCACACTAGCTTTCGGAGCGATGCTCCTTCCTCAGGTGATAGGAATCATCTGATGAAGGAGCGTCGCTCTGAAAGCTAGTGTGCTTCCAATTAAACCTGTTGGACTATAACCTGGTATTGTGTGATTTTTAACTTTGTACACCCCAATCCAACACCAGCATCTCCAAATCATGCAGATTATAGTGTTACAGCTACAGAGAAGGTGCAGAGAAAGATCAACTCTAATGTATGAGAGGTCCGATCATAAATCTGATAACAGTGGGGATGAAACTGTTCTTAAATCTATTGGTACCTGTTTTCAAACTTCTGTATCTTCTGCCTCTCTCAGGAAGAGACAGAGGGAGAGAAATGCAAACTAGAGAGAGGGTGAGAAATAAAAGTACCCAATCCTGGGGGTGGAAAGAGAGGTAAATAAAGGGGTTAGAGTGAGGGCAATGTACACTGGGGAAGCAGAGAAAGAAACAAACCAGAGAGAGAGAGAGAGAGAGAGAGAGAGAGAAATCCAAACCGTTGCACAGAAGGGTTTATTTTGTGACATGCATTGGTTTACAGTATGTTTTATTACATGAGACAGGATCTCCCTGAGGACAGAGTTTCAAATCTCTAAGCTAGGTTTTTAGGTATGCGATGAATTGAATAAGGTTCAATTTTGATTTTATTTATTATTTTAATAACTCACTGTGTGTGGTTAAAAAAAGTTCCGAGAGTTGAAAACTTTTGTTAGAAGCTACATTTAACAGCTATTTCAGTTGAACCCCGAGTGGTATATGTCAATGAAACATAGCGAAACAGGCCATTCAGTCCGTGCCAACTGAAAAAGGCAAAAATGTCTTCACATTGTACTTTGTCAATGTCCATCATAAGATTAGAAGCATTCATTAAATATCCTCTCAGCAACATGAGACTGGGTCATTAAGTACACTCAAGACTGAGGTGGGCAGTCTTTTTTCCTAATCAGGAAGGGAAGCAAGGGTTGTGTGGAAAAGGCAGAAAAGTGGAGTTAAAGATTGTCAGATCAGCCATGATCTTGGTGAATAGTTGAACAGAATCGATGATCTGCTTCTTGTGGCTCTCTATTCCAATGAAAACCACCCCAGGACAGGCCTTCCCAAAGTGAGGCATCAGGTGAGATCTGAGATCTTGGGTGATGGGTCCTGAGGCAGAAATGGCCACCACGGGGTGCTCTCCTTCTCCTCCTACACTCACCGGTCTTCTTCACACCAATTGCCCTCAGCCTCTCTGCTTTCACCCAACAGCCCAAATTTCGAGACCCAGAATAGAGTCACACTGGGGAAACACTGCCCTCACCAATCCAATCTTCCCTCATGTCAGTGTCTGTTTAGGTTTCCTCCCACATTCCAAAGGTATGTAGGTTAGGTGGGCTGGCTGTGTGGGAAATGCAGGATTATAGAGTAGGAGGGTCTGGATGGGATGCTTTTGGAGGGCAGGGAAGGGGAGGTATTGTAGACTCGATGGTCCCAATGCCCTGTTTCCACACTGTGATTGTATGACATTATACCAGGAAAATTCTCCAACTGCCCTTGCAGTCAATATTGTAGAAACATCAAAGCAGTTTTATTGACATATTCTTGTTAATAAGTCCTACATTATTTGGTGCTTTAGCTTTGATTTATGCATTTGTCAGGCAAAAAGGAATCAGACACTTTATTTGGGGATTGTTGAGTCCAGCGAACTAACCGAGCTGAATGCAATAAACACAGGAAAAATCACTCGTGGTCAAATAGCAGGCATTTAGTGTCATGTGATCAAATGTCATGTGACCCAGAGTCACACAAGCTCCAGGAACACATCAAACAAGAGGTAGCAATTGTACATGAACCTAATTAGGGTGTTCATTAACTAAACCCAAAAGCTAAAAGTACGTTATAATATCTTGATACGTTGCATCTCATTCGAGTTAGTGACGACTGTCCTGTCTTTTACAAATATTAGCTGCTCGGGCAAATGTATCTTTGCCCAGCTCAGTTGGTCGATCATATTGATTGCACTGAGTGACTCACAAGAGAAATAGATTGGAAAGAACATTACAAGGATAATTAAATATCACAAACGTCTTTGTGCTTCGTTATACCATATTAAGCTTTCTGTTCCAATTGACCATCAATGAACTGTAAATAATTGAGCCACAAAGTGTGTTGCCAAGTATATCAAAGGCTTTGTCACATCAGAAGATCTCATTGCTCGAGACTAAGGGAGTGAGTTGTTGGTCTAAAGGGCATTTGTGAACTAACATTCTACACGACATGATCACAGCAGTTTCAGGGATCCAATGGGAAGACCCCTGGAGGTGGCTTTACTGGTCACCAATTGCCCCATGCAAACAGAAACCCCGGCCAAGTGCGGCTTGAAGCTCTGTCTTTTGTTTTGAAGATCGGGGCATCTCCCCTCTTCTGAAATCTCCAATTATCCATCTTCCTCTCTTTTGATGTGGAGGTGCCATTGATGGACTGGGATGGATAAGATCAGAAGTCAGCCAACACTAGGTTATCGTCCAACAGATTTATTTGAGATCACAAGCTTTTGGAGTGTCGACCCTGTCATCAGGACTTCACCTGATGGAGGAGTAGTGCTCCGAAAGCTTGTGATCTCAAATAAACCTGTTGGACTATAACCTGGTATGGAGTGAGTTTGGTGCACTCACCTCCCATTCTTACTGGACCTGTGGTGGCGATGGTGTTGTATTTGTGAGGGAAGGGGGTGTGAGGTGTAAGGGGATGAGGAGAGAAGGGGGATGGGTGAATGGTTGGTGGGGTGGGGGGGGGGGTGGGGGAGCAGGGGTAGGTGAAGCAGCAGAAGCAGTGGGAATTTCCTTAATGGGGATTTTCCATCCTCATCGAGAAACCTGCATTTTTTATTCAATGTGTCGTGATTACAGTCTCACCCGCAGCAGACCGTACACATGGAATGCTTTCACTAAACGTAGGTAGGGTTAATAAAGGGATGTACAAAGTGTGAAGAGTGGTGAGTCTGGAGTTTAACATTGCATAGAACCCTAACCCTCACATTCTTCCATCTTGACAATTACTTAACTCAATGGAAAAAGATTAAAACAAAGAACAAAGAAAATTTACAGCCCAGGAACAGGCCTTTCGGCCCTCCAAGCCTGAGCCGATCCAAATTCACTGTCTAAACCAGTCGTCCAGGTTGGTTAAAGTGTTTTTTTTGTAATAATTATCCAGTTCATTGCTAGAAGCATTCAGGAGATGTTTAATAGCAAAGTGCATAAACACACACATAATAATAAAGCAATAGACTTTCTCAGGCACGAAACAGTAAAAATTCACCTTATGTTGATTACTATTAAAGATCCTTTCCCGTAATCTACTAATCTATCCACTGACCGAGAGTTACATCGAAACAATCTCAGCCACTAATTATCTAGGCTGTCAACTGTTAGCAGTCCCACCTTGGTCATGCCTAGCTGTGAGGCATTGTCAACTTATCAGCATCAAGAACACAGGTTCAACAATTTGGTGGATACAGAATGGATATATCCTAGCCGGACAAAATCACCAGGAGTGACAGGAGTCTTGCCTTTGAAGAGAACGAGTTGGTTTGTACTCATCAGACTCGGTTGGCTTGGAAAGGTTTGCAGGATGGAAGACAGTGACCTACTCAAAGACTCACTGTATGGTGAGCTAACTGGAGCTGATGCCCAAAGCTCCTCTTTAGGCTTGCTTCTAAGCATGACATGAAGGTCCTGAATTATCCATTACCGTACACAGGAGAAACAAGGAAAATGGTGACACCTCTCTTGAGCTGGTACACAACTCCATGGTGACCAGTGGCTGGAGGTGCTTGGCAATGGATGCCAACACCAAAAACAACCACCAAGAGGACGCTTGGTGGCTTCCCTATGGAAGAGCCTGCCTCTTGAGTACTGCCTTTTCAGCTATCAGCAACAGTTCCCCATATGAAGACCAACCCTCGCCCATTCCACCTCCAGATGGATTGTCCGCCATATGTCCCTCATCTTATGTAATTGGAAGAGCACCAGTAAGAGTGAGCTTGGTTCAAGCATCAAAGCACTGACTGTACCATTTAGAACTGCCTTAGTTCCAACATGAACTGCTGCCTCACAGCGCCAGGGACCTGGGTTCGATTCCACCTTTGGGCGACTGTCCTTGTGGAGTTTACACATTGTCCACATGTCTGAATGGGTTTCCTCTGGGTGGTCTGGTTTCCCCCCACAATCCAAAGATGTGCAGGTCAGGTGAACTGGCTGTGCTAGCCTGCCCATAGTGTTAGGTGCCTTAGTTAGGGGTAAATATAGGGTAGGGGAATGGGTCTGGGTGGGTTACTTTTCAGAGGGTAGGTGTGGACTTGTTGGACTGAAGGGCCTGTTTCTGTACTGTAGCGAATCTAATTCAATCTATGAACCGGAACGAGGAAGCCATCCCAGAGCTACTGTGGCCTGGTTCTCACTCTCCAAGGTAATAATGTAATGCACATTAATTTCTTCCCAGTAATATAAAAGCTAAGTACTATGCACGCTGGAGATCGGAAATCAAAACAGAAAGTGCTGGAGCCACTCAACAGATCTGGCAGAATCTCTTTTCCAAATAAAAATCATTTAGGACTGAAAACATCAGCTCCGGCTTTCTATCCATGGATTCTGCCAAACATGCTGAGCTTCTTCAGCACTTTTTAAGAATCATAGAATCCTCATTCAGCCCACCAAGTCTACACCAACCCTCTGAAGAGCATCCCACCCAGACCCAGACAGGAAGAATGTGCAAACCCTTCTCAGACAGTTGCCCGAGGCTGGAATCAAACCCACGTCTCTGTGGCTGTGAGGCAGCAGTGCTCATCACTGCACCACTCGGTGCAATAGTTGCTGGGTCAAAATTATAGAATTCCAATTGTGTGTGACGATAAAACACATTCACCATGAGACTGCAATGGACCAAATCCACCACCGTTCTACTGAAGGGCATCGAGGGTTGGGAAACAAATGCTAGTTTTGCCAACAATTAATTACTTGACGTTTTCAAAACAGAAGGAGGGAAAGTTTCCCTGTTTTCAGGAAGTGCAGAACCTATTGAAATAACAAGGCAACACTGGACACTTATTTATAAGAGGTATGCAGTCTTTAATTGATCAAGTTTGAACTGTGGGTGACATTTATAATATATATTTATATAATATATACACACACACGCATGGACAGGCACACACTCAATAAGCAAACAGAAGCCAGGGAGCATTTCTGGAGAACCCAGAGACGGACAATATTAAAGGAAGACTGGTCACAAAAACTATTGTGCCTTTCCTCAGTTCAAATCAATTCACTTTTGGAAAAACACCAATGCTCTATCCAGTTAATTCCAAATCTCAAACTGATTGCTGCCCTGAAGAAGACCTGGTCAAACTAAGGACTGTGGTCTTTCAAGATTTGATCGAGACATCCCAGAAAGCAGGAATACCAAGGAAAGTGGTGGAATTGAAAATCATGTCATAAGACTGGAGCTGAAAGTGATAGTCACCATGGAAGTATCAATAATTATTATGGATACCCATCTGGTTCCCTCATGTCTGTTAGGGAAGGAAAGCTGCTGTCTTATCTGATGTGGTTGTAGACCCACAATAGATCCACAACTCCTCTCTGAAATGGCCCTTGCAAGGGGTTCAGGGGTAATGAGTGAGGAGCATTGTGGGAAGGTGATGACCTTGCGGTATTATCGCTAGTTCGGTAATCCAGTGACTCAGGTAATCCAGAAATTACTGGAGAAGCTCAGCAGATCTGGCAGCTTCTGTGAAGAGAAATCAGAGTTAACGTTTCAGGTCCGCTGACCCTTCCTGAGAACTCCGATTTCTCACAACAGATGCTGCCAGACCTGCTGAGTTTCTCCAGCGATTTCTGTTTTTGTTTCTGATTTCCAGCATCCGCAGTTCTTTCAATGTTCTGGGGACCTGGCTTCGAATCCTGCTCCTGGAGTTTGAATTCAATTTTTAAAAGGCCTGGAATTAATAGTCAAATGATGACTGTGCATCCATTGTTGGAAAAACTCGCCTGGGTCACTAATGTCCTTGAGGGAAGGAAACTGCTATCCTTACCTGGTCTGGCCTACATGAAGCTCCAGATCCACAATGACATGGTTGAGTTTGGGCAAGTAGAGATGGGCAAATAAATGCTGGCCTAACCTGCCATGCCCCCATCCTGCGAATGAATATACAGAGAGCTGGCAATACCCTAGAGGGTTTCAGGGAGAGGTGGGCACAGCAGGGTGTGACGTGCTTTTTTTCCCCCTCTGCCTCTATTTTGACTTCGTCTCTGCCCTCTCCTTTCACTTTTTGATCACGCAGCGTTTCCCCTTTGATGAGAAGGGCTCTGCTTGTCACTGGCTACTCGGGTGTCTCCTTTCTTCCTGGTGGAGGAATATCAATAAAGATTTATGCACTCATTTTTCACTGTGTCTGTCACCTGCACACACACAATATGGGTGCTCGGGGAGAAATAAGCATTACCGCAGTTAGGTCGAGTTATAAAAATAAACAAGAAGAAAAAAACGATAAAGAAAGCTGGTGTTGCCAGTGAGGTTGTTTTCTTGCAGACAAATAGCAACCAATAATTTTCTACATCAAACCGTTTGTAAACTAAGACCACAGCCACATTCTTCATCAGGAAAATCAATTTTGCTTAAAGGGATAAAGCTGGCACCATTCCAAGGCTTGTACATTCTGATGGCATTTGGTGAGCTTTCTGTTTGATAGAATTAGCTGAAAATGTGTTGCTGGTAAAGCACAGCAGGTCAGGCAGCATCCAAGGAACAGGAAATTCGACGTTTTCGGGCCAGAGCCCTTCAAAGGGGGTGAATTTCCTGTTCCTTGGATGCTGCCTGACCTGCTGTGCTTTAACCAGCAACACATTTTCAGCTCTGATCTCCAGCATCTGCAGACCTCACTTTTTACTCGTTTGATAGAATTATCCAAGAGGCTTTTTCATGCTTTGGGAGGGGAGTGGGATTTATTTTCTGCAATTCAGTCTTCCCTTAGTAATGTCAGTGTTGGGTGGGAGGAGGTGTATACTGGTTTGGAAAAGGGGGCAGTATTACCCCGTAGTGATAGCTTCCTTCATATTCCTGCAAGCGTTTTCATCGTGCACAATAAATAATTTGCACGCAGGTTACTGGTGTGTAAGAGGCCTCTGCGTCCAACTAGAAAACGATTATAGCACCAAGTTTCTGCAGAGTGGCTTCTCTTATTATAATTTTGAACAAAGAACTACAAACATATACAATCTTATTTCCACACACCCCTCCACCTCCCCCGCCCCACCCAAACAGTATCTGTAATTCTGGGTCCCTCTCTCAGTCCTTTCATTAACTGAAGTTAGCTACTGCTGTAGTGGGAAAGTGCTGATCTCCCAACCGGACAACATCCAGTCCAAGGCAGGAAAGTCGATAGATTTGACTGAATGCGCAGGAATCGCAGGGCAGGAAGTGACCATTCAGTTTCTCCTAGCCATGCTGGTCAATTGGAGATGCTCATTCCAATGTTAAATCTTCTCTCATTTGCGCTCAGATCTAAGGGCAAGCCCCCTATCTGACAATGCTGGAAAATTGTCATGCAGGGAAGCATTAGGGTGGCATGGTGGCACAGTGGCACAGTGGTTAGTGCTGCTGCCTCACAGCGCCAGAGACCCGGGTTCAATTCCCGCCTCAGGCGACTGACTGTGTGGAGTTTGCACGTTCTCCCTGTGTCTGCGTGGGGTTCCTCCCAAAGATGTGCAGGCCAGGTGAATTGGCCATGCTAAATTGCCCATAGTGTTAGGTAAGGGGCAAATGTAAGGGTATGGGTGGGTTTCGCTTCGGCGGGTCAGTGTGGACTTGTTGGGCCGAAGGGCCTGTTTCCACACTGTAAGTAATCTAATCTAATTACTATAGGCAGTGGTTGCAACATCTCCTCCGATGCAATGTGGGCGGCACAGTGGTTAGCACTGCTGCCTCACAGCACCTGAGACCCGGGTTCAATTCCTGACTCAGGCGACTGACTGTGTGGAGTTTGCACGTTCTCCCCGTGTCTGCGTGGGTTTCCTCCGGGTGCTCCAGTTTCCTCCCACAGTCCAAAGATGTGCGGGTCAGGTGAATTGGCCATGCTAAATTGCCCGTAGTGTTAGGTAAGGGGTAAATGTAGGGGTATGGGTGGGTTGCGCTTCGGCGGGTCGGTGTGGACTTGTTGGGCCGAAGGGCCTGTTTCCACACTGTAAGCAATCTAATCTAATCTAATATGCGGCTAAGTGTGGTCGGGAATGCTGGAATACCCTTTCTAAATCTCTTGGCCTTCTCTCTCCTTGCTGAAAAGACTCTTGAAAATCTACCGCTTACACCTCACCTAATATCTCCACAGGGGACTTGGTGTGGAATTTTGTTTGGTAACGCCTCCTGTGAATGTTTTGACAGGCTGAAAGTGCTACTTAAATGTGCTACCATTGTCACTGGATCTAGACGTGTACTCCTGCTCCCCCCCACCCCCCAACCCCGTTCTGATTGAAGGCTCCGACTTTTGCAGAAGGTACTGTTCCCCAGAAACCACCTGAATATCCGAATGCTGCTTCTGGGCAAAGTGTATCATCAGGCTGTTCAAGCTGAGAGTATCTTCCCTCCAGTCAGATGTCCCTCTGCATGCAGTCCCCAGCAGGTCCACATCATCTTATGCTTCAGAGTATCCCACACCTCGGACATTCACGATGGACTCTAATGACACTCATTGACTTGGGGGTCCTTGTTAATCAGCCAATTCAGAGAATCTATTGCACAGTTCTTGCGCAGATGGGACTTGAACCTGGGCCTCGTGGCCCAGAAATGGGGACAGTACCACCACACCACAAGCATCCTTTGACCTCTGACTGAACTTCATAATTCTCTCCGGAGATTCAGCCCGGTTGGGGATTCAGAGAGGGATTGCAGAGAGGGATTGAGTGCAGCATACACCCTGCACTCACAAGAGGGCAATGTCTGCAGGAATGAATGCTCCAACAATCCCATCCCTCCTCCTGTACAGAAGCACAGGATTGACATTCTGCCCGCCATGTGGAACTCCTTGTTGTGGTTCTGTTCGCCGAGCTGGAAGTTTTTGTTGCAAACGTTTCATCCCCTGGCTAGGCGACATCATCAGTGCTTTGGAGCCTCCTGCGAAGCGCTTCTTTGATGTTTCTTCCGGTATTTATAGTGGTCTGTCCTTGCCGCTTCCGGGTGTCAGTTTCAGCTGTCCGCTGTAGTGGTTGGTATATTGGGTCCAAGTCGATGTGTTTGTTGATGGAGTTTGTGGATGAATGCCATGCCTCTAGGAATTCCCTGGCTGTTCTCTGTCTGGCTTGCCCTATGATAGTAGTGTTTTCCCAGTCAAATTCATGTTGCTTGTTGTCTGCCGATTCCGATTCACGAGAGAAGAAGAAAAGGATAGCCAACTCCCATTCCTAGACGTGATAGTACAGAGAACACCGAACGGAGAATTCACCACAAGGGTACACAGGAAAACAACACACACAGACCAAGTCCTAAACTATGAAAGTAACCACCCCAACACACACAAACGAAACTGCATCAGGACACTATTCAAAAGGGCCACAACACACTGCAGTACACCAGAACTGCAAAAAGAGGAAGAGGAACACCTATACAAGGTATTCGCCAAAAACGGATACCCGCGCAACTTTATCAACAGATGCCTAAGAGACAGACCACGGAACGAGGATATGCCACAACCAAAAGGACTAGCCACACTACCATACATCAGGAGCATTTTAGAACTGACAGCCAGACTACTGCGACCGTTAGGACTCATAACGGCACACAAACCAACAGCCACGCTCAGACAACAACTCACTAGAACAAAGGACCCGATACCCAACATGAGCAAAACTAATGTAGTTTTCAAAATACCATGCAAGGACTGCACAAAACACTATATAGGACAAACAGGAAGACAGCTAACAATCCGCATACATGAACATCAACTAGCCACGAAACGACACGACCAGCTATCTCTAGTAGCCACACACGCAGACAACAAGCAACATGAATTCGACTGGGACAACACTACTATCATAGGGCAAGCCAGACAGAGAACAGCCAGGGAATTCCTAGAGGCATGGCATTCATCCACAAACTCCATCAACAAACACATCGACCTGGACCCAATATACCAACCACTACAGCGGACAGCTGAAACTGACACCCGGAAGCGGCAAGGACAGACCACTATAAATACCAGAAGAAACATCAAAGAAGCGCTTCGCAGGAGGCTCCAAAGCACTGATGATGTCGCCTAGCCAGGGGACGAAACGTTTGCAACAAAAACTTCCAGCTCGGCGAACAGAACCACAACAACGAGCACCCGAGCTACAAATCTTCGCACAAATGTAGAACTCCCCCTGCCTCCGCGGGCTCAGTAATCATTAAGGTGTTCATTCAGGGATGGGTCTCCAGTCGGGACGATGTCAAAACATAACACCATTCCCTCAGTGTCATTGGGTCAACGTGCTGGCACTCCCTCCCTTGCAGTATTGTGGGTGTACCTACAACTATCGGCTTGCAGCGGTTCAAGAAGGCAGCTCACTACTTCCTTCTCAAGGGGCAACTAGCAACTGGGCAATAAACAATTACCCAGCCAGCGGTACCAACATCTCATGAACAAATAAAAAAAAAGTTTTATAAACTTCAGATGCATTATTAGGCTGGAAGGGAGCAAGCCAGGCAGTATCAGGAGGTGGAGAAGTCAACGTTTTGCGGAGACATCTTCTTCAGGACTAGATGTGGGGGTGGCAAGAGCTAGATAAAGAGGGGGCTGCGTGGGGTGGAGAGACTGGTGAGGTAGTGGTGGGTAAACACAGGTAGTGAGTATGACCTGGCTGGTCAATGGGAGGGATGAATCCGATAGGTAGCTACAAGGAAGGGTCGGTGGGTGGAATGGGAGGGGGAGGGGCTAAGGGAAGGAGGTTACTTGAAATTTGAGAACTCAACCTCGAGTACTCCAGGCTGTAGGCTGCCCAGGCAGATGAGGCATTGTTCCTCAAATTTGCTGTCTGATTCATTGCGGCCAAGGAGGAGGCAGAGGATGGACATGTCGGAACGGAAGTGGGAAGGGGAATTGAAATGGGCGGTGACCGGGAGATCAGGCTTCCAACCCCCTGTTTGTCTAACTTGGATTCCAGCATCTGCAGTTTTTTTTTGTCTCTGAGATATAGTATTGACTGAATGTGCTGGAGGATAGTAAACTTATGAAGGAAGAGTTGGACAGGTAAGGGTATATCCATTGGAGTGGAGACCAATGAGTGGTGATGACATTGAAACATTTGAGAAGCTGAGGGGACTTGACAGAGTAGATGCTGAATAAGTGTTTCCATTGTTTGGAGAGACGAGAAGGAGGGGACACAGTTCAAGAATAAAAGGTCACTCCATTAAGGTTGAGCTGAGGAGATTTGTTTTTCTCTATTGGAGGACTGTGTCTCTTTGGAACTACCTTTGTCAGAGAACAGTGGAAGCAGAAAGATTGAAGATATTTAAGCTAGTTGGAGGTAGTTGGATTCTTGGCTAACATGGGAGTTAAGGCTTATCGGGGATAGGATGGCATATGGAATTAGTCATAATCACAATTATCCATGACAGCATGAAATGGCACAGTAAGTTCAATACACTGAATGGCTCACTCCTGCTCCTAATTTGTATGTTCATGTGTGGGCACAGCACAACTACTCGCAGCCAAAAACTTTGGCCCAAAGTGCTTTAACCCAGGGGGAAGGACACTCCCATGTTCCTAACTCCTGCCTTGGCTTCTCTCTACCTAAGGTGGAGTTTATGTGCTCAGCACCTTCCCAGTGGAGGAGTGGGGGAGAGGGGGTTCATTTGGTCCCAGAATCCCAGGGCCAACATATGGGATGGGAGTTGGGGGGCAAAGGTGAAAGGTCATTGTTCAGTCTAGCTCATTACGAGGCTGGAGATGGGCTCACAATCACCACATTTTGGAAAAATGGCCAACATTTCAAAGCCTTGTCTCTTCGACAACAGAGTTATGAATGAGGACTTTAACAGTGAATCTGACTTTAATCTATCACCATAGTGATAACGGTCCTGCTGATGATGCACAGCAGAATTTGGAAAGTGACGCATTCCCATCCAAACAGTTTTCTGAGTTGTTTGTTCAAAAATTATCTATCAAGATTTCACCTTAATTCAGAAACTCTGAGAACATAAAAAAAGCACCATTTGTTTGAAACAATTGCATATTATCACGCCAAGTTCACTAATTACAAACAAGATACACTCAGATATGCTGGCCCACTTTGCCTTGTTTGCTGTTTGCCCAGTGCTTGTGATTAAAAATTTACACCTTTCCGACTCTTCTTGCTGTTTTATTCAGCTTCTGCCTTGCTTGCTTGGTTCTGTTAAAACGAAAAGAAAATATTTCAGTTGAGCTATTTGCTCTTTATTTAAACCCAGAAGTTTCTTAACAACATAAAGACCTGTGTAATTTGAAAAAATAGGCAGGCCTACTGACTCCAAGTGTCAATGCACCAGCTGGGACCAGTGTTAGTAGGCCCCAGGTCTAAAACAGATTGATTAAACTACTTGTGGTGGGGGAGGGGGGTGGGGTGGGGTGGATGAGTCCTCAAATACCCCAGCCTATAGGAGAGGTTGACAGTTGACTGGGTCGAATTGAGCAAGTACATGTCTTTGTTAATGGCATGTCAGTTTTATTGTTCAGATTTTGTGATGGGTATTGCTTAATTAAGTATCTAGAGCACTTGAAGGGAGACTGTTAGGTCCTGGGGTAGAGGAGGCAGGAGGCAGTCAAATGCAATGCTGCATTCTATGAATAAACGCATTATCGAGAAACAGGCTAGCGTCTTGTTTTGGACATTGCTAACTGGCTTGGGCCGTAGCTGACGTTTCTCAGTCCATGGCTGGGAGTTGATGTAGGGGAAGGGGAGGTGGGGCTACGTGTAACATCGGACACAATGGCAGTACCCACGGTGGAGGGGCTGTTCGCGATATGCCTCCTATCTGAGTGCCCATTCGAGGCTGCCTCAAGATGCTACCTTTACTGTCTTCCTCCAAAATTCATTCATGGGATGAGGGCGTCACTGGCCAGGCAGCATTTATTGCCCATTCCTAATTGCCCAGAGGGCAGTTAAGAGTCAACCACATTGCTGTGGGTCTGGAGTTGCACGTAGGCCTGACCAGTAAGGATGGCAGTTTTCTTCCTTAAAGGACATCAGTGAACCAAACGGGCTTTTCCCCAAACAATCAACAATGAACATCCTAATTCTGGATCAGTGGTGCTGGAAGAGCACAGCAGTTCAAGCAGCATCCAACGAGCAGCGAAATCAACGTTTCGGGCAAAAGCCCTTCATCAGGAATAAAGGCAGTGAGCTGGAAGCATGGAGAGATAAGCTAGAGGAAGGTGGGGGTGGGGAGAGAGTAGCATAGAGTACAATGGGTGAGTGGGGGAGGAGATGAAGGTGACAGGTCAGGGAGGAGAGGGTGGAGTGGATAGGTGGAAAGGAGCTAGGCAGGTCGGACAAGTCCGGACAAGTCATGGGGACAGCGCTGAGCTGGAAGTTTGAAACTAGGATGAGGTGGGGGAAGGGGAAATGAGGAATCTGTTGAAGTCCACATTGATGCCCTGGGGTTGAAGTGTTCCGAGGCGGAAGATGAAGCATTATTCCTCCAGGCGTCTGGTGGTGAGGGAGCGGCAGTGAAGGAGGCCCAGTACCTCCATCTCCTCGGCAGAGTGGGAGGGGAGTTGAAATGTTGGGCCAAGGGGCGGTGTGGTTGATTACATCCTAATTTAAATCAGATTCTTTATTGAATTCAAGTTCCGCCATCTGCTGTGGAGGGATTTGAAACCAGGTCCCCAGAACATTACCTGGGTCTCCGGATTGACAGTCCAGCATCATCATCCCCCACCCAATGTCTTGTCACTGAGCCTAGATAGGTCTTACCAAGCTCCCATCGTCCTCAAGCGGGGCCTGGACTGGACGAGACCTGGACTTTACTCCATCTGGACTCCATGGCTCCCTTTCTTAAGGGCACTCGCTGTAGTCCCAGAGGTGACCATTGCTCCTGATGGTGCTGCTGCGACATTTGATTGGCTTGCAGCTGTCAATAGGTGGAGCCTTCCCTTTGATGGGTCAGAGGTCCTGTCTGCAGCCAATTAAGGGCCTGTCAGCTGTTGAATAGCTGGAGTGTGGGGAGGTACAAGTGGACAAGTGTAGGTTGGCTTTTCCTGACTTTTACGTCAAGGATTGTCCCCAGTCCTACATTAAAATTTGGCCCTCTTTGGTGAGTCAATCAGTCCTTGGTTAAAGGTTGAGAGAGCATTGGGGTAGGACACGGTAGCTGTCAGTTATGGTGACCCATTGGGATAAACAGTTTGAGGACAATAGAAAGAGGAGGTTCACCAGGACATTGCTGAGGATGGAGAGACTCAGGTATGAGGAGAGACTGGATGGGCTAGGTTTGTTTTGCCTGGAGTGGAGGAGGCTGAGGGGGGGATCTGACTGAGGTAGACAAAATTACAAGATATACAGACAGGGTAAATCATGAAGAGTTTTTCCCCATGAGAAATATGTCTAAGACCAGTGGGTACAAGTTTAAGGTGAGGAGGAATAAGTGCTTTAGATGGGATCTGAGGCAACATGTTATCCCCAGACGGTGGTAGAAATATGGAAGGTGTGCCTGAGGGAGTGGGAGAGGCAGATATTCTTGCAAGCATTTAAAATGCCAGGGACATGGACCAAGTGCGGGCAAATGGGATTAGTGCAGTTTGGTGTTTGTTGGTCAGCACAGACATGGTGGGCGGAAGGGCCTGTTTCTAAGTTGTACGACTCGATGACCTTCACAAACTAGGCACACATATAGGATCATAGAGTACAGAACGTTGATCATTTCACCCATCGTGTTGGTCCTGACTCTTTGACAGATTCATCCAATTGGTCCCACTCACCTGTTCTCCAACCTCCCTCTCCCACCCGCCAACTTCCCAAGTGTTAAAACCTTTCTTTTACGGAATCCATATTCAGTTTCCTTTTGAATGTTACTGAGCTGGTCTAAAGAATCAAAAGACAGAAGACGTCTGATTCCCGTAAAAATCTAATCTAGTGAAAATTGCAGAATTACATGGAGGAGCATCAAACACCAAAGGATTACTCTGGACAACTGCCTGACACCAGATAAAGCCATTGGAGTGGACTGTCTGATTGCCCTAGCTGCTGGGTCAACCCCAATACTGAACAGTGAAACGCAGAACATAGGAACAGGAGTAGGTCATTCGGCCCATCGAACCTGTTCCGCCACTCTATATGATTGTGACTGATCATCCAACTCAGTAATCTATTCCCACTTTCTCCCATACCCTTTGATCCCTTTAGCCCTAAGAACTATATCTAACTTCTTCTTGAAAACATTCTATGCTTTGGCCTCAATTGCTTTCTGAGGCTGAGAATTCCAACTCACCGCTCTCTGGGGGAAAACATTTCTCATCTCAGTTTTAAATGTCCTATCCCATATCCTGAGACTGGGACACCTAGTTCTGAACTCCCCGATCATCAGTAAAATCCTTCCAGGTCTACCAGGTTGGACCTGTTTACCAGGTCTAATCCTGTTAGAATTTTACAGGTTTCAATGAGACTCACCCCTTTTACTTCTAAACTCCAGTGACTATAATCCGAACTGATCCAATCTCTCTCCACATGTCAGTCCTGCCACCCCAGGAATCAGGCTGGGAATGCTTAGGTGTGCTCCCTCCATCGCCAGAACATCTTTCCTCAGATACAGAAATACTCCAGGTGTGGTCTCACCAATATCCTGTACAATTGCAGCAAGATACCCCTGCTCCCTTACTCAAATCCTCTCACTATGAAGACCAACATACCACTTACCAGTTCTGAGGAAGGGTCACTCAATCTGAAGCATTAACTCTGATTTCTCTCCACAGATTCTGCCAGACCTGCTGAGCGTTTCCAGCAATTTCTGTTTTTGATTCTGATTTACAGCATCCGCAGTTCTTTGGGTTTTTATCACATTTACCTTCTTCAGTGCCTGCTTATCTTCAACAACTGATGTATAAGGAACCCACGGCTCATTGCACCTCCCACTTTCCCAACCAACTACCATTCAAACACACTGGTCCTCTTTAGAAAATAGCATCTATAAAGCAGAATTAATTTCTTTAACCTATTAACAAACAGTCAGTCAGGTAATAAGTATTTCGGACCTCCATGCTGGTCTGTTTTTTTTAAAAACATGATGGGGTCTCTCCATCTTTACAAAATGTCTCAAAGCAGAACCATTCTCCAGGAGGAGTGAGTGTTAACAGTGGAATGTGAGGAAGCTGCGATTTGAGGTGAAAAGACAAATTAAATCCTTCGAAAATTATGAGCAAGTTTTATGAACTGATTATAATGCTTTTACCTCTCTAGAGAAAAGCTGAAACAAAATTGTCTTTCTATGGGGTTCAGAATATTTGAGCATCTTACTGGTTGCAGCAGAGACACTGACGTGACTGATCTGGCAGTTCTAATGAATAACTAGCTGGAGGTCAGGAATGAAGACAGCATTGGGAGGGAGATGTAGCC
The DNA here is from genome assembly GCF_020745735.1 of Hemiscyllium ocellatum. Classification (NCBI taxonomy): domain Eukaryota; kingdom Metazoa; phylum Chordata; class Chondrichthyes; order Orectolobiformes; family Hemiscylliidae; genus Hemiscyllium; species Hemiscyllium ocellatum. Next base: position 9,035,268 of record NC_083414.1, read on the forward strand.
TTGCACAGTCTCCCTCAAAGCCATTGCATTACTGTCAGTCAGTCCAACACAGGCAGACAAGATGACTGATTGCCAACATAGCTGGCCTCTGTTAAAGAAATATGCTGGTCCATGCTACCTATCATCAATGTCAAAGGCAATTAACATCAAAAATTAATACCGGCTGCTTCAGCCTTAATGTAATCAAGGGATATCAACTGACGACATGTCAAGCCCCTCACATTTTGCCAGTTCTGCTCTCTTTGTTTAACAAGCTGCCTAGTCTGCATTGGCACTTTGTACAGAACCGCCTGTAAATAGTAGGAGAGGCAGAAACAAAGAAACATATTTGAATGTGTATTGCACCTAACACGTCCCTCAGACACATCTCAAAGTGTTTGATATGCAAAGGTGTCACAGGAAGATCCCACAGATTATAATTAGGTGAGTGAGCAATGAATCTGATTTTGGAGTCATCGAGTCATACAGTGTGGAAACAGACCCTTCGGTCCAACTCGTCAAAGCCGACCAGATATCCGAAATTCATCTAGTTCATGATTTGGAGACGCCGGTGTTGGACTGGGGTGGACAAAGTTAAAAATCACACAGCACCAGGTTATAGTCCAGCAGGTTTATTTGGAAGCACTAGCTTTCGGAGCTGTTGAAGGAGCTAGTGCTTCCAAATCAATCTGTTGGACTATAACCTGATGTTGTGTGAATTTTAATGAAATTAATCTAGTCCCCCTTGCCAGCACTTTGGCTCATATCCCTCTAAAACCTTTCCTGTTCATATACCCATCTAGCTGCCTTTGAAATTGTGTAATTGTACCAGCCTCCACCACTTCCTCTGGCAGCTCATTCTAAACATGCACCATCCTCTGCGTGAAAAAGTTGCCCAATCTGACCCTTTAAAGGTCTTTCCCTTCTCACCTTAAAGTCTATGCCCTCTGGTTTTGGCCTCCCATACCTTGGAGATAAGACCTTGACAATTCAGTTGGCCTGGTCATCGCAAATGCCCCTGTTGTTTGTTACCCACCCAAACCACTGGAACAGACAAATCTAGGGCCAGTCTTTAATGAAGTAGCAACTGTGTGTCAGTGTGTAACATTCTCATGTCTGACTTAAAAGGCTATGGGTTGGAGGCCGACACTCCTAGTGCAGCATTGTTGCCGTTGCGTTATTTTGGAAGACAAGAAGTCACCTCTCCTCTCGTTAGTGGGTGTAACAGACTCCATTGTGCTGTTTTGAAGATGAGCATAAGTCCTCTTGCGTGTCCTGTCCAATAGTTATCTCATACCTATATCAACAATTGGACTACCTGGTCATTCATCTCAGTGCTAATTATGGGCGCTTGCTGGTTCCAGATTTCCCATATTATGAGGTTAGCATGTGTTTGGGGGTGGGAGTGAGGAGGGGGCGTTTCAGGGGAGATGCTAAATGTATTTGGCTAACAACAAAACAAGGTGAAAACACAAAAGGGTGAATTTTACTTGGGTTGTCACACTCAACTCTTTACCATCTGTCAAAGTTAGGACAGACTAGCAGGGTCAGCCTGTTAAGAAATTTCCTCTTCATCACACACACATTCACACTCACAGACAGACACAAATAGATATACAAATACATATACACTCACATTCACAGATAGACACAGACACAGTCAGAGACACATACACACTTACAGATAGACACATATACACACTCACATATACAGAGATAGACAAACATTGATACACATACACACACACTCACAGACTCACTAAGACAGACACAGTTAGACACATATGCACACACACACACACACACACACACACACACACACATTTGCACTTATCCACATGCACACCCACAGACACACTCGGACATCTATAAAGACACACATAGATACACACACACACCAATATATACACATACACATGTTTTCATTGTGGTTAATAGAAGTGACTTGCCCAGGAGAAATGAGCAAGTTACCATTCATTGATTAGGAAGGGAATGAGGGGATATGAAGACAAGGTTAAGAAAGGTTCAGTGAAGGACCCTGAGATTTCATTGTAGGAACCTGAAGCCTTACCTTTGTTGTTCTTGCACCTCTGTTCACACTCCTCCTGCGTCTGGAATCGGTTTGCGTTGCCGCTGCAGCCACTGTAAATGAAGGGTCGGCATCTGTCTGTCTTCCTGTGGTAATACCAACGCAGTGTGTACCTGGAACATGTTCCTTCATCCAGGCCCAACAGGCAGGGCTCTGCTCAATCCAAAGGACAGTCAAGCAGTTAGAACAAAAAAGAACATTGATGTACTTCACTCGTAATAGAACAGCCCCTTTCAAAGACTTACACTTCCATCTTTCACTCTACCCTTTTCCCAGACACACTCTCACTCTCTTTCTCACCCTGTTTCCCTTTTCCTACTTCTTAGTCTTTTCCCCCCCACCGTCTCTCTTTCCCCATTTCTCCCTCACCCTTCTTTCTCTCCCTTCTCTAGTTCCCCTCTCTCTCCTCTTTCTCAATCCATTGATCTTTTCCCCCAATCGGTCTTTCATTTTTCTCTCTCTTCCTCTGATCCACTGCCTCCCTCCAGTTCTTTCTTTTCCCGTATACTCAATCCCTTCTTTCCTTGTACTGTCCGTCAACATTCTCCCTCCTTCTCTCTCAAGGTTCCTTTTCCCATCTCTCACTCTCCCCACCCCCCCGTCTCCTGGCCTGCTCTATGCCAATTGCTTGGTCTCCCTTCTCTTGCACTAACCCCCTTCAAAGTAACAATTTCTCCACCCAATTGCATTTCCAGTGACCATCCATGGTCTACCCTGTCTTTGCCATTGATGCCTGCTCTTGGTCATGGGAACTGCCAGATAAATGGACGCTGTCACTGAGCAGGAGCTTGGCTTTTCTCATCAGGTTGGATTGGGTTGACAGACTGTCACAGGTGGTCGGACAAAATATTGCACCGTGTGCCGAGAGTCAGGTCTTGGTGTGGGTACAAGCCTTTTCTGCTGTAATTTATATTCTGAATCTAACCTTGCAATTTAGAATTTTCCCTTCCACACATCCATCCACTAATTCTAATCCTAACCTCCATAGTAGGCTATTGCACAGAATACGGAGGCATGGGATTGGGGGTGATTTAGCGGTTTGGATCAGTAATTGGCTAGCTGAAAGACGACAGAGGGTGATGGTTGATGGGAAATATTCATCCTGGAGTTCAGTTACTCATGGTGCACCACAAGGATCTGTTTTGGGCCCACTGCTGTTCGTCATTTTTATAAATGATCTGGATGAGGGCATAGAAGGATGGGTTAGTAAATTTGTGGATGACACGAAGATCGGTGGAGTTATGGATAGTGACAAAGAATGTTGTAGGTTACTGAAGGACATAGATAAACTGCAGAGCTGGAAACGGAGTTTAATGCGGAAAAATGTGAGGTAATTCACTTTGGAAGGGGCAACAGGAACACAGCATACTGGGCTAATGGTAAGATTCTTGTAGTGTAGTGTTCTCGGTGTTCAAGTACATAGATCCTTGAAAGTTGCCATACAGGTTGATAGGGTTGTTAAGAAGGCATACTGTGTGTTAGCTTTTATTGGTAGAGGAATTGAGTTTCGGAACTATGAGGTCATGCTGCAGCTGTACAAAACCCTGCGCAACCGTACTTGTGCACAGTTCTGGTCACCACATTATAAGAAGGATGTGGAAGCTTTGGAAAGGGTGCAGAGGAGATTTACTTGGATGCTGCCTGGTATGGAGGGAAGGTCTTATGAGGAAAGGCTGAGGGACTTGAGGCTGTTCTCGTTAGAGAGAAAAAGGTTGAGAGGTGACTTAGTTGAGACATATAAGATAATCAAAGGGTTAGATAGGGTGGACAGGGAGAGCCTTTTTCCTCGGATGGCGATGGCTAGCACGAGGGGACATAGCTTTAAATTGAGGGGTGATAGATATAGGAGAGATCTCAGAGGTAGTTTCTTTACTCAGAGTAGTAGGGGTTTGGAACGCACCGCCTGCAACAGTAGTAGACTTGCCAACTTGAAGGGCATTTAAATGGTCATTGGATAGGCATATGTATGAAAATGGAATAGTGTAGGTTCGATTGGTTTTTGATTAGTGTAAGGCTTCAGATCGGTTTTACAGGTCAGCCCAACAGTGATGCGCTGTAATGTTCGATGCTCTATTAGTGGAAGAACATTTACTGAGGAACCTCCCTGGTTGCAAAGGGACCATCAATATGTCAGCGAACACAGTAACCACTTTTTCCATCCACACCAATGAAGCAAGTTACCAATTCTTTCTCTTTGGGTGCTAGGACTGCTTCCCTGCTTTCCCTCCAAGAGATCTTCAATTTTCCCAACTTCGATGGATCATCAGCGGGTCTTGAGTAGCCAGAAATAATGTCTCATCCAAAGAGTAACACATCCGAGAGAGCCTTATTCCCACGGAAATGGGGGTTACGCTGCGAAATGATGATCTGGCACAGCGGCAGGGGCCCACTGCTTTCTGACCCAGAGGTGGGCGTGTTACTGACTGCGTCAGCAAATAATTCGTTAACCAGTTTCAAAACAGAAAGGTAATCTGGTCATTAATCTCATTGCTGACGGAGGGACCATCATTGTGCATCATTTGTGTGTTTCTCTATCGCAATTCCTGAACGTCATCCCTGATTTGGCGAATATAAAGCACTCTGCAACATCTTGAATTCTTACCAGGTGCTACAGTAATGCAAGTTTTTTTAGCCCTTCACTACCAATATTGCCCTGCGTGTTATGTCCTTTATGAAAGGAGCAATTTTACTTCAGATATCTAGGATTAGCTAGGCTTTAACGCAGCTTGTCTTGTAATCCCACATAGGGCTCAGAGTTAAAGTGGAACACTTTTTGTAAGGGCCAGTCTCTTTTCTATCTCCTGGCCTGGTCCTCTCCGAGGGTGACAGAACTGTCTCTCACCCTGTCTTCCCAGTTCCGTTATTAGCAGATTGAAAGGAGCTCACATAGACAGAAAAGCAAAGGTGAGGGGGGTGCCTCACAGAGCAGAGACTTGGAAGAGTTCTCCTGCTTCTGCAAGACATCCAAGCAGGCATTATGTGACAGCTGGGTGCAGGGAAAAGCTGAACAAGATTTTGCACATCTCCTGAAGCCAGAGTGCACAGCACAAAGTCAAACAGCAGGCACCCTGTGCTGGTCTAAGTCATTATAGTATCACTGCAGCTTAAAAGGGATAGTTGAGGGGGGTAAAAGGTCTGTTCTTCAGGGAAGGTCCCAGTTCCAATCCCTGACTGGTGCCCTGATAGCTGGTCTGAGGCAGGTTTTGAGGAGCGACCCTGATTTGGGGAAAGGATTTTATGTCCTATTGCTGTCCCATCACCCTTCTTGGCAAACATGGCTCTTGGATTTGGGAAATCACTAATCTGGGCTGTGGGGAGGAGTGGGTTTGTCTGTGAAGCAACACCCCACTGCACCCCCTCACCATCTTACCCCGACCCCCCCCCCTCAAAAACCCTTCCTAAACCAGCATCACGAGATTCCTACCTTGTTCGATGGCTTCTCTTCTATACCTTTCCTGTTGTGGTGCGGTTGTAGGGTTTACTTTATCGCCTGTCGGTGGAAGGCAAACTATGTGAGTGGTCCCTTTAGTACTGAAGTGAAGGAGCGCGCTCATCACTTTAGGTGAAGGGTCCAGTGTCAGTGGTACTGTGGCACGTACAGCCATTCCACAGTACAGAAACAGGCCATTCAGGCCATCATTATTCTCCTGGAGAGCTTTCCACCCTGATTCATCTAATGTTATCACCATATGCTTCTACTGCTTTCTTCAACAAGGGGTTATCTAGCTTTCTTATAAAGGCATTTGTCCCAACCATTCCCCATGGCAACAGGGTCCCTATTCCTGGCAATGCTTCGGTGAAGATAATCAAAAATCACACAGCACCAGGTTATAGTCCAACAGGTTTAATTGGAAGCACACTAGCTTTTGGAGCATCGCTCCTTCATAAGGTGATGAAGGTGTGATATCACTTTTTTTAAAACTTTGTACACCCCAGTCCAATACCGGCATCTCCGAATCATGGGTGAAGATACTTTTCGTGAATTCCTTGGTTTTTTTGTTTTATGAATTCCATCTTGGATTTATTGGTGTCTGTGATGTTTATTGATCTATTGGTGTTGGTGATATTTATCGATCTATTGGTGTCTGTGATATTTATCGATCTATTGGTGTCTGTGATATTTACCGATCAATAGATCAATAAATATCAGACTGACTCCTATAGATCGATAAATATCACAGACACCAATAAATCGATAAAGATCACAGACACCAATAGATCAATAAATATCAGACAGATTCCTATAGGTGTCTGTGATCTTTATCGATTTATTGGTGTCGGTGATATTTATTGATCTGTAGGGGTCTGTCTGATTTTATCGACCTATTGGTGTCGGTGATATTTATTGATCCATTGGTGTCGGTGATATTTCTCAATCTATACGAGTCTGTCTGATATTTATTGATCTATTGGTGTCTGTGATATTTATCAATCTATAGGAGTCTGCCTGATATTTATCGATCTATTGGTGTCAGCGATATTTATCAATCTATAGGAGTCTGTCTGATATTTATCGATCTATTGGTGTCGGTGATATTTATCAATCTATAGGTGTCAATGATATTTATTCGATCTGTTGGTTTCTGTCTGACATTTTTCGATCTATTGGTGTCTGTCTGATACTTATCGATCTATAGGAGTCTGTCTGATATTTATTGATCTGTTGGTTCTGTGATATTTATCGATCTATAGGAGTCTGATATTTATTGATCCATTGGTGTCGGTGACATTTATCGATCTATAGGAGTCTGTCTGATATTTATTGATCTGTTGGTTCTGTGATATTTATCGATCTATAGGAGTCTGATATTTATCGATCTATTGGTGTCTGTGATATTTACCGATCTATAGGAGTCTGTTTGATATTTATTGAGCGATTCGTGTCTGTGATATTTATTGATCTATTGGTATCTGTCTGATATTTATCTAAGGGCGTAAAAACAATGACTGCAGATGCTGGAAACCAGATCAGTGGTGCTGGAAGAGCACAGCAGTTCAGGCAGCATCCAACGAGCAACGAAATCGACGTTTCAGGCAAAAGCCCTTCATCAGGAATAAAGACAGTGAGCCTGAAGCGTAGAGAGATAAGCTAGAGGAGGGTGGGGGTGGGGAGAAAATAGCATAGAGTACAATGGGTGAATGGGGGAGGAGATGAAGGTGATAGGTCAGGGAGGAGAGGGAGGAGTGGATAGGTGGAAAAGGAGCTAGGCAGGTCGGACAAGTCCAGACAAGTCATGGGGACAGTGCTGAGCTGGAAGTTTGAAACTAGGATGAGATGGGGGAAGGGGAAATGAGGAAACTGTTGAAGTCCACATTGATGCCCTGGGTTAAAGTGTTCCGAGGTGGAAGATGAGGCATTCTTCCTCCAGGCGTCTGGTGGTGAGGGAGCGGCGGTGAAGGAGGCCCAGGACCTCCATGTCCTCGGCAGAGTGGGAGGGGGAGTTGAAATGTTGGGCCACGGGGCGGTGTGGTTGATTGGTGTGGGTGTCTCGGAGATGTTCCCTAAAGCGCTCTGCTAGGAGCCGTCCAGTCTCCCCAATGTAGCGGAGACCGCATTGGGAGCAACGGGTACAATAAATGATATTAGTGGATGTGCAGATAAAACTTTGATGGATGTGGAAGGCTCCTTTAGGGCCTTGGATAGAGGTGAGGGAGGAGGTGTGGGCACAGGTTTTACAGTTCCTGCAGTGGCAGAGGAAAGTGCCAGGATGGGAGGGTGGGTCGTAGGGGGGCGTGGACCTGTCCAGGTAGTCACGGAGGGAACGGTCTTTGCAGAAGGCAGAAAGGGGTGGGGAGGGAAATATATCCCTTGGTGGGGTTTTTTTGGAGGTGGCGGAAATGTCGGCGGATGATTTGGTTTATGCGAAGGTTTGTAGGGTGGAAGATGAGCACAAGGGGCATTCTGTCCTTGTTACGGTTGGAGGGGTGTGGTCTGAGGGCGGAGGTGCAGGATGTGGACGAGATGCGTTGGAGGGCATCTTTAACCACGTGGGAAGGGAAATTGCGGTCTCTAAAGAAGGAGGCCATCTGGTGTGTTCTATGGTGGAACTGGTATTCCTGGGAGCAGATATGGTGGAGGTGGAGGAATTGGGAATACCGAATGGCATTTTTCCAAGAGATAGGGTGGGAAGAGGTGTAATCCAGGTAGTTGTGGGAGTTGGTGGGTTTGTAAAAAATGTCAGTGTCAAGTTGGTCATCATTAATGGAGATGGAGAGGTCCAGGAAGGGGAGGGAGGTGTCAGAGATGGTCCAGGTAAATTTAAGGTCAGGGTGAAATGTGTTGGTGAAGTTGATGAATTGCTCAATCTCCTCGCGGGAGCACGAAGTGGCGCCAATGCAGTCATCAATGTAACGGAGGAAGAGGTGGGGAGTGGTGCCGGTGTAATTACGGAAGATCAACTGTTCTACATAGCCAACAAAGAGACAGGCATAGCTGGGGCCCATACGTGTGCCCATGCCTACCCCTTTGGTCTGGAGGAAGTGGCAGGATTCAAAGGAGAAATTGTTAAGGGTGAGGACCAGTTCGGCCAGACGAATGAGTGTGTCGGTGGAAGGGTACTGTTGGGGACGTCTGGAGACCCTTCCACCTCATCCTAGTTTCAAACTTCCAGCTCAGCTCTGTCCCCATGACTTGTCCGACCTGCCTAGCTCCTTTTCCACCTATCTACTCCACCCCCCTCCCTGACCTATCACCCTCATCCCCTCCCCCACTCACCCATTGTACTCTATGCTACTCTCTCCCCACCCCCACCCTCCCCTAGCTTATCTCTCCACGCTTCAGGCTCACTGTCTTTATTGCTGATGAAGGGCTTTTACCCGAAACATCGATTTCGCTGCTCGTTGGATGCTGCCTGAACTGCTGTGCTCTTCCAGCACCACTGATCCAGAAAAAGATATTTATCTAATTATATATATCGATTTATTGGTGTTTGCCTGATCTATTTCAATCTACTGGCATGTCAGATATACATCAATCGATTGGTGTCTGTCTGATATTTATGATCTCTGGTCTGAAGACAAGTGGATATATCCTCTCCATGTCTACCTTTTTGTTCCCTTAAAGACTTCTTTTAGGTCACCCTCTGTTCTCTAGGGTAAAGATCTCCAGTTTTTTTTTAGATTTAGATTAGACTTACAATGTGGAAACAGGCCCTTCGGCCCAACAAGTCCACACCTACCCGCCGAAGCGCAACCCACCCATACCCCTACATTTACCCCTTACCTAACACTACGGGCAATTTAGCTTGGCCAATTCACATGACCCGCACATCTTTGTGACTGTGGGAGGAAACCGGAGCACCCAGAGGAAACCCACGCAGACACGGGGAGAACGTGCAAACTCCACACAGTCAGTCACCTGAGTCGGGAATTGAACCCGGGTCTACAGGCGCTGTGAGGCAGCAGTGCTAACCACTGTGCCACCATGCCGCCCACAAACAGAACAGTTTGTTCTGTCTTTTTTGTTAAGTATGTCCTCTCTGTTCTGGTGTCACTTTTTCTATGGTCCTAGCCCTTTTTCAATGCCTCCATATCCTTTCCAGAACAGAAAGGTCATATCACTGCACCTTTCACCAGTTGCCATAACTTCATTAATGACATGAGGAGATACTTTACTGTGTAAGTGAGTTCAATATAGGGTTTGACACAGCTTTGGTTGGAGATTTCCAGGGAACTGAAAATTAATCTACAGGAAGCTCCTACAAGTGAAAACTATGTCGACAATCAGAGCTGGGCTTCAACAAAAGATGGGTTTTCTTCATTTTCTTTGGCTTAACCCATTGGCTTATTAGTTTTCAAAATAACTGCAGAAGGTGGAAAGCTCATTTGACTGACAGTCAAGAATCATCCAATCATTTTCTAATTGGCAACGGACAAGGTGAGGTTAGGAATGTTGGGCGACCAATAGTGGGTGAGCGTGAGCAGACCATGTGACCAAACCTCCAGAAGAGATTTGACCGGAGTTGGCAACACTGTTGGCCACAGATTTGAGGGCACACCTGTTGCCCGTGTGAAACATGGGAAAACAAAAGTGAGATTAACCACCAGCCTTCCACAACCTCTTCCCACAATGCATCAGTGGCACATGTGTCCTGGTACTCAGTGAAATTAGGTATTCCATAGAATTACTTTGTGCACTGGCTGACTAAATGGACAGGGGGCTTGTTTTAGAGCACGTGTCGATTGAATTAGCTCTGTCCTTGATTTAGGTTGTGGTTGATCTTTACTCAACCCCACTAAGCCATCCTTGCCACCATGGATAATCTCACCTGACACCACCTGCTCTAGGGCAATTAGGGATGGGCAATAAAAACTGCCCTAACCAGCGATGCCCATCCGGCAAGAACAAAATCAAAAATGGAGCTTGATTATGAAGAATAACCAGTAAAACTTGTTAATTTCATACACTGTCCTTGCATCCTTCAAAATGAAACTTAAGCATCAGTATTTTAGTGGCGCTATTTAAAAAAAAGCCTTTCCACTAGGACAGAACTGAAATATTGCCGATAAAAAGTCAAAATCTGCCAATGTTTCTCATCTTGCACTTATCAGGGCAATTCTCAAGAAATATCCAAGTGAAGGGGAAGGAATATTTATACTGTTTGAGAAGTGGGTGCTGATTGGTTATCGAGTAGACTTTGGCAACAGATGACAGCCATTCTGTGGTTCATATTGCAAGGTAATAGCTTAACCAATCAGAGTCAACTTGTAAAATTTAAACAAAGCTCAGCAGTTGGCTGTCAGTCATCAACCAATTGGTGCATTCTCCATAACCATGCCTCTACCCATCCAAGTCCACTTGCCAACTGATCAGCACTATCTTCTCATACAGTATAAAATGTTGTCTACCCTCTACATTGGTATTTCTTGTGAAATGTCCTGATGTGTAGACGCATCATTAAAACGCGTTTGTTTTCAAGCAATAAATCGCAAAAGCTAAAATCTATCGACCAATTTTAGATGCAATAGGAAAATAATGCAGGTGCTGGAAATCTGAAATGGGAAAAGGGAATGCTGGAGGTGCTCAGCGGGCCAGGCAGTATCTGTGGAGAGATAAACAGGGTTAACATTCCAAAACAATAATCATGCATCTGAACCAAGCGATGTTAGAGATTTAACAGCTTTCCAACAAATACAGAGGCAGAGGGTGGGGCGGAGGGAGGAATGGGAAGGGAGCAAAAAAATATTAGGGAGGTCCTTGAAAATTGTGCAAAGCAAAGATGGTGGAGTAATGGCAGTAAGGTTCTAACAAAGGCAAGGCCGGTTTGTTGCAGTGTCAAAGGGGAACTGCAGTAATGTTGTTAACGGTGTCTGAGAAAATGGGAACTGTGGGCGTAGAATCATGGAATGAATATTGCACGGAAAGGGGCCATTTACACCCTTAACAGTTCCTTGCAAAAGCAGCCGAGTTAATCCCACTGTCCAATAAATGCAAAGTGCTGCGGATGCTGGAGATCTGAAATAAAAACAGCAAGTGCTGGAGAAATGCAGCAGGTCTGGTAACATCTGAAGAGAGAGCAATAGAGGTCATTCTTCAAGTCTAATGATAACTCTTCTGCGATAGTTCTGCAGAAGAGGCGTTTCGGTTTTGAAAGGTTAACTCTCTCCACGACCGCTGTCAGACCTACTGCGTTTCTCCAGCATTTTCAGTTTTAAATCTCTCTCTTCCACCCCAGTAACCCTGCAAAAGCATTTGCTTGAGGTATTCAACGGATTCTTTCTGCATGTCTCAGGCAGCGAATTCCAAATCCTAACCACTCACTGCATCGGGAATCTTCGAACTGGCTTCGTCTGCAGTTGACCCCCGGCATCCTCAGCTTATTGGGAGGAGAATTCCACAACTGCGCTACTGCTCCCTGGAAACACCAAGGCACAATGCAATGCCTTCCACTGAATGTTTCAGAATTCAGGCACTTTTCTGTGCATCCCTCGATTTCGGCGCTCAGTCTCATATCACGTCATAGCATCTGGGGAAGACTCGCACCAGAAATCAAGGCAAGGTCCAATCCTGCTCAGTTCGTGACATTTGGCAGCTGTTCTTCCTGAGTCATGATCCAAAAGAAAAGGCAATCCCTGAATGTTACAAAAATGGGATCCACTTGGATCTCTGTTAATATTCCAATTGAGGAACGTCAGACTCAACACACATCCCCCTGACTTGGAATGTATTGCTGTTCCATCAGTGTTGCTGGGCCAGAATCCTGGAATTCCCTCCCTATCAGCATCTTACTTGGACAGCGTGGACTGCAGTGGTTCAAGAAAGTGGGTTAACGCGACCTTCTCCAGAGATGCACAATAAGAGTTGGCCCAGCCTGTATCCCAGGAGTGAATAAAGAAAAAAACTTACTGACAGAGACTTTTTTACTCTGGCGAAAGTAGCATCCACAATATATGAATATGGTACATAGGAGAGTGAGAAGGTAAAAATAAGAGCAGGAGGAGGACATTTGACCTTAAAGCTTGCCCCACCATTCAGTGAGAACACGGATGATCTACATCACTTCTCCCTCTCCCCCCTTCTCTTGAGCCTCCCGTGTTCAACAAGCTCTGTCTTTTCCATATTCACCAACTGAACATCAACTGGAAATTGTAAAGATGCACAACTTTGAAGACCAAAGGGAGCTCTCTTCATCTCAGTGTCCTCTGGTTTTGACATCCCAGCTGGTGGAAACAGCACCTACTGAGTCAAAGAATCTCATAGATTCTGAAGAAATCTCACTTCTCTGGACTCCAGTTGGGGGAGTATCAGTCAATCTTGCGGGATGCTGTCAGCAAAATGTCCCTAAACCCTGAAAACGAAACCATGTGTTAAGTCAAAAGACAGTGAGGAACACTTACGCATTGTTTCTGAGCTTTGCATTTGATCTGGTCCATAATCTTCTGTTTGTTCGTTGTAGCTTTCCACTGTATAGAAATGTTCATAGTCGGGGTCATTCCCATTTACCACCACTCTCAGCTCCTTCCCTTCAGGTTTGTCAAACGCATCAACAAAGAAGAAAAAAATTAATGTTATTTATACTACGTGCAAGGTAAGGTCCTACAGAACCACAGGCTGCTCTCTCTCATTAGAAAGGGGTGACTTGTGGTGGTTTAACCTGAAGGTCAGGCGAGGGGAGAGGTTTAGAAGGAGAGTCTTTCATGGTAACCTCAACCAACTTCGTTAAAAATCACACAACACCAGGTTATAGTCCAACAGGTTTAATTGGAAGCACTAGCTTTCAGAGTGCTGCTCCTTCCACAACCACCTGATGAAGGAGTGTCGCTCTGAAAGCTAGTGCTTCCAATTAAACCTGTTGGACTATAACCTGGTGTTGTGTGATTTTTAACTTTGTACACCCCAGTCCAACACTGGCATCTCATAATCTCAACTGACTTGGGAACTAAACCCATGCTGTTGGGATCACACATACCAGCCACCCAAGCTAATCAACCCCCATTCCTGGTATGATATGGCAGCTGTGGGAGGTGTAATGTTATGAGCTTTTACAAGGCAGGGTTGGAGGGCTTGTGCTACAGGGAGAGGCTGAATAGCCTGGGGCTGTTTTCCCTGGAGCATCGGAGGCTGAGGGGTGACCTTATAGAGGTTTATAAAATCACGAGGGGCATGGATAGGGTAAGTCAAGGTCTTTTTCCCAGGATAAGGGAGTCGAAAGCTAGAGGCCACAGCTTTATGGTGACAGGGGAAAGATTTAAAAGGGATCTAAGGAGCAGCTTTTCCAGACAGAGAGTGGTACGTTAATGGAATGAGCTGCCAGAGCAAGTGGAGGAGGCTGGTACAATTGCAACATTTAAGAGGCATATGAATAGGAAGGGTTTAGAAGGATATGGGCCAAATGCTACCAAATGGGACTAGTTTTATTTAGGATATGGGTTCCATTACTTTTCATCATTTATATAAATAATTTGGATGTGCGCATAAGAGGTACAGTTAGTAAGTTTGCTGATGACACCAAAATTGGAGGTGTAGTGGACAGCGAAGAAGGTTACCTCAAATTACAACAGGATCTGGACTAGATGGGGGCCAATGGGCTGAGGAATAGCAGATGGAGTTTAATTTAGATAAATGTGAGGTGCTGCATTTTGGGAAAGCAAATCTTAGCAGAACTTATATATTTAATGGTCAAGTCTTCGAGAGTGTTGCTGAACAAAGAGACCTTGGAGTGCAGGTTCATAGCTCCTTGAAAGTAGAGTCACAGGTAGATAGGATAGTGAAGGCGGCATTTGGTATGCTTTCCTTTATTGGTCAGAATATTGTTGAGTGCAAGAGTTGGGAGGTCATGTTACAGCTGTGCAGGACATTGGTTAGGCCACTGTTGGAATATCGTGTGCAATTCTGGTCTCTTTCTATTGGAAAGATGTTGTGAAACTTGAAAGGGCTCAGAAAGGATTAACAAGGTGGTTGCCAGGGTTAGAGGATTTGAGCTATAGGGAGAGGCTGAACAAGCTGGGGCTGTTTTCCCTGGAATGTCAGAGGCTGAGGGGTGACCTTATAGAGGTTTATAAAATCATGAGGGGCATGCATAGGGTAAATAGACAAAGTCTTTACTCTGGGGTGGGGACTCCAGAACTAGAGGGCATTGGTTTAGGGTGAGAGGGGAAAGACTTAAAAGAGACCTAAGGGACAACTTTTTCACACAGAGGGTGGTACGAGTATGGAATGAGCTGCCAGGGGAAGTGGTAGAGGCTGGTACAATTGAAACATTTAAAAGGCATCTGTATGGGTATATGAATAGAAAGGGTTTGGAGGGATGTGGGTCGGGTGCTGGCAGGTCGGACTGGATTGGGTTGGGATATCTGGTCGGCATGGACGGGTTGGACCGAAGGGTCCGTTTCTGTGCTGTACATCGCTATGACTCTATAACAATTACTTTATGCTATCTTGTCAGCATGGATGAGTTGGACCGAAGGGTCTGTTTCCATGTTGTGCAGCTCTAAGACTCTATGACCCTTGGATTAAACCACCAGTCGTCTCTCCCTCTGTCTCTCAATTGGGAGAGCAGCCCGATGGTCCTCTGAGACTGTAGGTGCCTCTTACTACACATCACTGGCATGAGCATCAGACATTACAATACTGGCCTGGTTCATTCTGGAGCTCTCAAGTGGCTGCAGCTCTCTTCCAAAGGTCTTTCGCCTCCAGGGTCTTGACTGGCACTTAACTAGGCAGACCTTCCTAAAATGAGGTGACATGAGGGACAGGCAAGATCCCGGTCACCTCCAGTAAGTCCCACTCAGACTTTCTTTGGTACTAATTTTCTGCAATCATCTGGAACTCAGCACCCCCATGTCCACTTCCTGCTCTCCACCATTGGCGATCATATTTTCAGCCATTGAGATTCTAATTCCACTCCCTTTCTTTAAGAATCAGCTAAAAAACGATCTCTTTAAGCATTAGAGTCAACCAACCCAAACCCTTGAATTTCCTTCCTAGCGTCAAGGTCTGTGAAGTGCCTTGGGATGTTTTACTGTGTCAAAGGCGCTGCACAAATGCAATTACTTGCTTCTAAAAAAAACACTGAATTATTGTTCCAAGAAAGCGGGGAAGGGTAAGTTTTTTCTTTGTCTACAACTTGGATGCAGGTCAATATCTGTAAAGTTCTTAAACCTGTATTAGTGCCACATTCAGAAACTCTCAATTTGTCATCACAGTCAGTGTGGCATTTTATTAATTCCTGCTTTTGGAACAAGACCAGCCTGATTAAAACTTGGAGATAGTGGCTCACACCTACAATTCAGTGTCAGACCTGAGATGTCACCTTTTGTATTTCTGCCTGATTGAAGTTAAAAATCACACAACACCAGGTTAGAGTCCACCAGATTTATTTGGAAGCACTAGCTTTCAGAGCGCTGCCCCTTCATCAGGTGGCTCCGAAAGCTAGTGCTTCCAAATTAACTTGTTGGACTATAATCTGGTGTTATGTGATATTTAACTTTGTCCACCCCAGTCCAACGCCGGCTGCTCCACATCATACCTGATTGAAGTTTGGGAAATTAAGCAGACGCAGATAAAACCTTTAATTATCTCAGGGCAGTGACTTGAAACAGATTCTGAATATAGAACATAGAACATTACAGCGCAGTACAGGCCCTTTGGCCCTCGATGTTGCGCCGCCCTGTCATACTAATCTGAAGCCCATCCCACCTACACCATCCCATGTACGTGCATCTTAATCAATCAAAACTTGCATCTCCTTTTTAACAGAGGTCAGCCATTTTAGGTTTGTCCACTTACACCAATTGTATGATCGTTTGATCTCTCTGCCTATAAACTCTCTCTCACTGTACCTGATGAAGGAGCATCCCTTCAAAAGCTTGTGATTTCAAATGAACCTGTTGGAATATAACCCAGTGTTGTATGATTTTTGACTCTGTTACATGAGTGCATTTGAAGAAAAGATGCTCAAGTATTGTACTCGATTCTACGCCTAATTGAGATTCTCTACTCTCCTTACTTGGTTACCTTCACGTCAGATGATACATTTTGGTGGTATATTGGGAACCCAACCTTGAATGTTGACACTGCTGTACCTGCCATAAGCCAAAGTCCTGCCCCGGGATAAAGGCTGTATTTAAAGTCATGCAAACCCAAGAAGAGCTGAAAATGTGTTGCTGGAAAAGCGCAGCAGGTCAGGCAGCATCCAAGGAGCAGGAGAATCGACGTTTCGGGCTGCCCGAAACGTCGATTCTCCTGCTCCTTGGATGCTGCCTGACCTGCTGCGCTTTTCCAGCAACACATTTTCAGCTCTGATCTCCAGCATTTGCAGTCCTCACTTTCAAACCCAGGAAGAGACAAGGAAAGCAACAGGTGTAATGAAGATTGTTCAGGTGTACGGGACAGCTGTAACTTTGTGCTTAAATGAAATTTAAGGCAGGAAAATTACATAAACCAGAATGGGACAAGCTGCAAAGACAATATGCATCTGAAAAAGCAGTCACTAGTTACAGTTAATGCTCATTTCTGCCAGAGTGTGATTCTGAGCATCCCTATACAGTACGTGGGAGTTGGAAATTAGCACCTCCTTCAGGTGACATGGACCTGAGTTATACTTCATCACTCTCTGGACAGGGTATCAAAACCCTCAGGGTAGGGGTGAGTTTCAGAGGAGGCTTTCCTGGTGAATATAGCTGGTACTAAGAATAGCACCCACACTGTTGGCATCACCCTGCAACTCAAACTAGCCGCCCAGTCAGTTGGTAGACAGGCAGGAGGTTGGAAGAACACAGCGAGCCAGGCAGCATCAGGAGGTGGAGAAGTCGATGTTTCGGATGTACCCCTTCTTCAGGGCTGGGGGAGGGTGTAAGGGGAGCTGTAGATAAAAGGGGCAGGGTTCTCATGGGGGGCAGGGTACAGGGTGGTGAGGTGGGGATAGGTAAGCACAGGGCCACCCTGACCTCCCAGGCACCGCCCATTTTAATTCCCTTTCCCATTCCCTTTCCAACATTACCATCCTTGGCCTTCTCCATTGCCACAGCAAATCGCACCGTAAATTGAGGGAGCACCTCATCTTCCACCTGGGCAGCGTACAGCCCGGAGGACTCAACATCGAGTTCTCCAATTTTAAATAACCTCCCTCCCCATCCCCCTGACTCCCTTCCCAGCTCCTCCCCCTCTATTCCAATCCTCCGACCAACACTTCCTTCCAGCTACCAACCTAATTCATTCCTCCAATTGACCAACCAAGCTGTACCCTCTACCTGTGTTCACCTACCCCACTCCCCACCCCACACCTCTACACCCCCACCCCCTTTATCTGCAGCTTCCCTTACACCCACACCCCAGTCCTCAAGGAGGGTTACATCCGAAACGTTGATTTCGCCACCTCCTGATGTTGCCTAGCTTGCTGTGCATCCGCTGCACCCGATGTGGCCTCCTCTATATTGGTGAGACAGGCCGCTTACTTGCGGAACGCTTCAGAGAACACCTCTGGGCCGCCCGAACCAACCAACCCAATCACCCCGTGGCTCAACACTTTAACTCCCCCTCCCACTCCACCGAGGACATGCAGGTCCTTGGACTCCTCCACCGGCAGAACACAACTACACGACGGCTGGAGGAGGAGCGCCTCATCTTCCGCCTGGGAACCCTCCAACCACAAGGTATGAATTCAGATTTCTCCAGCTTCCTCATTTCCCCTCCCCCCACCTTGTCTCAGTCGGTTCCCTCAACTCAGCACCGCCCTCCTAACCTGCAATCCTCTTCCTGACCTCTCCGCCCCCACCCCACTCCGGCCTATCACCCTCACCTTGACCTCCTTCCACCTATCCCACCTCCATCGCCCCTCCCCCTAGTCCCTCCTCCCTACCTTTTATCTCAGCCTGCTTGGCTCTCTCTCTCTTATTCCTGATGAAGGGCTTATGCTCGAAACGTCGAATTCTCTATTCCTGAGATGCTGCCTAACCTGCTGTGCTTTGACCAGCAACACATTTGCAGCTGTGTTCTTCCAGCCTCCTGCCTGTCTACCTTGGATTCCAGCATCTGCAGTTTTTTTGGCTCTACCCCAGTCAACTGAGCTAACCGGCCTTCGTAGGCCAGCACAGACCAGAAAGGCCAAAAGGCCTGATTCTTGGTTGCAAAGAATATGCAAGGGATTGTAATCGCTCATCAAAAACGATACCCAATTGAACAAATTTCACCTCCGAGACAAGACACAGAAGAGACAAGTGACACAGACTCACCATTGGCACCATCATAGTCCTCCTCATGTGAAATCTTTAAAACAGGGATTTGACGGGAATAAGGTAGTGAGTGTGACGAGAGACCTAGATGGAGCAAGGGACAAGGACAGCGTGGACAACACAACAATAATTAACACCCAGCAGCCACAGCAGCACCCTCCCGGTATTTGGTGGAAGTTAAGTCTGGCTTGGGGCACTCCAATGGAAGCACATGAGAAAAAGATATAAAATAATGAAGTGTTTAGATCAGTACTGAGGTTTTCGGCCTTGGAGAGGTCACTGAATAGCGAACTGGTGCAAAGTCAGTCTCTTCATCTTCTTTTTTTTAGATTACTTACAGTGTGGAAACAGGCCCTTCGGCCCAACAAGTCCACACCGACCCGCCACCCACCCATACCCCTACATATACCCCTTACCTAACACTACGGGCAATTTACCATGGCCAATTTACCTGACCCGCACATCTTTGGACTGTGGGAGGAAACCGGAGCACCCGGAGGAAACCCACGCAGACACGGGGAGAACGTGCAAACTCCACACAGTCAGTCGCCTGAGGTGGGAATTGAACCCAGGTCCCTGGCGCTGTGAGGCAGCAGTGCTAACCACTGTGCCACCGTGGTTCTCTGACCTATAATTCTCTGAGTCCATCTAACAATTGGCCAATTAGCTTCCAGCTCATCCCTATCAGTCTTTGGCGTGTGCACGGGGTGGGGGGAAACAAAGAAACAGAATCCATTTAAATTTCCTTACCCTAACATTGCGAGCTGCTCCCTTTCCCTTGACCCTTCTTGCCACCGATAGGATTTTTCTTTTGTTTTTTTTTCCCACCAGATTTCCACCTCTCCCTAAACCTCAGCCCATTCGAAACACAGATGGCCATATTCTCATTTCCATCAGGTCCCATTCCCCCATCATCTCAGAGCTCACTGGCTCCACGTCTGGCAACGTTGCATGTTTAGCATTCTCATACTTGTTCACCAAACCCATTATAGACTCATCATTCCCAACTCCAGCTGCTTATCCCTCCTGGATCTCTGCACTCTTCCATTTCCGCTGTCTTACCAGTTTCTAGATTTATCAGCTCCAGCACTGGGGGCCATGCCATCAGCTGTCATGCTTGACTAGCTCCCACTCTAGTCTCACCACTTCTCTAAAAATCTCCCTTTTTTTTAAGGCAGCCCCTTTCAAAGATTTCCTGACAACTTCTTAACAGGGCTGGGTGTCAAATTGTTTTTTCGCTAACAACCACTACGTCAATGCAGGATATCGCTGTTGAAGCAGTACAGGGACTGCAAAATGCCGTCCCGCCAGAAGCACTGCACCTCTCATGCCTTTGGTTGGTCATTGGAAGAACAAACAAGGGGAGACCAATTGGCGATCAGCAAATACACTCTGAAGGGTACTTAAAATCCACCAAATACCGTGAATAACACAGAGAAAAACATCACTGAGAGCACCCACATTGACCGAATCATCAGGAATGTGAGTCTGCAGGTTATAGTTAACTTCGGTTCCATTGGAACTTGATGTCCAAACATTTATGACAGATTAATTGATTCCCCCACATGTGATAATCAATAGCTGAACCTGTTCAGTAGCTGACTTGGGGGGGGGGGTCAGAGAAACCAGACTTGATCCCTAATAAAGTGCTAATGTTTCTAATTTTTAAAATGGGTGGGGCAAGTGAGTTAGTGGGTAATTAGCCTGGCACCCTCACTGGAGAGATAACAGGTCACACTGAGCTGCCACTTAGCTTGGTACAGCAGAATGACGGTAGGTAGCTGGCTTTACCTCAGACCTAGACACCAGTGATTTCTAGAAGGGTCTTAAACTCAGATGAGGGCTATTGCAGGATCCTATATGGCCCTGGTTCCCACTGAGCGAGAGACCATCCGCCTTTCTCCCTCACAAGGAAGCAGGAAATGGGATCTGTAAGTGGCCATTAATTGCCTGATTCAAGAGCAACAATTGGTCGTGGGTTAAGAAGGCCATTCATGAACCTTCTGGCCTGGCAGTTAAAATGTTAAGGTAGCAGGAAGAGGGTATCTGTTCCAACTTGGGCAACTATTTCCATTCTCTCCACCTCCAGGTGGCAAGGATAGCTAAGTTCCTGCTCAAATTGTTCAGAGATATTACTACACACCTCTGCAGCAGGTGGGACTTGAACCTATGCCCCTTGGTCTCGGTCATAGCCATACCACCCTGGGACAGGAGGGTGGTATCCTAAACAGTTCAGACAAAGTTTCAGGAAGTTTTTAATTTTTTATTCATCCACTTTGTGGGATGTAGTTGGTGCTGATTGGGTCATTGCTCCTCTGTCTGGCCTCTAGGGTCACTGGAACCAAAACATTACCTCTGCTTTCTCTCTCCACAGATACAACACTTCTTTTTTGTATTCTGTCTTTCTTCCTTTTCTTTCTTCTCTCTAGCTTTGCCATGATCTCAGGATGGTGCATCCATTAATCTCTCTCACTATTCTCTTGACCTCTGTCACCTCTAGCCCATCATGGTATTGCTAAGCAATTGTCCCCTCTTCTCCATTTATAGAGTCATAGAATCATCGAGATGTACAGCATGGAAACAGACCCGTCGGTCCAATTTATCCATTTCGACTGGATATCCCAACCCAATCTAGTCCCACCTGCCAGCACCCAGCCCATATCCCTCCCAAACCTTCCTATTCATATACTCATCCAAATGCCTTTTAAATGTTGCAATTGTACCAGCCTCCACCACTTCCTCTGGCAGCTCATTCCATACATGTACCACTTCCTGCGTGAAAAAGTTGCCCCTTAGTTCTCTTTTACATCTTTCCCCTCTCACCCTAAACCTATGCCCTCTAGTTCTGGACTCCCCCACAACAGGGAAAAGACTTTGTCTATTTATTCTATCCATGCCCTTCATGATTTTATAAACCTCTATAACGTCACCCCTCAGCCTCCAATCCTGCTAGGAAAACAACCTTAGCCTATTCAACCTCACCCTGTAGCTCAAGTCCTCCAACCCTGGCAACATCCTTGTGAAACTTGAAAGGGTTCAGAAAAGATTTACAACATCCTTCCGATAGGAAGGAGACCAGAATTGCTCGCAACATTCCAACAGTGGCCTAACCAATGTCCTGTACAGCTGCACCATGACCTCCCAACTCTTGTACTCAGTACTCAGACCAACAAAGCAAAGTATACTAAACGCCTTCTTCACTATCCTATCTAACTGTGACTCCACTTTCAAGGAGCTATGTACCTGCACTCCAAGGTCTCTTTGTTCAGCAGAACTCCCTAGGACCTTACCATTAAGTGTATAAATCCTGCTAAGATTTGCTTTCCCAAACTGCAGCACTTCACATTTATATAAATTAAACTCCATCTGCCACTTCTCAGCCTATTGGCCCATCTGATCAAGATCCTGTTGTACTCTGAACCATGGGGCTTTAACTCTTCACGAAGGGCTTGTAGTTCAAAGTCGAAACTCCCACATTCAACCTTTCTTCTCTCGTCGCTCTGTCCCCGAGGGATACTGTTCCCTGAAGTGAGGATAGGCCGCTAAAGGATGCTGTCTATCTCTCTTTGGGCTGGTCAGTGAGTGCATGGGAAATGGGAGTGGGCTTGATCACCTCTGGTATTATGGCCCTCGTAAAGAAGACACAGCACTTCCATCTGCCTCCTGGCCAAGCTTAAGAAAAAACAATTCCGGAGAGAGACTAACCACTTGGGAAGATCCAGCACTATCCAAGTGCTTCGAAATGCAGCGCACAACTGGTGTCGGCAAGTTCTTGTCTAATCAACTGTTTGATCAGATTCTACCTCCTGCGACTCATACACCGGATGATTTGGTCTTAACTAGTTGCTAAATATTCATGGTCAGATCAGACTTTGGATTGGCACAAGAGTGAGTGGGAATGGACACCTAAAAACACAACAGGGAGATCTCGTTCCACAACACTTTTCCAATAATAAGGATCTGACAAATGTAAAAGGTTTGAGAGAACACGTGCGTTATTGGCTTGGGTGGATACCTATATTGGAAGCCGTCAGGTTGATTGAATCCTTGTCCCTGAGCTCGAAGGTTCATCCTAACCCCAAAGACCAGAGAACAGTAAATCTCAGGAAGAATTGGGCTAAATCGGTGGATAATTCCAGGGCACAGGAAATAAATCAAAGCTGAATTGCTCAGGTGAGAAGTTATGAAAAACAACGTTTTCATACAAGACTCACAACAAAGTGGCAACGCTCCCAAATAAACCTGTTGGACTATGACCTGGCGTCGTGTGACTTCTGGCCAGCCCAGTCCAATACCAGCACCTCCACATCATTCAGGAGCTGAGTGTGGAATGCTTTCCCATAAAAAAAGCAGTTGGCGGTTGGTCAATTAGTAATTTGAAATCTGACACGATTAAATGTTCATGGACAAGGAACCAAAGCACGTGGAGGGAGTTGGGATACAGATGAGCCATGATCTGATTGAATGGTGGGATATGTGAAAGGGCTAAATGGCCTCCTCTTGTTCCTACAATGATGAACACTTGTAGGGTTTAGGAAGCATATTATATATCGACGGGACATGAGTCACTAAAGTATCCTGAGTAATATTTTTGTGCAGGATGCATTCAAAATGTATTCAACACCTGTTATCAATCCAAAGTCGATACAGTTTAAAAGACAGACAAATACTTCCAGGGTTACAACACTCACGACTGAACTAAGAAGTGAAGATACATCAAACAATGAGTAAACAATAAATTACCATGGATACACATTATAGAAATCACAAATAGATAGGATGTTAAAATTCCTTTGATTGTACAAGGGTCATATTACGTGGTGAGACAGTAACATGCAACTGATGTACCAGAATCACAAATCTTGAGAAAAACTTCAACATAGTAGGTTAGAGGAACAAACACTCAACATATCCAGTGAGGATTAATTGGAACCTCCAAAGGTTGGAATGGTTGGAAAGGGACATTAAAGCTTTGGAGATACTTTTGATTTTTATTTTGGCTTTTTTGGGTAGCGAATCAGTGTTCTCTGTACTAGAGGTTGGTGGGAGACAGGATAATCAGATCATGAAGAGGTCCTTATGTTGGATAGAATGGGGCTCTCCACACTCTGCATTTTCTGATGCTGTCACTGGCGGCTCAGTTACAGAGGTGAAAAGTGTAGCCCTGTACTTCTGTATCAATCCTGATTCGGGATTTGAACCACATAAGTTGTCATTGCTCAGTACCCAGCTCAGACTCTGTCCTCCCAAGTCAATCCAAAATCAAGTCAGAATCCCAAGAATCCGGCAAATACAACACCAGGACTGATGTATTCAAACTGACACAGTGATGTGGATGGTTGATAAAGGTGGGGGAGATAAATAAGATGTTTCATGATGTTGACACCAAGCAGCATTCAATACAAAACAGATTAGTTGTGCTGCAAGATCAGATTGCCCAATTATTTCAATGTTCTGATCTATTTTTGAGTCTGTGTCTTTGCAAAGACAGTCATTTCTCCACAGGCTGGTGACTTTTATTAACCAGGGGTCACTAGCCAAGGACACAGCCATTTTGGATGAGATGAGAAGGAATTTCTTTACCCAATAGGTCATGCATTTCTGGAAGTTTCTACGCCAGAAAACTGTGGATGTGTAGTCACTGTACAATTGAGACAAAATGAATAAACTTTTGGGAACTAAGGAAATTAATCAGGAGTGCTTGGCAAATGGTGTTTAAGCTGAAGCTAAGCAATGATCTTCTCAAATAGTGGAGGCGGCTTGAGGGGGTCTTACAGACTAATCTTGCTTCTATTTCTATTATCCTCGTGACCTGATTGTCTCCTATTGACCCTAAGTGAAGACTTACCATGATTTGGGGGTCTCTGGAATATTACTGACATGGTTATTTTTAGTTTGTAAGTCACTTAGACATTCCTGATGAAGGGCTTATGCCCGAAATGTCGACTCTCCTGCTCCTCAGATGCTGCCTGACCTGCTGTGCTTTTCCAGCACCACACTTTTTGACTCTGCTCTCCAGCATCTGCTGTCCTCACTTTCTCCAACTTACTTAGACAGCAGAGGTTTTTGTTTGGTCTGGCCATGGCACTGCTGCATTAGTTCAGTTGTTGACTTATTAGTTTTAAGTTTGGGGGAGTTATAGTAGAATTGAATGACAATGGGTGTTATACAGGCATGTTGAACCCTGTGATACTAAGAAGGAAATCCCCTATGTTTCAACTGGCTATTGGACTGTGGAGGGAATCACAGATGAACCAATGCTATATTCAGTCAATCTCCACGTGCAGATGTCATTGAGGGCTTCGCCTGGGTGACTCCCTGCCCCCTCTTTAACCAGGCCTACCCAGGACAACAAACATTTTAGTAACCGAGACCAAAGTAGGCTAACTTACCTCTTCCTAGGCCTTGCAATGAAGACATTGATCTATAATATGGACCAGAGACAGATGCCATCTCATTTCAGGCTCATCTTTACTTTTTTTTGCTGCTGTTAGGAGCTACTATGGTTCAAGGATAAGGCTGTAGCTGCTCTATTCCAGATCCCTGACTCCCAATTAAACATCAGCACGTAGCTCGAGAGAAAACAAAATAATATTTCTTACCTCTTTCCTTTGTTGCAAGTTCATTCTTTTCCCCCAGTTTAGTTTGTAGGATGGAGATGACAGAGCAGTCCTCCCCATCATCTGGGTCCATGATTGGCCATTTGATATGGACAATATCGCACTCCCCACCATCATAACGTCCTTTGTTTTGACCTCATACCCTCTCCTCCTATTTCCACCTCTGGCCCATTGCTCAACTTTGTCCCTATCTCAGTTTATCTGCAGTTGAAACCCTCCTTCAGGCCTTCATTACCTTAAGACAAAACTATCCCAATGTACTGCTCGCTTACATCACACCTTCTACCTTCTGTATACCTTCTGCTACTTAACGTTTTAACCTGCACTGAGTCCTTCTCAGTCACCTGTCACCTCAGCGCTTGCTGACCTGCGTAGTGATCGTAACGAGGTCAGCCAGGTGGACCTCATAGAATCTGAGTTCCCTGACTGGGGCTGTTAACCTGGTCCAATCAGGGAGCCCTGGCTGACAGAGAAAAGGGGTGAGTGTCAGAGATACTGACACTGGTAACTGGCTCTGATCAAGTCAGTACTGAAGTCAAGAACTGTTCATGTGTAAATAAAGGGAGACAGGCTACCAGTCTCAGTTGACTATGTTGGCTCCCACTTAAGCAGTATCTCATCCTTCTTTTTAAAATCCATCATAGCCTCGCCTCTTCCTATCTCTATCATCTCTTCCAGAGACACAACCCACTGAGGTATCAGCATTCCATGGATTCTGACATTCCACACCCCTGCTTTTAATCCCTCCACCATTAGTTGCCATGCCTTTAGCTGCCAGAGCCCCACTCTCTGGAATTCCCTCCCTAATACTGTAGGTGGGATGGGCTTCAGAATGGTTCCACAGGCCGGCGCAACATTGAGGGCCGAAGGGTCTGTACTGTGCTGTAGTGTTCTATATTCTAAACCTTTTTGCCTCCTGCCCTCCCTCTTTAAGACACTCCTTAAAGTCTATTTCCTTGGCCCAGCCTTTTGTCAACTGAAGTAAACCCTCCTTACATGGTTCAGTATAACATATTGTTCCAGAATTCTCCTGTAGACAGTCTTTGGACATTTTGTTGCATTAAAGGCATGATAAAAATCCAAGCAGTTGAGGTCACCTGATCTCACTGGAAGGGAATGGAAATAATTGCTGTAACTCACCTCCGCAGGCTGGGGAGAAAAGAGAGAGAATAAAAGGACTAATTAGCAACTATAGCCTCAGATAATGTTTTAGCTGAGTGGGGTTGTACGACAATAATTAAACAATGATCCTCACCTTGGTCAATTCATTTCTGCTCTTGCTTTAAATTGGCCATTCAGATTCTGTACCAACCATGCCTTTCGTTTGCTTCCCACCCCGCCCCCCAGCCATAGGCAACATCCTTCGCTTATGTGACCTGGAGTGTGTTAGTGAGTTATTCACTCACAGGAGCCCCCACAGTTAGGCCCAAGTTACTTGTTGCAATGTTCCTAACTTCTGACCAGCTCTTACAAGGAATAGAACATCGATTGCCAACAGTGTGGAAACAGGCCATTTGGCCCAACGAGTCCTCACTGACTCGCAAAAGGGTATCCCATCCTGACCCATTCCCCTGCCCTATTACAAGTCCCCTAACTAACGCACCTACCTATACATCCCTGAACACTATGGGTAATTTAGCATGGCCAATTCATCAAACCTGCACAACTTTGGACTGTGGGAGGAAACCGGAGCACCCGGAGGAAACCCACACAGACACGGGGAGGATGTGCAAACTCCACACAGATAGTTGCCTGAGGCTGGAATCGAACCCAAACTCTTGGCACTGCAAGGCAGCAGTGTTAACTGCTGAGGTACCATGCCACCCCTTGTAGCCATATATTTAAAGATCTAGACTAGTTGAGTTTCTGGTGAATGATAACCCTCAAAATGTTGACACTTGGGGATTCAGAGATGGTAAAATCATTGAATGTCGAGGGGTGGTGGTTAGACTGTCTCTTATTTTTTTATTCCCTCACTGGGTGTGGGCTTCACTAGCTGAGCCAGCATTTATTGCCCGGCCTTAGCTGCCCCTTGGGAAGGTGGTGGTGAGCTGCCTTCTTGAACCACTGCAGTCCATAAGCTATAGTTTGATCTACAATGCCCTGAGGGAGAGAATGCCAGTATATTAACCCAGCGACACTGAAGGAACAGCAATATATTTCTGAGTCAAGATGGTGAGTGGCTTGGAGGGGAACCTGCACAATGTGGCGTTACTACCACAGTGAGACACAGCCCGAGTAAGTACACAACTTAGGAAATTTGACAGTAATGTGGGAATTCAGTACAGAAGGGAAAGGCACTTATTTGACTCTCAGTTCGTAAGGTTTTGGTTTAAAAAACAGGATAACTTGAAGTCCCAGGATCGGGGTTCTGCATAATACAGTGACATCACAGGCAAACCATAAGTTCATTGGTTGGTGATAACTACTAATTTGACTATTAATTATTGGTAACTTTCAGAGTAAAGGGAAATAGGGGAAATATTTACAGGCTATAAACTAAAAGGGCAGCACAATTTACAAAACAAAATCTAAATAAGAACCAAGAAATTAAAATAGGATGCTTGGCCAGGTGATTATTGTAACTATATGATGTGGGAGCCGGTGGACCCCACTGTCGTTGTAGAGAACATGTCTGTAGTTGGGTGTCTGAGAAACCCCAGCTCAGGGTTGATGCGCTGGAGTCTGAGCTTGGACCACTGTGACATATCAGGGAGGGAGAGAGTTACCCGCACGCTGCATTTCAGGAGGCAGTCACACCCTTTGGATTAAACTACCTTCAATTCAGTCAGTGGTCAGGGACAGGAGAATATTGACTATGAGTGAGGCAGGTGGAGGGATCCAGGAGGTAGTGCTGAAGGAGCCTCAGTCCTTGAGATTATCCAATAGGTTTGTGATTCTTGTTCCCTGAGCAGATGAGAGTGGGGACGAGAGGGAGGATGAATAAACAGACCACAACACCATAGTACAGGGAGCCATTCAAGAGAAAAGAGCAATATAGTTGTAATTGGGGACACTACAGTCAGGGGGATAGACACTGTTCTCTGTGGCCAAGATTGAGAACACCCCAAAGGATATGTGGCCTGCCTGGTGCCTGAGTTCAGGATATTTCATCTGGGCTGCAGAGGAACTTGGAGTGGGAGAGGAAAGATCCAGTTGTTGCTGTCCATGTCAGTTCCAATGACATTGGTAGAAAGAGAGAACAGGTTCTGTTGAGGGAATACATGTATAAGCAGTGAGGGGCTAAAGTAAAAAGCTGAACCATAAAGGTAATACCTGAATACCCTGACTCCCTAAAGATTTTGAGAAAGGTTAAAGGGTGGAGGGTTAGCAGAGGTTAATAAACACTACATTGGACAAACAGGCAGAAAACTAGCCACCAGGATACATGAATATCAACTGGCTACAAAAAGACATGACCCTCTCTCACTAGTATCCTTACATACAGATGAGGAAGGACACCACTTCAACTCAGACAACACATCCATCCTAGAACAAGCCAAACAGAGTCACACAAGAGAATTCTTAGAAGCATGGCATTCCAACCGGAACTCTATCAACAAACACATTGACTTGTGTTTACCACACCCTGAGAAAAAAACAGGAAATGCTGTCACCACAGGAAATGACATCACCAACCCAAGGAAACTTAAACACATTAACAGAAAGCGGGCTATGCCACCAGCGCTTCATCCGGAGGCTCACTGATGATGTTACATAGTATGGTGAAGAAACGTCTGAAAATGAACCTTCTAACTCAGCGAGCAAACCTACATGCAGAACCTCAACCTGAGCAACAAATCTTCACAAAACTTGCTAGAGGTTAATAAAGTTTCCAGGACAAATAATAGGAGAGTATGGAAAGGGTCAGGAAGCTAACTTCGGGCACAGCAGATAAGATAATCTGAGGGGGAATAAGATAATCAGAGGGTTAGGATGGACAGTGAGAACTTTTTTTCTCGGATGGTGCTGGCTACCACCAGGGGAGATAGCTTTAAATTGAGGGGTGATAGATATAGGACAGATGTCAGAGGTTGTTTCTTTACTCAGAGAGTAGTAGGGGTGTGGAACGCACTGCCTGCAACAGTAGTAGATTCGCCAGCTTTCTGGGCATTGAAATGGTAATTGAACAGGCATATGGGCAAGAATGGAATAGTGTAGGTTAGGTGGGCTTCAGATTGGTGTCACAGGTTGGTGCAACATCGAGGGTCAAAGGGCCTGTCCTGCGCTTTAATGTTCTATGTCCTATAAAGGCACATCAATGAGAGGGGTGAGCAGTCAATTCAGGACTGAGGGTGTTGTACTTAAATATACGCAGGATATGAAACAAAATGCAGATTGAAAGTAGCAGGTATGATGTTGTGGGTATCACAGAGACATGGCTACAAGGGGATCGGGGTGGGACCTAAATATCTAAGGATTCACGTCTTAATGAAAGAACAGGCAGATGGACAGAGGGGGAGGGGTTGCCTTGTTAGTAAGAAATGAAATTAAATCATTAGCAAGAAGTGATATAGAGTCGGAAGGGGTAGAATCTGTGTGGGTAGAGTTGAGAAATCACAAAGAAAGAAAGACTCTGATGTGAATTGTGTACAGGCCTCCTAAGAGTAGTCAGGGTGTGAGGAAGAAAATAGATCAGGAGATAGAAAAGACATTTAAAAAAAAGCACTATTGCAATAATCATGGGGGACTTCAGTATGAACTGAGAAACTCAGGTTGGTAGTATATCTCAAGGAAAGGAAATCATGGAATGTCTACGAGATGGCTTTTTGGAACAGCTCATGGTAGAGCCCACCAGGGAACAGACAATACTGGATTTGAGTTCTGCAGGGGTCAGTGTCGGGACCTCAACAATTCACATTATATGTTATCGACCGGGACGCAGGAAGTGAGAGCCATGTTGCAAAGTTTGCAGATGACACAAGGATTGCTGGAAGAACAGGTAGTGTTGAGGAAGTGGGGTCGCTGTAGGACTTGGACTAGAAGAGTGGGCAAAGAAATGGCAAGTGGATTACAATGTGGGAAAGTGTAAGGTTTTGCACTTTGACAGGAAGAATAGAGGCACAGACTATTTTCTAAACAGGGCGAGGCTTCGGAAATCAGACAAAGGGACTTCGGAATCTTAATTCAGGATTATCTTAAGGTTAACGTGAAGATTCAGTTGGCAGTCAGGAAGGCAAATACAACGTTAGCATTCATTTCAAGAGGGCTACAGTACAAGAGGAGGGGCGTACTGCTGAGGATGTATAAGGTTCTAGTCAGACTGCTTTTAGAATATTGTGAGCATTTTGGCTGCTGTATCGATGGAACGATCTGCTGGCGTTGGAGGGGGTTTACACTAAGTTTATAAGAATGTTCCTGAGGAAGAAGGGATTGTCATATGAGGAGCGGTTGAGAATGTTGGATCTGTACTCAATGGAGTTTAACAGGATGAGGAGGATCCAATTGAAATTTACAGAATACTGAGAGGCCTGGGCAGAGTGGGCATGGAGAAGTCACTAGTCGGAGAGACTAGGAACCAAGGGTACAGTCTCACTGTGAATGGATGACCCTTTAGAACTGAAATGTGGAGGAATTTCAGAGGGTGGTGAATCTGTGGAACTCATCGCTGCAGATGGCTGTGGAAGCCAAGTCACTGAGTATATTTAAGACACAGCTAGTTAGGTCTTCAGCTGGTAAGGGGTACAAGGCTTATGGGGAGAATGGGGTTGAGAAACACACCAGCCATGATGGAATGGTGGATCAGACTGGATGGGGCTGAATGGCCTAATTCTATCCTATGTCTAATGGCGACCCGTTTGAAATTTGTCATCCTTGCATTTGTCCTGAGGAGTACAAAATGAAAAGCTTCAGCTGCATTTCTCTCTTCGCAGCAAGATTCAAGTTCAGTGCTACCAAGCAATTGTTTCTTCCTCCTCAGATACAAATTGATCATTTTGCATTGGCACTGAGTTTACGAAGGAAATGACGCAACACGCAGAGGAGTGACCATTTGATCCAAGCTGGGTGAATGAGTTTTCTCCCCCTCGACTTGTGTGTGCATCCATTCCTTCCTCATTTAGTTCTCCAGCTCCCCCGACATCATCAGATAACCTCTGTCACGTTCATGACAATGGTTTATTAATCCATTACTGATCAGGATTGATTAACTCTGTGGGCATGGTTTACTTGAAACAGTAAAACACATTATAAACAATGAAGCAGACACTGCAACAGCCAACTGGTTTCTGAGAGTGCAGATTGTAGACTTATGGCAGACTAACTGTCAGGCAGGTTGGTAACAGTGTATACACACAGAATATGGAATCCTGAAAGGTGAACTCTCTTAATGGCAATGCACATATCTAATATAAGCGAATCTTTGATTCTTTTCATCTATATGTAGAAACAAGCTGATTTTGAAATAATAGATACATACACCATGGATGATATTGTCATTATTAGAGACTCTGGGATAACAAGAGTAATTTTTTAGAATTTGATATGTTTAACAGATGTCTGCTGACTGAGTTAACTGCAGATGTATTTTCCACAATGCACGGTCTCAGTCTTGCTGATGCGTCTATTAGAACACTTAAGTGGATGTTGCAGTGCTTACAACAGCCTTCCAGCCCCTTGGTTTGCACTTTAATTGAAAAGACAGAGTCTTACCACAGTGTTCGCTCATCTCCTGCCTCACGAACGCACGGATTTGATCCTCCTGTTATGAAGAGGAGGAAGCAAAAAAGGCAAGGTTAATGTCACAGTTTAGTGGACTGGCACAGTCCGACCCTCCCTCGAGGCAATGCACACTGGAGACCTGTACTTGTCCGCTAATGTGACCAATTACCGCAAATACAGGCCCTGCCTCTGGGCTGACTGGCTCCATTCTACAGCTCACCCAGGAAGGCAGGTCAGCAGGGAACCAGCCCCATTTACAGGCGGAATTTGAATTAAAAATGCTTTCTTCTGCACAGTTTAATGTAAATAGTTGTCTGGAAGTTGCTTTTAATTTACTACTTTTGGCTACTTTGCCGGAAAATCTCAGAGAGCTCTGTCCCCAAATTGTCTGACACTTCTTGGCTGGTGAGGTTTTCCTCCTCTTATTTCCCCCTTCATCACTTTAATTTGCATATTTAATCACATTCCAACAGGTACCTGCCCCTGCCATTCACATTCCTATAGATCCCATACCCTGCCATTCACATTCCTATAGATACCATACCCTGCCATTCACAATTCTATAGATCCCTGACCCTGCCATTCACATTCCTATAGATCCCATACCCTGCCATTCACATTCCTATAGATACCATACCCTACCATTCACATTCCTATATATCCCTTCCACTGCCATTCACATTCTTATCGATCCCTGACCCTGCCATTCTCATTCCTATAGATACCACACCATGCCATTCACATTCCTATATATCCCTTCCACTGCCATTCACATTCCTATAGATCTCTGACCCAGCCATTCACATTCCTTTCGATACCACACCCTGCCATTCTCATCCTATAGATCCCTGACCATGCCATTCACATTCTTATACATACCCACACCCTGCCATTCACATTCCTATAGATTCCTAAACATGACATGCACATTCCTATATATCCCTTCCACTGCCATTCTCATTCCTATAGATCCCTGACCATGCCATTCACATCCTATAGATACCATACCCTGCCATTCACAATTCGATAGATCCCTGACCCTGCCATTCATATTCCTATACATACCACACCCTGCCATTCTCATTCCTATATATCCCTTCCACTGCCATTCACATTGCTATAGATCTCTGACCCAGCCATTCTCATTCCTATAGATACCACACTTTGCCATTCACATTCCTATAGATCCCTGCCCCGGCCATTCTCATTCCTATAGATCCCTGCCCCTGCCATTCTCATTCCTATAGATACCACACCCTGCCATTCACATTCCTATAGATCCCTGACCCTGCCATTCTCATTCCTATAGATACCACACCCTGCCATTCTCATTCCTATAGATCCCTGCCCTGCCATTCACATTCCTATAGATACCATATCCTGCCATTCACATTCCTATAGATCCCTGACCCTGCCATTCTCATTCCTATAGATACCACACCCTGCCATTCTCATTCCTATAGATCCCTGCCCTGCCATTCACATTCCTATAGATACCACATCCTGCCATTCACATTCCTATTGATACCTGCCCCTGCCATTCACATTCATAGAGATTCCTCAATCTGTCATTCACATTCCTATATATCCCTGCCCTGCCATTCTCATTCCTATAGATCCCTGCCCTACCATTCACGTTCCTATAGATCCCTTACCCAGCCATTTACATTCCTATAGATCCCTCACTCTGCCATTCACATTCCTATAGATCCCTCACTCTGCCATTCACATTCCTATACATCCCACACCCTGCCATTCACACTCCTATAGATCCCTGACCATGCCATTCATGTTCCTATACATACCACACCCTGCCATTCTCATTCCTATAGATCCCTGACCCTGCCATTCACATTCCTAACGATACCTGCCCCTGCCATTCTCATTCCTATAGATACCACACCCTGCCATTCACATTCCTATAGATCCCTGACCCTGCCATTCTCATTCCTATAGATACCACACCCTGCCATTCACATTCCTATAGATCCCTGCTCCTGCCATTCTCATTCCTATAGATCCCTTACCCAGCCATTCACATTCCTATAGATCCCTCACTCTGCCATTCACATTCCTATAGATCCCTCACTCTGCCATTCACGTTCCTATAGATCCCTGCTCCTGCCATTCTCATTCCTATAGATCCCTTACCCAGCCATTCACGTTCCTATAGATCCCTGACCCTGCCATTCACATTCCTATACATCCCACACCCTGCCATTCTCATTTCTATAGATCCCTGACCCTGCCATTCACATTCCTATAGATCCCTGACCCTGCCATTCACACTCCTATAGATCCCTGACCCTGCCATTCCCATTCCTATACATACCACACCCTGCCATTCACATTCCTATAGATCCCTGACCTTGCCATTCACATTCCTATAGATCCCTGACCCTGCCATTCTCATTCCTATAGATCCCACACCCTGCCATTCATATTCCTATAGATCTCTGACCCTGCCTTTCACATTCCTATACATCCCACACCCTGCCATTCACATTTTTATAGATATCTGCCCCTGTCATTTCCAGTCCTATAGATCCCTGCCACTTCCATCCACATTCCTATAGATCTCTGACCCTGTCATTCACATTCCTATAGATCTCTGACCCTGCCATTCACATTCCTATAGATCCCTGACCCTGTCATTCACATTCCTATAGATCCCTGCCCTGCCATTCACATTCCTATAGATCCCTGACCCTGTCATTCACATTCCTATAGATCCCTGCCACTGCCATCCACATTCCTATAGATCTCCGACCCTGTCATTCACATTCCTATAGATCCCTGAACCTGCCATTCTCATTCTTCTAGATCTCTGCCCCTGCCATTCACATTCCTATACATCCCTGACCCTGCTATTCTCATTCCTATTGATACCACAAACAGAGAGCCTCCAGAGGATTTGGACATCTTTAGGTGATTTACTGACAAAGGAATGAGTCTAATTTTTAAAGATATTGTACAATTCAAACCAAAAGAAAAATTAACATACCGTCATTCCTGGTTGTCCCTGATCTCCTTTTTGACCGTCAGGACCCATTTCACCCTTAACCATAGAGAACAGAACAAATGGTTATAACCTTATTGACAACTGATGCGAGTCAGTGCAACATATGCACAGAGCACAGCTTTCCCCATGTAAAAGCTAGACCCGATTAAACTGAAGGATAGGCTGGTTTGCACCGATTTTAACCTAACTTTCAGAGGGATTCACAATCATGATGTGGAAGATTGTCTGGGAATCCAGTGAAATGCTGGATGGCAAACACGATCAAGAAATGTTGTAGAGCAAAGAACAAGACCGTTCTGCCTTTCAGCTCTGTACCAGCAGTTTATCATTCACATCTTCTCTGTACAGCTGACATTGCCATTCACACCTCACTTCGACATATACTTTGTTTTGTTTTATCTTTTGTGAGTGGTTAGACAGTTCCGCTCTCTTGGTTTTTCTTCAACCAATGCTAATCCTACAGCATTTATCCCATTTTCTTTCGCAGACTAATGAAATCTACCTCCACCACTCTTCCAGGAAGCATCTTTCAGCTCAACTCCACTTCTAACCGCATGAAACAAATGTCCATCTCTCTTTCTGGGTCTTCTATCAATCACCTTGAATCAGCGTTACAGGTCTCTCAGCCAGTAGAAATATCCCTTACTGCAAGACTGATGTCCAGACAGAGGGTCTATTTTTGCTTCTGTTTTCTACATTTCTATATTTCATCCAATGAAGTGTTTATCCTGAACAGTTAGTGCTTTTTTTTATTCATTCATGTTACTTGGGCATCACTGGCTGGGCCAACACGCCTGACGCTAGTTGCCTCTTCAGAAGGTGGGGGTGAGCTGCCTTCTTAAAGCGGTGCAGTCCATGTGCTGTGGGTTGACCCAGAATGCCATTAGGGAGGGAATTCCAGGATTTTGACCCAGTGACAGTGAAGGAATGGTGATATATTTTCAAGTCAGGATGGTGAGTTGCTTGGAGAGGATCTTGCAGGGGGTGGAATTCCCATGTGTCTGCTGCCCTTGTCCTTCCAGATGGAAGTGGTCATGGGTTTGGGAACATGCTGTCAGAGGATGCTTGGTGTAAGCTTACAGTGCATCTTGTAGATAGCACACACTGTTGCTAGTGAGCAAGGGGAAGGTGACAAAGCCAGGATCACGGGGTGGCACGGTGGCTCAGTGGTTAGCACTGCTGCCTCACAGCACCAGGGTCCCAGGTTCGATTCCAGCCTTGGGCGACTGTCTGTGTGGAGTTTGCACATTTTCCCCATGTCTGTGTGGGGTTCCTCCAGGTACTCGGATTTCCTTCCACAGTCCAAAATGTGCTGGTCATGGCCATGCTAAATTGCCCATAGCGTTAGGTGCATTAGTCAGAGGGAAATGGGTCTGGGTGGGTTTCTCTTTGGAGGTCACTGTGGACTGGTTGGGCCGAAGGGCCTGCTCCCACACTGTAGGGAATCTAAAAATTGATTAATGGCAGAAACAATGGCCATGCATCCAACAAGGTGTTGTCAACTGGTCTCTGTCTGTGGCAGCATTGTGGGCACTGTGGAGCAATGGGTTTCATAGAGGGAGAGATGTTCTTCTCATCATGGGGTGAAGGGGACCCCCCTACACTGGTGACCTCACCTAAAACCACACCTTGCAGCAAGTCCCAGCTGGGGTCACAGCAGAATAAGGAAAGAAAAGAAAGGAGATTGTGACATATGCATTCTAGGTACATAGTTCTGTCAAGTGGGCAACGTAAGTGAGAGATTTCTTGAGGTTTTCTGAAGCAAGTTATTTCATGAACAGCAATCTTTGGCTTATGAGGAAGCCTAATAGTCAACAACAGTGCTGTGTAAGGTGAAAAAAAATCTCCCATGTACAACCACTCAGGGTAAAAGCCGCCAGGTTAGCATCATGCCTCCAATTGATATAAACGACAAACAAAAGTGGACCCAGCACCGATCCCTGTGGAGCACTGCTGGTAACAGGTCTGCAGTCCGAAAAACAACCTCCACTCATCACTCTTTATCTCCTGCTGTGAAGCCAACTTTGCATTCACTTGGCAAGCTCACTCTCAATCCCATGTGATCTAACTTTATTAATTCGTCTACCATGCGGAACCATGTCAAAGGCTTTATTAAAGTCCAAGTAAGCAGCATCTACAGCTCTGCCCCTGTCAAACGTTGTGGTGACTTCCTCAAAGAACTCAATCAGGTTTGTGAGACACGACATCCCTCACACATTGTGGACACGTGTGTCACTATCTGTTTGCTTTCTCTGAATTCATGGTATCCTGAATTTAAAGGGCTCAGGGTCCTCAATATCCCTACCGCTTACAACATGTCAACTTTGGCAGCAATTTGCAGCAGAGCAGCCCACCCCCTCAAAAGTCTTTCTGGTAACAGAAGGAGGACGGCTAGCTTGGGGAGTGGTGACCGCAGTGAAGTTTGATTTAATTTGTTCACTGAGCAGAATCTTCTGTTTGCTTTAATGGAAAATAGTTTTATATTCACTCTCCCCTGGTGTAAAATCTTCAAATTGCCAAACCTCTCCTTCATCATTTGTAAGATTCTGGGTTCTGGGAATTTGAGGTCCCTCCAGCTTAAACATTTGGGAATGTAACTGGACAATATTTTGGAAATTCTTGGAAGTGGGGGATTAGCTGGGTATGATCTGCAACCCCCCCTAAAGAGATTAGAGCAGGATTTTACATGGTGAAGCAGTGGCCTTATTGTATTATCACTGGAGTGCTAATACAGAGACCCAGGTAATTTTCTGGGGACCTGGGTTCAAATCTTGCCACGACAGATGGTGGAATTTCAGTTCAGTTAAAAAAAAAGCTGGATGTAAGTGTCAAATGATGACCATGAATCCATTGTTGGGTAAACAACCCACCTGGTTCATTAATGTCCTTCAGGAAAGGAAACTGCTGTCCTTACCTGATCTGGCCTACATGTGACTCCAGATCCACAGTGATGTGGTTGACCTTTAACTACCCTCTGGGCAATAAATGCTACCCAGCCAACAACACCGTCATCCCGTGAATGAGGAAGAAAAAGGGTGACCTTGTTGAAACACAGAAGGTTCTGTGGGGACTTGGCAGGTTCGATGTTGAGGAAACATTTCCACTGGTGTGGGAATCTCAAACTCCAGGAGATAGTTATAGAATAAGGGGATACTCACTCAGAACGGAAATGTGAAGGAGTTTCTTCCCTAAAAGAGTAGTGACTGTCTGGAATTCTCTACCCCGGAGAGATGTGGAGGCTAGGTCACTGAAAGTCTTTAACAGGAGGTCGATCGAGTTTTGAAATATTGAGTTGCTGAGAGCAGGCAAAAAGGAGGAACTGTGACCTCTGACAGATCTGCCATGATCTTGTTGAATGACGGAGCAGGCTTGAGGGGCCGAATGGCCTACTCCTGCTCCAACTTCTTTACTCTTATTCTCTCAGATCACCCTCAAGGCACACAAGGGACAGTCTGATTGGAAAGACAGGCTCAATAGGTCACTGGGAACCAGCTTTTTTGATGGTGAGGACTACTCAGTGTATAAAGTCATTGCATCATTCAGTGTGTTAGAAATTCCAGAATCTGCATTGCTCTGGAATAGCTCATTGTTCCGACACTTACAGGATCTCCTCTCTCCCCAGGGATTCCTGGAATTCCTCTGGGACCTGGAATGCTCACGCCGAGAGGTCCTCGTTCACCCTAGAGTCAATCACAAACAGCGAACACCGTTAAAACATTCAGCCTCGACATTCTGGGGTCACAGCAAGCTCAACAAGTTAGCAAGGTGTCAGAACGACAGAGGGTGGTTACTAACCACATCAAAAAACACTGCAGAGGAGCGGTCTCTAATCAACCTGTTCAGATAATGGTATGACACGTCTCTGGCGCAAGTGGGATTAGAACATGGGTCTCCTGTCTCAGAGGTAGAATCATTACCACTGCCCCCACAAAAGCCTCCATTTCAAACCAGATGTTGGTTGCTCCAGCTGGTCAAGCTAAGCTAAACAATGCAAAACTGGCTTCCCCAAACGTTGCAGAAGTGAGGAAGGTTTGAATGATCAGGGCGGCTCAGGGGCTCAATGGTGAGCGCTGCTGCTTCACATCGCCAGGAACCCGGGTTCAATTCCACCCTCGGGTGACTGTCTGTGTGGAATTTGCACATTCTCCCCATGTCTGGGTGGGTTTCATCTAGGTGCTCTGGATTCCTCTCGCAGTCCAAAGATGTGCAGGTCAGGTGGATTGACCATGGGAAATGCAGGGTTACAGGGATGGAGTAGTGTTTTGGGATGCCCTTCAGAGGGTTGGTGGAGACGCGATGGGCCAAATGGCCTGTTTCTGCACGAAGGGAGTCTATGAATGAAAAGAGGATGGTGGATAATGCATAGTGAATTTACTGTGAAGAACCCTACAACTGGGCTGGGAGTAAAGTGGGATTTCCAAAACTGTTCCCACCGGAAGAAAAGATATAAAATCCAATGAAATTTACAGGGAATTTCAGAAAAGCAGAGAAATGAAAACAGCTGCAACGTTAACAGAAAATTGGCATTGACATGTGTCGACCTGAAATTCACCTGGACTGTCTCAGACTCCTCCCTCCCCTTCCTAGACCTTTCCATTTCTATCTCGGGCGACCGACTCAACACAGACATCTATTATAAACCGACTGACTCCCACAGCTACCTGGACTACACCTCCTCCCACCCTGCCCCCTGTAAAAACGCCATCCCATATTCCCAATTCCTTCGTCTCCGCCGCATCTGCTCCCAGGAGGACCAATTCCAACACCGCACAGCCCAGATGGCCTCCTTCTTCAAGGACCGCAGATTCCCCCCAAACGTGATCGATGATGCCCTCCACCGCATCTCCTCCACTTCCCGCTCCTCCGCCCTTGAGCCCCGCTCCTCCAACCGCCACCAAGACAGAACCCCACTGGTTCTCACCTACCACCCCACCAACCTCCGCATACAACGTATCATCCGCAGCCATTTCCGCCACCTCCAAACGGACCCCACCACCAAGGATATATTTCCCTCCCCTCCCCTATCAGCGTTCCGCAAGGACCACTCCCTTCGTGACTCCCTCGTCAGATCCACACCCCCCACCAACCCAACCTCCACCCCCGGCACCTTCCCCTGCAACCGCAGGAAATGTAAAACTTGCGCCCACACCTCCACACTCACTTCCCTCCAAGGCCCCAAGGGATCCTTCCATATCCGCCACAAGTTCACCTGTACCTCCACACACATCATCTATTGCATCCGCTGCACCCGATGTGGCCTCCTCTATATTGGTGGGACAGGCCGCTTACTTGCGGAACGCTTCAGAGAACACCTCCGGGCCGCCCGAACCAACCAACCCAATCACCCCGTGGCTCAACACTTTAACTCTCCCTCCCACTCCACCGAGGACATGCAGGTCCTTGGACTCCTCCACCGGCAGAACACAACAACACGACGGCTGGAGGAGGAGCGCCTCATCTTCCGCCTGGGAACCCTCCAACCACAAGGTATGAATTCAGATTTCTCCAGTTTCCTCATTTCCCCTCCCCCCACCTTGTCTCAGTCGGTTCCCTCAACTCAGCACTGCTCTCCTAACCTGCAATCCTCTTCCTGACCTCTCCGCCCCCACCCCACTCCGGCCTATCACCCTCACCTTGACCTCCTTCCACCTATCCCACCTCCATCGCCCCTCCCCCTAGTCCCTCCTCCCTACCTTTTATCTCAGCCTGCTTGGCTCTCGCTCTTATTCCTGATGAAGGGCTTATGCTCGAAACGTCGAATTCTCTATTCCTGAGATGCTGCCTGGCCTGCTGTGCTTTGACCAGCAACACATTTGCAGATGTGTTGTCAAGTATTTGGTCTGAGATCATGAATCTTTTAATTAAGCTTCATTCACTCATAGAGCGAATGAGACAGTCATGCACAAAGCTGTCTTATGCTTACATGCTGGAGACTAGAAGAGACAGGTCAACATGGGTGATGCCATATTGGATTTGGTACTTGGTAATGAACCTGGCCAGGTGTTAGATTTGGAGGTAGGCGAGCACTTTGGCGATAATGACCATAATTTGGTTATGTTTATAAGAGCAACAGGCAGGGATAGGCATATACCGCAGGGAAAGAGGTATAACTGGGGGAAAGACAATTATGATGCGATTAGGCAAAATTTAGGATGCATAGGATGGGGAAGGAAACTTCAAGGGGATGGACACTCTTGAAATGTGAAACTTATTCAAGGAACAGCTACTGCAGATCGTTGATAAGTATGTACCTATCAGGTGGGGAGGTAGTTGTCGAGACAGGGAGCCATGGTTTACTAAAGAAGTTGAAGTTCTTGTCAAGAGGAAGAGGAAGGCTGATGTGAGGATGTGGTGTGAAGGCTCAGTTAGGGGGCTTGAGAGTTATAGGTTAGCCAGAAAAGATCTGAAGAAAGAGCTAAGAGCCAGGAGGGGACATGAGACTTTGTTGGCGGACAGGATCAAGGAAAACCCTAAGGCATTCTATAGGAACATTCTATATTCTATAGGAATAAAAGAATGATGAGAGTAAGATGAAGGTCAATCAAAAATAGTAGTGGAAAGTTGTCTGTGGAATCTGAAGATATAGGGGAAGTGCTTAATGAATACTTTTCGTCAATGTTCACATTGGAAAAGGGTAATGTTAGTGAGAATATAGAGATAAAGGCTATTAGATTAGATGGGATTGCGGTTGACAAAGAGGAGGTTTCAGCAATTTTGGAAGATCTGAAAATAGATAAGACCCTGGGGCTGTATGGGATTTATCCTCGGATTCTCTGGGAAGCCAGGGAGGGGATTGCAGTGTGTTTGGCTTTGATCTTTATGTCATCATTGTCGACAGTAGTAGTGCCAGAAGACTGGAGGATAGCAAATATTGGTCCCTTGTTTGAGAAAGGGAGTAGAGACAACTCTGGTAATTATAGACCAGTGAGCTTCACTTCAGTTATGGGTGAGGTGTTAGAAAAGGTTATAAGATTTAGGATTTATAATCATTTGGAAAGGAATAATTTGATTAGGGATAGTCAACATGGTTTTGTGAAGTGTAGGTCATGCCTCACTAACCTCATTGAGTTCTTTGAGGAGGTGACAAAACAGGTGGCTGAAGGTAAGGTGGTTGATGTGGTGTATATTGACTTCAGTAAGGCGTTTGATAAGGTTCCACACGGTAGGTTATTGCACAAAATACGCAGTTTCTGGATTGAAGGTGATTTAGTGGTTTGGATCAGAATACAGAGGGTGGTGGTTGCTGGGAAATGTTCATCCTGGAGCTCAGTTACCAGTGGTGTGCCGCAAGGATCTGTTTTGGGGCCACTGCTGTTTGTCTTTTTAATAGTGATCCGGAGGTGGGCGTAGAAGGATGGGTTTGTAAATTTGCAGATGACACTAAGTAGGCAGAGTTGTATATAGTGCCAAAGGATGTTGTGGGTTACAGAGGGACATGGATAAGATGCAGAGCTGGGCTGGGAAGTGGGAAATGGACTTTAATACAGAAAAGCGTGAGGTAGTTCACTTCAGAAGAATTAACAGGAATGCAGAGTACTGGGCTAACGGTAAAATTCTTGGCAGTGTAGATGAACAGAGAGATCTCGATGTCCAGGTGCACAAATCCCTGAAAGGAATCCCAGGTTGATAGGGTTGTTAAAAAGGCATATGATGCGATGGCATTTATTGGTTTTGGAGCCATGAGGTCATGCGTCAGCTGTACAAGACACTGGTAAGGCCGCACCTGGAGTATTGTGTGCATTTCTGGTCACTCCATTGTAGGAAGGATGTGGAAGCTTTGGAAAGGGTTCAGAGGAGATTTACTAGGATGTTTTCTGGAATGGAGGGAAGGTCTGACGAGGAAAGGCTGAGGGAACTGAGGCTGTCTTCATTGGAGAGAAGAAGGTTGAGAGGTGATTTAATTGAGATGTATAAGACAATCAGAGGGTCAGATAGGGTGGACAGAGACAGCCTTTTTCCTTGGACGGTGAAGGCTAACATGAGGGAACATAGGTTTAGGACAGATATTAGGAGTAGTTTCTTCACTCAGAGAGTTGTAGGGGTGTGGAATGGCCTGCCTCCAACAGTAGTAGACTCGCCAACGTTAAGGGCATTTAAATAGGCACTGAACATACACATGGATAACAATGGAGCATCGTAGGTTAGATGGACATCAGCTTATTACAAGTCAGAGCAACATTGACGGCCGAATGGCCTGTATTGCACTGCAATGTGCTGTATAGAATCAAACATACGATGACAAAAAAATGGGTATTGCTGAATCAAGAAACAAAAGACACAGCAGCAAACTTACAAAACCAACCTTGAGCACAGGGAGCAGGGATAGTGAATTACCTTCTGACCCTGGATTCCTTCTGGTCCTTTGGGACCTGGTGATCCCTGAGGTCCAGGGGGACCAGCTATTCCATCAGCTCCTCTCAGGCCCGGGGGACCAACAACACCAGGGAAGCCCTGAAAAGAGAAAGACAGTAAGACTGGAAACAAACAAAAACTGAAACTGCTGGAGAAACTCAGGTCTGGTAGCATCCATGGAGAGAAAAATCAGCTAATGTCCCTTCTTCAAAACTAGACGCAGCTGGGTGGTCTTTTTCTGATGATGGGGGGGAGGGGGGGTGGGTGGGGATAGTGGGTCAAAGAGTGAGTGGATCAGTGCAGAGGGAATCCATTGATGGGTCTCTCAACCTATCCCTTCACTCCTTCCCCTGCCTACCTGCATATATACTACCATTACCTAGCCACTTCTAGCTCTGAAGAAAGATCACAGAACTTGAAACATTAACTCTGTTTTTCACTCCACAGATGCTGCCAGACCTGCTGAGTTTCTCCAGCAATTTCAGGTTTTTATTATGCTATCTCCAAAGATTGACTCAGTGATAAGACCATAAGACACGGGAGCAGAAAGTAGGCCATTCAGCCCATCGAGTCTGCTCAACCATTCAATCATGACTGATAAGTTTCACAACCCTATTTTCCCGCTTTCTCCCCATAACCCTTGATCCCCTCGAT
Organism: Hemiscyllium ocellatum; assembly: GCF_020745735.1. Lineage (NCBI taxonomy): Eukaryota > Metazoa > Chordata > Chondrichthyes > Orectolobiformes > Hemiscylliidae > Hemiscyllium > Hemiscyllium ocellatum. The sequence continues at coordinate 9,079,315 of NC_083414.1, forward strand.
ACTCAAGAACCTGTCTATCTCAGTCTTAAAATACTCAATGACCTGGCTTCCACAGCCTTCTTCAGCAAAGTAATGATGGCCAACTGCCATTGATTGTCATGAAAACCCATCTGGTTCACCAGTGTCCTTTTGGAAAATAAATTGGCCATCCTTACTGGTCCAGTCTACATGTGACTCCAGACCCACATCCGTGCAATTAACTCTTAACAGCCCTCTGAAATGGCAGAGGGAAGCCACTCACTTTCAAGTGTAATTAGGGATGGGCAACAAATACTAATCTTGCTAGAGATTTCTACATTCACCGCAAGAACGGAAATTATCGATCAGGAATATTGACCACCTTGGGAAAATGGCAACGCCCCCATTTGCTGAAGACATCTCACCTCTGGAGTTAAGAATTAGTCACATAACAGACAGCAGAGTTGTGGTATAACTACATATTAATGATCGTGTGATTGTTCAGTGGTGTAGCTGATCAAATTGTTTTGGAGTATCTCATTTTGGTGATTGGATGCCAATTTTGTCATTAGTTTGTCCTTTCTCAGGGTGTAGAATTGAATGTGGAACCATCCTGTCAATATATATAGAACCATACAGCACTGAAACAGGCCCTTTGGCCCATCATGTCTATACTGGTCAACAAACACCAAACTACACTAATCCCATTTACCTGCACTTGGTCCATAGCCTACTATGCATTAAGTGCTCATCCAGATGTTTCTTAAATGTTGTGAGAATACCTGTCTCCACCATCCCCTCAGGCAGTGCGTTCCATATTTCTACCACGGTCTGGGTGAAAAAAATTATTTCCTTCAGAACTTTTCTCAATCACTGACTTCTCACCTTCAGTATACCCTCTGGTGTTAGATACATCTGCCATGGGAGAACTTCAGGGAACTTGTTCATCACGGCTGTGAAATGAATTCTCAAAGCATTGAAGCATGGATATTAGCTCAGACTGATCTAATATTTTAATAAAATGCAGAATCGAACATAACCTGCACTGCCCATAGAGGCAAATACGTTTGCAACATTTCTTCATCAACACTCTGTGTTGGTATGTCCACTGTGGATGGGTGAGTTCTTCCTCAAAGTCAGAAGGCTCTGGGTTTGAGTCCTATTGAGAGATGTGAGCCTATATTCCAGCGTGGTTTACCCAGTGCAGTGCTGTGGGTGTGCTCCACTGTCGGAGGTGCCAGGGTTAAAGTCATGCAGTTAAATACTGAGGTCTCGCCGAGGTGAGAGGCAAAGTTGGTGTGCACGAAGTAGGCCTCAAACCAGGCCCCATCTCCAACGTCAGCTGGGCTCTGGCTGAAATGAGTCTGAGCTCTTGTTTCCCAGAAGGAATGTGAATCAGACTCTTTAAGAGCCTTTGCTGGAGTTGAGCTTTGGAGGTTGATTGGGATTATCCATCCCATTGCCAAGGGCGCCATGTGATAGGGTTAGGACAGGGTGCTGCTGGGAGTTGGCAGCTGCCCAGAGTTGGGTACCTAGCCCGAGTCATGATGCCACCAGAAGTCATCTTGCAGCTTGGTTGCATTTTCTGATTTTTCCTTTAATGGAAAGTTTTTTGGTAAGTGGCTAAAGGGGACATCCTCCAAAATGGGCCCCACTCCCAGCTACTTGGTTTTAACCGAAAGGACAGTTGCCCTTCAATAGAGTGGAAATATAATAGACTCCCCGACTTTATTGGGAGAAGGTGAGGTCCCCGATTTATGAACATCCACCTTACAGATGTCTGTATTTATGATCATGATGCCATACAGGAGTGTAATGATAAAGATCCAACATATGCATGTTCCTTGTATTTACAACCAGTCACTTTATATTGTCCTGCATCGTGTTCTGACCTGCAAACAAATCAACTCATAAAGGGAATCAAGAACAGATCTGTTTGCAACCCAGCGACTGCCCACAGACATCCCCACTTGAGTGACATGGTGGCTCAGTAGTTAGCACTGCTGCCTCACAGCACTAAAGATCCCAGGTTCAATTCCAGGTGCCTGTCTGTTTGGAGTTTGCACGTTCTCCCCGTGTCTGTCTGGGTTTCCTCTCACAGTGCAAAGGTGTGCTGGGTAGGTGGGTTAGCTCTGGGAAGAGATAGGCAGGGATGGCCTTCAGTGGGGTGGTATGGGCTGAATGGCCTGTGTCCACTGTGACTAGTTTTGTGGGTGTGTGTTGGAGTCACTAAGTGATATGAATATCTGGAAGGAACCCTCTACAGTACGTTGGAAGTCACCTGACCTGGAAGGGAGAGTACAGGATGAGATAATACGAATAAGAGCAGTAAGGAGGAGCCTCCACGAAAGCTCTGCTAAAGCTAAATCTGTGAGTGGTGCTCTTTTAAAGGCTTCTTGCACACCCTCATAATAATCTTAACTTTATTAAATTCCCACTGGATGCATGTTCAGCACCTGAAAACCATTCCAAATCCTCTTCCCTGTCTCAGGAATAGCCTAGCTCATGCCCCCTAGTTCAGCAACCAATGTGTGGACCGTAACTATAACTCACCCGCTCTCCTTTCTCTCCCCGCTCTCCTTTCTCTCCCTGGAGCCCATCGAATCCTCGGTCACCCTGTGTTACAGACCAGACCATATCAGTGCCGTGAGATACATAAAAATCAAGGGCTGGGAAGTATTGCACAAAGCTCTGTCACTATTTTCATACCTTGGGTCCAATGAGACCTTCTTTCCCAGAGAGGCCAGGGGGCCCAGGCGCACCAGGGTCACCCTGAAAGATAAAAGAGCAATCAGCACCAGACCTCAGGAATACCACCATTCCCAGGTTTCTCTAATTCAGTTCGGAGACCAACTAGACAGTCTGTCACATATAAGAACGCAGAGCATGTTGGTGGATGTAACACAAAGTGTTCACCATAGAAATTCCCAATCCGAACCTCTCCAGACATGTGGAGTGACAGGAATGTGTCACCAAGACAGCATGAGAATAGATCAGCTCTTAAGGAGTCCCAATATAATTGAAGTCATTGGGAATCAGGGTGTAAACTCTCCATGAGTTGGAGTCAGATCTAACACAAAGGAAGGCAATTGTGTTTCAATCAACAGGAGGAGCGTGCTCATAATCAAACCCCATTACTTCATCTGTTAAATGGAGCAGCTGCATGGGGTAGCATGGTGGCTCAGTGGTTAGCACTGCTGCCTCACAGTACCCAGGACCTTGGTTCAATTCCAGCCTCAGGCAGCTGTCTGTGTGGAGTTTGCACGTTCCCCCTGCGTCTGCAGGGGTGCTCCAGTTTCCTCCCAGAGTCCAAAGATATTCAGGTCAGGGTGGATTGGCCATGCTAAATTGTCCATTGTCTCCAGAGATATGTAGGCGAGGTGGGTTAGCCATGGGAAATGTGGAGTTAAAAGAGATGTGGTAAGTTACCCTTCAGAGGGTTGATATGGGCTGAATGATTTGCTTCCAGACTGTAGAGATTCTACGATTATAAAAAGTGTAAATTTTTTACTTAATCAGCAAAATAGTCCCTTTTTTCTCTGTTATTACTATTACATTGAACAAAGGAGTCTTTCACGTGGTTTCTTCAGTAATCTCAAACCTAATTTATTTATTATAAACATTATTTTTCTTAAGTAGCAAAACTGATTATTAACTCAGCCACCATGCAGAATTAAACTATATGTTAATCTCTCTCTCAAATACACACCCATACAAAACACCACTTTGCAGAAATATAATGAATTTTGGAATAAAAAGTGAAAAAAAGACAAGGTGATATATTCAGCAGGTTGAATGGGTTCAGCTTTTTGATTCTCCTTTGATTTCCTGTTGATCTAATTGGTGTCTGTCACTGAATGATGCAAGATCCTCAGACCAGATTTCAGGTTCAGAGGGACATGGCTAGGAGTCATGATATACTACACACAACTCTAGCAGCTGTTGCTCAGCAATGAACAGCACAGATCCAAAGCTGGATTGTGCAACAAAGCCAGAAAGCACATCCGCTGTCATTTCTTAAAAGTATTTTTTGAATGGGATCTCCAAAAATTATTTGCTTTTCCAATAAACAGATAACAAATACAGTTTGACCTTTTGACTTTTTGCTTTGAAGAGATCACATGATAAAGCTTTTTCAACCCAGATATGTCTAAACATTCCATATTCAGTTTATTATAGTCCATAAGTACATGTACTCCTAACAGTTGTCATTGTTGAAACCAATCAGCTCAGCCTCAGGGCTTTGCTGCAGGAATTATTTATAAGAAGTATTGCTAAGATGCTGCAGTGCATTCTGTGCTTTGTGTCACATTTGATCCAAAAATGAACTCTTGATTCCATTTTCTTAACCATCACCAAATCTATCTACTTCCAGCTCGGTAACAATGCCCCAGTGTCAGTTCATCAGCTTTATTAGCTCAATCCACGATTATTCCGAAGTACTTCAGACTGACATTCCCCATCCTACCCTCTGTAAGATGAAGTTCATCCAAATCTTTACTGCCCATGCCCTAACTCACACCAAGTTCCCTTCCCCTATCACCTTTGGTGCTCACTCACTTACATTGGCTTCTGTTCAAACAGCATCTTAGTTTTAATATTTTTTATCCTTGTTTTCAAATCTTTTCGTGGCTTCACCCTCTTCTGTGTCTGCGATTTTCCTCCAAATGGTGAGATCTCTGTGTACACTGAATCCTGGCTGCTTGAGTATCACGAATGTCAGAGAGTCATAGAGATGTACAGCATCGAAACAGACCCTTCGGTCCAACCCATCCATGCTGACCAGATATCCCAACCCAATCTAGTCCCATTTGCCAGCACCCGGCCCATATCCCTCCAAACCCTTCCTATTCATATACCCATCCAAATACCTCTTAAATGTTGTAATTGTACCAGCCTCCACCACTTCCTCTGGCAGCTCATTCCATACACATACATTCCATACACATTCCATACACACCCTCTGTGTGAAAAAAATTGCCCCATAGGTCTCTTTTATATCTTTCCCCTCTGACCCTAAACCTATGCCCTCTAGTTCTGGACTCTCTGACCCCAGGGAAAAGACTTTGCCTATTTATCCCATTTGTAAACTTCTATAAAATCACCCCTCAGACTCCGACGCTCCAGGGAAAACAGTCCCAGCCTGTTCAGCCTCTCCCTGTAGCTCAAATCCTCCAACCCTGGAAACATCCTTGTAAATCTTTTCTGAACCCTTTCAAGTTTCACAACGACTTTCCGATAGGAAGGAGACCAGAATTGCACGCAATATTCCAACAGTGGCCTAACCAACATCCTGTACAGCCGCAACATGGAACGTTAATTGTTCCACTGTTGATGATCGTGCTTTGTAGACCCTAAAGTTCTCTCTCTGTACCTCTCCATGTCACTTGACTCCTTCAACCTAGTTTTGACCAAACTACTAGCCATCTGACCTCATACCTCTTTCTGCCTGACATACAATGACAGTCCCATAATCGAATAAACCTCAACCCCATCCAACATACTGTTGACCAGAAACTGAACTGGACCAGCCACATCAATATCAGGACTAAGACATGCTCAACTACAGTGGGGAGTAACTTGCCTTCTGATTTCCCCATTGTCTATAAGGCCCAAGCTGGGAGTGTGATGGAATGCACTCCAATTGCCTGGATGGGTGCAGCTCTATTGTACTCGAGTTTGACACGATCTAGCAGAAAGCATCCTGCCTGATCCACTACTCCCTTTAACAACACACAGAGGCAGTATTGTGCAAAGACTGCACGAAACACTATACAGACAAACAGGTCCCACGGACACCAACTACCCACTAAACATCACCACCAGCTGTCCCTAGTAACCATGCACAAGGATGAGAAGGGCAACAAATTTGACTGGGACAACACAATGATCACAGGACAAGCTAAACAGAGGACAGCCAGAGAATTTCTAGAAACATGGCACTCAGCCATGGCCTCCATCAACAAGCACATAGACCGAGACCCAATATACCGGTTACGACAACAAACTACCAGAACCGGCAACCAGAAGCAGCAGGAATGGAACCAAATAAATTCCAGAAGAAGCAGTACAGCAGCACTTTACAGGAGGCTCCAAAGCCTGAAAATGTCACCCAGACAGGGGACAAACATCTGCAAACCAACTTCCCAGCTCGGCGAACATACCCACACCCACGGCAACCAGCCCCTGAGGTACAGATTGTTACAGAAACCTCGAGTATTGTGAACCACCTACTGAGGAACTGCAGCAACTCACCAAGTCTCTTCTGATAGCACTCTGCAGACCCACAGCCTCTACTGTCTGCAAGGACATGGGCAGCAGATACATGAGAACACCACTCCCTTGCAAGTTACCCTCCAAGCCACTCACCATCCTGACTTGGAAATATATCGCTGTTCCTTCAGTGTTGCTGGGTCAAAATCCTGGAATGGGAAAAAGTGAGGTCTGCAGATGCTGGACATCAGAGCTGAAGATGTGTTGCTGGAAAAGCGCAGCAGGTCAGGCAGCATCCAAGGAACAGGAGAATCGACGTTTTGGGCATAAGCCCGAAGAAGGGCTTCCTGAAGAAGGGCTTATGCCTGAAACGTCGATTCTCCCGCTCCTTGGATGCTGCCTCACAGGCTGCGCTTTTCCAGCAACACATTTTCAGCTCAAAAGCCTGGAATGCCAGGCACTGCAATGGTTCCCCACAGTAGCCCCCCCGGCCACCATCATGTCTGAGGAAATGCTGGCCTGACCACAAATGGCCACATCCCATTAACAAATAAAAACAGAATGTGATATGATGCCATCACAGCCAAGTTTTGTATTGCTCTCCATATTTAAAGTGATCCTCCTGCCCTCTCCTTTTAATACTTCCTTTTAATCATCTTGGTAATATTTTGTTTGTGACCATCTGAGGTTTTGGGTGAACATGATGCTTTTTCAAAATTCACTTGAGAGGTGGGAATCACCGGCTGGGTCAATGTTTATTACCCATCTCTAGCTGCCCCTTGAGAAGGTGGGGGTGAGCTGCCTTCTTGAACCGCTGCAGTCCATGTGCTGTGGGTTGACCCCACAATGTCCTCACAGAGAGAGTCCAGGATATTGATCCAGCAACAGTGAAGGAACAGCGATATATTCCCAAGTCAGGATGGTGAGTGGCTTAGGGGAGAACTTGCAGGGGTAGTGTTCCCATGTATCTGCTGCCCTTGCTCTTCAGGATGTAAGGGGTCATGAGTTGGGAAGGTGCTGTCCGAGGATCTTTGGTGAATTTCTGCAGTGCATTTTGTACATGGTACATACTGCTGCTGCTGTTAAGCTAATGTGCAGTATGGTGCTTTAGGGAAAGAAATTGCCATTCGTACCTAGTCTGGGCTACATGTGACTCCAGACTCCCATCAATATGCCCTCTGAGCAATTGTGGATGTGTAATAATGTTGGCCCAGCCAACAATGCTCACATCTCATGAATGAATTTTTAAAATTCACCAAAGATCCTTCGACAGCAGCTGATAACATCCATTACCTTGCACCAATGCCTTTAAAAACGGTGCCCCATTTACTGAGCACTCTCTCAATGAATTCTTACCTGTTCCCCCTTCCTGCCAGGGAATCCAAGTCTGCCAGGAATACCAGGGTCACCCTGCACAAAGAATTTCACCAAGTCAGAAATCAAGATGGCGCAGAATAAACAACAGCTCACCATAAGACGAGACCTCAGAACTGTTTTTAAAAGGACTGGATGCAATGGCTATTAAAAATGAGCAGTATCTGAAGCTTTTTCAACAAAACGGGCAGAAAAGGACAACCTTTCTTCAACTCTCTCTTTTGTTCAAGATATCCTGAGTACCTTTATATTCCCAGTGAAGCACTTCCTTACACAAAGGAGAGTGAAATTCGGGAAATCTCTCGCCCCACCAGAAAGCTGTCAGGGGTGGGGGTGAGGAGTGAGGGGTTCAATTGGCAGTTCCAAAACAAAGCTAGGCTTCGGTGAGGTAAGGTTGTTCAGGGATGCAGAATCGAGGTACATAGGTGAAGGCGGTGTATCAGCCTTGTTTTATGGAAATCTTTAACAAAAACATAAAACCCTAGACAACATCGACACATGTTCACCCAATACTACTTTTTCACTTATGGAGATATTAACCAACTTGCATGCTAATATTTAATTTGTAACTTGAGGTTTATATTACTTACATCCTCCTTCATTTACTTTCCGAATTAAGACCAAAAAAACTCAGGAACAGATGTAGGCCATTCAGCCCATCAAGTCTGCTCTACCATTCAATCATGGCTGATCTGATAACCCTCAACTTCACTTTCCAGCCTTTCCCCATAACCCCTGATTCTCTTCTTGATTAAAAACCTGTCAATCTCAACTTTGAATGTGCTTAATGACCTAAGCTCTACAACCCTATATAGTAAAGAATTCAACAGATTCAGTATCTTCTGACAGAAGAAATTCCCCCTCATCTCTGTCTTAATTGGGTGACTCTTTCCTCTGAGATTATGCTCCTTCATCACAAAAGCAGAAACTACCTTTCCACATCTACCCTGTTAAGTCCCCTAAGAATCGCCATTGTTTCAATATGGTTGTCTCACGTTGTTCTAAACTCCAATGTGTACAAGGCAACATCGTCAACCTCTGCTTGTCAGAAAATCCCTCCATGCCAGGGATCAACATAATGACCTTCAACTCCAGTATTTCTTAGATAAGTGGACCAAAAGTGTTCACCAGGATTCTCAGTATGTTCTAACTAGTGGTGTGTATAGTTTTAGCTGTAGACTTCCTTATACTGCAATCCCTTCTAAATCAAAGCCAATATTCCATTTGCCTTCTCTATTACCCCCTAAACCTGGATGCTTGCCTTTTGTGATTCGTGCATGAATCCTCTTCCGTAGCTTTCAGGAGTCTTTCTCCATTTAAATAATCCCCAGATCCACTATTTTTCCTACCAAAATACATAATCTCACATTTTCTCACATTATATTTCATCTGCCCACTCCCTCTAACTGTCCATAACCCTCTGCAGGCTCTTTGTGTCACTCTCACCACTCGCTTTCCCACCTGGTTTCAGGTCATTGCCAATTTGGCCAGAGTATATTCACTTTTCTAACCCAAGGTGTTAATATATATTATGAATACCACTGACCCCTGTGGCTGAAATAAAAGTGAACTATTTAGTCACCGTGTTTATTCCTTACCTTGTTTCCCTTCTCTCCATCAGTGCCACAGGCACCTTTCGCCCCTCTGTCACCCTGTAAAACAAACCAAATTGCACACCAGTCCTTTATACCAGCCTTTTATATATAGCGGTCTTTTGTGTACACCAATCCTTTGTGTACACAAGACCATCTGATCCAGCATTTTGTGAATTCCAGCTATTTATGTACACAAACAATCCACATCATTCCTTTTGTGTATACCAGACATTTTTACCAGTCCTTCGTGTATACCAGCCCTTCGTGTATATCAGTCTTTTATACTAGTCCTTCGTGTATACTGGTATTTTACATCAGTCCTTTGTATATACCAGTCCTTTACACCAGTCCTTCATGTGTACCAGCCCTTTGTGTATACCAGTCATCAGTTCCAGCTTTTTGAGAATTCTAGCCATTTGTGGACATAAGCAATGTCTATCCTTGTGTGTATTATGATGTGAAAGAGCCGGTGCTGGACTTTGGGGGGACAAAGTTAAAAATCACACTACACCAGGTTATAGAACATAGAAAAGTACGGCATAGAACAGGCTCTTTGGCCCACCATGTTGTGCCAAAGATTAATCCTAATGTAAAACAAAATAACTTAACTTACGCACCCCTCAATTCACTGTTATCCATGTCTAGCAGTCGCTTAAACGTCCCTAATGACTCTGCTACCACCACCATTGCTGGCAATACATTCCATGCATTCACAACTCTCTGTGTAAAGAACCCGCCTCTGATGTCCCCTCTATACCTTTCTCCTAATATCTTAGAACAATGACCCTCGTCCCAGTCAATCCTGCTCTGGGAAAAAGTCTCTGGTTATTGACTGTATCCATGCCTCTCATTATCTTGTATACCTCGATCAGGTCAACTCTCTTCCTCCTTCTCTCCAGAGAGAAAAGTCCGAGCTTAGTCAATCTCTGTTCATAAGGCAAGCCCTCCAGTCCAGGCAGCATCCTGGTAAACCTCCTTTGCACCTTCTCCAAAGCCTCTGTATCTTTCCTATAGTACAGCGACCAGAACTGGACACAATATTCCAAGTGTGGTCCCACCAGGGACTTGTAGAGCTGAAGCAAAACCTCGTGGATCTTAACGTCGATCCCCCTGTTAATGAAAGCCAAGACACCAATGCTTTATTTGGAAGTACTAGGTCTCAGAGCACCGCTCCTTCATCAGATGGTTGTGCAGCAGGATCAAACATAAGACACAGAATTCAAAGCAAAACATCTCAGTGTCATACAGCAATACATCATTTCAGCTGTATGATACTGTAATCTTTTGCGATAAGTTCTGTGTCTTATGTATGATCCTGCTTCACAGCTACCTGATGAAGGAGCAGCGCTCCGAAAGCTAGTACTCCCAAATAAACATGTTGGACTATAACCTGGTGTTGTGTGATTTTTAACTTTGTGTATATCAGTCATTTCTATCAGCCCTTCTGGAGAACCAGTTCTTTAACATATATACACTAACTCTTTGTGTACGTGAGTCATTTATACCAGCCGTTTGTGTACACCAGTTCTTAAAATACCAGTTCTTCATGTACATGAGTCCTTTATCCCGTCTTTTTGAGTACACCAGTAAGTTGTACTGATTGTTTGTGAATACCAGCCATTTCTGCATATCTGTGTTTAACATGTATTATATGATATGTGAAAAACACCTCAGGTAACAGCGCAGATCCATGTTGTTTTTTGTGGTGGACCTGAGGATTGAATTTCAGACTGATCACTTGGAATGGTTCACACCAGCCTGTAAGGTTTCATCATTACACAGTGAGGTCAGGTCATTCATCAAATGTTTCAATTAAGTCATTCCACATTTATCAGAAATGGAAAACTGAACTTAGTTAATATGCAAAATGTCTCTTTCACTTCAAGTGTTAATAAATTCTGCTAATATCCCAAACTTGAAAAACCATTTGTATATCTGACCCAGATTTGGAAGGATTCATCATCATATACATCATTTGGGTGGCACGGGCGGCACAGTGGTTAGCACTGCTGCCTCACAGTGCCAGAGACCCGGGTTCAATTCCTGCCTCAAGCAACTGTCTGTGTGGAGTTTGCACATTCTCCCCGTGTCTGCTTGGGTTTGCTCCGGGTGCTCCGGTTTCCTCCCACAGTCCAAAGATGTGCAAGTTCGGTGAACTGGCCATACTAAATTGCCCGCAGTGTTAGGTGAAGGGGTAAATGTAGGGGAATGGGTGAGGGTGGGTTGCTCTTCAGAGGGTCGGTGTGGACTTGTTGGGCCAAAGGGCCTGTTCCCACACTGTAAGTAATCTAATAGAGAGTTACAGAGCATGGAAACTCGTCCATGCTGATCAGATTTCTTGAACTGAACTAGTCTCATTTACCCACACTTGGCCCTTATCCCTCTAAACCCTTCCTATTTATGTATATGTCCAAGTGTCTTTTAAATTTTAAATCTACCACTTCCTCTGGCAACACATTCAATGCATGCATCACTCTCTGCATAAAACGTTTGTCCCTTAGGTGCCTTTTAAATCTTTCCACTCTCACCTTAAATCTAAGCCCTCTGGTTTTGGACGCCCCGACCCTGGATAAAAGACCTTGCCTATTCACTTACCTATGGCCCTCATGATTATCACAGCTCAGTTCACCTGGGATACACATCATGTTTGTAACAACTTACTTTGAAACCTTGAGGTCCTATTTCTCCCCTGTCACCACGGTTTCCTTTCACTCCATCACTGCCATCCTTCCCCGGTATTCCCTGTTAAAGATCCGCACGTGGGAAACAAAGTTAGTGCAGCTAATAACAGACACCAGTACAGTCTTCTTGACAAAAACCGAACAAACAGGCTCTGAGGAAGGGTCACTCAACCCGAAACGTTAACTCTGATTTCTGTCCACAGATGCCGCAAGACCCGCTGAGCACCATGTACAGTCTTCTTGACTCTCTGTCTGACAGTGAGTGACTCACAGTCAGGAGTTGGCTGGATAGAGAAGATCCTGAGAGGTTACTGCTACTCATAGAAGGTACAAGAACAAGAGGGCATAGATTTGAAGTGATCTGTGAAAGAAACAAGGGCCAAGTGAGGAAAACATTTTCACTCCCATTCAATTGATTGAAAAGTACCTCTCTAATTTCAAATCTAATGTTGATCTTCTGGTTTCGGCAGAAGGAGTGCTTCCACACCACTCCCATCTTTGTAGGTGACATGGTGGCTCAGTGGTTAGCACCAGTGCCTCACAGTGCGAGGGACCTGGGTTCAGTTCCAGCCTTGGAAGACTCTCTGTGTGGAGTTTACACATTCTCCCTGTGTCTGCATGGGTTTCCTCCCACGGTCCAAAGATATGCAGGTCAGGTGAATTGGCCATGCTAAATTGCCCATAATGTTAGGTGCACTAGACAGGGGTATGTACAAGGTGGGGGATTTGGGTCTGGGTGGGTTACTCATTGGACAGTCAGTGTGGACTTGTTGGGCCAAAGGGCCTGTTTCTATACTGTCGGGAATTTAATCTAATCTTGCATTTGTGCAGCTGTAACCTTGTGTGCCTTGCTCTGTCTAAGTGCCCTATGATCTGTATGTCTTTGTTTGCTATGATCTGCCTGTACTCCTCACAAAACAAAACTTTTCACTGTACTTAGGTTCATGTGACTACAATAAATCAAATCAAATCAATATCAGTTAAAATCAGAGGAGATCCAAAGATCGCTCCCCACCGGTTAAGATTCAATGTCGCACTGAGGGTCCCAATATTTGAAGTTGTAACGACCATCCTGATAGCCCAACACATGGAGAAGATGCTTCCACTAGTGGGAGAGACTAGGACCCAAGGGAACAGCCTCAGAGTGAGGGGATGACCCTTTAGAATTAAAATAAGGAGCAATTTCTTCAGCCAGAGAATGGTCAACCTGTGGAGCTCATTGCTGTGTAGGACAGCGACAGCCAAGTCACTGAGTGTATTTAAGACAGAGATAGACAGGTTCTTGATTAGTGAGGGGATCAGTGGTGAGAGGAAGACGACAGGAGAATGGGATTGAGAAACATATCATCCCATGATCAAATTACCTGGGGAACCAGCAAGTTCGATAGACGAGAGAGATGTTTTTTAATTTTGAGAGGGACTTACTTAAAGGCTGGAAGGAAAGGCATAAAGTGGCCAAGACAATTTTGCTGCAGCATAAGCAATAAATTTAGATTGAAACAAAACTCAGATAAAGTGCAATATGAAGAATTTGACATGAAAAGTGTGTCAAAACAAGTAAGAGAAAATGGCACAGGTAAGTGAATGAAAATGCACCAAACTCTACAGATCAAAACTATCAGTCCTTCCATTTATGTTGTTGGATTCAAAATCCAAGTCATTGAATGTATTTAAGACAGAGATAGATAGTTTGTTGATCAGTAAGGGGATCAATGGTTACAGGGAGAAGGCAGAAGAATGGGGTTGAGAAACATATCGTCCCATGATCGAATGGCAGAGCAGACTGGATGGGCTGAATGGCCTCATTTTACTCCTATATCCATATATCTTGACACAGTAAATCTGAAATGAATCTTTCTGTTTGCGTTTGGGAATGAGGGCAGGCTGGTATGGATTGTTCTTCATCTGAATGATCTGAACAGTCACGGCTGGTTTGATTGCTCCATTTCTGTCTAGCCCCTGATAACCTTTCACCCCTCTGTTTATCACAAATCCATTAACCTCTGCCTTAAAACCTATACAAAGACGCCAGTTCCACCATCTCTTGAGGAAGGAGGTTCCAAAGGCTCACGGTGCTCTGTGAGATAGAAACAATCCCCCTCCCTATCTCTGTTTTAATTAGGTGACCCCAATTTGTTTTTTGAATTCCAGCTTCTCCCACAAAAAGGAAACATCCTCTCCACTTTAATCTCATCAATGTAGGAGGTAACTGCTTCATTCTGTGCGGGGCTGGGTGAGATCACAGGGTTGGATGGTGGGGAGGAATAGGTCAGAGGGCCGAGCAGAAGCCCCAACTTATCACTGCCCCAGTTGTCTACGATTGGGGGACCTGGAGGTCACCTTTCACCTCAGCAGGCACATCTCCCTGGCTTCACCATCAGGTCAGGCAGCATCCAAGGAGCAAGAGAGTCAACGCTTGAGCATGGGCTCTTCCTGATGAAGGACTCTCCCGCTCCTAGGGTGCTCCCCGACCAGCTGTGCTTTTCCAGCACCACACTGTTTTGACTCTGATCTCCGGTATCTGCAGTCCTCACTTCATCCTGGTTTCACCATCAGGAAATCAATCATTCTGCTCCCCTTCCAGGTCAACAGGTGTTGGGTTAAGAACTTTAACTAACTGTTAATGACCAGTAAAAGCACACAATTGGTAGTGAGTCAGAAGGGTGACACATGGACCTTCTGGTCTAGAATTTAATCGTTGCAGGGAAGGGGGTAAATATCTCACTGGGATCAAGCCCTCCAAAAATTGTGTCCTCCTTACAGCAGAGAAGACGGAGAGTTGATTTGTTGGAGCTGTTCAAAATTCTGAACGTTATCAACCCAGATAATGAAATAAATTCTTTCCAAAGACAGGAGACAACCTGACGTTAGTGACTAGCAACAGACGAGCGATTTTTCTTTTAAGCAGCACAATGTAATGTGGAATGCACTGTCTAAGAGGGCAGTGGAATCAGATCTGATAACTTTCATTTGGGAACTAGACAGATAATTGAAACAAAAAAATGATGTGCAGGGCTATGGGAAATAAAGAGTGGGTCTAATAGGGCAGCTGTTTTGAGGAGTAAATTATTGCAGATGCTGGAATCTGTACTGAAAATAACAAATGCTGGAGGTCACAGCGGGTCAGGCAGCATCCATATAGAGAGAGAGAGAGAGAGCGCAAGCTAACGTTTCAAGTCAAGATGACTTTTCATCAGGGCTGATATGGAGTGCGGAGCATTTACACAATAGTTGGGATGTTGGAGTGTTGGGGGAGAGAGGATGTAGATTAAGTGATTGGAATGTGAGAATGGCAGAGCAGTGGTGTGTCTAATTGCCACATGGGAAAGAACAGACAGTCCCAAAGGGGTGGTGGGGGGGGGTGGTGGGAGAAGGTGACAGAGAATGTAACGAGCAAAGATAAAAGAAGGGGAAGAAATGGGTTCACAATTTGAAGGTGTTGAAGTCAATACTGAACCCCCTCCACACTTCACATCAGCTCTGAGGAAGAGTCAGTGAGACTCGAAATATTAGCTTGTTCTCTCTGCGGCTGCTGCCTGACCCACTGTGATCTCCAGCATTTTTCATTTTCAGCTCTTTCGAGGAGTTAGTTTGAGAACTTTTGGAATGGAATACAGGCCCACCCTTCTAGATTGTGTTGATGGTGAGTTAGATGGTCACGATGAGTCAGGAGATGACTTAACGTGCATTTTATTGCACTTTCTTGTCAAGCAGGTCAAAGGGAGCCAAGTGTAAATGCCAGAATTAGGGAAATTGATGAGCCAACTGATCACATCTTTAAGCAGTGATAGAGACTGAGACATTGCTGAATGTGCAGTGAATAGGAAGGAACAATGCAAAACTTACCGGTTTCCCAGGTTGGCCTGGTTCACCTGCCTCACCCTGGCAAAAGAAACAAAATTTCATTAAGGTTTAGGTCCTGTGCAGAGTTTTTTTTAGTTACTGATGTTCCCCAGTTGTATTTAAACGCAGAAAAAGAATGTCAGTGAGGTATTCAGCCGGAGCAAAGGTCACAGCCAAAACTGTCCAACCTCATTTAATATCCCAAGGTAAGAGGTCAGGCCAAGTCCAAAAGGGCAGGAGGCAACGCAAAAGCAAAATAAATTACCTGGGGAAACACCAAGTTCGGCAGCAGAGAGGTGTGTTATCCTGAGAGGGGCTTACATAAAAGACTGGACAGAAAGCCATAAGGAGGCCAAATGATTTCGCTATAGCATGAGCAATGAAGTTCGACTGAAACAAAGCCCAGAATAAGTGCAGTGTGAAGGTGTGACAAAAAAGGTAACAGAAAGTGACACAGGCAAGTAAATGAAAATACAACATACTCTACATTTCAAAACAGCGCTCTGAAAGTTTGTGATTTTAAATAAACTGCTTGGACCTGATGTTGGGTGACTTCTGACTTTATCCTCTCTCTCAAGAATTAATTCTGACCTCTGGATGACGGATCACCACAATGTTACCATCCCACATGGGAGATACAATTGGCTTTTTTTCCTCACGGTTCAGATCATTTTACAGTTTCACTGTAAATTGTTGGACCATTTTGCAAAGGTAACACCATTAATTCACCTCAATTTCTCCCGCAATTTCTGGCCCTTGCTTTGTGACTTGTTTCCAGCCGCAACATTTATCCCAGAGAGTGGGAGAGGCACAATGTTGTTCATGTTGGTTTGATTTTCAGCGCTGACCAAGGAGAGGATTTTCCTATGCAGGCGTTAGTGAACCATTAAACCATGTGGAGTCTTCAAAGACTGAAGTCCAGGTCATGCTCCACACCCTTAACTCAATCCTAAAAGACAAGCTTCATCATCTTATAGTTTTGCTGAATAAATGCAAGAGAATACAACCTTTTGTCCACCTGCACCTCTGGCGCCAGGGAAGCCCATTGAACCTTTGTCTCCTTGTTCTCCTTTGGGTCCCTAAACAGAAAGGAATAAAACAGACACAACCCTTAGATCAGGAACCCAATCGAACCTGCAGTTACCATCAGCATTGATGCACCACAGAAAGTATCCTATCTGGATGCATCACAACGTGGTTTGGTAACTCCTCTGCCCAAGACCATAAGAAACTACAGAGAGTTGGAAACACAGCCCAGTCCATCATACAAACCCAGCCGTCCAACCATTGACTCCATCTACACTTCTCACTGCCTCGGGGAAGCAATCAACGTCATCTAAGACCCCTCCCATTCCGGTTATATTCTCTTACACCCTCTTCCATCGGGCAGAAGATAGAAATGTTTGTATACACGTACCAACAGATTCAAGAACAGCATCTTCTGTTATCAGGCTTCTGAATGGACCTCTTTAATATTTACATTGATCTGTCACTGCACCTTTCATGCAGCTGCATTACTGTATAATGCATTCTGTTCTGTTACCCTGATGTACTCTGTATAGTATGATCTACCTGTACAGCATGTTAAGACAACACTTTTCACTGTACCTCAGCACACGTGACAGTAATAAATCAAATCAAAATCATTGCTCATCTTCTGGAGCATTTTGACCTCAAGGTTCAGTTTTTTTTATATAAGGAAGGGGCACTGGTTGATCTGAAAAGGGAACAGAGACTCACCATCAGGTATTCACTCAAACGCTGTGGGTGAAGCAGTGGTTTTTGTTGGATTCCACAGAAGCACTAACACTAAAGGGATCAGCTGGAATAACCCACAGATTTGAGGTGACATGACACTTATGATTGAAAGTGGCTGGTGTCTTTGCTTGGTTAGCCATCTACATATTCATGCACCCTAAACACAGGCTCCTTTCTTCATTGTCACTGTCAGTAGCAGCGACTCGAGACCACACTCACCAGCCACGCGCATTATAGCAGATTTTGCCACTGTCGACACCTTTACTCCCAGGGACTACAACGGTTCAAAAAGGCAGCTGACCACCACCTTCTCAAGGGGGAATTGGAGAAGGGCGATAAATGCTGAGCTAGCCAGCGATGCCCACATACCACAAGTGAATAAAAGCAAACTGTTACATAATTCACACTTCCATTCCAAATCCCCAGGTTTCAGTGTTTGAATGACCAGGTGATGTTAGACTGAGAGTCTGTCTATGTCTAAAGTGCTGTTGTGCATTATGACCTCCTTCTCATACTCACCCTCAGCATGTGGCATCACTTCATTTCCTGCTCACCTGAGATGTGGGTGGAGGTAACCTGCTTTCTGAACCATCACTGACAGTTCTTGTGGCTTGTTATGCCGTTCTAGAAGGCAGGTCAGAGTCGGTGTGGGACAGGAGTTACATTTAGCCCTAGAACAGTTTAAAATGATGGGATTTTTTTTCCCTCAAGCAGGTGAATGGACCAGATGGGATCCATTATGACAATCCATTCATGACCATTTTTACAGAAAGTAGTCATAGTGATAACCCTTAATTGCTTTATTGATAGATTTCTGAACAGTAAAGGAATTAAGGGCTATGGTGAGTGGGCGGGTTCGTGAAGCTGAGTCCAGGATAATGTCAGCCATATTATTGAATGGTGGAGCGGGCCCGATGGGCCAGATGGTCTACTCCTGTTTCTTACATTCTTATGATCTACAACAGGGCTGGTCATAGTCATAGAGATGTACAGCACAGAAACAGACCCTTCGGCCCAACCCGTCCATGCCGACCAGATATCCCAACCCAATCTAGTCCCATCTGCCAGCACCCGGCCCATATCCCTCCAAACCCTTCCTATTCATATACCCATCCAAATGCCTCTTAAATGTTGCAATTGTACCAGCCTCCACCACATCCTCTGGCAGCTCATTCCATACTCGCTTCACCCTTTGTGTGAAAAAGTTGCCTCTTTTATATCTTTCCCCTTTCACCCTAAACCTATGCCCTCTAGTTCGGGACTCCCCCACCCCAGGGAAAAGACCTTGTCTATTTACCCTATCCATGCCCCTCATGATTTTATAAACCTCTATAAGGTCACCCCTCAGCTGGCCCTCTGCTCATTCTCTACAACTTGAGTCCTTGCAGTTTCAGCTTTGGTTTTGGAGCTCGCATTGTCAATTTCAAGACGTCCGACACAGTCAGTTATTCTTTTTCTCCCTCTTGGTTTACCTCACTCTAATCATCCTCCAGTCACCTCCACCGGCAAATCCTCGTGCCGAAGGATATGGCCAGTCCAGCCTTGCAGCCTTTTCTCGGTGATCTTCACCAAGGGCCTTTTGTCCTTCCCTATCCTGAGAGAATCTCTTCATTGCTCTCATGTTCTGTCCAAACTGTCCCCCTCTGCCCGTCTACTGACTCTCATTTCACCACCTTCAAGTCTTCAGGGATCCCGAAATGTCTACGTTTGACAAGATGTTCCGAATCACTGGCCCTTGAGGAAACTCCCTCATTGAGATTGCTACTCATTCCAAGGCTGAGGAATTGCTTTTGTTTGGAGAATTTATTTGTTGTCAAGTGTTATTTACATTCTGATTTCCTATGGGCAATAATCATCTTCTGATAAGGGACTTCAATTGCGAAACTTGCTCTGCTATAGTCCATTTATCGTGACCTCGGTTTCCCAGCATGACTTATTTTTTCCCCAATTGCCACAACCTTCACCCTGCCTTACACTAAGTTTCATTCTGTAAGCTTTCATCACTTGCAGCCCATTGGTCTTCTTTTGTTCTTAATGGCTTTCTGGGGCATGTGACTCACTGCAGAGGCTAGTCCTGAGAACTCAGTGGCTTGTGGGTTTCAGAGGGCAGTTAAGGAATAGGCACATTGCTGGGGGTCTGAACCCACATTAGGTCAGACCAGGTAAGGAAGACAGATTTCCGATTTCCCTCTCTCGAGGGGAGGAACCAGATGGACTTTTGCAACAATTGTTGACAGTCATCATAGATATTTTCTGATCACGTTGTTCAGAGAAGTTGTTACATACATGATGGAACTGGAACTTGAGTCTCCTGTCACAGAGGGGCGCTACCACTGTAGCACAAGAACCATGTTTTATACTGCAGATTTACAAATTGAATTTAAACTACATCACTGTTGTGGTAGGATTTGAACCCTTGCCCCCTAAGACCATACCTAATCCAGTGACATTAGCACTGCACCACCGTCTCGTCCTGGCAAACTTGATCTACTGTGCAAATCACTCGAGTCCAGGAGAAAGTGAGGATTGCAGATGCTGGAGATTAGAGTCGAGAGTGTGTTGCTGGAAAAGCACAACAGGTCAGGCAGTATACAAGGAGCAGGAGAATTGACGTTTTGGGCTGGAGCCCTTCATCAGGAATGAAGAAGGGCTCTGGCCTGAAACGTCAATTTTCCTGCTCCTCGGATGCTGCCTGACCTGCTGTGCTTTTCCAGCACCACACTCTTGAATTGAATTGAATTTATTGTCACGTGTACCGAGGCACAGTGAAAAGCTTTGTCTTGCGAGCAATACAGGCAAATCACAGAGTTAAGTAGCATAGATAGTAAATAATAGATAAACAGCGGCAAAAACAAAAACACAGGTATAGGCGAATGTTCAGAGTTTGTGAGTCCATTCGGTATTCTAACAAAAGTAGGATAGAAACTGTTTCGAAGCTTTCTGGTGCATGTGTTCAAGCTTCTGTACCTTCTCCCCGATGGGTAGAGGTTGTAGAAAAACATTGCCAGGGTGGGATGGATCTTTGAGAATGCTGGTGGCCTTTCCTTGACAGCGGGCCTGGTAGATGGATTCTATAGATGGGAGGTTGGCCTTTGTGATCGTCTGGGTCGAGTTTGCCACTCTCTGTAATCATTTCCCACTTGTGAAACCACTATGGTCTGTTTATCTACCAATCTCACCGGCTTCCACCAACTGATGATCTCAATTCATCTGCTGCTGCTTCCCATGCGACAGTAAAGGATACTAGCAATAGTACCCAGCCTTGTCTCATTCCATGTTCGATTACACCAGGATTAGTTTCACCAAGTACTGTCCTGATTAAGGCAAGATGCCCAGTGAGCAGTTACGGCCATGTATTTGTCTGTCCAATTAACTCTGCTCACCTCCAATGCGTCCAACAGCACTGACATCAGAATTCTGTTTTTTAATTTATGAAAATGGAATTCCAATCCTCAATGTGCCCTGTGTGGCGGTGTGGGTGGGATTTGAACTCTCGTTCTCTGGAACACAAATCCAGTTAAGGTGCAGGAGAAACATGTACCTTCTCTCCCCGTGGTCCCTCTTCTCCTTTCACTCCTTTCGGACCTTCACTTCCTTTCTGGCCACGCTCCCCCTGTAAGAGACCAGCAGCAGCTTTCAACAGAATCCCAAATGTACCTCTTCCCCTTTGCCCAGCCAACCCTGCAAAAACTGTTTGTTTCTCTCATGGACAGGCCTGAGAATGTTGTTCCTTACGGACTCTCCTTTGATTCCTTTGAGTCCAGGCGTTCCAGGGACTGTCAGTGCTTCCCCCTGTGTGACGGAACAGAAGACAAGTCTCTCAGGACTCAATAACATGAAGCTGCAGCACATACAATAGCAAGAGCAAAGGCTTTATTGAACTGAGATATTGCAAATGTTTCTTTCAACTCTTTGTCCCGAATTCAGGAAAAGGAGGGATTGGCACTGGGTTTTGACCTATGCCTAATTTGTGTGGTTGATGACAACAGTAAACTCATTGACAAGACATTAGCAGAATGGACGAGTGTAGGTAATAGATGGGGTTGAAGATAGAGAGGTGAGATGGACTGAACTGAGCTTTGAGTTGATATATAGTCTGGTCCAGATGGATCAGACATCAGGCTGCTGTCAGATATGGAGGTGGAGATAATAGATGGACTTAATCTCCCAACCTTCTTCATTGGAAAGTGGCAAATATGAGTCTCATGTTCAAGACGGTGTGTTAGGGTGTTCCTTGTATCTACAGCTGGTCAGTGTAACATCAATGGTTGACCAGGTTTTAGATACAACATTATTGATGCGTAATGAGTGCAATTATTCGTTCTTTTGAAGAGCAGTATAGTCGTTGGTTTACTGTTGCTGTTGTTTTTGTTGTTATAATGTTATATTTTCATATTTTTGTAATATTATAATTCTGTAAAAAAATTATTTCAATAAAAATATTCAAAAAAAACACACACACAAAGACTGACGTTAGGTTAACAAAGAGGGAATCAGCACGGCTCTCTGTTAAAAGCAGATCATTGAATTAGTGCATTTTTTTGATGAAGTTACAGAGAAATTTGTAGGAAGCAGCAGATGTCGTGCATATGGATTTTAGAAAGTGTTTAAGAAAATAACACATCAAAAATGTTGTTAACAAAACTATGGCTTGTGGAATAGGATGGTGAGCAGTGTTCCCACTAATAGTTTTTGTTCTTCACATGACAGCTTAGAGGGAATATTAATGGTGAAGAAAAAAACTTAAGGACTACAAGTCCTGGAAAAGAGATGCGTTATTAGACTGTGGTTACTATATGGTGATGCTCCCAAGGACCATATTTTCTTATTTTTACATAAATTAACATGGCTAGAAAAAGACACATTTTCCCAAAGCTTTCCATTTTGTACTCATGAGGACAATTTTCAAGATAAAAACAATGTAAAGGGGAAGCTACCCTTCCTGATTGAATGAAAAGAAAGTGCTGATTGGCTAGCAAGTGGATTCTGATTGGTAGCATTATTGTTATGGAGAATGCACCAGATAGATAACTGACAGTTAACTGCCAAGCTTTGTTTAAATTTAATCCAGACATGTTGACCCTAATTGGTCAAGGCACAGCCCGAGAGAAACAAACCAGAGAATGACTGTCACCTGTTTTCTTGATTTGAAACAAATGCAATGCGTGCAAACTATACAGTCTGACACATGAATATGCATAGCTGCCTGTATGTGCAGGTGTGCCATTTCACAATCCTGTCTGAATGACCAACACCCAAACTCATTGCCAGGCCTAAGTCCATCACTCTTAGTCCTTAAGAGTGCTCAGTAAACCTTAGATTATCCTGAGGTGGTAAGGTATCTCAACAATCTGAACAACAGCTGAAGCTCGCTGTTTCCTGCTGTTACTAAGTAGCAGCAGCACAGGTACATTTTGACATTATCAGGATTCTGCAATCAACTTAAAAGGAAGTCCTGTCTATCTCAACGAATGCGTAGTGTGGTCTACAAATTTCAGTGCCTGTATGATGCCATTATGTAGGCCACATGGATTGTATCAATGTGAATATCCCTTCTGGCTACATGCAACAAGGAAGATACTGACCAAGCGCAATCTGCTCATATTTCCAAAGCACAGAGACCAGAAAGGTACCAGGCATGGAGATACACGTTGAGTGTGGAGAAGCTGGGATTGTTCTCCTTCGAAAAAAGAAAGTTGAGGGGAAGGGAGGCATACTTGCTCATGGCAGGCTTGGATAAGCTGGATGAAGAAATTAGCTGATGGCACAAGGACTACGGGACACAGGTTTCTGGCAAGAGATGCAGACCGCTTGCGAGAAATAACTTTTCTTGGGCACACCAACTTGTGATGAGCCAAAGCTTGCTGCCTGCGAGAGGGATGGAAGTAGAGATGTTCAATGATTTCGAAAGGAAACTTGAGGGAAAGAGAACTGCAGAGCCATCGGGAAACTGCAGGGGACTGGGATTGAATACATGCATGATAGAGGGCTAGCACACAATTAATGGGACGAATGGCTTCACCATAAACAATGACGCTACAACCTAAGTCAGATATCCCAGCTGCAAGATAAAATTCCCTGTAATTTGTCCCAGCAACCATATAAATTTATATAGAACCTTTAAATACACCAATGTATGCCACAGGAGGAAATGTCAAATGAAATTTGGACCACACAGGAGATATTAGAGTTGGTAATTAAAAGCTTGACCATAAAGTTTGGAATGGGATTAGTTTGCAAAGGGATTTGACTAGCCAAAGCCTGATTCTCATGCGTGGTAGATAAATGTGAGGAGCAAGTCTGGGAGATGTTCAAGTTGGCACTGAATTAAAAACATTTCATACAATTTGCCCGCATTCAATACAGCTCTCACAAACCTTCTCTCCTCTCTGCCCAACTGGTCCAGCATCGCCCTACAAAAAAAAATAGGATCTTAGTTCCAGCACAGCTTTCCTTCTATCTACCTTAAAAATGCATGCCCTGCGCCACCTGCAAGCCAGTGGCTTCAGGGTGCACCATCCGCAGAACACAATGCCAACCCTGGGCATTCAGAGACGGTGGGCAACAGGATGTCCTCTGAAGCCCTTCTTGTACCGGAGCCTCCTGAAGCCACCCCAACTCTCCATGACCCCCACCTCATAGGAATCGAAGAAAAAGACTCACCTTCTCAATATGGAACCAGAGAGGAGTGAGCATTGACTGATGGTCTTTAGCACCCAGAAGATGCCAGGCTCCGATTGGCTGGCAGTTTCAGGTCAGCCAAGGAGCCAATATTGAGGTTTCTAATAGGCTGAAATATACTTCCTGAAATCCACAGGTTGGCACCGGATTGGTTTGGTTTTTTTCAGTGATGTGGATAAGAATTAGTCAATACCCAATACACACATTTTATCCCTCCACCCCTGAGGCTCCTGGTCTCATTCCTGATGAAGGGCTTTTGCCCGAAACATCAATGTTCCTGCTCCTCGGATGCTGTCTGACCTGCTGTGCTTTTCCAGCACCACTCTAATCTTGATACCCATTTCCTCCCCACCCTCAGATGTTCAGCACTTCAGGGTGGGTGGGACATGGGGTGGATGGGGAGAGGTACATCTTTAATTCAATGAGATTCCAAGCTGCAGCCTCAGGTGGGATTAGCTGCAACAGAGGCATAGAGATCTACAGCACAGAAAAAGGCCCTTTGGCCCATTGAGTCAGTGCTAGTCAGAATCAACCACCTCACTGTTCTAATCACATTTTCTAGAACTTGTCCCATTGCCTTGCATCATAAGTGCACAATTAAATATTTCATAGAATTCCTATAGTGCAGAAAGTGGCCTTTCAGCCCATTGAGTCTGCACCGACCCTCTGAACACTGCCCACCCTAGCCCTGGAACCCCGCATTTCCAAGAGCTAACCCACCTAACCTGCACATCCCCAGACACTACAGGGGAATTTCCCATGGCCAACACACCCTAACCTGCACATCTTTGGACTGTGGGAGGCAACTGGAGCGCCTGGGAGGAATCCATGCAGGAGAATGTGCAAACTGCATACAGACTGTCTGCCGAGGGTGGAATCGAACCCGGGCCCCTGATGCTGTGCGGCAGCAGGGGGATTTCAGATTCCCAACACCTTCTGGTTGTAAATAAAAACTTCCTCACTTTCTGTTTAAACCTCCTTCCTGTTTACCTCACATCGATGACCCTGCTTCTTGATCACTCCATCAAGGGGAGAAGTTTCTTCCTCTCTGCCCTCTCTATGCCTCTCAAGTGTACACCAAGGAAAACAATGCCAATTTGGTCCAATCTCTCTTCCTAACTGAAACCCTCCTGTGCAGGCTGCATCCTGGTTAATCTCCTCTGCCCTCTGTCCATTGTGATCATGTCCCTTGCCCACAATGACTATGGGACCCCAAATGGAACTTTAACTTTAACATGACACTGATTGCTTTGTACAGCCTGACCCATTCTACCAGTCATAGACATTGTTTTGTTAAATTATTACAGGAGGCCAGGGGTCCAACTCTGAGCCCCCCTCAGTCTCAGTTCTTGCCATTCTCCTCCCTTCCTCTGACTGGCCTGAACCCTCTGCCTTTGTCTCATCTGAGAAATCCCATTGTAAATTGCTATGTCAACATTTTTTATTTTTGGAAGGTCACAATGTAATTGCTGTCTCTGGCCAGTAGGTGGCTCCACAGTGTGAATTTTCTTCTCTAAAGCAACATCAAGGGCCGAGTGGCCTGTACTGCACTATAATAGTCTATGTTCCATGTTCTAAAATACTGTCTCCAAAATCCCTTCGCCACTGTCATCTCCTCGATTGCAACAAAGTGTGTGATAGAGCTCCGTCAAACAGACTTACTTTGATTCCAGTTTCGCCCCGACTACCAGGAAGCCCCTGACAAGATAACAGAATACAGATTAAAAAAGAACTTCAGGGAGGTAAATCAAACTCTAGTGAAAAGTTCATTAAAGTAGAGAGGTAGTTACAGGTAGTCCTCGTTCTCCCGTCAACCCCGGTCTTCCATCTTCACCCTAAGGCACCAACGAGAACGTGAAGTGAGTAAGACTTTGGTCAAAGCATGAGAAGAGACAAACAAAGACCTGCATTTATCTAGCATCTTTCACAAGTACAGGATGACTATGGGGCACATTTTACAGTGAGAGGAGAGGGATTTAAAAAAGACATGAAGGGCAATTTTTTTTTACACAGAGGGTGGTTCATGTGCGGAATGAGGAAGTGGTGGATGCGGGCACAATTGCAACATTTAAAAGACATTTGGATAAGTTCATGGATTGGAAAAGTTAGGAGAGATATGGGCCAGGAGCAGGCAGGTGGGAGTAGTTTAGTTTGGGATTACATTCGGCATGGACTGATTGGACCGAAGGGTCTGTTTCCATGCTGTATAACTCTACGTTCTAAAGTACATAATAGCCAATGAGTTAGCATTGAAGTGAAGTCACTTGCTGTTGTGTAGGAAGTGTGGCAGCCAATTTGTGCACAGCAAGATCCCACAAACAGCAAGGTGAGTTTTGGGTGGTTCCCTACTCAGCAGCAAATATTGGCTAAGATTCTAGATTAACTCACTCAATCATGTAATGGGGACGGCACACAAGGCTGGAGTTTCACATTTAATCTGAAAGACGGTGCTCCAATACAGCGGCGCACACTCAACACTGTACTGGGGATCCAGGCAAAACTTTACACCCAAATCTCTGGAGTGGTGCTTGAACCCACGGCTCTCTGATTCAGAAATGAAAATACCGCCACCAAGCCTGAAGTGGACACAATTTGTAAACCACTCTCAGGCAATAAATCTCACCACAGAGTCTTTAGGTTTAATCCTGTGACAGAACATGCACTGGGCCCAGTGCCTATGCTGTTCCTTTCCTCAAGAGCCTGACAGTGACCACTAGCATCCCAGCAGTTCGTCAGAGTTAGAGGAAAGGTCCATGGGAAATAAGGAATACCGGGAAGAGGGGAATAGATTACCTTTTCTTTCTCCTTTCGTGAGGTGTGGGTGATACAAGTGAGGCCAGGCTTTGATGCCCATCTCTAATTGAGGGCAGATAAGAATCAACCTTTAAAATGATGTGGAGGAGCCTGTGTTGGACTGGGGTGGTCAAAGTTAAGCATCACACAACACCAGGTTATAGTCCAACGGGTTTATTTGGAAGCACTAGCTTTCGGAGCTCTGCTCCTTCATAAGGTGGTTGTTCCCCTTTTAGCCCTCCTAATTCCTTGTTTAAGTTATTTCCCATTTTCTTGATATTCCTTCAGGGTCTTGTCTCATTTCAAGTCAGCATTTATGGTTATTCCCCAATTGCTCTTGAGATGCAACTGACTTGGTACTGCAGCATCAACTATGGTACAGTGGTCATGTCACTTCACATCAGAGGTCCCTGTAGGAGTGGGATTAGACTGTGCACCTTTGCAGCCTCAGCTGGAACATGTAAGTGGGGACTCACAGCGGGATACTCCATGAGGACATTGTTGATTTGGAAGTGGTTCCTTACCCGAGGTCCTGGATCTCCTCTTTCTCCTCTCGGTCCAGGCACTCCTATCCCTGTTTCACCCTGAACAGGAAAAACAGGCTGATCAGACAGAAGGAAGGAGAAGAGGAATGAAGCTGTAGTGAAGATGAAGTTCTGGTTCTTACCTTGGCCCCTTGTAACCCAGGTGGTCCTGGCAAACCCTGAATAAAATATTCACATTTTCAGTTCATCAGATCTTGGTTTTAATCCCTCGCTTGTTTCACTTAGATCACATTGTATTAAATATCAAGGCTGGAAATATCCCTGATCCTTTCCACTTCTCTGGCCATAGTGAAGTCAGGATGCTGCCCTCATTACCGGTGTCTTTTACAAGACACCCAGCACAGGAAGGCTGGCATTTTTTCTGCGATGCCCAGAGATTAATGTTAATACCCAACTTTCTCCATACATTTTATAGGAATTCATTTACATGGCACCTTTCAGGACATTTCAAAGCGCTTTACCAAAGCTGAAGAAGTACATTTTATTGTAGCAACCAAATTGTACATAGCAAGATCCCACAAACACAATCAGACACTGTTTAGCAATACCAGCTAAAGGACTACTTTTAAAGACTTCTGTTAATTTATGGGTATCACTGAGCCAGCATTTATTGCCTGGTTAGATTAGATTCCCTACAGTGTGGAAACAGACTCTTCAGCCCAACCAGTCCACACTGACCCTCCGAAGAGCAACCCACCCAGACCTACTTCGCTGTGACTAATGCACCTAACACTATGGGCAATTTAGTGTGGCCAATTCACCTAACCTGCACGTTGTTGATCTACGGGAGGAAACCGGAGCACCCAGAGGAAACCCACGCAGACACGGGGAGGATGTACAAACTCCACACAGACAGGCACCCAAGGTTGGGATCGAACCTGGAATCCTGGTGCTGTGAGGCAGCACTGCTAACCATTGAGCCAACTGTCCCAATGCCTGTCCCTAATTGGCCTGGAGAAGGTGGGAGTGAGCTGCCTTCTTGAACCATTGCAGTCTGAGAGGTGTCTGAATCCACATAATGTTCTTAGGGAGGGAATTCCAGGATTTTGACCCAGCAACAGTGAAGGAACGGTGATATATTTCCAAGTCAGGATGGTGAACTTGCAGGGGGTGGTGTTCCCATGTGTCTGCTTGCCCTTGTCCTTTGAGATGAAAGTGGTCATAGATTTAGAAGGTGTTCCCTAAGTGTCTTGGGAAAGTTTCTGCAGAGCATCTCATAGATGGTACAGACTGCTGCTACTGAGTGTTGGTGGTGGAGGGGCTGGATAATGATCATGATGGATATTGCGCCAATCAAGCAGGCTGCACTGTCCTCAGTTCACTAAGATGACCACTCATTCTGTTAATAGCATGTTAGTCTTTACATCCAACAAGCGGACAGGTCAGTTTGGTCATGTTGATGTTTATGTGCTGTAGGTTCTATGTAATATTGGTCTGCACTTGACGTATGTTACCATGGACTTTCTCTCTGTCGCCACTGTATCCTGAGAATGGGTTCGAGCCATTGCTTCATCTTCTTAGACTAATGGGACATAGTTTTTCAGGTGAGAGGAGAAAGATTTAAAAAGGACATAAGGGGCAACCTTTTTACACAGACAGTGGTGTGTGTGTGTGTGGAATGAACTGCCAGAGAAAGCTGTGAATGCAGGTACACTTACAACATTTCAAAAACATTTGGACAGGTATATGAATAGGAAAGGTTTGGAGGCATATGGGCCAAGTGCAGGCAGGTGGGATTAGTTTAGTTTGGTTGGCACGGACCGGTTTCTCTGCTGTTTGACAGATGGGAACTCGTTCAGGGTCCAACACAGAAGAGTGCGCCTCCAATAGTGCAGGACTCCCTGCATTCATGTCCCAGAGACTATGGCCAAAGTCATGTGATCTGGTTTCTAAACTGGCGTTCAACCCACAATCATCTGACACAAGACAGGTCCCACAGGAACAATTAATCTGTTCAGAGATGCAATCACACAATTCCGGAGCAGTTGGGACTTGTACCCAGCTCATGGGTAGGGACAATGCCACTGCACCACACGAGTCCATGGATCTAATATAAACACACAATAATGTTGGCTGCTGTTAACTGACCTGTAATCCAGGAAGTCCAGGTGGTCCTGGTGGTCCAGTTGCTCCATCTCTCCCTGGAAATCCAGGAGCACCCTGAAAGAACAGAACGCCATCAAAAGAATAATAACTGGATTATAAAAAGATGATTTTAAATTCCTGGATAAAACTGCACTTGAATTAGGTGGGAAGGTTTAACCAGGAGGACTCCGGTTCCTGTTCACTGAGTGAGTGCGATGGTCTGGATGTTGCCAAGGTCAGACCCAGTCGTAAACAAAATCAACAGATCTGGCAGCATGTGTAGAGAGAAAGCAGAGCTAACATCTCAGGTCCAGTGAGCCTTCTTCAGAACTGATTATGGCCACAAAAAGGTTGGTATAGAACATAGATCATTACAGCACAGTACAGGCCCTTCAGCCCTCGATGTTGCACCAACCTAGGGAACCAATCTGAAGCTCATTTATCTTAGACTAGTCCATTTTCATCCATATGCCTAACCAATGACCATTTCAATGCCCTTAAACTTGGTGAGTACACTACTGTTGTATAAATGCTGAAGATGGATGGAGGGGAGAGTTAAATGATAGATGGAGATGGAGCCCAGAGAGAGAAAGAACAACAATTTGGCAGACAGCTACTCATGGGGATCATCAGTGGTTGACAATGGGTTGTTATGCCTCAGGTGTATCATGCACACCCCATAGTCTGCTCGTACTCACTGTCTAAACTTGCACAGAGTGACAGTGCCCATTATGGACCCATTGCTACCAGCCTCATGCCATGTCAATGCTCCTTCTGTCCCATCTGTGCAACCTCAGGAGGAACTGGAAGTGGGGCTCCTGAATTGGGATGCTTAGGTCAGGGTCTAATGGGGGTCACAACCTCACACTGTCACCCGACTGGTGATTTTCCCCAAATGGATCTCAGAGGCTTGAGTTACTGGGAGAGGTTGGAAAAAGACATTTTTTCTTTAGAGGATAGGAAACTGGGGTTGGGTCTTACAGAAGTGCATAAGATCATGAGAGGCATGGATAGGGTGAATGCACCATTTTTACCAGGGTTTGGGAATTGAGGACGAGAAGGCATAAGGTTAGAGGGGAAGGAATAAAAGAGAACCTGAGGGGCAACATTTTTACGCAGAGGGTGGTACACATATGGAATAAACTCCCAGTGGAAGTGGTTGAGCGGGTACATAAACAACATTTAAATGGCATTTGGACTAATACATGGATAGGAAAGGATTAGGAGGATATGGGCCAAGTGCAGGGAAATGAGGTCAGTGTGGATGGACATTTTGGTCAGCATGGACCAGATTGGGCCAAAGGGCCTATCTCCATGCTGTAGGACTCTATAACTCGTTGTCCGGGAGAGAAGCTCTCAAAGCTGCAGGTCCACTACCATCCAGTGCTATGAGATGCAACATGTTTGCCCTTTCATATCTGGGTGGGGTGGGGGGCACAGTACATAGTGGTCTGCGTGGCGCACCTCAATCTTAATGCAGCCTCAAGTTGTAGAAAATTGATTGGTCAGGGACGGATGGTGTGGGCAAATGGCACGCTTGGAATTTACATGCACCTCCCCCACCTCTATGATTGTTCCTTGTGACCAAACCAGAAAACGTCAGAGCGGAAGTGGGCCATTCAGCCCATCAGCTCTGCCGTTCAACGACATCATGGCTGATCTGATTACCCTCAACTCCATTTTCCTGCCTTTCCCCCATAACCCTCGATTCCCTCACTGATGGAAAACCTGTTTCAGCCTTGAATACACAAAACAGGGCCCGGATGATGGAGTGCTCCCTCGTGACACTGAGAAATAACGGGACACTTTGTGGAACATTCCCACCTGATGACGGACACTATGTGCCATCCCATGAGACACTGCTCTAAAGTTGATGAAGTCTCAGCAGGACAATTTATTTCATGGTCAGCCTTTGAAACTGCTCAGCTTTCCCTGACCAGGAGGGTACGTGTCATGCTGAAATGTTTAAAATTATGTGCGTCAGAAATGGAAGGACCTAGAATTGGCAAAAAAAAACAGAGGGCAGAGCGAGGAGAATTTTCTTCAATTGGCAAATGCTTATTTCCTGAGTGGGTGATGAAAGCACACCCAACAATAACCTTTCAAAGGGAACTGGACATAACTTAATACTTAAAGACAGAAAAATTGCAAAGAATTGGGGGTGGGGGGCGGGGGCAGGGAAGAGGGAGCAATTTACTAGCTCTTTAAAATAACTGACAGAGTTTGATGGGCTGAATGGTTTCCTTCTCATGTGATTCTATGTAGGGGAGGCTGATATACTACACAGTACTTAGCCTGAACAGCTGTAGATCTGGACGAATACTCATACTGAACTCAAAACATGAATTCTGTTTCTCTCTCCACAGATGCAGCCAACACCTGCTGAGTTCCTCCAGCACTTTCTGCTATTACCACTCATTTTATATCCACTTCAGACTCCGACTGGCCATCCGTGGCTAGAACATGATTTTTTTTTGTTTCATTCGCTGGCTTTTTGAGCCTATCGTCACCAGGCTAGAATCCTAGATTAACGTTCTCGGAATCGAGGTTCAAATTCCACCCAGCAAGTGCTGAAAGTTGAATTTAATGAAAAGCTGAACTCAGAAATTAATCCAATGGTGACCGATGTTGTAAAATCCCATCTGGTTCACTAACGTTCTTGAGGGAAGGAAAGCTGCTATCCTTACCTGGTCTAACCTACACGTTACTCCAGACCCACAGCAAGGTGATTGACACTGCCCTCTAGAGGACAGTTAGGGATGGGCATAGAATGCTGGCCCAAGGAATGACGCCCATATCTTATGAATTAATAAAGAAACAATTATCAGTTCATTGTTTCCCCTCCTCATGCTGTACCTTTGTCCCATTGGATCTTTGCAGCTGTATCCACCACCAATGGCTGCCTCTCATCTGATCCACTTACATAGTTGAGTAGGCTACTCAGTTCAAGAGGAGTGGACAGAGGTAACTCAGTGGGTGCTGGTTATATGATCCTCTAGATGCTTTTGATACAGTCCCACACAAGAGGCTGTTAGCATTTTTTAAATTTATTCATTTGTGGGATGTGGGTGTTACTGGCTGGGCCAGCATTCATTGCCTGTCCCCAGTTGCCCCTTGAGAAGCTGGGGGTGAGCTGCCTTCTTGAACCGCTGCAGTCCACCTGCTGTGGGTTGACCCACAATGCGATTAGGGAGGGAATTCCAGGATTGTGACCCAGCAACAGTGAAGGAATGGTGAAATATTTCCAAGTTAGGACAGTGAGTGACTTCGAGGGGAACTTGCAGAGGGTGGTGTTCCCATGTATTGCTGCCCTTGTCCTTCTAGATGGAAGGGCATGGGTTTGGAAGGTGCTGTCAGTGGATCTGTAGTGAATTTCTGTGATAGGAACCTGTGGAGTTGAGGGCACGTTACTGACATGGATAGAAAGCAGGTTGAATGGCAGGAAAGAGAGTTGGAATAATGAACAAGTACACAAACAGGCAGGACATAACCAGTGATGTCCTGCAGGAATCTAAGTTAGGGCCTCAATTATTCATAATATTCATTAACGACTTTGATAAAAAGTCTAATATGCACATTTGCTGCCAACAAAATTGTACAGCACTGTGCAGTCGGTTCTGCTATAACGTAAGCGTGTTCAACGCAAATTGGCTACAACGCGATTGAAGAATTTAGACCGTTGTTTACAGAGTGTGAAGTATCCTTACCTGTATTGGGTATAACGCAATTCTAGCCCCATTAGTTTATAAGGTGTGGCTCTTGCTCCTTTTTCTTATAAGCGAGATTGCACAAGAACACGCAGATCTATGGCATTGTATCAGAACCAGCTGTAGACAGGGTTGACGACAATATAAAATTACAAAGACTGAGGGGAATGGGCAAAGTTATGGCAGATGGATTTTAATATAAACAAGGGCGAGGTTATCCATTTCAAACTGTAAAGAATAGATCAGTGGATGTATTAGAAGGCACAAAGTTAAATACAATAGGTGGAAGTGGGTACTGCAGATGTTGGAGATTAGAGTCAAAATTACAGTAGTGTTGGAAAAGCACAGCAGATCAGGAAGGGCTTTTGCCCGAAACATTGATTTTTGCTGCTCCTCGGATGCTGCCTGATCTGCTGTGCTTTTCCAGCACCACGCTAATCTAAACTCTAAATACAATAGGTGTCCAGTGGGATTTTGAGGATTCAGCTCTTTAAAATGCCAAGTACAGGTGCAGAAAACAGTCAAGGTGGCTAATGGAAAGCTGGCTTTTATATCAAAATGAGTTTTCTAATGCAAACGTCATACAAAACCCTAGCAAGACCCCGCTTGGAGCACTGTGGGCAGATCTGGGCACCACACCTTAGGAAGGATAAATAGGCCTTGGAGGGAATGATGCCTCTAGATGATATCAGCACTTCATGGGTTAACTTATGAGGAAAGATTAGACAAATTAGGCCTTTATTTTCCAGAACTTCAAAGGTTAAGGGTGATCTAACTGAGTGTTTTTATGATATCAACAGGGAATGACAGAGTAGATGACGACAGACGAAGCCCAATGGTTGAAGATTCTAGAACCAGGGGCATAATCTGAGAATTCGGAGCGATGTTAGAAAGCTCTTCTGTGCACAAAGAGTAATGGAGATTTGGAATTCTCTTTCACAAATGGCAGTCAATGCTAATTCGTGTTAAATTTAAAAATGGGACAGACAAACTTTTATCAAGTGTTACAGGCCAAAGCAGGCAGACAAAATTAGGCTATAGACTCATCATTTTATTTGAACGGTGGAGCAGATCTGAGGGGTCGAATGGCCTAGACAAGTCCCTACATTCCTAATGGCAATTAAGGATGGGTAACAATTGAAGGCCTTGCCAGTGTTAGACACATCGTGCAGAAAAAAAAAGGCAAAACATCCAAATGTCTGAGCTGTTTTTGGTTGCTGTGGCCATGATGTGCTAACCTTTAAAGATTTGTTCATGGAACATGGGTGTCATTGGCTAGACCAGTGTTTATTGCCCATCATTAATTACTCAGAGGGGGGTTAAAGGTCAACCATGTTGCTGTGGATCTGGAGTCACATGTAGGCCAGACCAGGTAAGGACAGCAGATTTCCTTCCCTCAAAGGCATTAGTGAACCAGACAGATTGAAAACAATTGAAAATTGTTGTCTTGATCACAATAGCTGAGATTACTCTTAGATTCTAGAATTATCAATGGATTGAATTTAAATTCCACCAGCTGCTTGGGGGGGGGGGGCGGAGGCAGGGCAGGGAGTTTGAATCCACATCCCTCAATAATACTGGGGGCCTCTCGATGGCCAATCCATGACGATACCACAAGGCCATTACGCCTCCTTTTAGTTTCGGTTAAAGCCACATTGTAAAGGTGATTGCGGGCCCGGACTCCACTTTACCCTCTCTGCTGCTGGCCCCTGTGGCCCAGGAAGTCCAACTTCTCCTCTTAGGCCCGGCTGTCCAGAGATACCAACAGGCCCTTGCTGTCCCGGAGGACCCGGAGGTCCTGGAAAACCAGAATCACCCTGAAAAGATTAAAAAACAAATCTTGTTCTTCACTTAGAAATGAGAAAAGATCCAACAATGTCATTATAAATCATTTACTTCCAAGAGCCAGGGAACCTCAGTGTTTTTGTACATTTAAACTGGACATAGATACCTTTCTGATTATCAATGATGTAGAGGGTTATGGGGTTAGTTATCTTTATTCGATTGTGGGATTTGGACATCACCCGCATTTATTGCCCAGAGGTGACCACCTGAAGATCTCATCATCATAGAACAGAATCCCTACTGTGTGGAAACAGGCCCTTTGGCCCAACAAGTCCACACTGACCCTCTGAAGAGTAACCCACCCAGACCCATTCCCCTACATTTACCATGACTACTGCACCTAGCCTACAAGTCCCCGAACACTGTGGGTGACTTAGCATGGAAAGTTAACCTAACCTGCACATCATTGGACTGTGGGAGGAAACCGGAGCACCCGGAGGAAATCCACGAGAAGAATGTGCAAACCCCACTCAGACAGTTGCCTGAGGCTGCAATTGAACCCAGGTACCCAGCACTGTGAGGCAGCAGAACTAGCCACTGAGCCACATGGAGTCACATGTAGGCCAGACTGGGTAAGGGTGGCAGAAATCCTTTCCTTAGGGGCATTAGTGAACCAGATGGGTTTTTACAGCAATTAACAGTCAACATTAGAGGTGCACTTAGTTTCAGATTTTAAATAAAATATATAAAATTCAAATACCACCTCTTGCTTATGGTGGGATTTGAACCCAGCCCCCAGAACATCAAGCAGAGCTTTTTGGATTACTAGTCCAAAGACATCATACTGTGGGCAGAAGGCATTGAAATATTCAATCAATTGTGATTGTATTCAATTATGATGAGGTTGATGGGCTGAATGGCCTACTCCAGTTTTCTTTGTAACATTAATAATCCACAGCCAAAGTTACTCAGTCCCCCTTATTCCTTAATAGGGATTAAACTTCAGTATGGGCTGTAATAGTAATCTGCAGGATTGGCCGGTGAAGGATGACTCTGTTCAAAATAAACAGCAGGTCATTTAGGAGTGAGATGGGGATGAATTTCTTCACCCAAAGGGTCATGGAGTCTTGGAATTCTCTATCTCAGAGTTTGGCAGCTTGGTGACTATATTCAAAAATCATTTCTACAGATTTCTACATATTGAAGACATCTGGGGATATGAGTTTGGCAATGGGGTAGATGAGCCATGATCTAGTTGGATGGTGGAACAGGCTTGATGGGCTGAATGGCTTCCTCCTACTCCTATGGAAGTGCTTTTCCTGTCCTGGAGGTAGTAAGAGAGGTGGCAAGAAAGGGAAATAGTGGGACATTTTTGCCCTGGATGGAAACTCACCCCTGCCATGTCACCTCTGCTGGACAAGAAGGTCCATTGGTGAGTTTCTCAATTCACTGGCAACGAAGATCATTTGGCGATCGATTCATGGCCACTAAAGGAACTAAACTCTTCACAACCCCAATCACCTGCTGCTCTGGCTAGAGAGGAAGATGGACATTTGCTTGAGTTGGGAACCATAGCAACCTGATAACTGGGCTGTGATGCTGCCTAGAACTGCCCCATTCTGGGTGCAACTGGAGACAACGATGGGGAATCTCTCAGAGACCACCCCTCTCTATTGCCTCACATCCTTCTGAGACCCCCCCTTCTCCCTTCCACCCAGCAGGGAGGTGAATGAAGCTGGAGCCCATTGAGTAAGCCTTGATACTCACTCTTGTTCACCTATCAGCTCCTAATGAGAGGATTAGTAGGTGATCCAGTGAGGAGAAAGTGAGGACTGCAGATGCTGGAGATCAGAGTCGAGAGTGTGGTGCTGGAAAAGCACAGCAGGTCAGGCAGCATCAGAGGAGCAGGAGAATCAACATTTCGGGCAAGAGCCCTTCATCAGGTGGTCCAGTGAGTTCTCTCACTGATTGGTGCTGGTCACCACAGAACACACTCGCCCCCCCACCCCATCCTTCGGAAATAAACCAGAAAAGGTGGAACGGTGGCTCAGTGGTTAGCACTGCTGCCTCACAGCACCAGGGACCTGGGTTCGATTCTGCCCTCAGGCGACTGTGTGGAGTTTGCACATTCTCCCTGGTTTCCTCCCACAGCCCAAAGATGTGCAGTTTAGGGTGGATTGGCCACAGGAATTTTCCATTGTGTCCAGGGGATGTGCAGGTTGGGTGATTACCTGTGGGAAATGAAGGGTTACAGAGGTTGGGTGGGTCTGAGTGGGATGCCCTTTGGAGGACTGTGTGGATTTGTACAGCCCATTGGCTTGTTCCCACACTGCAGAGATTCTGTTATTTCATATTCCTGGTTTCAAAAAATAATTAAAATTATCGATAAACCCACTGCAGAATGAAACACTTTCCCATAAACATTTGTATCAGCCTTCAGAAAATAAGCTAAAGGTTGTTCTGATTTAATGTGGATTTTGTTAAATGCAAATTTGCTGTAACACGATTGACAGAGTGGGGACACTGTTTCTAAAATGCAAAACTTTTAAAACGTGTGTTAGTTGGAATGTTGTTACAGAGGAACCTCAATGATCCGAACAACACAGGCGGGGAGCATTTTGTTTAGGTAACCAAATGTTCGGATAATCGAATGCCAGATAACACAGGTTAGTCAGGCATCGGGACCTTGTGATCTTGTCCGGATAATCCGAAATTCCGGTAATCGACGTTCCTCTGTGTGTCGCCAACACTCTAAGCGCTGATTCGAAAGCATGATTTTTCTATCAAGCGAGGCGGCACAAGAAAGCAACTATCGTGTTATAGAAGTACTGCCTGTATCCAGAACCCGCTGAGATATGGGCAGCTGAAGGAAATATAGGAGCATTGGCTCTGCGTGAGATTCAAGTGTTCACAGGTAAAATACTCAAAAGCTGATTCATGCAGTTTTAAAAATTTTAACACGCACTATTTATGGCTGTTATTTTACGAAGGAGAACAAAATAATCAGATAAAAGGGACTTAGCTCCTTGTTCACAAAGAAGGTCTGTAATAATTATCTGAACATGACGTTCACCTTCAGTCCTGGAGGTCCAGCCTGCCCAGCTGGGCCTGGTTGTCCGACTCCTGCCACACCCTGGGGGTGAGAAAAATCAGAGACAGGTTGAGGAATGTTGGTGTCAAGAACCTTCACTTAAAAATTATCCCGAGCTTCCTGTTGTCTGCCACTTCAGCACACCGCCACATTCACATGCCAACGTCTCAGTCTGAGGCTTGCTGCAGTGTTCCAGTGAGACTCAACACCAGACTGGGGGGTGGGGGGGTGGTGGGGCAGGGTGGCACCACCTCACCATCTGCTTAGGTGCCTCACAGCCTTCAGGACTCAACATCTAGTGTAACAATTTCACAGCACAAACACCTTCCTTCCTGCTTGTTATCCACTACTCCGACCTAGGCCCTGGCAACAAAACCAGAAATTGCTGGAATAAGTCAGCAGGTCTGGCAGTGTCTGTGGAGAGAAATCAGAGTTAATGTTTTGGGTTGAGTGACCCTTCCTCAGAACTGATGGTAGCTAGGAAAATGTTGGTTTTTATGCAGAAGATAGGGTGTGGGGGAGAAGAGGGTAAGGAGTAAACGATAGATGGGGATAGAGCCTAAAGAGAGAGAAGAATAGTTGGACAGACAAAGGAGTGGATAACAATCAGGCTGGGAGGGTAAATAGCTGTTAAGAGGGATTGTTAGTGGATAACAATGGGGTGTGTGTAATAGCAGACTACATGATAACAAGTTGAGAGGGTGGTGCTGGAAAAAACACAACAGGTCAGGCTGCATCCGAGGAGCAGGAGAATTGATGTTTCGGGCATAAGCCCAGATACAGGCACTGTCTTGTTAGCTCTCACCATGGTGAATGTCAGTATCCCTTCGCGTGGAACATCAGCTTCCTACTCAGCTACTCCTACTGAGATCAGGGCAGAGATTTCCGAAGCTTCTTGGCCTGGTGAAGGTTACAGGCATTTGTATGTTTTTTCTTTTGAATTCATTCAGGGGATGAGGGCATCACTGGTTAGGCAGTGCTTATTGCCTGTCCCTAATTACCCAGATCGCAGTTTGCTGTGGGTCTGGAGTCACATGTAGGCCAGACCAGGTAAGGATGACAGTTTCCTTCCCTGAAGGACATTAGTGACCCAGATGGGTTTTTCCCAACAGTTGGCAATGGATTCATGGTCATCATTAGATTCAAATTCCAGATTTTTAAAAATTGAATTCAAATTCTGCCTTCTGCCATGGCAGGATTTGAACTCCCATCCCCAGAATGTTACCTGGGTCACTGGATTGATTGTCCAGTGATAATTCCATGTGGCTCTCACCTCCCCAATAAAGTGAAGTACGGTGTACACTGTTGGTCACTTTATTGAAGGAAGGATGTCTACGTGGCAGAGGAAGGTTCAATTGGGACATTCAAGAGGGCATTGGATGAGTATTTGGGTCGAAATAATGTGCAAGAGTATGGAGAAACAGCGGGAGACTGGCACCAGATAGTGATGCTCTGTTGAAGAGCCAGTGCAAGCACAATGGGCTGAATGGCCTCTTTCTGCACTATAACAGTTCTGGGACTCAGTTCAGAACAGGTTCACCAGGCTAAAGCCTGGATTAAGTGTGTTAGATTAGGAGGAAGGATTGGACAGGTGAGGCTTGTATCTACTGGAGTTTAGAAGAGTAAAAGGAGCCTGAGAGATGAAAGGTCCTGAGAGTTCAACGCTGGCCGGATGTGGAGTGGGTCCACCCATTAAAAACTGAAATGAGGTAATTTTTCTTTTCTCAGAGGGTTGTGAGTCCTTGAAATTGTCTTCTTGAATATTTTTGAGGTAGAGATGCTCGTTAAAAGAGGGAGCGAGAGGTTATTGGGGTACTGGGGGATGTGGATTCGGGGTTATTGGGTATGGGGGGGATGTGGATTCGGGGTTACCGGAGTTCGGGGGAATGTGGATTCGGGGTTCAGGGGAATGTGGATTCGGGGTTATCAGGGTACGGGGAATGTGGATTCGGGGTTATCAGGGTACGGGGAATGTGGATTTGGGGTTCAGGGGAATGTGGATTCGGGGTCATCGAGGTATGGGAGAGAATGTGGATTTGGGGTTATTGGGATACGGGGGAATGTGGGTTTGGAGGATATCAGGCTGGGAGATGTGGATTCGGGGGATATCGGGGTTCGGGGGAATGTGGATTTGGGGTAAAACCAGATGAGACCTGATCTCATTGAACAGCAGAGCAGTTTGAGAGGTGGAATGGTCTACTCCCATTACTAAGTTGTCAGTTTCTCTTCACAGATAATCTTTAATATGGAATGGTTCACTGAAGTGTTTAGGTTTACTGTGAGGTTTGTTCCGAGATGGAAACAATGAGGAGCAGGTACATAGTGGCTCAGTGGTTAGCACTGCCACTTCACAGCGCCAGGGACCCGGGTTCAATTCCAACCTCAGGCGACTGTCTGTGTGGAGCTTGCATATTCTCCCCACATCTGTGCGGGTTTCCTCCAGATGCTCTAGTTTCCTCCCGCAGTCCAAATATGTGCAGGTTTGCTTGTTTGGCCATGAGAAATTGCCCTGTAGTGCTGAGGGATGTGCAGGCTGGGTGGGTTAGACATGGGAAATGTAGGGTTACTGGTAGAGGGGTGTGTCTGGATGGGATGCTCTTTGGAAGGCTGAAATGGACTCGATAGGCCTACTCCCACATTGTAGGGATTCTATTATCCTGGTGACATAGAGGTCAGGGTTAATTGCAGCCAATGCTAGTAGTCAACAAGGTGCCCTGGAACTTGCTCAACCACCTTTGGGTCTAGACAGGAAGATCTCAGACAGACGCAAAGTGGTGTTCTCCTTCTGGTCTTTGCCTCCCCGGAGGGAAAGCAGGAAAGTCTTTACAACTACAAAAGTGTCGAGGGTTCAAAGGTGGGGGGAGTGTGGCCACAATCAGATAGCCTACGAGCTCAGTGAATAGCACAGCAGGCTGGAGGGGCCGAGTGGGCTACCTGTGTGTTGGTATTGTCATGGGTAAGGGGGTGGTGTCAATTCTGCATTATGGTAGGATAGGACACTGCTGGCAGAATGGCTGCTCTTTTCCTGCCCTTCTGTTCAGGATGACCTTCTTCCCAGTACACGCCTTGGTGACGGAGTTGTCCCCCGCATTCATCAACTCAGAGGTGACATTTTTAGGATGGGGGGGGGTAGCAGATTGAAAACCGAGATGAGGATGGTGGATCTGTGGGATTCACTCCTCTACATGGCAGTGGATGCTGGGACATTGCGTAAATTTAAGGAGGAGATAGAGAGACTTTTAATTGGGAATGGGTTGAAGGGTTATGGAGAATGGGCAAGCAAGTGGAGAGGAGATTAGCCATGATCATATTGCATGGTGGAGCAGGCTGGAGGGGCTGAACGGCCTTCTCCTGCTCCTATTCCTTATATGCAGCTAAGGCAAAACATTCCATTTCAATATTTTTGTGTTATTGTTAAGAAAGTCCAGTCAACCATACTTCGTTTTTTGAACCTGATCACCCCACAGTAAAGAAACACTGGCACTACAATTCCACTTTTTATCATCTTCCCAAGTGTTTTCTAACCAATGAAGTACATTTAGAAAGGAAGTGTTGTTGTAATCTCAAAACCTGCAGCAGTCATGTGAATGCAGTAAGCTCCCTGAAGCAGGAATGTGACAATACTGTAGATAATCTGCTTTTAGTGATGTTGATTGAAGAATAAATATTGGCCAGGAGATGTATCTGCTCCTCGTGATTCTGATATAACGACAAAACAAACAGCAACCACTCACCTTATCTCCTTTAACTCCAGGCAACCCTCTCAAACCCTGCATTAAAACAATTAGTATTAAAATATATTAAAAACAGTAGGTTTTACTATTTTATTTTTCTCATTTATTCATAAGATTTTGTACCTAGGACAACATGGTCAGTTGCAACTTTGTAAACTTTTCACATTTGAGTACATGTGGCAATAAACCAAATTCCGATTCTAATTCTTTTCCAAAGTTTCTGTCTGTCCTATGCAGTGGATTTCCAAATAGTTGATTGGTCAGACAGGGCTTTAATATTGACGAAAAATGACATTTTGCCGAAGGTTTTGGTCTTGCATTCATCAGGACATTTTGCAAGAATACCAAGAAAGGGGCAAAGCAATCTTTACACTGAATATAATGTGTATATAGTCATACAGAACAAAGACAGAAGTTACTGGAAAAGCTCAGCAGGTCTGCCAGCATCTGTGAGGAGAAATCAGAGTTAATGGTTTGGATCCAGTGACCCTTCCTCAGAACACCAGACTCGAAATGTTAACTCTGATTTCTCTTCACAGATACTGCCAGACTTGCTGAGCTTTTCCAGCAACTTCTGCTTTTGTTTCTGATTGACAGCATCCACAGTTCTTTCGATTCCCAAACAGAACAAATGTTGATTTTGCCCTCCAGTGGTGAGCACAAAGCTTCAGGGAAAAGTGTCTGTTTTTAGCAACATGTTTCCTTCTAGACCTTTCTCAAATCTCCAGAGATAATTGTGAATCCACTACATTCTGATCAGATGTAAGACAGCTGAGCTGTTAATGCACCATAACTCCTGCTGAAGTCAGCACTGTTTTTGACAACTTATTTTCTATAGCTGGGTCCACTGCTTTCCTTCATTTATATAAATAAGTTAGATATGAACGTAGGAGGTATATAATTAGCAGGTTTGCAGATGACACCAAAATTGGAGGTGTGGTGGACAGCGAAGAAGGTTACCTCAGATTTTAACAGGATCTTGATCAAATGGGCCAATGGGCTGAGGAGTGGCAGATGGAGTTTAATTTAGATAAATGCGAGGTGCTGCATTTTGGAAAGACAGGGTAAGGTCCTAGGGAGTGTTGCTGAACAAAGAGATGTTGGAGTGTAGATTCATAGCTCCTTGAAAATGGAGTCACAGGTAGATAGGATAGTGAAGAAGGCATTTGGTATGCTTTCGTTTATAGGTCAGAGTATTGAATACGGGAGTTGGGAGGTCATGTTGCAGCTGTACAGGACATTGGTTAGGCCACTGTTGAAATATTGCGTGCAATTCTGGTCTCCCTCCAGGAAGGATGTTGCGAAACTTGAAAAGATTCAGAAAAGATTTACAAGGATGTTGCCAGGGTTAGAGGATTTGAGCCATAGGGAAAGGCTGAACAGGCTGGAGCTGTTTTCCCTGGAGCATTAGAAGCTGAGGGGTGATCTTATAGAGGTTTCTAAAATCATGAGGGGCATTAATAATGTATATAGACATGGTCTTTTCCGTGGGGGGAGGGGGGGAATCCAGAACTTGAGAGCATAGATTTAGGGTGAGGGGAAAAATTTAAAACAGATCTAAGGGGAAACTTTTTCACACAGAGGGTGGTGCGTGAATGGAATAAGCTGCCAGAGGAAGTGGTGGAGGCTGGTACAATTACAACATTTAAAAGGCATCTGGATGGGTACATGAATAGGAAGGGTTTAGAGGGATATGGGCCAAGTGCTGGCAAATGGGACTGAATTAATTTAGGATAGCTAGTCTGCATGGACCAGTTGGACTGATGGGTCTGTTTCCGTGCTATACATCTCTATGACAGTACTGCAAAGGAACAGGCCCTTCGGCCCATAATGTTGTGCAGAACATGGCGCCAAATTAACCTAATCCCTTCTGCCTGCTCTTGGTCCATATCCCTTCATTCCTTGCATATCCATGGGCTTACCTCAAGTCTCTTAAACACCACTATCGTATCTGCCTCCACCACCACCTCTGGCAGTGCGTTCCAGACCCCTACCACTCTCTGTGTCAAAAACTTGCCCCTTACATTTTTGAATTTTCCCTCCTCACCTTTAAAGGGATGCCCCCGAGTATTAGAATATGTCACACCAGACCATGGATCATCTCAATTACCACCTCGCTCTAGTATGTTAAGAGTTCTGCAACAAATTGGGTCTCTTACTTATCAATAAAAGGGTCAGTTCCTGCTCCTGCCTACTTATCATCAAATGTTAATTCCACTCGAGAGATTGAAAGAGGCGGAATATACTTACATCTTGCCCTGGCTCTCCTGGCTCACCCTGTGAACCCTAGAATGAGACAAAACTAGTTTAAACTGTGAGCAAAATCACCAGCCGAAGTGGGCAAACAAATGAAATTCTTTATTTAGTTCAACACAGAGCACA
This sequence comes from Hemiscyllium ocellatum, assembly GCF_020745735.1. Lineage (NCBI taxonomy): Eukaryota > Metazoa > Chordata > Chondrichthyes > Orectolobiformes > Hemiscylliidae > Hemiscyllium > Hemiscyllium ocellatum. The sequence goes on from NC_083414.1 coordinate 9,123,540, forward strand.
ACATCGTCAATGGAGCTGGAGACGCACAGCAGGACAGAGAGCATCTGAGGATCAGGATTTAGGGTGAAACCTTTGCAGCTCCTGTCAAAGGGTTTTGGCCCGAAACATTGACTTTCTTGCCCCTCAGATGCTGTCTGACCTGCTGTGTTCTTCCAGCTCCACATCTGTTGACTCTGGATTCCAGTATCTGTAGTCCTTACCATCTCCGAGAGCACACCAGCCCTGCTTCATTATAGAATCCCTACAGTGTCAAAGCAGGCCATTCGGCCCGTCAACTCTCAAAGGGACATCCTTCCCAGGCTCACCCTCCCACCCAATCCCTGTAACTCATGGCTAATCCATCTAGACTGTACATTTCAATGTGGCCAGTTCACCAAATTTGTATATCTTTGGACTGTGGGAGGAAACCAGAGCACCCAGAGGAGACCCACACAGACACAGGGAGAATGTGCAAACTCTACACAGACAGTAGCCCAAGGCTGGAATTGAATCCGGGACCCTGGTGCTGTGGGGCAGTAGTGCTAAGCACCGTGCCACCTGCCACCCATTAGCTGCTCAGAGCCAACTAAACAATTCTGTGGTATTTCACAAGAAAGCAACTGGACCACCAAGCAGGTTTTAGATTAGATTACTTACTGTGTGGAAACAGGCCCAACAAGTCCACACCGACCCGCCGAAGCGCAACCCACCCATACCCCTACATTTACTCCTAATCTAGGACTACAGGCAATTTAGCATGGCCAATTCACCTGACCTGCACATCTTGGACTGTGGGAGGAAACTGGAACACTCGGAGGAAACCCACGCAGACACGGGGAGAACGTGCAAACTCCACACAGTCAGTCGCCTGAGGCAGGAATTGAACCTGGGTCTCTAGCGTTGTGAGGCAGCAGTGCTAACCACTGTGCCACCATGCTGCCAAAAAGGTGTGAAGGTAAAGTTGTCACTTTTTAAATGAGCCACAAGGAGTGAGGGGGGGACTGGTGGTGGTTTAACCTGAGGTTCACCACGCCTCTGGTGAGGGGGGAGGTTGGGAAAATTGTCTCTCATAGTGACCTCAGTCAGTATCAGGAATTAAACCCATGGTATTGGCAAAACTCTGCACTGCATAGCAGCTCTCCAGCCAACTGAGCTAACCAGCCACCCCTCCCCCACCCAAGCCTTCTCCCAGGCAGTGGTTTGGGGAGTGGGCGGGGGTTCCGGTGAGAAGGGACTGACGCTGGAGTGACTTCTAAACAGTTTGGGGCAATTCTCAGCTTTGCCCATGGGGATGTAATCATACCCCTTGCTCTCGCCCCATTCCCATCCGGCCAGGCACCTCATTGATGCTAAATCAACACTGACAAACCAAGGAAATCATGAGCAGTATGAGCAGCTGGCTACTTGCCAGGAACGCCCTCGTTAGTTGCTGATGAAGACAAAAATCGACCAAAGTTTCAACTTGCCCTGTTGCAAAGTTGACAGGGCCAGAGGGGTGAGGTACAAATAAAGGATCAGAACATGTTGGAAAAAGTCAAGATTAGAGTGGTGCTGGAAAAGCACAGCAGGTCAGGCATCCAAACAGCAGGAAAATCAACATTTCGGACAAAAGCCCTTCATCAGGAATCTGGATCAGGAATCTGGATCAGGAACATCAGGAACAGGATGGAAAGATTCGGGTGCCACTCCCAGATGGTGTTAAATGGGGTGTGCAGTCAGCTGACTATGTGGAATTCTGTTCAATCCACAATATACAATTTTCTTTCCATCTAATTCCAACAGATGGGCAAAACAGAGGCTAGTCGTGAAATTAGCTCTCAAATCCAAGCCTGACCATTTTATTAAAATCTGAAATAAAAACAGAAATTGCTGGAGAAACTTAGCAGGGTCTGGAAGCTTCTGTGCATAGGAACAGGGTTTGAGTCCGATATGATTCTTGAACTCAAAAGACTCATAACATCAGCTTCGTTTCTCTCTCCACAGGTGCTGCCAAACCTGCTGAGTTTCTCCAGCGCTTTCCACTTAATATTTTCCTGTCCGTTTTGCACTGATTAGCCAGAGTCAAACATTGCTCCCTCCTGATCAATGACCTTCAGCACAGAGTGCTGCTGGTTTTCTTATTGAGAGGGTGACCGGGCGGAAAATTATGTCCAAAGTTTTCTATCAGACGTTTGTTTACCAGAACGAGGAAAACGGATTGGCCGTTTCGGACTGAGATAAGGAGAAATTTCTTCGTTCAGGGTGTAGGGAGCCAGTGGAATTCTCTGCATTTGGAGGCCAAAACATTGAATGTTTTCAAGGAGGAATTCGACAAAGTTTTCACTGGAATTTACAAGAACGAGGGGGCGATCTCACAGAAACGTGACACAATCCTGATGGGACTGGGCAGGCTAGAGGCGGGAAGAATGTTTCCCGATGTTGGGCAAGTCCAGAACTAGGAGTCACAGTCAAGGAATAAGACGTAGGGAAGTCATTCAGGACTGAGGTGAGGAAGAATTTCTTCCCTCAGAGATTTGTGAACCTGTGGAATTCTCTCCCACAGGAAGCCGTTGGGGCCAGTTCATTAGATACATTTAAAAGGGGGTTGGAAGTGGTCCTTGGAGCTAAAGGGATCAAGGGGAGAGGGCAAGAATGGGATACTGAGATTGCATGATTGTAACTGAATGGTGGGGCAGAGGGGCTGAATGGCCTACTCCCATTGTTGTGAGAATTTGGGATTGTGAGTTTTTGCATTCTTGTAAAGTGTTTACAAACTGATCCAGTGCATAGTAGATTATCGCCTTGGCCTCCATACCTTCTCTCCTTTTGCACCGTCCATGCCTCTGTCTCCTTTCATACCCTGTGGGCAAGATAAACAAAACACACGGTCATCCCTTTTAACACACCGCTCCCTTCCTGCAACGTTTGAATCACAATCCCCGAGCCTGCACTGTACCTTCACGCTACATGTCAGCGATGGAGCTGTGATGGAAATCCCCATGCTGAAGGTGGTGGTATCGTGATAAATTCACAGGGCTGGTAACCCAGGCTAACATCCTAAAGGCTCTTGTGCAACACTGATAGGTATCCTGGCCCAGAGGTAGAGACACTACGTTCAAGTCTCACCTGCCCCACAGGAGTGAAATAACATCTGAATTTGGAAAATATCTACAAGCTGACTCCTGAATAACAATCATAAAGTTCCACCCTCATTTTGACCACAACCCTTACAGAGCACAACGAGGTCATTTGGCCCGTTAAATCTGCACTGAGCCTCTGAAGATCCTCCCCCCTTACCCTACCCCTGTAACCCCTCTTTTCCCATGGTTAATCCACCTAGTCTACACATCCCTGAACACTGTAGACAATTTCCCATGGCCAATCCGTCACACCTGCACCTCTTTGGACTGTGGGGGGAAACCGGAGCACCCAGAGGAAACCCATGCAGACACGGGGAGAATGTGCAAACTCCAGACAGTCGTCTGAAGCTGGAATCAAACCAGTGAGGCATCAGGAATAACCACTGAGCCTTGAACCTACTCCAATACAGTCCGGGATCTGTGCAAAAAGGACATAGGTATGTTGCTGTGTAAAACAAAGTCTTGACAGAAAAGGAAAGTTGCAGGGATCTGGGATGGAGCTGGAGAAGTGGGATTACTCGTTCAATGGAGAAGGAACAGGTCCCATGGGCTCTTTCTGTGCAGCGCTGTTTGAAGAGCCGGCTGCTTGGTGACCTCTCACTTAGAGTCAACAGAGCCGTACAGCATGAAAATGAACACCTCAGTCCAGCTCACCCATGCCGACCAGATATCCTAAATTAATCTAGTCCCATTTGCCAGCACTTGGCCCATATCCCTCCAAACCCTATGTATTTATATACCCATACAGATGCCTTTTAAATGTTGATATTTTACCAGTCTCCACCACTTCCGCTGGCTGCTCATTCCATATACACACCACCCCTTAGGTCTCTTGTAAATTTTTCCCCTCTCACCTTAAACCTATGTGCTCTAGTTCTGGACTCCCCCACTCCAGGGCAAAAACCTTGTCTATTTACCCTATCCATGACCCTTATAAACCTCTGTAAGGTCACCCCTCAGCCTCCGATGCTCCAGGGAAAATAGCCCCAGCCTGTTCAACCTCTCCCTTTAGCTCAAATCCTCCAACCCTGGCAACATCTTTGTAAATCTTTTCTGAACCCTTTCAAGTTTCACAACATCCTTGAAGGATACAGCCATCACATCAGTCTCCAATATTGTGGAAGGTCAGCATGTGCTGAAATTGAAAGCTGACAATCATTAGAAACGAGATTAGAGTGGTGCTGGAAAAGCACAGCAGATCAGGCAGCATCCAAGGAGCAGGAAAATTGACATTTCGGGATCATTCTTGATGAAGGGATTTTGCCCAAAACATCGATTTTACTGCTCCTCGGATGCTGCCTGACCTGCTGTGCTTTTCCAGCACCACTCTAATCTCCAGTACACACTTTAGATTAGATTACTTACAGTGTGGAAACAGGCCCTTCGGCCCAACAAGTCCACACTGACCCGGCGAAGTGCAACCCATCCATTCCCCTACATTTACCCCTTCCACCTAACACTACGGGCAATTTGCCTAACCTGCACATTTTTTTTTGGATTGTGGGAGGAAACCCATACAGACACGGGGAGAATGTGCAAACTCCACACAGAGAGTCGCCTGAGGCAGGAATTGAACCCGGGTCTCTAGCGCTGTGAGGCAGCACTGCTAACCACTGTGCCACCCTTCTGCTTAATCATTAGAAATGACCAATTGGAAAGTGTCTGACCTTGATCCAAGGCCAGCTGGACTGAAATCCTTGCTGGCCACTTTATTTCCCAGGCATCGTATCGACTAAGCTCTGGGGGGTGGGGGTGGCATGTGTGTGACTTATGCCAATGACAAGGACGTGATCAAAGGGTCGCTGAAGACCCTGCCACAGGATGGTGTAGCAAGAGGGTCAGTTTGTAAAGATGGGAGCCTGTTGACTTCAAAAGAAATCTAGAAGGACTGAGGAACAACAGGGCCTTTCAATTGTTGGGTGTTGTTCACCTCACAAGGGTAACGAGGGATGGGCAATAAACGGTGGCCCAGCCACAGCCCTTGATTGAATAAAACAAAACCGCTCGACTACTGCCATCCGGCCTTATACTTTTACCCATTCTATCATGGGTCTCTGGCAAGATGCCCTTCAGTAACTGCCCTTGAATTGGATATCTTGCCATCTTAGAGGGAGGTTAAGAGTCCACCACATTGTCGTGGATTTGGAGTCACAATTGTATATTTGCTGTCACCGTCCTCTTCCCTGGTCAGAATCTATGACCCACTTGGTTTTAAGTTCTCGAGAGGAAATCCACATGGCAATCTAATGAGAAGGAACCCTTGTCTTAAACAAGATGTAGTTCATTGAATTATATCAATGAGGCAGATGTTACAATGGAGTGCGAGGTGATGTTACTGGGAACAATAAGGGAGAGCTTCATTTGCAGCTGTAGTGGTTGGAACGCAGGCCAGGCCAAATCCATCGAGTAGGAGATCCCTGATTGGGGTTGTTAACTAGGGGACAATCAGGGAGCCTTGGCTCACAGATATAAACAGGAGTGCCAAAGCCTCCTCATTCTAGGGACTGACTTTGGATGAGCTAGTCATAGTCCATATACTGCGCATGCGTAAATAAAAAGTGACTTGGTGATGGGATGCCTACCTTCTTGGAAGTCTTTTGTAGGCCTTACTCCCTTAAAGTGCAAAGCTATTGCCTCACCTGAGTTATAGAATCCCAACATTGCAGAAAGAGGCCATTTGGCCCATTCAACTCACCTAGCCTGCAGTGAATTGTAGTAAAAAACCATCTAGTTCATGAATGTCCAGCAGAAGAACTCTGTTGTCCTTACCTGCTCTGGTCTACATGTGACTCCAGACCCACACCAATGGGTTTGGTTCTGAACTGCCCTCTGAAATGGCTAAGAAAACTGTTTAGTTCAATGTTAATGTCAATGAGGCAACAAAGGATGCCCATGCCAACGATGCCCACTGCCCATGAAACAATGCATTTTTGAAGATATTCTCCAGAAGTTGTCCCGACTCCAGAGACACAGTCACTACTCTACCTTCATTGTGTCTCTGAGGGAGCTGTATTCTAGCTGATTTCTCAGCACAGAACAGCGATGTGCTCAGTGAAGGGGAAACACCAACTTACCGCGTCTCCTTTGAGTCCTCTCTGCCCTGTGCCTCCGGGCAATGTCAATCCAGACTCTCCCTGAGAAAAAGGTACAGCACACAGTGAGGCAACGCATCCCCTCTCTGATTAAAACCCCTGACCCAAATCAAAGTCAGCATCACACACTTTGATTCCATTTTTCAGTTATTTGGGGTTTAATGTCATAAAAGATCAACTTATTCTCCTCTCTGCCTTTCATGAGAGATCGGAGTTATGATGTTGCAATGTTTTCTTGCATCATCAGGACACTGGTGTTCATATTGTTAAATGGGGAAACTGTACTAATAATTGAGCTCAGGTTAATTAACTGTGTTGCGATCCAATTTCAACCACCAACATGATCAATTTGGTTTGTAGACCTCTATGCAGGACAACAGTGCTAGCTCAGTTGGGCAGACAGCGTTTAAGAAACATATGAGGACTCTGGGTCTATACTCAATAGAGTTTTGAAGGATAAGAGGGGATCTAATTGAAACATCCAGAATAGTGTGGACAGAGTAGATGTTGGGAAGATGTTTCCATTGGTAGGAGAGACTGGGACCCGAGGACACCCGAAGGGAGACCTGTCAAAAGGATAAGGAGAAACTTCTTCAGCCAGAGAGTGGAGAACCTATGGAATTCACTGCCACAGAAGGCTGTGGAGGCCAGGCCATCGAGTATATTTAAGACTGAGGTAGATGGTCAAGGGGATCAAGGGTTATGGGGAGAAAGTAGGGGAATGGGATTGAGAAACTTATCAGCCATGATTGAATGGCAGAGCAGACTCGATGGGCTGACTGGCCTAACTTCTGCTCCTATGTCTTACGGTCTTTTGCATAGCTACTTTGCGATGAATAGTGAAACTCAGAGTGTGGGTTCAGTCCCTGCAGCAGCTAAGGTTACCATGGAGGTCCCACTTTCACAAAATTATTCCTCATCCGAGGTGGTGCTGACCCACAGGTTAAACCATTTCCAGCTGTACCTTGCTTAATGAGAATCTGGTACCTTTAATTCAGAGCTGTTTTTGTCATTATCAGGAAATGAGCTCTATTTGTTGAAAACGCACATTCTTCAATGAATGACAGAGAAAGGAATTACTAATCTACGACGATGCAACTTAAACTACCCCTTTGAAAGTCATAATGTACGAAAACACGTAAACATTCATGAATAAAACAGACAGTTTGATACATATATTCTGGATGAAAAAGATGTAGACAGGGGAAACAAAATTCTACATCATAAAGGTAGATTAAGCATCTCTCAAAATGCCTTTGATTTTAGCAATGATCACATGCCGGTGTTGTAGTGATATTTATAGCTCAATTTGATAATTGATGGACCAAGGTTCTTTCTCACATTAGAATTTTTTCTCCCAAGGTGCTTAGTTTTGTTTTGTCTTTTGCTCACACAAAGGAAAGGGAGAGAGATGATTCCGTTTGCCATCTCTGAATGGTTATGGTTTTCCCCAAATCTGTAACAAACCGAAGGTCAGCCAATCCTAGGGCTGTCTTCTACTGTCCTCGTCCTTCTAGATGGTAGCGGTTTCAGGGTTTGAAGGTGCTGCCTAAGGATCCTTGGTGAGTTGTTGCAGTGCACCGTATAAATGATACGCACTGCTGCCACTGTGCCTTGGTGATGGTGGCGAAGGGTGCGGATGTGGTGCCAATCAAACGGGCTGCTTTGCCCTGGGTGGGTGTCGAGCTTCTTGAGTATTGTTGGAGCGGCACCCATCCAGTGAAAACTAGGGATCACAGTTTCGGAATAGCTGGTCCCCTGCTTCATACCGAGGAAGACTTTCCTCAGGGAGTTAGACGGTGGAATTATTTTTTTCCCAAAAAGCTGTGGAGGCTGGTCACGGCATTTACCGAGGGCTGAGGCTTTTGATAGACGAGGGAGTCAAGGATTAGTGTGGTGGTGGTGGGGTTTCCGGACCCTACCGTGGAGTTGACTTCACAAGATTGGCCATTATCTTATCAACTGGTGCAGCAAGCTTGGAAGGCTGAACGGCCGAGGTAGGGTTGCAGAAGATACAAGAATCGGTGAGATGGTAAATTGTGAAGATAGACTCAGATTACAGGAGAATATAGACTGGTCAGATGGGCTGATCAGTGACAAATGAAAATCTGGATAAACGTGGGATCAACGTTCCTTCAGGGGACCCTTGAACATGCACACCTAGGTCCCTATGATCAGGGGATAAAGTGGTTCAGGAGGGTATGAGACACTTGCCTTTATTTGACAAGGCACAGAGTTTAAGAGCAGGAAGGTTACACCGGAACTGCATAAAACGTTAGTTCATCTGCAGTTAGAGTACTGTGTGAAGTCCTGGAATCCATATTACAGGAGGGGTGTGACTGCACTGAAGAAGAAATTTATCTGGATGTTGCCCGGGCTGGAGAGTTTCAGTTAGGAAGAGAAGCTGGACAGGCCAAGGCTGTTTTTCTTAGAGCAGAGGAGACTAAGAGGGTACATGGTCGAGTTGAGGGGCATAGGCAGGATAGACAGCAAGAAACTCTTCCCTTGATGGAGGGACCAATGACCAGGGCTGGTGGGGGGGGCATAGATTTAAGTAAAGGGATGCAAGGAATTCTTTTTTCACCCAGGGGTGGTGGGAACCTGGAACTCCCTGCCTGTAAGGGTGGGAGAGGTAGGAACCCTCATCACATCAAAGAAATATTTAGATGTGTACTTGCAATGCGAAGGTACACAAATGCTGGAAAATGGGACTAGAATAGAGAGGTGGTTATTTTCGACTGGCACAGACTCAATGGGCCGAAGGGCCTTTTCCTGTGCTGTAATCTCTTTGCCTCTGTGTTCCAATGTAGACTTGGAGCAGATACAGGGCCAAAGGGCTTGATACTGTGCTGGAATTTCTACACAATTATTTGTTGAAAGCAATCTTTTCTGCTGTACGCCTTCAGTATCCTTACCTTCTCTCCTTTGACTCCAGGCAATCCTGTGATTGACTGAAAGGAAAAACACACATTGAAACAAGAACTTCCATGAAGTCTGCTTTGAGTTATTTGCCTTTAATTCCAATCCAGGTACTACTCTTCACACAGGACTTGCTCAGATCAAAAAAATACACTGCACCCCCCCACCCAACCTCAAATCATTCCAGTCACTGTCCCTCAGAGTTTCTCTTGACACCTATCCTCTCCCCTCCCACATGTCATTCACAAAATCAAACTGAACCAAGAAGGATTCTTCAACTGGACAAAAAGGCAGGAACTGTGGATGCTGGAATTCTGAATCAAGAAGAGAAATTGCTGGATGAACTCGGTAGGTCTGGCAGCATCTGTGGAGACCCTGAAATAGAGTCAATGTTTCGGGTCCAGTATAGCTCTTCTTCAGAATAACACCCAAGATGTTATTCTGGGTGTTTTTTCGGTTTTGGTTTTTTGATTCTTCAATGAATTAGGCTTCACGCTTTCAGAACATCAATGGTTCTTGTTGTCAAGAGGTGTGTGACTCACAGTTCCATTTGACACATTGGAGAGTTGGCTATCCCGGTCTCTGATGGTCGTGTCTGCCTTGTAACAGTTTTGCCCTTAGTCTGAGAGTGACACCTGTCTGCAAGCTCTTACTGTACACTGTAATACTCTTCTCTCTCACACACTTTCCCCTCGCTCCGAATTAGAAGGCCTGGGTTCAAGTCCTGCCTGCTCCAGATTGGAAAATATTCATCTTTCACACATATAGACTGTACCACCTCTCTTCAGTCTCCTGCACGTCACTGTTAGATCCTAATGTATGTCACCATGTCATTATCACCTCATTAAACCACAACCAAGCCAGCCCTCACCCTCACTGCAGAAACAACTGTGGTAAATGTGAACATGCACAGTGGCGTCTCGATGCTCCTGGTAGAACATGGGCCAGGGTCCTTGATCTGAAAGAAGCGGGAGTTTGGGGATGGAGATCTGGTAAAGTGAGGAGGGGTGTATTGGGACCCAGTGAAGGGGTAATGGGACTCTGAGATAGGGAAGGTGTTGTTGGGACCCAGAAGAGGGGTAATAGGACCTGGAGGTGGGGAGGGTGGTTTGGGGCGTGAAGGTGGGGGTCAATGGGATCAGAGCAGGATCAGTTGTTGCAACCTGTAGTGGGGAGGTCTTGGGATCTGGTAGAGGGTAGATGGGGTAGTTGGGGCCTGGTATTGGTATCTTGGGACTTAGAAGGAGGTGGTTGTTGGGACCCAGAGGCCAGGTCCTGGGATCCGATAGTGGAAGGTGGTGGGGGTAGGGGGGGGGGGGGGGGGAATTTGTTGGCACTTAGTGGGTCTTCAGACTCCGGGGGGGGGGGAGGTGCGGCAGGGAATATTTGAGACCTAGAGATGGAGTCTTGAGATCCAGTGGGGTGGAAGGTATTGGCACCCAGCAGAGGGAATCCTAGGAAAGGGGAAATAGGGAGAAGGCCCCAGGAGTGGGGTTAGTTGGGAAGATGGGGAAGAAGGACACTTGTGAGAGTGTGGTTGGACAATAGGACTTATCAAAACACTCATCACACCTCCCACCCCACCTTCACTATCCAGAACTCAAACCCCGTTTCAGTTGCAGGGGTCAGCACGTGAGCCACTTTGTAGCAAATGAAGCTAATCCCTCAACCACATGGTCAGGCTCCTTACTCCCTCAAGCCTTGTTCCTGGGGGTGGATTAGTGGTGCTGGAAGAGCACAGCAGTTCAGGCAGCATCCAAAGTGCAGCAAAATCGACGTTTCAGGCAAAAGCCCTTCATCAGGAATTAAAATAGTCCCTAGGACCTTACCATTAAGTGTATAAGTCCTGCTAAGATTTGCTTTCCCAAAATGCAGCACCTCGCATTTATCTGAATTAAACTCCATCTGCCACTTCTCAGCCCATTGGTCCAGATCCTGTTGTAATCTGAGGTAACCCTCTTCGCTGTCCACTACACCTCCAATTTTGGTGTCATCTGCAAACTTACTAACTACCTCTTATGCTTGCATCCAAATCATTTATGTAAATGACAAAAAGTAGAGGGCCCAGCACCAATCCTTGTGGCATTCCACTGGTCACAGGCCTCCAGTCTGAAAAGCAACCCTCCACCACCACCCTCTGTCTTCTACCTTTGAGCCAGTTCTATATCTAAATGGCTAGATCTCCTTGTATTTCATGAGATCTAACCTTGCTAATCAGTCTCCCATGGGGAACCTTGTCGAACATCTTTGGACTGTGGGAGGAAACCCATGAGGACACAGGGAGAAAGTGCAAACTCCACACAGATGATCGGCCGGGGCTGGAATCGAACTTGGACTGTACTAATGAACCCAGTGTGAGTTGCTGTGCAAGTTCTCATGGCTTTTTGAACTCAGCTAACCTGGAATAATTGGGTCACCTTGTAAGGAAAGACTAGACCTGTACCCTCTGGAGTTTAGAAGATGCAGAGGTGACTTAATTGAAACGTACAAGATCCCAAGGGGACTTTTTATTAATTCATTCATGAGATGAGGATGATGCTGGCTGGGCCAGTATTTATTACCCAAACCTAATTGCCTAGAGGGTAGTTAAGAGTCAACCACACTGCTGTGGGTCTGGAGTCACATGTAGGCCAGACCAGGTAAGGATGGCAGTTTCCTTCCCTGAAGGACATTAGTGAACCAGATGGGTCTTTCTGATAGGCAACAATAGCCTCATAGTCACTTCAGTCTAGATATTTATTGCATTCAATTTCCACCACCTGCATCGTGGGAGTCATACCTGGGTCGCCAAAACATTACCAGGGTCTCTGGATTAACAATCCACTGATAATATCACCAGGCTACTGCCTACCGACTTGACCAGGTGGATGTGGAAAGGACGTTGTAGGAAATTCTAGAACATTAAAACTTAGATATTACCCATTTAAGATAGAGAATTGAAAGTCTTTCAAATTCCCTTTTGTCAAAAGGCAATGGATGCCGAATCTTTAAATATTTTTAACGCAGACATTGATAGATTTTTGAAGCTCAAGGGAAAGAAAGATTATCGGGGGGATAGGCAGGAATGTAGAGTTGAGTTTAAAATCAGACCAGCCACAACCTCATTGAGTGGTGGAACATGCTCAAGGACTGAGTGGCCCATTTTTGTTCATTGTCCATATGTTCACCATCACCCCTGGTGTGAGCTGGGCCTATGATAGGCCTTATCCTTTGCATCCACAGGACCTCAATTATTTCCCTGGAAAATCAAAATTGTTGTGGTTCTGCTCGCCGAGCTGGAAGTTTTTGCTGCAAACGTTTCGTTCCCTGGCTAGGGAACATCATCAGTGCTGTTGGAGCCTCGTGTGAAGCGCTGCTTTGATGTTTCTTCTGGTATTTATATTGGTTTGTTCTTGCCGCTTCCGGGTGTCAGTTTCAGCTGCAGTGATTTGTATGTGGGGTCCAGGTCGATGTGTCTGTTGATGGATGTTCTTGCCGCTTCCGGGTGTCAGTTTCAGCTGTAGTGGTTTGTATATGGTGTCCAGGTCAATGTGTCTGTTGATGGAGTTTGGGGATGAATCCCTAGCCAGAGAAACAATAGCCAACCTACTGGACATACATAACAGAACACAGGAGGCCGAACCTATCAACAAGGACGGCATACTTAAACTACTGGACCTGTGCCTCACCACACACTTTACATTCAACAATCAGATATACGAACAAATCAACGGAACACCCATGGGATCACCAATCTCGGGACTCATAGCAGAGGCAGTTATGCAAACGTTAGAACATACAGCCCTACCACAAATCCAACCCAAACTCTGGATCAGATATGTTGATGACACCTTTGTAATCATCAAAAACACAGATATAGAAAAAACACACCGAATCATCAACGCCACACTCACAGGAATCCGATTCACGAGAGAAGAAGAAAAGGATAGCCAACTCCCATTCCTAGACGTGATAGTACAGAGAACACCGAACGGAGAATTCACCACAAGAGTACACAGGAAACCAACACACACAGACCAAGTCCTAAACTATGAAAGTAACCACCCCAACACACACAAACGAAGCTGCATCAGGACACTATTCAAAAGGGCCACAACACACTGCAGTACACCAGAACTGCAAAAAGAGGAAGAGGAACATCTATACAAGGTATTCACCAAAAACGGATACCCGCGCAACTTTATCACCAGATGCCTAAGAGATAGACCGAGGAACGAGGACATGCCACAACCAAAAGGACTAGTCACTCTACCATACGTCAGGAGCGTCTCAGAACTGACAGCCAGACTACTGCGACCCTTAGGACTCATAACAGCACACAAGCCAACATCCACGCTCAGGCAACAACTCACTAAAACAAAGGACCCAATACCCAGCATGAGCCAAACTAATGTAGTTTACAAAATACCATGCAAGGACTGCACAAAACACTATATAGGACAAACAGGAAGACAGCTAACAATCCGCATCCATGAACATCAGCTAGCCACAAAACGACACGACCAGCTATCTCTAGTAGCCATACACTCAGACAACCAGCAACATGAATTTGACTGGGAAAACACCACTATCATAGGACAAGCCAGACAGAGAACAGCCAGAGAATTCCTAGAAGCATGGCATTCATCCCCAAACTCCATCAACAGACACATTGACCTGGACACCATATACAAACCACTACAGCTGAAACTGACACCCGGAAGCGGCAAGAACATCCATCAACAGACACATCGACCTGGACCCCACATACAAATCACTGCAGCTGAAACTGACACCCGGAAGCGGCAAGAACAAACCACTATAAATACCGGAAGAAACATCAAAGCAGCGCTTCACACGAGGCTCCAACAGCACTGATGATGTTCCCTAGCCAGGGAACGAAACGTTTGCAGCAAAAACTTCCAGCTCGGCGAGCAGAACCACAACAACGGATACCCGAGCTACAAATCTTCAATCAGATTTTAAGTCAAAATTAGCTTACCTCTCCAGGGGGTCCTGTGTCTCCCTTCGGTCCAACAGGACCTGGAATTCCTGAACTTCCCTGAGAAAATAATCAAAATCCCAAATGAGTCGGATGTCACTCACCTGAAGAATTCACAGCATTGCATCAGATTAAAGTTGTGTGTGAGAGAGATCTAGGCTATTGGATTCCCTGAGAAACCCCAAGAAGGGGTAATAAAAATTAATAATGGAAATAAATATGAATTATTTTGGGATCCCAGCTGTAACTGGACAAGTCAAATCTCAGATTAAAAATTAGTTTTGTATTCTGTTAAATGTGGAGATGGTGACTTAACATATTCACAAGAGTCTGCCAGTGTACTTTGACCATTAAAAAAAGCTTTCTATGAAAAAAAACTATATTACACGAGACAAAAAGGTGAAAATGTTTCATAATACACAACAGAAATAAAATTGAATTCAATTATTCTTTTAATCTCCACAATATCTGTATGAACACCCAGTGAAGAGCTGCTGTCATCTCCACACTCAGGGTCCTTGTTTAGGCTGAGACAGCTGTCAACCATTTATCTTTCAGCAAATGTCTGTGGATTCATTAGATTTTATTTTCCTTCATCTGGTATATCTCCCCGAGACACCTAAAATAAACAAGCAAACTAAACTCACTGTCATTTTTAGGTAAAAACAAGGACTGCAGGTGCTGAAAACCAGAATCTAGATTAGAGTGGTGCTGGAAAAGCACAGCAGGCCAGGCAGCATCCGAGGAGCAGGAAAATCGACGTTTCGGGCAAAAGCCCTTCGTCAGGAATAGAGGCCTCACTGTCACTTTAACCTCGTTGCAAATGTAGGAGTTCCCTGAAGTCAGTTCTAGCCATCTCTTGCAGGATTTCCTACTGGAAAGCTGAACACCTCAGCCTACATCCTCTGGTATTTTTCCGACACACACACTTCCAAATTTATCTGGTTTTCAGTATTCACAGCACATCACAGTTTTTACCCCAACTACATTTGAAGGTTGTAAAACCTCATTAAGATGTTCCTCGCACGAAGTTTACAAACCATTTTTACAAAATGAATTCAAAACTATGGGCCCCTTACTGACACTGGAGGGGGATACAGAGGAGATTCACTACATTGATTCCAGAGTTGAGAGGGTTGGCTTAGAAGGAGGCATTGAGTAGACTGGGACTATACTTTCTGGAATGTAGAAGAATGGGGTGGGGGGGGGGATCTTAATGAAACATAAAATTATGAAGGAAATAGATAAGATAGAAGCAGGGAGGTTGTTTCGACTGGTCGACGAAACTAGAACTAGGGGCATCGCCTTAAAATAAGGGGGAGCGGTTTTAGGACTGAGTTAGGAACTTCTTCCCCCAAAGGCTTGTGAACCTGGGGAAATTCTCTGCCCAGTGAACCAGCTGAGGCTTCCTCATTGAATGTTTTTAAGGCAAAGATAGACAGATGTTTGAACAGTAAAGGAATTAAGGGTTATGGTGAGAGGGCGGGTGAGTGGAGCTGAATCCACAAAAAGATCAGCCATGACCGTATTGAATGGCGGAGCAGACTCAAGGGGTCAGATGGCCTACGTCAGCTCATATTTCTTATGTTTTCCTTAATGCTCAAAATACGAAACATAAATACTGAATTCCATGTTTAACGTAGTGCTTAATAATTGTACCAAAAATAATGGGAATTGCTGACAAAGAACATGACAATCACATGGTTGGTAGAGGTCACACTTGATCACAGAGAGGAGAACCATTGTAAGTATACAATGGTGACATTGCTAGATTGGTAATCCAGTGATCTCGAGTAATCACTGAGGGAGATCAGTTCAAATTTCACCACAACTCCTAGGGATCTAAATTTAAGTTCTAGAGTTTTGCTAAGAAATAGACGCATTTTATCAAAGATTTTCATTTGGTATGTGTCAGGACAATTCACAATTAAAAGGGGAAACCACCATTTTATAGCACATGAGAAGAGATCACGGACTGTGTGCTACCTAATAATGAGAGGGCATAATTTTAAGGTGGTTTAGAGGGGATTTAAGGGAAATCTTTGTCATTCAGAGGGTGGTGGGGGTCTGGAATGCACTGCCTCAGAATGTATTTGAGGCAGGAAACCTCACCACCTTTAGAAGTGCTTGGATGAGCACTTGAAATGTCACAACATTCAAGGCTATAGGCATTGTGCTAGAAAGTGGGATGGCTGTAGACAGGTCAGCACAGATTCGATGGGCTGAAGAGACTCCTCTGCACTGTGTGACTCTGTGCCTGACATGTGGACTCTGACTGGCAGAGGCATTGCTGTGGGTAAAGCACCAATCAGATGATGATTGACGGTTCAATTCTCAGGGCAATGCCTTGAACACAAGAGTCAACCTGATTGGTTTAAATGTAAATAGTCTTGACAGTTAACTGTCAGTCATTATCAGATGTGTTTCCATGACAATTAACGATAGTTTCATGGCCATTAATGACATGAGCTTTTCACTTCAGATTTATAAATTGAATTGACATTTCACCTGCTGCCCTGATAGGATTTGAACCCATGACTCTGAAAGCATTAATCATAGAGTCATACAGTCATAAGGTCAGACAGCATAGAAACAGACCCTTTGGTCCAATGCGTCCATGCCAACCAGACTTTCCAATCTGACCTCATCCCCATTTGCCTGCATTTAACCCATATCCCTCCAAACCCTTCCTATTCATGTATCCACCCAGATGCCTTTTAAATGTTGTAATTGTACCAGCCTCCACCACTTCCTCTGGCAGCTCATTCCATACATGCACCACTCTCTGCGTGACAAACTTGCCCCTTAGATCCCTTTTAAATCTTTCCCATCTCACCTTAAAGCTGTACCCTCTAGTTCTGGACTCCCCTACTCTGGCGGAAAGACCTTGTCTATTCACCCTATCCATGCCCCTCATGTTTTTATAAACCTCTATAAGGTCAACCCTCAGCCTCCGATGCTCCAGGGAAAATAGCCCCGGCCTATTCAGCCTCTCCCTATAGCTTAGCCCCTCCAACCCTGGCAACATCCTTTTAAATCCTCTCCGCGTCCTCTCAAATTTAACAACATTCATCCTCTGGAAGGGTGATTGGATTTGTACGCAGTATTCCAAAAGTGGCCTAACCAATGTTCTGTACAGCTGTAACATGATATCCCAACTCCAATAACTCAATATTTTGACCAATGAGTCTACACTTCTGGATTATAATTCCAAGGTATCAACATTGCGCCACCATCTCCCTCTACAAAGTTCACTTGTGACTCAGATTATGGTATAAGAGGTTAAGGGGAAATCTTATTGAAATGTTTAAGATGCTCGCAGGACTTGGGAAGACACGTAAAAAGAACTATTTATTTCTACTGGTGAGAAACGTTCAAGATAAGAGGGCAAGCCTTTCTCTGAGAAACAGGTTGTTCAGAGGTTAGTGCACAAAGGGCAGTGGAAATCAGAAACCCATTTGTATAATCTGAAAAGCAGATTTGTGAGAATCTGAAAAGCGAAGGTGATAGAATTTCACTCGGTGATATATGGGATATGGAATCATGATGTGTAGACAGAGTTATGGTTAGTGATCACCAAATTGAATGGCAGCGCAGTCTAGAGGGACTGAATGGCCTCTTCCAGCCCACTTTCTACATTCACCCTAAATGCCAGAACACGGTGGTAATCAGAGTAACTAGCCAGATGTATGACCAAGAAGTTAGAGGACGGTGATGTGCAATAACTGATTATTTACCCTTTCACCAGGAAGTCCTTTCTCTCCCTCTTGTCCTGGAAGTCCATCTCTCCCCGACACCCCTGGTTTCCCGGGGTCTCCCTGGAAGTTAATCGATCTCACTGTTAATCTGCACCGAGGTAACAGTCAATGAAGCAAGCATATGGAAGATGGAAATGCTTAAAACCTACCATTTGTCCGGGTACACCGGGAGGTCCCTGGGGCCCCTGTAAAAGTAACAACAGATAGTGAGCAGTGGTACTATCTGAAAGGAGAAAGTGAGGACTGCAGATGCTGGAGACCAGAATTAAAAAATGTGATGCTGGAAAAACACAGCAGGCCAGGCAGCATCCGAGGAGCAGGAGAATTGACGTTTCGGGCATAAGACCTCCTGAAAGGGTAAGTTTACCCCTTTATTTCCTCTTAATCCAGGCGAGGCTCTGATTTCTTTGTTGGAAAGTTATTCATGCATGCATGGGAGATGCACACACCTAAAAATGGTGTAAAGCTCATTGTTAGAACAAAGTTTAATGCTTTAATTTTTAAAAATAACAAGCTTCCAAAATGTATTTCTACAGATAACAAATCCCAATCGAGTTTACTCACTCATTTTTCTATCCAACTGTGTTCACATAGTCAGCATTCCCGATTTGTATTAGGGATGGTACAATAGCCCACTCAGCCTCTCAGTTGCACCCATTGGCAACTAGGGTAGACAATAAATACGACCCAACCAGTGATACCCACATTCCGTGAGTAAACAATTACAAAAAGAATACTTTTGGTACAAAGCTGATGCTTATACAAGTTTTGGACTCCGGATTCAGGAGGTTTTTTTCAATTTAGGCCTTGCCCACCAGCATGAGCCTGGGGCTAGAGTTCAGCAGGAAGCTGAGAAAATGTGTAAGGCCGTACTAGGCAGCTAGTGACAACGAGGCCTCGTATCATGGAGCAAGGTGCTGCACCAAGATCTCATGTTGTCATTGCATCCCTTCCCCAGAACATTGGGTGTTGACCACCATTGCCTCGCCAGCAACCAGACAGGTTTTATTGGTGGCCTCCATTGTTCCTGTCACGTGACAGGCCATGGAGCAATACAAAGTGCCATTTCACTGGAGATGTCCCACTCCTATCAGTTATTCCAATTGATGAAGAATGCAACAATTCTTAGCAGGAGTAGGTCAAACACGCATTTTAAATACAACTTGCCTGACTTCGAATCTATTGACATTTGCACCCTCCCCTCCCCTCCAGTGGAGCTGAAACAGTTGGCAGATAATAGCCAGTTGGCAGAGTGTTTCACTGGTTAGCACTGCTGCCTCATGGTACCAGGGTCCCGGGTTCGATGCCAGCCTCAGGCGACTGTGTGGAGATTGCACATTCTCCCTGTTCATGGGTCAGTTTTTTCTCACAGTCCAAAGATGTGCAGGTTAGGTGGATTGGCCATGCTAAATTACCCAAAGTGGCAGGGGATATGCAGGCTCGGAGGGTTAGCCATGGGAAATGGGGTTATAAAGATGCGGTAGACGGCTGGGTTTGGGCAGGGTGCGCTTCTTCAGAAGATCGGCGCAGATTTAAGGGATCTCCCCCTGTAGGGATTCTATGATCACATGAACAGCAGGAGGCTCATATGGAGCAGAAGCTCTAGCATAGAGCTATTGGGCTGAATGGCCAGCTTCCATGGTGACATAATTTAACACAACATTTGCTGGAGGATCGTATTTAAATACGCAATGTTCAACCGCAACTAGACCTCAGCTGCAAAGAAGAACCATGAACATAACCTGGTACATACCGCAGCGCCAGGGGCACCTGGATTTCCTGGAAGTCCCATGTTTCCCGGAGGACCAGCTGGGCCCTGGACAGAAAGATGAGCATTATCAATGAACGCCATCCAAATAAGTAAGCACAATAAAGGTACAACACCCGGGGTGGAGGGGAGACACCCCTCATTGTCACAACATTGACCTCTCACATCCAACCTCCCCTCCTCATAACTTCTGCACACCAAGACAATGCCAAGAATTAGTAACTAGTTTTGCTCATCAATAACCTGACCAATCGGATTACTGACACTGTACTGGCTCTGGATTGCTTCTGTTGATATATAGTGTAAAAAATGAGGTCTGCAGATGCTGGAGATCAGAGCTGAAAATGTCTTGCTGGTTAAAGCACAGCAGGTCAGGCAGCATCCAAGGAACAGGAAATTCGACGTTTCGGGCCAGAGCCCTTCATCAGGAGGCTCTGGCCCGAAACGTCGAATTTCCTGTTCCTTGGATGCTGCCTGACCTGCTGTGCTTTAACCAGCAACACATTTTCAGCTCTGTTGATATATAATCAACCTATTCCATGACATCTCTGGGAGCAAGTGAGTCTTGAAGATCCTTCATATACGCCTGGACTCTCTGCTCCACCACACGAAGCGGCTGAGGGCAGGAGGAGGGCAGAGACTCTCACACATCTCCTGATGCAATGTGCCTTTGTAAAGGGAAGTCTGTAGAGGGATGCAATGTTTGTTGAGGTTTGTCCTGAGCAGCTCTGTGCTCTGCAGTCTGTCCCCCAGGACGCACACCGAGACAAACATCAACTGCGGCTGGAGGGCCATCAACTCAGTGAGAGACGCTCTTTGGTCTGCCTGCGACTTGTTGGCCTTCCAGAGCAAGGAGGTGACCTTGACCGAGTGTTGCAGACAGACACATTCGAAGGTCCAGGACTACGTTCTGAGGGACGCACTGAAGCTCGGGGCAGCTACTGGCAAGACGCCGTGGGGAAAAACCACTGTCTAAGGTCTTTCTGCTGAAATACATTTAGGGTGTGTTTAGTTATCAAGCTCTCCCAGTGCCACAGATATAGGGAAATAGTATCCTGCACAAGAAAGAAATATCTTAGGTTTTTGTAACTGCCAGGAGAATTCAACTCCGATGTTTATTCTCAATATGCTAAGACTGTACAGAACTGAACTGCGTTGGTGAACATCTATTCATATAAAGATTTTTATAAATTAAGCATATTTTTTAAATAAAAGGTGGGACTTGAAGTCCAGAAAGAATGTCTCTATGCTGCGATCCAGAAACGGCACTGCCATGGTCAATCTGCTGACCCTCAATTACTTAGTGAAGGTTTAATGCCAACCCAATGAGCTGTCTAGAAACCTGCCAGTGGTTATACTCTTTACCAGTGGAGAGAGAAAGGAGCTAGGTCACATTTCTTCCATCTCCAAATTGAGATGACATGAAGTGATAATCTCCTGGCTGGTATCTGGGTAGAAGAATTAATGTTATGGGCGTTTGGTGGAGTTGGGTGAAGAATGGTTGGAGATTTGTGTGCAGCGTAAGTACCATTTGAGCCATGGAAGTATAGTGATTAATTAAGTCAATTTCTCTTGCTATTACCTTATGATTCCTCAAGTTTTACCGGAGATTATACAAAACAAAAGACCCAAGAAATATTCTGGGTTTGAATTCTGCCATGGCAGATGGTGGAATTTGTATTCCATTTGTATTAAAAAAAATCCGGAATTAATGGTCTAATGATGAGCATGAAACTGTTGTTGATTGTCAGGAGGAACAAATTAATATCCAAGAAAATGCCGTACTTACCCGGTCTGACCTATACGTGACTCCAGACACACAGCAACATTAACTGCTGAAAGGGCAACAAATGCTGGTCGAGTCAGCACCTCTCACACCCCCGTGAATGAACTGAAAGGACATGTTTCACACAGATCACAAACCTCCAACCCTCTTCAACACGAGTCAGTGCTTTTCCCTGTGTACTGCACTGTCAGTTAGCTGGCCAGTTTATCCTGTGTGAGCAATGCCTCTCCTGCAACCAATAGCCAGCAGGAATGTTTGGCCATGGAAATACTATGATAGCAATCATCTGGTCTGTGCTGAGAAAGGAGAGTCAGTGTCACGGGAATATTTTGCAGTCAAATCCTTGGACCTTATATTAGATTAGATTACAGTGTGGAAACAGGTCCTTCGGCCCGACAAGTCCACACCGACCCGCCGAAGCGCAACCCACCCATACCCCTACATTTACCCCTTACCTAACACTACGGGCAATTTAGCATGGCTAATTCACCTGACCCGCACATCTTTGGACTATGGGAGGAAACCGGAGCACTCGGAGGAAACCCACACAGACATGGGGAGAACGTGCAAACTCCACACAGTCAGTCGCCTGAGTCGGGAATTGAACCCGGGTCTCAGGCGCTGTGAGACAGCAGTGCTAACCACTGTGCCACCGTCTACAAACAATCCTGATGTATCCAGGTTTTGTGCTTGTTGAAGTACTTACTTGAATGCTTGGCCCTTGATCACCTTGGTTTCCCTGTCAAGGGAAAAGCATAGGCTTTGGTTACTGGTTGAATTTAATATCGAGACTGAAATTTGAGCCAAGTGGCTGAATGGTCACTTTCTAACACAATACTCAGAGCACACAGAAGGGGCTTCGACTCCCCTCCCTCTCTCTCCAACAGTCCCTCAAAGCGAGGGAGACATTTACCACAGACACTGTGCTGATCTGACTGACTAGGAAACTCTTCTACTCTAGCCCCATCCCAAAAGCATTTGCAACCCAATGACCAATCCCTGTGGCTTCCTTTTGAATCAAAATAAAGGTCCTCCAAAAAGTAAAAATAATATTCCCTCCATTCTATCCCCATCAAACACCTTTGGAACAGGGAGTAAAGTACAGAGTAAGTTGTCCTCTACTCATTTTTTTTTAGATTAGATTACTTACGGTGTGGAAACAGGCCCTTCGGCCCAACAAGTCCACACTGACCCGCACATACCCTAAACTAACACTACGGGCAATTTAGCATGGCCAATTCACCTGACTCGCATGTCTTTGGACTGTGGGAGGAAACCGGAGCACCCGGAGGAAACCCCACGCAGACACAGGGAGAACATGCAAACTCCACACAGTCAGTCGCCTGAGGCAGGAATTGAACCTGGGTCTCTGGCACTGTGAGACAGCAGTGCTAACCACTGTGCCACCGTGCCGCCCACAATTTGAACTCAAAGTAAACTAAAAACAAAAGTCCCTTCAGCTACATCTCTGTCAGGGTAGGGACATCAAGGAGTTAAAATACAGAGAAAAAACTCCCTCTATTCGTCTGAACTGAAAATAAAGTCCCCCGAAAACCATCTCCATCAAACACTCTTGGGATAGGAACAACGAGGGATTAAAAGACAGAGGAAGAATTCCTTCTACCCATTCAAACTGAAAATAAAGTTCCCAGCCACCAAGTCCTTTACTGGGACCTAAACTCAGAGTTTCTGGTGCACAGGTATGGACACTACCCAATGGGTCATGGATAGGGTAAATAGCCAAGGTCTTTTCCCTAGGGTGGGGGAGTCCAGAATTCGAGGGAATAGGTTTAGGGTGAGAGGGGAAAGATTTTAAAGGGACCTAAGGGGAAACTTTTTCACGCAGAGGGTGGTGCATGTTTGGAATGAGCTGCCAGACAAAGTGGTGGGGGCTGGTACAATTACAACATTTAAAAGGCATTGGGAGGGGTAGATGAATAGGAAAGGTTTAGAGGGATATGGACCAAGTGCTGGCAAATGGGACTAGATTAGTTTCGGATATCTGATCGGCGTGGACAGGTTGGACCTGTTTCTGTGTCGTACATCTCTATGACTCGGTTAAACTTAAGGCAGTCTTCAAACTGCCCAAGGCCCACTGTTATAATTTTGAGCCCCTGGCCTTCGCTGATCTCACACTTCAGGTTTCCTTGCAGTCCAGAAATCTTTTTCCACTCCGGAGGAACGTTGGAGAGGGGTAACACAGACTTAAGAATATGGCTACAGGGAGGAGATGAGGAGAATTTTATTGACAGTGAGCTGTGCTCCTGTGAGAGCAGTGGATTCAATGGAGACTTCCAAACAAGTAGCGGATTAAAGGGGAAAGTCTGCACGGACACTTGGGAAAAGTGCAGGCCTTTCAAAGAGACAGCTCCAGCAACAATGGGCCGAATGGCCCCTTCCTATTTGGAACAATCCTATGAATGGCCTCTCTCAGCGACAATCACCCCATCATTGTGGAATCTGAAGCTTCTTGTGGACAGTAGTAGTGCCCCTCCCTCAGAGCCAGGAGACCCAGGTTCAAGTCCAGCTGCGTTACGACACATGAAAGGCTGGGTTTCCTCGATGGTAAGTGCACTGTGTTAGCTGATAGCAAATACACTCACCTACCCTCCCTCCACCTCCCAGTCTTGAACAATACAGGAAAACCATGCCAAAATAGCAATAATTTGATAACAAGACTGACCTTTACTCCAGGGGGCCCAGGGGGTCCTTGAGGTCCTGGTGGACCCTGGAGGAGAAGCGAAAAATGGTTAGTATAGTGTAAAAAGCAGCAGCCACTTCTACTTAAACATCCACATTGCATAAAGATCGTTTTAAGCAAACGACTGTGCTAATATTTTTTTCGTTCATGGGATATAAATACCCTATTCTTAATAGCCCAGTGAGCAGTATGGAGAGAACCACATTGCTGTGGAGTCACATGTTGGTCAGACCAGGTAAGGACAGCGGATTTCTATCACAAGGGACATTAATGAATTAGTTTTTTTTCTTTCTTAACAGGGGTCTCTATTAGGTATCACAGATACAGAGCATAATTTGCTGTCACGGTGGGTTTCCAACTCATGTCCCCAGAACATTAACCTTGGGTTGGATTATGAGTAATGTTAACACTATGCTGATGGTGGTATTATCATTGAACTGTTAACCCAGCTCATGTTTTGGGGGCGTCGGTTCAAATCCTACCATCTGTTGAAAATCTGGAAGTATGAGTCTAATGATGACCATTAATCCATTGTCAATTGCTGGAAAAACCCATCTGGGTCACTGACGTCCTTTAGGGAGGGAAACTGCCTGGTCTGGCCTAAATCTGAGTCCAGACCCACAGCAATGTGGGTGACTCTTAAACTTCCCTCTGGGCAATTAGGGATGGGCAATAAATGCTGGTCTAGCTAGTGATGCCCTCATCCCGTGAATAGATAAAAAAAATCTCTGTGCTACAAAAGTTTGGAGTCAGGATTTCAGAAAAGAACATTGCACAGTTTTGGTAAATGATGAACAGAGAAGGTGAGTGAACTCCCTGACCCCTTAGCAGGACTTCTGGGATTTCTCACCATTGACCCTAGGTTAATAACAGGAGTACGTTTTTTTTATTGATCACTCCATTGCAACACTGGAGGCTGTGAGCACAGTTCTGTTGCTAACAAATAAACAGGGCTAAGGCATCAAGACAGTGAAGTTTAAAACCTGCAATCCTCTAATTCTGACTTCCTGTGAACCCCCATTCTGCGCTCTCTCTCTCTCTCTCCTGTCACTCTCTCTCTCCCCTCACTCTCTCTCTCTCCGTCCCCTCCCCTTGCCCATCACTAGTGGACCATGTACACCTTCTGTAAAGCTGAAGGTAGGAAGGAATTTTACCAAGAAGCTATTTTCTCTCAGTGAGCTTGGATTTTTATCTGCGTTTCTTGTCCCACTGGAGTTAATGGAGATCCAGAGTGTGGAGATGGCACAAAATGTTTACACCTTAACACCTCAACCACAGTGTGGGGTTGATTTGATGCACAGATTGATCTACGTCTCATGTCAATTTTTATATGTGAAAGGGGGGAGGAGGATAATTCAGAGTTTGATAATCAGAAAGTATTGAGGGGCAGTAGATGTGAATATGTAATAATTTGGTTAGATATGATAATCCTGAGTACAAATTTGAATAATATAGGATTGGATAATATAGACACGTGTACAATAACTGATGCAACACAGTAGTTCCGTTCTCGTGCAATCTCGTGTTATAAGAAAATCTCATAATGGCAGCACCATTTAAACTAGGAGAAAGTGAGGACTGCAGAAGCTAGAGATCAGAACTGAAAAATGTGTTGCTGGAAAAGCGCAGCAGGTCAGGCAGCATCTATGGAGCAGGAGAATCGACGTTTCGGGCATCAGCCCTTCTTCAGGATTCCTGAAGAAGGGTTTATGCCCGAAACGCCAATTCTCCTGCTCATTGGATGCTGCCTGACCTACTGCGCTTTTCCAGCAACACATTTTTCAGCACCATTTAAACTAATGGAACTGGAATCGCTACATAACCAGCACATGCTTTAATACATTGTGCTTTAGAAACAGCATCCCCAATTCGTCAACCAATAGCGAATTTGTGTTAATAGCAGAAAAATCTGTACTAACCTGGAATACATAGAGTTTAATGAACACTGTTGGGCAGAGATAATGTGTAATGTTTCTATTGGAAAATTGTTGGCTATAAAAACTGTACAAATTTTTTAAAATTGGTAGAAAATTGGGGAGCTCTGTGCCTCTTTGATGGGTACACTCCCATGCATGCACGAATGAACACTGCAAAAAAGCTAACCGAAGTCATGTTCGGTTTTTAATCGATCAAATGGATGAAAATTTTCCTGTTCAATGTGTGACAGAAACAATGTGGAGAAGCCGGTGTTGGACTGGAGTGGACAAACTTAAAAATCACACAACACCAGGTTATAGCCCAACAGGTTTATTTGGAAGCACTAGATTTTAGAGCACTGCTCCTTCATCAGGTAGCTGTAGAGCAGGAGCATAAGCAGCTTACTGGTCTTATTGACCGCCCAGTCTAATGCCTCCAAACAGTGATATTCTGCCCCATTAGGGGGACAAGTAACACAGACATAGACCATTCCTTCTGAAAGGAATGCGGGACAGACAAAACACTTTGCCACATCTCTTTAACACAATGGAGGGAGAAGGATGGAGAACAGAATAAACAGCTCCAGCTCACTGAAGACGTTACCTAGTATGGTGACGAAACGTCTGAAAATGAACCTTCCAGCTCAGCGAACAAACCTACATCTACAGCTACAAATCTCCTCCAAACTCGCTAGCTGCAGGTTAATTTGAAACTTGTTTAGCAGAGGTAATGGGGAATTGTTCCGAATCTGCACTTACCTGAGGGCCTTGTGAGCCAGGCTCTCCTGGGTTACCCTAATTAACAAACACAAGTTAATCAATCTGCTCACTATCAATTTCTGTTCAGTCAGTAAGATTAACATGCACTCATTCCTTCACAGTAACTTTCCACTGGGTAAGGCCTAGCAATTGACTTACCTCTTGTCTGTCCTGCACCCTCCCAACAAACCATTGTTAATTTCATCATCTTCTTTCTGTGTTTTTCTGGGCTGCTTTGCCAAGGTTACATAGTTATGAAGGGTTAATATTCACTGGCTCTGCCAATCCTACTTATAGGAACGTAAGACCAGGAGTAGGCCATTCAGCCCATTGGGTCTGCCCTGCCATTTTTATGATCATGGTCTTTTGAACACTTAGATGCCTTTTACTCACCCCTCCCAACCCCATAACCTTGTACCTCACTGGTAATCAGAAATCTATCAATCCCTACCTTAAATGTAGGAGAAAGAGAGCACTGCAGATGCTGGAGATCAGAGTTGAAGAGTGTGGTGCTGGAAAAGCACAGCCGGTCAGGCAGCTTCCGAGGAGCAGGAGAATGGACATTTTGGGCATGAGCTCTTCATTAGGAATGAGACGGTGGCCAAGGGGGCTGAGAGGTAAATGGGATGGGTGGGGCTGGGGGAAGATAGCATGGATTGTGAGAGGTAGATGGAGGTGGGGGTGATGGTGATAGATCGGAGAGGAGGCTGGAGCAGATAGGTGGGAAGGAAGATGGACAGGTAGGACCTTTCAAGAGGACAATGCCGAGTTGGAGGTTGGGACAGGGAATAAAGTGGGGGGAGGGGAAATGGGAAAACTGGTGAAATCCACATTGATCTGTGTGAGAGGAGAGTCCCAAGATGGAAGATGAGACGCTCTTCCTCCAGGTGTCGGGTGGTTAGGGTTTGGTGATGGAGGAGGCCCAGGATGTTGCCTGACTGGCTGTGCTTTTCCAGTACCACACTCTTCAACGCTACCTTAAACGTACTGAAGGACTGAGCTTCCACAGGTCTTTGGGGCAGAGAATTCCAAAAGTTCGCAACACTCCAAATAAAACCATTTCTCCTCATCTCGAACCTAAGTGGCACCCTTGTTGTTTTTAAATTTTACCCCTGATTCGAGACTCCCTTACCAGGGGAAATATCTTACCTTGTCCATCCCTCTACGTATTTTGCAGTTTCAATGAGATCACCTCTCACTGTTTTGAAATCCTTGAGAATAACAGGCTCAGTTTGCCCAATGGAGACAGGGAACTCTACTCTAACCTTTGGAGGGAGCAGATGTATCTGTACAAGCTCCCTACAGTCCTAATAATTCTGCCAGGCCAAATGGAGGTGGACTTGTTGCTACCCACAACAAACCTTCTCATTATCTGAGGTTGTGCCTGCTGGAAAATATTCCACGTGGTGCGTCCGTTACCACTAATGTTTCATAGGCTCAGTGGTTAGCACTGCTGCCTCACTGCGCCAGGGACTCAGGTTCGATTCCACCCTCGGGCGACTGTCTGTGTAGAGTTTGCACATTCTCCCCGTGTCTGTGTGGGTTTCCCCCGGGTGCTGTGGTTTCCTCCCACTGTTCAAAGATGTGCAGATTGGCCGTGCTAAATTGCCCACAGTCTTCAGGCTAGGTGGATTAGCTATGGTAAATGTTGGGTTATGGGGATAGAGTGAGATGCTCCTGTGAGGGCTGGTACAGATTCGATGGGCTGAATGGCCTCTTTCTGCACTGTACGGAATCACTCATTTCCTCTGAATGAGACAAAAGCTTACTCCCTGTCCAACTGAGCAAAGAGTCCCTGACTCTTTTAAACCATTCTCAATGTTCACCCTCTCTTCCCTGTTGGTGCTGATACTGATTATAATCTTATTGAATTGAATTGAATTTATTGTCACAAGTACCAAGGCACAGTGAAAAGCTCACAACCTAACCACACAGAGGACAGCACACCTCCAGCATTTCCCAGGGTGGCCCCGTCATTTAATACTCGGAGCTGGGGCAGGGTTTGTACATTGAAGGAAGAGCTAACAGCCACCCTCTAATTTAATCCATGCACACGTTGAACAGACGATAAGGAGGAATGAGAACTCTGACTCTGATACCCCATATTTTCTTTAGCTCCCGGTTGCTAAGGCCACCTACAACACCCTGTCACCACTGGCCTGGCTCAGCACAGATTGGAATTCAAACCTAGGGACTTCTCTTGAACCCCAATGGATGAGTTCCACAGCCAAGCAGCATATTTAGCCACTTAGCCATGGTGAGGCACTCTGATCACCTTTTCCACTTAATGCCAGTTGCCCCTTTGAAGATCAGTCTAGAAAATGGCTAGCTCTGGTGTTCTCCCATGAGGGAGAAGGCGGTAGTGTAAAGCAGCACTATAGTCACATGCACAATCGCGGGAGTGTAAAGCAATGCTGGCACACCTACCGGACGGCCCAGTACTCCAGGGAAGCCTGGTAATCCCTGCAAACATTTCAGTCATGCCAAAAAAGAGTTAAGAAGGGGGGGAGAAAAAAACAGAGTTGTCTGAGCAAAGCAGATTCAATGTTGGCAATGAACACACGTGACCGATGAAGAGCTGTAAAACAAGAGGCTGATAAAATGTGCAGCGGAAAACCAGACTGTGGTGGCCCTTTCACAAGACAAGGACAGACAGAGACAGCAGACAGGACTGGAACCACATCGCAATGCCAGACTAAGTGCCTGCTGGATCCCAGCTCCTGGCCCCTGTACGCTCACATTTACGTTTTTCAGTTCTAACCCCCGTAAATCTCAAAAACCCCACTGCCAGAGACATTAACTCCTTGCTGGGCTATGGTACAAAGAGCATTTACTATCTTCTGAAAGTGACCCTTATGTTAAGTTCCTCCAACTCAGGGGGACAGCTGCCTTCTGTTCACCCTGTCCATGCCCTTCATAATCTTATACATCTCTACCAAGAGACGGCCAATCAATGCTAGCCAGCATGCACACTTGAAATTTAAGTTCAAAATGCAGTCCAGACTGTGGAACAAAATCCACCATTTTTCAGCAGATACACTAATCCCACTTGGATACATTGCCCATCCCTAATAGCCGAGAGGGCAGTTAAGAGTCAAGCACATTGTTGTGGGTCTTGAGTCACATGTAGGCCAGACTAGGTAAAGCTGGCAGTTTCCTTCTCTAAAGGGGAAACTTTAGAGAATCTATCACTGACAGTCTATCAGTGAACCAGATAGATCTTTCCCCAACAATTGGCAATGGATTCACAGTCATCATTAGACTCTTAGTTCCAGATTTTCTCTTAACTGAATTCAAACACCACCATTTGCAGTGATAGGATTTGTACACAGGTCCTAAGAACATTAGGTCTCTAGATTAACAGGCCCGTGATAATACCACTAGGTTATCACCTCACCTTGGTTTTTCCTCACCTTTCTATCTAGTTCTTTTGTTAATGATCTTAGATTTGTGACCTCTGACTATCAACACACTTGCTATTTGCTCCTCAGAATTTCATGAGCTTTTCCATTTCTGCTCCAAGGAAAACAAAGAGAACGTCCAATTTCCATTACGCCCAATTTTTCAGTCACCAACAACAGATGAGGAGCATCGTGAACTCTGCACAACCCCCTCTCACATAAAATGCAATGTGCACTGCAGGAAATGGATCAGTCTAGTTCTGTTCCAGGAGCTGGATAACTGAGCAGGCCATGGATTCCAGGTGGCATTGACAGCACTACCAGAGCAGAAGCAGCTTTGCAATCCAGTGGTTCCAGTCTTACAGAGAGCTAACGATGTTAGTACACTACAGACTGAACACAGAGCCCTAACAAAGGCAGAGACACTAAATGTCCTGGGAATGTTGTGTAGTCCATTCCAGCGCCAGGGCAACTTATTTGATGCTGCGAGGCGAATTTGGTTTTACTTACGGGAAGGCCAGATTGCCCTCTGTACCCTGGTCGACCCTGAATTCAGGAAAATAAATGGCACAAGATAGTGTAACAAATAAGGTCAGAACTTGGTCACTCGAGACAGCACTCACTCAGACACTACAATGAACAGATAAAACACAGACTTTGCACGTAATCCATAAAATGGTGGGAAGTGAGATTTCAGCTTTCTTATAATCATTTAACAGGAACATCCCAATTTTAACACATTATAGGCCTTTAAAAGCCATAGTTTAAGCCTTCTAGCCTTACTTAATGAATGCAGTTATTTGTCAGTCTGTAATTCAGTTAGGTACAGATCGAGATAATATCATAAGAAATTGATGACAAAAGGAGTAATAGAGAGAGGGAGAGTGAGAACTTTAAGGTAATCAGACAGAGCAAAAAAAGATGGACAAAAAGAATGTTTAAAAATCAATAGAAAGAGGTAAATATAGAGATCAGGAGAGAGAGAAAGAGATAAGGTGGGACAAAATGAACAAGAAAGAAGGATCGAGTGAGAGTTATGAGTGAGACAAATCTAGGAGAGAAAGAGATCTGGTGAGACAGTAGAAAGAGAGAGAGATAGAGGACAAGGGATAGAGCTAGAGAAGTGCAGATCATGAAAGTGGAAGAGCGAGAGATGGTAGAAAGGAAATGATAGAAATTAATATGCAGCATAGAAAACAATTGACAAAGGTGTAGACAGAAACAGAAGTGAGGTAAAGATTGAGAGAAAAAATGATCAAACAGGAGAGTAAAAGACAAATGTAAACACCTTTCATCTCTGACTGGTGTTAGAACAGTTCCTTAACAAATGCTGCACTCTTTAATTTGTGACCATTAAAGGCTCAGTTTTCAACGTCTAGTCCCAGTGTTTGTTTAACAGAGTCACATGCAATCACATAACTCCCAGTTAGGCTTATATTGTCTTACATTACTCAAAATAATGTTATAGGCTGTTGAAATACCAAATAGAAACCACGGTTGTGATAACATTGTTGAAAGAATTGAGTTAACAAAAATGACAAGACTTTACGGGTGAGACAAATAACAAAGGAGACAGCATTATCAAACAAATAACGACAACACAGAACACAAAATCGCTAGTGGACGCTATTTGGATGGGGGACACAGTCCTGATTTAAAGGGACATTGTTGTCATTTCTCTCATTCACGTGTGATAAGGGGTGAGCTGCTCTAACAATTTTTAGAATGGTCTAAAATGTTTTATGTACCACCATGATAAAATAAAACTATCAATCACAATAGGTTTGATTGATTGGGCAGCACAACATAATCCACTGCTACCAGGTGAGCAATGCATACTAAGGGAGGTCAACAGCCTGAGAACAATTTTAGGAAAATGCTGAGGAAATCAGGGGCGCGTTTTTGTGTAGCTGTTGTAAAG
Source organism: Hemiscyllium ocellatum (assembly GCF_020745735.1). Taxonomy (NCBI): domain Eukaryota; kingdom Metazoa; phylum Chordata; class Chondrichthyes; order Orectolobiformes; family Hemiscylliidae; genus Hemiscyllium; species Hemiscyllium ocellatum. The sequence goes on from NC_083414.1 coordinate 9,155,640, forward strand.
ACAAATTAGATTTCCAGCCAATCAGTAGACCCATATGAACAACAATGTCCCTTGCAGTGGGCTTAATGACTGGATAGCTCCTGTCAGCTTTTATGTGTTTTAAAATCTCTATTTTGCTTTTTTAACTTAGCATTTCTTTAACAAAATAATTTATTCCTGATGCATTGAACACAACAAGAAACACTGTCTCTCTCACTTGGCAACTAACGCTATGTGACAGGTTCACAAATGATGGATTCAGCGTAGCCACAGCTCCTACAATACCAGAACAGCGTGGACACTGGGGTTTGGAGCAAGTTGGTAACACACTCCTCCATGATAGTTATCACCTAAACTTACCTGAAATTGGGCACAGAGAGGGCATCTGTCCCAAATGCCAGAACCCACAGGGGTGGTGCGGTGGCTCAGTGGTTAGCACTGTTGCCTCACAGCACCAGGGACCTGGGTTCAATTCCAGCCTCAGGCGACTGTGTGGAGTTTGCACATTCTCTCAGTGTCGTGTGGGTTTCCTCCGGGTGCTCCGGTTTCCACTCACAGTCACAAAGATGTGCACATTAGGTGAATTGGCCATGCTAAATTGCCCATTAGGTGCATTAGTAGGGGAATGGGTCTGGTTGGGTTGTTGTTTGGAGAGTTGGTGTGGATTTGTTGGGCCGAAGGGCCTGTTTCCACACTGTAGGGAATCTAATCTAATCACACCTTGCTAATGTCATTCTAGCAACATTGTGTACTATGTGTGAGATGCACTGCAGGATTTTACCAAGGCTCCTCGGTAGCACTTTTCAAACCCATGACCACTTCCATCCAGAAGGACAAGGGTAGCAGATACATGGGAACACCGCTCCCTGCAAGTTCCACTCCAAACCACTCATTGTCCTGACTTGGAAATATATCGCTGTTCCTTCACTGTCACTGGGTCAAAATCCATCCCAAGGGCATTGTGGGGATCTCTACAGCAGGTAGACCATAGAGGTTTCAGAAGGCAACTTACCACCACCTTTGCCAGGGACAACTGGGGACAGGAAATAAATGCTGGCCCAGCCAGCGATGTCCACATCCCATGAGTGAATAAAAAGGATGCCCAGGAGTCATTCTCTGAAAGAGTATTTTGATGAGAGGTTTGGCCCTCAGGCAGACCTTCCCTAGCTGTTCAGGGATCTCTCCGCCATTTTCTCAAACAAGAAACAAATTAAAGAACTAAAGTCCACAACTGAGCATACTAGTCCTCCATTTTGATGTAAACAAGACAAGTCAGACTGATGTGTGTCATTCAAGAGTTTCATTACTTTTTTCTTTCTGGATAAAGGGTGTCACGGTGGCTCAGTGGTTAGCACTGCTACCTCACAGCATCAGAGCTTGATTCCAGCCTCGAGCGACTGTCTATGTGGAGTTTGCACATTCTCCCTGTGTCTGTGTGGGCTTCCTCCCACAGTCCAAAGTTGTGCAAGGTAGGTGGATTGGCCATGTTAAATCCTCCATTGTGCCCAGGGATCTGCCGGTTAGGTGGGTTAGCCATGGGGCAGTGACTAGGGCGTGCCAGCTGGGCAGATGACCCGTTCCCATTCGGATTCAATCTGTTTCAATGCTCCCAGTAAATGATGAGGGGTCCTCACTGGCTCTGAATATAAACAATTGCTGAAATCAAAAACTTACATCAACTCTCTCCCTATGGTGAAGGAGCGATGTGTTACACTGCACTGCACTAGTACCATCCATTTCCTCACAGGGGCTGAAATAGCCTTTATTAAGGCCTGCCTTTAGTTTAGCAAAGGTTATCATCTGTTAAAGTGGGTTAACTTGAATATTCTCACTTCAATCATGCTCAGGAAGACGTCTATTCAAACAAACGCTGCACAATTACAATGCAGTGATCGATCTCGGTCTGTCTCAGTCAGAGTTACTTACCGGCTTTCCTTCTAGTCCTGGTGAGCCCGGTTCCCCTGGGACCCCCTGAAAGACAAAATCGAGAAAGGCTCAGAGCAAGTCAAGAAGCTGAATTTCAAACCTCCGAGTAAACCTTCTTGCTCATCGGTACAACAGAGGCTGGAACATTGTTCAAGGAGGTACATTAGAAATAGTAGAGGAGTTAATGAAGTGTGGCACGGGAAAAGCAGGTCAGGCAGCATCCGAGGAGCTGGACAGTGGACACTTCAGGCAGGACTTGATGAAGGACTTATGCATGAAGGACTCTCTTGCTCCTCGGATGCTGCCTGACCTGCTGCCACACTCTGATCTCCAGCATCACTTTCTCCCACAGGAAAGGAGTAGGCCATTCAGCCCTTTGAGCATAGTCTGTCATTTAATATGATCATGACGGATCTTCGAGCGCAACTTCACTCTCCCCATAATCCATGACTCCATTTAATGTCCAACCTTACACTGTTCCCAGTCTTGAATATTCTCACTTCAATCTTGCCCAGGAAGACCCAACTCAAGGACTGGCTGACAGGACCACAGAATTCCACAGGGATGAAGGGCTTGTCATATGAGGAGCAGTTGAAGACTCTGGGACTGTACTCAATAGAGTTCAGAAGGATGAGTGGGGATCTAATTGAAACTTACAGAATACTGAGAGGCCTGGATAGAATGGACATGGAGAAGATGTTTCCACCAGTAGGAGAGACTAGGACCCATGGACACAGCCTCAGAGTGAAGGGTCGACCCTTTAGAACTGAGATGAAGAGGAATTTCTTCAGCCAGAAGGTGGGGTATCTGAGGGACTCATTGTTGCAGAGAGTTGTGGAGGCCAAGTCATTGAATGTCTTTAAGACAGAGATATGTAGGTTCTTGATTAGTGAGGAGATCGAGTGTTACAGGGAGAAGGTAGGAGGATGGCGCTGAGAAACATGATCAAATGTTGAGCAGACTTGATGGGCTGAACGGCCTAATTCCGCTCCTGTAACTTACACTCTTCTGGCAGCATTAACTCTTTCTCTACAGAAGTAGCCAGACCTGCTTGGTTCCACCAGCACATTCTGCCTTTATCACCCAGCCATTTGCCTTGGTCTCTGGATTACTACCTCAGTGTCAGCTCCACCCCTTAAATAATTACATTTGCAATTTATTCTCACGGGGCCGGAATGTACTCACCGCAAAGCCGTCCCTGCCTTTTTCACCAGCTTCCCCTCTTTCACCTCGGTCTCCCTTTGTTCCGACGTCACCCTACAATCAATAGAATGGTTTAATTAGTCAATTAGTAACAGATATCAACAGGTAAACAAATAATTAGAAAATAATATACTTGAGTATCAATAGCAACATTGCAGTACCAATACCGTGGTACAATTACAAAATCATAAAAGTAATCATCTGGACTGTGCCCTCTTATACCCGAAGCCAGTTACTGTGTGAGGTTATCTAAGGTCAACCCAATGGCTGATTCCTTAGGAAAACAATGACCATGCTGAAACTGGCATCTATGACGCCATTTCATGATGCACCATTTTTGTGAAGCTTTTCCTTTCTCTTGAAGATATATTCGCAAAAAAACATTGTCTCCAAACACCTGATCCACCCAAATTGTCCCCAGCTTTAACCATCATCAGTTTGTGGCCTTTCACTTGAATACAAAATGTTGGTTGCAGTGCGCCTGTCAATTTTATTCTGCACATTCATGAGGTCTGCCATTGTGATGCATTGTCATTATTCGTATAATGGAATGTCCACAATTGTGAAATCCTTTTTAAATTTTTGTTTTAATTTTAAACATTGCAATTATGTTGCTGATTCTGGGATCTAATTGTAAGCTCAGGAGTGATATCATAGAATCCCTACAGTGTGGAAACAGACCCTTCAGCCTAACAAGTCCACACTGACCCTCCAAAGAGTACCCCACCTAGACCCATCCCCCTCCCCTATTATCCTATATTTACCCCTGATTATACCAACACATCCCTGAACACTATCGGGCAATTTAACACGGCCAATTGACCTAACCTGCACATCTTTGGATTGGGGGAGGAAACCGGAGCACCCGGAGGAAACCCACGCAGATGCAGGGAGAATGTGCAAACTCCACACAGTCGCCTGACAGTGGAATTGAACCTGGGTTCCTGGCGCTGTGAGGCAGCAGGGCTAACCACTGAGCCACTGCGCTGCCCCTGTGGTGTATTAGGACACTGCTGGAGCTTGTACAGTACAGAGCTTGTCGCTCTGTTGTTTCACCATTGTGTACAGATTGTCAACCTTTGAAAGTAATAACAACAGGAATTGCTGGAGAAACTCAGCATCTGTGGAGAGTGAAATAAAGTCAAATGTTTTGAATTCAATATATCCTTTCAGATACAACAGTGGCATTTAAGGGACTTTTAGATAAGCAAGGAGTGGAAGCTATGGACCAAAGGCAAGTAGAAGGGATTAGTTTGATTTGGTGTCATGTTCGGCACAACATTGTGGGCCGAAGGGCCTTTTCGTGTGCTCGACTGTTCTATGTTCTTTGAAATTGTTCCGAGTTCCGAACTCAAATCAGTAACTGTTTCTCTCTCGATACATGTTATCAGACTTTCTGAGTTCCTCTCGCACTTTCTGTTTATATTTCAGAGTTCCAGTATCAACAGTGTTTTGATTTTAGTTGTATAAAAATATTCTTGAACGTGGCCTGTGCTTGTATGAAGAATGTGTATTAAAACAGGGCTTTAGTATTATCGCTTTTACCACAATTCAGCACATGGCACATGATAAAGTTTCAACGAGCCAACTGTCTATCTCTCTCTGTGTAAATGTAGGAGGCTATAAGAAACTTACTATACTCAGACCTTATCTCCTTTTGGTCCAACTGGTCCAATTTGTCCACTCTCCCCCTGTGAAACAGAAACCAGATTTACTACAATGCAGGAGAAGGAACCTCAATTCAAAATTAATTGACAGAACAAAATTTCAGCGAGCATTTGGTCTGGGTGTAGAACACGCACCCTGTGAGATAGTTGGAACATTTAGAGTTGATCCTTTCAACTGGATAAATTTCATTTGGAAAATAGCTCCTTGGGATACACAGCAACGTCTCTCTCAATGTCAGCAAAACAAAATAACTGATCAGTGACATCAGGAAGAAAGGAGGAGGATATGCCCATCTACATCAACGGATCGGAGATGGAGAGGGTCGAAGTTTCAAGTTTCCAAGAGTGACGATAACCAACGATCCGTCCTGGTCCACCTACGTTGATGTGACAGTCAGGGAAGCACAACAACCCCTCTTCTTCCTCAGGCAGCTCAGGGTATCCAGCATGTCCATAAGGACCCTCACCAACGTCTACAGATCCACCATTGAGAGCATACTGTCCGGATGCATAACAGCCTGGTACAGTAACTGCTCTGCCCAGGACCATATGAAACTACAGAAGGTGGTGTGCACAGCCCAGACCATCATTGAAGCCAACCATCCATCTATGGACTCCATTTCCACGGCTCACTGCCATGGATAGGCTGCTGACATCATCAAAGACCCATCCCACCCAGTAATGCTCTCCTACAACCTCTTCCATCAGGTAGAAGATACAGAAATTTGTAAACACGCACTAACAGGTTCAAGAGCAGCTCCTTCCCTGTCGTTATTAAACTGATGAATGGACCTCGCCAAGTTCAAATAATGCTGATCTTGCTTTGTGCACCTCCTGTATGTCTCACTCTGTCTCAACACCCTATAGCCTCTGTGCCCTTGTTTATGTGATCTGCCTGCACTGATTGCAAAACAAAACTTTTCACTGTACTTAGGTTCATGTGACAACAATAAATCAAATCAAACCTAGACATAATTTCATACAGGAGCTGGGGCATCTACTTCATTTACCACGGCCACCTTTTAAAGGTAAAGTCACGACAGTGCCCGCTCCCATTACAGAGAGACGACTGGTGGTGGTTTAATCTGAGGGTCACCATGCCTCAAGTAGAGAAGGCAGGACCTTCATGTTAACCTCGCTGAGTGCAGGGGGATTGAACTCACACTGCTCACATCACAAACCAGCCAGCCAGCCAACTGAGCTAACATTTAGTCCAAAATCTAACAACACAAACAGATCACAGAGTTATAGGATTAGAATCCCTCCAGTGTAGAAACAGGCCCAACAAGTCCACACTGACCCTCTGAAGGTTAACCCATCCAGACCCATTCCCCTAGCCTATATTTACCCTGACTAATAACTGACACTATGGGCAATTTGGCATGGCCAATTCACCTAACCTGCACATCTTTGGATTGTGGGAGGAAACTCACACAGACACTGGGAGAATGTTCAAACTCCACACGGACAGTCGCCCAAGTCAGGAATCGAACCCGGGTCCCTGGCGCTGTGAGGCAGCACTGCTAACCACTGAGCTACCGTGTCACTCCAAAACGTTGCATGTGATTGAGAGGAGTCTGAAAGAGGATTATGATCACTAAACATCCTCTGACAATAAACTTTATCCTTATATAACGTCCAGGGAGTTGAACTACAGTCAAACACCATGAGCCTGACATGATTTGAACACACAAGTTCAAATCACACCAGCGTGCCTGCCAACAGTGGTCGCTTGGTTAGACAACAGCTCCAGCGAGAGTGGATGGGCACCACAGGATAGACCAGCAACTTACCGCAGGGAAGATGGGGGAACGGGAGCGGGTGTGGTGGTGAGGCCATACTGAGAGCACCATTGCTGCGTTGGCAGCTTTGGCTGCTGGAAGTCCAAGCACCAGTGCAGGGAGCTAGAGGGGGCCTCTTGGTTGACCTGCCATAATTGCCAAGGGGCAGCTGGCAGGAATTGGCTCTTGACTAACTGCCTGGCAGATGGCAAGCAACCGATCTCCCTGCCAGTGTTTATATGATATGGCAACTAGAAAACACTGGGTATCCCTTGGGATATCTTCCCCTGGCAATGTGCTAGCTTTCAAATCCTCATGTCTAACCGAGGCCTCAGGATTAACAGTCTCCTGACACTCTCACTAGCTTGCCCTGCACGTTCACACAAGTTCTAAACAATTTTACATTTTACCTTTGCTTTCTAATGTCTGAGGTAATTAAATTTTCTTTTCACTTCTCCCTTATTTCCTTCATCTCACGTGTTGGGCCTCCAGAACCACTGTAGAAGTGGGCCTTTGAACAAACTGATCTTTGATTGGCTGGAGCCTGGTTGCCGAGGACCTTGTTTTCAGCCAATCCAATGTGAGAACCCGAAGGCACCAGTTGCCTTGACAGCATGGCCCTCTTTAATTTCTGCACATTCTCTCTATGTAAACCATGGGATACATTCACTTCAGATTCCATAAACCATGGAATACGATTCCCAAAAATATTCCCAATTGGGTATCTCATTTTTCACAGACTGACCTTTATTCCTTTTGGCCCTGGTAGTCCTGTCTCCCCGGGAGCACCAATACCTTTCCCTGGTAGTTCAGCCTGAGATCAAAGGTGAAAGAAATATTATGAACTGACTGCTATACAAATGAACAGGCTTTGTTGTTGAAAACAATGTTCGACTTCTAATACAAAAGAAACAACAATAATGGCTTGCAGCATGATGATAATGGTAAACATGGATTATTGATATTCAACTTGCATCATCTAATTTTTAATTCGGAGAACCATTCTGGACTAAACATAAGGACATATATTGACCTAAAATGGCTGTTGGGATCATCTGACCACAGAGACAAGGCCAGGAGACCCGATCAGAATACACAGCTCCATCTGCACTGAGGTTGTACAAAGATTTAACCAACGTCAAGATCATCTGCATCTTCTTGTTTAATTCTTACTGGTGTGATGAGCTACAGACAATTAGAATCAACAGGCAATGTGGAAGGACAATGGAGTAAATTCAGGAACACACAAATAGACATGATCGAAAGCTGCAAATGAACAGCAAAGAAGAGAGAGAGAGAGAGAATAACAAAAAAACCATGAATTGATAACAAGAAGCTGGCAGCTTCTCTCTCCCAGTCTCCTTCAACCTCAAAGTCAGCACTCAGTGCAATAGCAACTCAGGACAACAGCCATTCATCAAGAACTCAACAATATCATCAAACTTCACTGTTACTGACGACGTCAGATAACAACTAAACAGTTGGGTACTTCAGTAAATCTCACAGCTGAAGAACTTTAAAATGCAAATGCATTGACCTTCCTGTCTGTTCTAGACACCCTTCCCCACCTTCTCTGAAGATTATGACCTGTGTGTGTGCGTATGTGTGTGGTGTATGGGTGTGAGTGTGTTTATGCATGTGTAAGTGAGTGTGTGTGTGTATGTTTGTGTGTGTGTGTGTGTGTGTGTGTATCTGTGCCAATGCGCACATGTGCGTGTATCTGTGCCAGTCTGCACTTGTGTGTGTGTGTGTCTGCGCGTGCGTTCAATGCCACTTTTCTATTATTCTTTACAGGCTTAGTAAGTAAAACAATCCTCTCTTTTATTCAAGAAGGCCTTGTAATTTGACTCCTTCTTTTAGTCTTAGTCATAGAGTCATAGAGATGTACAGCATGGAAACAGAACCTTCGGTCCAACCTACCCACGCCGACCAGATATCCCAACCCAATCTAGTCCCACCTGCCAGCACCCGGCGCATAGCCCTCCAAACCTTCCTATTCATATACCCATCCAAATGCCTCTTAAATGTTGTAATTGTACCAGCCTCCACACTTCCTCTGGCAGCTCATTCCATACACGTACCACCCTCTGCGTGAAAAAGTTGCCCCTTAGTTCTCTTTTATATCTTTCCCCTCTCACCCTAAACCTATGCCCTACTTAAATGCATTTTAAATAAAGTATTATAGCTGTGTAGTAAATAAAACGTTTTTTTTGTTTTTCAGCCAACTTGGAAAATTACAAATGGAGTCTATACTGCCTCCTCACCTGATCACAGTGATAAATACAATTAGAACTGATCATGTGGCATCTCCTACATATTGCAAGTGTTCTATCTTCTTCAGGTGATGATCCAGGGATGGCAGAACGGCCATAGGAAGAGAGCCAGCCCTGATCGCGAAGGGTCAAATGGCCAAAGCCTGATCCTATTTTCTTTGTTTCTTCGCATCAGCAGAAATAACTAAAAGTAGGGGCAGAGTTAGGACATACTGGAAGACTGGGATTTTACTGTCACGCAGTCAACTACAGAGGTACAGGAGTACAGTGAAAAGTGTATAATTTTGCCACACACAGTGTCAGCTGAGATACAAAGGTACCTAGGTTCAAAAGACTTGGGTACAAAGGAGAAAGAGAAACAAAGTTAAAAATGTTAAGCATTACCTTTGTGGAATAAGCAGAAAAGTAAAGAAACATTAAAGTCCTTCCTAAAGTCGATGATAAACAAAGATATACAGTTAAAAGTTCAGCAGTCTTTGATGAGTTCACTCTCTGGAAGACCTCAGCCATCTGTTCTCGACACCGCCCCGGCAGATACCAGGAGACATCTCTCACTGCTCGCCGTATCCGCGTTGGGCCATGATACCATCACTGGTACCTCCGCTGGTGCCTCTGCACATGCCCAAGCAGGAGCTATTCACACATCGAGACACTGCCACCAGGCCGAGAGACCGTCACACCAGGCCAAAAGATCTCCATGCCTGGCTAAGAGACCACCACACCAGGCTGACACACTGCCACATCAGGCCAAAGACTTCCATGCCAGACTGGGACGTTGCCACACCAGGCTGTGACACCATCATGGGTACCGAGAGTTAGACCAGGAAGTGGTTTACAGCTTCTTCCTGGCTGACATTAAACTGATTAATGGACTGTCAAGCCTCAAATAATGTTGATCTTGCTAATGTTGCTCTTGTCTGGTGCATGCCTTGTGCAATGTAAGCTGTATGCCTCTGTCTAAGACTTTTTAATCTGTACATCCTTGCTCAGTATGATGTAAACAAAGCTTGCACTACTTATGACAACCAACCAATCAATCCACCATTCTAGACCAAGCTGACCCTGTAGTTTCCTACAGTTTAAAGAGGATGGTAGTAGCAATGTTCCTCATGAGCAGCAACTCATACAACATCGTTTTGAGCTGACGTAGTCCCGTGATGCACAACACGGTGAACTATGCAGGTTGCTCGTTTCCGTTCCACACTAATAGGAACTCTCTGGAACCCTGTGACACCGATTAACTGCAGCTCATCCCACCCCTAAACAAGATGATGCAAATGTTCTGGACATTTCTCCAGTGGCTTAATTCAGTCTTTAGGCAACACGGTAATCTCAGGGCAGAAGGGACTCAGCATTCTACACGGACATGGGCAATGAAGAAGGTGGATTTGTCCTAACGTGCTGGAACAATAAGTCAGACCTATGAATATTTCTATGGATGCCATGTGTTGGAGTATTCCGTATTAATGTTTCATAGTGCCACTTTGAAGTCTAAGACCGAACAATGGTCTTTGCCTTTTCCTTGATCAGGAGAAAGTGAGAGACTGCAGATGCTGGAGATCAGAGTCAAAAAGAGTGGTGCTGGAAAAGCACAGCAGGTCAGGCAGCATCTGAGGAGCAGGAGAGTCAATGTTTCAAGCATAAGCTCTTCATCAGGAATTCTGTCAACTCTCCTGCTCCTCAGATGCTGCCTCACCAGCTGTGCTTTTCCGGCACCATACGTTTTGACTTCTCCTTGACCAGTCTGTAAAGAAAGAAAACTCCAAGTGGCAGCAAATCACACGATAAAAGTTGCGTGAAGAATCAACATGGAAAAAAATCATATGAGGTATACACACACACACCCAGAGTGTAAGTTCAACAGTAATGGGCTCTCTCATACTGTAAACTGCTACAATCAATGGCCAACTGAATCCGAAGGCCCCTCTTAACTCTCTCTGACCCACGCTCTCTTTTCCACACAGTTCTTGTTTATTTCTGGAGGCTGGCAAGTTGCACCTGCCATTCCCAATCTGACAATGCTGCCATGAAGATTAGTTTTGAATTGAAGGACCATCACGTTTACATAGAAACACCTAAATTAGGCACAGGAGCAGGCCATTCGGCCCTTCGAGTCTGCACCACCATTCAGTAGATCGTGACTGATCATGCAATCTCAGTATCCCACTCCCACCCTCTCCCCATCTCCCTGAACTGGTGTTCTAGTTGATCAACTATCCTGGTAACAGCACGGGTGTACAAATAATACTGCAAATTCAATAGCAACTTCTGATAATTACCACAGGACCTGGAGGACCCCTTGGACCTTGTACGCCGTCCCTCCCCTGTAACGAGAATAGAAGCCATCATTAATGGACTGGAAATGTAAGATGGATAAATGCAATAAGGAATGCAAACGAAAGCTCCCAAGAAGAGACAATGGTGCAGAAGGAGGTGCAATGGTAGTGTCCCTCCCTTTGGGCCAGAGGTTTTGGGTTCAGGTTCTACTCCAGGACTCAATGGCCCCCATGGGAAGTGTGTTCATACTGCAGGCAAACACAATGACTTTCAGCCTGTCCATCCCTCCAATACACCTGAAGAGAGGTGGCTGGGATGGGAGGCATCTGCTGGCCAGCCAAACTGCAGCAGGCAATGGTAAACCATTGCAGCTTGCCTCAACCAGTCATAGAGGTCAACAGCACTGAGAAAAAGTACCTTCAACCCGTCTAGTCTGTGCCTGACTAAAACAAGCACCTCACAATTTTAATCATGTTTCGGAGGAGCCGGTGTTGGACTGGGGTGAACAAAGTGAAAAATCACACAACACAAGGTTATAGTCCAAGGGGTTTATTTGGAAGCACTAGCTTTCAGAGCGCTGCTCCTTCATAAAGTGGTTTTGAAACTGGATCATAAGACAAAGAATTTATAGCAAAAGATTACTGCATCATTCAGCTGAAATGCAATATTGAACAAACCTAGATTAAGTCTTTCATCTTTTGTTAGTTTCGGTTCTAGATTCCCATTTTCCAGCACTTGACCGAGAGCCTTGGAATCGCAAGTGCATATCTAAATACTTGTAAAACGTTATGAGTGACCCAACACAGCACTGTGCTAAGCATAATGGTGGACCGATCCATGGTCATCAGTGTGCTCTCAACACTCAGAGCTGAAGAGAAAAGCTTGTTGCTACAGAGAGTTGTTAAGCAGAATAAGACAGATGCATTTGAGGGGAGATTAGACCACCACTGAGGTAGAAAGGAATAGTTAGCAAGAGATGTAGTTGGGTTTATACAGGATGTGAGGAAAAACTTTTTCCCACAGAGGGTGGTGGGAATCTGGAACTCACTAACTGGAAGGGTGGGAGAGACAGTAAGCCTTATTACATTGAAGAGATATATTGATGTGCACTTGTGATACCAAGTGCTCGAAAATGTGATAAGAATAGATTGGTGATTGTTTTTGACCAGTATGAATATGATGGGCTGAAGGGCCTTTTATCTGTGCTGTCAACCTCGATGACTTAACGGGCTGTTTCTGTAATGTATATTCTCCGTAATAACAAACCCGAGTCTTAACACGCACCAGCTCACCCCACTCCACAAAATACTATAAGGGCCAGATTTGACACAGTTCTGAGTTTCAGGGAACTCCTTACCCAAGCCCCCCTGTCTTGCCTAACATTTCTCTCCAGCTTTAAATGTGATGATGTTGGACATCTAACAGCCATAGTCTCAGGTTAAGACATCAGCCATTTTGGAATGAGATGAGGAGACATTTCTTCACTCAGAGGGCTGTGAATTCTCTGTTGTTCAAAACTGAGATTGATGTCATAGCCTTTCCGAACCATAAGAGAAAGAGATATACGGCTGGTGGTGGTGATTTAACTGGAGGGTCACCACACTTTCAGTGAGGGAAGATTTTGAGAAGAAGAATGTTTGATGGTGACCTCAGCTGGTGTGGGAATTGAACCTATGATGTTGGCATTACTAACCAGCCAACTGAGCTAACCAAACCCTACTGATACATGTTTGGGTTGAAGCGGACACAGGCAGAAAAATGGAGTTGAGGTAGAGATCAGCTCCGACTTTACTGAACATTGGAGGAGTTTAAGGAGATGCATGGTTTACTCCTCTTCCTATTTATGTTCTGAAGCTACATACCCTCTGGGTAACCTGCCAGGAACAACTCTCAACTCTCCTCCCAGTTCATGCTTGGGAGCTATTGCTTGCTCCTGGTAAAATCCCACAGATGTCGTTTTTAAAGCCTCCAATAGCAGGTCATTTTGTCCAAAGGTGAAAGTGCTTTTTTTTCCTTCTGGGATGTGGACATGCTGGCTAGGCCAGAATTTGTTACCTTTCCTTGAATTGTGTGGCTTGCTCAGCCACTGCAGCACGCAGTTGAGAGGCAACCACATTGCGATGGGTGTAGAGTCACGTGTAGGCCAGACCAGATTTCCCTCCGTAAAAGGTATCAAGTGAGCCAGACGGATTGTTAACAACAAACAAGGACAGTTTCCTGCTCACCATTACTGTTTTAGTTTTAAATTAACTCAGTTCCATGTTGAGAATTGAACCTGTGCTCCGAGAACGTTACTGGATCCGGTGCATTACCAGTCCAGTGACATTCCCACAATGCACCATCTCTCCCAATCACAGTGCCATAGAGTCACAATCTCCAGGTTCATTTGCCTAGCATTTTCAACAGACAGATGGAAGCCTGTGAGAGACACTTGCAAACTTTGACCTGGGAATGGAGTTACATCTTGTCCTGCTACCTTCCATGCATCTTACCCATTCACACAGCCCAAATATCACTGGGTGCGGAGACAGCAGGTTGATTAAAGATGAGTAAATGGGGTTGAAGGGCCAACCAGCCGAGATCTGACAGACAGGTGGAATGGTGATGCTGGTGGCTGGTCTGAATGGTCTCCTGCTGTCTCTATGTTGCTGACATTACCTTCGAGTACCTTCAGCAGTTTGGTAACAAACGCTGGCCAGTCCTTGAGGGCTGTTGAAAACTGGTGAACAGCCTTCTTGCTTTAGTTGTGAATTAGATCAATGTCAGGAAGAGCTGGAAGAGATGTTGAAAAGGCTGCTGACCTGTTTCCATAGATCTCATGCCTTCAAAATCAAAGTTATCCCCATTGGCTTGGAACTCACATGCAAAGATTTATACGTTGCTTTGTTTAGATGAAAAATTGGATACCAAACATAGATGTCTCTGGAAAGATTCCTAGATAACTTTCTGATTTATACTGTTCTCTCATAAGACCAATAGGAGCAGAGGTAGGCCTTTCAGCCCATTGAATCTGCTCTATCATTCCACCATGGCTAATATGTTTCTCAACCCCATTCTCCCTTCTTCCCATGACTTTTGATCCCCTTTACTAATCAAGAACCTATCTATCTGTCTTAAATACAGCCAATGACTTGGCCCCCATAATCCACTACGGCAATGAGTTCCACAGATTTCCCACCCTTTGGCTGAAGAAATTCCTCCTTATCTCAGTCCGAAAAATTGTCTCTTCGCTCTGAGACTGTGCCCTTTGATCCTAGTTTCTCCTATTAACAGAGACATCTTCTCCACATTCACTGTATCCAGGACTCTCATATCCTGCAAATTTTCATGATGTGGAGGTGCCGATGTTGGACTGGGGTGTACAAAGTTAAAAATCACACAACACCAGGTTATAGTCCAACAGGTTTAATTGGAAGCACTAGCTTTCGGAGTGTCGCTCCTTCATCAGCTTTCGGAGCCCTCCTCCTCTACAGCGACCTGATAAAGGAGCAGCGCTCCGAAAGCTAGTGCTTCCAAATACACCTGTTGGACTAGACCCTGGTGTTGTGTGATTTTTAAGTCTGTAAATTTCAGGATGTTTTGATTACAGTCAGTACAGTTACCAACTAACAATCTCAAGGTTCAATGCAATGGAACACATTGATGGGTCTTTAATACTCACGGGGTCACCGCGGTCACCTTTTGCCCCTTTCTCTCCCTGAAAAAAAGCAAAACTAAGTGAGGACAAATAGAATACAGAAGTGACCTTCCGACAGACTTGACATATTTTACCAGATCACTAGCCTCTCCCTCCAAGAACTCTCTGTTGCCCTGTGGCATCTCGATTAAAAACACCCATAAAACAGCAGGTTCCTGCTGTAAACATCGAAGGGGTCGCTATATAAATAAGCACAAAGATTCTGCATCACAGGAGATCTCACCGAAGCGATGAGCTAAAGGGTTTTGGGAACAGCTTTACAGGTAGATGTGCATACTCCCAGACCTGTGGTGATGATTCAAGTTAGGTGAAGCTAGCATTGAGGAACATGCATGGAATGATCACCCTGAAAGTTAATGAATGGTCAAACTCCAAGGTCATCTTCAGGATAGAGTACATGAAGCTGAAGTGAGAATTTCAGATTTTCAGAGGCACGTCAGCAAAACCCCAGAAAAGGGCAGACAACAGATAACAAGGAGCAGGAGAAGCACAGCAGGTCAGACTGCATCCTGACGAAGGGTTTCGGTCCGAAATGTTGACTTTTCTGCCCCTCGGATGCTGTCCGACCTGCTGCGCTTTTCCAGCACCACACTCTCGACTCTGAATTCAAGGAGAGTTCAAATGACCGGATAATTACAAGGGACCATGATGAGCTAAAGGGTTTTGGGAACAGCTTTACAGGTAGATGTGGTAAATACGGTTAACCATGGCAGAGGTCAGAAGCCAGGGTGGGGGGAGGGGAAGGCACAAGTTAAAAATAATTGATAGCAGAATTAGAGAGGGATTGAGGAAATACTGCTTTCACACAGAAGTTGGGGGGGGGGGGGGACCCTAAATGGAACACATAACCTGAAAGAACGAGACAGAGAGAAAAGGAAATTTTTTAAAAAGAGCGCGAAGGGAAGCGAGAGAAACAGGTCAAGGAAAAGAAAGTGAAAAAGGCAAGGGTTGAGTGAGGGAGACAAGGGGAGAGAGGGAGGGAGAGAGAAAGAGAGAGAGAGAGAGGAAGCGGGAGAGAGAGAGAGAGAGAGAGGAAGAGAGAGAGAGACAGAGAGAGAGGAAGAGAGAGAGAGAGAGAGAGGAAGAGAGAGAGAGAGAGAGAGAGAGGAAGACAGAGAGAGGAAGAGAGAGAGAGAGAGAGAGACACAGAGAGAGAGACAGAGAGACAGAGGAAGAGAAAGAGAGAGAGAGAGAGAGAAAGAGAAAGAGACACAGAGAGAGAGAGGAAGAGAGAGAGACAGAGAGAGATAGATAGATAGATAGATAGATAGAGATGCATTGGCTTTATACCAACCCTCTCTCCAGGATGTGCGGTTTCTCCTTTATCTCCAGCCCGGCCTGGCAGTCCCGGGATACCTGGTTTGCCAGGTTCACCTGGTTTACCTGGGGGTCCTTCAGGACCTCGTTCTGATATTGCAAGGCCTGGTGGTCCCTGGGGCCCTGGAAAACCCTGGCTTCCTTTGTCCCCCTTAAACCCTCTTTCACCAGGCATTCCAACGTCACCCTGGAAAACAGCACAACAGAAACTGGTCAAAGGAAGTCAATGGTCAGCTTATAAAAGAACTCATGGTTATTACCTCTCTACCACAGACCCCACAGGGGCCCACTTGTCTGGTTTACAATAGAAATATCAGCTTTCATTTAATTTGACATTAACTTTAAACGGGAAGGAAATGAGTGGGGTATTTTTTCTCTCTTTAAAGTGAAGATTGATTGTGTTCTGTACAGAGATGACCAAATAATTCTTTCAACACGCAAATTATATGAAGGCACTCAGGTGAAGCTTTCCTTGCTGCTAGGCCGCTTTAGTGATATGGCTGACAGAGGGTGTCCCAGAGCAATAGCACTGAAAGCTGCCTAGCCCTGGGGTAGGAGAGAGGGGCAAAGTGGGCACCATGGGGAGGTGATACACACAAGAAGGGATAGCCAATAAGTAAAAGGGTGATACTGGTACTGGTCTGAACCGGAGTTCCATGACCATATGGAGGAGTTTGGAACTGTTCCGTCATTTCCAAGATTTACTGCTTCTTGTTTCCTTTTTGGAAGAGAACACAGTGGGAGTGGTGAAAGGTTGAAGGGAATGGGATTAGCGGGAAATAAGGGAAGGGGATTCGGATCAATGGGGAATGAAGGAAGGGGACTGGAGTCAGTGGGGAATGGGGGAAGGCATGGGGGCTAGTGAGGAATGGAAGGTGATTGGGGTCAGTGAGCAAAGGGGGAAGGGGATTGGAGTCAATGTGGAATGAGGAAGCGGACTGAAGTCAATGGGGACTGGGGGAAGGGGACTGGAGTCAGTGAGGAATGGGGGAAGGGGATTGGGGTCAGTAAAGAAGAGGGGAAGGGGACTGGGGTCAATGGGGACTGAGAGGAGGGGTATTGGAGTCAGTGAGGAATGGGGGAAGGGGACTGGAGTCAGTGAGGAATGGGGGAAGGGGATTGGGGTCAGTGAGGAAGAGGGGAAGGGGACTGAGGTCAATGGGGACTGGGGGAGGGGGATTGGAGTCAGTGAGGAATGGGGGAAGGGGATTGGGGTCAGTAAGGAAGAGGGGAAGGGGACTGGGGTCAATGGGGTCTGAGAGATGGGGGATTGGAGTCAGTGAGGAATGGGGGAAGGGGATTGGGTCAGTAAGGAAGAGGGGAAGGGGACTGGGGTCAATGAGGACTGGGGGGAGGGGGAATGGAGTCAGTGAGGAATGAGACAAGGGGATTAGGGTCAGTGGAGAATGGGCGAGGGGGACTAGGGTCAGTGGGGAATGGGGAAGGGGATTGGAGTCAATGGGGAATGGGCGAAGGCGTCTGGGGTCAGTGGGGAATAGGGAAGGGGATTGGGGTTAGTGAGGAATAGGGAAGGGGATTGCGATCAGCAGGGAATGGGGGAATGTGATTTGGGTCAGTGGGGAATGGGGAAGGGGATTGGGGTTAGTGAGGAATAGGGAAGGGGATTGCGATCAGCAGGGAATGGGGGAATGTGATTTGGGTCAGTGGGGAATGGGGAAGGGGATTGGGTTCAGTGGGGAATGTGGGAAAGGGATTGGGTTCAGTGGGGAATGGGGAAAGGGCATTGGGTTCAGTAGGGAATGGGGAAGGGGATTGGGTTCGGTGAGGAATGGGGGAAGGGGATTGGGGTCAGGGAGGAATGGGGAAAGGGGATTGGGTTCAGTGAGGAATGGGGGAAGAGGATTGGGTTCAGTGAGGAATGGGGGAAGGGGATTGGGGTCAGGGAGGAATGGGGAAAGGGGATTGGGTTCAGTGGAGAATGGGGGAAGGGGATTGGGGTCAGGGGGTAGTACAGGGGTGTGTAACAACATTGTTGAACAGATCGATGAGAAATGGTTTTACAGGGCTGCTACTGGGGACATCTCATGTTACCTTTGACCCCTGTTGGCCTCGTTCCCCTGGGTCACCTTTCTCTCCTTTCTTCCCCATCGCTGTGGGACGTAGGCCATCATCGTGGTATTTCACTAAGTCCTGAAGGATTGAAATCTGAAGAATTCCAATGAAAAAACACTGACATTAGTTTTGCACCTGTGACTTTTCTTCAGCCTCTGCAGAAGCGACCCTCAACTGACCTTATAAAAATTCCGACATAGGATGAGAGCGTCACTGGCTGGGCCAGCATTTATTGCCCATCCCTAAATGCCCAGAGGACAGTTAAGAGTCAACCACATTGCTGTGGGTCTGGAGTCACATGTAGGCCAGACCAGGTAAGGATGGCAGATTCCTTCCTTAAGACGTTAGTGAACCAGATGGGTTTTCCCGACAATTGATAATGGTTTCATGGTCATCATTGGAATCTTAATTTCAGATTTTTAAAAAAATTATCAAAGTCAAAGGTCACCATCTGTCAATGGCGGAATCAGACTTGAGTCTCTATGACATTACCTGGTCTCTGGATGAATAAATCTTATGATAATACCATTAGACCTTTGCCTCCCATTTCCAAGGGCCAGATGGAAGACATGAAAAAAAGATGCTACCTCTGAAAAAAAAGTTGTTAGTCATCTTGTGATAGAGATGTGCAGCATGGAAACAGACCCTTCAGTCTAATTTGTCCATGCTGACTTGATATCCTAAATTAATTTAGTCCCATTTACCAGCATTTGGCCCATATCCCTCCAAACCCTTCTATTCATATACCCACCCAGATGCCTTTTAGATGCTGTAATTGTACCAGCCTCCACCACTTCCTCTGGCAGCTCATTCCATACACACACCGCCCTCTGTGTGAAAAGGTCCCTTTTATATCTTTCCCCTCTCACCCTAAACCTATGAACTTTTGGAAGTTCCTTCGGCCATTCATTCCATACACACACGACCCTCTGCCTGAAAAAGTTGCCCCTTAGATTTCTTTTACATAAGAAAATAAGAACTAGGAGCAGGAGTAGGCCGTCCGACCTTTCGAGCCTGCTCCCCCATTCAATAAGGTCATGGCTGATCTTTTCATGGACTCAGCTCCACTAACCTACCCTCTTAATTCCTTTATTATTCAAAATAATATAAATCTTAGCTTTACTGAAGTAGCGTCAACTACTTCACAGGGCAAGGAATTCCATCGATTAACAACCCTCTAGGTGAAGAAGTTCTTTCTCAATTCAGTCCTAAATCTGCTTCCTCTAATCTTGAAGTTGTGCCCTCTTGTCCTAGTTTCACCTGCCAGTGGGAACATCCTCTCTACTTCTATCTTATCTATTCCCTTCATAATTTTATATGTTTCTATAAGATCCCCCCTCATTCTTCTGAATTCCAGTGAATATAATCCCAGTCTACTCAGTCTCTCCTCATAAGCCAACCCCCTCAACTCTAGAATCATCCTAGTGAACCTCCTCTGCACCCCTCCAGTGCCAGTACATCCTTTCCCCTCTCACCTTAAACCTATGCCCTCTAGGTTTGGACTCCACCACCCCAGAGCTCTTCACCCTATCCATGCCCCTCATGACTTTATCAACCTCTACAATGTCACCCCTCAGCCCCCGCCACTCCAGGGAAAATAGCCAATACCACTCGACTTCAGTACCATCAAATGGCGAGACTGTTTACCAGAATTCTTCACCACAGAGGGCTGTCAAGGCTGGGACATTAAGTATACTCAAGGCTGAGAGAGACAGATTTTGAATCAGTACGGAAATCAAGGGTTACGGGGAAATGTCAAGAAAGTGAACTTGAGGATTATCAGAGCTGCCATAATTTCTTTGAATGGTGGAGCAGTGTTGATGGACCAAATTGCCTTCAGCTCCTTTGTTTTATGCTTTTGACTGAATATGGTGATTCCCTTTACGCACCACAGACTTTTCTTCTATGATATCGTAATTGTCACATATTAAAATTGCAGAGTGCATCATAATCCTACATCTCCAACTGAAGAGAAAGCCCATAACATCAGACCCCACCTATGACAGTATTACAAGTACAATCCACTGATATTGAAGGCAGTAGCAGTTGGATGTGAAGATGACACTGTGTTTACTCCAATGGCTGAGACTTTGACAAAAAATATCTCAAACATTCACTGAGGTTACTTCAGTATATAGCAGAATGACCTGTAAATTCAGACTAGACAATAGACAATAGATGCAGGAGTAGACCATTCAGCCCTTCAAGCCTGCACCGCCATTCAATATGATCATGGCTGATCATTCCTAATTAGTATCCTCTTCCTGCCTTATCTCCAAAACCCTTGATTCCACTATCTTTGAGAGCTCTATCCAACTCTTTCTTAAATGAATCCAGAGACTAGGCCTCCACTGCCCTCTGGGGCAGAGCATTCCACACAGCCACCACTCTCTGGGTGAAGATGTTTCTCCTCATCTCTGTCCTAAATGGTCTAATGAAGAATGGTAGAACAATGGTGTGTCTAACCACCAGACTGGGAAGAGAAAGAGAAAAGAACTGCAGGTGCTGGAATCCAAAGTAGACCAGCAGGAGGCTGGGGGAACACAGCAAGGCAGGCAGCATCAGGAGGGAGAGGGAACACAGCAAGGCAGGCAGCATCAGGAGGCTGGGAGAACACAGCAAGACAGGCAGCATCAGGAGGGAGAGGATCACAGCAAGGCAGGCAACATCAGGAGGCTGGGAGAACACAGCAAGACAGGCAGCATCAGGAGAGAAAGGGAACACAGCAAGGCAGGCAGCATCAGGAGGGAGGGGGACACAGCAAGGCAGGCAGTATCAGGAGGGAGTGGAACACAGCAAGGCAGGCAGCATCAGGAGGGGTAGGAACACAGCAAGGCAGGCAGCATCAGAAGGGAGAGGAACACATAAAGTCAGGCAGCATCAGGAGGCTGGGGGAACACAGCAAGGCAGGCAGCATCAGGAGGCAGAGGAACACAGCAAGGCAGGCAGCATCAGGTGGGAGGGGAACACAGCAAGGCAGGTAGCATCAGGTGGGAGGGGAACACAGCAAAGCAGGCAGCATCAGGAGGGAGAGGGGAACACAGCAAGGCAGGCAGCATCAGGAGGGAGAGGGGAACACAGCAAGGCAGGCAGCCTCAGGAGGAAGAGGGTACACAGCAAGGCAGGCAGCATCAGGAGGGAGAGGGGAACACAGCAAGGCAGGCAGCATCAGGAGGGAGAGGGACACAGCAAGGCAGGCAGCATCAGGAGGGAGAGGGACACAGCAAGGCAGGCAGCATCAGGAGGCAGAGAAACACAGCAAGGCAGGCAGCATCAAGGGGAGAGAGGAACACAGCAAGGCAGGCAGCATCAAGAGGGAGAGGGGAACACAGCAAGGCAGGCAGCATCAGGAGGGAGAGGGACACAGCAAGGCAGGCAGCATCAGGAGGCAGAGAAACACAGCAAGGCAGGCAGCATCAAGGGGAGAGAGGAACACAGCAAGGCAGGCAGCATCAGGAGGGAGAGGGACACAGCAAGGCAGGCAGCATCAAGAGGGAGAGGGGAACACAGCAAGGCAGGCAGCATCAGGAGGCAGAGAAACACAGCAAGGCAGGCAGCATCAGGAGAGAGAGGAACACAGCAAGGCAGGCAGCATCAGGTGGGAGGGGAACACAGCAAAGCAGGCAGCATCAGGAGGGAGAGGAACACAGCAAGGCAGGCAGCATCAGGAGGGAGGGGAACACAGCAAGGCAGGCAGCATCAAGAGGGAGACGGGAACACAGCAAGGCAGGCAGCATCAGGAGGGAGAGGGACACAGCAAGGCAGGCAGCATCAAGAGGGAGAGGGGAACACAGCAAGGCAGGCAGCATCAAGAGGGAGAGGGGAACACAGCAAGGCAGGCAGCATCAGGAGGGAGAGGGGAACACAGCAAGGCAGGCAGCATCAAGAGGGAGAGGGGAACACAGCAAGGCAGGCAGCATCAGGAGGGAGAGGGGAACACAGCAAGGCAGGCAGCAACAGGAGGGAGAGGGGAACACAGCAAGGCAGGCAGCATCAAGAGGGAGAGGGGAACACAGCAAGGCAGGCAGCATCAAGAGGGAGAGGGGAACACAGCAAG
Organism: Hemiscyllium ocellatum; assembly: GCF_020745735.1. Taxonomy (NCBI): domain Eukaryota; kingdom Metazoa; phylum Chordata; class Chondrichthyes; order Orectolobiformes; family Hemiscylliidae; genus Hemiscyllium; species Hemiscyllium ocellatum. The sequence goes on from NC_083414.1 coordinate 9,177,890, forward strand.
GCAGGCAGCATCAAGAGGGAGAGGGGAACACAGCAAGGCAGGCAGCATCAGGTGGGAGGGGAACACAGCAAAGCAGGCAGCATCAGGAGGGAGGGGAACACAGCAAGGCAGGCAGCATCAGGTGGGAGGGGAACACAGCAAAGCAGGCAGCATCAGCAGGGAGAGGGGAACACAGCAAGGCAGGCAGCATCAGGTGGGAGGGGAACACAGCAAGGCAGGCAGCATCAGGAGGGAGGGGAACACAGCAAGGCAGGCAGCATCAGGAGGCTGGGAGAACACAGCAAGGCAGACAGCATCAGGAGGGAGAGGGACACAGCAAGGCAGGCAGCATCAGGAGGGAGAGGGACACAGCAAGGCAGGCAGCATCAGGTGGGAGGGGAACACAGCAAAGCAGGCAGCATCAGGAGGGAGAGGAACACAGCAAGGCAGGCAGCATCAGGTGGGAGGGGAACACAGTAAAGCAGGCAGCATCAGGAGGGAGAGGAACACAGCAAGGCAGGCAGCATCAGGAGGCTGGGAGAACACAGCAAGGCAGGCAGCATCAGGAGGGAGAGGAGAACACAACAAGGCAGGCAGCATCAGGAGGGAGATGAACACAGCAAGGCAGGCGGCATCAGGAGGGAGATGAACACAGCAAGGCAGGCGGCATCAGGAGGGAGATGAACACAGCAAGGCAGGCGGCATCAGGAGGGAGAGGGGAACACAACAAGGCAGGCGGCATCTGGAGCTGGGAGAACACAGTAAGGGAGGCAGCCTCAGGAGGTTGGAGAACACAGCAAGGCAGGCAGCAGCAGGAGGAAGAGGGAACACAGCAAGGCAGGCAGCAGCAGGAGGTGAAGAGATCAACGTTTTGGGGCCTGAAGAAGGGTTACACTTGAAATCTCGCCTTCTCCACCTCCTGATGCTGCCTGGCTTGCTCTGTTCTTCCAGCCTCCTGCCTGTCTGTAGACTGGGAAGGGAAGGCAGTCCGACTGGGGTGAGGAGAACAAGTACGTACTCTTGTACATACTTTTGAGAGAGGCGGAGGAGGAGAGTTGGGGCAGACGATGGACAGGCTCAGTGCAAAAGATAAAAGGGTTCGTTAATGGTGGTGAATGAGAAAAGGAGATGTAGAACAGGTGTGAAAGAGAGAGAATCTCGACTGAAAACAAAGTGATACAACATGGGCGCAAATTAAAGAAATTAAGGACAAACAATACAAGAACAAAACAAGAAATTGCTGGAAAAGCTCAGCAGGTCTGGCAACATCTGTGAAGAGAAATCAGAGCTTACTGATTTCAGCTGAGTGACCCTCCCTCAGAATGGACAAAGAATATAATTTGGTTCCGAAATTCAGGCCATCGCTCTTCAATCAGGGTCAAGAGTTCAGGAAGTGGGAGCTGGAAAGGTTGGGGGTGGTCGGATTGGTGTGGTTCTGTCCTTATACTCATTAGCTGCTGTGGGCTCCATGTTTGCAGCCATCCATCCTGTCCTCTCTGCCTCACTACAGTGACTCTACAATAACTGACTTCAGAAGAAACAACAGCTTTCATCTCAGTCAGTTACCAGCTGTCCCCCTCAGGAGTGGAAGACGACCTGAACACCAATTCCCTCGTAGCATCGAGGGGCCACCAACCGCCTGAGTAGTTTCATTGAGTCTTCAGGAATTTTAGCAACCCCCTGCTTTATCTTGGTAACAGGTCGGCTCATGACTTTGGGGATTGTCGTTGGAAATAGTCAGTGGTTTCTGTTTTAGCTTGCTTTAAGCTTGGTGTTCGTAAAATATTCCAATATTATCCACAGCACAGAGAGTATTACACAAGCTATGCACTTCCTTCCTGCCACGTGTTACCAAGGTCACTCCGAACTTTTTTTCTTTGCTCCAATCCACAACAAGGGAGAGGAGAAAGTGAGGACTGTGGATGGTGGAGATCAGAGTCAAAAAGGGTGGTGACGGAAAAGCACAACAAGCACATCAGGAATTCCTGATGGAGAGCTTATGCCTAAAATGTCAACTCTCCTGCTCCTTGGATGCTGCCCGACTGGCTGTGCTCTTCCATTGCCACATTCTTTGACCTACAAGGAAGATCTGTGTTTGTGACTTCTCCAAGAATCCCCCCCTGATTTAAAGACAGAATAATCTCAGATACAGCCAGTTGATGATTGTCTTCCTCTAAATCCCAACAATGATGGACAATGATGTAGTGGCAATGGAATCGGGCTAGTTATCCTATAAGAAAAGGTGATTCAGATCCCACCATTGGGTCTTGATTAACAGTGGGGGCCAAAGGGCATCTGGGACAGGTAGGGAAGTGAGTTGAGGTCAGAGTCAGATCACCCATGCTTTTATCAATTGGCGGAGAAGATTCAAGGGCTAGCCTCAGCTCGCATGCAATGACAGCATCTAGTGTGCAAAAATTACTGGAAAGACTCATTAAAATTAACTTATATGACGTGGATTTTAAAACCAGACTCAGTAATGACCATAGGAGAAAGTGAGGACTGCAGATGCTGGAGATCAGAACTGAAAATGTGTTGCTGGAAAAGCACAGCAGGTCAGGCAGCATCCAAGGGCATTTCGGGTATGAGCCCTTTCCTGAAGAAGGGCTCATGCCCGAAACGTCGATTCTCCTGCTCCTTGGATGCTGCCTGACCTGCTGCGCTTTTCCAGCAACACATTTTCAGCTCAGTAATGACCATGACAACCATCAGCGATTGTTGTACAATTCCATCTGGTTCACCACTGTTGCCTAGGGAAGGAAATCTGCTGCCCTTACCTGACCTGGCCTCCATGTGATTCCAGACCCACAGCAACATGGCTGACTCTGATGTGGGCCAAAGCGCACTTGGTTCAAGGGTAACTAGGGACGGGCAACCAAGATGGTGCCCATTCCCAAGAAATAACTTTTGAAAACCTGTGGATGGCATTCCAATTTCAATGTGAGTTCCCGTGAGGTGGCCATCATTTCATTCAGAAATCCAACAAACCTTCGCCATTATTTTTGACTGTAGATTTATCAAAATTAATCTTCAGTTCGACACTCACTTCTGACCCTCCCCACCCACTCAGTGCTGCTACACAGACGCAAAAACAAACTACAAAACGACACTCAGCAATGTTGTCTGAGCTCTGTTAGTCTACAAAAGGGAGTGATTAGTAAGAAACAAAATGAACAAATCCCAAAAAAAGGTGACAAAATCAAATGCAATGGAAAGGGGACAGCCTTGAGGAGGTCAGAGGTGGAAGGTTAAGGGAGAATGAAGCAAACTGAAGAAGAGGGAAACATTGCAACATGTTTGGGGCAGCACGGTGGCTCAGTGGTTAGCACAGCAGCCTCACAGCAGCAGGATCCCAGGTTCAATTCCAGCCTTGGGTGACTGTCTGTGTGGGGTTTGCACGTTCTCCCTGTGTCTGCGTGGGTTTCCTCCAGGTGCTCCAGTTTCCTCCCAAAGATGCGCAGGTTAGGTGAATGGCCATGCTAAATTACCCATAGTGTTATGGTGCATTAGTCAGAGGGGGATGGGTTACTCTTTGGAGGGTTGGTGTGGACTAGATTAGATTACTTAGTGTGGAAACAGGCCCTTTGGCCCAACAAGTCCACACTGAAGCGCAACCCACCCATACCCCTACATTTACCCATTTACCTAACACTACAGGCAATTGAGCATGGCCAATTCACCTAACCTGCACATCTTTGGACTGTGGGAGGAAACCGGACCACCCAGAGGAAACCCACGCAGACACAGGGAGAACGTGCAAAATCCACAGTCTGTCACGTGAGTCGGGAATTGAACCCGGGTCTCTGGCACTGTGAGGCAGCAGTGCTAACCACTGTGCCACCATGCCGCCCATCTAATGCTGTGAGGAATGAGAGGGTACACCAATTGAAAAGTGAGGAGCAGTAGTAAACATGATTAAATTAAACTAAACACTGCAGTTAATTTGCTGTCATTTACCTTAAGCCCGAATTTTGATAGAGCGTCTTCGACATTCTGCAAAGAGGAACAAAGTGAGTTTATGATCCTTCGACAGACAATCTGACAAAGGGGTGGGAACGGCTTGAAGATGGACACCTTGGGAATGGTGATAACTCCGAAGGAAGGCGGCGTAGGAGGAGAGTGACAGATGGAGACCCCTTACCAACAGATTCTCCATACCTTCCCTAAATTTTTAAAATTCATCCATGGATCGTGGGTGCTGTTGGCCAGCCAGGGTTGATCCTGCCTGTCCCTAGTTGCCCCTTGAGAAGGTGGGAGTGAGCTACCTTCTTGAACGGCTGCAGTCCACCTGCTGTGGGTTGACTCACAATGTGATGAGGGAGGGAACTCCAGGATTTTGACCCAGCGACACTGATCCAAGTCAGGATGGTGGGTGGCATGGAGGGGAACTTGAAGGATTCCATGTATCTAGAGTCCTTGTCCACCTAGATGGAAGTGGTCGTGGGATTGGAAAGTGCTGTCTGAGGATCTTTAGTGAATTTCTACAGAGCATCTTGTAGATAGTACACACTGCTGCTACTGAGTGTCGGGGGTGGAGGGAGTAGATGCTTGTGGATGTGGTGTCAATCAGGCAGGCTGCTCGGTCCTGGATGGTGTCAAGCTTTTTGAGTGTTGTTGGGGCTGCACCCATCTAGGCAAGTGGGGGGTATTCCATCACACTCCTGACTTGTGCCTGTAAATGATGAACAGGCTTTGGGGAGTCAGGAGATGAGTTACTCACCGCAGTTTTCCTAGCCTCTGACCCGCTCTGGTGTTTTTGTGGTGAGTCCAGGTGAATTTCAGTAGTAACCCAAAGTTGTTGAAAGTGGGGGATTCAGTGATGGCAACTCCATTGAATATCAAGAGGCAGTGATATCGTCTCTAATTGGGGCTGGTCATTGCCTGGCATTTGTGTGGTGTGAACGTTACTTGCCACTTGTCAGCCCAAGCCTGGACATTGTTTAGATCTTGCTGCATTTAAACATGGATTACTTCAGTATCTGAGGAGTTGTGAATGTTGCTGGACATTGTGCAATCATTGGCGAACATCCTCACTTCTGACCTTATAGTGGAGGGAAGGTCATTGATGAAGCAGCTGGAGATGGTTGGACCCAGGACAGTACCCTGAGAAACTCCTGCAGAGATGTCCTGGCCCTGAGATGGCTGACTTCCAACATCTTCCTAGCAGAGGACAGTAGAGAGATTACCCCTTGATAACCACTATTTCAGTTTTGCCAGGGCTCCTTCATGCCACAGGGGTAGCAGAATTGACGTTGATTCTCCTGCTCCTTGGATGCTGCTTGACCTGCTGTGATTTTTCAGCACCACACTCTTGACTCTAATCTCCAACATCTGCAGCCCTCACTTTCACCTCCTTGATGCCACACATGATCAAATGCGGCCTTGTTGGTCAAGGGCTGTCACTCTCGCCTCACCTCAGGAATCCAGAGTAAAGTAATCCAGTCTGAGTCATTAGCCACAACTAATAATTCTTAACACAATTAAATTAGCTTAGAATGAAGAGCACATTAGCCACTCAGTTATTTATACTATCTCCATGGTTTGTACTGACAACAGGGATACAATCTTGTGGTGTTAGCTCCTTGTGGATGCAACCTACCATGGGGTTGGGTTTTGGTTTTGTATAGACTGCACTCACAGACAGGTCCGCACTGTAGAGACTGCACTGTAGAGACAGGTCCGCACTGTAGAGACAGGTCCGCACTGTACAGACTGCACTGTACAGACAGGTCCGCACTGTATAGACAGGTCCGCACTGTACAGACTGCACTGTACAGACAGGTCCGCACTGTACAGACAGGTCCGCACTGCAGAGACAGGTCCGCACTGTACAGACTGCACTGATGAATCAGCCCGCACTGTAGAGACTGCACTGTACAAACTGGCCTGCACTGTAGAGACTGCACTGAAAGGCTGGTCTGCACTGCAGAGACTGCATTCATAGGCTGGCCCGCACTGTAGAGACTGGCCCGCAGTGTAGAGACTGCACTGATATGCTGGCCAGAACTGTAGAGATTTCATTGATAGGCTGGATCGCACAGCAGAGTCTGCACTGAAAGGATGGATCGCACTGCAGAGACTGCACTAATAGACTGGCCCGCACTGCAGAGACTGCACTAATAGACTGGCCCGCACTGTAGTGACTGCACTGATAGACTGGCCTGCACTGTAGAGACTGCACTGATGAACCGGCCAGCACTGTAGAGACTGCATTCATAGGCTGGCCCGCACTGCAGAGACTGCACTGATGGACTGGCCTGCACTGTAGTGACTGCACTGATGGACTGGCCCCACTGTAGAGACTGCACTGATGAACCGGCCAGCACTGTAGAGACTGCACTGATAGACTGGCCTGCATTGATAACTGGAGGAGAAAGTGAGGACTGCAGATGCTGGAGATCAGGGCTAAAATGTGTTGCTGGAAAAGCGCAGCAGGTCAGGCAGCATCCAAAGAGCAAGAGAATCGATGTTTCGGGCATAAGCCCTTCTTCAGGAATGAGGAAAGTGTTCAAAGTTTGGGAGAAGATTTGTAGCTCGGGTGCTCGTTGTTGTGGTTCTGTTCGCCGAGCTGGGAGTTTTTGTTGCAAATGTTTTGTCCCCTTTCTAGGTGACACCCTCAGTGCTTGGGAGCCTCCTGTGAAGCGCTTCTGTCATGTTTTCTTCGGCACTTATAGTGGTTTGAATCTGCCGCTTCCGGTTGTCAGTTGCTGTCCGCTGCAGTGGCCGGTATATTGGCTTCACAGGAGGCTCCCAAGCACTGAGGATGTCACCTAGAAAGGGGACAAAAGATTTACAACAAAAACTCCCAGCTCGGAGAGGAAAGTGTGTCCAGCAGGCTAAGATAAAAGGTAGGGAGGAGGGATGTTCCGCCTACTTGCGGAACGTTTCAGAGAACACCTCTGGGACACCCGGACCAACCAACCCAACCACCCCGTGGCTCAACGCTTCAACTCCCCCTCCCACTCCACCAAGGACATGCAGGTCCTTGGACTCCTTCATCGCCAGAACATAACAACACGACGGTTGGAGGAAGAGCGCCTCATCTTCCACCTAGGAACCCTCCAAACAAAAGGGATGAACCTAGATTTCTCTAATTTCCTCATTTCCCCTCCCCCCACCTTGTCTCAGTCAAATCCCTCGAACTCAGCACTGCCTTCCTAACCTGCAATCTTCTTCCTGACCTCTCCGCCCCCCACCCACTCCGGCCTATCACCCTCACCTTGACCTCCTTCCACCTATCGCATCTCCAACGCCCCTCCCCCAAGTCCCTCCTCCCTACCTTTTATCTTAGCCTGCTGGACACACTTTCCTCATTCCTGAAGAAGGGCTTATGCCTGAAACATCGATTCTCCTGCTCTTTGGATGCTGCCTGACCTGCTGCGCTTTTCCAGCAACACATTTTCTGCACTGACAACTGGCCTGCACTGCAGAGACTGCACTGGACAGACTGCATTGATGGAGTGGTCCACATTGTAGAGACTCTGTTCACTGAGTAATCCTGACTCTGAATCAGCTGTATCCATGCGTCTGCCTGATCCATGAGTAAATCCATGAGTTCAGACAAACTCTTCCTTCTAACCTGACATTAAGAACTCTGATCTTTGGATTCCAGCTGTCTCCTACTGTCGCCCCATTCTCAATCCCAATAGCATGTGATTGCTGATATCAGTGTTACATCATTACCCCATCAGCGTGTGTTCCCATTATCTGACACACAGTACCTGAGGGGACATGATCTTTCTTTGAGAACAAGGTCCATCTGCCATTGGATGTTGCCAAAGATTCCACAAAGTGGTACAGCTCGAAAACTGACACAGAATCTGAAGACCAGAAAGAGGCCATTCTGCCCACATCAATGTTACATGCCCCATGAGAGCATCCTCTCACTTCGGCTCATTGGCGTCTCCCATCTTGGTGTCAACTCTCCCTCAAGCTAAGCTGCCAATTGCCGTCTATCCACCCCTCCATTCGCACACTCCCACTCCTAACTCTGACACATAGGCCAGAGGATATGGTGTCACTGTGTTTGTGTGTTTGCCTTTGAGGGTTTGCATGGATCTGTAGCACCTACTGCTATACTTAGTACAACCTACAACAATAACCAGTTGTTTTATCCAAACTCTCAAGAATGGCACTATCACAGAATAACAAAAGAAGTATAACGATGATCTCGGGGTGTAGTGGACACACTGAAGTCTCACGGCACAACAGATCATGTCCCTGTCTCTGAGCCAAAAGTTCAAGGTTCAAAATCCCACTCCTGAACATGAAGTCCAAGGGAAGTTTGTCCAATACGAGACCATAGTGTTCAGGAATATGTAGGTTAGGTGCATTAATCAGGGGTCAATATCGGATAATAGGGTATGGGTTCAGTTGGGTTACTCTTCGGAGGGTTGGTGTGGACTTGTTGGGCTGAAATGGCTTGTTTCTACACTGTAGGGATTCTAATTCAAATTCTCAAAGAGGTTATGGATCAACTTGCAAATCATTCCAGCGCGTGCTGTTGAAAGAGTAGTAGGAGTGAGAGAGATTCCTGGACATATGCCTGAGAGGGAGAAAATATTGGAGCGTCGACCATGCCTATCTGAGGGGCTCCAATATCCAACATAAAAATACACGTCGCTCCAGCAATCTGATTCCTGGATGAACATGGAAGGCAGGGCCACTGCTGTGATCAGTCAGTGCCCTTCCTGTCTCTGCCTATATCACAGTAAACAAAGATTGAAACAACATTTGAAGCATTCTGTACTTACAGCAGCTGTCCCCGGCACCCCTTCAAAACCACGTTCACCCTGGTCATAAAAACAAACAAAACATGACTGGGAAATTCTTCACAAAGTTTCAATACGTTTCTTCAGATTAATAACGATCACACACAACTGCAATCTAGATTTTTTTTTCCCGTGCCAGGATTACTGAGGTGTTGTGGCAATTTGGGAAATTTGGTAGCCAAATTGTGCACAGCAGGACCCCACTAACAGCAATGGGAGCATGATCATGTGATCCACATTTTATGATTTTTTTTGACGTATAAATATTGGTTGTGATATCGATTTAGTAATCATGGGATCTTTTACCTCCAATGATGGTAAACATCTGAACACATGAAAAGGAGCAGGACCAGGCTATTTGGCCTCTCAAGCCTGTTCTGCTATCTCATAAGATTATGGCAGATATGTTTTGTATTCTGAATGCAACACAGTGCACTGAATCGAACCTGGGAACCTGGTGCCAGGGTCCCAGGTTCGATTCCAGCCTCGGGTGAATGTCTGTGTGGAGTTTGCACATTCTCCCCGTGTTTTTGTGGGTTTCCTCCGGGTGCTCCAGTTTCCTCCCACAGTCCAAAGATGTGCAGGTCAGGTGGGTTGACCATGCTAAATTGCCCACAGTGTTCGGTGCATCATTCAGAGGGAAATGAGTCTGGGTGGGTTACTCATTGGAGGGTCGGTGTGGACTTGTTGGGCCGAAGGGCCTGTTTCCACACTGTAGAGAATCTAATTCCCATTTAGAACTCTGCACCTCTCCGAATACCCTTCGATTTTCTGCCTCACAAAAACCTATCAACCTCTATCTTAAAAATATGACCCTTATTCCACCCCACCCCCCACCAACGTCTAAAGCAGAGAGTTCCAGAGTCATACCACAGTCTGAGAGAAAATGTTCCTCTTATCTCTGCCCTGATAAACATTCGCCTCATCTCACCCGAAAACTGGCACTTATGCTGGTGCAACGTTTCGACGAGGTGGTGGTGATGTTAATGGAGTCGTAATCCAGAACCCCAGCCTCTCGATTTGAGGATGAGGCTTCGTATTTCACCATGACACTTTGAAACCAATTTTTAAAAAGCTGGAATAAAAACCCAACCCAATGGCATTCACTGATGAGTGTCATTTATATAAATAAAAAATCCCATCTGGTTTACAGAAGTCTTTTAGGGAAGGAAGTCAGCTGTCCTAACCTGGTCTGACCTGTATGTGACTCCAGCCATTAATGTGGATAATTCTTAACTGCCCTCTGTCAATTAGTGATGGGCAATAAATACTGGGCCTAGCCAGCAATACCCACAACCAGGTATACAATTTAAAACCCCCTCAGTTCTGTTGGGTTGGATTACACACACATTTTGCTGAACTGGGACTTGGCTCAAAATTAAGAGAACTCCCATATCCATAAACATCTGTAAAAAGGTAATGGTCATGAAAGGGTTACGGGCCACAATGAAACCCCACTCAGTCCGATATCAATATTTTAGAACCAGTCTGTTCGGACACATTATGACACACTTTGGGACTAGAACCCAGCCCTCCTAGCTCAGAGGTATGGACACAATCACAGCCCTCCCAGTCTGATATACAATGCAACCACTAGGTGGGGATAAGAGCTTTTGAAATCAGTTAGACCCTAGTACAGTCTCCTGACAGAGGCATACATATCTTACCTACATCTGGTCAGTAACGTTCATTTATTCTTGCATGGGATGTGGGTATTGTTGGCAATGTTGCCACTTGTTGCTTGTTCCTAAATGCCCTTGAACTGAGTTGCTTTCTGGGCCATTTCAGAGGGCAGTTAAGAGTCAACCACTTTGCTGTGGGTCTGGAGTCACGTGTAGGCCAGACCAGGTAAGGATGGCAGTTTCCTTCCCTGAAGGTTATGAAGGGGCTTTACAACAATTGGCAATGGTTTTGTCATTAGTCTAGTGAATAGTTAACGTGCCTGAGCAATTTGTGTGTATTTAGTTACGTATTAAACCTCATCTTGTTATTGAAGATAAGAGCATCTTCTACTGAGATTGCTGAGGTTCGTTCTCTCCCACAGAAGGACGGCTGGTGACAGTGATCTACCCAACCACAAGCCAATGGTTCCCAAGCATCACATCATATTACAACATACAGCACCCTTTAATGCTTCTGAAATTATGGTTAAACTACATCCAAAATAAGGTCCTGTCTTCCCACTTTACAAACGTAGATGGCCCAACTCATCCAGCATATAATGCACACACATATGCTCCATTAGAGAGCTTTAGCTACTTACCTTCTGACCTTTGGCACCCATGTCTCCCTTCTCTCCCTGCAAATACAAGATACATATTTGAGTGAGGCAATCAAGTGAACACAGGAACAGGAGGAAGCCATTCAGCCCTTCAAGCCTACTCTGCCATTCAATGAGTTAGTAGCTGATCTGTGGTCCACCTCCATATACTTGCCTTTGGCTCATACTCCTTAATTCCTTTGGTTATCAAAAATGTATCGATCTCAGATTTAAAATTATCAACTGATTGAGCATCAACTTCCATTGAGGAAGAGAATGCTGAACCTCTCCAACCCTTTGCGTATTGAAGTGCTTCCTAACATCTCTCTTGAACAGTATGGCCCCAATTTTCAGTCCATGCCCCTACTTCTAGAATCCCCAACCAGTTTTTATTTATTACAGACATTACTTACTTACAGTGTGGAAACAGGCCCTTCGGCCCAACAAGTCCACACTGACCCTCCGAAGAGTAACCCACCCAGACCCATTCCCCTAAATTTACCCCTTCACCTAACACTATGGGGCATTTTAGCATGGCCAATTCACCTAACCTGCACATTTTTGGACTGTGGGAGGAAACTGGGAGAATGTGCAAACTCCACACAGACAGTTGTCTGAGACAGGAATTGAACCTGGGTCTCTGGCACTGTGCCACCATGCCACCCAATGATGAAGCTTCCATGCTGTGTCATTGCCAACCTGCCCAATTCTTTCCTGTTAATATCCTAAAGACTTGGATCAGATCACCCCTTGATCTTCTAAATCTTAGAGAAAACTGGACTAATTTGTATAATCGACGTTTCGGGCAAAAGCCCTTCAACATCTCTGACACCTCCCTCCCCTTCCTGGACCTCTCCATCTCCATTAATGACGACCGACTTGACACTGACATTTTTTACAAACCCATCGACTCCCACAGCTACCTGGATTACATCTCTTCCCACTCTATCTCTTGCAAAAATGCTATCCCGTATTCCCAATTCCTCCGCCTCCACCATATCTGCTCCCAGGAGGACCAGTTCCACCATAGAACACACCAGGTGGCCTCCTTCTTTAGAGACCGCAATTTCCCTTCCCACATGGTTAAAGATGCCCTCCAACGCATCTCGTCCACATCCCGCACCTCCACCCTCAGACCACACCCCTCCAACCGTAACAAGGACAGAACGCCCCTGGTGCTCACCTTCCACCCTACCAACCTTCGCATAAACCAAATCATCCGTCAACATTTCCGCCACCTCCAAAAAGACCCCACCATCAGGGATATATTTCCCTCCCCACCCCTTTCCACCTTCCGCAAAGACCATTCCCTCTGTGACTACCTGGTCAGGTCCACGCCCCCTACAACCCACCCTCCCATCCTGGCACTTTCCCCTGCCACCGCAGGAACTGTAAAATCTGTGCCCACGCCTCCTCCCACACCTCTATCCAAGGCTCTAAAGGAGCCTTCCACATCCATCAAAGTTTTACCTGCACATCCACTAATATAATTTATTGTACCCGTTGCTCCCAGTGCGGTCTCCTCTACATTGGGGAGACTGGATGCCTCCTAGCAGAGCGCTTTAGGGAATATCTCCGAGACACCCGCACCAATCAGCCACACCGCCCCGTGGCCCAACATTTCAACTCCCCCTCCCACTCTGCCGAGGACATGGAGGTCCTGGGCCTCCTTCACCGCCGCTCCCTCCCCACCAGACGCCTGGAGGAAGAACGCCTCATCTTCCACCTCGGAACACTTCAACCCCAAGGCATCAATGTGGACTTCAACAGTTTCCTCATTTCCCCTTCCCCCACCTCATCCTAGTTTCAAACTTCCAGCTCAGCACTGCCCCCATGACTTGTCCGGACTTGTCCGACTTGTCCTTTTCCACCTATCCACTCCACCCTCTCCTCCCTGACCTATCACCTTCATCTCCTTTGTACTCACCCATTGTACTCTATGCTGCTCTCTCCCCACCCCCACCCTCCCCTAGCTTATCTCTCACTGAGCTCTTCCAGCTCACTGCTTTCATTCCTGATGAAGGGCTTTTGCCCGAAACGTCGATTTCGCTGCTCGTTGGATGCTGCCTGAACTGCTGTGCTCTTCCAGCACCACTGATCCAGAATCTGGTTTCCAGCATCTGCAGTCATTGTTTTACCTAATTTGTATAATCGCTCTTCATAACCTAACCCCTAAAGTCCAGGTTCAATTTTCTAAACCTATACTGTACTCCTTCCAAGGCTAATCTACCCTTCTTAAGATGTGCTGCCCTGATCTACTCACAGTACTCTAAGTGGGGTCTAACCAAGGTCTTGGATGACTGTAGTTGAGAGTGTGGTGCTGGAAAAGCACAGCAGGAGAGTCAACTTTCTGGGTAAAAGCCTTTCATCATTCCTGATTATGCCCAAAACATCGATTCTCCTGCTCCTTGGATGCTGCCTGACCTGCTGTGCTTTTCCAGCATCACACTCTAGAATATAGAACAATACAGCTCAGAACAGGCCCTTCAGCCCTCAACGTTGTACCGACCTTTGAGCTAATCTAAGCACATCTCCCTACACTATTCCATCATCATCCATATGCTTATCCGAGGACTGTTTAAATCTCCCTAATGTTGCTGAGTTGACTACATTGGCAGGCAGGGCATTCCACGCCCTTACCACTCTGAGTAAAGAACCTGCCTCTGATGTCTGTCTTAAATCTATCATCCCTCAATGTGCAACTATGCCCCCTCATGCAAGCTGATGTCATCATCCTAGGAAAAAGACTTTCACTGTCTACCCTATCTAATCCTCTGATCATCTTGTATGTCTCTATCAAGTCCCGTCTTAGCCTTCTTCTTTCCAATGAGAACAGACCCAAGTCTTTCAGCCTTTCCTCATAAGACCTTCCCTCCAGACCAGGCAACATCCTGGTAAATCTCCTCTGCACCTTTTCCAATGCTTCCACATCCTTCTTGTAATGGGGCAACCAGAATTGTACACAATATTCCAAGTGTGGCCACACTTGGGTTTTATATAGTTGCAGCTCCAGAACTCAATCCCTCTACCAATGAAACCTAACACACTGTATGCCTTCTAAACAGCACTATCAACCTGGGTGGCAACTTCCAGGGATTTATGGACATGGACTCCAAGATCCTCTGCGCATCGTCTCGACTCTAATCTCCAGCATCTGCAGTCCTCACTTTTGCCTCTTGGATGACTGCAGCATACCTTCAGCATCCTGTCCTCTGGTCCTCTCGATATAGATGCCAGCAGTCCGTTAGCCTTCTTGATTACTTTCTGAGTCTGTTCATGGCATTTTAAAGATAAACACACCTGAACCCCCAAGTCTCTTTAAACATCCACTATATTTAACCTCATACCATCTAGAAAGTACCCTGATCTATCCTTTTTTGGTCCAAAGTGGATAACCGTACACTTGCTTACATTCAAATCCATCCACTACAGCTTTGCCTGTTTGCCTAAACTATCAATACCTTCGTGTGATTTTATGCTCTCGTTACCCTGCCTACAATGCTGCATGATTTTGTGTTGCCAGCAAATTTGGATATTTTATCTTTTACCCAAATTGTTCATGAATGATTGATTCCCCAACACAGATCCCATTGACAATTTGAATACTTACGCATTATTCCAACTCTATTTCCTGCCAGTCAACCTATTTCCTGTCCATGTCAGGGGCAGAAGATGGCTATTTGGCCCTTCGATCACTGCTCTTCCTCTATCTCAACATCATGTTCCCACTTCTCTCCATGCGCCCTGACATCGTTGCTGTCTGAGACATTGCCAATCTCTTCCTTGAATAGAAACTCAGTGACCTAGCCTTCAGAGCCTTCTGTGGTCACGAATTCCACAGGCTGACCACCCTCTGAGTGAAGAAATGTTTCCTCACTTCAGTCCTACTTTGTATCCTGAGGCCATGACCCTTTAGCTCTGGACCCCTCAAACCATGGGGAAATATTCTCTCTCCATCTAGTCTGTCTAGTCATAGATACCTCAATCAGATCCCCTCTCATTCTGTTAAACTCTTGTGAATACAGGCCCAGTCAAACCAATCACCACTCTGAGGACAGTCCTGTCACCCCCAGTATTACCCGAGTGAATCTCCACTGCGTTTCTTTATTGACAAGTATACCCTCTCTTCGGTAGGTGGCCCAGTGGTTAGCATTGCTGCCTCACAGCGCCAGGGACCCGGGTTCAATTCCACCATTTGGTGACTGTCTGTGTGGAATTTGCATATTCTTCCCGTGTCTGCGTGGGTTTCCTCCGGTTTCCTCCCACAATCCAAAGATGTACAGGTTAGGTGAATTGGCCATGCTAAATTGCCCATAGTGTTCAGGGATGTGTAGATTAGGTGCATTAGTCAGGAGTAAATATAGGGTGGGGAATGTGTCTGGGTGGGTTACTTTTTGGAGGGTCAGTGTTGACTTATTGGCCGAAGGGCCTGTTTCTACACTGTAGGGATTCTACATAAAATAAAACTGTTCCCAAACAAATACACAAGCTGTAGTCTCACCAAGGCCCTATGTAACTGCGATGAAGGGCTTATGCCTGATACATTGATTCCCCTGCTCCTCAGATGCTGCCTGACCTGCTGTGCTTTTCCAGCACCACACTTGGTGGGCGGCACGGTGGCACAGTGGTTAGCACTGCTGCCTCACAGCGCCAGGGACCCGGGTTCAATTCCCGCCTCAGGCGACTGACTGTGTGGAGTTTGCACGTTCCCCCCGTGTCTGCGTGGGTTTCCTCCGGGTGCTCCGGTTTCCTCCCACAGTCCAAAGATGTGCGGGTCAGGTGAATTGGATATGCTAAATTGCCCGTAATGTTAGGTAAGGGGCATATGTAGGGGAATGGGTGGGTTACGCTTCGGCAGGTCGGAGTGGACTTGTTGGGCCGAAGGGCCTGTTTCCACACTGTAAGTAATCTAATCTAATCACACTCTCAACTCTGATCTCCAGCATCTGCTGTCCTCACTTTCTCCTATGGTAAGACATCCCAACTTCTGGTTTCAAATCCTCCTGCAATGAAGGCCAATATACCATTTGTCTTCCTGATCCCTTGCTGCTCTTGCCTGTTTGCTTTCATTGACTGGTGTACAAGGACACCCAGATCCCTTTGTGCATCTACTTTCCCAGTATGTCACCATTCAAACAATACTCTTGATTTCTCGCACTGAAGTGTATAACTTCACATTTACTCAAGCTGTAGGGCATCTGCCATACACTCAACCTGAACCCTCCCAGCATCCTCCTCACCACTCACTCTCCCACTTTGTTATATCCAGGCTGCTCAGTGGTAGGATGAGAAGGTAAAGAATTTACCCGTTGCCCTGAGGTTCCTGGGATACCTGGTACTCCCTGTGGAAAACAAACAAAACGATGCATTTAAAAACAACATCACTGATGTCTCAATCACGTTCTGAAATTCCCACTCACAATTATGAGGAGCTGAGACACTCCAACATTCACAAATGAAGGAAGGGAAGTGAAGGTTTTGCTAACTCATCCTTTTCCTCACTAATGCGTTCCTTGAACGTATATCAAACTTGATGCAAAGTTCTCAGACAAAGTGGCACTCTCTCACCTCTGCCTACATAACAGACCATGCACTCACTCAGATCGTGGTCTGAGGATCAAACCCCACAGGCTCCTGTCAGTATTCAGACATCACAACCTGCTGCTGACTATGATGTTTTCAAAAACATTAAAACACTTCCTTAGAAGATTCAAATCTCCCCATTTATCTAACACAAGTAAACCCTCTCAGATTGATTTGACGGCAATTGAAAACATTTCTATAGCATCTTTCACGATTGCAAATGTCCCAGGATACCCTACATCCAATAAAGTACTTTTTTGGAAAGTGCAGCTGTTGTTGTAATGTAGGAAACACTGCAGCCAATTCGCACACATCAAGTTCCCACTAACAGCATTGTCATAGCATCCAGGGAACCTGATTTTGCGATCCTGATTAAAGGATAAATATTGGTCAGGACACCAGGGAAAACTTCATCCCTCTTCCTCAAAGTTGTCTCATGGGATCATTTTGCATCCAAACATGAGGGCAATTGGGGCCTTGGTTCAACATCTAATTGAAAAAAAAGCATTTCCAGGAGTCATAGAGGACTGAAAACATCAACTTTGTTTCTCTCTCTGCAAATTCCACCCAATCGTCTGAGTTGCTCCAGCATTTATCTCTAATAGATCATGGCAAACCAACACTGATTTTTGAGCTTAAGTGGAATCTAAACCTGCTAGCCTTTGTCTCAGGGATAAGTGTGCTACTAACTGAGCCACTACAGACAAGGAGTAACACCTCACTTTGGGATCTGGCAGGGACTCTGATCTGCATGGAATTCACCATGAAGATCACACGAAACATAGTGAACTTAATTCACTTTAATGCTGCAGCTTCAATAGTGAGTACAGGTTTTCGAGCTAACCGTAATTATTTCCATTACGTTTCTTTTTCATTCATTTACAGATGATGGTGTCACTGGCTAGGCCAACATTTGCAGCCCATCCCTAATTGCCCAGAGGGCACCTCATAGTCAACTACATTGTTGTGGGTCTGGAATCACATGCGGACCTGAATACATAAGGATGGCAAATTTCCATCCACAAGGACATTAATGACCCAGATGGGTTTTGTCCACAAAGAGTTGACAACAGATTCACAGTTATCATTCAACTCTTAGCTTTCAGACTCTGCCTCACTGGAATTTGAACTTAGTTCCCTCACTGGGTTACCTAGGTCCCTAGATTTAATAGTTTTGTTCCTTCTCCTGTTCCCCAGCTACTATTCGCTGTGTATCATGCACCACATCTCAAAGCAACACAAAGTCATGTGGAAGTATCATCACAGCAGACTTTCTCACTTCATGATGAACAAGTACAAATACAATTCCACACATGGGTGCAGGGTAATAGTGGTATAGGGTGACGAGATGTTAGTTCCTTTGGTCCTCTGCATAGAGGTTCCCTTGCACAGTGCAACCTGCATTGAGCTGGTGTCAGCTGTCAGGAAACCAATAGTTTGCTCATTATTTTGATCTGGAATAGGATCTGCAGAGAATTGCATGGGTCTGGAAACACACTAAACATTGACTTCACCATCGTCTTGTTGAATATATATTACACGCTAGGGACAGGCAATGAAATGCTGACCAGTCAGCGATGCCTACATCTCTCAAATTAATAAAATAAATAAAAATTCCTCAACCTATGAGCTGCAGAAAACACTCCCTCAAATCCTGGATGCGGTTTCAACTATTAGAAACATTATACTGATTAGTTCTTGAATGATTTGGAGACACGGAGTTGGACTAGGGTGTACAAAGTTAAAAATCACACAACACCAGGTTATAGTCCAACAGGTTTACTTGGAAGCACTAGCTTTCGGAGCGATGCTCCTTCATCAGATGGTTGTGTAGCGCTCCAAAAGCTAGTGCTTCAAAATAAACCTGTTAGACTATAACCTGGTGTGTTGTGTGATTTTTAACTTTGTTCTTGAATGTTAGTGGAGCTGGATCAGTGACAGTATATCATGGTTTTGTACTGATTATGTATATTGTAAGGCATGCTCTGACTTGGCTGTTCATGAAGCCTTACAGAACACTGCAGTGTTGTAAAGCTATGCCAGACAGTGAAAGATATGTGTTGTTCCAGGTCAAAACAATTCTACTCAACACTGGATCAAAGTATAACACAGCATAATGTCCCACAGTAGAGTCCTTACTGCGAAGCATCTTTTTCTAGAATGTTCTGGGTTATGTTGTGTAATGCAATATGGACAAAATGCAACATAGAACTCCCCCTATTTCACTCAAGAAGAGGCTTAACCATGTTTACTTATTTGATTTAAATGGAGGTCACATTTCTGCCTCAAATTTCTTCATCTAAATGGAGCCGGCGTCTACTGCCCCTTCTTGAATTGACATCTGATTGTGCTTTAAAGTAACCATTATTTTGCCACCTTACCGGAGTTCCTGAAGGCCCTTGTGGTCCTGCTATTGGGGAGGATGAGTCAAGTCCTTTGATAAATAAGACCTGCAAATTTACGACAAATAAATGAAGTGAGGGGGTTTGCAAGTTTCTGAAACACAATTAAGTGCATGTTCACCATTCAGCTTTCTCTCTCCCTTTGTAACAGCACTTTGCCTTTAAGAGAGATATGTTCAGTGCTGTTTCTCTTACAGAGAGATGTTACCTCAGTGCTGTCTTCTTCAGATAGATAGTTGGAGTCACGAGTAGGCAGGCTCAGGACACACACAGACCCAGGAAGGTTTTTAGTTTTGTTTTCAGTTAGTGACAAGGTTTCTGCTAACTGTTGGAGCGAAGTTCCCAGCGTGAAATCGCAGAGAGCGATGCTTCCTCTTCAAAATCAAACAGGGGCAGATTGTTTCATTTCCAGAGATAGACAGCGCACATGAATTGCAACTGTTTTGCTGAGTTACATTTTTATCAAAGGGTATGTTTACTGCCTTTATTGGAACAGATGATGATTAGTGGTTAAATAATACACCATTTCAACAGAATTAAAGTTATGCCAATTCCTTTTTATGTATTTTAACTGTGTTGTAAGATTAAAGTGTGCTTTGATTAAAACCACATGGTACACCAATTACACTTGCCTTTAAATAAGTAGGAAAGTGAGCATCTAGGCTGTGTCCTTACAATACGTTAAAGGTGAGAAGGGTCTGGTCTGGTCCATAACCCTAACCCTATCAGGGTACAGGTGCAATAGGAAGTATAGAAAGGAGGGGGCAAGAGATGAGGGTGAGTGGTGTTTTTCATAAGGGATAAGGGACTGAGGGAGGATATTCCTGCCTCCTGAGATTCTAAACGAGTATTTCACATCAGTGTTTACTGTGGAGAATGGCATGGAAGCTGGAGAACTTGGGGAAATAAATAATGATACTTTGAAAAGTGTCCATATTACAGAAGAGGTGGTACTGGATGTCTGAAAACACAAAGGTGGTTAAATCCCCAGGACCTGTTCATGTGTATCCCAGAACTCTGTGGGAAGCTAGGGAAGTGATTGCTGGGGCCCTTGCTGAGATATTTGTATCACTGATAGCCCCAGGTGAAGTTCCAGAAAACTGGAGGATTGTTAAGGTGGTACTATTATTTAAGGTGGTAAGGAATAGCCAGGGAACTATCGACTGGTGAGCCTGATGTCAGTGGTGGGCAAGTTGTTGGAGGGGATTCTGAGGGGCAGGATTTACATGTATTTGGAAAGGTAAAGACTGAATGGGAACAGTCAGCATGGCTTTGTGCATGGGAAATCATGTCTCATGAACTTGATCGAGTTTTCTGAAGCCGTGACAAAGAAGGTTGATGAGGGCAGAGCGGTGGATGTTGTCTACATGGACTGCAGCAAGGCATTCTACAAGGTTCCACATGATAGGCTGGTTAGCAAGTTTAGATTACGTGGAATCTAGGGAGAGCTAACCATTTGGATATAAACTTGGCTTGAAGGTAGGACACAGAGGGTGGTGGTGGAGAGTTGCTTTTCGGACTGGAGTCCTGTGACCGACAGTGCGTTGCAAGTTTCGGTGCTGAGTTCTCTGCTTTTTGTCATTTATATAAATGATTTGGTTATGAATATGATATGGATATCAGGTATATTTAGTAAGTTTGCAGATGAGACCAAACTTGGTGGTGTAGTGGACAAGGAAGATGATTACCTCAACATACAACAGGACCTTGATCAGAATAATCAAGAAGTTGCAGATGAATTTAATTTAGAAAAAACATGAGGTGCTGCATTTTGGAAAGGCCAATCAGGGCAGGATTTAAAGGCAGGGTCCTAGAAAGTGTTGCTGAACAAAGAAGCCGAGGGGTGCAAGTTCATAATTCCTGTAAGCTGGGGTCACAGACAGACAGGGTGGTGAAGAAGGATTTGGTACGCTTGCTCTTATTGGTCATGCTTTGAGTATAGGAGTTGGGAGGTCATGTTGCAGCTGTACAGGACATTGGTTAGGCCACTTTTGGAATACTGTGTGCAATTCTGGTCTCCCTCCTATAGGAAAGGGAGCAGGAAAGATTTACAAGCATGTTGCCGGTATTGGAGGATTTGAGCTACAGGGAGGGGATGAATAGACTGCTGGAGCGTCGGAGGCTGAAGGTTGACTTTATAGAGGTTTATAAAATTATGAGGGGCATGGACGGTGTAAATAGACAAGATCTTTTCCCCCAGTTAGGGGAGTCCAAAACTAGAGGGCATAGGTTGAAGGTGAGACGGGAAGATATAAAAAGGACCCAAGGGGTAACTTTTTAAAGCAGAGGATGGTGAGGTACGGAATGAGCTGGCAAAGGAAGTAGTGGAGGCTGGTTCAATTACAACATTTAAAAGGCATCTGGATGGATATATGAATAGGAAGGGTTTAGAAAAATTTGGCCAAATGCTAGCGAATGGGAATAGATTAATTTAAGATATCTGGTCGGCATGGATGAGTTGGACCAAAGGGTTTGTTTCTGTGCTGCATCCATGTGGAGTATCACATACCTGCCCAGGAGGTCCTGGAAGTCCGATCACACCTGGAAGCCCAGGTGGGCCAATGAGTCCTGGCAGCCCAGGGTCTCCACGCACACCTTTAGCACCATCTCGACCCTAGTTGGATTATCACATAAACAATGAGGAGAAAGTGAGGACTGCATAAGCTTATACCCGAAACGTCGATTCTCCTGCTCCTTGGATGCTGCCTGACCTGCTGCGCTTTTCCAGCAACACATTTTTCAGCACATAAACAATGAGTCAGGATCAGGAAATTATGGCCAGGTCAGGTAAATAGACAAAAACCCGGTAGATGGAAAATAATGTGGGAAAATGTGAGGTGATGCATATTGGCAGGAAGAAAGGAAGGGTAGACAGACAGGAGGTTGGAAGAACACATCAAGCAGGCCGCATCAGGAGGTGGAGAAGTCAATGTTTCGGGTGTAACCCGTCTTCAAGAAGAATAGAAAAGGTGAATATTATTTAAATGGGGAAAGACCGCAGAAAGCTATAGAACAGAGGGATTTGAGGGTCCTACCGTTGTGAGACAGAGTATGAATAATAAAAAGCTCATATTTCATGTTCAGCCAGTAATAGGGAAAGGAAATGTCCTTCATTTAAACGGGAATGGAGTATAAAAAAGGCAAGTCTTGCTAGAACTGTATAAGGCACTGGTCAGGTCACAGCTGGAAGATTGTGAACAGTTCTGGGTCCTTATCTAAACTAAGGTATAATGGCATTGGAGGCAATCCAGAGATTGCTCACTCGGTTGATCTCAGGTATGGAGGGACTGTCTAATGAGAAGATGTTGAGTCTGTAGTCCTTGGAGTTTCGGAGAATTTATTGAAACATATAGGATTCTTGGGAGATTTACCAGCATAGATAGAGAGTTGCTTCCTCCACAATATTACAACAACCTCTGAAAGAGTGTTATGATACACCTCCAGGGCCAGTGGGACTTAAATTTCGTCTGACCTAGACGTATAGATGCTACCATTTTGTAGCAAGGCCCTATTCCTTCCATGCTGCATCATGGTATAGAGGAGAGTGCAACATTGTTAGTTCAAAGTGGGCAACTACATTAGGTCTGGTAACTATAAGTGAAAGCTAGTGATCTAATTCATTCAGAACATTTATTCAGGAAAAAAAAATCTCTTGACTCAAGGAAGATAAATGGCTGGACCATCAATGATTGTGGTTGTTCACAGATATAACTAAATATCACAATCGTAGGATCCTTACAACATTGAAACAGGCCATTTGGCCCAACAAGTCCACACTGGCCCTCCAAAGAGTATCCCACCCAAATTCACCCCCGACTACTCTATCCCCTGCATTTCCATGGCTAATCCACCTAACCTATACATCCCCAAACACTCTGAGCAAATTCTCATGGTCAATCTACCTAATCTGCACAACTTTGGACTGTGGGAAGAAACCAGAGTATCCAGAGGAAATCCATGCAGACATGGGGAGAATGTGCAAACTCCACACAGTCATCCGAGAGTAGAACTGAACTGGGGTCCCTGGTGCTGTAAGCAGCAGTGCTAACCACTGACCCACCATGCCGTGACAGAAGACTCAGTGCAGGTGGTAAATTATACCCCTGATTCCTCTTCCATTGCCACCAACTCCTCAGTGATTTAGTGACATGGAAGAAGTTAGCACTGGTTAGAACAGTGGTTTAGCACTGCTGCCTCACAGCGCCAGAGACCTGGGTTCAATTCCTGACTCAGGTGACTGACTGTGTGGAGTTTGCACATTCTCCCCGTGTCTGCGTGGGTTTCCTCCGGGTGCTCCAGTTTCCTCCCACAGTCCAAAGATGTGTGGGTCAGGTGAATTGGCCGTGCTAAATTGCCCGTAGTGTTAGGTAAAGGGGTAAATGTAGGGGTACGGGTGGGTTGCGGGTCGATGTGGACTTGTTGGGCCGAAGGGCCTGTTTCCACACTGTAAGTAATCTAATCTAAAGTTAAATTCTTATTACATGTGGCATAATATTGTGGGTACAATTCTGGGCTGCCTTTGAGTTTTATAGGAGAAACAATGACATTTTTAACATGGTTAACATTGACAATAAGCCAAGTAACCCAAGCCATTGGCTCATGCTGGATGAAGCAATGACAAATACGTACATCTCTTGCAGGGTTTCCTGGATCACCTTTCTCACCCTAAAAACATAAACAGAACACAACAGGTTATTAATAAATAAATAAATAAACGGCAACTCCACAGCGGCCAGGTAACTTACCTTCGCTGAGCACAGCCTAAGTTCTATCTCCTACAATGGCAGCAGGAATTTCATTACCCACACTCCAACTAACCGCCATTATAAGAAGCCATCACAGATGATTTCAGCTGTCCTTGCATTGTTCCAGTGTTTTTTAAATCAGTGTTAGACTAAACCTTACTCACATCCCGAGATAAATACTGCACTAAGTTGGGCAACAATTATTTCCCACCATTTATGAGAATTGGTATCAATATGGTCAAAATTGGAGGTTCCACTTTATTTTCCTCCTCACCATTTTTTATTTTTATTGGATTAAGGAATGATGATTGTTCCTGGCCCATCCAGAATTTATTGTCCATCCCTAATTACCCTCAGGAATCTGGGGGGTGGGGAGACGCTGCAAGCAATTTCTATTCATTCACAGGATGCGCATGTTGCTGGCTGGGCCCAGAGGGTAGTTAGGAATCTACCCAGATGGCTGTGGGTCTGGAGTCACGTGGAGCCAGACCAGGTCAGGATGGCAGTTTCTTTCCTAAAAAGATATGTGAACCAGGTGGCTTTTTCGAGGATGGTTTCATAGACTCTGAACTGCAGATTTTTTAAAACATTGAACTCAAGTTCCACCATCTACCATGGCCGCATTCAAACCCAGATCCCTAGACCATTACCTGGATTAACAGTATCATGATAATACCACCTGGCACTGCCTGCCCTGAGTTGATACATTTTGGAATCACAGATATGCTGACACAACAGTTACGAAAGCACAACAATGTCCCTACTTCCTCATGAGGCTAAGGAAATGCAGCACATCCACAAAGACTCCACAATGAACATAACTAGGCAATATACAATAAAGTGTTTCACTCTGAAGGGGGTGAGGGAGTGACCTGGGTGCAAATGTGCATAAGTCATTAAAGGTAACAGGTTGAGAGCAGTTAAGCAAGTATTCCATGTTTTATTCATAGAAGTGTAGAGTACAAGAGCAACAAGGGTAATGTTGAACTTGTCTGAAAAATGTGTTGCTGGAAAAGCGCAGCAGGTCAGGCAGCATCCAAAGAGCAGGAGAATCGACGTTTCGGACATGAAACGTCGATTCTCCTGCTCTTTGGATGCTGCCTGACCTGCTGCGCTTTTCCAGCAACACATTTTTCAGCTCTGATCTCCAGCATCTGCAGTCCTCACTTTCTCCTCAATGTTGAACTTGTACAGACTCAGCTGGAGTACTGCATACAGTTCTGAATCACAGAATCCCTACGGTGTGGAAATAGGCTATTTGTCTTAACAAGTCCACACCTGCCCTCTGAAGAGTAAGCCACCCAGACCCTTTCCTCTACCCTATTACTCCTTATTTGTCCCTGACTAATGCACCGAACCTACACATCCCTGAACACCATGGGGGAATTGAGCATGGCTAATCCACCTAACCTGCACATCTTTGGACTGTGGGAAGAAACTGGAGCACCTGGAAGAACCCGGGTCCATGGCGCTCTGAGGCAGCAGTGAACCACCATGCTACCCAATGCTGGTAGTGCATTTTAGAAAGGATGCAAACCCACTTGAGAAAGTGCAGGAGTGACTTAAGAGAATGGTTCCAGGGATTAGGAATTCCAATTCTGAAGACAGGTTGAAGAAGTTGGAACAGTTTTCCTTGGAGACAAGGAGGCCGAGAGGCGATGCGATTGATGTTTTCAAAATCATTAGTGGGCTGGACAGTGTAAATAAGGTGAAGCTGTTCCCAGTCATGAAGGGAGTGAGAATGAGAAGGCACAGAGTAAAAGCAATTAATGGAGGAAGCAAAAGTGATATGATGAGAAACTTTTAACGCAGCGAAGGGTTATGTTCTGGAATGCACAACCTGACAGTGTGGCTGAAGAAGGTTCAAACGAGGCACTAAAAAAGGGGTTTAGATAGTTGTTGGTGAAGTAAGGGTGTGCAGGGCTAAAGAGAGAAGGCAGGGATTGGAACAAAGTGAGATGCTCATTTGAAGAGGAGCCACCATAATGGGCTGAATGGCCTTTTTCAGCGCAGTAACAATTTCTGATTTGATTTGATGTGATTTATTATTGTCATGTGTGCCTAGGTACAGTGAAAAAAAATTGTTTTGCGTGCAATGCCGACAGATCATATCATACAAAGTGCATTAGGGTAATAAAACAGAGCAAGGAATGCAATGTTACAGCTGCAGAGCGAGATCAACATTAACATTGAAAATTTCACAGGTTCATTCAGAAGTCTGAGAACAGCAGGGGAGAAGTTGTACTTGAATCGACTTGTATGTGCACACAAACTTTTATATCTTCCGCCCAATGGCAGAGAATATACCCAGGGTGGGAGGGGTTTTTGATGATGTTGGTTGCTTTCCCGAGGCACTGGGAAGTGTAGATGGAGTCAGTGGATGCAAGGCTGGTTTGTGACCTGTGTTCACGATTCTCTGTGGTTTCCTGTGCTCCTGAGAAGAACAATTACCAAACCAAGCTGTGAGGCACCCAGAGAGGATGCTTTCTACGGTGCACGGTAAGAGTCCCTGTGGACATGCTGAATTTCCTTAGCCTCCTGAGGAAGTAGGGATGTTGTTGTGCTTTCTTGACTGTGGTGTTGACGTTCCTGTGATTTCAAACTGAGAGAGCACTGGGCCGCAGGAGCTCTAGGTAAACTTGAATCCTTTAACAATTTCGGAAGCTCCTTATCACGCCTGTCTGGTTCAGCAACAACCCACTGGGTCTCACTGCTTCAAGCCCCACCATCATTCCAGGAATTGTTGCCATAGACAACCTCCCCCTCCCCACATCGCGTCAGGGTGTGACTCAGTGCAAGGGGGGTCAAATAAAAGATGTAAAACGTTTGGGAAGGGGGCAGAGGGATTTTGGGAAGGGGTGAAGGAATTTTTGGGAAGGGGGTGAAGGAATGTTTGGGAAAGGCCACAAGGGATTTTGGGAGGGGGAGAGAGATTTTGGGAAGGAGGGAACATGGATTATGGGAAGGGGGAGCAGAGATTTTGGGAAGGGGAGAAGGATTTTGGGAAGGAGAAAAGGAATTTTGGTAAGGCAAAACAGGGATTTTGGGAAAGGAGGACAGGGATTTTGGGAAGGAGGGGCAGGAATTTTGGGAAGCGGATAAGGATTTTGGGAAAGGAGAACAGGGATTTTGGGAAGGGGGAAACAAGGATTTTGGGAAGGGGATAAGGATTTTGGGAAGGGGTGAAACATGGATTTTGGGAGGGGAGATGGATTCTGGGAAGGGGAACAGAGATTTTGGGAAGGTGAGAAGGATTTTGGGAAGGGGAAAAGGAATTTTGGGAAAGCGGAACAGGGATTTTGGGAAAGGAGAACAGGGATTTTGGAAAGGAGGGACAGGGATTTTGGGAAGGAGGGACAGGGATTTTGGGAAGGGGTTAAGGATTTTGGGAAAGGAGAACAGGGATTTTGGGAGGGGAGATGGATTCTGGGAAGGGGGAACAGAGATTTTGGGAAGGGGAGAAGGATTTTGGGAAGGGGAAAAGGAATTGTGGGAAAGCGGAACAGGGATTTTGGGAAAGGAGAACAGGGATTTTGGGAAGGAGGGACAGGGAGTTTGGGAAAGAGGTAAGGATTTTGGGAAAGCAGAACAGGGATTTTGGGAATAGAGAAACAGGGATTTTGGGAAGGAGGGACAGGGATTTTGGGAAGGGGGTAAGGATTTTGGGAAAGGGGAACAGGGATTTTGTGAAGGGGATAAGGAATTTGGGAAAGGAGAACAAGGATTTTGGGTGCGGGTGAGTGATTCTGGGGAAGGGAGAGGGATTTTGGGAAAGGGGAGAAGGATTTTGGGAAGGGGGGGGGAAGAGGGATTTTGGGAAATGAGTGACGGATTTTCTGAGGGGGGAGTGCTAGGGTAGAAGGCCCATATCTGGAATGTCTGCCCTTGGTTCGAAATAGAGTCAACCAATTCCTCGTCCCGCCTACCTTTTTTCCGTCCTCTCCTGAAATCCCGTTCTCTCCCTAGGGAAAAGCAGAAAGATTAACAAAGAAATGTAGAAAGTATGTGGGCCATTCGGCCCTGCGATCCTGCACTACCCACTCTGCATGACCATGGCTGATTGCGCAAGTTCAGTTTCGTACTTTCTGCTTTCTCTCCATTCGAGCAACAGCAGGAGGAAGTGACATCGGATCTGGCTGGGCCTCATGTTGGGGCCTGTAATCCATTCTATACCCTTGAACATAGAACATAGAACATAGAACAATACAGCACAGAACAGGCCCTTCGGCCGACGATGTTGTGCCGAACATCTATCCAAGATTATGCACCCATCCATGTACCTATCCAATTGCCACTTAAAGGACGTCAATGATTCTGACTCTACCACTGCCACGGGCAGCGCATTCCATGCCCCCACCACTCTCTGGGTAAAGAACCCACCCCTGACATCTCCCAATTTTTATTTTTTTTTTCTTTTCTTAATTTTTTTTTCCAGGTCCCTCCCAAAATGACAGAACAGGAAAATGGGATAAATAATCACAAGGAGGAGGTTTCTGTCAGGCTTCAGGACATCCCAAAGCACTTTACAGCCAACCATGTCCTTCTGCCGTGTTGCTGTTATTGTAACCTAGGGAAGCCAACTAGCGCACAGGAAGATCCCAGAGAGATGTGAGAATGATGAGTTATTGGTAAAATGGGTTCAGCAATAAACATTGGCTCAATAGCACTTGGGAATTGCACACATTCTCTTTTATTTAAAAAAAAAGTGCTACTGGATCTTTATTTCCACTTGAGACGCTGTGTTTATTTTTATTGGTTCCTGTCACTGGCTGGGTCAGAATCTCATGGAGGGCAGTACAGAGTCACAGAATCCCTGCAATGTGGAAGCAGATCATTTAGCCCACCCACATCGACCCTCCATACAGCATCCCACCCAGACCCATCCCCTACCCTATTCCCTGTAACCCTGCATTTCCCATGGCTAACCCACCTAACCTGCATATCTCTGGACACTACAGGACAAGTTAACATAGCCAATTCACCTGCAGCATCAGGGGTGACCTGATAGAGGCTTATAAAATCATGAGGGTCATGGATAGGATTAAAAGATCAGATCTTTTCCTTGAAGTGGTGAAGTCCAAAACTAGAGGGCATGGGTTCAGGATGGGAGGGAAAAGATTTAAAAGGGACCTAAGGGGCAACTTTTTTCACACAGAGGGTGGTACGTGTATGGAAAGAGCTGCCAGAGGAAGTGGTGGAGGCTGGTACAATTGCAGCATTTAAAAGGCTAATGGATGGTTACATAAATAGAAAGGGTTTAGAGGCTAATGGGCCAAATGCTGGCAAATATGACTGGATTAGTTTAGGATATCTGGTTGGCGTGGACAAGTTGGACCAAAGGGCCTGTTTCTGTGCTGTACATCTCTATGAATCTATGACCTGCACATCTTTAGACTGTGGGAGGGAACCAGGGCACTAGGAGGAAACCCATGCAGACACAAGGAGAACATGCAAAATCTACAGTCATCCAAGGCGAGAACAGAATCCAGGGTCCTGGCTCTGTGAGGAAGCAGTGTTAACCACTGTGCCACCCTATTTGGGAGAATTGCTCAGGCACTGCTCTCCTTGTGATAGCTTACCTGTCTCAGGCCAGGCTAAGGCCTGGGAGTGGTGGAGGCCTCAGTTTCTTCCTGAGGGAGTTGGATTTGGAAAATCCTGTTGGGTGACGTGAAAAGAGAGGCCTGGCTGAAATTTTTTGGCAGAGGTACAATGTGACAAATGGCCTGCAGTTTTTTTTTTAATATCCAAGGCTGTGGGTGTCAGAGTGGGCCAGCTGTTGTCGCCCATCCCTCACTACCCTGGAGATGCTGGTAGTGAGTCACCATCTTGAACTGCATACAGTTCTGGATACATAACTGGCTCAAAGGTAGAAGACAGAGGGTAATGGTGGAGGGTTGTTTTTCAGACTGGAAGCCTGTGACCAGTGGAGTGCCACAAGGATCGGTGCTGGGTCCTCTACATTTTGTCATTTACATAAATGATTTGGATGCGAGCATAAGAGGTACAGTTAATAAGTTTGCAGATGACAACAAAATTGGAGGTGTAGTGGACAGCGAAGAGGGTTACCTCAGATTACAATGGAATCTGGACCAGGTGGGCTAATGGGCTGAGAAGTGGCAGATGGTGTTTAATTCAGATAAATGCGAGGTGCTGCATTTTGGGAAAGCAAATCTTAGCAGGACTTATACACTTAATGGTAAGGTCCTAGGGAGTGTTGCTGAACAAAGACACCTTGGGGTGCAGGTTCATAGTTCCTTGAAAGTGGAGTCGCAGGTAGATAGGATAGTGAAGGCGGCGTTTGGTATGCTTTCGTTTATTGGTCAGAGTATTGAGTACAGGAGTTGGGAGGTCATGTTGCGGCTGTACAGGACATTGGTTAGGCCACTGTTGGAATATTGCATGCAATTCTGGTCTCCTCCCTATCGGGAAGATGTTGTGAAACTTGAAAGGGTTCAGAAAAGATTTACAAGGATGTTGCCAGGGTTGGAGGATCTGAGCTACAGGGAGAGGCTGAAAAGGCTGGGGCTGTTTTCCCTGGAGCGTCGGACGCTGAAGGGTGACCTTATAGAGGTTTACAAAAGTATGATGGTCATGGATAGGATAAATAGACAATGTCTTTTCCCTGGGATCGGGGAGTCCAGAACTAGAGGGCATAGCTGTAGGGTGAGAGGGGAAAGATATAAAAGAGACCTAAGGGGCAACTTTCTCACGCAGAGGTTGGTACATGTATGGAATGAGCTGCCAGAGGAAGTGGTGGAGGCTGGTACAATTGCAACATTTAAGAGGCATTTGGATGAGTATATGAATAGGAAGGGTTTGGAGGGATATGGGCCAGGTGCTGGCAGGTGGGACTAAATTGGGTTGGGATATCTGGGCGGTGTGGAGAGGTTGGACCGAAGGGTCTGTTTCCATGCTGTACATGACTTTATGCTGCATTCTGGGAAGATGGCTGGGTGGGGGTTTGCGGGGTGAGGGTAGTGTATTGTCAAGGAACGGTATCACACTTCCCGTTCAGGTTCTGTAACTCGTCACAAACACAGCATTCACCTCCTCTGCACTGTCAGATTCCAGCGTTGGTGGGATATTTTGTATAATACTTTGGAAATACTTACATTCTTTCCAGGAATTCCTGGCTTTCCATCAATCCCTGGTTTACCCTGGATACAGACAAAAAAAAAGTCAATCAGTACACTAACAATAAAAATCTGTTGGGGTATTTTATTTCCTTACCTCCTTTCATAAGAAAATGTTGATGCAGGGCATGGTAAAGACTGCTCACCCTTCTTAGTCTCATTTAGACAGTAAGTGTTGGAACACAGTTGACTGTTGGTTAGCATCACAGTCAACCCAGATGCCGTCCTCAGCACAAGAGTCAGTGAACGAGAATGAGACCCCTGGCTAACATCTCCTCACCTCACTAGCATTTAACAACTAACAATTCTTACCGGATTGTGTTTGAGGATCCTGGCATTGAGATTAATTAAAATGACAAAGAACCAAATATAAGAATTGCCCAGCTGGTGGTGTGGCTGAGTGGTCTAAGATTTTAGATTCAAGTTTAAATCCCACCACTGCACTGCTATCTTTCAGAGGCGTCGCTGCCTTCTACAGTGGTATTCCTACCTCTGAGCCAGGAGGCCGAGGTTCAAGTCCCAGCTCTGTTATAATACCTTAGCCATGATGTGGAGGCGCCGGTGTTGGACTGGGTGGGCAAAGGTAAAAATCAGGCAGCTACCTGATGAAGGGGCAATGCTCCGAAAGCTAGTGCTTCTAAATAAACATGTTGGACTATAACCTGGTGTTGTGTGATTAATAATATCTTAGATTAGAAAATGTTTAAATGCTGCAAAGCCCCATCTCTAATCCTTCCCTCACTACACTCAATACCTTTGTTTCAAATTAATCTTCATCAGCTGTGGATAGGTGACATTAAACTAAAAGTTCTGTAAAGGCTGAAAACATTAACTGATATCACCAGGTAATCTCCATTCATCAGAATATGAAGGACTGTTCCTGGGAAGTACCAGAATGTTTTTGCTAGTGTGCTAATCCTGCTGCTCTTCCATTTCATTCCAAATAACCAACAGACATATGTACTTACACTTACAGCTAACCTGAGGTCTGACAAGGTAATCTCAAGTAACTCAGATTTTTTGTAACTAGCTACTCAGTACCATGTAATAAACTCATCCTGGTTATCAGGGCTGAGTCTTGCCAAATGCACTTCTTATTTAACATTTTTGTGGGATGTGGGCATCTCAGGCTGGGCCCAGCATTTATTGCCCATCCCTAGCAGCCCCTTGAGAAGGGGGGAGGTGGGGGGGAATTGAGCTGCCTTCTTGAACCGCTGCAGTCCACCTGCTATGGGTTGACCCGTAATGCCATCAAGGAGGGAATTCCAGAACTTCAACCCAGCGATAGTGAAGGAACAGCGATATATTTCCAAGTCCGGATGGTGAGTGGCTTGGAGGGAAACTTGCAGGGGTTGTGTTCCCATGTATCTGCTGCCCTTGTCCTTCTAGACGGGAGTGGTCATGGGTTTGGAAGGTGTTGCTGGAGGATCTTTGGTGAATTTCTGCAGTGCATCTCGCAGGTGGTATACTCAATAACAAGAAGAAGAATCGGTGATTGTGAATCTATCCAAGACATTTCAGAAAGTTCCAGTGAATTTGACCACAGCAGAGAGCATACTCACATCAATGTATGATTTTCATCATTTATACCAGACCTTTGCAATTCATTTTGAACCACTCCGCTACACTGGTCATTTGAATCCATCTTTCATGAGCTTTTGGTGCTGACTGACACCAGTGGATCAGCTGAGTGAATTTAGAGGTAGATCACCAAACAGGTAATCTCTACAGGGAGAAAGTGAGGACTGCAGATGCTGAAGATCAGAGCTTAAAAATGTGTTGCTGGAAAAGCGCAGCAAGTCAAGCAGCTTATGCTCGAAACGTCGATTCTCCTGTTCCTTTGATGCTGCCTGACCTGCTGCGCTTTTCCAGCAACACATTTTTAAGGTAATCTCTACACTTTGGCATCATGGCTTACAGCAGAACTGGGAAGGGGGTTGTTGGGGGTGAAAACAGCAGGGAATATGTTTTGTCACGAAAACGCCAATCTCCAATGAGAACCCACTCTGTTGGTCCATCTCTCCCAGAGCGTCGATGACTTTCTGGGGCCTAACTCATATGTATGATATTTTCTGATATGCCAGAACATTCCAGTGCCAGTCTTGGAGCCAGAATTTATTGCCCATCCCTAGATGCCCCCTTGAGAAGGTGGGGGTGAGCTACCTTTTTGAACCACCTGCTGTGAGTTGACCCAGAATGCCCTAAGGGAGGGAATTCCAGGATTTTGACCCAGCCAACAGTGAAGGAATGGCAATATATTTCCAAGTCAGGATGGTGAGTGGCTTGGAGCGGAACTTGCAGGGGGTGGTGTTCCCATGTATCTTGTCCTTCTAGATGGAAGTACTGACTACGACAGTTACTCACAACAGATTCTCTCTTCTACAGTTACCACCCTGTCCATTGGAGCAGTGGGTGGTGGGGGAGGGGGATTAGATCCCCATTTGAAAGATGCTTAGTCTGTGGGAGAGCAACCTGTGACGTCATAGGGTCATAGAGATGTATAGCACTGAAACAGACCCTTCAGTCCAACTCGCCCACGTTGATCCTGAAATAATCTAGTCCCATATGCCAGCACTTGGCCCATATCCCTCTAAACTATTCCTATTCAGATGCCTTTTGATTGTAACAGCCTCCACCACTTCCTCTCCTATACACACATCTATCCTCTGCTTGAAAACGTTGCCCCTGAGGTCCCTTTTAAATACTTCCCCTCTAATCTTAAACCTATGTCCTGTAGTTTTGGACTCACCTACCCTGGAGAAAAGACCTTGTCCATTTACCCTATCCATGCCTCCCCATGGTTTTATAAACCTCTATAAGGTCACTCCTCAGCCTCTGACCCTCCAGGTAATGAAGCCCCAGCCTATTCATCTCTAGATGGTTTCCAGCTGCTCAATTGGAAATTGTTGGTGCACAGCGAGAAAGGTCAGAGCACGGATTAAACTTCACTTGAGTTCATTAATTAAACTTTAAAAGAAAATTCTGAAACGTGTGACTTACGGGATTCCCCGACAAGCCAGGAGGGCCCACAGCTCCTGGTGGTCCTTGTTCTCCCCTCAGGCCTGGCAAACCCTGCATTGTAAAAATACCCAGAATGTTTCACCATCACTTTCATGGTGACAGGACAACCGAGGCAAAACCAACTTCAGCCGCTCTCCCACTGAATCTAGTTTCCTTCCTCTCAAACAGTGCGGGTAATCATGCGTGTCATGTTTCTTGCGTCGCCACAGCGGGGCGGTAGTGTAATGAGGATCAAAGAATATGGTGAGAAAAGCAGAAAGCAACAATACAAGGGGATTTGGGAAACATGTGCACAAAACACAGAGCAGCAGGTAACCAGGAAGGCTAATGGCACATTGGTCCTCATCTCAAAAGGCTTGCATTTTAAGAATCGGGAAGTCTTAAGGTGCTGGTAAAACCACATGCAAACTACTGTCAGCAGTTTTATTTATTTAATGCAAGTTATTCAAATTGGACACAGTTCAAAGAAGGTTAACCAGGATAATCCCCGGTATGGAGGGATTGTCTTGTGGGCAAAGACTCAACAGGTTAAGATTACTCACTGGAGCTTAAAAGAATGAGAGGTGATCTCATTGAAACATATCGGATTCTTAAGGAGCTTGACAGGGTCAACTCTGAGAGGATATCTCCCCTCATGGGAGAGTCTAGGAGCAGAGGGCATAGTCTCAGAATAAAGGGGCACCAATTTAGGACTGAGATGAGGAGGAATTTCTTCTCTCAGAAGGTTGAGAGTCTTTGGAACTCCTTGTCTCAGAGAGCTGTGGGGACAGACTCCTAGAGCATATTTGAGACTGAGGTCGGGTTACAGGAAAAAGGCAGGAAAGTGGACATGAGGGATATTGGATCAGCCATGATCCTACTGAATGGTGGAGCAGGCTTGAGGGGCCGAATGGCCTACTCCTGTTCCTATTTCTTAGTAGCTTCCTCAGGCCCATCCATTAGCTTAACTATTGTGATCATAGTAACTCTCAGGCATCATTTTAATTAATTGCTGAGCGTTAATTTACACTCCAATTCACTACAATGTGTATTTGTATGGTACCGTTGACATGGGAAATTGTCACAAGTTACTTCACAGGAGGGTAATCAAACAAAAGCCAAGCTGAAGAAAGATGAATTATAACAGTTAAGCACAAAGCTGACTCAAAGAAGGAAGTTTCTACATGCATCCCAAAGGACCAGGGATGCAGAAGTTGAGGGAGGTGTCACAGAGCTCCTGGATCGTTGAAAGGTAAGGGGCGTGCAGGGGCATTAAAGAACCCAGAATTGGAGGAAAATACATATCCCAGAGAGGAGGATAGAGAGGAAGCCAAGCCTCAGTGTGATTTGAACCGTCAAATATGAAAGAAACCAGCAGAACGGGCCTACAGGAGAGGCCTCAAAGTGTGGCTCACTTACATCCCTTCCGGGTTGACCTTGCTTCCCCGTCTCGCCCTGAAAAACAAAAGCACAGCACAGACTTGAAAACCGGCAAAGCCACATGACAGATTTCAGTTGACGTTTCCTGGGGGTGCACATTAATCCGTGGGTCACCTGCAACTGAACCTACAAAACTGTCCCCCGAGCAACCCATTCCTCTGGTCCAGTCAGCGGGGTGACTGCATTATGCTGAACCCGGTCTGGGCCTAATACTCACCCTCAATCCAGGGAGGCCAGGTGGACCATTCTTCCCATCTTGTCCACTTCTGCCGTCCAGCCCCGGGGATCCTCGGTCACCCTGTGTCCAGGAGGCAGAAACAGTAGTTCAGGTTCTATTCTTTTATATATACTTTTGAAAGAAAATAACAGACATGACAAAAAAAAATCAATATAAAGTATCATGATGACAAGTAAAAATTGAGCATTTTATATGTCATCCAGTGATAGTAATAAGGGGGAGTCAGGCAATTAATCTTGGACACATACTTCCTGTTCAATGTTATATAGTCATACAGCATGGAAACAGACCTTTCGGTCTAACCAGTCCATGCCGAACATAATGCCAAACTAAACATGGTCCCACCTGCCTGCTCCTGGCCCATGTCCCTTCAAACCTTTCCCATTCTTTATTTATCTTAAACATTGAAATTGTACCCATATACACCACCATCTCAAGGAGTTCACTCCACATGCGAACCACTCACTGTGTGAAAAGGTTGCCCTTTGTGTCTTTTCTAAATCTCTCTCCTCTCACCTTAAAAATATGCCCCTTAGACTTAATCTCCCACTCTAGGGAAAAGACACCGACCATTAACAGTATCTAGCGTCATCCCTGCCGAAGATAAGTCCCATGTGAAGTTAACACTAGAATCGACATATTAGTAATAACCTCTGCCCATTTGGAACAGCTAAGGGCAGAGCATATGGATTTGAGGCACCATTCCTCATCACTGACCAGTGACCCCGAAACTGACCCTAAATGAGCAGTGAAAACAAGATTCACTTCTGGTAAAGTGGCCCTCATATGATCATTCACATGTGAAAGTACTTCCATTCATTTTGAAATGCTACTCAGCGACGTTAGCCTTCCGAATCCAACCGTTGTCTTTGTTGTACGACCACTTGCAGGTAAACTGGAACAAGTTGATGCTTGTGATTGTTTAAGCAGGCATTACTTTGCTTCAATATGGCAGTGTGGTGGTTGTCAAGTAGAGGAAAAGATAAAACAATGGCGTGGGATAAGTAGCCCAATCCATTTGTTGCTCAGAGCTGAGATAACCTAGGAGTATTAATGTAGTTTACCTCCCAGCAATTGCTGAAAAGAGACATTTTGATTAAGGATTTCATCCTGCCTTCTTCAGGACACAAGCAAGAATGCCAAATTTCAACCAATCACAACAACTTGTACTACAAGGGAAAAAAATTTCTGATTGGTTGGAAAGTCAACTCTGATTGGCCAAGGCATTGCCATGGAGAATCCAAAAAAAGGTGCAAATCTTTCTCCTGTAATACAAATTGTTGTGATTGGTTGAAATGCGGCCTTTCTGCATTTGTCTTGATGAAGACAAGACAACAAGCGCCCGCAACATGCTGCACTTCTTGGCAAAATTCAAGTTCTGTGTTTCCATCTGACTGACAGTGGTGTTACTGACTAATCACAGCACTTAATCAGCATCAATCAGTCCATAGAGTCATACAGCACGGCGATACACCCTTTGGTCCAACCAGTCCATGCTGAATATCATCCCAAACGAAACATTGTCCCATCTGCCTGAAAAATGAAACCTTCAGCAGACCTTTATGCTGCTATTTTGTTCAGAAAATAAAAGGGGAGAAGAGAGAGCAAGAGAGTGAAGTAACTCAGACTGTAATCTGACCCAGGGTAGAGAGAGTGTGGTGCTGTAAAAGCACAGCAGGTCAAGCAGCATCTGAGGATCAGGAGCATCGACGTTTCAGGCAAGAGCCCTTCATCAGGCTAACTGGGTCAGACTATAATCTGACCCAGTTAACATCTCGAAACAGACAGATGGTGTATGATCGACATGTGGAGAACCATTCCTGTTGAAGGCGCCGCGTGATGGAGAAGTGAGTTGTGGAAAGCTTCATGCTGCAATCTGCTGTTCTGCAATTGGTAAGTTGTCCATCTACACCTTTGGATCCAAAGCAGCAAGCCCACCTGTACAGGTGACACAGCACTTACCTACTTTCAAGGCAGGCTGGGACAGAACATGACTCCATCGTGCATGGACACATCTCATGCACTTCATCCCACTGGGAATCTGGATCAGAGACGGACACAGAATCCGGTGGAATGAAGGACATCAGAGTATGTCTTCCTGATTGGGCTGGTTCACCATCTTCAACTTATTCCCATTTCGAAGTTTTTCTGTGATCAGAACAACCATCCCAACAGATCATGCCCAACTCTTTATGTAAATGTTGATGGAACATGGAAATTAGTTTGTGACCTAGGCTCAGATTTTGACGTGAAAAGCAGATGAGAAAAATACTGCTGTTGCATTCCCCACCAATAGATCCAGGCCTGGTATCATGCAATGGCCTGAACTTAAGAATATTTAATAGTTCCACATCAAATAAAAAGTTGAACACACTATATCTAATACATTCGGCACTGAATGAGCCTTTAATGGCATAATGAGTGATAATTAATAATGAGCAACCACTCTGTAAAGTAAAATGACAAGAGGGGACCCCTTATTCCATTCAAAGAAAATAATGTGGTAACATTGTACTTGGACTTTTCCTGTTTCTTTAATCCCATTTGTATTACACTTTTATTTGCTTGCTGTGCATGAGTTAAAATGGCATTTATATTCTTAATTTTAAACTTCCTGGGTTGCTGCCTGCCTGTGAGGATACTTCAATCTGACATCATGAAAAGGAGGTCTCACTGGAGCAGGCCTCAGGGTGGTTAAGACGGCATTTAGCACGCTTGCATTCATTGCTCAGATCTTTGAATATAGGAGGTGGGGGGGGGGGGTTATGTTGAGGTTGTACAGGATGTTGGTGAGGCCTCTTCGGGAGTGCTGTGTCCAGTTCTGGTTACCCTGCGATCACAAGGATATCATAAAACTGGAGAGGGTCCAGAAAAGATTTGCCAAGATGTTGCTAGGAATGGAGTGTTTGAGGTATAAAGATAGACTGAGACTCTTTTTATTGGAGTGTAGGAGGTTGAGAGGTGGCCTTATTGAAGGTTTATAAAATCATGACAGCCACAGATAAAGTGAATAGCAAGGGCCTTTTCCAAAGGATGGAGGAGCTTAAAACTAGGGGATATGTTTTTAAGGTGAGAGGAGAAAAATTTAGAAAGGACACGAGGGGCAATATTTTTCCACTGAGGGTGTTTTACCTCTGGAATGAACTGCCAGAGGAAGTGGTGGATGTGGGTACAGTTACAACATTTAAGAGACATTTTGGATAAATTCATGAATAGGAAATATTTCGATGAATATTGGACAAATGCAGGCAAATGGAACGAGTATAGTTTGAGAACATGGTTACTGCGGACTAGTTGGGCTGAAGGGTCTGTATCTATGTTGTTATGACGATGTGAAATCCAAACTAACAAGCTCACAAAAAATGTATAGATAAAGCAAATGCCATTATTTGTTCTAATAACCTTGGGAACAAAATCCAGGCCACAGTTCCAGTACATCAGCATAGATTAATTAATTACAGTGTAGAAACAGGCCCTTCGGCCCAAAAAATCCACACCAACCCACCCCCCTACATTTACCCCTTCACCTAACAACACGGGCAATTTAGCATGGCCAATTCACCTGACCTGCACATTTTTGGATTGTGGGAGGAAATCAGAGCACATGGAGGAAACCCACACAGACACGGGGAGAATGTGCAAACTCCACACAGAGAGTCACCTGAAGCGGGAATTGAACCCGGGTCTCTGACACTGTGAGGCAGCAGTGCTAACCACTGTGCCACCGTGCCGCCCACTGCCTGTGCATATTTGTATCAATGACACTGTGATAATGAATGTGGTAATAAAATACTCAGTAGCATTACAGTGCAGACTCAAGAATGTAATGGTTAATAGGTTAAAGAACTTCACCACCTAAAATATAAAATTCAGTTTAAAACTGAACAGGACTAAAATGTCCCTTTTGTTTCAGTACAATGCAAATAACAATGCAATTTGTTCATTAAGTCAAACTGAGTGCACAATGATTTTATTTTGGAATGCCTGTTATTCTATCTGCAAATGTTGCAGCTATTCTAAGGCAGTAAGATCCCACAAATGGGACTGAAGAATTCATGTATTAACTTATATTTCATAACATTATTCAAGAGAGGAACACCAGGAGAATTCCCAGTGGACAGAAACATGTATAGCTGTAAGTTTGAAATTTTTTGAAATTATCTGATCCACCAGCAGAGATGTCGGACTAGTGTAAGATCTCAACTGAAGGGACTTGGCTAAGGTAATGGAGTACTCCATCAGTGCTGCCTTAGAGTGCTAACTAGATCATGAACTCAACATCTGACCCAAAAACACAGTTGTAATGAAGGTTCGCAATTTATTTTTATTATTTGGAAACTTGGATTTTAAAGTGGACAGAAGCACGTATCGCTGTAAGTTGGACTTGCATTTTTTTATGGTGCATGAACATGGGAAGGGTATTGTTTTGGTTTCATTTTGCAATTGTTTGGAGAGTCGTGCTGGATGTTTGAAGTTTGTTGACATATGTCATTATTAATTAGGGTTTCCAGCCTTGAATACAGTTTAAGGTGAACAGTTTGGTGCACTTGAAATTAAAATAGAGAAAAAAAACTAGCAAAAGGCATCGACAATCACAGAAAGACAGATCATTCCAGAGGTCATGTTGTGTGTGCAGTTCATTCAGACTGAGAATGAGCCGTTAAAATAACAGCCTGAGGATAAAGTTCCGAGAGGTTTAGTAGGAAACTCCAAAAGCCGAAACATGCTGGAAGGTGAGAGTATAGAAAACCCATGTATTTGTTCAGTAAGAAGAAAGCTCCAGAAACAAACTTCTACCAGACTAAGTGAACAAGGAACTTTAAACGAGAGACAGTGTGACCTTTCACTGTAGCTTCCTTTTGGAAAGTATTGGAATCAATTGTTAAGGAAGTGAAAGCAGAACATTTGGAAAATACGAATCAAATCCAGCAGATGGCTCATGAAAGTGAAATGGTATCTGACTGATTCATTAGAATTTTCCGAGGTAGTATCAATCTGAGTGGATAGAGAGAATATATATTATTTGGACATCCAGAAGGTGTCTGAGAAGGAAGGTTTTCTCACAAGGGAGTGGTGGAGGTAGTGTACCCAGCATGGATAGAGAATTGGATTGTGGGCAGGAGATAGTGAGGGCGGCCAGTGGGTTCTTTATCAGGTTGGCAACTAGTGGGTTCCATCGGGATCATTGCTGGGGCTGCAACTGTTTACAATATACCTGAATGACTTGGAGGAAGGAAGTGGATGTATGGTAGCCAAGTTTGCAGATGTCAGGATTATAGGCCGAAGTTTGATCAGTCGGGAAATCAAGGGGAAATGGTAGGCACGTGGATGTGAGGAGTATCAGATCATCCATGATCCTAGCATTAGGATAACAACCTCAAGGGGCCAAACAGACTCCTCCTGGTCATTTCTCTTACCTGGACGGTTGTTGTCGAGGGTAAGAGAGTTGAATTTCTATTTCCAATATTATATTGAAACTGTTTCAATTTGTTCTTGCACGGTGTAATATAGACAGTGGGGTTTTTTTTTGTCCTTTGCATTGATTCAGTCTTCACATGGGGAACTGGAGTTGTTAGAAGGAAATCAGAAATTGCTAGACACTTGACAAAGAATCAGATCGCCTTCAGACGTAGAGAAGCCACATGTCCAATCCTGATTATTCACATCTGATTATTCGATGAAACGTAATCCACTTTTGCTTTGTTTTACCGTTTTGGTATCAAAGCGAGTGATTCAGGTGTTAGGAATTAAAACATCCCCCGAGTCTAGACACACAAAGTCAGCTTCAGAGATGCCAGGTTTCAGCACAGTGCAGGTTAGATGAAGAGGAAACATCCCCCACTGCTTGGTCTTAAAACAGCGTCTAAATTACCCTCTTTGTATCTCCCAGTCCCAGCAGTATCTCCATTAACATTGTTTCTCAGTGTTTTCATTTAGAGTCATAGAGATGTACAGCACGGAAACAGAAGCTTTGGTCCAACACGTCCATGTCAACCAGATATCCTAAATT
The DNA here is from genome assembly GCF_020745735.1 of Hemiscyllium ocellatum. Taxonomy (NCBI): domain Eukaryota; kingdom Metazoa; phylum Chordata; class Chondrichthyes; order Orectolobiformes; family Hemiscylliidae; genus Hemiscyllium; species Hemiscyllium ocellatum. Next base: position 9,219,451 of record NC_083414.1, read on the forward strand.
GATCTAGTCCCAGCACTTGGCCCATATCCCTTCAAACCCTTCCTATTGATATTCCTACTGTTGTAGCTTCCACCACTTCCTCTGGCAGCTCATTCCATACATGCACCACCTCTCTACCCCTCAGCTACCTTCTAAACCTTTTAAATCTTAAACCTATGCTGTTAGTTTTGGATTCTCCAACCTTCGGGAAAAGACAGACGCTCCATTTTCCTCCCACAGTCCAAAGATGTGCAGGTTAGGGTGGATTGGCCACGTTAAATTGCCCATAGTGTTAGGTTCGGTAGTCAGAGGGAAATGGGTCTGGGTGGGTTACTCTTCGGAGGGTCGGTGTGGATTTGTTGATCCAAAGGCCCTGTTTCTACACTGTAGAGAATCTAATCTAATCTAATCTATTCCAGAAGAGCAGGATGTGTTCATTCAGAATTAAAATGAACCCTTCGATTAACAGTCTGCGGATAAAGTCCTGAGAGGATATTTACCCTATCCATGCCCCTCATTACTTTATAAACCTCTATATGGTCACCCCTCAGCCTCCAAAGCTCCAGGGAAAACAGCCCCAGCCTATTCAGCCTCTCCCTGTAGCTCAAAACTTCCAACTCTGGCAAAATCCTTGTAAATCTTTTCTGAACCCTTTCAAGTTTCACAACATCTTTCCAATAGCAGGGAGACCAGAATTGAACGCAGTTTTCTAAAAGTGGCCTGATTACTGTCCTGTACGGCTGCAACATGACATCCCAGTTCTTATACTCAATTCACTAACCAATAAAAGAAAGTGTACCAAATGCTTTCTTCACCACCCTATCGACCTGAGACTCCAGAGACAGTTAACCTTGCACAAGTTTCTGCTGGGCTGGGACATAGAGTCTAACGTTTAAGGGGAAGGCAATTCATGTACATTATCATGTTAAGGTTTGGAATGCTCTTCGTTAGTAGATGTTAAATCGAATTTTAATCTTAAATCAGAGGTTGGTAGGATTTGTTATTCCGAGGATGTTAAGAGCATTGGTGAGTACTTTCCACTGAAGGCCAGCATCAGTTCAAGGAGCCAAATGGTCTCCACCTGTTCCAGTACTGACCCCTCAGTTTGCTCACACCATCAGGACAGCAACTACGATGGTCCAAAAGATAATTTGTGACTTGCAGCTGGCCAAGAAGTGACCTCTTTCTCCCATGGGGGCCTCCCTCTCCAAAGCTGAAAATAATCAGCCAGGAGATATCCCTCATGGCCGGAGATGGTGACTTTCCACAACTTGTTATTAAATCCCAGGTCACCACTGGCAGGTTTCCCAATTCCTGAAGATGACAGCCCAGCTAGTCCCTGTCAAACCACAATTTACACACAGCTCTGTTGCTAAACTTGGATAGTCCTGTTTAGATAATGGATTACCTTTTCCCCTGGGAATCCTCTTGGGCCTTGATCTCCCTGTAGGAAAGTAGGAAGACAAGATTAAACAGTGCTTAGTGATTGTAACTGAATCTTCAAATCCACATTAAACCCTATCTTCCGAATTCCAGCGACTGACTCCAGGCTTTTCAGTACTTTTCTCCTCATGTTCGCACTGTCTCGTTTTAATCAAAATTACCCTTCCCCATTACAGGGTATTCCCTGCTTTTCGAAAGTTAGCTTTACACCACTTCGTTTTTACAAAAACCTAAATTAGTATCTGTTTTCGCTAACTAAAAGAAATCTGACGAAGATTTTCACTTATACGAATAAAAGGTGAAATTTCTCCCATATAAATTAACGCTTCTTCACTTTACACCATTTCGGCTTACGAAAGGTTTCATAGGAGCGCTCTACTTTCGGATAGTGGGGGAACTTTAAACCAAAACCAACTGTGCTCCCCTCTTCCTTTATCCCCACGTTATAGTCGTCACCATAATGTTGGTTTATCACTCTCAACTGTTATTTTGTGGAATTATCTGCAGATGTCTTTCTAAACTGGACTGGAGCCAACACTAATACTCTCTAGTTTGTCTACACTAGTGGCTAAGTTCTTCCAAGGCTACAGGCCCTGGTATAGGACTAAACTCAGAGCCATCCACTATGGAGGCATCAAAGCTAGTCCCTGAGCTACTGCAGCTCTGCAAGACGTACTCCCTCTCTGTACTATTTTATCCGCACTTCTTTCATGAATTTTAGCCATTTGGGTACAATGAGAAAAAGGAAAGACTTGCATTTATGTAGTGCCTTTCACCCTCAAACGCTTTACAACCATTGAATCAAATGACGCGTAGCCACTAGAAATTGCTATCCCACAATTTTCAAAGACTGTCCCAAAATCCCTGTTGTCACGAAGTGTGGGAGAGCCAGGAGGAAAATCAATCAGGGACGAAAGATGTCAAGTGGGAGTTGTCACGAAAGGTTCCTTCACGAGATGGACAGATTTTTAATCAGTAAGGCAATTAAAGGTTCAGGGAGGGAAAAGGCAGGAAAGTGGAGTTAAGGATTATCAGATCAGTCATGATCTCACTGAATGTTGGAGCAGACTGAATGGGCTGAATGGCCTTTCTCTGTTCCTATAGCTTATGATCCATATCAGTTATGGCCAATGGCATCAGAGCTGAGCTGGGGCTGCATCAGAGGGAAAAAAAATGATCAAATGCTTCCTCATGCACATGTTAAAATGAATTTCATATTTGGCCACAAAGTATTGATCCCTCCAGTACTACAGACATTGGAATCACTGTCTGAGAATCTTCTGTTTTATTATAGGGTTGGCGATAGGGTGCATCTTCTATCTTAGAACCAATGTAATGCACAGCACAGAGCACACAGCACTTACCTGTGGGCCTGGGGGGCCTCTTTGACCTTCCAAACCCTGCCAAGGTAAAAGAAGGGAAAAATTAATACAGAGCTGCGTATACACTCCCTTTTGTGATGCATTTCCATCAAGAAACCCTGAGGAGGGAAGGCACATGTTATACATAGGAATTGACCTCTCTTTGTTCAGCTCCCAATTTGGCTTCACCAGTCTTACAACAGATAGCCAGTCTCTAGAAATCTCAAGGAAACATGGGAATGGTCATTCCACTTTTTTTCTGGGATATGGGCATCACTGGCCGGGCCCGCATTCATTGTCCAGCCCTAATTGAAATGGAGAAAGTGAACTGCCTTCTTGAACAGCTGTAGACCATTTGATGTAGGTACACACATTACACTGGGAGGATTTTCACCTCGTGATATGGAAGGAATGGTGATGCATTTCCAAGTCAGGATGGTGAGTGGCTAGGAAGGGAACTTGCAGGTGGTTCCACGTCTCTGTTGCCCATGTCCTTCTCAGTGGTAGAGGTTGAGTTGCTGGAAGGTGAGCCTTGGTGCATTTCTGGAGTGCAGGGGACTCCCTGCTAGTACTGAATGTTGGCAGTGGACAGAGCGAATGTTTGTGGGAACCAGGGCATGGTGCAATCGAGCAGGCTGCTAGGTATGACTCTCACCATTGGAGAGATATCCCCCGACTCTGGGTGACTCCACTTTAGCTAGGATTGCCACACTCAGTCAATTGCATATCAAGGGCTGTCACCCTCACCAACCCCAACCACCTCGCCCCGCCCCCCACTCTGGAATTCAGCTCTTTTGTCCATGTTTGTAATGAGGTCAGGAGCTGAGTGGCCCTGGCAGAACCCAAACTAGGCATCACTGAGCAGGTTAGAGGTGAGCAGCTTGACAGCACTGTTGATGACACCTTCCATCACTTTACTGACGATCGAGAAAAGACTGATGGGGTGGTAATTGACTGGATTTGTCCTGCGTTATATGTAAAGGTGGATTGCAGCACTAATCCTAGCTGCGTCTACATCTTCATCAAGTTCCCCGACATGATCGCCGTGAATTCATCCCTCCTGGGGAAACTTGCTGACAACAGAAGCTGGCCAATACAAATGAGCCAAGAGAGTGGCACTGGAAAAGCACAGCAGGTCAGGCAGCATCTGAGGAGCAGGAAAATCAACATTTCGGGCAAAATGAGCATCTATCCCTCGACCTGGAAGTTGTATCTACTGAAGAACACTGAGTGGTGTTGAAGCCCCACTCGTGCACACTGTAATGCAAAGTCTGCGGAGTTCTTCGTTCAGTCAAATATCCACCAATAAAGTATTGACCAGTACACCAGGAAAAACCATCAGTTTCCAACTTACTCGGTCGCCTGTTGCGCCAGCGAGGCCAGTCTCCCCTCTGGGACCTCTCAGTCCAGACTCGCCGGGCTTGCCAGGATCACCCTGAGAAAGAAAACCACATTAACTGCTGCCATTGACAGATAATCCCGCTCAGCTCGACTACAACGTCTAAACGTTTTGGATAAGGTGCAGACATTCCATTTCAGTTAATTTGTTAATAATCTAATCATTTTAAAAAAATGTAATCAACCTAGTACTAGGAGTAGGGCATTCGGCCTGTCAAGCCTGCTCTGCCACCTGGTCTGATCGTCTATCCCAATGCCCTATTCCTGCCTTCTCCCTATACCTTTTAAAGCCTTTAACATTTAAAAATTAATATCAGTTTTCTTTCAGATCTATCTCTTTCTTGAATATATTCCTTGACGTGGCCTTCACAGCTCTCTGTGGAAGAGAATTCCACAGGTTCACCACCCTTCGAGTGAAAACATTTTTCCTCATCTGAATCCTAGCCCGTATCCTGAGACTGTATTCCCTGGGATTACACTTCCAACCAGGAGTAATATCCTCCCTACATCCAGAAGTACAGCCGTGTAAGAATGTTATACATTTTGAACAGATGCCCTCTCATTCTACTGAAATCTAGTGAACATAGGCCCAGTAAAACAGATCTCTCCTCAAAGCATTGGTATCAGCCCAATGAATCTTCACTACCCTCGCTGTATGGGAAGTATATCCCTTCTTAGGTTGCAATACACAACTGCACTTAGTACTTCAGGTGTGGTCTCACCAAGGCCCTGTATAACCGCAGTAAGATGTTCCTATTTCCGAACTGAAATCTCCTTGTTCCATTGTCTTGCCAAGTGCACCAAGGACACTGTTTATTTAGAATGACCTGTTTTTGCTTGTTAGTAAAAGTTTGCTACAAGGTGGAGGCCATGTTGACATCGTGGTCTAGTGACTGAACTAACAATTCAGCTTTTCCAGCCATTTCTGTTTTTGTTTCTGACTTGCACCATCTGCAATTCTTCTGGTTTTTAACAATTCAGGTAGCTGGACTAATGACTGAAAGGCATGGGGTCAAATTAATAGAGAAAGTTGTAGGGATTCTATATATAAAAAAAACAAGGAAGATTTGGGATCCCTTGTCCACGAATCCCAAAAAGCTTGCCTCCCAGTTCAGCAGGTTATACAGACAGCAACAGGAATGTGGGCCTTCACTTGAAAGGGAATGGGAATATAAAAATAGGGAAGGCTTGCTTTAACGCACTGGTCAGACTACACCTGGAATACTGTGAACAGTTCTGGGCCCCTCATCTAAGGAAAGACATACTAGCATTGGAGGCAGTCCAGAGAAGGTTAACTAGCTGTTACCAGGGATAGAGGGACTGTCATATGAGGACAGGTTGAGTAGGTTGGGCCTGTACCCACTGGAGTTTCGTAAAATGAGAGGTGACCTTTTTGAAATATATAAGATTCTAAGGGGACTTGTCAGAGTAGATGCAGAAAGATTGCTTCCCCTTTGGGAGATCATCAGAGATAAGGAGGAAGTTCTTCTTTCAGAGGATAGCGAATCTGTGGAATTCGTTATCACAGTGGGCTATCGAGGCTCAGTTGTTAAATATATTCAAGGCTGAGATAGACAGGTTTTATGATCATTAACGGGACCTAAGGTTATGGGGAAAAAGGCTGGAAATGGAGTTGAAGGTCAGTAAATCAGCCACAATCTCAGTGAATAGCAGAGCAGACTCGATGGACTGGATGGCCCACTTCTGCTCCTATATTCTTAAGGAATTTGGATTCAGTTTGTTACTGAATACGGAACAGATGTGCAGATATTGTCTACCATAAGGCCACAAGAAACAACAACCGGAGGAGGCCACTCAGCCCCTCAAGCCTGCTCCGCCATTCAATGGGATCATGGCTGATCGGACATTCCTCACATCCACATTCGTGCCAGTTCTCCTTGATTCCCCATCTGACCAAGAATCTCTCCATCTCTGTCTTAAACATACACAAGGACTCCTGTCCCCACAGCTCTCTGTGGTAAGGAATTCCAACAACTCAGAACCCTCTGAGAGAAGAAATCCCTCAGCATCTCGATCTTAAATTGGCACCCCTTTATTCTGAGACCATGCCCTCTGATCCTAGACTTTACCATGAGAGGAAACATCCTCTCAACATTTATCCTGACAAATCCCTTAAGAATCCGATATGTTTCAATGAGATCACCTCTCATTCTTTTAAACTCCAGTGAGTAGAGTCCCAACCTGTTTAATGCTGGTTCATGAGATCACCCCTCAATGCTGAAAATGTGTTGCTGTTTAAAGTGCAGCAGGTCAGGCAGCATCCAAGGAACAGGAAATTCGACATTTCGGGCATAAACCCTTCATCAGGCTTAAGCCCGAAACGTCGTATTTCCTGTTCCTTGGATGCTGCCTGACCTGCTGCGCTTTAATCAGCAACACATTTTCAGCTCTGATCTCCAGCATCTGCAGACCTCACTTTTTACTCAAAGATCACCCCTCAATGCCAGGGATCATCCTGGTGAACCTTCTATGAACTGCGTCAAATGGAATTATATCTTTTTGGAAATAAGGGAACTAAAAATAAGGGGTGTCATGGTGGCCAGGTTCCTGGGTTCAATTCGACCCTCAGGCAAGTGTTTGTTTGGATTTCCTCCGGGTGCTCCGGTCTCCTCCCACAGTCTGAAGATGTGCAGATTAGGTAGACTGGCCATGGGAAATGCAGGGGAGGTGGGGTGCTCTTTGGTGGGTTGGTCTGGTTCAATGGGATGAATGGCTTGCTTCCACATTGTAGGGATTCCATGAAAACTGCTGATAGTATTCCACACGTGGTCTCACCAGCGCCTTAAACCAAAAGAGAAAATGCTGGAAAATCTCAGCAGGTCTAGCAGCATCTGTAAGGAGAGAAAAGAACTGACCTTTCGAGTCTAACTGACAGCTTTGACAAAGGGTCAGTTAGACTCAAAAGGTCAGCTCTTTTCTCTCCTTACAGATGCTGCCAGACCTGCTGAGATTTTCCAGCATTTTCTCTTTTGGTTTCAGATTCCAGCATCCGCAGTAATTTGCTTTTCTCACCAGTACCTTGTACAGCTGCAGTAAGACAGTAACAGTCTTATATTCTTGAAATAAGGACCATTCCTTTCTGATTACCTGTTGAAACTGTTTCACAGACAGGTAGCTCCCAAAACCTGAAAACAAAAAATTACTGGAGATCACAACAGATCAGGCAGCATCCATGGAGAAAAACAGCAAGCTAATGTTGAATTTACATCAAGTCAGGTCTGATAGTGTCATCCGGACTTGAAACATTAGCTTGTTCTCTCTGTGGATGCAGTCTGACCCACTGTTCTCTCCAGCATTAGTTGTTTTCAGTTCAGATTCCAGCATCTGCAGTAATTTGCTCCTATCCCCAGGGTCTTTCCATTGTGTAGTGACCACGAAAATACAGATTGTTGTGAAATCAGAGCTGGCTCGCTAATGTTTTTAACAAAAGGATCTCTTCTGTTCTTACCTGGCCTGTCACAGGAAGTCAGTCGGCCAGGACAATTGGAAATGGGAAGAAAATGCCGGCTTTCCCAATGATACGTACACACTGAGAATTACTAATGTCCCAGAGTGGCTCAAGAGTGTGGTGCTGGGAAAGCACAGCAGGTCAGGCAGCATCCGAGGAGCAGGAAAATCGACAATTCGGGCAAAAGCTCTGGCCAGAGCTTATGTCCGAAACGTCGATTCTCCTGTTCCTCGGATGTTGCCTTACCTGCTGTGCTTTTCCAGCACCACACTCTCGACTCTAATCTCCAGCATCTGCAGTCCTCACTTTCACCTAGTTGATTTGATCCCACAGTGGCTGTTTATTCACTTCAGGGGAGAGGTGGAAGTCAACTATGACGTCGGTGATGGACTTGAACAGCACTGGAATTGGAATAAAGATGGCAAGTTTTCATTGTGGAAGGTCATTAGCTCATGGCAATCCGAGAAACTGAGAGGCACATTTAAATATGGTTCCGTTGCATGACAATAGGAACTCGGAGTTACAATGGGGGTAAGCAAGGTCTATATCTTCACATGACAGGTAGAAATCTTTTTGCCAGATAATTTGCTGTTGATGTTTTCCTAATCAGCTTGCTCAGACATAGTATTACACACCTCTGGAGCAGATGAAATTTAGACCTGGATCTCCTGGCCCAGAGGTAGAGACATTACCATTTCACCTCTCTTCTCATAATCTGTTTTGAACTGAGTCAGACCAGACTCAAACTTTCAGTCCACAGATGCTGCCAGAATTAGAGACATAGAGATGTACAGCATGGAAACAGACTCTTCGGTCCAACCCGTCCATGCCGAACAGATATCCCAACCCAATCTAGTCCCATTTGTCAGCACTTGGCCCACATCCCTCTCAACTCTTCCTATTCATATACATGTTGGGTGTCTCCAGCATTCTCTGTGTATGTCTCAGTTTTCCAGCATAGGAGGAGGCCATTCAGCCCTCAAGTATACTCTGTCTTTCAATACAATCATGGCTGACCTCATCTCCAACTCAAATCCATTTTCTTGCCCCCCCCTCCAACTCTTTAACCCATTACTAATTAAAAATCTGTCTATCTCCTTCATAAATTTACTCAATGTCTCAGCATCCAATACACTCTGGGGGAGTGAATTCCACAGACTCATGAGGTTTTGACAGAAGTAATTTCCCCTCATCTCTATTTTAAATCAGCCACCAATTATCATATCATTATGACCCCTCATTCCTGACTGCCCAACATGAGCGAACATCTACATTGATAATCTCCTTCAGCATCTTTAATAACACAATCAATCTTCTAAACACGAGCGAGTGTAGATAATATCATAATTTTCTAATGATGCATGGGAAAACTAACTCACGGCGCAAGGTTCAGTGAAAGTAACAATTGGTACCTTTTCCCCTTTAACCGCTGGTATTCTGTCTTCCAAACTGATCTGCAAAAGAAAAGGTGAAGACTTAGACTTCCACAATCAGATTCCTGGCCGGGGGTCTGTCAAGTTTAATCTCTTGTTCGATGATGCAAAAGGTGCCGATGCTGGGGTTGCGGTGGACAAAATCAGAAGTCACATGACAACAAGCTGATCTTAACCATGATCTTGGGTTCATGTCACGCTGCACGTCATCCCACCACACTGTTCTGTGTTTGCAAAATCTACCTTACTGTCCTGTTTTGACAGCATCACTTTGCTAACTTGTTGTTATCGCTCTGCTTTAATTATTTTTTACAGTTTTAGATTACTTGTTACTTTGGTTAGACCCTTGCCATGCGACGTTTATACCTATCATGTTATTCCAACCGTTTGGTTTGTTTGCAGCACCATCTTATTTTTGATTTTTAATTATCTCTCTGCCGTAATTAATGGGTTAAAAATCACACAACACCAGGTTATAGTCCAACAGGTTGATTTGGAAGCACTAGCTTTCGGAGCGCTGCTCCTTCATCACAACCACCTGATGAAGGAGCTGCGTTCCAAAAGCTAGTGCTTCCAAATCAACCTGTTGGACTATAACCTGGTGTTGTGTGATTTTTAACCATTCCTGATGAATGGCTTATGCCCGAAATGTCGAATTTCCTGTTCCTTGGATGCTGCCTGACCTGCTGTGCTTTAACCAGCAACACATGTTCAACTGTGATTTTTAACTTTGTCCACCTCAGTCCAACACCGGCATCTCCAAATCTTAATTAATCTGATTATAGGCCATCCCTGCACTTGGTATTCAGCTGTTTACACTTTACTCACACTATCTGACACTTTTGATCACCTGCTGAGAGTTATTATTCAGCCTGTTGACACTCCACACACACCACTTGTACAATCTTCTGATATTTGTAAATACCTGGAATTATCTTGCAATGCCCGTGCGCTTCCCTCCACTTCACCTGTCGCAGGATCAGTGCTCCGAAAGCTTGTGATTTCAAATAAACCGATTGGTCTATAACCTGGTGCCGTGACAGGTGGTCAATGACCAAGACTGAAATGGATTCTGAAACAGTGACACCAGCTTTCCTGGCATCTGCATTACTTGTTGTAATGTCTGTTGTTTATCATGGCTCTTCGGAATTGTAATTGCTCAGGACTGGCAGCCGAGAATCACATTCTGACTGAAGGCAATGATTTGTTTTTTCCCTGGCTTTCTGCCTACAATTCACTGTGGAATTCTTAATTTCTCTCGTTCAGCTGCCGAATGGGTTGCAGGGTCTTGCTGTTTTTATGGTTTATTTATTTATTTATGGTTTTATTTGTTTCAAAGAATATTTTCTTCGCCATAATTCTGATGCCTATCATCTTATTCCAATGAGAACATGTTGTGTCATTATCCCCCACTTGCAAAACCAAAAATTATACATCTATTGGTACAGTGGTTCCACAATTGGGTAGCAATTACTGAACAATCCCAAGTGCACCAACAGCTACACTAAAAAGCAACTTAAGATCATCAGTCAAGGTCATATGGGGCCTACATACACCTACTAGAAGTGACCTTCATTCATACTCAGGAACTGACTCTCTACAAACTGAAGGTAGATGTTCAAGCCTTCTGCCTTTTTCTGATATCCTAACAGCTTAATATCCTGGCAGTTAGTGATTGTTTGAGAGTTGCAATTTCTGTGTGTACCCCGATAGGGCAAGACAACAAATCTCAGAACCATTTCAGCAATATCCAAGATCTGTGCCACAAAGTCAGAAGGCACACAACACCAGGTTATAGTCTAACAGGACTATTTAAAATCACCAGCTTTCGGAGCGCTCCATCCTCCCTCTACCACCACTATGTCTCCTTGAAAAGGGGACAGGGAAAGAGTATGCAGGCTATTGGAAAAAGATTCTCTCTCTTCCTTAGTGATTCCAGCCGGTCCCGGGGCTAAAATCCCAGCCTGAATATATCCTTGTGCAGCTTATAGGCACATTGCACTTGATAAATCACTCCAGCGAAACACCTGGGGACAGTTTCCTTCAGGAAAGGGGCTATGTAAATGCATAGTTGTTCTTGGTATGAATTGATCAGCTGATTAATTTCTCTCTCTGAGCACAGCCATAGATCAGACAAATGTAATGGAGCAATGTGAATGATGATGGTATAGTTTTTTGTGATTTAGTTACTCAGTGAGATTCCATATTAGTCCATTCAATTTCACCAAATGAGAAATTGAAGCACATCACTGGAATGATTCTAAATTGACCAGTTTTCCGTGTGGACAATCTCTGATGAATCCAGTTCCATTCTTGTCTGTGCCTACACCTGACAATAACTAAGTCGGTTACATCTTAGTGCCTTGTCAGTTCCACTTGAGAGATTTAAGCAGAAAACCTGGGCTGCTGTTTCTGTGGAGCACTGAGGGAGTGCTGCTCTGTTGGAGACACTGTCTTTTGGGTAAGGTCTTAAACTGAGACATTGTCTGCTCTGGAAGGTGGGTTTATAAGTTCCAACTGCACTATCTTAAAGACAAGGGGCAGACACATGGCTCAGTGGTTAACAATGCTGTCTCACAGCGCCAGGGACCTGGGTTTGATTTCACCCTTGGGTAACTGCCTGTGTAGACTTTGGACATTCTCCTTGTGTCTGTGTGGGTTTCCTCTGGGTGCTCCAGTTTCTTCCTGCGGTCCAAAGAAGGTTAGATGGATTGGCTGTGCTGAATTGCCCATAGTGTTTCAAGGATGTGCAGGTTAGACGGATTGGTTGTGCTAAATTGCTCATAGTGCCCAAGGATGTGCAGGTTAGATAGATTGGTTGTGCTGAATAGCCCGTAGTGTTTCAGGGATGTGCTGATAAGGTGGATTAGCACATGGAAAATGCAGGGTTACAGAGGGGAGTCTGGGTGGGATGCAAGGATGTGGACTCGATGGGCTGAATGGGTTGATTCCACATTGTAGGGAGTCTCTGTCTATGTAATGAGAGTAAGAGAGTTATTCCCAGTATCCTGCCCAATATACTGACTTGACAAAAAGGATCACCTGGCCATTACAGTGCCGTTAGTGGGAGTTTACAGTGTGTAGACTGACCTTCTTACGTGACAACACTCAGAATGCTTCAAAGATACTTCACTGAAGGTAAAACACTTCGGGACATCCTGTCTTTGTGAAAACATTTGTCTAGGTTAGATGGGCTTTAGGTTGGTTTCATAGGTCGGCGCAACATCGAGGGCCTGTACTGCGCTGTCATGTTCTATATTCTATCACAAGACATCTTTGTCTTTTAATCACTGAGTAAGTCACATGAAACACAGCGATACACATTACGTCCCAAATTGAATAAAATGAGGCTAACAGCGAGATCCACTTCTTTTTGAAACTTGCTTAATTACCAGTTTTCCGGGAGGTCCGGGCGGTCCTGGTGTTCCCTTTTCTCCCTGGATTAGAAACAAAAGATCAAATGAACATTTTGTCTGCGTTTTCACCCCCATCTTCGTAACTTCCTTCAGCCAGAAAGACAATAGGCTCAACCTAGTGGCCACCCAGGAGAGAGCATCCTGTAAATGGTCTCGTGATGTGAGAGGATGAGTGAGTGGGCAAAGAAATTGACAATGGAGTATGTGAGCTTGGCAGGAACAATGGATAGTCAATATTTTCTCATCAACCTGTTCAGAGATGTTGTTGGAGCAGGTAAGACTTGAACCTGGGCTTCCTGTCTCAAAGGTAGGGACGCTACCACTGTGCCACAAAAGCCCCAATTCCTTACTAGCCAAACAGACAGAGATTGCAGTCCAGATCAGAGTGGTGCTGGAAAAGCACAGCAAGTCAGGCAGCATCCGAGGAGGAAAATCAATGTTTCGGACAAAAGCCTTTCATCAGGAATGAGGAGTCCTCCATGGTGGAAAGGGATTTGGTGCATGAATCACAAAAGTTAGCTGACATATTAAGTTATTGATTGCAAGACAAATGGTATTTATTGTAGGCAAGATGGAATCTAAGGTTGTACAGGACGTTGGTGAGGCCTGTTCTGGAGGCTGATGTCCTGCTCTGGAGGCCTATGTCCTGCTCCGGTCATCCTGTTATAGGAAGGATATTATTAAGCTGGAGAGGGTTCAGAAAAGATTTACCAGCATGTTGGGTATGGAAGGTTTGTGTTATAAAGGGAGGCTGGATAAGTTGAGTTTTTTCCACTGGAGTATAGGAGGTTGAGGGGTGACCTTACGTAAGTTTATAAAATCATGACGGGTAGAGATAAGGTGAATGGCAGGTGTCTTTTCCATAGGGTGAGGGATTTCAAGACTAGGGGTCATGTTTTTACGGTGAGAGGAGAAAGATTTATAAAAGACATGAGGGGCAATATTTTTACACAGAGGGTGGTTCATGTGTGGAATGAACATCCAGAGGAAGTGGTGGATGCAGGTACAGTTACAATGTTTAAAAGACATTGATATAGGTACATGAATAAGAAATGTTTGGAGGGATATGGGCAGTGCAGGCAGGTGGGACAGGTTTAGTTTGGGATTATAGTTGGCATGGGCTGGTTGGACAGAAGGGTCTGTTTCTATGCTGTATAGTTATGACTCTAAGAGTAAGGAACTTCAACTACAACTCTATAGGGCCTTGGTAAGACCATCTGGAGTACTGTGTAGAATTCTGGTCTCATTTGAAAAAAGGACACAAACTGAGTTAGTCACAGTTCAGAGGAGGTTCACGCCACTCACCCCTGAGATTGGGGGAGCACTGGTTATTTTATGATGGAATATTGGACATGTTGTGTCTGTATCCCCTGGTGTTTGAGCAGGAGAAGAGATAATCTTAATTATCTCAGATCCTGAGGAACTTAAAATGGGGATTCTGGAGGAGATAGCTTTGTGGTATTATCACTAGACTATTAATCCAGATACCCAGCCAATGTTCTGGAGACTTGGGTTTGAATCCCACCATGAGTGTTGGTGGAATTTGAGTTCAATACAAATTGTGTTGACCAGAGTCTAATGATGACCATGAAATCACTATCAGTTATTGAGGAAACCCCAAATGCTTCTCTAATGTTTTACACAAGAAAATCTGCCTGGTCTGGCCTAAAAGTGACTCCAGTCCCACAGCAACGTGACTGACTCTTAACTGCCCATGGGCAATTAGGGATGAGCAATCAATGCTGGCCTGGCCAATGACACTCCCATCCTGTGAATGAAGACAAGAGAATGTTTCCCCTTGTGAGAGGAACTTGAAGTAGATGACACCATCTGAGGGCAAGAGGTGTCGATGTTAAGTTCTGCATGGGATTCCTCTGGGTGCTCCAGTTTCCTCCAACGGTCCAAATAGGTGCAAGTTAGGGTGAACTGGCCATGGGAAATTGCCCATAGTGTCCAGGGGTGTGTAGGTTGGGTGCATTACTCAGGGGTAATGTAAAGTAATAGGCAGGGGGAATGGGTTTGGGTGGGATACTCTTTCCAGGGTCGGTGTGGACTTGTTGGGCCTATTGGTCTGTTTCCACACTGTAAGGGTTCTATGATTTCTATGAAGTTGGAAATTAGGAGAATTTTTCTTTCCTCTGAGAGGGTCATTAGTCTGTGGAATTCACTTCCTCAGAAACTAGTGGAGGTTGGGTCATTGAATGTATTCAGGAGCGAAGTAGATGGATTTTATGAGAGACAAGAGAATCTGGGGGCAGAAAGCAAAGTGGAACTGAGACCACAGCCAGATTGGCCACAGTGTTTCTGAATGCAGAGCAGAGGTGAAGGACTGGAGGGCCTAGTCCTGCTTCTATATCCCCGACGTTCTAATGAGCGCCATGGGACGTTAATGAGGTCAGCCAGCCTTCCCCCAAAATAGGACCAATTTTCAATATCTCAGAACTGACATGAGGAGAAATTACTTCATTCCAAGGGGAACTGTTGGAATTCTCTGCCCCAGATGTTTGTGGGTGCTCTGCCATTGGCTATAATTGAGGGAACGTGCTTCCCGATATAATTGTTTTCACTGGTTAGGCCAACATTTTATAACCATCCCCAACTGTCTCCCCCAATTCCAGACATTTCATTGAATTGAATTTCCACCCATTGTCAGGTTCAAACCCAGGTCCCCAGAACGCCCGCTGGGTCTCTGTATTAATATTAAATAGCAAAGGATGAATTGCTGGCTGGACACAGTACAGTCAAAGATTTTCCTGCAAACTGTTCAGCAATGTTATGACACACCTCTGTAGCAGGAGGAACTTCAATCTGGGTGTCCTATCTCAGAGACAGGGTCACTACCACTGTGCCACAAGAGCCCGTGAAAAGTTGGACATTTCTAACCAACCCGTTTAGGTATATTATGATACAACTCTAGAGCAGTGCAATGTCCACTCGGAGTTATAATTCAAATTTGGACATCATAAATTCCAACACGGATGACCTGTTTCTCCAGTCACATCCTCACTGAATTATCCCTAAGTTAATGTCACCTCTTCCCTAGTTTTACTTGTTCTCAGATAGCCCAACCAGACCTGACTCATCATCACTCAAAGATTTCTGCTAGTGTAATTCTATCAGTATCCATTAGGAGGTGCACATGATGAAGGGCTTATGCTCGAAACGTCGAATTCTCTATTCCTGAGATGCTGCCTGGCCTGCTGTGCTTTGACCAGCAACACATTTGCAGCTACAGTAGAATACTGTTTAGATATTTCTGTCAAGTCATTGCCCTTGCCCAGATACCACCCACCCCACCGTGCGCTCCCCCTCCACACTGCCTGTGCTGTTACTGCAGTTCACCTGGGAATCAGAGGCAGGAAGAATGGCCCCATCCCTTGGTGTGCTACCATCTGATCAGTGTCTGAACGGATACCTTAGTCCCAATGGAAGAGATGATGGATGTATTAATTGAGGGTCAACTGGGTGAGGATTGGTTGTACAAACATGGGTCACTTTTACTCCTTTATCCAGCACCCAGATGTCTCTTGGCTTGATGGTCTACCACAGGGTACAGCGGATGCCCAGTAGAGGGCTCCTGAGGTGGAGGAAGTTGCATGCATCAGCCCCTAATAACCACAGATTGCAACCATTCACGGATTCCCAGCCCAGCTGTTTATTTTGTGGTGTTGTGGAGAACGTGGATCGGACATTACAGTTTAGGAATCCTAGTCGGCATGGATGAGTTGGGCCGAAGGGTCTGTTTCTGTGCTACGTGACTCTATATGTTGGTTTTGGGAGGTCGTACCCTTTTTTTTGGTTATTTGAAAAATCTTTTCAATGCACTTTAGCCCCAGATCAGATTTAGTTCAGATTACAACAGGATCTGGACCAGATGGGCCAACGGGCTGAGAAGTGGCAGATGGAGTTTAATTTAGATAAATGTGAGGTGCTGCATTTTGGGAAAGCAAATCTTAGCAGGACTTATACACTTAATGCTAAGGTCCTAGGGTGTGTTGCTGAACAAAGAGACCTTGAGTGTGCAGGTTCATAGCTCCTTGGAAGTGGAGTCGCAGGTAGATAGGATAGTGAAGAAGGCGTTTGGTATGCTTTCGTTTGTTGGTCAGAGTACTGAGTACAAAAGTTGGGAGGTCATGTTGCGGCTGCACAGGACATTGGTTAGGCCACTGTTGGAATATTGCGTGCAATTCTGATCTTCCTATCGGAAAGATGTTGTGAAACTTGAAAGGGTTCAAAAAACATTTACAAGGATGTTGCTAGGGTTGGAGGATTTGAACTAAAGCGAGAGGCTGAACAGGCTGGGACTGTTCCCTGGAGCGTCGGAGGCTGAGGGGTGAGCTTATGGAGGCTTATAAAATCATGAGGGGCATGGATAGGGTAGATAGACAAAGTCATTTCCCTGGTGTGGGAGAGTCCAGAACTGGAGGGCATAGGTTTAGGGTGAGAGGGGAAAGATATAAAAGAGACCTAAGAGGCAACTTTTTCACACAGAGGGTGGTACGTGTATGGAATGAGCTGCCAGAGGAAGTGGTGGAGGCTGGTACAATTGTAACATTTACGAGGCATTTGGATGGGTATATGAATAGGAAGGGTTTGGAGGGATATGGGCCGGGTGCTGGCAGGTGGGACTAGATTGGGTTGGGATATCTGGCCGGCTTGGGTGAGTTGGACCGAAGGGTCGGTTTCTGTCCTGTACATCTCTATGATTCTATGACTCTATGACCCATGCTCCTGATCTTTGGGTACCCAGCGTGGAGGGGTAGGAGGATGGGAGGACCCCCTCATGGGTCTGCTCCTGGGCCTGGCCAGACTGGCTATAAACAAGTCCAGGCAGCGGGCTGTCCCTCTTCTCTGATTACATTCATGCCCTCGGAGAGGGAGCACACAGTGTCCATCAATGCTCTCGGTGCCTTTGGAAAGAAGTGTGTACCATAAAGTGCTTTAACTCCCCTTCCGACTTCATTTTGATTTCATTTCCTTCCTCTCTCCCTCACCTTTGGTGGTCTGCATTGCCAGTGCAAGACATTGCATGAAATTAATTAATTGGCAACACTGGAGATTTGCTTGTGACAGATACAATAACAGATGAAAAGTATCACGGATGATTTGGTGGTGAGAGAAAAAGCCATTCAGTTGTGTGTCACGTCACTTTAGGACACAAAATAATCAGTGGGCTGTGATTTTTATGAAGTGTGGTTGACCATAGTAAAGCACCCACTCAAAGAGTGGACTTAGACTCTGTTCACAAACAGCCATCTTGTGGTGTATGCCAAGGGCACTGAAAAACCACCTGATTCCCAAAGAAGCCTGTTGACCAAATCTACCAAGAGCACTGCTGACTGCTTCCACTGCCTTCATTGCAAAACAAGAAACACAAAGTGCAGCCAACTGGACAGGATTAGGGAAGTGACATGCTGAACCAACACTTCATATTCCCCCAGAAATGGGGGAATGGCTCCAAAACTGAAGAAAGCAGAAAGATAAAAGCATGATGGGACCATGTGACGCGCAATAGCAAAGGCATAAGTTTAATGAAAATGCTTGCTAATTTTCCAGTTTCCCATAAGGGGCCTACACCACTTTGTTAGCCTGCCTTTCCCATGAGGAACCTACACTATATTGCTAGTCTCCCTTTCCCATAAAGGGCTGTGGAAACCATTTTAGGACCCTGACCACGCTGTCCTCGGAGGGAACTATTTTGTAGTTGAGTTGCTTTCTAATTAAAGTTGTTTACTCGAATTCTTTTTCCAACCTTGCTGCTGTACCCCTCACCCACTGATAAGTTCCTCTCTCTCTATATGGGACCTGTATGCGAACTGCGCCTCTGTTTATCTGTTACTAGCTTCTGCATACAGTGTGCTGTGTGACCACCTAACGTTGTTAGACCACCTCGTGTTGTTAGGCATGCATTGTTCTGTAATTAATGATCAGTCATTTGTAATCCTACATAACCAGTGAAACCATGTAGCTTGGCAAAGAGGTCACTGTCCATTCGTGGTGAATGGTCACTGCTCTCTTCCCATGATATCATCAATAAATGTGTCAATTAGTCAAGGCCAGTGTACAAGAATTAATTAATAAGGAATAGGAAAATTTATACAACAGGGGCCTGCATCACATTGTTAGCCAGTCTTTCTCATAGTGGGTCAGGCAACCTCCAAGGAGCAGGAGAATCGAAAATTTGGGTATAAGCCCTTTTCCCGCACCACACTCTCAACTCTGATCTCCAGCATGTGCAGTCCTCACTTTCTTCATTCCCATAAGGGGCCAACATCACGTTGTTAGCCTGCCTTTCCCATAAGGGGTCTATACCATATTGTTAGCCTGCCTTTCCCATAAGGGGCCTACATCACATTGTTAGCCTGCCTTTCCCATAAGGCACAAGTTGTTTGCGTACCTTTTCCTCATTGGATTAAGAAGAACCCTGTCATATGAACTTCCCATATTTTCAGTTTGTAACTCAGGCAAGTTCCTCTTGCACTCTTTGACTCTATATTTATTCTGTAATCGTATCTCTCACGAGAACCATTTGCTTCAATGTCCAGAACATACTCACTTTTTCACCTTGGTCTCCCTTTGATCCTGTAGGACCCCTGATCCCCTAGAAAGAAACCATTAAAAGAAAAACAAGAATCAATTAAAGCTTTTATGAAATGGTTGCCATGAACTCTGACCCGGAAGTAAAACAGAGCCATTCCAGACGAAGCTCAATGTGATGTGGATGAGACTCACATCTCTTCCTGACCTTCCTGGTTCACCAGCATCTCCCTTCACTCCAGAGGCACCATCCGTTCCAGGGACACCCTGAAAACAGGAGAACACTTTTAAACAGAACTCCTTCCTGAGTCACAGAAAAAGTAGAATTTTTTTTTGATGGGAAGCACTTTGGAGGGTAAAGGGAGGGGAAATAACAGCTCCACCTTCAAATAACCGTCCTAAAGAAAAAACATCACCGATTTGTTACAGCACGGAATGAGACCATTCGTTCTATCACGTTTTCAAATGTGTGTCATGACCAGGCGTCCTTTACCTGTCTTCCGCCCATATCCTCGCACATTCGCTTCGGTTAAATAACCATCCAGGAGAATCGAAGTTCCAGGCATAAGCCCTTCACCAGCACCACACTCTCAACTCTGATCTCCAGCATGTGCAGTCCTCACCTTCTCCTTTCCCATGTTGGGCCTACACTAGTGAAATGCCCTTCTTGAATGCCTCAATCAGAATCTGCCTCCACCACATTTCCAGGCAATCAATCCAGACCCTAACCATTTGTAGTGTAACTACCATTTATTCTCCAGATGCATTTGCTTCTCTTTAACTTTGTGTCTTCTTGGTCTCGATCCTTTGATCAGAAGCTATGTCTATTTGCTCTGTCCAGTCGCACCATGGTTTTGAAAACCTCTGTCAGAAATCACTTAGCATTCTGGTCTCTAAGATCAACACGGGGTGGCATGGTCGCTCAGCAGTTAGCATTGATGCCTCACAGCGCCAGGGACCCAGGTTCCATCCCAGCCTCAGGCTACTGTCTGTGTGGAGTTTGCACATTCTCCCTGTGCCTGTGTGCATTTCCTTCGGGTACTCTGGTTTCCTCTTTGGACTGTGGGAGGAAACCAGAATACCCGAAGGAAATCCATCTAACCTAGCTTAGGTGGATTAATAAGGGTAGAGGATGCGCTCTGGGTGGGATACTCTTTGGAGGGTCGGTGTGGACTTGTTGGGCCAAATGGCCTGTTTCCACACTATGGGGATTCTATGATTCTAACAGTCTCAACCTTTCCCCATAAATGTGGCGTCTCATCCCTGGACCCATCCTTAAATGCTGCATTCTAATCTTCATGGTGAAACAATTGATCTATTGGAATGGTCAATACGATCTAAAATATTTCACGTGAATGCTCATAATCCACACAGACTTCCCCTGGACTCGAAAAATTAACACTGTTTCTCTCTCCACAGATGCTGTCAGACACTTTCTACTCTAGTTTCAGATTTTCAGTATCCACTTTTCCTTGTTTATATTATATATCACAATGGATCCCAACCCTGGAAGTGGTGGTGAGAGGTCACTATGCTAATCTCAATGTAATAATGTATGGCTTGAATTGACCCCGAGTGATGAACAGTGTGCCAAGACTGTGGATCTGACCACTTCCAAACTTGGATTTGGTATGGGTTATTGGGGCAGAATGGTAACGGTTCTCTGCATCTCATCCTCACCTGCCTATGACACAATGGTTAAACCACAAAGCTCTGGCCACTGACCTAACCCACACATATCCTTGTTTTGGTCACTACACTACCAGAAGGAGGTGGAAGCTTTGGAGAGAGTGCAGAGACGGTTCACCAGGATGTTGCCTGGTCTCAAGGGCATTGGCTAGATGAATCCCAACAGTGTGGAAACAAAACCCAACAAAACCACACTCACCCTCCAAAGAGTAACCCACCCAGACCCATTCTCCTCCCCTATTATCCTATATTTACCCTTGACTATTGCACTTAACCTACAAATCCCTTGATACTATGGGCAATTTAGCATGGGCAATTCACCCTAACCTGCACATCTTTGGATTGTAGGAGGAAACCCACGCAGACGCAGGGAGAATGTGCAAACTCCACATAGACAGTTGTCCAAGGCTGGAATCAAACCCAGGTCCCTGGCGCTGCGATGCAGCAGTGCTAACCACTGAGCCATGCTGCCCCTAGGCTATGAGGAAAGGATAAACAGATCAGAATTGTTTTCACTGGAAAGATGGCGGCTGAGAAGAGACCTGAAAGAGGTCTACAAAATTATGAGAGGCATAGATAGGGTGGATAGTCAGAGGCCTTTCCCCCAGGGTTGAAGTTTCAATCACAAGGGGGCACAGGTTCAAGGTGACAGTGGGAAGGTTGAAGGGAGATGTGTGAGGGATGTTTTTCACACAGAGTGGTAGGAGCTTGAACACATTGCCAGACGAGGTGGTGGAAGTAGACACATCGACGACCTTTAAGAGGCAATTGGATGGTTACATGAATGGGGAGGGAATAGAGGGATACGCATCGAATAAAGGCAGGAGGTTCTTTTAGTTTAGTTTGGGCATAAGATCGGCACAGGCTTGGAGGGCTGAAGGACCTGTTCCTGCGCTGCACTTCTCTATTGTTCCTTTGAGATATTTTACAGGATTGACACCATCAATGATACTTCATCCACAATGTATGGGTGTCACTGCAGGGCCCAGAGACCCTCTCAAAGTCCCAGTAGAAGTCATGGTGAGCTGACATCTTGGATACAACCATGTGATCCGTGAGTTCACATCAGAGGGTCAACATTCTCTCCCATTCTTCTCAGCTGCTGTCAGAATACATTGGAAAGATTTGCAGTTTAGTACCCAAACCCTTTGGCCCTGTTCTGAGGCACAATGTTCTGGGACATCCAGTCCTGGAGGGGGTCTTGAACCGAGAACTTTCAACTCAGAGACAGGGATGCAATCTTTTGACTGCCTTCCAGGGAGAGGAGGAGGATGAAGGAGATCTGATCGATTGGGCTGGATCACTTTGATGGGAGAAGCTGCGCTCCTGTTCAAAAAGAGTTTAAAGATTCCTTTTGATTTAAAGTGACACGCGTAACAAACTTGGGCGATGCGAGGATAACATTTTCACCCAGGAAATAGTTGGGAGGATGGAATGCGCTGCCTGGAAATGTGGTGGAGGCATGTTTGACTGAGGCGTTCAAGAGGGGCACTGGATCTTTTAGATCGAAACAGTGTGCAAAGACAGAAGATTGGCACGAGGTAATGACACTCATTTGAAGGGACAGTGCAATGGGCCAAGTGGCCTCCTTCTATGCCCATAACAATTCTGTGATTTGCAATCTCCTGCATCAGAAAAGCCTTCCACAAGTATCATACCGCGGAACAATTTTCTCCAAGTCCTCCTCAGTTTTCACTGATTTCTAGGCACGGGCCACATTAAAAATCGGATATTTTATGCTGCAAAACATTGTGTAAGGGTCTTCACCATTGACTGACACAGTAATGAATCTCTTCTGTAATACAGACCATGTTCTGAATGTCTCCCTTGTCCAGAGGCCGAATGAATGAAGTTACTTATTCTGAACTTTTTTATTTCTTTATTTTTCTGAATTTCTTGTTCCCTAAGAATCTGTACCTAAGATGGCACCATAAGTGGCAACTTGTTAACTTTTCACTACCCTCATATGAGTACATGTGACAATAAAGCTAATTCTAATCCTACTATCAGGAGATCGGATCTAAACATGGCAGCTGGATCATTTAAATTTAATTTAATCTCAAATTCAAATCAAGTTATGAGACTATGACTCATATGAGGTTCACTAAAGTATTTCAGGAAAGGAAACTTGACATCCATGTGGACCCCACACCCACAGCAAGATTCTTCGGGGGGGCTTGACAGGGTAAGATGTAGAGAGGTTGATTCCCCTTGTAGGAGAGTCGAGGATCAGAGGATATCATCTCGGAGTAAAGGGCTGTCCAGTTAAGGCAGGGATGGAGAGGAATTTCTTCTCTCAGAGACAGTGAATTATTTGGAATCCCTGTAGCGCAGAAAAAAGGCCATTCAGCCCATCAGGTCTGTATTGACTCTCCAAAGAGTATCCCACCCAGACCCAATCCCATGACCTCACATCTTTCATGGCTAACCCCCCAACCAAGCCTGCACACTGCAGGCAATTTCCCATGGCCAATCCACTCTCTGGATCCATTTAAGAAAGAGTTGGATAGAGCTCTCAAAGATAGTGGAATCAAGGGTTATGAAGATAAGGCAGGAAGAGGATACTAATTAGGAATGATCAGCCATGATCATATTGAATGGCGGTGCAGGCTCGAGGGGCTGAATGGCCTACTCCTGCACCTATTGTCTATTGTCCATAACCTGCACAGCTTTGGGCTGTGGGAGGAAACCGGAGCACCTGGAGGAAACCCCATGCAGAAATGGGGCGAATGTGAAAACTCCACACAGTGTTGGACTGGGTGGACAAAGTTAAGTAGTATACAACACCAGGTTATAGTCCAACAAATTTATTTGGAAGCACTAGCTTTGAAACTGAATGAAGGAGCAGTGTTCCGAAAGCTAGTGCTTCCAAGGAAACCTGTTAGACTATAACCTGGTGTGGTGTACTTTTTAACAAACTTCACGCAGCCCAAGGATGGAATTGAACCCAGGTCCTGTGAGGCAGCAGCACTAACCACTGAGCCACTGTGCCACCCAGGGCTGTTAAGGCTGGGTCGTTAAGTATATTCAAGGCTGAGAGAGTTAGATTTTTAGTCAGTAAGTGAATTGAAGGTGATGGGGGAACAACAGGGAAGCGGAATTGAAGATTATCAGGCCAGCCACGATCTGACCGAATGGCGGAGCTGACATGATGGGCTGAATGGTCTACATCTTCTCCTACCTGTTATGTGGTTGATTCTTAACTGCCCTCTGAAAAGATGAAGCAAGTCACTCAATTCAAGGGCCATTGGAATATTGACTTTGTCAGTGACATCCACATCCAAGAGTAAAGTAAATTTACAAAGAATATAGGTCTTTAGGATGTTCATAGAATCATCACAGAATCCCTACTGTGTGGAAACAGGCCATTCGGCCCAAAAGGTGCACACCGACCCGATGGGATCTTGGAGTTAAAGCTGCCATACACACAACTAGAGAATGTTCTATGGATCTTACTCGAAGTCCTCTCTCCCCAGTACGCCCTGGTAATCCCGTCTCTCCCTGGAACAACAAAGCAAGCCAGCCATTAGTCATTTTGCGACTGAAATAAAAAAAAGCAAGCAATTGAAATCTCGAGGGAAATGTCAATTTAAAAGTGAAGTTACCGGTTTCCCTTCATCGCCTTTGTTCCCCTTTTCACCCTGGGAAAGAAATGAGAGAAAAAAGGTTAGGGTTTTTTTTTTGACCTGTGAACTCATAAGGAGTTGTCCTGAAGGCTGGCTCAGTCCACAGCACTCACACACCTCTGCGTCTTCAATTTGTTCATGTCAGGTGGGCATCACTGGCAAAAATCAAGAGCGGGTGCCCCTCCTAAACTGCCCTGGGTAGGGCAAGACCACTTCAGGGACAGCTACGGGGGCTCAAGTATCATCCTGAGCCAGTTAATTGTCCGAATGCATGAGGTCAATGATTTCTGGCCACAGGGAGGCGGTCTATTTGCTCAAGCATTGAGGGTCAGAGGGGAGAGTCACTGCCAATCTGTAAAACTCCAGTCACTGTCTGAGTTTGTAGCCCAGTAAAATAACATATTAATTATTACTTCTCTGCACCACAAATAAAGCAGAATCAGAAAGAAGCTAGCCACCGTTATCTCCTCAACAGAGAGAACGTAATCAAAAAGAGATCAGTGGTGACAAGGATTTTGTCCCAAACTAAATGGACCAAGATTCCTGGAGAGTGAATCAAGGGTTATGGGGAAAAGGCAGGATAGTGGAGGTGAGGGTTATCTGATCAGTAATGATCTGACCAGATGGTGAAGCGGACTCGATGGGCTAAATGGCCTACTTCCTCACTGACATTTTGTGGGAGCACAATTGGGGGCCTTCACCTCTTTCCCGCGGGGTCCACTTGGTCCAGGCAATCCCATTCTACCCGGCTCCCCTTTCTCTCCGCTTGCTCCTCGATCTCCCTGTAACAGAAATCGGCATTAGTCTCCATCTTCCCATTTCAAAAGGAAATGGAATAAATTTGTACCCGGTGTTGCTCCTGTTGCCATGGAGTACTCCTTACCTTTTCTCCCGGTCTCCCAGAAAGTCCAATATTCCCCTAAAACGAGATGCAGAAAGGTTAGTGTTGCAGCTCCAACTGTAGACCGTGCTCTGTTGGTGGCTGACAAACATCATGGAAACAGGCCGTTCGGCCCATCTGTTTCATGATGTGTTTCTTCACCACATGAGCGTATACGTTTAATCAATCTTCCCTTAAAGCAACAAGGATTGGGAATGTGCCACAAGTTAGGACCATCGACACGGTAAGTTATGAGGAGAGATTATTCAAATTAGGCCTGTTTTCTTGAGAATTTAGAAGATTAAGGAGTGATCTGATCAAAGTCTTCAAGATAGTAACAGGAAAAGACAGGATGGATAAAGATAAACTATTTCAACTGGTTGGTGATTCTAAACCTAGGAGCATAGTCTGGGAATTAGGGCCAGACCGTTCAGGAGAGGTAATAGGAAGCACTTCAACACACAAGGGGGGAAGAGGTTTCAGAGTCTCATCCACAAATGGCAATTGAAGCTGGACCAGTTGTTAATTTTAACTCAGAGAGAAAAAGTTTTGTTAAGCAAAAGTATTAAGGGATATGGGAAGTATCTGGAGTTAGGCTACAGATCCTGCCATGGTCTCATTGAGGAGAAGGCTAGAGGGGCTGAATGGACTACTCCTGTTCCTATGTTGCACTCACAACCCAACAAAACCGCTCTGACGGTACCTTCCGAACCCGTGACCACTCCCTTCACCAGTGACTCAGTGCATTCCATCTACAAGATGCACTGCAGCATCTCATCCAGCCTCTTCCCAGAGCATCTTCCAAACCCACGACCACTTCCATCTAGAAGGACAGGGGCAACAGATAGATGGGAACACCACCCTCTGCAAGTTCCCCTCCAAGTGACTCACCATCCTGACTTGGAAATACATCGCATTCCATCAGTCACTGAGTCAAAATCCTGGAATTCCCTTCCCTAACAGTATTGTGGGGCGTGCTAACATCACATGGACTCTGGGTCTATACCTGAAGGAGTCTTGAAGGATGAGGGAGATCTAATTGAAAGTTACAGAAAACTGAGAGGCCTGGACAAAGTCGACGTTGGGAAGATGGTTCCATGAGTAGGAGAGACTAGGGCCCGAGGGTATAGCCTTAGGGTAAAGGGGATAGAACGGAGATAAGGAGAAACTTATTTAGCCAGAGAGTGGTGAGTCTATGGAATTCACTGTCACAGAAGGCTGTGAAGGCCAGGTCACTGAGTATATTTCAAACAGAGATAGACAGGTTCTTAATTGCCAAGAGAATAAAAGGTTATAGAAAGAAAGCGGGAAAATGGGATTGAAAAACTGATCAGCCATGATTGAATGGCACAGCAGACTCAATGGGCTGAATGGCCTAATTTCTGCTGCTATGTCTTATGGCCTTGTGGTTCAAGCAGGCAGTTATCAGCACCTTAAGGGCAATTAGGGATGGGCAATAAATGCCCACGATGCCCACATACCACAGGCATAAATTTTTAAAAAGCCCAGCGATCAAATGGTCACTTTAAGATGTGCATATTCAGCTGCGATTTTAAAGGAGACATGCCTTTAGGGGATGCAATTTGCACAGTGAAGGGACAGTTAAATAGAACAATGGTTTTTGACTTTTAGAGGTGTGTTTTGTCCTGGTTTCTTTCAGTGAGAGATTGGGGAAAAGATTCCAAGCAGTCTATGAGAAGATCAATGTGAAGGCTTGGGTGTTCCTTTTTAAAATTGGAACAATAGAAGCAGCCTGAATGGGTGTGGTCAAGCTCCCACAAAAGCAGGGATCTTTAGTTTATCTCTCAGCAGTTGATGTTGGGATCTCGAAGACTTAGAAGCCATTTTTAAAACTCCCTCAGTTACAGCCAAACGCTGGGGGTTCGCTTCCTGCTGCTGAAGTTGTCAGCGAGATAATCTGTTTTCATGAATTTGTCTTTTGCAAAGGGTGTGTTTATGGGATGTTACTATATTGGGCGGCACAGTAGCTCAGTGGTTAGCACTGCTGCCTCACAGCACTAAGGACCCAGGTTCAATCCCTCCCTCAGGCGACTGTCTTTGTAGAGTGTGCACATTCTCCCTATGTCTGTGTGGGTTTCCTCCGGTTTCCTCCCACAATCCAAAGATGTGCAGGTCAGGTGAATTGGCCATGCTAAATTGCCTATGGTGTTAGGTGCATTAGTCAGGAGTAAAGACAGGGTAGGGGAATGGAGTTGGGTGGGGTACTCTTTGGAGGGGCAGTGTGTGGACTTGCTGGGCCGAAGGGCCTGTTTCCACACTGTAGGGAATCTAATCTAGAACAGTTAATCAGTAATAATTACTGTATCTATTATTCCGTTAGGTTTTCTAATAGAGTTGTTGTTCCAATTCCTTCTATCATTTGTTGTATTTTAACTACAGTGGATGAATAAAGTGTGTTTTGTTTCAAATCCTGTAGTTTGACCAACTGAATTGTAAGTGGAACACAACACATTATATTTATCTTTAAAATACGAAAAACTAAAGGTCCAGATTGTCTTCTGAATATTTTGAAGGGGTTTGATCTGTTCCACAACAGGTTTGAATCAGAATTTCTCATCACATTTTCCTCAGCCCTTCAAACACTCCATCTTCGTTTAAAATCAAATGTTCAATGTTGCCACAAGTTTCTGCCTCCAAAATAACCCTAGAGATAAACCTCACACCCTCTCAATTCTTCACATGAAAAGTTTGTTTCTGCCCTCAGTTCCAAATCTATGTCAAATTATCGGAAACAACAAATGCTGGAGATCACAGCAGCTCAGGCAGTTTCCATGGAGAGACAGCAGGCTAACACTTCGAGTCAAGAACACTCTTTATCAGAGCTGAAGTGAATAGTCATCTCGACTCAAACTGTTCACTTACTTTCCCCTCATGGATACTGACTGACCCACTGTGATTCACAGCACTATTGATTTTTGCAGACATTATCACACTACTTTTGCCCCTTACTAGAGAAGCTTGCTCTGTCCCTTGCTTCCATATTTTAAAATATTCCCATTACATGGCCTATCATGTCTCAACTGATTTCTAACACTAATATCAGGCAGTGATAACGAGGAGAGGTGCCCACCAAAAAACTGCCTCCAGTAGATTTGTCGTTCTAATCACTTAATCTGAACTATCAACACTCCATCCCTCTCCCACTACTGCATAAATGCTGCCCCCTCCACACTTCACGTCAGCTCTGATGAAGAGTCATCTGAACTCGAAGCGTTAGTTTGCTCTCTCTCTCCATGGATGCTGCCTGATGTGCTGTCACCTCCAGCCTTTTTTGTTTTAGTTTGTCAATGGATCCGTTTGCTGGTGAGTGTCATAGGGATCTAGAATCTAGTCAAAACCAGCACCGAACTATTCCAGCAAACAATGTGAGCTTGAGGCCTGCTTTTTGGGCCCAACATCGGGATTCTAAAGCCGAGAAGGAAGTTCAATAAGGGTGGGATTGAAGTGCATTTAATCGAGATGTTCAAAATCTCATCAATGTGTTCAAATGATGAAGGGTCTTGATGAAACTGGAGAATTAGAAACAGATTCCTGGAGCAGGAATGTTAGTAACGGGAAGGACACAGGTTGAAACAAGAGGAGAATTGCTTTCCTCAGTATGTTGCTGTGATTTTTAATCGACTGCCTTAATGGGTAGGGAAAGGAAATTCAATCTTCAACAAGAAATTGGAAGAGAACTTGGTTTAAAAAAAAAATTGGTAAATAAAATTAGAAGGAGGATTACACAAATGGTTACAGATCCTCAGAGTTATAGAGTTGTCCAGCATGGAAACATCAGTCCAACTCTTTCAATAAAAGGCAATTTGTATATTTTATTTTGTTACATCTGTTAACAAGAAAAGGCTGATATAAGGCATGGTATAATAGTGGGGACACTGTTCACCCTTCTTTA
The DNA here is from genome assembly GCF_020745735.1 of Hemiscyllium ocellatum. Taxonomy (NCBI): domain Eukaryota; kingdom Metazoa; phylum Chordata; class Chondrichthyes; order Orectolobiformes; family Hemiscylliidae; genus Hemiscyllium; species Hemiscyllium ocellatum. The sequence goes on from NC_083414.1 coordinate 9,248,595, forward strand.
CCTAACTTAGAGTCATAGAGCTGTACAGCATGGAAATAGACCCTTTGGTCTAACTCATCAATGCCGATCAGATATCCTAAACTAATCTAGTCCCATTTGCCAGCACCTGGCCCATATCCCTCTAAACCCTTCTTATTCATATACCCATCCAGATGCCTTTTAAATGTTGCAAATGTACCAGCCTCCACCACTTCCTCTGACAGCTCATTCCATACACAACCACCCTCTGCATGAAAAAGTTACCCCTTAGGTCCCTTTTATATCTTTCCCCTCTCACCCTAAACCTATACTCTCTAGTTCTGGACACCCTGACTCCAGGGAAAAGACCTTGCCTGTTTATCCTATTCATGCCCCTCATGATTTTATAAACCCCTATAGAGGCCACCCCTCAGCCTCTGACGCTCCAGGGAAAACAGCCCCAGCCTATTCAGCCTCTCCCTATAGCTCAATACCTCCAACCCTGGCAACATCCTTGTAAATCTTTTCGGAACTCTTTCACGTTTCATAACATCTTTCCGATAGGAAGGAGTAGTCAAACCAATGTCTTCTACAGGTTCTTCAAAGAGCTAGCACAGGCAGATGGGCAGAAAGAACTCATTCATTGCTGTACAATTCCATGGTGACTTATTTTTAAAAGGGAAGATTAAAACTCACCCTTTCACCTGGATCGCCTTTGGGCCCTGGTTGCCCTGGGATACCATATCCAGTCTCACCCTGTCAAACAAAGTGTAAAAACTGTGAAATATTCCCGGCAAAAATAAGAAACTGTTGTCCCCAGTTGTATTTTCTTAATGCAATTTGGATATCTGTGCAAGGTCAGCATTTGGTTTTTATCCCTAATTGCCCTGACGTGGCTTGCTCAGCCATTATTGAGGCAGCTAAGACTCAACCACATTGGGTTTGGACTCTCATGTAGACCAGACCACAGCAAAGCACCTTTCAAACCCACAGCCACTTCCATCTAGGAGGACAAGGGCAGCAGATACATGGGAACACCACCCCCTGCAAGTTCCCCTCCAAGCCACTCATCATCCTGACTTGGAAATATATCGCTGTTCCTTCACTGTCACTGGTCCCCTGGAGACCATCAAAACTGTCTTCACATTGAATGGATCTCTTAAAACCATAAAAACATCAGAAAAAGGAACAGGAGTAGGCCATTCAGCCCCTCAAGTCTGCTGTGCCATTCAACAGGATCAGGTCAGAAGTCATACGATTCCAGGTTATAGTCCAACAGGTTTATTTGAAATCACAATCCTTTAGCACCTGATGAAGGGGCAGTGCTCCAAAAGCTCGTGATTTCAAATAAACCAGTTGGACCATAACCTGGTGTCACGTGACTTCTGACTTTGTCCCTCCCAGGCCAACACCAGCACGTCCATGTCATTCAATAGGATCATGGCTGATCCAATATTCCTCACATTTACTGTTCTAGCTTTCCTTGATTCCATGGACTGAGATAACACTGACAGCAGGAAATCCAACATTTTGGACCTCAGATATTACATAATATTTGTTTCCTGGTGCAATCTTTGAATAATTTAAAGCCAAATTCTTGGATTGAAAAATAGGGAGCTTCAGATATTAGAGAACTCAAAACATCAAGAACCACCAGCACGAGGAGTAGGGAATTAGCATGAAGGGCTTTTGCCCGAAACATCGATTTTACTGCTCCTCGGATGCTGCCTGAACTGCTGTGCTTTTCCAGCACCACTAATCCAGAAATTAGCATGGAAATGTCCACTCACAGCTCATACTGTCTGAATCCGCCATGTCTACTTAAGCAACTTGATACAAAGTACGACTGAAGAAAACCTGAACTACTCCATGCAAGCAACTGGCAATGTGTGTCTCGTTCATACTGAGTGGGTGACCCACAGTAATGGCCACGCATGACAGGCAATGGCCTAGTGTTAGTATCACTAGACTATTAATCCAGATTCATAGAATGCAATTCCCACAGTGTGGAAGCAGACTATTCAGCCCATTGAGTCCACACCAACCCTCCAAAGAGCATCCCACCCAGACCCACCCCTGAAACCTTGCATTTTCAGTAGCTAATCCACCTAACCTGCACATCCCTGGACATTGTGGGTAATTTAGCATGGCCAATCCACCTGGGCTGCACATCTTTGAATTGTGGGAGGAAACCCACACAGACATGGAGAGAATGTGCAAACACAACATAGACCACCGCCTGAGGGTGGAATCAAACCCAAGTGCCTGGCGATGTGAGGCAGCAGTGATAACCACTGAACCACTATGTCACCCAGGTAATGTTCTGGGGAGTGGGGTTCAAATCCTGCTATGATGATGATGATCATGAAACTATTGATACTTGTTGGAAAAACCGATCTCATTCACCCGTGTTCTTTAGGAAAGGAAACTGCTATCCTTGCCTTACCTGGTCTGGCTTACATGTGACTCCAGACCCACAGCCATGTGGCTGAGTCTGAATTACCCTCTGGGCAATAAATGCTGGCATGGCCAATGAATGAATTTTAAAAACCACCCAACAACAATTCCTTGTAGCAAGGATTTAGGCTCTCCAGTCTCTACACTTTGAGCAACCAGTCCTATTGAGCTTTTGGACAGTTTTCCAAAACAGAAGACTCTATAATGAAGATTACTGCAGTGTAGAACTAGAGAAATAAGCAGCACCTTATAAGAGTACCTTCCAGCTCAGTGAGAAGATCTACATTCAGGATCTCAACCTGAGCTACAAATCTTCTCAAAACTTGCTCGAAATAAGCAGTGATTAGCAAACCACAACCTTCTTCATCGGCACTCAGTTTAAAATGCAGAGAGGATCCACTCTCCTGTCATTTCTGCCTCACCTTATTGCCTTTCTCTGCTGGATTGCCCTTTGCTCCCTTCTCCCCTGGGATTCCTGGTGGTCCACGCTCACCCTGGAGTAAAGATCAAAATATACTTGGCATGAAGTACAGCGTTCAACAAAATGATTCCCAACAAAATGAGGGATTGTGGTTTAATACAGCAGATGACACAAGATGCCAGAGAAGACCAGATGTAGAAAGGACAGAGTGCACTTACCCGGTCACCTTTGCTTCCTGGTGGGCCAGTGATCTGTAGTCCAACAAGAGAATTGGAATGATTAGAAATTAAGAATGCAACATTTGGCTACAATTTTCACCAATAATTATTTTCCCTGCATGGGAGGGAGGGGGAAGGAATAGGAGTCAAGGAAATAAAATGCGTGATGGAAGAACGGCAAGGTGGCTTTGTGGTTAGCACAGGTGCCTCACAGTGCCAGGGACCCAGGTTCAATTCCAGCCTCAGGTGACGGTCTGTGTGGACCTTACACATTCTCCCCGTGTCTGCATGGTTTCCTCCGGGTGCTCCTGTTTCCCCCACAGTCCAAAGATTGATTTCCCCTTTGGCCCATCAAGCCCACACCAACTTTGTGAAGAGTAACTCACCCAGATGCATTTCCCTCTGACTGATACACCATAACACTATTGCCAATTCACCTGAACTACACATCTTTGGACTGTGGGAGGAAACCGGAGCAGGTTAGGTGGATCTGCCATTCTAAATTGCCCACAGTGTACGTTAGATGCATTAGCTATGGGAAATGTAGAGTTACAGGGATGGACTGGGCCTGGGCAGTATGCTCTTCAGAGGGTCAGTGTGGAATTGTTGGGCTGAATGGCCTATTTCCACACAGTAAGGATTCTAAGAGAAATCAAGCAATGGAACAATGAGTACAGTCCAACTAAAACTTCATCAATGAGATTAAATGCCTTTGAGAAGGTTTCTGAAACATTCGGCAGAAAAGTCTTTGGACTGTGGGAGGAAACCGGAGAACCTGGAGGAAACCCACAGGCACTGGGGAGAATGCCCAAAGTCCACACACACAGTCACCCGGGGTATAATGTCTATTTGGAGTTTGCACGTTCTCCCAGTGTCTGTATGAGTTCCTCCAGGTTCCTCCCACAATCCAAAGATGTGTACAAAGTTAAAAATCACACAACACCAGGTTATAGTCCAACAGTTTTAATTGGAAGCACACTAGCTTTCGGAGCGACGCTCCTTCATCAGGTGATAGTGGAGGGCTCGATTGTAACACAGAATTTATAGCAGAAATTTGCAGTGTAATGTAACTGAAATTATGCATTGAAAAACTGATTGTCTGTTAAGCTTGTCATCTGTTTGTATACAGTGATAGTTTCACTTCTTTCATGTGTAAATCACAAAACCTTTTTTTTAAAGTTGCATTCTCAGGTTAGCTGTTAACAATGGTGATAGCTAGACAATATGTTGAAGGTTCTGGATCAGTGGTGCTGAAAGAGCACAGCAGTTTAGGCAGCATCCAACGAGCAATGAAATCGACGTTTCGGGCAAAAGCCCTTTGAAGGTGTTAGCCCCCTGTGTTCTCTGTCTCTGATCTGATGTTTAGATTGATTCTAATCTTAAAAAGTGAGATAACGGAGTTTTACATAAATTCATGCAGTTTTTGAGCTCAGAGTTCTACATGAATGTATGCAGTTTTTGAGCAAAGTGCAATGTAACTCTGCAAGTACAAATTCACCACACAAAATATATGTGTGCATATGGGTCTTTGTGTGTGTGTGTCTGTCTGGGGTGGGGTTGTGGGTGAGAGAAAGTGTGTGCGTGTGTGTGTGTAGTGAAATGGTGATCACCTGTAACGTGACATGAACCCAAGGTCCCGGTTGAGGCCCTCCCTATGGGTACCAAACTTAGCTATCAGCGTGAAGAAAAATTATGCCATGTTCTTCGTGACCTGCAAAACATTATCAATGAGGATGAGCACCTCACCAAGACCTTCCCCACACCTCCACTACTTGCCTTTAAACAACTGCCAAACCTCAAACAGATCATTGTTCGTAGCAAACTGCCCGGTGGACACTGCAAGACGTGTCAGAGTGTGGACATAGATACCACCATTACGCGTGGGAACACCTCCCACCTTGTATATGGCAGATACTCATGTGACTCAGCCAACGTTGTCTATCTTATACATTGCAGGCAAGGATGCCCGGAGGCATGGTACATTGGGGAAACTGAGCAAAGGCCACGACAATGGATGAATGGGCACCGCACAACAATCAACAGACAGGAGGGTTCCCTCCCAGTTGGGGAATACTCCAGTGGTCCAGGACATTCAGCCTCAGACCTTTAGGTGACCATCCTCCAAGGTGGACTTCGGGACAGGCAGCAGAGGAAAGTGGCCGAGCAGAGGCTGATAACTAAGTTCGGTATCCATAGGGAGGGCCTCAACCGGGACCTTGGGTTCATGTTACATTACAGGTGACCACCATTTCACTATACACACACACACAGATATTCCTACACACACACACTCTCACATACACACAGACACAGGTACACACAGACACCCACATACCCCCTTATAGATACACACACTCCCTAATGCACCCCCTCACAGACTTAAGACACTCTGCACTCACTACACACTCACACACACACTTTCTCACACCCACAATCCCCACCCCAGACAGACAGACAGACAGACAGACAGACACACACACACACACACACACAAAGACCCACATGCACACATATATTGTGTGGGGTGAATTTGTACTTGCAGAGTTACATTGCACTTTGCTCAAAATCTGCATACATTCATGTAGAACTCTGAGCTCAAAAACTGCATGAATTTATGTAAAACTCCGTTATCTCACTTTTTAGATTAGAATCAATCTAAACATCAGATCATAGACAGAGAACACAGGGGGCTAACACCTTCAACATATTGTCTAGCTATCACATTGTTAACAGCTAACCCGAGAATGCAACTTTAAAAAAAAGTTTTATGATTTACACATGAAAGAAGTGAAACTATCACTGTATTTTAACAGATGAAAGGCTTAAGAGACAATCAGTTTTTCAATGTATAATTTCAGTTACATCACACTGCAAATTTTTGCTATGAATTCTGTTACAATCGAGCCCTCCACTATCACCTGAGCGTCGCTCTGAAAGCTAGTGTGCTTCCAATTAAGCCTGTTGGACTATAACCTGGTGTTGTGTGATTTTTAACTTTGTACACACCAGTCCAACACCGGCATCGCCAAAGATGTGTAGGTTAGGTGGACTGGCTGTGCTAAATTATCCATTGTGTCCAGGGATGTGCAGGCAATGTGGGTTAGCCATAGGAAATGTGGGATTACAGATTATGCTGGGGGTGTGGGTCTGGGTAGGATGATCTTCAGAGGATCAGTGTGGACTCATTGGGTTGAATAGCCTGTTTCCACCCTTATTGGGATTCGAAGATTCTAAGTGAATACAGCAAACGTTTCAGAGAGAGTTCCAGACGTTGGGACAAAACAGATGGGTGCACAGAAAGGCTACACTGTAGAAGCCATTTGTCCAAGAAGGATGGAGTGATAGGGACATGAAAATTTCTAAATCTCAGTGCATTGGGGGATAAGCTATCAATGCTCAGCAACACTGTGGGTGTAATGGGTCAGAGGTAGAAAGCGTGCATTACATTTCAGGTCTCATGTATAATATCAGGAAAATATCACTATAAGCGTCAGTGCAATGACCAATTTTCTTTACGCATTCATGGAATGTGGGTGTAGCTGGCTGGGCCGAACCATTTATTGAGCAACCCTCATTGCCCCTTTGGGAAGTTGATGATGTCTTCTTGAACCATGGCAGTCCAGCCAAGGGAGGGAGTTCCAGGGCATCAACACAAAGACAGTGAAGGAATGGTGATACATTTCCAAGTCAGGATGGTGAGTGAGTTGGAGAGGAACTTGAAGGTGGTGATGTTCTGCTGCCCTTGTCCTTTTAGATGGAAGTGGTCGTGACCTTGGTAGGTACTGTCTGAGGATCTTTGATGAACGTCTGCAGTGCATCTCGTTGTTTGTGGATGTGAATGCCAATCAAGTGGGTTGCTTTGTCCTGGATGGTGTTGAGCTTCTTGAGTGTTGTTGGAGCTGCACCCATCCAGGCAAGTGGGGAATATTCCATCACACTCCTGACTTCGTGTCTTGTAGATGCCACCTTCACCAGTGAGTCATAGAGTCATACAGTCATAGAGGTGTACAGCATGGAAACTGACCCTTTGGTCCAACCTGTCCATGCCGACCAGATATCCCAACCCAATCTACTCCCACCTGCCAGCACCTGGCCCATATCCCTCCAAACCCTTCCTATTCATATACCCATCCAAATGCCCCTTAAATGTTGCAATTGTACCAGCCTCCACCGCATCCTCTGGCATCTCCCACCACCATTCGTGACTGGATGTGACAGGACTGCAGAGCTTCGATCTGATCCGTTGGTTGAGGGTTCACTTAACTGTTTGACATGCAAGTAGTCCTGTTTGATGGCTTCACCAGGTTGTCATCTTATCTTCAGGTCTGCCTGGTGCTGCTCCTGGCATGCCCACTCTCCACTGAACCAGAATTGATCCCCTGGTTTGATGGTAATAATTGAATGCTGGGGGATATGCCAGGCTATGAGGTTACAGATTATGCTGGAGTACAATTCTGCTGCTGTTGACAGCCCACAGCACCTCATGGATGCCCAGTGAGGAGTTACTAGATTTGTTCAAAGTCTGTCCCATTTAACACGACGATACAACAAAGGGAGCGTATCTTCAACAAGAAGGTAGGACTTGGTCTCCACAAGGACCATGCGGTGGTCACTCTTATCAATACAATCTTGTACAGATGTATCTGCAGTTGGCAGATTGGCGAGATTGAGGTCAAGTATGGAGTACACCAGGACCCAGCAATCATAACCATTATACAATCACAATCACACACAATTCTATTTTTAAATAATTCAAATTAGATCCAGTTGAACTGGGCGTAAATTTCATGGTCACTTGTTCATATAATACAGAGTCATAGTCATAGAGATGTATAGCATGGAAATAGACCCTTCATTCCAACTTGTCCATGCTGACCAGGTATCTAAGACTGATCTTGTCCCATTTGCCAACACTTGGCCCACATTCCTCTAAACCCTTCCTATTCAAGCATCCAGATGCCTTTAAAATGGTGTAATTGTACCAGCCTCCATCACTTCATCTGGCAGCTCATTCCATACACGCACCACCCTCTGTGTGAAAACGTTGCCCCTTAGGTCCCTTTCAAATCTTTTCCCTCGCACCCTAAATGTATTCCTTCTAGTTTTGCACTTCCCTACTCTGGGGAAAATTTCTTGGCTATTCACCTACATAATTTTGATGTTGAGCTTGGAGAATGAGAGAGATGGGAAGAGGAGAGGGCTCTGAATGGGAAGTAGTGATGTGAAGAGTGTGTCAGTTTGGAAAGTATTCTTTGGATGTGACTGGTCTATACTTGGTGAATAACACGGTGGTTTGCAATGATCAACCGACAACATGGCCAAGAAACTAGTAATTCTTATCAACTTGTACAAACAGAATCATCACACAATTTTTCAGAAAAAGGAATCACATTAGATCCAGCTGAAATCGAGTTAGATTCTCTTCAAACTTCAAACAGGGGTCAACATGTATCACTTGTCAAGGGCAATTAGAGAGAGACATGACCCACTCTCACTAATATCCTTACATACAGATGAGGAAGGACACTACTTCGACTGGAACAACACATCCATCCTAGGACAAGCCAAACAGAGACACGCACGAGAATTCCGAGAAGCATGGCATTCCAACCAGAACTCTATGACAAACACATTGACTTGGATCACATTTACCACCCCCTGAGAAAATGAACAGGAAATGACATCACCATAAGAAATGCTGTCACCACAAGAAATGACACCAGCAACCCAAGGAAACCCAAACACACAAATAGAAAGCGGGCTACACCACCAATGCTTCATTCAGAGGCTCACTGATGATGCTACCTAGTATGGTGATGAAACGTCGAAAACAAACCTTCCAGCTCACTGAACAAACCTATATTCAGAGCTACAACCTGAGCTACAAATCTTCTCAAAACTTACTAAAGACAATAAATGTTGGCCTAGCCTGTAATACTTGCATCCCTTGAGTAAGTTAAAAGACATCACTGGATCAATTTCTAATGGAAAGCTGTTAGAAATCAGGGATTGTAGTTTTTCACACATGAAAACTGGACCACTATTCTTCAGCTACACCTGAGCAGACATTTAAACTTTTTTGAATTAAACAAAGACTTGGAGGACAAAGTTTCCCAGAGGCAATCTTTGCAGCAGTGCCATGACTAGTCTGAGAGACCGTGCCAACCAACCCTTTCCTTATGTGGTACAAATTGCTGTCCCCTTGGAAATTTGGCTTTCTTGTGATGGTGTCCTGATGAGTGCAAGGTGAAGTGTTTCTATGCGCCGCTCTTTTTTTTCAGCTATTCTGGTGGGGTGTTGGCGGAGCGATCATGTCGCTGGACTAATCATCCAGAACCTCAAGTGAACGTTCTGGAGATGTGGCTTCAAATTCTGGCTTGACAGGGGGTGAAATTTGAATTCAATAAAAATTTGGAATTTAATTTGATAGCAATGTTTAAGAGGCATTTAGACAGACATGTGAACAGGCAGGGAATAGAGGGATATGGACCATGTGCAGGCAGGTGGAATTAGTTTAGAATAGCACCATGGTCAGCACAGCATGGTGGGCCGAAGGGCCTATTCCAGTGCTGCCCTGTTCTATGTTCTATTCCCAAGTTCTGTACCAGATGACTATTTGAATAGCAACTATTTTTAATCAGATTGTCTTTCAAAAGAAAATTCACATTAGACCTGGAGTTAAACATTTTTAAATGACAGCACCATGAGCTGACAACTTGCATCTTATTTTAAGGACAACAGGAAATGGGTAATAAATGTTGGTCTAGCCAGTAACACTCACATCCCATTACTAAATTAAAAACACTGATATTCCCCGAAATAAAGTGTTCTCAGTACTCGTTATCTGTCAACACTTAATGGGAACACAGCCCAAAGTTATTTGTTGGCAGTGTAACAGAGAATTCACATGTTAGCATTCCCAGAGCAATCCTTTGTTCTCTAAAGAGTTAACCCTAACACTTCCCAACCTTTTATCTTCCCAGATGTTGGCCGTCCTGCAGATGCTGGACTTCCAACAGTTTCTGCTGGAGATTTTCAGCAGTTTAGATTTATGGTGCCGGAGTCCATGCATTTATTGCGATGAGATTTGACGCTGTGTGAACTCGGGTAATTCATGCTCATCAGATCAAATTACCAACAGCTTCAAGCAGTTTTACAGAAGAGGAGAAAAGTCAATGAGGAAAAACATTGACATACAAACAGAAATCTTTGGAAATACAAAGCGGGTATGAAATCCAGATTCTGACATTTCACTGACCTCTCCTACTCCCAGGCTATTGGAAACCAGGGATTGCGATTTGCTGCACATGAAAATTGGATCTGCATTTTTCAACTAAAGAGAAGCTACAAATCAAGAAGACGTTCAAACTTTTTTCAATTAAACAAAAGCCTGGGGGACAAAATGCCCCTGCTGCATTCTCTGCAACAATGCCTTGAGCGATCTGAGAGAACTTGCCAATCAGCACCAGTTCCTCATTGCAATATAAAATGTTATTCCCTTAAAGATTTGGCATTCTTGCGATGATGTCCTGATGAGTGCAAGATGAAAAGCTTCTGCAGCACGTTTCTCTTGTCCTTCAGTCTGCCAGTCATTCTCAAGTTTTGAAGTACCAAATGACAACTGGAATATCAGCGATTTCCATTTCTAATTCTTCATCGTAGGAAAAGAACCTTGAACAGTGGGACAGAAACATCGTCAAATGTCAAAATGAAGTTGGCTTCCACTGGATGGTATAAATCAGGAGAGTGGTACAAAGGCTAGCTCCATCTGATACATAAATACATCTTTAATCAAAGCTCAGGTATTCTTTAATGCCTCAGTCTTACAAATGTTATATATTAAAGAGAAGCTGAATGGAAAAGACTCTATGATCATTGTTAAAAAAGCAAGAGCTCAGGAGCACTTTTGCCTCAACAGCATTAGACCATAAGATGAGAGGAGCAGAATCAGGCCATTCGGCCCATTAAGTCTGCTCTGCCATTCGATCATGCCTGATATGTTTCTCAATCCCATTCTCCTGTCATCTCCCCTGTAACCTTTGATCCCCTTACTAACCAAAAACCTACCTATCTCTGTCTTAAGTACACTCAATGACCTGGCTTCCAACCCCTCTGTGGCAATGAGTTCCGGTAGACTCACCACCCTCTAGCTAACGGAACCCCTCCACATCTCAGTCATTACTTCACTCTGAAGCTGAGCCCTCAGGTCCTAGTCTCTGCTACTAGTGTAAACATCTCCTCCATGTCTACTCTGTCCAGGCCTCTCGGTATTCTGTAAGGTTCAATCAGATCCCCCTCATCTTTCCGAACTCTATCAAGTGCAGACTCACAGTCCTTAACCAGTCCTCTTATGATAAACTCTTCAGTGTCAGGATCATTCATGTAAAACTCCTCAGGAACCCCCTCCACAGGTCCCAGAATTGCTCATAATATTCTGAATACAGTAGATCCAATCTGGAACACACGGCAAGAAAGGGCAAAGCAAGCAGATTCATCAGTAACATCAAAAAGAAATGTTTGATTAATATTTGAAGGGGGAAAAAAAAGTGCTGTACAGCAGGAGAAGGAGGTGGGTCGAGTTCAACAGCTCTTTCTGAGGGTTGGCACAGGCATAATGGGTGGAGTGGCCTCTCTGTGTTGTTTGGTTTTCCTGCAGTTCCATGATACTTACAGAACGCCCTGGTTCTCCTTGTCGTCCCTCGTTTCCCTGTTTAAAGAAGCATAGTGAGAACTTCTGAACACAGAAACCGATGACAACACAGTCACACAGAGATACAAGCAACTATAAGGTGACAAAAGGTGAGTGACAACAAGGGGGTTAGCTGCAGTAAATCACTCACCAGCTATTGAAGGTGTACTGCAGAGACTGAAATATATGAAGACAATGTAAGGGATTCAATACGTGCAATTAAAATGGGGAAGCGGGGTGGGAATAAAGGATAGCCTTGTTATGGGGATTTTTGCAAAGTTTCACACTGAATTGTCAAAAATGCTTGCATAAAGAAGGAATTTTTATAGCACCTTTCATGAGGTTAGAATGCGGCAAAGCATTTTGCAATCAGTGAAGTCTAACCTTCACTGTTACTACCACCATTACAGTCACTGTGGTAATGTAGGAATCGTGACAGCTAATTTGCGCATAGCAAGATCCCACAAACAGCAATGTGATAATGACCAGATACAGGAGGTTCCTGGGTTACAAAAGACTTGCGCTCCTGACTGCGTTTGGAAGTTGATCTGTATGCAAGTCGAACACAATACAGTAAAAATATCCGTTCATAAGCACAGTCAAACATTTGCTCGACGGAACCTTAAAATTAAAATAATAGGGATCTCATTCGTACGTATGAGCGTTCATCAGTCAGATGTTCTTAAATCAGGGACCCCGTGTAACTTGCTTAATAAACAAGGTTAGAAATTACTGCAGAAACTCAGCAGGTCTGGCAGCATCTGTGGAGAGAAAGCAGAGTTAACCTTTCAAGTCCAGTGACCTTTCTTCAGAACTGACCCTTCAAGAACAGTTGCTGAAGAACGTTAACTCTGTTTTCTCTTCACAGATGCTACCAGATCTGCTGAGTTTCTGCAGCAATTTCTGTTTTTGTTTCCAATTTCCAGTATCTGCAGTTCTTTGCTCTATTAACCTGTCTGGAAGAAGTTGAGGTCTGCAGATGCTGGAGATCAGAGGTGAAAAGGTGTTACTGGAAAAGCGCAGCAGGTCAGGCAGCATCCAAGGAACAGGAGATTCGACGTTTCGGGCATAAGCCCTTCATCAGGAATTCCTGATGAAGGGCTTATGCCCGAAACATCGAATTTCCTGTTCCTTGGATGCTGCCTGACCTGCTGCACTTTTCCAGCAACACATTTTCAGCTCTATTAACCTGTCTGTCATGTTCGCTGAGGGATAAATGTTAATCAGGAGTCCTGAACAGCAACACAAGGTTGTTACATACAACTGAGGTGCATCGATTTAAGGCTCCATCCAAAAGAGCACCACTGACAGTGCAGCACTCCACCAATGCAACAGGCTAAATTTTCAGGAATACATCAACAATGTTTTATTTTAGTGGAGAGAATACTACCTCCTGAGCTAGCACATAGTATCTAGGGGAAAGAATATCCATGATACTAAACAGTGATGCATTCATTGCAAAGATTGCCTCCCCACGTGAACTTGAGAGACAATGTCAATGATGCCTGTTTTGTCTTATAGCAGGACGGAGAAGGTAGATTTCTCAGGGAAACATGCCCTGGATTGCCCTACATCACAGGTCGCTACAGGCGGAAATGAGCTACCCTGCCCTCGGATTAGCAGCCTCTCCAACCACATCTCACCAAAGATGGCGCTGTCTCTGGAGTCAACCCCTGAAACCCCACCATTTCTGAGAGTTTGCAGGGAGAGAGATCAAATAAACACGGAATATGAAAGTCGAATTACTCTTGAACAAAAACACTGGAAGACTGTTTTCTTCAAGAAACCTTGAAAGTTCAGTGTACCAGAGGAAGAGGGATTGACGTGATCTGGATGTGTTTTGAGTGGGACGTGAATCTCACCATCAGTGAAAAATCAACAGGCCAAATGATTTCCTATCCTGACGAATAACATTCTTACCTTTTCACCTCTGGGGCCACTTGTACCTGGCAATCCCTATAAAGGAAGTACAATGACAAAATTACTACACGTGGTATTTCTTCAGCAAGCATTCCTGTCCGTAATAGTGTAGAGGAATGAGCACTGATGAAAATAGCCTTAGTCTTCCAAGTAAGACAGAAAACTACCTCGTTGTCAATTTGCAGAATGAAAGGTGCCCAATTCCAATGCTGGACCCGTCTTAATTGATGCAATCTAGTAGAACCATGCACTGGAGTGAAGCCAAGGCCTGCTTTTGCAGGAATAGCGCCATATTCCAGTAAGTAAACTGTTTCGAGATCTCAAAGTCAATTTGATGATTACTGGGAGAAGGTATAGGTGTAAGGTCAGTGGGGGAGGGTGCAGAATGGCTGGCATTGAGTGCCAACTGTGTGAGGGGATGGATCAGTGAGTGACAGGGAAGGGTGGGTCAAGTTTTGGGAGGGCTGGTCGGGTCAGGCAGGGGAATTTGGGTATTGGGAAGGTTGTGATTGGATGCGGAGAGAGGGTACGTTGATGCCTGTGCCATTCTGGGAGGGCTTGGGTCTGGTTCAAATGTAAAGACAGCGCAAGTTCAATATAGTAGAACCTCGATTATCCAAACAAGATGGGCAGGGAGTATTTTGTTCGGATAACCGATTGTTCGGATAACCGGAAACAAGCAGTATTTTGAGAGTGCTGGTTATCCGAACATTTCTCGGTTTTCTGGCAATGCGCTCCATTATGCCGTTTAACTAATAACTGAATGCTGAGTTGCCTAATGCCATTTTTACGGGAGATTGAAATCTTGTTCGAATCATCTGAAATACGGAAAATTGATGTTCGGATAATTGAGCGTGTATTGTAGTTGCCTAAAAATGAATGGGGTTGCCACAGAACAGTATTCTTGTAAATCCCACAACCTGTGGGGTGGTTTCTTGTAAATAAAAACACACACATTTGCAACTCAGGCCGGACACTGGACAACTGCCCACCGTGCGATAGGAGATTGCGAGTGCTCGGGAAAATGGCTGGTCAAGAGGAGTGACTCTCGTTACAAATCAGCAGAACTTCGATGGAACCTCCTCAGAGAGAATTTCCTCAAATGTGCTCTGTGCAGGTTCTTGGTCGATGGAAATAAACATGCTCACCAGGAAGTATTCCCAATGGAGACAATGACAACCCTTATCCCAGAAGTACCTCTCTCCAATGAAGTGGAAAATCACCAATGCTCCTTGGAGAGCATCTTCCAAACCCACAATCACCTCAAAGACAAGGGAAGCAGGAATGTGGGAACACCAGCCCCTGCAATTTGGAATCACTTCAGCACTGATTTCTCATATAACACTTTTCATTTCTAGAAGAAATTGTCACATTCCTATCATGCCCGGTATTTATTGCCCGTCCCTAGTTACTCCAGAGAAGATGATGGTGAACTGCCTTCTGTGTAGGTGGATACACACCAACAATGCCATTCATGAAGGAATTCCAGGATAATGACATTGTTGGGGTGTCGACATCTACACAGAAAGAATGCTTATATGTTTCCAAGTCAGGATGGTAAGTGGCTTAGAGGGGAACTTGGAGTTGGTGGTTTTCCCATGTACCTGCTGCCCTTGTCTTTGAGGTGATGGTAGATGTGGAGCTAGTTGAGTATTAATGGAGCTGCACCCATCCAGCCAAGTGGGGAGAATTCCATCACACTCCTGACTTGTGCCTCATGGACAGTACGAGCACTGGAAGCCAGAAGGTGATTACTTTCCACAGAATTCGCTGCCCCTTGGGCTGTTCTTACAGTAAGAGTATTTATGTCCAGTTCCTAATCTTTCTGTTCTTGTTGCTATTTGGAACAATATTCCTTGACTACTCACCAATCAAAGGAAAGATGAGAATGAGACAATACTCACAACTGATCCCGGAACACCAGGTGGTCCGATCAGCCCTTGATCTCCCTAGTAACAGAAACATTCAATCATAACTGTGATTCTGGCTGAATTACAACACTATCTCAATCATAAAGGTAAGAATCAGGGTTTTTCCAAACTCTTCCATGAAGCATGGGCAAGGTCAGAATTTATTTCCCATGAACTGATTGCCTTGCTGGGTCATTTCAGAGGGCAGTTAAGAGTCAACAACATTGCTGAGGGTCTGGAGTCACATGTAGGCCAGACCAGGTAAGGACGGCAGATTTCCTCCCCTAAACGAATTGAGTGGACTGGATGAATTTACAAATTAATCAACCACTAAGTTTCACTAGTTTTCAATTCTGACTTGGGGAGGCACTGATAATGTCACTGGGACTAGTAATCCAGAACCCTAGGTTAATCTTCCAGGGATCGGGTTCAAATCCTTCCAATGAAATTTATTTTCAATGTAATCCCAGAATAGATGGGTAGTTTAATGGTAACCATATGATTGTCATTAAAAGGTCAATACCAATGCCCTTAAAGGAAGGAAATTGCTGATTCTTATCCAATCTAGCCTCTAGCAATGTGGTTGACTCTTAACTGCTATCTGTATAATTAAGGATGGGCAATAAATGCTGGCCTGGCCAGCGGTTCCACATCCTGTGAATGAATAAAAACAATTATTAGCTGGTCGGTTGAGATTTTGACACCCCCTATCTCAAGGGTGTGTTGAACTGATTCTCTATAACAGTCAAAAAGTATGGTGGTGGAAAAGCACAGCTGGTCAGGCAGTATCTGAGGAGCAGGAGAGTTGACGTTTTGAGCATCAGCCCTCCATGAGGAATGTTAGAGCTTATTCTCGAAACTTCGATTCTCCTGCTCCTCGGATGCAGCCTGACCTGCTGTACTTTTCCAGCGCCACTCTTTTTGACTCTGATCTCCAGCATCTGCAGTTCCTCATTTTCTCTATCATAGACTGGGTCTCCATACGACCACCTCTCCTCTGTGCATTAGTGAATACTGCTGGAGTTGTGGCTCAATAAAGGGAACCGCGTATCAGAAACAGATGGTTCACTGAGACACTTTGGAAGTGGTTAAATAAAACGCAGCATGACTCAGACTGATAACGGTTCATCCTATCAGTTTGTGCCTTCACTCACTGCCTGGATCTGTTCCCGTACTCACTGATACTCATCAGTTGAAAATGAAGTAACGATACACGGTTGAAGGTGCACAGATTCTGAATTTAACTTCTCAGTAGCGAAACACGGAGACTGAGTTCACAACGCGCAGTTTCCCTTGCCATCTGATAGAGAGTAGGAAAGTGGAAAAGCTCATTAAAAACAGATGGAGAGAGAAGGGCAAAAGAAACAGGAAGTAATGGGATGATGGAAAGGAAAAGGGGTAACGTAGGACAACCGAAAGGAAACATAATGGGAATAAGAGAGTGAAAGAAAGGAGAAAAAGAAAGAGAGTGATTTTGTTTCCTCTTATTTGCTCACAGGACTTCAGATTTGCTTGCAAGCTCAGCATTTACTGCACATCCCTAAGTGAGCCTTGAACTGAACAGCTATCAAGGCCATTTCAGAGAGTAGTTAATATCAACTGCATGATGTGGGGATGGAGTCACATGCAGGATAGACTAGATAAGGACAGCAGAATTCTTTTATTTAAGGGCATTAGTAAACCAGATCGGATTTTACAACAATCAATAACAGTTGTCGCAGCCATCGTTGTTAAGACTGGCTCAATATTCCACATTATTCACTGGATTTAAATCCCATCGGCTGCTATGGTTGGATCTGAACCATATTCACAAAACATTAGCCTTGACCTCTGGACAGTTGGTTCAGTACAAATACAATCCCATCATCCCTTCAATACTTTTCATTACCTTTGGATATTCTTAGACTCTTAAATTAGGAAATGCACACATGACCAGGCAAGATGTAAACTCTCTTAAAATTCTGAAAGAATCAATCAGGTGTTGATAGCATTAAATAATGGACCAAAAGTCCAACATCAGACACAATAAGCAATCACAGCATGGAGTAGATTATTCAGATGAGGAGAAGCATCATCTCTGAGGCAGTGGTTACACTGTGGAAATCTCTTTCCCTGCAGAGACTGGTGGAGGCTAGCTCATCTAATATATTCAATGGTGAATCAGACCAATTCTGAATTGACAAGGAACTCAGGAGTTTTGGGTTGTGTGCTGTACATGTGTCGGGAGGGAACAGGAAAAGTGGAATTGAGACCACAACTGGAGCAGCCATGATCTTATTGAATGGCGGAGCAGGCTTGAGAGGCTGAATGGCCTCCTCCTGTTCCTCATCAGAAACATAGGAAATAGCAGAAAGGAGGCCATTCAGCCCTCTGAGCCTGCTTCCTCATTCAATATGATCACAGCTGATCATCAATACCCTCTTCCTGTTCTCTCCCCATAACCTTTGACCCCTTTAACCCTATGAATTGTTTCTAACTCATTCTTGAAAATATTCAATGTTTCGGCCTCAACTGCTTTCTGTGGCAGGGAACTCCAAAGGCTGCCCACTCTCTGGGTGAAGGTACTTCTCTTCATTTTGGACCATACCCTCAGAGTGTAACCACCACCCCCATCCAGTTTGGGGCTTCCTGGTCATCAGGAACATCCTTCCTGTGCCTAACCTGTCTAGACCTCTCTGAATTTTATAGGTTTCCATGAGATCCCATCAAATCATCTCAGAGGCAGCATTGCCCCCAGCTGGTAATAGTCCAACAGGTTTATTTAAAATTGCAAGCTTTCAGAGCATGTCAGAGTTTAAATGTTGGACTATAATCAGGTGTGGTATCACTTCTGACTTTGCAGAGGTGGGTACTGCAAATGTTGGAGATTAGAGTCAAGATTAGAGTGGTGCTGGAAAAGCACAGCAGGTCAGGCAGCATCCGAGGAGCAGGAAAATCGATGTTTCCTGATGAAGGGCTTTTGCCCGAAACATCGATTTTCCTGGCTCCTCGGATGCTGCCTGACCTGCTGTGCTTTTCCAGCACCACTCTAATCTTGACTTCTGACTTTGTCCACCCCAGTCCAACACCAGCACCTCCACATCTTATCCGTTATTAGACTGATGAATGGACTCTCTAGCCTGATCTTGCTAACACTGACCTGGCTTAGTGCACTCCCTGTGCAATGTAACTTGTCTGCCTCTGTCTCAGGCTCTTTTGATGTCTGCATCCTTGCTGACTATGTACTGCTCATTAACAAAGCTTTTCACTGTACTCTGGTACACGTGATACGAAATCAATTAATCAATCAATCAGCTGACGAGGCTCACTTACCTTAAGCCCCGATGGTCCCGGAGGTCCCCTTTCTCCCTGTAAAAAGTAAATAACACCGTCAGGACTCGTCTATTTTGCCAATTAATTAACAACCTGGGGGGAGACCCATTAGAAGGGCAGACAGACAGTCTGGCCCTATTCCTTCACCTGCTTTGAAACAGCTGGATGCTTCTGACCTGCTGTGTCTTTCCAGCACCACACTCTCGACTTTGATACAGTCAGCGTCTGCTTCGCTGTAATGTTGGACACCTTACCTTTGTAGTCAACCATCACCCAAGGCACACCAAATGGTGCAGCAATAACAACAACTACTTCTATTTACCATCATAAAAGGTTCTGGATGCAGATTTGCTCGCTGAGCTGGAAGGTTCATTTTCAGACGTTGCGTCACTGTAGTAGGTAACATCTTCTGTGAGCCTCTGGACAAAGTACTACTGATGATTCCTGCTTTCTATTTATATCTTTGGTTTGGTGATGTCATTTCTTGTGGTCATGTCATTCTATGGTGGTATCACCACAGGAAATGGCATCACCAACCCAAACATATAAACAGAAAGCAGGAATCATCAGCAGTGCTTCGTCTGGAGGCTCACTGAAGTTGTTATCTAGTATGGTGACAAAACGTCTGAAAATGAACTTGCCAGCTTAGTGAGCAAATTTACATCCAGAACCTCAATCTGAGCTACAAATCTTCTCAAAACTCGCTTTCATAAAGGTTGCTGAGATGCCTCAGAGAAGTGACGTTAGCAAATCAACTGAAGTGCAGTAGGAGGTACTGACCTGGAAGTTACATGCCCCGATCAGCTACGTTTTTGGTTGGGGAATATAAGAACGGTGACTGCCCACTGTCGAGCTGTGGCCTGTAATATTCAGGGTGGGCAGGTGCTGACATCAGCAGCCTGCCATTACATACAATACAAAGAATAAACAGAAATTGCTGGAAAAAGCTCAGCAGGTCTGGCAGCATCTGTGGAGAGAAATTAGAGTTAATGTTTTGCATCCTCTGAGGAAGGGTCACTGGACCCGAAACGTTAACTCTGATTTCTCTCCATAGATGCTGCCAGACCTGTGAGCTCTTCTAGCAACTTCTGGTTTTGCTTATTATCACATAGTCTGCTATTACACAATCCACTGTTAGCCACTACCAGTCCCCATTAGTAACTGTTCACCCTGCTAACCAGAACATTATCCATTCCTTTGTCTGTCCAACTACTCTTCTCTCTCTTTGGGCATTATTCCCACCTATCGTGAACTCCTTCCCCTGCCCCCCCTCCCCCTACTTAATCTCCTGCATATAAACTGACATTTTCCTCGCTACCATCTGTACTGAGGAAGGGTTGCTCGATTAAAAATGTTAACTCCAATTTCTCTCCACAGATGCTGTCAGACCTGAGCTTTTCCAGCAATTTCTGTTTTTGTTTCTGATTTACAGCATCAGCAGTTCTTGCAGTTTTTAATCAATCAAATGTCAGTTAAGATGGTTAATAATCTCAAAAGTGCAAGAGATTTGAATATTACGCTGCCGTTGCCAACACGTGGTTAGCATGGGCAACCAGGTGACAATGGTGTCTTTGACTTGAAGGAGCTTAAAACTGCGTGAAGGATAGAATCTCTCTCTGTGGTGCTTGGTGTCCACTGCTGGTCACCTCCACCACCCCCCACCACCCTGAGAAAATAGCACTCATTGCTTCCCACTCGTTCTCTAAAACCCCTATTCCCCACTTGCTAAATTTCCAAGAACCAACACTCCCTCCCACACCTGTCCTCTCCACAACCCAAAGCTCTCCCAACAGGGGTCTGGAATCCATAGGATTCCCTACATGGACCTGCCTGCAGTTCCATCAGTATCCACTGCTGAGCTCTGGTGCTGTCAGGTCCATCGGACTATGGAGATTTGGTGTGGAGAGTGGGTCCCACGAGGGGCTCATTGGTATGGGGCAGAGCTCCAAATAACACACTTTTCTTCTGGGGGAAAGTAGGGAACACTTCGACATTAAGCTATAGAGACTTCTCCTCCCATTTGTCACAGCTGGCTGTATCCATGTCCCAACGATAATGCCTCAATTGCAAGCCCAAGTTCATCACTTGACCTGAACATTTGATCTAAAGACTTCCGTTTACCTATTCATTCAGGAGATGCAACAAGGCAATATCCTGGGGAAGGCTATGATGAGCCATCTTCTTCAACCATTGCAGTCCGTGATGTGCAGAGGCATCGACAATGTCTTAGGAAAACAGTTCCTTGATGTCAACACAACAACACCGAAGGAAGAGCGAAAATCAGGACGGTGTGTGCCTCCGCTGAGCTCCGAGTCATGGGATGCTCTTGAGGAAGACTTGACAAGTTGCCGAAGTGAATTTTTACAAATCTGAGTACGGTAACTTCCTGATAAAAGGATTGTAAAGGTTGGTAGCAATCACTTACCCGGGATCCCGGCAAACCAGTCTCCCCCGGCTGACCTCGGTCTCCCTGTCCATCAAAACATAAAAACAAGATGTCCTGTTAATTACCCACCTTGATCAATAACTCCTTCACCGTTACATTCACCTGTCTCCCTCAGTCTTTCCCTGACAGTCTGAGATACCTGCAACAAATCAGGCTTATATTTTCCAAAAAAAAACAAACTCTGCTCTCAGGATATGAAGCTGACCTATTTAATTGAAAGCATTTACCTGGTCCCCATCACCCTATTGCTTAATCATTCAGATAAAAGGAATCCCCGGAATCTCACAATCACCTTGGGCCGACCAGGCTACTCTCTGATTAGAGAGAGACACACCAATGGTGGTGGTGACTGAACCTGGAGATCACCACACCTCAGGCAAGGGGTGAGATTGAGAAGGAGAGTTCTTCATAGTAACCTTAGTTGGTGTGGCCACTGAATCCATGCTGTTAGCATCACTCTTTGACATAGACCAGTCAACTGAGCTAATGACAATCTGATTGAATCATAGAATCTCTACAGTGTGGAAATAGCCATTTGGCCCAACTTGTCCACACTGACCCTCTGAAGAGTAACCCACCCAGACGCATCCCTTTACCCTTTTACTCTACATTTACCCCTGACTAATGCACCTAACCTAAACATCCCTGAACACAATGGGCAATTTAAAATGGCCAATTCACCTAACCTGCACATTTTTGGACAGTGGGAGGAAATCAGAGCAGCTGGAGGAAATCCACGCAGACAAGGGGAAAATTTGCAAACTCCACACGGACAGTCACCCGAGGTTGGAATTGAACCCAGGTCCATGGTGCTGTGAGGCAGCAGTGCTAACCACTGAGTGACCATGTCACCCATGAGATATGAGGTAGGCAGCTGGGTATTCAATCAAATCACATGAGAATGGGAAACATTCAGAATCTGAACAGGAAGTGTCAGTTTGAATATTTAATTCACTGTCCAATCAAATACAGAAAGCAAAACAAAGAAACAGAATGAAAAATTGGATCAAGAGAGCGAGAAAGAAGAAAACCAAAAATAAATTCTGCTTTTAAGAATCTCAAATAATAATTAAAATAATTAATACTGAAAGAATGAGGTTCTGCATTAGATTATTAGAATTTATTGAGCTTCAAAGGATACTCATACTATATTGGACAAGATCAAACAATTTAAAGAGTTTATTTGCTACCTGCTTCAGTCATTTTAAGTTGACCAGTGCTGAGTCTCACTGTTAGATACTAAAAATGTGTAGCTTCTGATGGAGCAGAACATCGCAGACAGAATATTCAGATTTACAGGTTAATAGACAGATGTTACTGTTCAATTTCTACATAAATCATGGTTAAGAGTAATTGCCTCAACTTCATTTCCAGTAGAAAATCACAAGCTGCTGTGATGAGAAGGACCTTTTGGGGTCGGTGTCTCCCCAGACTTAATATTTTTTACCAAACAAAACACACTCATTCTCATTAATGTGCTCCTAAACCAGACCTCGCCCCTCCTCCCACCCCCATCACCATATACAACATTCTTTCCGATCCCTACTTGCAAGGGAGGGACATCAGATTCTACCCATTCTGGTGAAGAAAGAGCAAATCAAGTTTAATGTCAACAGAAAAATTACAAAAAAAAGGGTAAGTTTCCACCGTAATCCCTTCACACTTGCCTTGTCACCCTGTTCACCCTGAGATCCTCTGGGTCCCTAAAAAGGTGAAGAGATTAACAATAAATCATAAAAATATTTAGATATGTATCACACTTCAGATGTTGCATATGCACACTGCCACATTGCATGTTTTTTTCTAATCTAAAGCATTAAAGAATGTTCTTATTTGTTTATTCTGACCTCAAACTGAATTGATACCTTTCCTAAAAGCAGATAGGCTCTAACCGACCCTAGGAAGTACAGGCATTTGGGTCTTGTTGTCACACAGGGAGGGAGTGAGGATTGCACATCCTGGAGCTCAGAGTCAAGAGTGAGTTGCTGGAAAAGCACAGCAGGTCAGGCAGCATCCGAGGAGCAGGAAAATCAACGTTTTGGCATAAGGGCTTAGGCTGATTCTCCTGCTCCTTGCATGCTGCCTGACGTGCTGTGCTTTTCCAGCATCACACTCTCAATTCACACAGGGAGGTGCAGGTTATATCTAGGAACAAATTACTTTGTACATTTTACAGTATAATGGCTAATGGTACATCAAACATCTCACACTGAACAATTTCACAGGAGATGGATTATTCTCATGTTCATGGAGTTGCCTGGATTTTACCACCACAGATCAGGTCCCTCGCATCCCAGCCCCACCGCACTGATGCATATTATGGCATTGGTTTGGCAGTTCACCGTCAACCCATTAATGTCTGACAATACATGATGAGGGGTTTAGATAGAGTTAATGGTAGGTGTCTTCTCTCGAGGTGGGAAATTTCAGGATGACTAGGGGGCACGTTACTAGGGTGAGAGGAGAGAGATTTGAAAACGATATGAAGGGCAAATTTTTACACAGAGAGTGGTTCATGTGTGGAATGGACTTCCGGAGAAAGTGGTGGATGTGGGTACATTTATAGCATTTAAAAGACATTAATTACATGAATAGGAAAGATATGGAGAGATATGGGACAGGAGCAGGCAGGTGGGACTGGTTTAGTTTGGGACTGTGGTCGGCACGGACTGGTTGGACCGAAGGGTCTGTTCCTGTTCTATACGAACGGGGGTGAAACATGGGCGTACAGGGGGAATCAGATAAACACAATTTCTAGGCTACTGGGCTCAAGAAATGGGCAACAAGACTGCAACTTCTCATTGCTAAAGCCACCTCACATCCGTTGTATACCAGGAGTAATTTATCCCAGGTATGACGTGGCTCAAGTATGGATGAAAAGGCCTACAATGGGACCAATGCTGTTTGCAAGATTTTCTTTTGGTGCACAGAACTCTGAGGTACAACAAAAGTTAGATGGTCACCATTCAACTGGCTTTTAAATTACAAGATTATATTAAATTCAAATTTCACTATCTGCTAAAATGAAATTTGAACCCATGCCCCAAAACATCAGGGTTACCAGATTACTAATCCAAGGCCATTAACACTGCGTCACTACCTCCTCCTGCATCTGCTACCTTTGACTTTCCCAGTGGTAGAGGCCATGGGTTTGCAGTCAAAAGAATCTTGGTGAGTTGTGGCATTGCATCTTTCAGATGGTACACATCCCAGCTACTGTGCGTCAGTGGTGAAGGAACTGAATGTTGAAAATGGTGGATGGGATGTCAAAATACAGGCTGCTTTACCCTGGCTGGTTTCTAGCTTCTTAAGTGTTGTTGCAGCTGTACCCAACCAGGCAAGTGGGGACTATTCCATCACACTCCTGACTTGTGCCTTATAGATGGTAGACAAGCTTCAGGGTCTGTGCACATACAGTTCTGGTCACAAAACTGTATGTGCGCAGGATAGATATTATTAAATTGGTGAGGATGCAAAAAAGATTTACCAGAATGTTACCAGGACCAGAGGGTTTGAGTTAAAGGGAGAGGCCTTGACTTCTTTCACTGAAGCATGGGAGTTTGTGGGGTGACCTTATAGAGGTTTATAAAAACATGAAGGGCATAGATAAGGTGAAGAGCAAAAGGTCTTTTCCCTCAGGGTGAGGGAGCTCAAAACCAGAGGGCATATTTTTAAGGTGAGAGGAGAAAGATTTTAAAAGACTTGAGGAGCAACTTTTCACACAGAGGACGATTCATATGTGGAATGAACTGCCAGAGGAAGTGGTAGGTGCAGATACAGTTGCAATATTTTAAAAGATATTTGGATAGGTACATGCATAGGAAAGGTTTAGAGGGATATGGACAAAACGTAGGTAAATGGAATTTAGTTTAGTTTGGGAAAAATTAAGATATTTGGACAGGTACATGAATAGGAAAGGTTTAGAGGGATATGGGAGGAGAAAGTGAGGTCTGCAGATGCTGGAGATCAGAGCTGAAAATGTGTTGCTGGAAAAGCGCAGCAGGTCAGGCAGCATCCGGTGAACAGGAAATTCGACGTTTCGGGCATAAGAAGGGCTTAAGCCTGAAGAAGGGCTTATCCCCGAAACGTCGAATTTCCTGTTCCTTGGATGCTGCCTGACCTGCTGCGCTTTTCTAGCAACACATTTTCAGCTTAGAGGGATATGAACCAATCATAAGTAAATTGGATTAGTTTAATTTGGGAAAATTAGTCACATGGACAAGTTGGACCGAAGGGTCTGTTTCCGTGCTGCATGAATCAGGGGGTGAGTTACTTGCTGTAGAATTTCCAGCCTCTGTGGTATGGCTTGTCCAGTCCAGTTTCTGGTCAATGGTTAACCCACAGTTTAACTCTGTCTTACAGCCATGTGGTAAGGTTAAGCCACAGTACGATCACAGACTCCCTGCAGTACAGGAAGAGGCCATTTGGCCCACTGAGTCTGTACTGACTATCCAAAGAGCATCCCGAGCAGACCCACCACCACCCTTACTATCCATGTAACCCTGCATTTACCATAGCTAACAAATGTAGCTGACACATCCCCAGACACTGTGGGCAATTTAGCATGGCTCACCCACCTGATCTGTACATTTTTGGACCATGGGAGGAAATTGGAGCACCCAGCAGAATCCCCACAGGGAGAATGTGCAAACTCCACATAGTCACTCAAGGTTGGGATTGAACCCAGGTCCCTGGCACTACAAGGGCAGCAGTGATGACCACTGAGCCACCATGTCATCTATACATAAAATGAATGTTTTCAGTATCAAATTAGAATCCTTTAAATAAATTTGTGGGTGGCACAGTGGTTAGCACTGCTGCCTCATAGTGCCAGAGACCCGGGTTCAATTCCTGCCTCAGGCAACTGTCTGTGTGGAGTTTGCACATCCTCCCCGTGTCTGCGTGGGTTTCCTCTCACAGTCCAAAAAATGTGCAGGTTAGGTGAATTGGTCATGCTAAATTGCCCGTGGTGTTCAGTGAAGGGGTAAGTGTAGAGGGATGGGTCTGGGTGGGTTGCTGTTCGAAGGGTCGGTGTGGACTTGTTGGGCCGAAGGGCCTGTTTCTACACTGTAAGTAATCTAATCTAATAAAAAATTCTTCGCAGTGCAACAAAACCACGAATGTTACAAATGTAACCATCACTCGCGAGGAATGGTCAACACAGTGTGAAGCAGATACATGGGCAAGGAAGAGGAAGCCCCAAGGTTCACTCTCAGGAATCGAGTACTCCATAGGCCTGCCTCTAGATGAAACAACGCGGCCAGTCCTCCCTCATATCAATACACAATGACAATGAAGGATATCAACTCCATTGGGACCATGTTCCGACACTGGGACAGGCAAAACAAAGACAAGCTCAGGAATTCCTGGAGGCCTTGTATCTATCCATTGGTTCCACACACAAACATATTGGAATAGACCCCATCTGCAAAACTGTACAAAACCGGAAGCAGACCTCCCACCACTACAGACAGAACCGTGTAAGTTCAGGGCAGATCACAATGACAGTACTTCATCCAGAGGCTACACAGCACTGAAGATGTCACCCAGGAGGGAGACAAAACATCAGCAAGAAAATCAACCAGGATGGCAAACCAACCGACATTTTTCTCCATAGAGTTAACAAAGCTGTTAGTCCAGTTAGTTTGTTGAGATTTGCAATGGCACTAACCCGGTCACCTGGTTCTCCTTGGCGCCCTGGTGGTCCTGAGAAACCTTCACCTGCGTTGCCCTGGAAACACGAAAGGAAAATTTCAGAACCCATTTTCAGAAATACTTTTTTTTGTAAGTGTCCTCACAATTGCAGTACAGCTGTGTCAATATTTCCAGCCATATCGCTATGGTACACCAACTTAATCTAAGTAATTTCACCAGCATCATCGCTCCCCAGTCCTGTGAACCAGATTCCAAAGTATTAGCAGTGAAGAAGACAAGCTAATGGGTTCGTGATCACAAGTCATGGTTTTTAAAAAGTTTTCTTCTGCTGTTAGGGAAATAAAAGGATGTTGGGAATATACATTCTACTCTCTTAGACTGTACTAGCAGAGATATAGCCAACAACAACAACAAAGGTGGCATTAATTCTGTCAACACCAACATGGCAAATGGTGAAATTCTAATTCAATAAAAATCTAGAATTAATAAAGAGCTAGCTTAATGATGACTGATGCCCTTTAGGGAAGGGAACTCAACATCTTCACCCGGCGTGGTCTACATGTGACTCCAGACCCAGAGCAACATGGTTGACTCTTAGCACCCTCTGGATGATTAGTGATGGCAACTAAGGCTGGCTTAGACAATGCTGGGCAACCGGGCGGCTCAGTGGCTATCAGTGCTGCCTCACAGTGCTAGGAACCCAGGTTCGACCTCGGGCGACTGTCTGTGTGGAGTTTTCACATTCTCCCCATTTCTGTGTGAGTTTCCTCCCACAGTCCAAAGATGTGCAGGTTAGGGTGATTTGGCCACGCTAAATTGCCCATTGTGTTCAGGAATGTGTGGGTCTGGGGTAAATGCAGACTATAGGGTAGGGGAATGCATCTGGATGGGTTACTATTCAGATGGTTGGTGTGGACTTGTTGGGCCAAGTGGCCGGTTTCCACACTGTAGGGTCTCTATGAAATTCTATGATGTTCATATCCTACTAATAAATAAACGAAAAGCCTGAATTCGGATACTGTAGCTTGATAGCATTATTCTGCATCAAATATAATTGATCAGAAAACTCTCCCGATCTCACCATCTCCCAATGACTTGTGGTGGATGGATGTATAGGTTAATTCTCCATCTGTTTGGTAACACTATGACCGGCCACCGAATCCTGAGGTTAGACTCAAACCTAGAGCTTCTGGCTCTGAGGTCAGGATGTCACTCACTGCACCACAAGACTTTCCCTTCACCAGCTGGCTATTGGGTGATGTGGTAGCTCAGTGGTTAGTACTGCTGCCTCACAGCACCAGGGTCCTGGGTTCGATCCCACCCTTGGGTCACTGTTTACGTGGAGTTAGCATATTCTCTCTGTGTGGGTTTCTTTTGGGTGCTCCGGTTTCCTCCCACAGTTCAAAGCTATGCAGGTTAGGGTGGAATGGGCTAGGGAGTGTTGCTGAACAAAGTGACCTTGGAATGCAGGTTCATAGCTCCTTGAAAGTGGAGTCACAGGTAGATAGGATAGTGAAGAAGGTGTTTGATATGCTTTCCTTTATTGGTCAGAGTATTGAGTACAGGGGTTGGGAGGTCATGTTGCGGTTGTACAGGACGGTGGTTAGGCCACTGTTGGAATATTGCGTGCAACTCTGGTCTCCTTCCTATCGGAAAGATATTGTGAAACCTGAAAGGGTTCAGAAAAGATTTAAAAGGATATTGCTAGGGTTGGAGGATTTGAGCTATAGGGAGAAGTTGAACAGGCTGGGGCTGTTTTCCCTGGAGCGTCAGAGGCTGAGGGGTGACCTTACAGAGGTTTGTAAAATCATGAGGGGCATGGATAGGGTAAATAGACAAAGTCTTTTCCCTGGGGTGGGGGAGTCCAGAAAGAGATGGCATAGGTTTAGGGTGAGATTAAAAAGAGACCTAAGTGGCAACTTTTTCACGCAGAGATGCACAGGCTATGTGGATTAACAGTGGGAAATGTGGGGTTACAGGGATTGGGGGGCGATGCTATTTGGAGGGTTGGTGCAGACTCAATGAGCCAAATGGTCAAATCTATGATCAAGAATCTAATATTGGTCCTTGACCATCACATTACTGAACCTGTGCCTGATGCCATACAGATATATGAATGTCCCTGGTTTATCACTCACTGTTGTTGGCTTTTATGTCAGGAATGAAAGTAATACATTTTTACCTTTTCACCTTTCTGTCCTGTTGGCCCAGGGGGTCCTCTTGGTCCTGGGCTACCAGACTCACCAGGACTTCCCTTCAAAGGAAATACAATGTTAGTTCTAATTAATGTCATCAGACGCGAGTGGATGTTCCTTCCTGCGGTCAGTCCTCCTCATGTCTCAATACTCACTGGGCGGCCCGGCTCTCCTTTCTGACCTGCTCCATCTCCCGATGTTGGAACGCCCTGTGGGAAAAGTCAAATTGTCAGTCGGTCGCTCCAGTCTGCTTTCTTCTGAAGTTCATTGCTTCCCTCTGCCAATGCTCAACCTCCCTCTTGAGCTGGAAAGGCTAGAGAGTGATCTGCTACTGACCGTTCGTTCACACCATTCACCCAGCTGGTGATCTAGGACTTACCCCCCACCAGCAACGTCACCTCGAACCTTATCCCTCAAACCTCTCGTAGAGGTGTAAAGATATGATGGTGAGTGGATGGGAAACAGATCATGAGAATTTTAGTTTGAATGCCTCTCCCCTGAAACTTCAAGAATGCAGGTCTGGGCTCTTATCTTTCCTATCTCCTCCCTCAGCTGGAAAGAGTTGCAACTTGAATATGAAAATGAACTTTGCAAGGTCTACTTTTCTGCCAAGGTCAACAATAACAAGTATATTGAACAAACTGAATATGCTTTCACCCTCATGAATATGATGCAGGAGATTGGACAAAATAAAAACACAGCATGAACAATTATGAAGTGTGAGAAAATTCAAAAATGAGAGAAAGCTCGTTAGAAATATAAAAGCAAATTGTAAGAGTTTCTGTAGGTCTTTAACAGGGAAAAGTAAAGTAAGCATTGGTCCTCGACAGTGAGTCTGGGAAGTAATAATACATTTTTAAAAGTTTCAGAAGAACTAAACAAATATTTTTCACTGTAGAGGACACAAATAATGTCCCACAATCAAGATTTGAAAGGGAGAGAGGAATTTAAAATAATTTCATTCAGCGGGAAATGGGTACTGAGGACATTGGTCAAGTCCCTAGGTTTTGATGAACTTCATCCAAGCTTCTTGAAGAGGTGTCTTTTGAAATAACTGATGCTTTAATTTTTAACTTTTGAAAACACCCGTGATACTAGAAAGATCTCATCTGTTAACAACCAGAATTCCTCTATTCAAGGAAGGAAAAAGGCAGTAAGCAGGTGAGTACAGGCCAGTCAGCTTACAGTCTCTCATCGCGAAGATGTTGGAATCTATTATGAAGAGGTTAAAGCAGGCTACTCAGAAAATCTCAATTAAATCAAACAGATTCAACATGAGGGAGGGACCTGGGCCCTTATTGAAGACTGGATTTTACCAGGCCCAGAGACGAGACAGCTCTAGGACTCAGATAGGAACACAACAGGTTACCCCAAACATAAATGGGCAGAAGGAGAAAACCCCAGGACAAGTCACATCCTTTGAGACTGAGGGCCAGAAACGGAAAGGAACAAAGGAAGGAGTAAAATCATGATGATTGAAAGGAACATTCACTTACTCTCTCACCTGGTTCTCCCTTTTCCCCCTGCAAAAGACAGAGAAAGTCGATCAGAAGAGCTTCCAAATATTTTGCAATGCTATCACAGAGAATTGAACGCTCTTTGAAATGTTCTGTTGGAGATTGGATCACTTTTACTGACTTTGATCAAGCTCCAAATGCAAAAACAAAACTCCAGTTGAAGTTGATTATTCTGTAACATTTAAGCAAGTTGGAGCTCATTAAAAATAACACAATTGAGTAAGATCAATGTTGACATTAATGACAGATGTTAAGTTCACACCATTAATACATTGAGCTAAGATAACACTATTGTTAGATAAACTGAAGCTACCTTGGGAATGTTAAAAATCGTACAACACCAGGTTATAGTCCAATAGGTTTATGTGGAAGCACTAGATTTTGGAGCACTGTTAGGAGCATCGCTCTGAAAGCTACTGCTTCCAAATAAACCTGTTGGACTATAACCTGGTGTTGTGCGATTTTTAACTCTGTACACCCCTGTCCAACACTGGCATCTCCAAATCATCACGTTTAGAATGCTTTAGAATGCAACTTAAAAGGAATTCTCAAATTTACAGACTAAAGAGCCTAAACCAGCATCTCCCATCCTGAAAGACACAAGACTTCATCTGAGTTTGTTTAATATATTATTACAACTCTGTGACACTGGAACCCTTTTGCTATAAATTCTGTTTCTTCGGGTCCTGCTTCACAACCACCTGATGAAGAGGCAACACTCCGAAAGCTGTTGGACTATAGCTTGGTGCTGTGTGATTTTTAACTTTGATGTTAATGATGTGTTACTTGATAACTGCGAGATGTTTTCCTCATCAAAGTTTTGAGAGATATTACTAGTCACCTCTAATATAGTTAAGACTTTAACATGGACATCCTGGTCTCAAGGCAGGGAGCATTACCACTGCACTACAAGGATCCCACCTGCTACCTATTAAATAGGTTTAACTCTTTTTTTAAACTTAGAATCCCTACAGTCTGGAACCAGACCATTTGGCCTATTGAATCCACACTGATCTACTGACAAACATGCCAGCCAGACCCTGCATTTCCAATGGCCAACCCACCCAGCCTGCACATCCCTGGACACTATGGACAATTTAGATGGACAATCCAGTTAACCTGTGCAGCTTTGGACCATGAGAGGAAACCGGAGCATCCGGAGGAAACCACGGAGACACCGGGAGAATGTGCAAATTCCACACAGACTGTCGCCGGAGGATGGAATTCAACCTCAGGTCCCTGGCGCTGTGAGGCAGCAGTGCTAACCACTGAGCCACCCATCCGGAACGTGGTTCCTTTTTGGAGGCCTAATTTAAATTATTACTTAAAATCGGTATAAACAGAGACTTCTGGGCACCAGATGGGCTGAAGAATATTATCACTCCCAGAAAGTGACACAGGGGCTGTTGTGCATAATCAACTTCCACAACAACATTTTAATTAAAATTTGAAAGTTTCTTTTACTCATTCACTCGATGAGGGAGCCACTGGCTGGGCCAACATGAATTGCCTATGCCCTACTCACCCAGAGGGCAGTGAGAGTCAGCCACATTGGAGTGGGTCAGGTGTCACATGTAGGCCAGACCAGGGAAAAATGACACTTTCCTTCCCTCAAGGGTATTAGTGAACCTAATGGATTTTCCTCACCAATTGACTCTGAATTCAAGATTGTTATTGAATTCAAATTTCACCATCTACTACAGTAGGATTTGAACCCAGATTACTGGGACTGTGGATTTACAAACCAGTGATAATACCACTAGGCTATCACCTCCCTTCACCTTGAATACCCCTTCAAGAAGTTGCAAAGGCTTTATTTCATTGGACATGGTTAAATTCAGATATAATAAAGAGGGACTGGCTACGAATTTGATTCAAGTAAATTGATTTGCTTTATTTTGGGAGAACATTAAGAGCAACTGTAGTGATAGGATCTCTACCTCTGCTCCAGGAAGCCAGGGTTCAAGTCACACCTGATCCAGAAGGCTGGTCCTTGGAACAGACTGATTAGAAAATTAACTGTAAAAATGGACCAGGAGCTCTTGTGATACAGTGGCAGTGTCCCTATCTCTGTATTAGAAGGTTCAAATCCTGGTGGTACATCATTGCATTTCTAAACAGATGGATAAGGGAAATAACCATAAGGAGGAACTGGTAGGGTGTGAGGGATAGAAGCTTGGAAGTGGATGTAATCTATGAACGAATCCATTATTAAGAAGCTTCCCTCGAACATTGGGGGCTGACTGTATAAAGGCTTATAACATCACGAGGGGCATGGATAAGGTGAATAATCAAGGTCTCTTCCCCTGGGTAGGGAGTCCAAAACTATAGGTTTAAGGTGAGAGGGGAAATATTCACAAGGGGCAACTTTTTCAGGCAGAGGGTGGTGCGTGTTTGGAATGAGCAGCCAGAGGAAGTGGTGGCTGGCACAATTGCAACATTTAAAAGCAAGTGGTTGGTATCTGAATACGAAGGATTTAGAGGGATATGGGCCAAGTTCTAGATTAATTTAGAATACCTGGTCAGCATGGAGGAGTTGGACCGAAGGGTCTGTTTCTGTGCTGCACAGCTCTACATCACTATGACTCTAACAGTATTCATCTCTCAATTTCAGCAGAGTGGCTTGGGATTGGTGTACGAGCTGAGATTAACTCATGTTGATTTATCTACATGAAAAGGAACAGTGGTCCGAAAACTTGTACTTTCAAATAAACCTGTTGGACTATAACCTGGTGTTGTGTGATTTTTAAACTTTTTGTCCACTCCAATCCAACAACAATACCTCCCCATAATGCAGTTATACTGGCTTTTCTTCACTGTTGTAAAGTGGGTTTGTGCATATGAAATAGCATCTCTCAGATCAGGATAACGTGGGAGTATATAAAATCTAGAAACATAGTTCTGCCTGAGATGCCACACATTTAGATTGTGGCTAATCTATACCTTACCTCCAATGAGCTAGTTTTTTTTTCCATCTCTCTTGAGACCTTTCACCAAAAAGAAATCTATGGATTCTGACCTTTAAATCTTCAATTGACAACCCCTTTCAACCTCTGCCATTTGGGGCAGAGAATTTGAGGTTTTTGACCTTGAAAAGTGCTTTCCCACTGCTTTCCTGAAAGGGCAAGCTCTAAGGTTAAGCTTATCTGCTCTCATTCTTGTTTCTCTACATTTACCCTCTAAGACCTTCTTCACATCTCAACAAGATCAATTCCCAATCTCTGGAAACCAAGCATTGCTACTGGTTAATGAAGAACTCCTTAGAAATCACATTTTTGGTCCTATAGTGACCATGTCAGAGGGCAGATGGACTCTTTGTTTAAGCAGCAATGAAAGACTCCCTCGATCAGTGTCACATTGCAACTAGTTGTTAGTTGACAGTTTGTGGTCCGATTCCAATTTGAAGAGAGACTGGCTTGGTTAGGACTATACTCACTGGAGTTTCGAAGAATGGGGATGGGGTGGGGGCCTTTGAGTTCATAGAAACCTATAAAATTCTGAGAGGACTAGACAGGGTAAACGCAGGATGGCCCTGGGTATACCAGATCAGGCTCAAAGTCTAAGAACACAGGGTAGGCCAATTACTATTGAGATGGGGAGAAAATCCTGTAGAATTCACTGCCACAGAATGTTTTCAAGAAGGAAATACTTATCAATAGATATGAGGTGAAAGTGGGATCAGGGGACTGAATAGGATGACCAGGCGTGATCATATTGAGTGACAGAGCAGGTTTATAGGGCTGAATGGCCTCTTCCTACTGCTATTTCTATGTTTCGATGGACCTTCTGATGCAGAGCTCTTACCATACTTGACACCCAATTGAGAAAACCTCAAGAGTATTCTTTCAATGCCTCACCTCCAAGAGACCTGGTTATAACTCAGTAATGAATATCAAGCAACTAACCAGAAATTAAAGGGGGTCATGTGGGTGTTTCACATTTGATTTTGAGTTAATTCGACATTTCTCCTGCAAAGTTGCCAACATACCTTGATAGACCTCCCAGGAGGTCCTGGAGGACCGATGGGACCTTGTGGCCCGACTTGACCAGGGGGCCCATTGTCACCTCTTTGTCCAGGAAACCCAGGTGAACCAGGAGCACCCTAAAATAGAGAACCAAAAGAGGAGCTGTCATTGCAGTTCAAAGATTGTCTAACAATATGCAGGTTGGCTAGCAACAACAATTTTCATTCGCATAGCCCCTCTAATATTGTTAACAATTTCCCAAGGTATTTCATGAGAGCATCAGCTGCTAAAATTTGATGTCAAGGCACGTTTGGACAGATGACAAAAACTGTTCAAAAGGTGTGGAGAGGCTTTTGGATGGAATTCCAGAACTTGGAAACCAGGCACATTTAAAACGAGGGATACAGAAGGGATCAGAATTGGGCGAGGGTCAGTTCCTAAGAGAATTGAAGGGTTGGAGGAAGTTGCTAACAGGGGTTTCAGAATGCTGGAGGTTGCAGCTATAGGGAGGTAAGATTCTCAAGAGCTCAAATAGGATGTTAGTGATGAAACCTCATTAAGAATTTTCCTCAATATAAAGAATTGACTTCAGACACTGAACTCTCCAATCAGGCAATAGGAGGGTCAGCTATCTCAATCCTAGGGTGCTGCAAATGTCACATAGCAAAAGAACAAAATGTCACAACTTATGTCAATAGTGATTGGGAACTGATGCAAGTTCAAAACATGGGTGGTTGTATTATTTTCTTTCAGCTCTGTACCAAACCCCTCCTTCCCGTAAGTCATTGAGTCTTAATTCATAAGGAGATCAAGGATTGTGAAGAGAATGAGGTTGAGAAACATGTCGGCCATGATTGAATAGCTGATCAAACTCTATGGGCCAAATGGTATAACTCTGCCACCGTATTCATGATCTTATGGACCTCTCTCAATGAGATAGTATCTATCTGCAAAAAAAGAGGATGGACTGTGGCCTACAAGTGATCTTTAAGATTGTGAAAGGGTTTGCTGAGATGGATATTAAGATCCTGGGAAGGGAGGAAGCGACATAGTGGTAATGTCACTGGTTAGTAACCCAGAACCCCAAGCTCCTGTTCTGGGGGGCATGGGTTTGAATCCCAATAGGGCAGATGGTGAAGTCAGAGTTCGATAGGGGTTGGGGGAGGAGTCGGAAGAAAGGTGTTGGTCGAGCATTGTCGATTGTAAAATCCCACTTGGGTCACTAACATCATTTAGGGAAATAAATCCACCATCCTTACCCAATCTGCCCTACATGTGACTCCAGGCCACATTAGTGCAGCTGACTCTTCACCGTCCTCTGAGCAATAGATGCTAGCCTAATGATCCCATGAATCATTAGAAAGATCAAAGTAAGATTATAAGATAGTGGCCAATAAATTCAGGGAATTCAGGAGAAATGTCGTTTACATAAAATGTGGAACTTGCCAGCACAGGGAGTGGCTCAGATGAAGAGGGTAGATACATCGAAGAGGAGTAAAAAGTGAGGTCTGCAGATGCTGGAGATCAGAGCTGAAAATGTGTTGCTGGTTAAAGCACAGCAGGTTAGGCAGCATCCAAGGAACAGGAAATTCGATGGTTCGGGCCAGAGCCCTTCATCAGGAACCTGATGAAGGGCTCTGGCCCGAAACGTCGAATTTCCTGTTCCTTGGATGCTGCCTAACCTGCAGTGCTTTAACCAGCAACACATTTTCACATCGAAGAGGAGGCTGGGTAAATACAGGAGTATAAACAAACAGAAGGATATATTGATGGGTTTTGATGATTTTAAAGTGGGAAGAGACTCATGAGGGAGTATTAACACCAAATCAAACAACGACACAGACGCTGGGTAAAGAGTGAAAGTGTGCCACATACTGGATTACCGGGCTCGCCCTTTCTGCCAGGATAGCCTCCACCAGGTGTAACATATGTAGCAGGTTCACCCTGAAACAAAAAAATGCACAAACACAAATGAAAGAAAGAAAGAAAGAAGGTGCACTAATATCCAGCCTCCGACATCCCCAAGATGGCGTCATAGTCAATAAATCACCAGAACACTAGATCCTCTCGGAGAGGATCCACAGAGATCCAGCATGAGATTCAATGGGCCAAACAGCCACCTTCTGTTGCTATAATTACGTTTTATAAAAATGATAGTGTAATACTCTATCCAGACTGTATCTGAGCATTGCATTTAGTTCTGACCACGACAGAAAGGACATACCGACCTTGGATGGGCAGGGTGCCATGCAAATTCCCTGGCATATTAGGATGAGAGAGGTAAACTATAATCCTTTAACGATCTGTCCTAAATGTCCTTTCCCATGTTCTTAAACTGTGATGACTTGTCCTGGATTTCCTGCTCCTCAGGAACATCCTTCCTCCCTTTACACTGCCAGAATTTTGTCGGCATCTCTGAGATATTCCTCATTTTTGTAAACTCCGGTGAATACAGTCCTACCCAATCCAGTTTCTCTTCATACATCAGCCCTGCCATCTCAGGGGAGTGAACAGCACCAGTCGACCTTTCAAGTTGAGTTTCCAACACTTGCTGTCATATTTTCTGCCCACTCCCACTTTAGCCTCTGATCACCCCTCCAAATTACTCCTTTAAAGATCGATGGAAGATCAGTGACAGGCAGATCATCTTCCGGTTGGACAGACAACATTGAATAATTTCAGATCCTAACCGTTGATTCTGTTTGCAACTTTGAACAGCCTGAACTGAGGAGTGTTTCTGCTGCCCTCCCCCTCTAATACAGACTCTCTCTTCTGTTTCTCGACCACCCCATCCTCACCCCTTTCCTGTGTTTGTTCACACCTTTGGCTTATCCAAGTTCTGACAAAGCTGCGTTCTGCATTGCCCTGTTGGTGGGTTTGTAAGATTGTATGGGGGGGGGGCGGGCACAAATAAAATCTTGACTCCCCTTCCCCCCCCAACTCCAAACCTGCTCGATAATTTACAGGATGCAGGACAGGTATCAGGTAACAGCAGCCAACTGCCAAACTCCCACCAACCCTTGGGCCTATTGAGACCTTTCAGTTGAACAACTGATGGCCAATCAGGGCCACAAACCATCCATATTTTATCAGTGCTTGGGGGTGAAGTCCACAGTGCCTTGGAAACTTGGCAGTTCCTGCTGCCCAGGCTGGTATCAGATAAGTGAGAGGAACCTTCTTTGCACATCCACAGCCCCATCGGTGAAAGTTTGATTGGCAGCATGGTGGCTCAGTGGGTAGCACTGCTGTCTCACTGCGCCAGGGACCCAGGCTTGATTCCAGCCTCGGGCAACTGTCTGTGTAGAGTTTGCACATTCTCCCTGTGTCTGCGTGGGTTTCCTCCAGGAACTTCGGTTTCCTCCCACAATCCAAAGATGTGCAGGCTAGGGTGGATTGGCCATGCTAAATCACCTCATAGTGTCCAGGGATGTGTAGGTTAATGGGTTAGCCATGTGAAACACAGGGTGGAAGGGCTGGGTTTGGGTGGGATGTTCTTCTGAGCGTTAGTGTGGGCTGTATGGCCTATTCCTGCACTGTAAGGGTTCTTTGAATCTAACCTTGCTACAGAGCATATTTCCTCTGTTATCCATCACCCTGGCCTCTCCAATGCTTTAATATTAATCTGAAAGCATTATTACACACTCAGGTTAAATAATATCCCAGATTCAGATCAGGATCAAAGGGCCAAATGGCCCCTTCACAAACCCTAATTCACATGTCTGTTTGCTCATTCATTTGTTTATGTTTCTCTAT
The DNA here is from genome assembly GCF_020745735.1 of Hemiscyllium ocellatum. Classification (NCBI taxonomy): domain Eukaryota; kingdom Metazoa; phylum Chordata; class Chondrichthyes; order Orectolobiformes; family Hemiscylliidae; genus Hemiscyllium; species Hemiscyllium ocellatum. The sequence goes on from NC_083414.1 coordinate 9,287,011, forward strand.
GCGCTTTTAAAGGAGGAATGTATACAGACCTTTTCTCCCTTTTGACCTGGAGGCCCGACTCGTCCTGGTGTTCCAGGCTCCCCCTGTGACGGGAAACTAATACTTTAACATCAACAGTGACCAGTATCCTCTTGCAGTCTAGACCACAGGCCCCATACAGATCGGGTACCAGTTAGTTTTTAAAAAAAGCTCGCCGTTTACAAACTCAAGACAGTCCAAACATTTACTCTAAGCCAATCAAATATCTTCACTCAACAAAATCAGAAGTAGCTAGTGAAGTTCAGCAGGTCTTTGTGGAGAGACGTCAGAGTTAACGTTTCAGAACCAGAGATGTTAACTCTGATTTCTCTCTCCGCAGATGCTGCCAGGTGCTGTTTTGCCAGCTGTTTCTGATTTCCAGCATCTGCAGGTTTTTTTTAAAGTATCTTTGTGGAATGAGTTACTGTAAAAAATGCTCTAGGTAGCGTGTACACTGAAAGCTCCCACAAAAGTAAAGGGATGATGACTGGGTTTTTAATGCTGTTCACTGAGACACCTGGGAGAACTCCCCCCCCCGCCCCGTTCATCCTATAATTATATGGTGAGGCATGTTACACAGCCTCTGGTGGTGTCTTCCAGCTCATTCAGAAAGTTATAGTAATATCAGCCCGGTGGCTCACAGTGCCAGGGCCCAGGTTCGATTCCAGCTTCGGGCGACTCTCTGTGTGGAGTTTGCATGTTCTCCCCATGTCTGCATGGGTTTCCTCCCACAGTCCAAAGATGTGCCAGGTGAATTGGCCATGCTAAATTGCCCATTGCGTTAGGTGCATTAGTCAGAGATGGGTCTGGGTGGGTTACTCCTCGGAGGTTCGGTGTGGACTTGTTGGGCTGAAGGGCCTGTTTCCATGCTGTAGGGGAATTTAATCTATCCAAATTCCAATCAGGAGGTTGAGATAATGATCTAATTTCCTTTATATCACATGGTTGACTCGGAAACCCACTTGTTCTTACCACCTATGCTGCTGTGTGTCAGAAGGGTTTAGAGATGGACAGCCAACGTGCTTTGGCCACGTTATGAACACACCCTCCCTCTCCTGCAGTGGGACCTTCACCTAGGAGCTCCAAACTCGAAGGTACACAGACTGCCCACTTATGCTATAGACTTTCTCTATGAGCACAAAGGTCAACAGAGATTGGGTGCTGAGGAGCTGAAGTCTCTCTTTTGGTGAAAAATGGGAGAATATTTGCTTTTCCTGTCATGAAGGACCCTCAGGTTAAAGGTGCCACATTCTAAACCATTTTAGAGAATGGTGCTGCTCTCTCAGTGGGGCTGGTCCTTTCCTGGACATGGAGGACTGTGACCTGTCTCTGAATAACTGGATGCTGGGACAGGGCTGAGGGGATGGCTGAACCTCCAAGTGTCTCACCTGTCCCAGCTCTGGCACATCCACATTGCCTGCCATCCAATCAAACCTGGGGTTGGAGAACTCAACACCATTTGAGGCAGTTCACTTCCTAACAGAGAGGAGGGGATCACTTCACACTGAAAGCTGAAAGAGCAGGACAGCACGGTGGCTCAGTGGTTAGCACTGCTGCCTCACAGCGCCAGGGACCCAGGTTAAATTCCAGCCTTGGGTGACTGTCTGTGTGGAGTTTGCAAATTTGCCCTGCAATAGGTAGATGAAGGTAAGAGTGATGGCAATAGCTCGGATGGAAGGTGGAGCCGATAGGTGGGAAGGAAGTTGGACAGGTAGGACAGATCAAGGGAGTGCTGCTGAGTTGGAGGGTTGGACCTGGGAAAAGGTAGAGGGAGTGGAAACTGGTAAAATCGATACTGATCCCGTGTGATTGGCGGGTTCCAAGGTGAAAGATGAGGTGTTCTTCTTCCAGGTGTCGGGTGGTTAGAATTTGGTGATGGAGGAGGCCCAGGACTTCTATGTCCTTGGCGGAGTGGGTGGGGGAGTTGAAGTGTTCAGCTGCAGGGAGATGGGGTTGTTTAATGTGTGTGTCCCAGGGATGTTCCCTGAAACATTCTGCAAGTTGGCATCCTCACTCCCCAATGTAGAGGAGACCACATCGAGAGCAACGGACACAGTAGATGAGGTGTTTGGATGTGGAAGGATCCTTTGGGGCCATGGATGGAGGTGTGCATGGAGGTTTTGCACTTCTTATGGCAGCAAGGGAAGGTGCCAGGAGTGGGTTGGTGGGGGCATAGACCTAATGAGGGAGTAGCGGAGGGAATGGTCTCTGCAGAACGCAGATAGGAGTGGGGAGGGAAATATTTCTCTAGTGGTGGGGTCTGACTGTAAGTGGCAGAAATGGCGGAGGATGATGCATTGTACCTGAAAGTTGGTGGGGTGGAAGGTGAGGACCAGTGGGGTTCTGTCCTTGTTATATTGGGAGGGTGGGGTTCAAGGGCAGAGGTGCAGGAAATGGAGGAGATGCGTTGGAGGGCATCGCTGACCACATGGTCTTTGAAGGAGGCCACCTAGGATGTGCTGGAGTGGAACTGGTCCTCCTGGGAGCAGATGCTTTGGAGATGGAGGAATTGGGAGTAAGGGATAGCGTTTTTACAGGGGGGAGGGGGTGGGAGGAGGTGTAGTCCAGGTAGCTGTGGGAATCGGTAGATGTCCGTTTTGAGTCAGTCGCCGGAAACAGAGATGGAGAGATGCAGGAGGGGGCGGGTGGGGGGTGTCCAGGAAGGACCAGGTGACAGGATGGGTTAGGTGGGATGCTCTTTGGATGGGTTGGATGACCTGTTTCTATGCTGTAGCGGATCTATGATTCAAGGTTACATTATCAAATGGATTGTCATAAGTTTGAAGAGAATCCACGGGAGAAAATTCTATTGAGGGACGTGAACTGAAGAAAGGTAGATTCACAAAGACCTGCTGTTATGGCGTGCACTTACCCTCTCTCCTCTCAATCCTGGGGACCCTTGACTCCCCTACAAAAGAAAACACATCACAATGTGAACTAAGAAAACTCTTCAATAAAAACGTGTTTATCTGAGTGAAATGCAAATGAAGACGACTATGTTGTCATGACAATGTGGTACAACATAGTGCCTCTTGATTTGTTTCATCTGTAGAGACTCAGGCACTTGTTTTCATCACTTCTTCCCAGACACAGTGATTTCTTTTAAGTCAATCCTGGGAGAAATGTACTCCCCGCTGCCCACACCGGTGACTCTTGAGAAACAAAGTAAGGAAGATTTTAGATTTATCCCAGGCCTTTCACAGTCTTAGAATGTTCCAAAGAATTTAACAGTCAATCAAATACTTTCTTCAAGAGCAGTCAACATCACAGTGCAAAAGATGGGCCAGTCAATTTATGCACAGCAAGATCCAACATCCAACGCCGTGTCCAGACCCAGACAGCCATGAAGTGGAACCCATCTTGGACCGAGACTAGGTGCCAACGTGGACTGGGGTTGGAAGGACTGCTGTTCTGAAATTTTTATTTCTTGGTTTTTCTAATTTATTCCTATGATTTCGTACTTTTGTACCTGAGATCGCACATAAGATCTGCAATGTCGGACTTTTTATTTCTTTATTTTTCAGATGTTTTCCGAAGAATTTGTGCTTGAGGATCTGGACCCGAGATGGTGCTGTAAGTGGCAACTTGTAAATTTTTCACTGTACTCATGTGTGGACAATAAAGCTAATTCTAATTCTAAACTGACAAATCAAATTGAGCTAGTTGACCAAATCAGCCATTTAACGACGTTGGTTAAATGATAAACATTGATCATGCCATTGGAGGGAATCCTCCTGCTCTTTCGCAAAATGATGCAATGGAATCTCGCACAGGTGAAGGTTCGGGAACAGCGTTGAAGGAAATTGTCTGATTTGTTTCACATTTATTTGCAGGATGAGGGCACTGTTAGGAAGGCATCATTTATTGTCCATCCTCCAATTGCCCTTGAGAGGATGGTGGTCAGCCACCATCTTGAGTACAAAATAGACAAGCAGGAGGCTGGAAAAACACACTAAGCCAGGCAGCATCAGGTGGGGAAGAAGTCGACGTTTCGGGTGTGACCCTTCTTCAGGACGGGGGGTGGGTGTAGGGGGGAGCTGCAGATAAAGGGGGTGACAAAGACAGGGTGGTGAAGTGGGGGTAGGTGAAGACAGGCAGAGGGTACGACCTCGTTGGCCAATGGGAGGAAGGAATCCAGTTGGTGGCAGGGAGCAGTAGAAAGAAGGGGGGGGGCAGGAAGGGAGTCAGGAGAATGGGAAGGGAGGTTATTTGAAATTGGAGAACTCAATGTTGAGTTCTCTGGGCTGTACCCTTCCCATATGGAAGATGAAGTGTTATTCCTCCAATTTGCGCTGTGGTTCACTGTGGCAATAGAAGAGGCCAAGAGTGGTCATGTCGGAAAGGGAGTGGGTGGGGGAATTGAAATGGGCAGTGACTGGAAGATCAGGTCGGCCCTGCAGGCCCAGCTGCAATGCCATCTTGAGTACAACTGACAGGATTTCAGGGGCTTTTTTTAGGCAGCAGGAATGAGTCAGCTTTACTGCAGTTGGGACTGGAGTCACGTGTGGTCCCAGACAGGGTCAAGACATCAGTTTTCCTCATGAACCAGGTGGATATTTCTTTTTAACAACAGACGCTGAGCTGAGTGCAAACACCAAGCCCCTCTCCAACCCAGCGTTCCCACTCCACAGACAAATATCTCCACACTGACACGGAGTTGGCATTCGGTCGGTTCACTAATTACTTACTGGCTGTCCTGTCGAGCCGGTGTGTCCAGTTCTGCCTGGCGTTCCCGGTTGGCCATCTCTTCCTGGGTATCCCTGGAAATCAAATACATTCCACGTGTCATAGAGCTGCTCACAGGAACAGAGAGTCTACAGCATTTTGCCTCTGGGCTCTTGACCCATGACCTTTGACTTCGTTCATTGGTGGGACTTGGGCGTCGCTGGCTGGCCTGTATTGATAGCCCATCCCTAGTTGTTCCTTGAGAGGTGGGGCGAGCTGCCTTCTTGAATCACTGCAGTCTACTTGTGGGTAGACCCATAATGCCCTTAGGGAGGGAGTTCCAGGATTTTGACCCAACGACTGTGAAGGAATGGCGACATGTTTCCAAATCAGGATGGTGAGTGGAGGGGAACTTGCAGGAGATGGAGTTCCCAAGTGGGAGAAAGTGAGGACTGCAGATTCTGGAGGTCAGAGCTGAAAATGTGTTGCTGGAAAAGCGCAGCAGGTCAGGCAGCATCCAAGGAGCAGGAGAATCGACATTTCGGGCATGAGCCCTTCTTCAGGAATGGAGTTCCCATGTATCTACTGTCCTTGTCCTTCTCGATGGAAGTGGTCATGGGTTTGGGAGGTGCTGTCTGAGGACCTAATTCCCATCAATCCCTTAAGACAGTGGCTTCCCAAACTCCGGGCAAAGGCATTTGGACAGGTTGTGGGTTTGGTACTCACCGGATCTCCTTTCTCGCCCTTTGGCCCTCCGTGCCCTCCATCTCCAGTTCCCGGGATCCCTGGCGGTCCGATTGGACCTGGCGGACCCTGTGGACCTGGCAATCCAGGATGACCCTGCAACAAACCAAACCCAGCGTTAACTATTTAGGCACAACATTCCTGCTCAGACTAACAACAGCCTCTTACATTCGGGGCATGTGTATTGTGTAATTTCCATTTTACCCTCAAATTCTTCTAGTTCTAAATAACCCCACACCAATGCTTCGCCTTTATACAGTATAACAAACTACACAAATAAAGAATAAATTAATTCAGGTGGAAATAGGTGAAAAGCAAAGGAGTAAACACAGAGGAGTAAACGTTGATTCGCGTTTTGTAATCATGCCAAATTCTGTCCAATAATTTCTACTTCCACTTATAGGGTGAATGTGATACTCACATCTCTTCCTGGTTCCCCCTTCTCACCCTGCAATAAAACACCACACTCTCATTACTGTGTAAAATCAAACCCAACTGCTTCAATTACAGCCGTATCCGCCTTTGGATTTCTCCACGGTTATAGAAAAAGGCCAGGCAGCACCACCAGGTGGATTGCTCTGGAAGAGAGATGGCATGGCCTTGATGGGCCCAATGGCCTCTTTCTCTGACACAGCATTCAATGAGATTGTGGCCTTATTAGAACGAGACAGTTAGGAAGGTTTGTTCAAAAGGAAGGAAGGATTATGCAAGGCCTACCTGAGGGCACTGGGTAACACAATGGTGTGGTGTCGATGTCTGGAAGGATAAAAATCAAAAATAAGCTTCACTTGCATTGAGGCACGTTCAGTTTGATGATTAAAAATTCAAGATGACGATTACAATGGTAACAATTTACAATAACATAGCAGACAGACGTCTTGGAGGGCTATTGTCAGAAAACAGTTGACATGGGTAAATGGTTAGCACTGCTGCCTCACAGCGCCAGGGACCCGATTCGATTCCTCGACCTGTATCGAGTTTGCACATTCTCCCCGTGTCTGCGTGGGTTTCCTCCAGGTGCTGCGGTTTCCTCCCACAGTCCAAAGATGTGCGGGGTTAAGGTGGATTGGCCATGCTAAGTTACCCATGGAGTGTAGGGATGTGCAGACTCGATGGGTTAACCACTGGAATTGCAGGGTGGGATGCTCTTCAGAGGGTCAGTGTAGACTCAATGGGCCAAGTGGTTTGCTTCCATACCGTAGGATTAAGCCAGGTCCAGGAAGGATGAAAGGAGAAGAAAGAGAAGAGAGTTGAAGGAAGGAATTCCAGACCTAAAGATCCAGGCAGCAGGAAGTATAGTCTCCATTGATACAGCCATTGAGTTGGGGATTTGCAAAGAAACTTCAAGTGAAGGAAAAACAGACAGAGCACGATCGAGGAGCGCAGTTACATTGCCAAATGGATAGAATGGCTCTCCCATAAAAATAATACAAAGAACTGCGGGCGCTGGACATCTGAAACAAACAAGGGAAATTGCTGGAGAAACTCAGCAGATCCGGCAGCATTTGTGGTGGGTAAAGGATCCATCATTTCTGACAAACACTCACTTCGCTCAAAGCATTAACCCTGCTCTCTCTCTCTCTCTCTCTCTCTCTCCCCCCGTAGCTGCTGCCAGATTTGCTGAGTGTCTCCAGCACTTTCAGCTACGGTTGGCTCTCACTCACCCCTGGTCTGCTAGCGGCAATGCAGATTATGTTGGCCAGAGCCCCCTCAAACTGACTGAGTGAGTCGACGTTCTCTGCGTAGACGATGTTGTTGGCGTCTCTGCCAGTAACGATTCTCCGCAGTTCATTAACATCCGCGTGACCAATTCCAACAGCGAACAGATGGATGCCTAGCATCAATACAAAGATTATTCGGAATGTTAGTTTTGTTTAATGTTCCTCCTTCCCAGGATAATGCCACACCTCCACCATTTTGTGAAGTCTCCCTCTCAGCCATGCACTTCCTACCAACCACTGAGCTTTTCACAATCTCATGAACATCCTCTCCTCGTGGAGATCTTGTGACACAATGGGTAGCGTCACTGCCTTTGAGTCAGGCATTCTGGAATGGCATAACTCACCATGAATTGGGTGGCACAGTGACTCAGTGCTTAGCACTGCTGCCTCACAGCACCAATGACCTGGGATCCATTTCAGCCTCAGGCAACTGTCGGTGTGGAGTTTGCACATTCTGCCCGTGTCTGTGCAAGTTTCCTCCGGGTGCTCTGGTTTCCTCCCACAGTCTAAGATGTGTAGGTTAGATGGACTGGCCATGCTAAATTGCCCCAGAGTGTGCAGGTAAGGTGGATTAACCATGGTAAATGCAGGGTTACAGGAGTAGGGTAGGGGGTGGGTCTGGATAGGATGCTCTTTGGAGGGTCAGTGTGGACTCGATGGGTCAAATGGCCTTCTTTGGCACTGTAAGGATTGTACAAGCCTATGAACGAAGACATATTCATAACATAGCTTCCAACTTGTGATTCCCTTCAACACATACCAAAGAGAGGCAATAGGGATGGGAGAGTTTCATGGTCAGCCATGTTTGATGCTGGCTGGTGCTGTTTGAGCTACATTCTCCAATTCAGGAACGTGACGGGTTAGCATGTAAACCTACATCAGTGTGTACTTTGACTCCGTCCCTTTATAAGAGAAGGTAAAAGACCTTCCTGCCCAGTACAATGTGGCAACTCTAAGAAATGTCTTGTGGACCTCCTATCCCACCCATTTGGTTCCCACCAATCCAAATTGACCAGCAAACTCCCAGATGAAGGACTAACATTGCACTTGATATAACCAATCTCTGACCAGCTGTTTTTTTTTTCTTAGTGATTAGATTCCTTACAGTAGAGAAACAGGCCATTTGGCCCAACAAGTCCACACCGACCCCCCGAAGAGTAATCCACCTGAACCCGTTCCCCTACCCTGTATTTACCCCTGACTAATTCACTCAACACTATGGCCATGCTAAATTGCCCAATTCGCCTGACCCACACATCACCAACATCCAGTTTCAGTTTCGAAAGCAATTACCCCGTAACGTTTTTCATTGAAACGTAGAAATTAGGAGGATGAGTAGGCCATTCAGCCCCTTTGACCAATCATTCAGTATGATCGTGGCTGGTCATCCAACTCATGGTCATAATGAACTTATTCCTGTGTAAAATGGAGAGGAACTTGAAGAATTGTTTGCAAAGACCGAAATTTGTCGCCCATGAATGAGAGGCTCGCTAATCCATTCCTGCAGGCAGCTGGAAGACAATCACATTTGCTGTGGGTCTGGAGTCACACGTAGGCCAGACCAGGTAAGGACAGCAGACATTCTTTCGTAAAGGAGTTTTCTGACAGGTGGAGACCATTTAGGACTGCGCTGAGGAAGATACTATATTCAAAATGTACGAAACCTGAGGAACTGTATACCACAGAAGGCCATAGAGGCCCAGACACCGAACACATTCAATAAATCGGTAAATATTTAGATAATAAGAACATCGAGAGGGATCGGGAGAGAGCAAGAATATGGCATTGAGATAGGGGATCAGCCACAATCCTGTTGAATGAGAGAGAAAGGCTCAAAGAGTAAAGGACATTTTCAAACTTGATGGGGTTTTAACAACAAATTGGGGTGGCTCAGTGGTTAGCACTGCTGCCTCATAGGGCCAGGGACCTGGGTTTGATTCCAGCCTCGTGTGACTGTCCGTGTGGAATTTGCACATTCTCCCTGTGTCTGTGCGGGCTTCCTCCAGGTGCTCCGGTTTCCTCCCACAATCCAAAGACGTGCAGGCCACGTGAATTGGCCGTGCTAAAGTGCCCATAGTGTTAGGGTGCATTCGTCAGGGGTACACTTAGGGGAATGGCTCTAGGTGCATTACTCTTCAGAGGGGTGGTGTAGACTTGTTGTACTGAAGGGCCTGTTTCCATACTGTAGGGGATCTAATCTGAACAAGGAGTAATAGTTACAAACATATTTAAACAAGCGGTATATCACTGCTAGCTATTTATCAGATTCACCAGTGAGATTTGAACCCCTGTCCCAGTTGGTCAGGCTAGATTTCTGGATGACAGGCCTCCAGTGACATTACCTTGATACCACCATAAATCCAGTACTGTGTCAGCAGGGGAATGACAATTTACAAACAGAGGTGTATAATGTGAAACGTAACAGTGAGATCGGAGATAGCAGTGTTTCTATGCACTTGGACCATCTTATAGAATCACCATGAGACACTGGAGTAGAAGTAGGCCATTCAGCCCTTCGCGTCTCCTCTGCCGTTCATGGCTGATTTGATAATCCTCAATTCCATTTTCTTGCTTTCTCCACATAACCCTTGATCTGTCTCAGTCTTGAACATACTTAATGAGCCAGATTTGACAGCCCTCAGTGGCAGAGAATTCCAGAGGTTCACAACCCTCTGAGAGATGAGATTTCTCCTCATGCTCGGTCTTAAAGGGCAGCCATGGCAAAATGTGCAAATCCTGACATCATACAGCACAGCGGTGAATCCTTTGCCCAATCTTCCTTGTGCTAGCCCTTTGAAAGAGCCATTCAATAACCTGAACTTTTGTGTCCCTATAAGTAAATCCCTTTGCATCTTGTTCTTGAGAGTGTGAAAGGCCCCAGATTTGGCAGGAGGTATGTCCCTGTTCCTTGTTCACGAGTCGCTGTGTGTACATTGAGATTTTTTTTATATCGCACATCTCACAATCTTGAAAAACACATAAGTTGATTAACGCACAGTGAGATTCCACAAACAGCTACGTCCAATGACTAAGGACTCTGGGCACACTGCTCCTGGGGATGCAATCCCAGTAAACCCTCTGCATTTTCGATATTTTCTGCTCCCTCCCCGTCAACACCCTGTCCCCCCCAACCATAACCACCCCTCCCACCCCCCCCACCCCGCAACCCCCCAACTCCACCTCTCCACCTCACTTTGACCAGAATAAGTGCACCATTCCAGCTCGCGGGAAACCTCTCCTCCAGAATGTGAGGGGTGTGGAATACAGGCAAATACCTGCAGCCTCTGCCCTCCTGACAGCTTCTGTAACTCCATCATCAGAGCGCCCATCTGTCACCAGGACCAGCAGGGCTGGGACACCGGGGCGTCTCCCAGCTGCCTGCTGGAATACGTAATCCAGGACAAAATTGATCGCCTTCCCTGCAGAGGAACAGAGAATAGGATTTATGAAACAGGAAAGGGAAAAGCTCGCATCATTTTTTAATCACATGTCCCACCATCTCGGGAAACGTGCCAGCAAACTGACACACACTACCATCGTAATCCTGTCCCTTCATCGCCACTTGATGGAGAGTGTGTTCCGGAAAATAAATGATTGAAAAAAAGATCAATTGCTCCTTCCGAGGAAGTCAGCGTGCTTGATTCCACTGATCACTATTCAATCATGGGAGTGTCACTGGGACAGCCTCCATTCAATGCTCTTGAAATATTGTCAGTGAGATGCCTTCAAAACACCACTGTGCCCCCAAGCGATGTAGGTAACGATGTGATGTAGGTACGTCAGCCAACGCTTTGTGGCAGTTTGACCCAATCGAATTGCTCACTGGGCCATTTCAGAGTTCTACATAAAATTACAGAGGTTAGAGAAAGCGAGGCTAATAGATATTCCACAGGTCTGTGAATGGAGGAGTTCAGCTTTTAATCAATAATTCAATAGTTTCATGATTATTGCTAATGGGAATACAGGTAGTTCCCCTATAATGCCGTAGCTGCATTCCAGTGAAAAAAAATTTTAAAAATGTGACCCGTGCAAAAAGTGAAATTAGGGCCAGACCGGCAAAAAAAACCACTCACAATCGCTCAAAAATCACCCAAAAGTCTAACATAAAATATAGCACAGCCTGAGTGAAGGTTTGAATCACATCTATGAACAAACTAAAAGTAAATTTTACACAGTACATTTGAAAACTGTCAGATAGCTGCTCTCTGTACAGTATCTCTCACAGAAAGCTGCTCTGTTGGCAGCTGACATCAGTACATGTGCAGAATGGTGTAGACATTTCAGCGCGGAACGGTGTGGATATTTCAGCACGGAACATCGGCACTTGTGCAAAACAAAACCCATGAACCTATTGCCGCTGGAATTGTGAACAGAGGTAAGCTTTCTCAAAAGCACCGCTCGCTAAATCCTCAGCGACATCACAGCCAAATCGCGCTGCCGGAACGCGTGTTATCCTAGAACGGCCTGTCGGAGTTTATTCGGATTTTGTTTTACCGCGGTAAAGTGTAAGCTCATTTCTCCAAGGCCGATTCCATAAACTCTGGATTATCAACCCAATAATATCACTGTGGTATCACACTCCTCCACCCCCATGCACACTTCTGGTGGGGTTACAGTTCAAATTGGCGACCTGACAGTAATCCAGTCAAATATTACAGAGGATCATCATCAATGTTTCTGCTTTGACGATAACACAGTGCCATCAAAGGGTGAGATTTGTAGGTAGCACTGGCTCACATGGAGAAGGGAGCACTCTATCGAGTCATGTTTCTAACGTGACGAGGCGCCAGGAGGTGGGTTTGGCTCCATTTAGGATTGTCAAGCAGTGTCAACCCCACCCTCTAAAAATCAACTTGTTTCATCTGAGGGAGAGTATTCACTGGAGCCTTACTAAATTCATTTCATGAGTTTCGGTTAATTGCACACAGATATTTTCTAATTAACCTATTCAGAGATGTTATTGCACACCTGTGGAGCAGGTGAACCTGGCCCTCCTGACTCAGAGGTAGGGACACTACCACCTGCACACTAGGGCCCACTAGAATATTAATTATATTCAGGTGGTGGGCAATTATAGGGGGCTCAACCGTGCTGTAACAGTCCGTCACACGAAATAGCTGGGAGAGAGTCTAAGACCTAAAAGGGGCCAGGGTTTCGACATTATATGTAGGTCTTTCCCTTTGGGCTCTTGTGGTGCAGTGGTAGTGCCCTAATCTCTGAGCCAGGAGGCCTGTGTTCAAGTCCCACTTGCTCCAGAGATGTGTCATAGCATCCTTGTACAGGGTAATTCGAAATATCTAGATGGAGAGAATCAAAGTATTCGAAGTTTGTGAGAAAATTTGTAGCTCAGGTGCTCGTAGTTGTGGTTCTGTTCGCCAAGCTAGGAGTTTTTCTTGCAAATGTTTCGTCCCCTTTCTAGGTGACATCCTCAGTGCTTGGGAGCCTCCTGTGAAGCGCTTCTGTGCTAATTCCTCTGGCATTTATACTAGTTTGAATCTGCCGCTTCCGGTTGTCAGTTGCTGTCCGCTGCAGTGGCCGGTATATAGGGTCTAGGTCGACGTGTATGTTGATCGAATTCGTGGATGAGTGCCATGCTTCTAGGAATTCCCTGGCTGTTCTCTGTTTGGCCTGTCGTATAATAGTGTTGTTGTCCCAATCGAATTCATGTTGTTTGTCATCTGAGTGTACGGCTACTAGGGATAGCTGGTCGTGTCGTTTCGTGGCCAGTTGGTGTTCATGGATGCGGATTGTTAGCTGTCTTCCTGTTTGTCCTATGTAGTGTGTTGTGCAGTCCTTGCATGAGATTTTGTAAACCACGTTGGTTTTGCTCATGCTGGGTATCGGGTCCTTTGCCCTGGTGAGTTGTTGTCGGAGAGTGGCTGTTGGTTTGTGTTCTGTATTCTGTAGCATAGAACAGACTTGAATGGCAGAGTGGTATTGCTCCTACCTCTGGGCCAAAAGGCCTGGTTCAAGTGTCACCTGTGCCAGACAGGTGTCATAATGGACAGGCTGGTTAAAAATATCTCTGTGCTCACACATAAAGGAACAAGCTGGTTTGTTTGCTGGTTGAATGTTGACAATGTCTTTGCAAGTGTGTTGAGAAAATGGCCAAGAGTGTGGTGCTGGAAAAGCACAGCCAGTCAGGCAGCACCCGAGGAGCAGGAAAATCGACATTTTGGGCAAAAGCCCTTCATCAGGAATACGTTGAGAATATGGTCCAATCCCATCCTTCAGCACCTGGCCCTGTGACATACGGCCCCCCACTGGATCCTATCGGCTTTGTGAGGGGGCTCTTCCCTGGTCAGACCAACCAGAGACAGCCAACACAGACCATGACTGGCCATATCTGGCTCCTGACTGTTTCTCAGTCACGGTCCTGGACACTTACCTGAGAGATATGACATTATAGTCACAGATTAGCCCAGCGAATGCCATCCCATTAACGTCATTGTGAGACTGTGTTCCATGATGATAAGTCGTGATCTGCCCTCTTCCCCCACACACAGGAGCAGACCACCAGAGGCTGCTTTCTGTATAGATCTCCACATCAAGTCCAAGAGCCCCTTAGTATTCAGATACTCAACCTGTTTGAGTCCCACCGCCTTGATATGGAAGTTCCCTTATGGCCTGGAGCAGCTCCCTGTGGGTGCCAAATCGACCAAGTGGAATTTCAATTTTGGACTCATCACTGTACTGAACCACTGACACCTGCATACAGATATACACACAAAATTACAAGGCAAATTCATTCTAACCAAACACAAGTATACAATTTGCATTTGACTTTCCTGTTTTGTGAAACATCAGGATTGCTCATGCTGACAGAAGTGCCTTTGTGGGTGCTTTCTTTCAAGATAATGTTCAGAAATTAGATTAGATTAGTTACAGTGTGGAAACAGGCCCTTCGGCCCAACAAGTCCACACCGACCCACCGAAGCGCAACCCACCCATACCCCTACATTTACCCCTTACCTAACACTATAGGCAATTTAGCGTGGCCAATTCATCTGACCTGCACATCTTTGGACTGTGGGAGGAAACCGGAGCACCCGGAGGAAACCCACACAGACACGGGGAGAACGTGCAAACTCCACACAGTCAGTCGCCTGAGTCGGGAATTGAACCCGGGTCTCAGGCGCTGTGAGGCAGCAGTGCTAGCCACTGTGCCACCGTGCCGCCCACAGGTATTACTGCACAGTCCTGGAGCAAAGGGACTTGATCCTAAAACCATGGTGTTTACATCAGTGACCTGCCCGACCGAATCACGGAATGGCTGCAGCTCAAACAAAGGAGGCCATTCAGCCTGTCCAATCTGCACTGGTGCTTCTGCAAGAGGAGCTTAGCGAGTTCCATCCCACCCTTTCACCATAGCCTTGCCAAGGATGTGCCGTCAGGTGCATAGGAGAAAGCGAGGACCCCAGATGCTGGAGATCAAAGTCAAAAAGTGTGGCGCTGGAAAAGCACAGCCGGTCAGGCAGCATCCGAGGAGCAGGAGAGTCGTCTTCATTCCTGAGGAAGGGCTTATGCTCAAAACGTCGACTCTCCTGCTCCTCAGATGCTGCATGACCGTCTGCTTTTCCAGCACCACACGTTTTCACCCTTCAGGCGTATATACAATTCCCTTTCGAAAGCCATTGTTGAATCTGTCCCCACCAGCATCATGGCCACCCATTCCTGGTCCGACCCCATCTGTGCATCAAAAGATTTTCCTCCTGCTGGTCTTTTTGATTCGCTGGCCAAATATCTGTATCCTTTGGCTCTCGGCACTCCTGAAAATGGGAACAGTTTCTCACGACCTATTCTGTCTCTACTCTCTACCACCCTGAGCATCTCAATCAAATATCCTCCGAGCCTTTCTCTTTTCTAAGTTGAAACCTGTAGTACGCTTGACCTTCGACCCTAACCATGAAATGACCAAACTGATGCCTTGGTAAAATCCATAGGCAAAAAGAAGTTAATCCTATATGATGTTTGGCTTGTTCACAAGAGCGAAACAGTTCATAAAATCATAACAAATAGGAACAACAGCAGGCCATTCGGCCCCTTGTGTCTGTTCTGCCATTCAAGAGGATCATGGCTGATGCGACACTCCTCACATCCACTTTCCTGCCCTTTCTTTGTAACCCTTGATTCACCGACTCATCAAGAATCTCTCTCTCAGCCTTAAATATAGGCAAGGACTCTGCCCCCACTGCTCTCTGTGGTAAGGAGTTCCAAAGACTCAGAAGAAAATCCTCCTCACATCTGCCTTAAATTGGGGCCCGTTTTTTCTGAGATTATGCCCTGTGGTTTTAGGCCTTTCCATGAAGGGAAACACTCTCTCAACATTGACCCTGTCAAGCCTCTTAAGACTCGGATATGGTTCAATGAGATCACCTCTCGTTTTTCTAAATTCCAGTGAGTAGAGTCTTAATCTGTTTCTTTATTCATTCACAGGATGAGGGCGTCGCTGGCTGGGCTGCGTTTATTACCCATCTCTAACTGCCAGAGTACAGATAAGAGTCAACCACATTGCGTGGGCCTGGAGTCACACATAGGCCAGACCAAGTAAGGACAGCAGACGTCCTTCTCTAAAGGTAATTAAGTGAATTGGATGGGTTTTCTGGTCATCACTAGATTCTTAATTCTAAATTTTAACCCAGGTCCCCAGAACATTGTCTGCGTCTCTGGATTAACATTTGAGCAATAATACCAGTAGGCCATCGCCTCCACAGTGTAACCTGTTTAGCAATTGCTCATCAGACAATCGTCCATATCAGTGATCATCCCGGTCCCTTTCTCACGTGTGTGTGGGGGCACTGGGGTGGAACAGGCCTACCTGAGTGGCATCGGTGCCAATGCGAGGTAGGTGAGAGACCACGTTGTACAGGAACTGTTTCACTTTCTGAAAGTTACTCTCTTGAATACTCCAGGAGCCGTCGACCAGGAACACGATGTCAGCTCGTGCTCTGCTGCACACTGCAAACAACACAAAGCAAGTCAGGTCTCATCAGACAGGAGGAGGAGAAGGAGCAGTTCCTCGAGACAACTCTATCAGGCTTGACCCACCTCCAGACCACATAGAAATACAAGAACCCAAAGCAGGGGAAGATCATTTGGCCCCCTCAAGCCCTCTTTCCTATTCAACAAGACCTTGGCGGACTTGGTTGTGCTATCAGGATAAAGTGACAACTGCAGATGCTGGAGATCAGAGTCGAGAGTATGGTGCTGGAAAAGCACAGCAGGTCAAGCAGCATCTGAGGAGAAGGAGAATCGACTGATGAAGGGCTTCTGCCCTAAACATCAATTCTGCTGCTCCTCGGTTGCTGCCTTAACTGCTGTGCTTTGCCAGTGCCACACACTCGGTTGTGCTATCAGCTACACTTAGCATCCTGACCCACAATGCCCTTGACTTCCTTGCTGGTAAAATATCTGTCTAACCCAGCTTTGAATAAATTCAATGACCTTGTCTCCATTGATCTCTGGGATGAAGAAAGACAGAGGTTCATCTCCCTCTCTTCCAGCCTAGTTAACTGCATCAGGTGCTCCCAATGTGGTCTTCTCTACATCAGGGGGACCTTCCATAAACTTAGGGAACGGAATTCTGAGCATCTCAGCCGGGACCGCGGGGGGCCGACTGGACGTCCCAGTCGCCGCCCATTTCAATTCCGCCAACCACTCCTTTTCCGACATGACTATCCTGGACCTCCTCCATTGCCACGGTGAATCCTGTGTCTGCGAGGGTTTCCTCCGGGTGCTCTGGTTTCCTCCCACAGTCCAAAAAATCTGCAGGTTAGGTGAATTGGCCATGCTAAATTGCTCATAGTATTAGGTGAAGGGGTAGATTTAGGGGAATGGGTCTGGCTGGGTTGCTCTTCGGAGGGTTGGTGTGGACTTGTTGGGCCGAAGGGCCTATTTCCACACTGTAAGTAATCTAATCTGACTGCAAATTGGAGGAACAACACCTCACCTTCCGCCTGGGCACCCTGCAGCCCAGAGTTCTTCGATTTCAAATAACCTCCCTTCCTATCCCCGACTCCCTTTCCAGCCTCTCCCCCTCTCTTGCACTCCACCAACCACATTCATTCCTCCCATTGACCAACCAGGTCATACCCTCTGCCTGTCTTCACCTATTCCCACTTCACCACCCGCCCCTCAACCCCCTTCCTTTATCTGCAGTTCCCCCTATACCACCCCTCCCAGTCCTGAAGAAGGGTCACACCCAAAACATTGACTTCTCCACCTCCTGATGCTGCCTGCCTTGCTGTGTTCTTCCAGCCTCCCGCCTATCTACCTTGGATTCCAGCATCTGCAGTTTTTCGGTCTTGAAAAAAATCCACAGGCTAACAACCGTCTGAGAGAGAAGAAAATTCTCAGATCCATCTTCAAGTAAGTGCAACCAGGGAGACAATACTGAGATGGAAAGTATAAAATAATGAGAGATAGAGAGCAGAAAGGAAGAAATCTTTCCCCTTTATGGAGGGATCAAGGACTGGGGGGGCACAGATTTAAGGTAGGGGGCAGGAGGATTGGGGGGAGGTGTGGAAATATATCTTTCACTCAGAGGGTGGGGGGCATCTGGAACTCCCTGCCTGTGAGGGTGGTAGAGACAGCAACCTTCCTAACAGTTAAGAAGAATTCAGATGTGCACTTGCAATGCCAAGGCTATGGGGCATGTACTGGCAAATGGGGTTAGAATTGTTGGTTGTATTGACCAGCACAGACTCTATGGGTCGAATGGTCTTTTATCTGAGCTGTAGATCTCGATGACTCCACAATACCTCTCTAAAAGAGTGACCTGTAACCTTGAGGCTGTGCTCTCTATTTCTGAATTTCCCAACATGGGAAACTTCTTCTCATAAGCCACACTGTGGCTTCCTGAAGGGCTTTTGCCCGAAATGTCGATTTTCCTGCTCCTCGGATGCTGCCTGAACTGCTGTGCTTTTCCAGCACCACTCTAATCTAGACTCTGGTTTCCAGGACCTGCAGTCCTCACTTTTGCCTGTTTCATTTAATTTGGTGTCACCAGATCAGTTATAGAGTCATAGAATCATACAACACAGAAACAAACCCTTCGGTCCAACCAGTCCATGCCGACCATAATCCCAATCTAAACTAGTCCCACATGCCTGCACATGCTCATATCTCTCCAAACATTTCTTATTCATGTACTTATCCAAATGTCTTTTAAACATTGTAACTGTACCTGCATCTACCACTTCCTCAGGAAGTTCATTCCACACATGAACCACCCCCTGTATAAAAAGGTTGCCCCTTATGTCTTAACATCTTAAAAATATGCCCCATAGTCTTTAAATTCCCCACACTAGTGAAAAGTACCCTTATCTATACCCGTCATGATTTCCTCTATAAGGTCATGCCTCAAACTTCTAAACTCCAGTGAAAAAAACTCCCAGCCTCTCCTGCTAATTCAAATCCTCCATTCTTGTCAATATCCTGGTAAATCTTTCCTGAACCCTCAACAGTGTAATAGCATCCTTCCTATAACAGAGTGACCAGAACTGGACACAGTACTCCAGAAGAGACCTCACCAATATCCTGTACAACCTCAACATGATGCCCTATTCAAAAGCATTGACCACCCTCTCTACTTGTGATACAAACTTCAAAGAATTATGTACATGAACCTCTAGGCCCTTCTGTTGAACAACACTACCCAAAAACATGCTTCGAAATGTATAAGTCCTTTCCCTGTTTGTTTATACAAAATGCAACACATGCATTTATCCAAATTAAACTCCATCTGCCCCTCCTCAGCCCATTGACCCAACTGATCAAGATCTCTTTGTAATCCTGGATAACCTTCTTCACCGTCCACTATACCACCAATTTTGGTGTCATCCGCAAACTTACGAACCATGCTTTCTATGTTCTCATCTAAATTATTTATATAAATTACAAAAAAAAGTGGACTCAAAGGTAGAAGAGGGTGGTAGAGGGTTGTTTTTCAGACTGGAGGCCTGTGACCAGTGGAGTGCCACAAGGATCGGTGCTGGGTCCTCTACGTTTTGTCATTTACATAAATGATTTGGATGCGAGCATAAGAGGTACAGTTAGTAAGTTTGCAGATGACACCAAAATTGGAGGTGTAGTGGACAGCGAAGAAGGTTACCTCAGATTACAACAGGATCTTGATCAGATGGGCCAATGAGAAGTGGCACATGGAGTTTAATTCAGATAAATGCGAGGTGCTGCATTTTGGGAAAGCACACCTTAGTAGGACTTATACACTTAATGGTAAGGTCCTAGGGAGTGTTGCTGAACAAAGAGACCTTGGAGTGCAGGTTCATAGTTCCTTGAAATTGGAGTCGCAGGTAGATAGGATAATGAAGGCGGTGTTTGGTATGCTTTCCTTTATTGGTCAGAGTATTGAGTACAGGAGTTGGGAGGTCATGTTGCGGCTGTACAGGACATTGATTAGGCCACTGTTGGAATATTGCGTGCAATTCTGGTCTCCTTCCTATTAGAAAGATGTTGTGAAACTTGAAAGGGTTCAGAAAAGATTTACAAGGATGTTGCTAGGGTTGGAGGATCTGAGCTATAGGGAGAGGCTGAACAGGCTGGGGCTGTTTTCTCTGGAGTATCGGAGGCTGAGGGGTGACCTTATAGAGGTTTACAAAATTACGATGGGCATGGATAGGGTAAATAGGCAAAGTCTTTTCCCTGGGATGGGGGAGTCCAGAAGTAGAGGGCATAGGTTTAGGGTGAGAGGGGAAAGATATAAAAGACACCTAAGGGTAGTGCATGTATAGAATGAGCTGCCAGAGGAAGTGGTGGAGGCTGGTACAACTGCAACATTTAAGAGGCATTTGGATGGGTATATGAATAGGAAGGGTTTGGAGGGATATGGGCCGGGTGTTGGCAGGTGGGACTAAATTGGGTTAAGATATCTGGTCGGCATGGACGGGTTGGACCGAAGGGTCTGTTTCCATGCTGTACACCTCTATGACTCAGCACCGAACCCTGTGGAACACCTCTCGTAACAGGCCTCCTGTCCGAAAAACATCCACCATCACTCTCTGTCCTCTGCGCTAAGCCAATTTTGTATCCAATTGGCAAGCTCACCCTGAATCCCATGTGATCTAACATTAGTAATCAGTCTACCATGTGGAACCTTGTCAAAGGCTTTACTGAAGTCCAAGTAAACAATATCTACCACTCTGCCCTCATCAATCTTCTTGTCACTTCCTCAAAAAACTTAAGTTTGTGAAACACGATTTCCCTCACACAAAACCACGTTGAATATCCCCAATCAAATATATATAAATCCTATCTTTCAGAATCACCTCCAACAATTTACCCATCACTGAAGTCAAACACACAAGTCTATAATTTCTCACAGAGTCATAGAGATGTACAGCTAGGAAACAGACCATTCGGTCCAACTCGTCCATGCTGACCAGATATCGTAACGTAATCTAGTCCCATTTGTCAGCGCGTGGTCCATATCCTTTAAGCCCTTGCTATTCATATCCCCATCCAGATACCTTTTAAATCTTGTAAATGTTGTACAACTTCATCTGAAAGCTCATTCCATACATGCACCACCCTTTGCGTGAAAAAATTTAAATCTTTCTCTCACACCTTAACCCTATGCCCTCTAGTTTTGGGCTCCCCCACCCCAGGGAAAAGAACTTGTCTATTTACGCTATCCATGATTTTATAAACCTCATAAGGTTTCAACTTCTGACGCTCCAGAGAAAAAAGCTCCATACTATTCAGCCTCTCCCTATAGCTCAAACCCTGGCAACATCCTTATAAATCTTTCCTGAACCCTTTCAAGTTTTACAACATCCTTCCTAGGACATAGACCAGAATTGCACGCAATATTCCAAAAGTGGCCTAACCAATACAGCCACAACTTGACCTCCCAACTCCTATACTCACTGCTCTGATCAATAAAGACAAGAGTACTAAACGCCTTCTTTATTATCCTATCTACCTGAGACTCCACTTTCAAGGAACTATGAACCTGCACTCCAGTTCTCCTGTACTCCAAGGTCTCCTTACATTCTTAAACAAAGACACAACATTAGCCACTCTCCAGCCATTCAGCATCTCACCAGTGGTTACAGATGATGCAAATAATTCTGCAAGGGGCCCCACAATTTTCTCCCTAACTTCCCACAATGTCCTGGGATACACTAGACCAGGTCCCAGAGATTTATCCACCTTTACATTTTCTAAGACCATAAGACCATCAGCACTTCCTCTTCTGTAATGCGAACTGTTTTCAAAACTTCAATAATTATTTCCCGATTTCTCTAACCTTTATTTCTTTGTCCATAGTAAAAACTGACATGAAATATTCATTTTAATCTCTCTCCCAACTCCTGAGGTTCCTCTTTGATCTTTACAGGGCACTACTCTCTCTCTAGTTGCTCTCTGGTCTGAATGTACAGAGGAACCTTAATTATCCGAGCAACACAGGTAGGGAGTCATTTGTTTGGATAGTCAAATGTTCGGATACTCGAATGCAGGATAACACAGTTTCGCCCAGCATCAGGACATTGTGATCTTGCTGGAAAATCCGAAATTCGGATAATCGAATGTCTGATAATTGAGGTTCCACTGTACTTGTAGAATCACTTAGCATTATCCTTAACCTAACCTGCCAATGCTATCTTATATTCCTGCTTTGCCTTCCTGATCGGTCTCTCGACACACGTTATACTGTTCAAAAGGTTCATCTGACCCAGTTGTCTGTATCTAATATATGATTCGGTTTTATTCTTGACTAGAACCTCAATATCTGTATTCATCTATTGTTCTCGAATCCTACTGGTCTGACCTTTCACTCAAACAGAAATATAATGACTCTGAACTCTTGTAATCACACCTTTGGAAGCCTCCCAGTTATCAGACATCCCTTCATCTGCAAGCAGCCTACTCCAATCAACTTTTGAAAGTTGTCTCATACTATTAAAATTTGCCTTACTCCAACTAAAAACTTTAACTTTTATGGAAGGCTTTTCCATAACTCTCTTAAAACTAATAGAATTATGATCACTAGACCCAGAGTGTTCCTCTACTAACACTTCCCTGTCTTATTTCCAAAGAGAAGGTCAAGTTTTGCTGTTTCTCTAGTCGGAGGATTGACATATTGATAACGAAAATTTTCTTGAACACACGTAACAAATTCTTCACTATGCAAACCTTTAACACCAGGTAAGCTCCGCCAGTCTCAGAACCCATCAAGATCTCTGTTTTCTTTCAGTTCTGATCCTTTACATATCCCCAGCCTTCACAGCCCAGTCACTATCGCCCATGCCTTCAGTTGATGGCCCTAAACTCTGGAATTTAATAATTCCTCTTCAATTTTTCTCCATGTCCCCTGTTTTCAGCTGCTCTTTAACACCTACTTCCATGACTCTTGTCACCTGTCCTCATGTCTCCCTCGATGGTTTGGCTCTTGCTCAAAGGGCTGAATGGCCTACTCCCACACTTATTTTCTATGTTTGAAGAACAGTCTTTTCTTTTTAATTGAAGGGTTAGTTTAAACAGAATCAAAGAGGCAGGACAGCAGAGAAGGAGTTAACTCATTCCATTGTATCAGCGCTGGAAACCTTTCAGATTTGTCCCCCTTTCCCCGGTCTTTCCTCGCAGTCCTGTAAATTCTTGTCCTTTAACATTTTTATCCAATTCTGAACAACTGACTTTCCTTCCTCCATCCTTTCAAACATTCCCCATCCCAACAACTCGCTGCATTTTCTGACGTCACCTCACTGTTGAAGCAGGATCTGTGTAATTTTGTAAAACAAAAGGAGGGTTTTGATGAATCGAGACAGAAATGCTGACAGGAACACAAAAGCGAGCAGGGACATCAGAGTTAGACCAGACTCTTCCTGCAGAGGAAGAGACATTTGATGACCCCTGTGCTTCTGGAACGTTCTATGACTCCCCACTCACCAGGCCTCTCGGTAATGGAGGTTTCGGGTCCAAATTCTGTTCCAAACACAGGCCGGATGGTGAAGACGTACTCTCTCCCAAATTGCAAGTCAGTGATCTGGTAGGTGTTGATTGTGTCTGGCACAGTGATTGACTGCTGTTCTTTTTGCACTGAAACATGTAAACATTATGGGGTTACAGGGAGGTGTCGGCATTCAGACACTAACGAGCAAACAACATTCCTCAACAGTCCACTGTGAGCAGCTTCATTTCTCGGGACATGGGGTTCACTGAGCAAGGCCAGTATTTGTTGTCTGTCCCAGGTCACCCTGCAGAAGGTACGCCCAGAAGGAACACGAAATGGGCCGAAAATGGCAACTGTGTGCATACCTGCCACCCCCCGCAGTAACGGACATGTGCTGGGAATGGCACTGAGGCTACATGTGTAAAGTGAGATGTGTCTGGAGCTGATTGGTTGGTGCGACTGTGACCGATCATGGATGCCAAAGCCTGATGCCAACTTGCTGGGCATCTGAACAGCTTGTGGTTGTGAACGATACAGGGAGAAGCCTTTGGACTGTTCGGTGGGAGGTGCTCAGTCTCCCTCCCTGAAGGGGAGCTGATTGTTTCCTCCCACCAGTCACTGCAAACTGTTGCCTTTAACCAGTAACGAAGAGACTTTGCAGCTACTGTGCCAATTGTCCTGTGCCTCCTTCAAAGAAGCACAAGAACCTAGGGAAGAGATTCAGAAACACAAATTCCTGACCAGCCAAATGGATCATCTCAGTGAACCCTGTTGCAATTGAATTGTGGTTCTCCGTCACCTCAATCCTTAAAACTGATGTTGGTGCTCTGCTGAGGTACAATAATGTCAATGATGACACTTCTTTGCAGTTTGATACTTGCAAGACAAAATTTTCTGCAACATCCATGAAACAAAAACAGAAATTGCATTTGCACTAAAGACATTAATGTAAACTGAACAGCAACAAGCACCGATAGAGAAAGAGAGTCATCGACGGTCTCTGCTAGATGAGGATGACTCTCGTCCACTCTTAGAGCGAGTCTGTAGGTTGCTGTACAAATTGGTGAGACGACACAGGCTCTGTTACACTGGGGGCAGGTGGTGGTCACAGGAAGGGGTGGGTGGGGCATTATTGTGGCTGTGCACAAAGAGGACGAGTGCCTGACTATGGTCTTTGCTTGTTGCATTTTAGTCAGTGCCTGTTTGCAAGAGGCAAATTGACGGGAGAATCTGATCACAGGCCAGTTCCAAAGGTGTTTCGCAATCTGCTTCTGTCTGCTCCAAAACATCAGTAAAGGATGGTATTTTATGTGATGTTCTGCACTATTTCTGAAATTCATTCAGTCGTGGGGTGAGGGCGTCTCTGGCTGGGTCAGCATTTATTGCCATCCCTAATTGCCCAGAGGGCAGTTAGGTGTCAACCACATTGCTGTGGGTCTGGAGTCACATGTAGACCAGACCAGGTAAGGATGGTAGATTTTCATCCTTAAATGCCATTAGTGAACCTTTTCTTCTGACAATCAATGAAAGCTGGTGGTTACTCTGACAGAGATTAACTTTCAATTGTGGGTTTATTAATTAATTAAATGTAATTTCTACCAGTTGCTGAGGCAGGATTTGAACCCATACCCCAAATGCATACGCTCAACATTACAAGTTCAGTGACATTAACACCATGGCCCCTCTAACTATCGCATTGTTACCGGCCTTAACCACTGCCTGTGGTAGTGACTTACACATCTCCTGGGTAAAGAGATTTTCCCTGAATTTATCAGGGACTGTTGGATATTTTTGGTGCCAGTTCTTAGTGAACAGATGGATTTTTCCCACTAATAAATTCATGGTCATCATTAGGTTCTTAATTGCAAATTTTTATTGGATTCAAATTCCTGCCCATTTTAATTCCCCTTCCGACATGACCATCCTCGGCCTCCTCCATTGCCACAGAGAATCAGCAATTTGAAGGAACAACACCTCATCTTCCACCTGAGCATCCTACAGCCCGGAAGTCCCAACATTGAGTTCTTCAATTTCAAATAACCTCCCTTCCCATCCCCCGACTCCCTTTCCAGCCCCTACCCCTCCCTTCCAATCCTCTGGCCTAGTCTTCCTTTCAGCCACCCCCTCCTTGTGTTCACCTATCCCTACCCTGGTGTCGCTCCCAACCCCACTCCTCCCTTTATCTGTAGCTCCCCTTACACTTACCCCTAGTCCTGAAGAATGGTCATACCCGAAATGTTGACTTCTCCAACACCTGATGCTGCTTGGCTTGCTGTGTTCTTCCAGCCTCCTGTCTATCTATGATGGGAATTAAACCAAGGTCCCCAGGACATAATTTGGATTAATGGTGCAGTGATAATACCATTAGGGCACAGACTCTCCATTTACACTCTGCAGTATAGCAAGATGACAAAGACGTGACATCTGATCTGAGTCCTGTTGCCAAGGCTAGACAGTGACCAGAACGGCAATGCTGTTGTGTAATGCTCTTGCCCACTGAAGACTTACAGAGAAAGGTCAATAATTGTTAAGCATTTCCATATTTGAACTTACAGGTAGCAAGTCTCCAAGACAGGATATAGCTGGTAGCTCCAGGAACGCGGGACCAGCCCAGGGTCATTTGGCCAGTGTCGACATCAGTTACTCGGAAATCCTGCACCTTTTCAGCTTGAGCTGTAAACAAAGCAAGCAGAGAACTTTCGGAAACCACGACTAGCTTGATTGGCTGAATGGCCTCCTCCTTCTAGGCCAGAGCGACACTGTTACTGTGAAACTGAAACCGCCCAAGACTAAGCCACCTGACTCCAATTCCACAGACATACACTCCAATTTTGATTCCAGCCCATACAAACTCCGGGAAGACCTGAATTCAAATAGCGCCTCTTATGACTTCAGGACATCACAAATCAAAATGCTACCTTAGACCCAATTAAAGAAGATACTTTGTGTCAGACACACACAACAAATAGAGGCACAAATAAACCGTTTGGACCTTTAAGCCTCTTCTGCCATTTACGTACCATGGTAGGATTCAAACTCAGGTCCCCCGGAATATTAGCTAGGTACTTAAATACTTACTTTTTATTCTTTTGTAATTTAAAATGGAGCAGGATTGTGGCAACAAAGCAATTTTCTCTGTATCTTTATAAATATATGTGATAATAAGACCATTCACTCATTCAATCATTAGGTCTCCTGATTAGTAATATCCCCCCTACTTAGTTGTTACTAAAACATTTTGAAATGTCCTAAAATCATGAATGGCCCTAAAGAAATAAAGTGAACAGCATGCCAGAACCTCAGTAACTGCAAGTTAAGGTAACGTCAACATAGTCCTAGAGAACTGCTCTCATATGACAGAGAGATGACACTGGTATTTACTATAAACCGACCGACTCCCACAGCTACCTAGATTACACCTCCTCCCACTTTTCCCCCTGTAAAAACACCATCCCATATTCCCACTTCCTTCGCCTCTGCCGCATCAACTCCCAGGAGGACCAATTCCAATACCGAACAACCCAGATGGCCTCCTTCTTCAAAGACCGCAATTTCCCTTCAGACGTGATCGACGATGCTCTCCGCCACATCTCCTCAACTTCCCGCTCCTCCGCCCTTGAACCCCGCCCCTCCAATCGCCACCAGGACAGAACCCCACTGATCCTCACCTACCACACCACCAACCTCCAGATACATCGTATCATCCTTCGTCATTTCCGCCACCTCCAAACGGACCCCACCACCAGGGATATATTTCCCTCCCCTCCCCGTCAGTGTTCCGGAAAGGCCACTCCCTCCGCGACTCCCTGGTCAGGTCCACACCCCCCACCAACCCAACCTCCACTCCTGGCACCTTCCCCTGCAACCGCAAGAAATGCAAAACTTGCGCCTACACCTCCACCCTTACTTCCCTCCAAGGCCCCAAGGGATCCTTCCATATCCACCACAAATTCACCTGCACCTCCACACACATCATTTACTGCATCCGCTGCACCCGATGTGGCCTCGTCTACATTGGGGAGACAGGCCGCCTACTTGCGGAACGATACAGAGAACACCTCTGGGACACCCGCACCAACCAACCCAACCACCCCATGGACCACACCGCCAAGGACATGCAGGTCTTGGCCTCCTCCATCGCCAGACCATGGCAACACGATGCCTGAAGGAAGAGCGCCTCATCTTCCGCCTCGGAACCCTCCAACCACAAGGGATGAATGCAGATTTCTCCAGTTTCCTCATTTCCCCTCCCCCCGCCTTATCTCAGTCCCAACCCTCAGACTCAGCACCACCTTCCTAACCTGCAATCTTCTTCCCGACCTCTCCGCCCCCACCCCACTCCGGCCTATCACCCTCACCTTAACCTCCTTCCACCTATTGCATTTTCAACGCCCCTCCCCCAAGTCCCTCCTCCCTACCTTTAATCTTAGCCTGCTTGGCACACTCTCCTCATTCCTGAAGAAGGGCTTATGCCCAAAACGTCGATTCTCCTGCTCCTTGGATGCTGCCTGACCTGCTGCACTTTTCCAGCAACACATTTTTCAGCTCTGATCGCCAGCACCTGCAGACCTCACTTTCTCCTGGATGACACTGGTAGTAAGTTTAACCAGAGGAGCACCCACTTCATAGGGAGCTCAGCTGATATAGGAGCTGATCCCACACAGTTACCATCACTCTGCATCAAATCAGCCATCCAGCCAACTGATCTAACCAATCCCCTGTACTTTGGTATCAAACACACATTAGTCTCCTTTTCATAAATTCACCCACTCTTACTTGTAGCAGCTGTAGCTGTTGCAGGGACCCCTTCACGGTTCCCGAAAAGTGAGGAGACTCTGATGATGTAGTTCGTCCCTGGTCGCAGGTTCAGGATGTCAAACGTGTTGGTGTTTGCTGTAACCATCCGTGTAGTCTCCAGGCCACCTGTACCCAGAGATTCATTCATTAGCTCCCTCATTGATTTCCAATCCAAACAAATGCACAATGGTGTCTGTGTGTGTATGTGCGTGCAGATATATGTGTGTGTGTGTCTATAAGTATGTGTCTGTATGTGTGTGTGTGTCTGTAAGTATATGTGTGTATGTAGGTGTGTCTATTTGTGTGTGTATGTATGTATATGTGTGTGAGTATATATGTTGTGTACATTATTTGTATGTGTGTGTACATGTGTGTGAGAGTGTGTGGGTATACATGTGCATGACAAACAATGTGTATTCATATCTGTGAGAGAGAATGTGTGTACATGTGTGTGAGAGAGATGGGTATGTATGTGTACATGTCTGTGTATGAGGGAAAGTCAGTTTGTATGTGCATGTACTTGTGTGTATATATGTGTGCATGTCTAGGAGTGTGTGTGTGTGTGTGTGTGTGTATATATGAATGAGAGACAGATTATAAAGTGTGTTTTTGCATGTGTGAGCATGTACACACGTGTCTCTGTAGAAGCAACAAAGTTATTCTGAGCTGTTATAAAACAATAATGAGGTCCTAGTTATAGGATTGTTGTTAATTGTTGTCTGGATGTCAAGGCCTTGGAGAGTCTGCAAGGGAGATTTAGCCAAAGGATATCAGGGTCACAGAACTGCAGTTACATAGAACGACTGGAGAAATGTGGTTTGTTCACTGAAGCAGAGAAGGCTGAGAGGGGACCCGATTGAAGTGTAGAAAATTATGAGCGACATGGACACAGTGGGTAACAGCTGCTGCCCTTAGTCAGAGGCTCATTAGCGGGGGGGGGGGGGGGGGCATAATTTTAATTAGAAAGGCAGGAGGTTTAGAGGGGATTTGAGGAAACATGTTTTCACCCAGAGACGGGTGGGGGTCTGGAATGCACTGCCCAAGAGTGGTCAAGGTAAGAAACCTCACAACCTTTAAAATGTACTTGGAGGTGAAATGTCACGACATTCAAGGTTATGAGCCAAGTGCTGGAAAGTGGGACAAGTGCAGATTCAGGGTCACTTTTTCAATGCAGACTCAAAGGGCTGAAGGGACTCTTCTGAACTGGTATGATTCTCCGATTCTAAGACGAAGGGATAGAATTGACCGGGCTGTTCAAAACCAGGAGGAAGTCAGAAGAATATAGTCTTTCCAGAGATTTCTTCATCATTCGTGGGATGTGGGCATCACTGGCCGGGCTAGCACTGTTAGCCTTGCTGTAAACTGAGTGGCTTGCTGGGCCATTTAAGGTAGTCAACTCACTTTGCTGTGGGTCTGGAGCCACATGTAGGCCAAACCAGGTCAAGATTAGAGACAAAAAAAAACTGCAGAATCAGGATTCCCAAACAGGCAGGAGCTGGAAGAACACAGCAAGCCAGGCAGCATCAGGAGGTGGAGAAGTCGACGTTTTGGGTGTAACCCTTCTTCAGGACTTGGGGTGGGTGTGGGGGGGAGCTGCAGATAAAGGGGGTGGTGGGGGCAGGATGGTGAAGTGGGGATAGGTGAAGACAGGCAGAGGGTACGACCTGGTTGGTCAATGGTACCTGTGTTCTTCCAGCTTCCTGCTTGCCTATTCTAGACCAGGTAAAGATGGCAGATATCCCTCCCTAAAGGACATCAGTGAACCAGAGGGGTTTTTCTGACTTTCAGAGCACTATATTAGATGTACAGAAGGATTTACCTTCTGCCAGTCTCCACTGGATTCTGTATCCAGAGCTTCCCGGCACACTATTCCAGGTGATCTGTATCCGTTTGGTTGTTGAACCAATGATGCGCAGGCCCTCAACTGCTCCCAGAGGACGTTCAACAGCAGCTGCAGTTTTGGGATGAAGGAACAAACTGGTTAATGCTGACACATGGAAACCATGGAGGAACAGTTAAATAAGATGGGCACGTTGTCACATGGCCTCACTGAAGGTTTACATTCTTCAAAGGCCTGTAATTACTATGGAAAACAGGGGTACGTTTTTAAATTGGGAAATGAGGAGAATTAACTCATGCCCATGTGCACGGAAAGCATCCTGGAGTTAAATTCACAGAATGAGATCATTGAATCACTACATGTTAGACAAGGTATTCAGTCCATCTTAGAACATATGCACCTGGGAGCAGGAGGGGGTAGGCCAGCCTCTTGAACCTGCTCTGCTATTTCACACAAAATGGCTGACCTCACCTTGGCCTCTATTCCAATTGCCACCTGCTCACTCTCCATAACCCTTCAACCCATTACTAATTAACAATCTGTCTACAGTCAGTTGTTCTATAACGTGTTGGTTGTGTTCTTGTGCAGCACTGCATTATAGAAAAATCACACTTTGGAACCGCATTCAAAGTGTCAATGACATAATCGCGTTACAGCCAACACGTTTTAAGAGTTGGCACTTTAGAAACAGCATCCCCATTTTGTCAATCGCGTTACAGCAGATTTGCGTTAACGAAATGTGCATTATAGCAGAATGACTTGTATCTCTTTTTTAGATTTACTTCATGTCGACCACACTCTAGGGTAGTGAAATCCGCAGGTTCATGAGCCTTTGAAAGAAGTAAATTTTCCTCATCTGATTTAAATCTGCAACTCCTTATCCTAAAAATCTGACCACTCTTTCTTGATTGCTCAAATGTGGAAATATCCTCTCTGCATCAACTTTGTCAAACATGTTTCACATCTTATAGACATGATTTAAGATTAGATTCCCTATAGTTATGGAACCAGTCCACAATGACCCTCCGAAGAGTAACCCACCCAGACCCATTTCCCTCCGACTAATGCACCTACCACTATGGGCAATTTAGCGTAGCCAATTCACATGACCTGCACATCTTTGTGACTATGGGAGGAAACCCACACAGACACAGGGAGAATGTGCAAACTCCACACAGACAGTCGCCCAAGGCTGGAATTGAACCTAGGACCCCGGTGCTGTGAGGCAGCAATGCTAACCACTGAGCCACTGCACTCTCATTCTTCTAAACTCCAAACCATATGGGCTTAAACTATTCAATCTCTTGCCATATGACAAACCTCCTCATCTCTGGAATCAATCTTGTGAACCTCCTCTGAACTGGCTCCAATACAACTATATTCCTCCTCAAGTTTGAGAATCAAAATTGTGCAGTTCTCCAGGAGTGGTCTCACCAATGTCTTGCTCAGTGATGCAGCAACACTTCCCTAACTTTTATACTCTGCTCCTTTAGTAATAAATACCAAAATTGCATTTCCTTCCTTATTATCCGCTGCACCAGCACCTAAGATATTATTTAATTCATGCACAAAGACATTCAGATCCCTCTGCACTAAAGTTTCTCTCCATTTAGATAACTTGCCTTTCTATTCCTCTGACCAAAATGGATAACCTCATACCGATCACATTAAACTCCATCTGCCCAGCCCATTCATCTAGCCAATCCATATTAATTTGTAAATTTCTCATTCGAGAAGGTGATGCTGGAAAAGCACAGCAGGTCAGGCAGCATCTGAGGAGCATCGATGTTTTGGGCATAAGCCCTTCATCAGGAATGAAGGGCTAATGCCTGAAACATCGATTCTCTTGTTCCTCAGATGCTGCCTGACCGGCTGTACTTTTCCAGCATCACATTCTCGACTCTGATCTCCAGCATCTGCAGTCCTTGTAAATTTCTTATGTCTTTATTGCAACTTACTTTCCCATCCATTTTGGTATCATCTGCAAATGTGGCTATTGTACTTTCTATTCCTGCATTGAAGGCAGTAACATAAATCATAAATAGTTGGAATCTAAAGAATTAAGCCTATGGCATCCCAAGTACTTCATGAGCACAGAGAAGTCCAAATTCTTTCTGAACAGATTTCTGGATTTTGACTTTCATTGCTCAGTTTATACCTCAGTCACTCTGTTTAAAGCAGAAATGTTTGATATGAATCCTAAATTTGCCTTCTTACGACTTAACTAGAATTTAATATAACTTAATCACCTACTAATTCATGTCCAGTTCTGGATGCTATGTTATAGAGAGGATGGGATTACATTGGCAAGAACATGGAAGTAATTTTATAAGATTGGTCCCAGGTCTGAGAAACTTCGGTGACGAGGATAGATGGAAGAAGGAGGATCGGTTCTCTTTTGAGAGAAGAGGGCTGAGAGGAGACCTGGGGAGAAAGTGAGGTCTGCAGATGCTGGAGATCAGAGCTGAAAACGTGTTGCTGGAAAAGCGCAGCAGGTCAGGCAGCATCCAAGAACCAGGAGAATTGACGTATCGGGCATAAGCCCTCCTTCAGGAATCAGCCCTGAAGAAGGGCTTATGCCCGAAACATCGAATTTCCTGTTCCTTAGATGCTGCCTGACCTGCTGTGCTTTAACCAGCAACACATTTTCAGCTGAGAGGAGACCTGATAGAGGTTTTCAAAATCATGAGGGGCCTGGATAGAGCAGATAGGGAGAAGCTGTTCCACATATAAAAGAATCAACAGGTCATAGATGTAAAGTGATCTGGCAAGTGTGATGTGAGGAAGATCATTTTTAACTGAGTGAACAGTTAAGGTGCTTTACACTCCCTAGCTATGTGATAGAGGTAGGTTCAATTGAGACATTCAAAGGGTGATTATTTGGATAAAAATCATGTGCAAGGGAATGGGAAGAAGGCAGGAGTTTGGCGAGAGGTAATGATAGTTGTTTGAAGAGCCATGGGCAGAATGGTCTCCATCCGTGCCTGTTACAATTCTGTAATTCCCAGCTTCTGTAGTTTTCCTGAAAGAACATCTCCTAGCCACTCACTTTCCAGACTCAATAAACCAAGATTCACCCTCCCACAATGTTTGTGCCATTCCTAGTCCTCCACATCAAACTAATAAGCCGTGTTGCTGCCGTACGTGGTTTTGTCAGAGAATGGCTAAGGAAGAGACCATTGCACTTCCTGACAGAAAATAATTATTGCCATCAAAAGAAGAGACATGGAAAAACAGGACAGGGACATGGATAATTGGCCAAATGAGGCTCCCATAAAACCAGCCAGAGATAGAGAATAGTCAGGCTGAGCAATACTATCCTTCCCCGATACACTTACGAGTGGTGGCTGTAATTGTGACAGGCTGTCCTTCTCGATTTCTAATCAACGCAACAACTTTCACGAGGTAATTAACTCCGCCTTGCAAGTCCGCAATGTCAAAGGTCGTCACGTCTCCAGGTACAACTCTAGTGATCTCAGGTCCTCCTGCAGATTGAAAGAAAACATCAAATCGTGTTGCCTAGTTCCAAGTTTATCTTAAAAACTCATTCATAGCACGTGGGCGTCACTGGCTAGGCCTGCACTCATCGCACAGTGAGTCAAAAACATTGCTGTGGGTCTGGAGTCACATGTAGGCCAGACCAGGCAAGGTTGGCAATTTTCTTCCCTCAAGGTCATGCTGGGGTTTTTTTCCGACAATCAACAATGGTTTCATGATCATTGTTAGACTCTTAACTCCAGACTTTTCTTTCAAATTTAATTCAAATTCAACCTTTGCCGTAGCAGGATTCAAACCAAGGCCCAAAAATACTATAGTTCTGAGGAAGGGTCACCGGACCCGAAACGTTAACTCCAATTTCTCTGCATAGATGTGCCAGATCTCCTGAGCTTTTCCAGCACTTTCTGTTTTTGACCTCAAACTACCAAGTGGGTGGTAGGATCAATAGTCTGGCGACAATACCACTAAGCCACTGCCTCCCCTTCATCACTGAAATAGAAAGGCACGGTGGCACAGTGGTGCAGTGGTTAGTACTGCTACCTCACAGCATCAGAGACCCAGGTTCAATTCCCACCTCAGGAAACTGTCTGTGTGGAGTTTGCACATTCTCCCCGTGTCTGCGTGGATTTCCTCTGGGTGCTCCGGTTTCCTCCCACAATCCAAAAAAATGTGCAGATCAGGTGAATTGGCCATGCTAAATTGCCCGGAGTGTCGGGTGAAGGGGTAAATGTAGGGGAATGGGTTTGGGTGGGTTGCGCTTCAGCGGGTCGATGTGGACTTGTTGGGCCGAAGGGCCTGTTTCCACACTGTAAGTAATCTAATCTAAAAAGGTACTGTTTATTCTGCCTAAACCCAGGGACCCTTTAGATCTTCAGTCTCAACCATCTCCTAACTAGCAATTTTATCACAGAATTCCTACAGTGCGAGAAAAGGCCATTCGGCCCATCGGGTCTGCACCAAACCCCTGAAGAGCACCTCATCCAGATCCATATCCCACATTTCCCCTGGCTAACCCACCTAGCCTGGATACTACAGGATAACTTCTCATGACCAATCCATGTATGTTGTTGGAATCATAGAATCCCTACAGTGTGAAAACAGGCCCTTCGGCCCAGCATATCCACACAGACCCTCCGAAGAGTAACCCACCCAGACTCATTCCCCTACTGCTCTACATTTACCCCTTACTAATGCACCTAACCTACACATCCCTGAACACATGCACAATTTAACACGGCCAATTCACCTGGCCTGCACATCTTTGGATTGTGGAAGGAAACAGGAACACCCAGGGGAAACCCACACAGACACAGGGGAGAATGTGCAAACTCCACAAAGACAGTCGCCCGAGGCTGGAATCGAACCAGATCCCTGGCGCTGTGAGGCTGCAGTGCCAACCACTGAGGGACTATGGTGCCAAACAAAAAGCCTATTTTGCGGAAACCAGGGACCTTTAGATCTTAGTTTTGGGTTACATCAGTCACTTGGGACATGAATGTCTCTTTTTATTCACTGGAATGTGACTGGCAAATTCAGCATTAAAAGTCCAACTCCCTACTTTGAGAAGTTGGTGATGAGCCAAGTTCTGGAGTGTCATGGGAGGCTACTTCAGATTGCAATTAAAAGTCAACTACATGTCTGCAGGTCTGAAATCAGACTGGGTAAGGATGGCAGATTTCCCCTAAAAGGACCCTGTGGGTTTTGAAGACGACTGAGTGGTTTCATGACCAATATGGATTTAAAATCCTTCCCCAATTTCACATAAACAGACCCACCATCACTGCGTTTCCAACTGATGCGGTAAGACGTGGCTTCATGAACACCGACCCAAGACACGCGCAGGACATCACTGCGGGCTTCGAGCACTCGCACGTCGCTGACCCCGGCTATCTGGCCCTCTTTGGATGCTGTGACAACAGAACAGGTCACCAAAAGCATGCATATCAAGCTGCTATCAAAGCATTTCATCGTTCCAACCTGATCCTAACACATGCAATCAAATTCAAAATGGCTTTCGACACAAGAACATAAAAAGCAGGAGCTTGAATAGGCCATAAGGCCCATTGAATTCTCGTTTGTAATTCAGTAAGGTTGTGGTTCATCTTCTACCTAATTCTATCTTTTCACACCATCCCCAAATCCCATAACTATCGACCGACCTCTTCTTTAACAGGGCATAGGTTTAAGGCGAGACGGAAAAGATTTAAAAGGGATCTGAGGGGCAACTTTTTCACGCAGTGGGTGGTGTGTGAAGGGAATGAGGTGCCAGAGGATGTGGCAGAGGCTGGTACAACTACAGCATTTAAAAGGCATCAGGATGGGTATATGAATAGGAAGAGTTTAGAGGGATATGGGCCAAATGCTGGCAAAAAGGAATAGATTAATTTAGGATATCTGGACAGCATGGACGAGTTGGACCGAAGGGTCTATTTCCATGTTGTACAACTCTGTGACTCTACGATAGTATTCAACACTTTAGCATCACTTCTCTCTTGATCAGAGAATTCCACAGATTGACAAGCCTCTTCGTAAAGAAATCTCTCCCAACCCAGTCCTAAAAGGCAAAAAATCTTCTTCAAAGTTTGTGATCCTATGTTGTGGACTTCCCAGCCAGTTTCAGTTAGATTACCTCTTAAAGTCATAGAATCACAGAGTGATACAGCACAGAAATAGACCCTTCAGCCCAACTTGTCTGTGCCAACCAAGTTTCCTAAACATTTCAACTCCCACTCCACCAGGAACATGCAGGTCCTGTGCCTCTTCCATCGCCAAACTCTAACTACCCGACGCCTGGAGGAAGAACACCTCATCTTCCACCTTGGGACCCTACAACCACACGGAATTAATGGGGATTTCACCACTTTCCTCATTTCCCCTCCCCCCACCTTATCCCAGTCCCGAGCCTCCAACTTGGCACTGCCCTCTTGACCTGTCCATCATCTTTCCCATCTATTCACTCCCCCCTCCTCTCCGACCTATCACCTTTTCCCTCACCTTCATCTACCTATTGCATTTCCAGCTACCTTCCCCTCCAGCCCAAATCCCCTCCCATTTATCTCTCAGCCCCAGCCCACAAACCTCATTCCTGATGAAGGGCTTATGCCCAAAATGCCAATTCTCGGATGCTACCTGACCTGCTGTGCTTTTCCAGTACCACACTCTCAACTCTGATCCCCAGCATCTGCAGTCCTCACTTTCTCCTAGCTTTCCTAAATTGAACTACTCTCATTTGCCTGCGTTTGGCCCATTTCCCTCTAAACCCTTTCTGTTCATTTACCCATTTAGATGCCTTTTAAATGTTATAACTGTACCAGCTTCCATCACTTCCTCTTCCAGACTGTTCCATCACCCTCTGTGTGAAAACTTTGCTCTTAGCACCCTTTTCAATCTTCCTCCTCTCGCCCTGAACCTATGCCCTCTAGTTTTGGACTCCCCTATCCTAGGGTAAGGACCTTGGCTATTCATCTTATCTATGCCACTCGTGATTTAATAAATCTCTATGAGGTTATCTCTCATCATCCAAACTCCAGAGAAGATACATCTAGCCCATTCAGTTCCTCCTCATCTGCTAACCCAGAAATTAGTCCAGGGGAATGTTGCTATCCTCAAATTAAGGGAAAGCTTTCCAAACACCTTCCCGCTGTGGCCCGATTTCGAGACTTGAAAATTGGAGAGGTACCCCCGTGAGAGCTGACAGAGTGGGATGGATGCTGTACACGGTCCGAGTACTACAGAAACCTGAGGGCTCACCGCCTCAAGACTGCGGCCTGCAACAGCACTTTGCGAAGCATTCATCGAGATCCAAACTGCACACAGTACTTCGAGTGTGTGCCTTTATTCCTTCGTGGGATATGGGCTTCAGTGACCAAAGCAGCATGCATTGTCCATCCCTAACGTCCACTTGAGAGACAACAATATTGTTGTAGGTCTGCAGTCACATCTAGGTCAGCCCAGGTCTGGATGACAGATTTCTTTCCTTCAAGGACATTATGGAAGTAGATGAGTTTTTGAACAATAATCAAGACTTAATATTATTAAGCTCGAGAGTGTTCAGAAGAGATTTACTGTGATATTACCAGGACTGGAGGGTTTGAGTTATAGGGTTTAAATAGGTTGGGACTTTCTTCGCTGGAGTGTAGGAGGTTGCAGGGTGACCTTATAGATGTTAATAAAATCATGAGGGGTATAGATAAGGTGAAGGGCTGCTGTCTTGTCCCTAGAGTAGGAGATTTCAAGACTAGGGAGGCACATTTTTAAGGTGACATAAAGATTTTAAAAAGACATGAGAGGCAACTTGTTTGAATAGAGAGTGGTTTGTGCGTGGAACCAACTTCCAGGGGAAATGGAGGATGTGGGTCCAGTTACAACAATTAACAGACATGAATAAAAACATGTTTGTAAGGATATGGGCCAAATGCAGTTTGGGATTATGATTGACAAGGACTGGTTAGACGGAAGGGCCTGTTTCTGTGCAGTATGACCCTATCATTAAGACATGATGATTGTCTGATTAATATTTGGGGGTGGGGGGGGATCCCAGATATTTTCCAAAATCAAATTCAAACTTCACTATCTGCTGTGGTGATATTTGAACCCTGGTCCCCAGAAAATTAGCTAGATGTTCTAAATTGCACACCCATTACCTCCACCCCTGTCACCCCATCGGTGCTAATAACAGTAAGATCACTTCTCTCTTACACAGTAATCCCTTAGGAACAAAAGTTAACATTCCATTTCTTCCCTGTACTCTGTTCACTGTATTTTCTTCGGAAGAAACACAGTCGCTTTAATTTAAAAGACCTGCATTTATTTTCTACGTTTGTTTTTTTTCCTGATCTCGCTCCTTCCTGAAATGGATCATGTTTAGTGTATTTTTTTTCCCATCTCTGTTCCCCACACCCATTCACAATTTTACAATCATTACCAAATACTCACCGGTCTTTGTCATTATAGTGGCAGAACTTCCTTCTCTATTCCCAACGATCGGAGTGATTCTGACTGCATATGCAGTGTTGGGCTTTAACTTCTGGATGTTAAATGATTTGACATCGCCACTCACTGTATCACTCTCCTCAACTCCTGAAATAACAAACAAAATCTCTACTGTAAAAGCAGCAATACATGTGTTTGTTATGTATGTATAATAGTTATGTTTTTAATCGAGAACAACATCACAAATCTCATGACGGTTGAACTTTACAGATGTTTTAAATGTCCCCCTTAACTTCAGTTGAAACAGGAAGTTCAGTGTTATGGACTAGGCCAGACCACTCAAAACATTCTTCAGCAGGCAGCTCAGACCATAACTTTGCAATTTGTTTGGGTAAGTGTACAGTGAAAATTACCCAGAGTGAGAAAGCTAGATTGACTACTAGATCTTTTTATTAGATTAGATTCCCTACAGTGTGGAAACAGGCCCTCTGGCCCAACCAGTCCACACCGACCCTCCGAAGAGTAATGCACCCAGACCCGTTTCCCTCTGACTAATGCGCCTAACATGATGGGCAATTTAGCATGGCCAATTCACCTGGCCTGCACATCTTTTGTGATTGTGGGAGGATACTGGAGCACTCGGAGGAAACCCACACAAACACGGGGAGAATGTGCAAACTCCACACAGTGGCTGGAATCGAACCTGGGACCCTGCTGCTGTGAGGCAGCAGTGCTAACCACTGTGCCAGCATGCCACCCCACAGACAAAAAGGTATTCACAAAATGACACAATGAAACACAAAGATCAGAATAAAGAACCTCTACTCAACTCAGTCTGTATCCAAACTAGACTTAATTATGCAGTTTCAAATATACACAACAGTCCCAATAAGCAACCCTCCCCACCTTTAAAAACCCAGTATAAATGGAACACGTTTACAGTTTGAAGTTGAAGACCAGAAGAGAGAGAGAGAGAGAGAGAGAGAGTTTCCACAGAGGGAACTGGAAAGTTAACCACATTGGCGTGGGATTGGAGTCACATATATGCTAGACCAGATAAGAATCCTCTTGTATCTTCCCACACAAGGTGTACATTTCAGAATGTGGTCAAATCCCAGAGAAACTCACCATCCGCACTTTTCCACGTGATTTTATACGCAGACGCCCTGCCTACTCCAGTCCACATGATCCGGAGCATGTTTCGCCGAGCTTCAGTCACTCGTACATTGGTCACATCGCCAACAATGGGATCTTTTTGTGAAAGGACACAGAAATGCATTTGCCATTAAGTCACAGAATTTTTAATTTTACGTGGCACCAGAAACATGATCACGTTCCCTATTATCCCCCTCCCCCCCCCACCCTCCAAAGGTCAGGGCTCTCAGGCTGTTATAAAGGCCAATACTGGTTGTGTCGTGTATGCACTGTTCTGTTTTCACGTTGGTGGCAAAGGTAACATGATCTGCACATCCCTAACACCCTTGAGATTCTCACCCTGAGGGACCGGTGAGACCTTTCTTAGCTGAGAGATTTCGGACCGAGGGTGCTGCAGATTGCTGGAGCAAAGTGCAGGCACCTTTGGAATTGTACCCTGCTATTTGGCCAATCATAACTTTGACAGAACTAGCACTGTTGCCTCACGACCTGGGTTCAATTCCAGCGTCGGGCAGCTGTCCGTGTGGAGTTTGCACATTCTCCCTGTGTCTGCATGGGTTTCCTCCGGATGCTCCAGTATCGTCCCAAAGATGCGCAGGCGGATTAGCCATGGGAAATTGCCTCGGTGTCCAGGGATGGGTCAGCCATGGGTTGCAGGGATAGGATAGAGGGTATTGAGTTTGGGCGGGATGCTCTGAGGGTTGGTATGGCCCTGATGGGCCGAATGGCCTGCTTCCTCACAGTGGGGATTTTATGATTTAAACTGTCCAGTTGGTCCCAATTCCACAACAATCTTTTCATGTATTTATCCGGTTGTCTTTTGAAAGCCATTATTAAAATTGCCCACAGCTCCCGTTCTGACAATGCATTCCAGATCTTGCATTCTCTACATTTTTAATCAAACTGTTCAGACACATTAGGACACACCTTTGGAGCAGGTGGGGCTTGAACCATGATCTTCTGACCCAGTCTGACGACACACTCCCTCGACTGTGTACTGACATATAGCGCTCAAAATGAGAAGTGTTCCATTAAGTGGACATGCCCTTGACATGCAATCATTGTCATCACTTATCTTTCACATTCAACACTCTGGGGTTACCATTGTCAAGAAACTGAACTGGACTAGCGATATAAATCCAGTGGCTGCAACAGCAGTCAGAGGCTAGGAATACTAGGGCAAATGACTCCGCTCCTGACTCCCCAAAGTCGGTCCACCACCAAAAGGTACAAGTCAGGAGTGTGATGAAACATTCCTCACTTGCCAGGGTGGGTGCAGCTCCAACAACACTCAAGGAGCTTCATACCATCCAGGACAAAGCAGCCCACTTGACTGGCATCACAACCACCACTTTCGATATGCACTCCCTTCACCACTGACTCACAGTGTGTTCCATCTACAAGATGCACTGCAGCATCTCACCCAGACTCCTTCACAACACCTTCCAAACCCACAACCACTTCCATCTTGAAGGACAAGGACACCAGATACACGGGGACACCATCCCATGCAAGTTCCTCTCTTAGCCACTTACCATCCTGACTTGGAAATATATCACCGTTCCTTCACTGTTGGTGGGTCAAAATCCTGGAATTCCCTCCCTAAGGGCATTGTGGGTCAACCCACAGCAGGTGGATTGCAGCGGTTCAAGAAGGCAGCTCACCCCCACCTTCTCAAAGGGTAACTAGGGATAGGCAATAAATACCAGTGTGATCTGCGATGCCCACATCCTGTGAATCCGTTAACTAAAAAGGGCACCACTTAATGTGAAGGTACATAAAGGTCACCAAAAAGTAATAATGACCCAAATGAGCCTCTATGGTGATATAGTCAATGAAGGGGCTAGGAACTCTGTGCCAACACTCACTGGTCTTTGTAGTCACTGTCATGACGTTTCCCTCTCGGGATCCAACCAGTCCCGAGACTTCAATCGCGTACATCGTGTTGGGCTGCAACCCCTCAATGTCGAAGGTGGTGGTATCTCTGCTCAGAACCCGACTGTCCTTGACACCTGAGGGACAAACGAATTAGATGGAGACCTGAGCATACAGGAACATACAGCTGCATTCGCAACAATGTGCCAAACTGCCCCAAGGTGCTTTAGAAGAGAGATTATCACACATCTGACATTAGGTTTATGAGAATGGTCCCAGGAATGAAAAGCTTCACAGAGGAACATTTGAGGACCCTGGGTCTATAGTCAATGGAGTTTAGAAGGTTGAGGGGGAATTTAATTGAAGGATAGAATACTGAATAGTCTGAACAGTGTGGATGTTGGGAAGATGTTTCCATTGGTAGGAGAGACTAGGACCCGAGGGCACAGCCTTCGAGTAAAGGGAAGATCTTTTAGAACGGAGATAAGAAACAACTTCTTCAGCCAGAGAGTGGGGAATCTATGGTATTCACTGCCACAGGAGGCTGTGGAGGCCAGGTCATTGAGTATATTTAAGACTGAGATAGATAGTTTATTGATTGTCAAGGGGATCAAGGGTTATGGGGAGAAAGTGGGAGAATGGGGTTGAGAAACCTATTAGCTATGATGGAATGGCGGAGCAGGCTCGATGGGCTGAATGGCCTAATTTTTGCTCCTATGTCTTATAGTTTTATAAGCCCAGACAAAGAGATAGGATGACAGCAAGTTTTAAGAAGTGACAAAGTGAGAGGCAGAGGGATGCAGGGGTTTGGTGAGGAATTTCAAAGTTTAGCTGTTTTTTGCCAAGCTCCTGTCTCCATGGAATATGCTGTTCCTTCAGACTTGACATTCTGTAATTCTGTTCCAATGGATCCTGCTGCCTATGGGCCTGGGTTCTACTTTGCATTGTAGAGGTTCATCTCTTATGGTCGGCTCTCCCTAACTCTGAGTCTGCTATATCCCTGTCTCCACTATTATGTTATGGACAAGGCCAGCATTGTTGCCCATCCCTCATTTCCCATGAACCATGGGCCTTACCAGACCATTTCAGACAGTGGTTAAGAGTCAACCCAATTGTTGTGGGCCTGGAGTCACGTATAGTTCAAACCTGGTGTGGAAGGCAGATTTCATTCCCTGAAGGACATGAGTGAACCAGATGGGCTTTCCCCATACCCTTGTATGTTATTTCCTTTCAAATAATCATCCAACATTCTCTTCAAAGTTTTAAATCTAAGCAGGCCAATTCAGACCAGGCCAATCTTGCACATTCACTGCAAGAAGATTTTTTTTTTCACATCACATTCACTCCCTTTGTGAATCATTTTAATTCCGTGCTCTCTGGTTCTTTTGTCCTTGTCGGAGCAGGATTAGTTTCTCTTTATTTACTCTCTCCAGTGCCCTCACGATTTTGCAAACCTCTGTCGAATCTCCTCTGAGCCTTCTCCTCTCGAGGGTGAACAGCTCCAACCTCTCCAATCTAGCCTCATCACTGAACTTTCTCATCCCTGCAACCATTCTGGTAAACCACTTCTGCACACTCTCCAAGTGTGCCCACATCTTCCCTGTAATGTGACACCCACAACTCTATACATTACTCCAGCTGAGGTCTAAGAAGTATGTTATTCAAGTTCAACATCCTTGTTCTTGTACTCTATGTCTCTACTAAGGCTGAAAACACTATACTTTATTAACGGCGCTCTTTACACCAATGATCTGTGCACTTATAGACCCAGGTCGCCCTGGTCCTGCACCTCCTATTGCCTTCTGTCTGAGTGTGTTCTTCCTACCATAAGCCATTACTTAAGACTTCTCCACATTAAACTCATCTGACAGCTATCCACCTACTCCACCAACCTGACAATGTCCTTTTGGAGTCTCTCACTGTCGTCCTCACAGTGTACAATGTCTCCAAGTTTCAGATCATCCACAAACTTGAACTAAAATGAACAAAGTCATTCCCATTCTTCAAGACTGAGGACTCAAGGAGCTTTAAGTACAGCTAGCAATGGGGGAGCAATTAACATTGGGGATCAGTAACATTGGAAATAAATAACATTAGGGATCATAAACACCAGGTACATTCGACATTAGGGATAATTCACATTTGGGGTCATTCACACTAGAGATTTCAACATTGGGGATCATTAACATTGGGGATCATTAACTCTTGGGATATTCAACATTTGGCATCATTAACATTAAGGATCATTAACATTGGGGATAAATAATATTAGGAATAATCAACATTGGAGATAATTAAAAGGCTTCAATTTGAGAACGGAGGCTTCTTCTTAACATCAAAGGAGAATTTCCTAAAATTAGACTTTGAACTTCAGTATGTCAGAGTTTGTGGAGATTGCTGACAAGATCAGCATTTAATGCCTGTGAACTAGTTTCTTGCATAATCATTTCAGAGGGCAGTTAAGAATCAATCACATTGGGATTGC
Organism: Hemiscyllium ocellatum; assembly: GCF_020745735.1. Classification (NCBI taxonomy): domain Eukaryota; kingdom Metazoa; phylum Chordata; class Chondrichthyes; order Orectolobiformes; family Hemiscylliidae; genus Hemiscyllium; species Hemiscyllium ocellatum. The sequence continues at coordinate 9,330,654 of NC_083414.1, forward strand.
ATGTCGGCCATACCAAGTCCGGACGGCAGATTTCCTTTCCAAAAGGACATTATTGAATGATTGAGTCATAGAATGACAGAGCTGTACAATACGGAAACAGACCCTTCCGTCCAACTCATCCATGCCAACCAGATATTCTAAATTAATCTAGTCCCATTTGTCAGCATTTGGCCCATATCCCTCCCAATTATTCCTATTCATATACCCATCCAGATGCTTTTTAAATTTTGTAACTGTACCAGCCTCTACCACTTCCTCTGGCAGCTCATTCCATACACGTACCACCCTCTGCGTAAAAAAGTTGTCCCTTAGGTCTCTTTTAGATCTTTTCACTCTCACCATAAATCTATGCCCTCTAGTTCTGAATTCCACTACCCCAGGGAAAAGACTTTGTCTATTTACCCTATCCATGCCCCTCATGATTTTATAAACCCCTATAAGGTCACCCCTCAGCCTCCGACGCTCCAGGAAAAACAGCCCCAGCCTGTTCAACCTCTTCCTATAGCTCAAATCCTCCAACCCTGGCAACATCCTTGTAAACCTTTTCTGAAACCTTTCAAGTTTCACAATATCCTTCAGATAGGAAGGAGACCAGAATGGCACGCAATATTCCAAAAGTGGCCAAACCAATGTCCTCTACAGACACAACTCCCATACTCAATGCTCTGACTGGATGGATTTTTTTTGTACAGAAATCATTGATAGCATCAGAGTTTTCTCACTGCGAATATCTTCATTTTCCAGATTTATAAACGGCATTTAAATACCACCAGCAGCTATGGTGGATATGAACCTGTAGTCCATTGCTAGCCCAGTGACATTACCAAAACAATCCTATCTCCCCAGGTGTGTTGCCAACCCTCTCCGAGTCTCGAGTTTTAATAATTTATCCTCACATCAAAGGTCAAGGAATCACCAATAAAGACTCAACACCGAGACAAAACATATTCTGGCTTCAGTTTTCGATTTTCTCTGAAGGTGACACTTACTAATTATAAAGATAATGAAGGTCTCTCAAGGCTCATCTATGAAGAACAGTTACTGGAAAATGGTTAGAAATATCGGGCAGATTGACTCAAGGCCTTGAGCATACACAAAGAGGAACCTAAATGGAAGCAGATGGAGGAGCAGAAGGCGGCCATTTGGCCCATCAAGTCTGCTCCATCATTCAATGAGATCATGGTTGATCTGATGATTCCTCAACTCCACTTTCCTGCTTTTTCTCAATCACCTTTGTTTCCCTTATTGATTAAAAATCTGTCTACCTTAGCTCTTAATATACAGAATAAACCAAACTCGGCAGGTTTCTGTGAGATTCCACAGATTCACTACCCACTGAGAAGAAATTCCTCCTCATTCCTGTCTTAAATGTGCAAGCCCTAATTGTGAGGTTCTGCCCTCTGTCCCCAGACTCTCCCTCAAGCTTAAACAACCTCTCTGCATTGAACATGTCAAGTCCCCAAAGAACTTTTCAATAAGGTCTCCCCTCATTCTTCCAGGCCCAACCTACTCAGCCTCTCCTCATAAAACAGCTCCTCCATATCTGGTATCAGTCCAAGTGAACCTTCTCTGGACTGTCTCTAATGCCAGCAAATCCTTCCTTAGATAAGGGACCCCAAACTGTTCACAGTGTTCCAGTTATAGTCTGACTTGGATAGATTTAGCACAACTTCCTGTTTTCATACTCCATTCTTCCTGAAATAAATGCCAATATTCTATTTGTCTCCTCTATTACCCAATTGAATTTGGATGATAGTTGCAGGGATTGGAACCAGGTCCAGGTAGATCTCACTGACTATGAGACTCTTGATTGGGGCTGCTATCCTGGGCCAATCAGGGAGCCCTGGCTGACAGGCATAAACAAGATATTCTACGTTCTGGCTCTGAGCTGGCTGTTCAGAGCCTACATACAATGCACATGTAAACAAAGGGTGACTTGGTGATGGGATGCCCCCTGCCTCCTTGGAGTTGTTCACTTTAGCATGCCTGGATGAGGACACCAATATCCCCTTGTTCTGTAGCTTTCTGCAGTCCTTCTCCATTTAAATAATAATCAGCTCCTATACTCATCTCCAGAACCTCACCGTTTTCCACATTGTATTCCAGATGCCAAGTTTCTGCCCGCTCACTTAACCGGTCTATAATCCTCTGTAGACTCTTTAACCTGTCTATAACCCTCTGTAGATTCTTTGTCTCAACCACACCACTTGCCTTCCCAATGTAAACTTGGTGACAAATATTCAATTCCCTCATTCAAGTTATTGATATGTAAATGAGAACAGAGGACATACTCATTATGAAAAGGCAGGACAGACTGAAGTAATTTTCTCTCAAAAGAAGACTATTAACAGAGGTCTTTAGGAATAAAAAGGTTTAACAAAATCAGTTAACATTCTGGGGACTTGGCTTTGAATCCCACCATGGCAGATGGGGATATTTGAATTCAACAAAAAAAATCTGGAATTAAGAATCTAATGACGACCATGAAACCATTGTTGTTGTTGGAAAACCCATCTGGTTCACTGATAACCTTCAGGAGGGAAAGAAGTCTGCCATCCTTACCTGGTCTGGACTTCACGTGACTCCAGACCCACAGCAATGTGGTGGGCTCTCAATTACCTTGTAAAATGGCCTCGCAAGCCATTCAGTTGTACCGACTATTTTAAAGTCTCTTCAAGGGCAAGTAGGGGTGGGTAGTAAATGCTGGTCAGCCAGTGACATCCATATCCCACAAATGAATAAAAAGAAGTTTGTGTAAAATAAAGGGGAGATTCCATCTGGTTCACTAATACCCTTCCCTGGTTTGACCTATATGGGAGTCCTGACCCACAGCAGTGTTGTGACTCCTAAGTAACCTCCGGGCAACAAATACTGGTCTATCCAATGACCCTCTAATCCTGTGAATGAACATATAAAACAAAAGGCCTGACTCCTGAGGAAGAGCCAGTAGGCCCAACATGTTAACTCTGCTTTCTCTCTACAGATTCTTTCGGAGACCAAAACTATGAAGATAATTTAGCCATTAATAAATCAAACGTGGCCTTGAGAAATTCCTCTTCATGTAGACAATGTGGGGCTTGTTCCCATACAGTGTGGACAAGGTGAGTTACTTGTTAACAAAAACTAAAAGAATTGCAGGTACTGGAAACCAGAAACAAAAACAAAGTTGCTGGAGAAGCTCAGCAGGTCTGGCTGAATCTGTAGAGAGAAAGCAGAGTTAACATGTTGGGCCTAGTGGCTCTTCCTCAGGAGTCAGGCCTTTTGTTTTATAAGTTCATTCACAGGATTAGAGGGTCATTGGATAGACCAGTATTTGTTGCCCAGAGGTTAGTTAGGAATCACAACACTGCTGTGGGTCAGGACTCCCATATAGGTCAAACCAGGGAAGGATATTAGTGAACCAGATGGAATCTCCCCCACAGTCACCATTCACTGAATTCAAGTTTCACCATCTCCATGGTGGGATCCAAACCCAGGTGCCCAGAACATGACCTGGTCCCTGGACGAATAGGCCAGCCATAATACCATGAGGCCGTCACCTCTCTGAGGTAGCACTGAGGGGAGGTGACTGATAATTCCATGAGGGAGGAAGTGACAGAAGGGCATGCTAAAAGAAAAACCACATGCTCTGGAAAAACTCACCATCAGCATCGGTGAAGAGTGAAAAATAGAGTTTTTGAAACAAAAATGACACTTCAAAATTATACAGTTTGCGATGATCACGCTGTTCCTCTCTCCATGGACATGGCCCAGCCTGTGGAGATTTTCCAACACTTTTATTCCAGAATCCCAGCACGTGTAGCATTTTGTTATTATAGAAGGATGTACCAATAGGATTAGATGAAACAGATTTGGGATGAGGCCCCAGCGTCTACCATAAATGCCAACACAGACCAGTTGGATCGAATGGCCTCTTTCCATGCTGTAAACCCGATGTGACTCAGCGAACGAATCGCAGCCAAGCCACTGCAGGGCTGAAGGTCTTCCACATGGTCCAAACAGGACGCTCACGATATTGACCAACCCACAACAGCAAAAACATCAGGATACCCACCATCAGCACGGCGCCATGTGACTCTGTATGCCGTTGCCGTGGCAAATCCAACCCAGCTGACTCGAATCCGGGAGCTCTGCGTTTCGATGACATGAAGGTTCGTCACACGACCCACGAGCGATTCTTGGGAAAGAAAAGGTTGTTTTAAGACAAAGAAACAGCTGGTATTTCAAAAGAGCCAAAGGCCATACAGCCCACCAAGCTACTCTTCCCAAATTTTCTATCCATCGCTCGTCTACTCTCTTCAAGTATCAATTGCCTTTAGAACTTGCTTCAGAGAGTCCTTTGTAAAATTTCTCACACTGGTTAATGTTAATGCACATGGTCAACAGGGACTCTATTGAACCAAACCCAACTGAATTCCCTTGGTAGTTCTGAGAAGATTCATCCATCGGTCTGGTCAGACTTGAATCCTCACCTTGAAGGTAAATGATTCTCTGCTAATTTCACACACCCATACCCATGGCCCTGGCACTGACTTCAATGAATGGGAAGGGGGTGGTATTAGCTCTTGATGAGATTGAAGACTTTCCACAATCAGAGCTCCATCCAAACTCAATGGGACCTTCATACCACCATCCCCTTGTGACCAAACAGCTTCAGCGGAAATGGGACGGCAAGAAACTTTGCAGTTTGCTCTCAAAAAATCAGAAACCAACACCACACAGCCCATGGTGTTGTGGTACTGGATTTGGTGAGACCATACATAAATTACTTCTTACTTATGTCATTGCACTACTGGAATGCGACATGTAATTGTAGTCTCCCTCCTTTTGGAAGGATGTTGTGAAACTTGAAAGGTTCAGAAAAGATTGACAAGAATGTAACCAGTGTTGGAGAGTTTGAGCTACAGGGAGAGGCTGAATAGGCTGGGGCTGTTATCCCTGGAGCATCGGAGGCTGAGTGGTGACCTTACAGAGGTTTATGAAATCATGAGGGGCATGGAGGGGGTAAATAGATAAAGTCTCTTCCCTGGGGTGGGGGAGTCCAGAACTAGAGGGCAAAGCTTCAAGGTGAGAGGGGAAAGATTAAAAGGGACCTAAGGAACAATGTTTTCATGCAGAGAGTGGTGAGTGTATGGAATGAACTTCCAAAGACAGTGGTGGAGGCTGATACAGTTATAACATTTAAAAGGTATCTGGATGGGTATATGAATAGGAAGGGTTTAGAGGGATATGGGCCAAATGCTGGTAAATGGGACTAAGATTTATTTAGGATATTTGGTTGGCTTGGACGAGTTGGATGGAAGGGTCTGTTACCATACTGTACAGCTCTATGACTCTATATGATTAGGTCTACACTCACCGCAGTTTCTATTGGATTCATTCATGAGATGTGCATCCTACATTAGTATCTCATCCCCAATTATCTCGTACTTCCTCTTGCCTGTGTCATAGGGACTCCTGCAATGCTGTTCGAAACAGACTTCTCAGATTTTTATCCACTGACAGTGAAGGAACAGTAACGTATTGGCACGAGCTTGGAAGGCCAAAGGGCCTATTCCTATGCTGTATTGTTCTTTGTTTCTTATTTCCATCCCAGGATGTGAGTTGCTGGAAGGGGAACTTGCAGGGGGTGGGTGTTCCAGTGTATCTGCTGCCCTTGCCCTTCTAGGTAGTAGAAGTGGCAAGTGCTGCTAAATGATCCTTGGTAAGTGAACATCAACAGGCTTTACTGACCATAGCTACGTACTGGGAATAGTAAAAAAAGATGTGGTTGGAACCTGACAAATTTGAGTCCCAGCTCCATGCGATCCCACTAAAGCTCCTTCAGCACATGCTCAGTAGCTATTCTTAGCGTAAAACTATACATAAACCTTTACTCTACAATTGAAGAGAAGAGATACCTGCATTGGATACAGTTCTGAGAAGATCTACTGGAATGAGGAAAGATTAGGTACACTGAGCCTATACCCACTGGGGTTTAGCAGAATGAAAGATGATCATAATTCCAAACAACTTGACATTTTTAAAAACGATTGGCTCAGGGGATGTACTGACACTGGCAAGTCCAGCACACAGTCCCCATCCTTAGTTGCTCCTTGGGGTTTGCTACAGCTTTCAGAGGGCAATTAACAGTCGATGCTATTATTGTTGGTCTGGAGACACATGTAAGTCAGGTAAGATGTCTTTCCCTAAAGGACATGAGTGAATTAGATAAGTTTTTAATGGTAGCTGAAAAGGTGTTGCTGGAAAAGCGCAGCAGGTCAGGCAGCATCCAATGAATAGGAGATTCAACGTTTCGGGCATAAGCCCTTCTTCAGGAAAAGTCGATTCTCCTGAAGAAGGGCTTATGCCCAAAACGTCGATTCTCCTGCTCCTTGGATGCTGCCTGACCTGCTGCGCTTTTCCAGCAACACATTTTCAGCTCTGATCTCCAGCATCTACAGTCCTCACTGTCTCCTCGGAGTTTTTAATGGTAATCAATGATAGTCCAATTTTAGCAATAGTTTCATGGTCACTATCTGTTGTAGTGGGATTTGAACCCACGTACTCAGTGCAATGGCGTGGAACTCTGGATTATTAGTCCAACCTGACCTGACCAGACCCCACCTACTGTTGCTCGTGAATCTAGAACTCAGGAGCACAGTTTCGAAACAATCCCAAGTGAGACAATGGGGGAAATTTCCAAGGTGAGACGGAGAATTTCTTCTCTCAGCGGTCTTTGGAATTCCCTGGAATTTCAATTCTTTGGAAAAATGTCCTTAGCTAATCTCAATAAAACTGGAACGGCGGAGGGGGTGGGGGGGGGGGGGGGTGGGGAGGAGGAGGAGAGATTTGGGGCCAGGGTTACTAATGAGGAAGGAGTTTTAACTGCAACATCTCCAATACTCCATGCAAAAATGTCAATCCCTCCTAACAGGAACGATGCAAACTGTCAGAAAAGATGGTGGGAAATGATTCCATTAATGATTTCAGAAAGGATTGTGGACAGGGAGCTTACAGGGCAATAGACAGAAAGCAGAAGCTTGAAACAAAGTGCTCCATTCTTTGTAAGAGCTAGCACTGGAGTAGTGGGCCAAACAGTGTCTTGCTTAATGCTTAATGTCTGTAATTTCCATGACGATATCTCCACAGAGATTGAAAGACCAATATACGTCACCCCAAGCAGCTCTTCAACCCTTCAGGCCTGGCCCTGATGTATCACTCAGGAGGTAGTTAGACACTCACCAGTTCTCGCAGTGACGGTGGCGAGAGGTCCCTGTCTGTTTCCCACCATTGCCGAAACTCCAATCACGTACACTGAATTCGGCTGCAAGCGTTCGACATCAAATACATTGGTGGAGCTACTCAGCACTTGGCTCTCCTCAGTTCCTGATGTCAACGATGGATAAACGAAATGTTAATCATTTGTTATTGAATCACAAAGTCCCTACCATATAGAAGCAAGCCATTTGGCCCATCGAGTCCACACAGACACAATCCCCTACCCCAGTGACCCTACATTCCCCATAGCTAATCCCCCTATCCTATGCATACTTGGACACTACAGGCCATTTCCCAAAGCCAATCTATCTAATTTATAAATTCATGGACACTATTAGGCAATTTCCCATGGCCAATCCACCTAACGAGCACATACTGGACTGTGGGAGGAAACCCACGCAGACATATGGAGGACGTAGCAATGCTTCCAGATGTGGGCAGCATGGTGGCTCAGTGGTTAGCACTGTTGCCTCACAGCATCGGGGTCCCAGGTTCAATGCCAGCTTTGGGTGACTGTCTGTGTGGACTTCCTCCAGGTGCTCTGGTTTCCTCCCGCAGGCCATGCTAAATTACCCAATAGGTACATTATTCAGAAGGGGGTGGGTTACTCTTCAGAGGGTCGGTGTGGACCTGTTGGGCTAAATGGCCTGTTTCCACACCGTAGGAAATCTAATCTAATCTGGTCCATGGCACTGTGAGGCAGCAGTGCTAACCACTGAGCCACCCTGCTGTCATTAATTAAAGGCTAATTATTTATTCATAGGATGCTGGCATCACCAGTTAGGTCAGCATTTATTATAACTCCCCAGAGGGCTTTTAAGAGTCAACCACATTGCTGTGGGTCTGGAGTCACATGGAGGCTAGACCCAATATGGATGGCAGATTCCTTCCTTCAAAGGACATTAGTAAACCAGACTGGTTTTTCACGGACACCATTAATTCTTTATTCTAGATTTTTAAAAATTGAATTCAAACTCTGCTATCTTTCATGGTGGGATTTGAACCCAGGTCCCCAGAACATCACCTGGGACTCTGGGTTAAATAATCTCGCAACAATACCAATAGGCCATCGGCTCTGGAATAAAAATGTCCATCTATCACGGCAATTTGCAGCAGCTCAGGACCTCCCAGAACACATCACGGGCATTGTCTCTTCAAATTCCTCAATCCCACAAAATGGGTCAGCCAATTTTGAACTGAGGTGGGGAGCAATCTCTTTATTCAGATGAGTGTGAATTCTTTAATATGTGATGGGGGTGTCACTGGGAAGGTTATCCATTTGTTGCTGGCCCTAATTGCCCTGGGAAGTGGCTTGCTAAGGCCTTTTCAGAGGGCAGTTAAACGTCAGCGAATCAGTGACCATACAAATGTAAAGCAAGAGTAGACCACTCAGCCCCTCGACTCTGCTACGCCATTCAACAAGATCATGGCTCATCAGGCTGGCCCATATTACTAATTATCCACGATGACCTTTCAACCCCTTGCCTGTCAGGAACCTACCAACCTTTATTGACAATTATTAACAAAAGTAAAATGTACCCAGGTGGGTAGATTATCTCCCAACCTGATTGAAAGGCTTTCATTTATATAATGCCTTCAGGACACTCCAAGTGAAATGGCGTTACAAAGTGTGGTCATTGACAGAAGGTAGGAACTGTGGCAACTGACAGGCGCACAGTGAGATCCCACGGGTGGAGCTGAAGAATGGTCAGGTTGTCTGCTTTAATGATGTTGGCTGAGCAATTGAGAAATTGGTCTCCACACCACAGAAATCTACCCACCAGCCCCGCACCCTCCCCCACACCCTGTTCTTCTTCAAAGACCACCCCATGCCATCTTCCCAAGAGGGTAAAATGGCTCACTGTTTACCATCGTATCTGCAAACAGCACCAACATCATGCCCTCAACACCAGCACCGACCTGAGCCAAGTCAAACCTTGAAGGTGGCACCAAATATTGGCATGAAGGCTACATTCATGTAGCGTCTATCAGGAGCAGGAATACCTCCGTAAAGCGGTCTGAAGGTGAGGGGACCTACCGTCAGCACGCTTCCACGTGACCTTGTACGCTGTTGCCTGGGGCACCCCTCGCCAGGTTATTCGAATAAGATTACTCCGAGTCTCAAGGGCACGGAGTTCCGTCACACGCTCAATGGCTGTAGCTTAGGTTGTACAGGTTGGAGAGAAAAGCAAAGATATTTGAAAGATTCACTCACTGAGCTATTCAGCCAAATGGTACCAAGATGATGGACTTTGAGTCCTTTTATTCATTCATTGAACATGTGTGTTACTACTTAGGCAAAATAAATATTCAGGAGAAGTTCTGTTATACAGTCAGATATGGTGATTTGAATTTTAAAGGTACCTTAACTGTAAGGTTAACAATACACAGCTGAAAAGCATTGATAGACTGAGTACCCTGAGCACATATAAAGCCAGGAGAAAGTGAGGACTGCAGATGCTGGAGATCAGAGCTGAAAATGTGTTGCTGGAAAAGCACAGCAGGTCAGGCAGCATCCAAGGAGCAGGAGAATCAACGTTTTGGGCATGAGCCATTCTTCAGGAATGAGGAAAGTGTGCCAAGCAGGCTAAGATAAAAGGTAGGGAGGAGGGACTTGGGGGACGGGCATTAGAAATGCAATAGGTGGAAGGAGATTAAGGTGAGGGTGATAAGGTGAGGGTGATAGTCCGGAGTGGGGGGTGGGGGTGGAGAGGTCAAGAAGAAGATTGCAGGTTAGGAAGGTGGTGCTGAGTTCGAGGGTTGGGACTGAGACAAGGTGGGGGGGAGGGGAAATGAGGAAACACATATAAAGACAGACTGTCTATGTTGATTTAATCCCTGCCCTCCCCTTCACTGATCATACAGCATTGCCCTTTGATGTGAAGGGCACTGCTGGTCACTGGCCGCTCGGGTGTTTCCTTTCTTCCTGGTGGTGGAAACTGAATAAAGATTCATGCACCTTGTGTCTCTCACTGTGTCTTACACCTGCACACACGCAACATGGGTGATGAGGGAAAAATAAGCACTACAGCAGTTAGGTGGTAGTGTGGGGGAACAAATGATTAAAAAAAACTGGAGTGTCAGAGGTTTTGTTCCCTCTGAGGAAAAAAAAAGGACAGACTGCTGGGTTTGGGTCGCTCAGTTGGCTACAGCATGCTGCAGAATGATGCCAACAGTACGCATTCAATCCCCGCTACTGGCTGTCATAGTTGACAGAGTCCTCCCTCCTTACCTTGGTCCATTTTTGACAAAGTATATGGCCCTCCAAGTTGTACAAACATCTGTCTCCCTCAAGTGGCCATGGTCCTTTGTATATTATAGGTAATTACCGAATGTGCAGGGCTTACACAACTAAAGTGTATAACAGTCCCCAAGCTTTTACTGCCAATTTGCTAAGTTTATTTTTGTTCTCGTTGCTTTTTAAGAGTCTGGTCATTTGGCATTTAGTTAGTTTGGTTTAATCGGTGCCCAAAGGACAAAACGTTCTCTCCTTCCAACTCAGTTTTGATGTAGCCTCTTCCCGCTCTCCCTTCCCTTTGATGGTCTATATTGCCCTTATTGCGTGTCAATTAATCAGTTGGGTGATTTACTGGTGGAGCGAAATAGATAAAACAAAGTACAGTGGATGATTGGTGATGGGGGAAAAAGTGTTCAGTTGTGTGTAAGACTCCTCCTAAAAGAAAACAATAAAGACAGAATTTTGAAAAGGAAACATATCATGTCTATGCTTGAGGTCAGAGTCATACAGATGTACAGCACAGAAATAGACCCTTCGGTCCAACTTATCCATGCTGACTAGATATCCCAATCTAGTCCCACCTACCAGCACCCGGCCCATATCCCTCCAATCTCTTCCTATCTATATACCCATCCAGATGCCTTTTAAATGTTGCAATTGTACCAGCCTCCACCACTTCCTCTGGCAGCTTGTTCCATACATGTACCACCCTTTGCGTGAATAGGTTGCCTCTTAGGTCTCTTTTATATCTTTCCCCTCTCACCTGAAAGGTATGCCCTCTAGTTCCAGACTCCCTCACCCCAGGAAAAAGACTTTGTCTGTTTATCCTATACATGCCCCTCATGATTTTACAATCCTCAGCCTCCAATGCTCCAGGGCAAACAGCCCCAGCCTGTTCAGCCTCTCCCTATAGCTCAAATCCTCTAACCCTGGCAACATCCTTGTAAATCTTTTTTCTGAACCCTTTCAAGTTTCACAACATCTTTCTGATAGGTATTCATGAATACTGACATTTCATCTGTCTGCATGCTTGAAGCCACCTATATTTACACACAGGGTTCTGTTCTATGTGGGCAAGAAGTATCCTTGAGAAAAGGGTTATGGAGGTTGTTGTGGTTCTGCTCGCCGAGCTGGAAGTTTTTGTTGCAAACGTTTCGTTCCCTGGCTAGGGAACATCATCAGTGCTGTTGGAGCCTCGTGTGAAGTGCTGCTTTGATGTTTCTTCCGGTATTTATATTGGTTTGTTCTTGCCGCTTCCGGGTGTCAGTTTCAGCTGCAGTGATTTGTATGTGGGGTCCAGGTCGATGTGTCTGTTGATGGATGTTCTTGCCGTTTCCGGGTGTCAGTTTCAGCTGTAGTGGTTTGTATATGGTGTCCAGGTCAATGTGTCTGTTGATGGAGTTTGGGGATGAATGCCATGCTTCTAGGAATTCTCTGGCTGTTCTCTGTCTGGCTTGTCCTATGATAGTGGTGTTTTCCCAGTCAAATTCATGTTGCTGGTTGTCTGAGTGTATGGCTACTAGAGATAGCTGGTCGTGTCGTTTTGTGGCTAGCTGATGTTCATGGATGCGGATTGTTAGCTGTCTTCCTGTTTGTCCTATATAGTGTTTTGTGCAGTCCTTGCATGGTATTTTGTAAACTACGTTAGTTTGGCTCATGCTGGGTATTGGGTCCTTTGTTCTAGTGAGTTGTTGTCTGAGCGTGGATGTTGGCTTGTGTGCTGTTATGAGTCCTAAGGGTCGCAGTAGTCTGGCTGTCAGTTCTGAGACGCTCCTGACGTATGGTAGAGTGGCTAGTCCTTTTTGGTTGTGGCATGTCCTCGTTCCTCAATACCCAGCATGAGCCAAACTAACGTAGTTTACAAAATACCATGCAAGGACTGCACAAAACACTATATAGGACAAACAGGAAGACAGCTAACAGTCCGCATCCATGAACATCAGCTAGCCACAAAACGACACGACCAGCTATCTCTAGTAGCCATACACTCAGACAACCAGCAACATGAATTTGACTGGGAAAACACCACTATCATAGGACAAGCCAGACAGAGAACAACCAGAGAATTCCTAGAAGCATGGCATTCATCCCCAAACTCCATCAACAGACACATTGACCTGGACACCATATACAAACCACTACAGCTGAAACTGACACCCGGAAATGGCAAGAACAAACCACTATAAATACCGGAAGAAACATCAAAGCAGCGCTTCACACGAGGCTCCAACAGCACTGATGATGTTCCCTAGCCAGGGAACGAAATGTTTGCAGCAAAAACTTCCAGCTCGGCGAGCAGAACCACAACAACGGACACCCGAGCTACAAATCTTCAATCAGATTTTAAATGGTTATGGAGGTTACCAATCGCTGCCTCATTGCCCATGGCAACACACAGGCCAATCTGAGTCCACCTCCCTGGTGTAAGGTTAATCAGCTACCAAAGACTGACAGTTTCAGTTCCTGCGGAAACTCCATGCCAACTATAGTCCAAGCAATCAGCACCCTCTTCTCATGCCATATAAATCACTGTTCCCTTTCCAAAATTGGTTTTGTTGTATTTCAGCGTCGAGAGGGTGGTGCTGGAAAAGTGCAGCAGGTCGGGCAGCATCCAAGAAGCAGGAGAATTAATGTTTCGGGCATAAGTCCTTGATCAGGAAATCCTGATGACGGGCTCTTGCCCGAAACGTTGATTCTCCTGCTCCTCGGAGGCTGCCTGACCTGCTGTGCTTTTCCAGCACCACCCTCTCGACGCTGATCTCCAGCATCTACGGTCCTCCCTTTCTCCTTCCTTGTGTTTCAGTCCTGATGAGGGCAAGCTGGGAAGCGTTGCCTTGGTGACCCCTTGAAGCAATGTTAAGGAATGGGACTAGTTCCAATAAATTCCAAGTTTGCAATAGGCACCATCGCTCCTCTTTTCTCTGTCAACTCCATAATGTTATGGTGAACAGAGTCCCAATAATTATTATGGATTTCCTGTTACATTCATCCTGAGCAATGTACAATTCCTTCTTAAAAAAGACATTGAGAATTTCTGTTAAGTACATAATTAACACCATCTCACTACTGCCAAGTTAAATATAAACTTCACACTGATAAGTTTCCATGCTGCAATTATCAATGCAATAAGTAATAATCATTTTGCCATATCTAAACCACAGTCTATTTAATCACAGACCTTCAGTGTGTGTATGGTGTCTGTGTATGCAGGACTCCAGTAAGGTTCAGCACTGTGAAAAATGATTGATCTAGAGCACTTAAATATTTCACAATCTACAGCTGAAAGGCTACTGTTTCAGATTCAGATTGAGGATTGCAAACAGCATGTTTCAGACAGTCAATGGTCCATAATTTGTTGATTTAGTGCAGTGTTGTGTATCTGTAGTGTGAGAGCATTTGATGATGTGAATCATTCAGTAAGAACTTCTGGTGGGGCAGCAGTGTTAGTGTAACAGTTGACTTTGATACTCCACAGTGCGTGGGGAGACATTAAATCTGACTGCACACATGGAAGGACCTGAACCTCTGGTGTGTTAATGCCACACGGACATACGCAGGAGCGAACTGTTGTGAGCCTCACTGTAATGCATCCAGTGATTTGTCAGTGTCGATCACACAACATAGCACAAGTTCAACACAGGCAAAATACTGTGGATGCTGGAAATCCGAAACACAGAGCAACTTGTTCGCCAACCTTTGAACTTGTGTAAGTTAATGTGGAGCAGGGGAGTCAGATGGCAGGGGGGTGGTGAGGTGGAGGGTGTGCAGGAGCTAGTGCAGGGACTCGTCAGTGTTAATGTGACCTCGTTCTGCCTCTGCAGAAAGTACATCTCCCTATCATTACCACCTTATGTAGGTAGGGAGGGTCAATAATTGCTGGCCAGGCCCCAAGTCCCATGAGGGAACAAAAAGAAGGATGGTGTGAAGTGTTAAGAGGATTCCACGGGGCTGATTAATAGCTTAACTAAAGCCCTGGAATAGCCCTTATATTGTGGCACAGATTCTAGATCAAACAGGCCAGTCAGACAATGACATGGTATCACAACAACAGACATTCCAATCTGACAGTACTCGCTCCTTGCCTTCAGTCACTCTCTCTCTCTGTCATGGAGTCAGCTCTAATTGTTTGTAACACACACTAAGCCCTGTACCCAGACTATGTGTGTCTGTCAGTGACATTGCGGCTCTGTAAATAGTTAGCAGTGTGCAACTTTAGAGGTTGACAGACAATCCTGACTCAGAACATGAACGCTGTTTCTCCACAGATGCTGCCAGACCTGTTGAGTTCCTCCAGCAATTTCTGTGCCTGTTTCTGATTTCTAGCCTCCACAGTGTTTTGTCTTAAAATTGTAGGCTTTCCTTGATCTGAAAATGTGATGCTGGAAAAGCGCAGCGGGTCAGGCAGCATCCAAGGAGCAGGAGAATCAACGTTTCGGGCATGAGCCCTTCTTCAAGAATCAGGCTTTCCTTGAGTCAGGTACCTGACTACCTGTGATAACCATAACGTAGACAGTAGAGAAACACCACAAACAGCCACTATCATTTTCCATAGCCATCACTCCTGAAGTGGGACTTGAGCCCAAGACTGTCCAATGGATAAGCTGGAATATTAACAAATGAGCCACGTGGGCTCCAGGAGAATAATACACAACAGATATACATTCACCTACCTCCTGAGGTCTCCATTAAGGACCATTAGTTAAAGCCTAGGAACATGATACCGAGTTCAGGCACAGCATGTTGTCAACTTGGTTTATGTGAGGGGGCTGTGGCTCTTAGTGTTGTTAGTGCCCACTGCAGGTGGGCGTAAAGAGAATAAGGTCAGCTTTATAACTTCCAAATTGCTGACCCAGAGAAGCGCCTTACCCCAGTGTGCTGTACCATTCTTTGATTTTGCGATTAGTGCCTGTGGGAGAGGCCCAGGCAAATCCAAAGACTGCCCGAACGCCTGCTCAAATTGGGTCTCACTTTCCAGCCACCTTGGCAACATTCTGCCCACTGGGGGAGACAGAGCAAATGGGTCAGAGCCCACACTTCTACAGGGGAATCCCCTCAGAGCGATGGCTGTTTACTCCCAGTACTCTGGGCGCTGTGCAGGGATTCAGAAAACATCAAACCTGCCCATCACCTCACTGTGCGTTATTTCAAAGCTGAACACACAGACAAAGGGAAGGTGACATGTTTGAGGAGGGGCAGTAACAGTGGTCAAAGTGAAACCATCTCCCCTAAGGGGAGACACAAAGAGACATGGACTGTCTCCCCGTAGACACCACAACTGCCAGTCAGAAAGTAACACAGATGTTTCTAATTGCGGAAGGGGTGCTGGCAGACCCCAATGGCATTTTTAAAATTCATTTGTGGGCATTACTTTTGCCCGTCCCAAGTTGGCCTCTGAGGAGGTGGGGGTAAGTTGCCTTCTTGAACCACTGCAGTCCACGTGCTCTAGATTGACCCACAATGCCCTTAGGGAGGGAATTCCAGGATTTTGACCCAGTGACAGTCAAGAAATGGTGACATTTTTCCAAGTCAAGATGGTGTGTGGTTTGGAGGGAAATTTGAAAGTGGTGGTGTTCCCATGTATCTGCTGCCATACAGTCATACAGCATAGTAACAGACCCTTTGGTCTGACCAGTCCATGCCAAACATAATCCCAAACTAAACTAGTCCCACCTGCCTGCTCCTGGCTCATATCCCTCCAAACCTTTCCTATTCACGTACCTATCCAAATGTCTTTTAAACATTGTAATTGTACACACATTCAGCACTTCCTCAGGAAGTTCAGTCCACACACGAACCACAATTTGTAAAACAATTTGCCTCGCATGTCTTTTTTAAATCTCTCTCCTCTCACCTTAAAAATGTGTCCCTCATCTTGAAATCCCTCATCTTGGGGCAATGACAACTACCATTAACTCTATCGATACCTCTCATGTTTTTATAAACTTCTCTCAACCTCCCATGATTCTGTGAGAAAAGTCCCAGCCTATCCGGCCTTTCTTTATAACTCAATACCCGACAACATCCTGGGAAATCTGTTCTGAACCCTTTCCAGCTTAATAATATCCTTTCTGTAATGTGGCGACCCAGTACTCCACAGTATTTCAGAAGCGGTCTCACCAATGTCCTGTACAAGCTCAACATAACTTTCCAACTCCCGTGCTCAAAGGACTGAGCAATGAAGGCAAGCGTACTAAACACCTTCTTAACTACCCTCTCTATATGGGACGCAAACTTCAAAGAATTATGTACCTGAACCCCCTACGTCCCTTTGTTCTTCAACACTACCCAGGTCCCTACCATTAATTGTGTACGCCCCACCCCCTGGTTTGTTGTACCAAAATGCAATTTCTTGCATTAATCCAGATTGAACTCCATCTGCCATTTTTCAACCCATTGACACCCATTTGATCACGATCCCTTTGTAATCTTGTAAACTCTTCTTCACTGTCTACTATACCACCAATTTTGGTATCACCTGCAAGCTTACTACATTCTCATCCACTTATTTAAATGGCAAACTAAACCAGCACTGATCCCTGTGGAATACTGCTAGTGATAGGTCTCCAGGTCAAAAGGCAACCCTCCATCACCACTCTGTCTCCTACCATTAAGCCAATTATGTATCCAATTGGCAAGCTCACCCTGAATCCCATGTGACCTAACTCGACCCTTGTCCTTCTCGATGGAAGTGGCCATGGGTGCTGTTTGAGGATCTTTGGTGAATTTCTGCAGTTCATCTTGTAGATAGTACACACTGCTGCTACTAATGTGGAGCATCTATAGGGTTTCATTGTGAAATAAGGAAGATGCACTTCAATCGTCTTGGCAATGCTGCTCCATTTCTGCAATTTCCTGTTTAGTTCAGACATCCTCAGACATAGTAGTCATTTATTAATGGCTGTAAGACAAACAGCTGAGGGAATCACGCAAGGGCTCAAGGCCAAACCCTCCTTCACTGACAGAGCAACCTGGCCTTACTCAAGATAGAAAGACCACATTATAATCCTGATTCCCAACTACAAGAAGCAATGGAAATACAGAGATCAACGTGGATGATTTTTTCCCTTATTCATTCACGGTATGTAGGTGTTGCTGGATGGCCAGTATTCATCTCTAATTATCCTTCAGAAAGTGGTGGTGAGCTGCCTTCTTGAATCACTGCTGTCCATTTGTACCCCACAATGCTATTCAGGAAAGAATTCCAGGATTTTGATTGAACAACAAGGAAGGAATGGTGACATATTTTCAAGTCAGGATGGTGGGTGACTTAGAGAGAAACCTGCAAGCGGTGGTGTTCCTAAGTACCTGCTGCCCTTGTCCTACTAGATGGAACTGGCCATGGGTTTAGAAGGCGCTGTCTAAGGATCTTTGGTGAGCTGCTGCAGTTTGGTACCAAACTGTTGCTAACCTGATGGATGGAGTGAATGTTGAACGTGCTAGGTAGTTTGACAATCGAGCTTCTTGAGTGTTGTTGGAGCTGCACCCATCCAGGCAATTGGGGAGCATTCCATCACACTCCTGAATTATGTCTTGTAGATGGTGGACAAATTTGGGAATACAGGTGGTGAGTTACTTGCCATAGGATTCCTAACCTCTGACCAGCATTTGTGGCCAATAGGGCTATTCTATTTCTGGTCAATGGTAACCCTGGGGTGTTGATACTGGGGGATCCAGTGATGGTAATGCCATTGAATATAAAGGTGCGATGGTTAGATTCCCTCTTGTTGGAAATGATAATTGCCTGGCCTGAATGTTATTTGCCCAAGCACGCTTAAGAAGAGCAAGCTCAGCGTTAACACAGTTTCAATCCATCTCTTACCTGCTTGAACCACAACGCTGACAGGATTTCCTTCTCTGCCTCCAGAAAGTGGCGACACGTTAATGTAATAGGTTCCTCCTTGTTGCACTCGGTCAATGTCAAATATTGTTGTGTCATGTGACACAATTCTGGTTACCTCATATCCTGAGCAGGAAAAGACCAGGTTAAATGTAAAGACCAGGTTATATGTAAAGATTAGGTTATATTTGGGCACAATTTCAAAATGATCAGGGCACACAAAACCTGGAAAGACCATCAACTATGGGATGGACAGTGTGTACCTTTGGAAGGTGCAGGATGTGACAGACGAAGGTTAAGGCAGAGATGTGTAAAGTGATACACGTTGACTGGATAAATAAGAACAAAAGAACTTCCGCTCTGTCGAAGCCTTGAAGACTGGAAATGCTAACTTTGTTTCTTTCTTGACAGCTGCTGAGGTTCTACAGCACTTTGTTTGTTACAGATTTCCAGCATATTTTGCTTTCATTAAAAAAAAACACAGGTATGATTCAGAGAAGGGTGCAGGATCAGAAACATTTGGAAGAACATGTGCCATTTGTACATACTCCCCAAAATCTTTGCTGATGGGAGGACAGGTTGAGGAAGTGACGAACAAAACATTGTGGATCCTGGGCTTTAGAGGGCTGGAGCACACAGGTAAGGGACTTGTGTTAAATCTGTACGAATTGCTGTTTCCCATCTATCTGCTACCCTTGTCCTTCTAGCTAATAAAGGTCAAAGGAGCCTTGGTGAGTTACTGCAATGTGCATCTTGTCGATGGTACACATTGCTAAGACTGTGAAGGCAGTAAATGTTGGAGGTATTGGATGCGATGCAAATCTAGTGGGCTGCTCTATCCTGGATGGTGTTGAGCTGCTCGAGTGTTGTTGGAGCTGCACTCATCCTGGCAAGTGGGGAGTATTCCATCATACTCCTGACTTCCGCCTTGTAGATGGTGGACAGGCTTTGGGGAGTCAGGAGGTGTAGTGATTGGAGCCAGGTCAATCTTGTTAATTATGAGATCCTTGAGAGGGGTTATTGACCTGGGCCAATCAGGAACACCCTAGCTGACAAATATAACCAGGGGATTGGGCGCATGGGTGTCTTTTCTGGAATGCACACACCCCCAAACATGAGTGCTGATGAATATGAGCAGTACTGCTGTAGTGTGGGAGGGAAACAAAAAACATTTTTTAAAAAACCAGGAGATGAGAATCTCCTCAGTTGAGGACTGACTCTGAGCTGGCTGGCCACAGTCAGTGTACAGTGTACATGTGAATAAAGGGTGATGGGATACTGGCCTTGGTGCAGTTATTTCAGGCGACAAGTTACTTACTGCAGGATTTCTAATCTCTGACCTGCTCTTGTAGCCATGGCATTTACGCGGCTGGTTTAGTTCAGTTTCTGGTCAATGATAAGCCTGCCCCAGATGTTGCTAGTGGGGGATTCAGTGAGGGGCAACTCAGACAGGGTTATTTTGTTGATGCAATATCAAGTTGGCTGGTGCAGTTGTAGTTTTATGTACGATACCCTCGAAACATACCTGATTGATCTCTCCAGACAATTTTATAAGCTGTTGCTCCTGGTACTGCAGTCCAGCTGATCCGAATCCGGCCTCCTGTTGTATCCACTGCTCGCAGATTTGCGACGGTGCCCAACGGGATTTCCTTTTCCACTAATTATAAAATAGAAAGAAAAATTATAAGACGAAAGCAGAAGTTACCATCGCTCCCTCTCCTAACAAGCACCTGGTCACTGGTAATCATCTCAATGTTACAGTCATACAGCATGGAACCAGACCCTTTGGTCCAACCAGTCCATGCCAATCATAATCTCAAACTAAACTAGTCCCACCTGCCTGTGCTGGGCCCATATCCCTCCAAACCTTTCCTAGTTATGGATTTATCCAAATGTCTTTTATATGCTTTAACCGTACCTGCATTCACCACTTCCTCTGGAAGTACATTCCACACACACTGTGTTTAAAATAAAAATTGCCCCTAATGTCTGTTTTAAATCTTTCTCCTTTCACCTTAAATTATGCTCCCTAGTCTTGAAATCTTCCACTCTCGGAAAAAGACACCTGCTATTCACCTTTTCTATGCCCCTCATGATTTCATTAACCTCTGTAAGGTCTCCCCTCAACTTCCTATGCTCCAGTGAAAAATCTCCCAGTCTCTCCAGCCTCTCCTTATAAGCAGAACCCTCCATTCCCAGCAATATAGTTTCTGAGCCCTCTCCAGCTTAATAATATCCATGTGGTATACTCATTCAAATTCATTCATGGGGGACAGGTGCCATTTGTAGACCAGAATTTATGGCCCATGCCTAATGGTCCAGAGACCAGTTAAGAGTCTGGAGTCGTATGAAGATCAGACCAAATAAGGACAGTGGATTTCCTTCCCTGGAAAGCATTAGTGAACCATATGGAGTTTTGCAGCAATCAACATGGTCACTATTAGGTTAGCTTTCTATTGAATTCAGTTTCCATTACCTGCTGTGAATGGATTCAAACCCATGTCTCATATCATAAGCCTGGATTACTAGCCCAGTGATAATACCACCTACCCATGTATTCCATGTGAAGACTGAACACTGATCCAGATGTGTCTTTTTATACATAGAATCATAAAATCCCTGCAGTGTGGAAGCAGGCTATTCAGTCCACCAAGCCCACACTCACCTTCTGAAAAGCTGGCTGTCCCATCTCGAGACTTGCATCAACATGGAGGGTCCCTCAGAGGGACAGGTCTGAACTAGAATTTCCAAGGGGCCCTTAAAGGTCAGGCCCCAATGCTTTCGAAAGGGAAAACTGCTCAGGATCACCCACTTGTCACGCAGTCCTTGCCCACTCCTTCCCCTCCCCGGCCTTTTTTTTTGGAGCTGAAGTCACTAGATGGAAGGAAGCCTCCTCCACTAAACCAATCCACCTGCCTTACACATGTGGCTCCATTCTGTTTTCCCCGGTCTGGCCCCCTCACCAGCTTCTTCTATCACAGAGTCAGATATTCATTCAGCACAGAAGAGGCTCTTCGGCCCATCGAATCTGCATCTTTTTGTCGTGCAACCTCACAACTGGAGAGGGTCCGCCCAGTGACAGAACGACGGACATATTAGTGTTAAGTCTGGGCTCAGCTTCTGCCTGATTTCTCAGGGCTAAGAGGTTCAGGATCATCCATCTTCCCCCCCACCCTCCCCACCCCATCCCTCATGTTAGATGTTGCTGTTGTGTGTTGTTAAGAGAGAGGGCAGCCTCTCACAGGAAGGAAGGGGGAGGCCGAAGTACCTGTCGCTGTAAGATGGGAGTACTCCTTTTTCCAGGGATTACAAGGAATCTTCAATATGGGAAGAGACAAAAATGGAGACTCTGGTTTAGCACCACACCCATGGGGTCCCAGCCCTGACCCAAACACAGTGGACCCCCGCCCCACCCCAAATCCCTGGGCTTCAGTTATTGGGCTCTGATATAAGCTCCCTGCCCTGGACCCTGCTCTTCAGTCTAACTCATGTCTACAAAATCATAAGTGACTCCAGAAGCATGAGGCAATGGTTTTCGAGGTGTGTTCACTCCTGCTTTGTGAAGACAGAGCATTACAGGTAACTGCTCTCCGTTACTATTCTATTCTGAAATGTGAGTATCACTTTAAGGCCAGCATTTAATGTCCATCCCTAATTGCCTTTTGAGGGTGATGCTAGTTCCATGGTCACATGGAGGGATATGGACCAAACGTAGGCAAATGAGACGAGATTAGCTGTGAAAAGTGACTGCATGGACAAGTTGAGCCAAAGGATGTAAATCTCTATGACATTCACTGAGGAAGGGTCACCCGAGCCCAAATGTTAACACTCATTCCTCTCCACAGCTGCTGTCAGAGCTGCTGAGCTTTTTCAGCAATTCCTGTTTTACTGAGACTAGCTTACAATTCCGGAGTTTTCTTCAATTTATTGTTTTCAATTGGAGTATTGCTGAAAAAGGCATATTTTGTCAAAGCTTTTTGTTTTGCGTTCATTAGGACAATTAGTCATAAATACAAACTTATGGGGAAAATCAACATGTAAGCAAATTTACACAGTACCCAGCAGTTAACTGTCAATCACCATTAACGGGTGCATTCTCGATGGTAATCATTCTACCAGAGTCCATTTGCTACCTGATCAAAGTGTTCCTAAGCAGCTCCTTTTGGATGTACCTGTCTTTGACATGGTGGCTGGTGTTGCTACTTCCCTGCCATTATACAGCGTGTAGAGTGTGATGGCATATTCAGTACCAGGAGAGAGGTTGATAATGTCATAGTTGTTGGCGGTGGCAGACAGCACAGCTTTGTGTGATTGTATCTGTTCCTCTGTGGAAAGCAAAAATAACTTTTGTCAGTTTTTGATCTACAGTTTCTGAAAGGGAGTTATATCCAACATTTCAGATTCCAAAGTCACAGTTCATATTATCAATTATCATCGAATCAAAGAATTCCTACAGCGTGGGAACAGGCCATTTGGCCCAACAAGTCCACACTGAATGTCCGAAAAGTAACCCACCCAAACCCTATTGCTCTACATTTACCCCTGACTAATGCAGCTAACCCAAACATCCCTGAACACTATGGGCAATTTAGCTTGGCCAATTCACCAAACCTGCATATATTTGCATTGTGGGTAGAAATCAGAGCACCCAGAGGAAACCCACGCAGACACAGGGGAGAATGTACAAACTCCACAGACAGTTGTCCGAGGCTGGAATCGAACCTGGATCCCTGACACAGCAGTGCTAACCAATGAACCACTGTGCCGCCCCTTGGAAATGTTTGCACAGATTGGAACAAGAGGTGTTGGTTTGATAAAACATTTGCTCAGTCAGTGTTGAGTCAGGATTCCAACGAGCAGGACACCGGCTGAAGGACAGGCCAGTGTGTGAACATGACTATCTGCAAGGTAGCATTTACCTCGTTTGCAAACATTCCACAGCTGGTGAGAGTCATGTGTTAAATTTACTGCTGGTTGATAATCTCAGCAGGACTCAAACCCGCAATCTTTTGTTGGCACTGCCCTTAACATTGGAGTCAGACAACCCTTATTCATTCAACCAACTCAAAAGCTGAAGTTCCCACTATCCCATTAGAGTGAGAACTGGTGAGTTTAACCCGAGGGTCACCATAGCTCTAGCAAGGGGCACAATTGAGAAACAGGACCTTCACGGTGGAGGAATTGAACCCAATCTGCTGTTGCCAAAAGTGTGGTGCTGGAAAAGCACAGCCAATCGGGCTCTGACTAAGCAGCAGGAGACCTGAGACATAAGCCCTTCATGAGGGATGCCTGATGAAGGGTTTATACCCGAAACGTCGATGCTCCTGCTCCTCGGATGCTGCCTGACCTGCTGTGCTTTTCCAGCATCCCACTTTTCGGCTCTGACTCTCCAGCACCTGCAGTCCTCACTTTCTCCCAAACTGTTGGTGTCTTGCAAACGAGCCAGCCAGACGACTGAGCTAACAAATCCCCACACATCAAGTTTAAACCTTCAGTGTTAGCGTAGCAAGAGTTAAGTTGCTGGCTGGGTTTAATTCATTAACTCAGTGACAGAGGAAGTGAAGAGTGGTACCGAGGTTGGTCAGCACTGGCTGAGGTTACCGGAAAAGACCCTCCTACTCATCCTCTCCCCTCGCTTGAGGCATGCTGACCTTCAGGATAAACCACCACCAATTCTGTCTCTCTAATGAGAAAGCAGTCCTACAAATTAGAGCTCTTGTGGTGCAGTTGGAATGTCCCTGAGCCAGGAGGCCTAGGTTCAAGTCTCTCCTGCTCCAGAGGTGTGTAATAGCATTGCTGGGCAGGGAGATTAGGAAATACCTACAAGGCTGTATTGTGAGGATAGAGTGACTGAGGTGTTGACTGGATGTGACTGAGGTGTTGATGAACTCTATCCATAAGGAATGTTGTCTTGAGTTCCAAAAGGCTTAGAGACAAATTGTCACTCGGTTCAGTGACACCCACTCTGAAGAAAGTTGGTCAACAGAATGTTCTAAAGAAGTTCCAAAACTCTACCTGGGCCATACAAAGTCCAGAGGGGTGAAGGGAGGATTGAGGGGCAGAGGCTATTGGGGAAGTGTCTTTATTGCACAGCCTGTGGCCTAGAAGAAGCAAAACCGTTCTCTCACAGCTCAGCCGCCCTCTGCACACCCCTCTACCCAATGTGTTTGAACTGCTCACAATCACCAATGACTGCAGTCAGTCATGGATGTCATGACCCCAGTAGAATCCCTATAGTATGGAAGCAGGCCATTCGAGTCCACACCAACCCTCTGAAGGCGGTCCTAACCCATCCCTGAATTTCGCACAGCCAATCCACCCTCCCTACATAATCTTTGAATTCTGGGAGGAAACAGACACAGGGAGAGTGTGCAAATTCCACACAGACAGTCGCCCGAGGCTAGAATCGAACCTGGGACCCTGGCACTGTGAGGCAGCAGTGCTAACCACTGAGCGACCATCTACCCCTGTTGCTGCAAAGACACTAGTCAGCTACCCACCATTCAGCTTGGCTGGCTGATGCCAGTAAAAATGAGAGTGAAGAACATAAATTAATCAGGTTGGACCATTAAATATAGACAGTTTTCTTTATTTGCTCATGTTTTGTGACATTGCTGGCTCAGCCAGCATTCATTACCCAGAGAGTAGTTGAGCATTAATCATATTGCTGTGGATCTAGAGTCACATGTAGGTCAGACCAGGTAAGGATAGTAGTTTCCTTCCCTGAAGTATGTTAGTGAACCAGATGGATTTTCCCCTAATATTCTTACAATTCCAAATCATTTCTTGGTTTGAGTTTCAATTTCACCATCGCCCATGGCAGGCTTTGAACCCTTACCCCAGAGCATTCATCTGTGGTTACAAGCCCAGGAAATTATCGCTAAGCCACTGTCACCTCCTGTCTGCCTGGATGTTGCGATGTACAACTCTCCCCTCCTCTCTACCAGAAACCTTTCTTCTCTATTATCACCAGGACCTCAGTCCGAAAGGTTTTTACCTGCAGCCTTCCTCCACTCAATCCTGTAGCTGCTGGCATCGTGTTGGAGGTTCCACGTCACACGAATAGCAGTTGGACTAATCGCAACTGTCCTCAAGACCAAACCTCCTGCCACATCTGAGCAAGAACAGAAGAAACTGTTAATGTGGAACATAAAAACACAGCAAAGCCCAAGGAACGCTTGGCCACCCGGTGTCTAAGCTCCCATGACGTAGTAACCCATAGTCCTTGTATAATAAGCTAACAACAGCTATCTTTGTCCAGTTCAACAGTGTGAACTTCCAATGGCTCAAACCCAAAGCTGATGTCAAAATCCTGGAACTCCCTCCCTGTGAGACTGTGACCTCACTGAACAGACTGTAGCAGTTCAAGAAGGCAGCTCACCATCACCTTCTCAAGGACGTACAAAGTTAAAAATCACACAACACCAGGTTACAGTCCAACAGGTTTAATTGGAAGCACTAGCTTTTCGAGCACTGTTGTACTATAACCTGCTATTGTGATTTTTAATTTTGTACACCCCAGTCCAACACCAGCATCTCCAAATCATGACTTCTCAAGGACAGCCAGGGCTGTGTACTAACTGTCGGTTTTGCCAGAAGCATTCCCATCCTATGCACCAATGAGAAAAGATAAATTCTGTTTGCTTTTACAGAATTCTAACAGCTCAACCCCCATCCCATTTGCTTTTACTGACCGCCAAGAATTCCCATAGATCAAACCTCCTCCACATTCCCTTCACTTCTGTTGTAGAGAATTCCATTGGCTTAAGGACCATCGATAGGCAATCCCTAAGATCAATGAAAGGGCCATGTTCCACCGTTTATGGGTGAGCAGGGAGGGTGCTTTCCTGGGGAACATCACAGAAGGTGTGTACGACTGACTGGACATACATACAATACATTCTGGATTAATGGTGCTGGAAGAGCACTGCAGTTCAGGCAGCATCCAAAGTGCAGCGAAATCAAAGCTTCGGGCAAAAGTCCTTCATCAGGAATAAAGGCAGTGAGCCTGAAGCGAGGAGAGATAAGCTAGAGGAAGGTGGGGGTGGGGAGAAAGTAGCATAGAGTACAATGGGTGAGTGGGGGAGGGGATGAAGGTGATAGGTCAGGGAGGAGAGGGTGGAGTGGATAGGTGAAAAAGGAGATAGGCAGGTAGGACGAGTCCGGACAAGTCATGGGGGCAGTGCTGAGCTGGAAGTTTGGAACTAGGGTGAGGTGGGGGAAGGGGAAATTAGGAAGCTGTTGAAGTCCACATTGATGCCCTGGGGTTGAATCTGGTGGGGAGGGAGCGGCGGTGAAGGAGGCCCATATTCTCGGCAGAGTAGGAGGGGGAGTTGAAATGTTGGGCCACGGGGTGGCGTGGTTGATTGGTGCTGGTGTCCCTGAGATGTTCCCTAAAGTGCTCTGCTAGGAGACGCCCAATCTTCCCAATATAGAGGAGACCGCATCGGGAGCAACAGTGTAGAGTGTAGTGCTGGAAAAGCACAGCAGGTCAGGCAGCATCCGAGGAGCAGGAAAATCAATATTTCAGGCAAAAGCCCTTCATCAGGAATAATGCAACACAGGCACTGCATTTTTTTTACTTCTGGAAAACCGCAGATGAGCAAACATTGGCTGTGCAATGGGTACATGGCTACACAGGAAGCAGCCCATGGACATAGAAAGTTGCAAAGTGCAGGCAGGAGGTCATAAACAGAAAATCTAGGAGGAGTAGGCCCTTTATGCCTTCTCCATCATTTATTATGATCATGGCCGATCCTGTATCTCAATGGCATTTTCCCCCTATCTTCCCACAACTCTCAATGCCTTAGGAATCTAAATCGTAGCAATAATGTGGAGGTGCCGGTGTTGGACTGGGGTGAGCAAAGTCGAAAGTCACACGACACCGGTTACCAATTAGCTGGTTGCCTAGAGATGACAAAACAAATTCGAATTAGGCCAATCAGTTTAAATTATACCCCAAAAAATACCAAACTCCAATCAAGTTTAAATTAGGCGGCACGGTGGCACAGTGGTTAGCACTGCTGCCTCACAGCGCCAGGGACCTGGGTTCAATTCCCGCCTCAGGCGACTGACTGTGTGGAGTTTGCACGTTCTCCCTGTGTCAGCGTGGGTTTCCTCCGGGTGCTCCGGTTTCCTCCCACAGTCCAAAGATGTGCGGGTCAGGTGAATTGGCCATGCTAAATTGCCCGTAGTGTTAGGAAAGGGGTATATGTAGGGGTATGGGTGGGTTGCGCTTCGGCGGGTCGGTGTGGACTTGTTGGGCCGAAGGGCCTGTTTCCACACTGTAAGTAATCTAATCTAAATTTGATATATTGACAATCTTAAAAGCCAATGATACAATCGGATGCTTTGGGGGTATAAGACTGGGGGAAATTGAATGATTGGAGGAGAACTGCCAAGCCATTGGCAACTGCAGACTGCCCAGAGAATAGCTCTCTTAAAGGTACCTTTATCAAATCAGTACCTTGTGAAGTAGAAATCCCTAAGAAGAAGAAAAGAAGACAAAGGAAGACATAACGAGAAGATTCATCATCTGGCTGGTTTTGAAAAGTTGAACGTTGGTTAATCTTAATTGGGGGGTTTTATTGGATTAGTAGTATAGAAGGGAAAGTAAAAGGCAGGTTAGAGAAAGGAGTTGTAATTAGTTGCTAGTTAATTATTCTCTGTTCTACTTTAAGAAATTAAGTTGTCAATTCTTACTTTAAATAGTTCTTGGCCTCTCGAATTTTCACTGCACAGGAAAAATATTTTGTGTTGCTGGTTTAAACTAAGCAGGAATAGACAATAGACAATAGGTGCAGGAGTAGGCCATTCTGCCCTTTGAGCCTGCACCACCAATCAATATGATCATGGCTGATCATCCTTAATCAGTATCCTGTTCCTGCCTTATCTCCATAACCTTGATTCCACTATCCTTGAGAGCTCTATCCAACTCTTTCTTAAATGAATCCAGAGACTGGGCCCTCACTACCCTCCGGGGCAGAGCATTCCACACAGCCACCACTCTCTGGGTGAAGACGTTTCTCCTCATCTCTGTCCTAAATGGTCTACCCCATATTTTTAAGCTGTGTCCTCTGGTTCGGCACTCACCATCAGCGGAAACATGTTTCCTGCCTCCAGAGTGTCCAATCCTTTCATAAACTTATATGTCTCAATCAGATCCCCTCTCAGTCTTTTATACAAGCCCAGTCGCTCCAGTCTTTCAGCATAAGGTAATCCCGCCATTCCAGGAATTGACCTTGTGAACCTACGCTGCACTCCCTCAATAGCCAGAATGTCTTTCCTCAAATTTGGAGACCAGAACTGCACACAGTACTTCAGGTGTGGTCTCACCAGGGCCCTGTACAGCTGCAGAAGAACCTCTTTGCTTCTATACTCAATCCCTCTTGTTATGAAGGCCAGCATGCTATTAACCTTCTTCACTACCTGCTGTACCTGCATGCTTACCTTCATTGACTGGTGTACAAGAACACCCAGATCTCTTTGTACTGCCCCTTTACCTAAATTGATTCCATTTAGGTAGTAATCTGCCTTCCTGTTCTTGCCACCAAAACGGATAACCATACATTTATCCAAATTAAACTGCATCTGCCATGCATCTGACCACTCACCTAACCTGTCCAAGTCACCCTGTAATCTCTTAACAGCCTCCTCACATTTTACCTTGCCACCCAGCTTAGTATCATCAGCAAATTTGCTAATGTTATTACTAATACCATCTTCTATATCATTAATATATATTGTAAAAAGCTGCGGTCCCAGCACTGATCCCTGCGATCCCACTGGTCACTGCCTGCCATTCCGAAATGGAGCTGTTTATCACTACTCTTTGTTTCCTGTCAACCAACCAACTTTCAATCGAAGTTAGTACTTTTCCTCCAATACCATGCGCCCTAATTTTGCTCACTAATCTCCTATGTGGGACTTTATCAAAAGCTTTCTGAAAGTCCAGTTATATTATATCTACTGGATCTCCCTCATCTATCTTCAGAGTTACATCCTCAAAAAATTCCAGAAGATTAGTCAAGCATGATTTCCCAATCATAAATCCATGCTGACTCTGACCTATCCTGTTACTACTATCCAGATGTGTCGTAATTTCATCCCTTATAATAGACTCCAGCATCTTTCCCACCACTGAGGTCAGACTAACTGGCCTATAATTTCCTGCTTTCTCTCTCCCATCTTTCTTAAAAAGTGATACAACATTAGCCACCCTCCAGTCCGCAGGAACCGATCCCGAATCTATCAAACTCTGGAAAATAATCACCAACGCATCCACGATTTCTGGAGCCACCTCCTTCAGTACCCTGGGATGTAGACCATCAGGCCCCGGGGACTTAATCAACCTTCAGACCTAACAGTCTCTCCAACACCAATTCCTGGCAAATATAAAATTCCATTCAGTTCAGGTCCTTCAGCCACTGTTACCTCAGGGAGATTGCTGGTGTCTTCCCCAGTGAACACAGATCTGAAGTACCAATTCAATTCTTCTGCCATTTCTTTGTTCCCCATAATATATTCCCCTGTTTCTGTCGTCAAGGGCCCAATTTTAGTCTTAACCACTTTTTTTGCCTTTCACATACCTAAAAAAGCTTTTACTATCCTCCTTTATATTTTTGGCCAGTTTACCTTCGTACCTCATTTTTTCTCTGTATATTTCCTTCTTAGTAATCCTCTGTTATTCTTTAAAAGCTTCCCAGTCCTCCGTTTTCCCACTTGTCTTTGTTATGTTATACTTTTCTCTTCTAACTTTATATGTTCCTTAACTTCCCTCGTCAGCCATGGCCACCCATGCCTCCTTCTTCCTTTTTGAAGTGAACTGATCCTGCATCTTCTGCATTATATCCAGAAATATCTGCCATTGTTCCTCCACTGTCATCCCTGCTAAGGTATTGCACCATTGAACTTTGGCCAGCTCCTCCCTCATAGCTCCATAGTTCCCTTTATTCAACTGAAATATTGTCACTTCCCATTATACCCTCTCCCTCTCAAATTGTAGATTGAAGTTTATTGATTATGGTCACTACTTCCCAATGGCTCCTTCTCTTCGAGGTCCCTGATTAATTCTGGTTTGTTGCACAATACCAGATCCAGAATTGCCGTCTCCCTGGTCGGCTCCAGCACCAGCTGTTCTAAGAATCCATCTCGGAGGCACTCCACAAAGTCTCTTTCTTGAGGTCCAATACCATCCTGATTCTCCCAGTCTACCTGCATGTTGAAATCCCCCATAACAACTGTAGTAACATCTTTGCAACAGGCCAATTTCAGCTCCTGATTCAACTTACATCCGACATCCAGGCTACTGTTTCGGGGCCTGTAGGTAACTCCCAAGAGGGTCTTTTTACCCTTAGAATTTCTCAGCTCTATCCATACTGACTCTACATCCCCTGATTCTAGGTCACCCCGTGCAAGGGACTGAATATCATCCCTTACCAATATGGCCACCCCACCCCCTCTGCCCATCAGTCTGTCCTTACGATAGCACGTGTAGCCTTGAATATTCATTTCCCAGGCCCTGTCTACTTGAAGCCACGTCTCAGTTATCCCCACAATATCGTATCTGTCAATTTCCAAAAGAGCCTCAAGCTCATCCATCTTATTTCTAATGCTTTGTGCATTCATATATAGTATTTTTAATTTGTTACTGCCCTCACCCTTCCCATCAACTCCTATTTCACTCAACCTTACAGCATGATCCCTTTCTGAGTTTTCTGCTTCATTGATACAGTTGTCTTTCTTGACTCCCCTTGTTCTAACTTTCCCTTCAATTTCCTTCTTAAACATCCAGTTTGTCCCCCCCCCCCTTAGTTTAAACGCAGCTGTGTTGCAGTAGCAAACCTGCCTGCCAGAATGCTGGTCCCCAATCTATTAAGGTGCAAACTGTCTCTCTTGTACAATTAATGCTTACTCCATGTTGTAACAGTAGCAGAAACCAGCCATCCAGCCAACTGAGCTAAACCTCTCCAAGCGGCAGCAGTCAGGTCATGCAGATCAATCACACTCAGCTTTAACTTCATGTCTTTTAGTCACATGGGGGCACTCTCTACTATTTTCACTCAGAATGAACTCTTGACCCAGAGACATAATGGCTGTTGTTTGGTTTGTAAAGTTCTGCGCTGATGTTTTAATCTGGATTTCTGATCTTTAATTGCATTGAAACACTGGCCATGCTTTTTGGCAGAGAAACGATGTACTCACCGGGGATTCATAAGCTGGAATCGTGCAAAGGTTAGAGAAAAAACATTTTTGCGGTTACTTTGAAAGAAAATGGAGTGCCCGAGAGCTGGGGAAGTTCCTTGGATGAATTGGTTACAGACAGTGAAATGCCTGAGGCACATGCTGTCTCAGCTAGCTGAACCAAGGAGAAACTATCATGGTCAACCTTATATTGAAAAGAGATGTGTATACTGTGAGGCTGATCCCTCACAGAATTTAGTCCAATATTGTAAACCCAAGCTCACTTTTAACTTTGGATGGTGGGGGTGTGATAGAGCCATAGAGATGTACAGCACGGAAACAGACCCTTCGGTCCAACCCGTCCATACCGACCAGATATCCCAACTCAATCTAGTCCCACCTGCCAGCACCCGGCCCATATCCTTCCAAACCCTTCCTATTCATATACCCATCCAGATGCCTTTTAAATGTTGCAATTGTACCAGCCTCCACCACGTCCTCAGGCAGCTCATTCCATACAGTATTACTTTACTTTAATTTTAACTTTACTTTATTCACTCAGGCCTATCGAAAGGATGTTGTGAAACGTGAAAGGTTGCAGAAAAGATTTACAAGGATGTTCAGTGGGGTTGGATTTGAGCTGTACAGAGAGGCTGAATAGGCTGGGGCTTTTTTTGCTGGAGCGTTGGCGACTGCAGGGCGGTACAGTGGTTAGTACTGCTGCCTCACAGCACCAGGGTCCTGGGTTCGATTCCTGCCTGTGTGGAGTTTTTACATTCTCCCTGTGTCTGCGTGGGTTTCCTCCGGGTGCTCTGGTTTCCTCCCACAATCTAAAGATGTGCAGGTCAGGTAAATTGCCCACAGTGTTAGTCAGGGGTAAATATAAGGTAGTGGAATGGGTTTGGGTGTGTTTCTCTTCAGAGGGGCGGTGTGGACTTGTTGGGCCAAAGGGCCTGTTTCCACACTGGAGAAAATCTAATCTAATTGACAATTTAAAATGGGCGGTATGGTGGCACAGTTGTTAGCACCTCTGCCTCAGAGCGCCAGAGACCCGGGTTCAATTCGCGCCTCAGGCAACAGTCTGTGTGGAGTTTGCATATTCTCCCTGTGTCTGCGGGAGTTTCCTCCCACAATCCAAAAAAGGTGCAGGTTAGGTGAATTGGCCATGCTGAATTGCCCATAGTGTTAGAGGAGTAAATGTAGGAGAATGGGTCTGGGTGGGTTACGCTTCGGCAGGTCGGCGTGGACTTGTTGGGCCGAAGGGCCTGTTTCCACACTAAGTAATCTAATTATAGAGGTTTATAAAATCATGAGGGACATGGATAGGGGGAATAACCAAAGTATTTTTTCCAGAGTTCAAAACTAGAGGGCATAGATTTAAGGTGAGGGGGAAAGATTTAAAAGCGACTTGAGAGGCAACTTTTCACACAGGCAGGGGTACGTGTTTGGAATAAGTTGCCAGAGGACACGGTGAAGGCAGATACCATCTGGATTGGTGCACGAATAAGAAAGTTTCAGAGGGATATGGGACAAATGCAGGACAATGTGATGAGATCAGTTTAGGATACCTAGTCAGCATTGATGAGTTGAACCAAAGGGTCTGTTTCCATGCTGTATGGCTTTATGACACAGGACATGGGCATCACTGACTGGACCAGTATTTATTGCCCATCCCGAGTTGCCCCGAGTGGAGCTGAGTTGCCTTCTTGAACCTCAGTTGTCCATTTAGTGTAGATGCATTCACAATGGTGTTCGGAAGGGAATTCCAAGATTTAGACCCAGCAGGGTAAGAACGGTGATCAGGATGGTGAGTGTTTTGGAGGAGAATTTGCAGGGGGTGGTGATCCCGTGTATCTGCTGTCCATGGCCTCCTAGACATTTGAAGTTGTAGGTTTTCAAGGAACAGTCGAAGGACTCTTGATGAGCTGCTGCAGTGCATCATTCAGACGGTGCACAATGCTTTATAGCGTGGTCTCTTCCTAGCAAACCCTCCACTTTCCAAAGAAATATTTCCAAGAAACTGTTCCAGACTTGCATTACCTGTCCCTATCCTCTGCAAAGAATGGTCCCAATCAAATAACTGTGGGATCAGTTAACCTTTCACATTGTCTAAACAAGATCTATAAATGGGTTAACTTGCTCATTTTTCCCCTCGAGGCTGTGTCTTGTTGGGTGAGACAAGTTGGTGAACAGTTGGATTCAGAAGTTGGCACAATATTTCTCTTGAGTCTTGTCAGGTCTTCCTGACTCCTCCCTGGATCTGTCAGCTTAACCATAACCCTCTGTAACTCTAATTTCTTGCTGCTATTTCTAAAATCACTCTGTTCTTCCCTTCCCACCTCCAAGGACACAGTGCAGTTAATACTAGGGGCTCTCAACTCACTGTTTAGATTAAAG
Source organism: Hemiscyllium ocellatum (assembly GCF_020745735.1). NCBI lineage: Eukaryota > Metazoa > Chordata > Chondrichthyes > Orectolobiformes > Hemiscylliidae > Hemiscyllium > Hemiscyllium ocellatum. The sequence continues at coordinate 9,364,568 of NC_083414.1, forward strand.
TGGTGCTGGAAAAGCACAGTTGGTCAGGCAGCATCCGAGGAATAGGAAAATTGATGTTTCGGGCAAAATCCCTTCATCCTGATGAAGGGCTTTTGCCCGAAACATCGATTTTCCTGCTCCTCGGATGCTGCCTGACCAACTGTGCTTTTCCAGCACCCTCTAACCTAAACTCTGATTTCCAGCATCTATGTCCTCACTTTTGCCTGCTCTCAAGTCACTGCACACCACGCTCTCATCTTCTCCAGTAAATGCTGCCAGACTATTCAACCTTGAGCAGCGTCGCAGCCACACCCGGTCTTCCCCTTGTCCAATCTCCTCATTCCACCTTGGCTCACATCCCATTTGCAGACTCTTGTGACTCAACCATTTAACCAGCTTCCCCTACCCCCACTTCCACCCCCCAGACAGCAACATTTGGTGGAATGGCCAACAATTGACACCCACCCACACCACCCTATGTGGCATCAATGCCCATGCTTTGGGCTGTTACATGACATGGAAGGTGGGGCATGAAGGTTGGCAAAGCTCAAGGGCTGGCAGGAATTGTAGATTAATCCCCAGGTTAACTTCATGGGTTAAAATCTCCATGATTTAGTTCATGTCCCCAAAGCATTAGCCTGAGCCTCAGGTGGAGGACACAGTGGCACCTTGATCAGCGCTGCTGCCTCCCAGCACCAGGGACCTGGGATCAATAGTCAATCTGGGCACAATATTAAAACGGTGTGTGTTTTCATTTTTATTTTGGATGCCACTTCACTTTTTTATCTTCATTGAAATATTGATGAAGAGACATAAAAGCTGCCTGACCGACAGTCAAGGATTGTCTAAACAGCTAACAGAGAATCTCCTCACAGCTGGAGGGGAGTGAAGATATGGAAGTCTTTACCTCAACGGGCTGCCCGGAGGCTGGGTCGTTAACTATGTTCAAGGCCAAGATAAGGTTTTTGATCAGTTTGGGGAATCAAGGGTCATGAAGAAAAGGCAGAAAAGTGGATTACCAGATCAGCCATGATCTCATTGATTGGGTGGAGCAAACTCACTGGGCCGAATGGCCTACTTTCTGCTCCTACACCTTTTAGTCTTACAGGCATGTCAGGGAACCAATGACAGGAGTAGGGGAGGGCAGAGATCATGTGATCAAAACTCCAGGAATATACCCAAGGAACGTTGCCAACTCCAGCACGACAGAAATGTCAGTTGTTGTTGAGTTTGGAGCCTATCGCCCCTCATTCCACCTGATGATGGTACCTGTTTTCAGCCTGGTATTTGCAGGAGGTCCTTCCATTCTTCCATATAAAGTGGCGATTGTTACTGTGTAATCGGTGTTTGGCAAAAGACCTTGGATATGGTACGATTCAGTAGATGGCTCCAGACTGACCGTCAGGACATCCCTTCCTAAAAGGAGAAAAAGACACAGCAAAGAAGAATCAAAAAATACAACATGTTATTTATTTTTTTCATTAATTCAGAGGTGTGGTCATCGCTGATAAGGCCAGAATTTATTTCCATCTTAAGAAGGTCAAGCTGACTAAGTTTGGAGGGCCATTTCTTTATTGTTTGGCAGGATAAGGACATCTTTGCAAAGGCCAGCATCTGTTACCCAGCCGTAATCACCATTGAACTGAGTAATTGCTGGGCCATTTCAAAGGGCAGTTAAGGTCAACCACGTTACAGTGGGTCTGGAGTCACATGTAGACCAGTTTCCTTCAGTAAAGGACATTAGTGATTTTTTAAAAAAAAAATAGTATCCCTACAGTGTGGAAACAGGCCATTAGGCTCAATAAGTCCACATGGACCCTTCGAAGAATAGCTTACCCAAACCCATTCCTCTACCCTATTACTCGACATTTACCCCTGACTAATGCACCTACCCTACACGTACCTGAACACTACCGGCAATTTAGCACAGCCAATTCAACTATCCTGCACATCTTTGGATTGTGGGAGGAAACCGGAACACCCAGAGGAAACCCACACAGACACAGGGAGAATGTGCAAACTCCACACAGACAGTCGCCCGAGGTTGGAATCGAACCAAGGCCCCTGGCGCAGTGAGGCAGCAGTGCTAACTACTGAGGCACTGGCACGATTGTCTGACGAATCTACGGGGTTCTCCTGACAATGAATGATACTTCGGCGATAACTAATGTTCAGAGTAGTTTTTAGTCTCAAATGAGTTGATAGAATTCAAATTCCACCAGCGGCTGTGAAGGGATTTTAACCCATATCCCCAAAGCATTAGCCTGAACTTCAGTGGATGGCACTGCAGTCAGCACTGCTGCCTCACAGCGCCAGGGACCTGGGTTCGATTCTAGCCTCAGTGACTGTGTGTTTAGAGTTTGCACATTCTCCCTGTGTGGATTTCCTCCCACAGTCCAAAGATGTGCAGGTTAGGTGGATTGGCCATCTTAAATACAGGATTACAGGGATTGACTGGGAAGGTCTTCAAAGGGTTGGTGCAGACTTGATGGGCTGAAGAGCCGCTTTCTGCACTGTAGGGAATCTACAATCCAATCGTTACTAGTCCAGTGATATTACCACTAGAGGACCCCTTTCCATCTCTGGGAGGAGTTAAGAACCAATCACAGTTTTGGGGATCTGCTGTCAGGCAGCAGAATGCCCTTCCCTGGAAGACGTCAGTGAACCAGGTGAGTTTTTAAATCTACAAAACCAGAAGTTTTGAAGACGAGTCAGACCAGAGTCAAAGCATTAACTGTGTTTCTCTCTCCTCAGATGCTGCCAGACTTGCTGAGGTTCTCCAGCATCTTCTATCTTTATTTAAGCTCTCCAGCATCTGCTGTATTTTGCTTTTATGACAAGCTGATAGGTCCATGGTCAACGTCGGTGATATGAGCTCTTCATTTTCAGTGGAGCTAGAGGGGGAGAATGGGACCAGCTGGGTACAGGTCGAGAGCAAAACAGACACAGTAGGCACCAATTCACTGGTTTCAACTTCCTCATGGCACGGTTTGAAAACATGGCTTTTGAATTATCTGGAACACTCAGCCAGCAACATTGTCACTAAGCTACCGTGACCAGCCAGCAGCTGTGCACAAAACAATGCAAAACCAACTCAGACAACGTAAGCAGAATTAAACAGACCAGTAGCAATTCAGCAGAGATAGTGACTGGACATCAGCCCATGCCCGGTGTTCAGGAACATTGAAATTAAAAAATCTGTTAGGTTTCCTGCATCGCATCTCCTGACTTCAAAACTCGTGACATGAAAGACAGTCCTGTGCTCGATCATAAATCCCACTTTCAAGTAGTTTATTTAATGTTCACTCACACGAGGAAGAAAACAACTTGCAATTACGTAGGGCCTGACACGCAAATCCACGTCTGCACACAAGGTACCATCAAGTAACGTTTGACACTTGAGTGACAAGAGCTTGAGGAGGTCAGGCAAACAAAGCCTGAGCGAAGAGGAATGTCTTAAAGCAGGAGTAAAGTAATGGTTCTGAAAGGGGTAATGTTGGAGCTTCATCTCGACCAAATCAGATGGTGTCCCACGATATTGGGTTGGGGACAGAAGGCAGGACACAAGAACAAGGAACAAGTGTCGACCATTCAGCCCTCCCAGCCTGATGTGTCATTCAATACGACCATGGTTAATCTGATTTTAACCTCAACTCTACATTCCTGCATAATCTTTCAACCTCTTGGCCATGAAGAATCTACCTGCCTCTACCTTGAAAACATCTGAAAATTCTGCACTCTCTCTTGAGGAAGGGGATTCCAAAGACTCCTGACTCTGAGGTTTTAAACCCTCATCTCTGTTTTAAATGAGTAACTCCTTATTTTCAAAGTATGACCTGTAGCTCTAGAATATGTTAGGACCTCATAGGGTGATAACCACAAGTCTCCCAATGGTCTTTGTACTGATGTTTAACTTACTAACTTTGTTCGTACCCTCCAACCCTCCACTGCCCTCTTGAACTGTCCTACTTGTCCATCTTGCTTCCCAACTATCCGTTCCACCCTCCTCTCCGAACTATCACCATCACCACAACCTTCATCTACCTATCACCTTCTTAGCTACCTTCCCCACAGCCCCACCCACCCCCATTTATCTCTCAGCCCCCTTTGTCCCCCCACCTCCAACATTCCTGATGAAGATCTTATGCCTGAAACATCAACTCTCCTGCTCCTCAGATGTTGCCTGATCAGCCGTGTTTTTCCAGCACCATACTTTTCGACATTACTTTTACTCCTAGTTACTATCATTGAATCAACTACATCTTGCTTAAGACAAGAGCGTCTTATGAAGATTAAGCAGTGGCTGAGCTGTCATTGCTTTAAATAGCCCAAGCCCTTTGTCAGTCAAGGAAAGAGACTTGTGTCAGCAAATCACCCCAACCACAAGCTGTTAATGGTTGACATCACCATTTGTACTATATGGATAGGGGTGGAGAGGTTTAGGGAGGGAATACAATGCCCAGGGGCCTTCGAAGGTCCATCTGCCAATGGGGGGAACAGTGAAGGATGCTCAACAGGCCAGAATTTGGGGTAACCGTAACAGACTGGTAACACCCCTACACTTATAACCCAAATAACCCATCTTGTTCTGTGAAGACATGGGTTCAAGTCCCAACATGGCAGCTAATAGAATTTAAATTCAATTTATAAACAATCTTGAACCACAAAGCTAGTCCCGGTGATAGTGACCAGGAAACCATCGTTGATGGTTGTAAAGAACCCTACTGGCTCACTAACAGCCGTTAGGAAGGGAGAGCTGCCATCCTTACCCGGTCTGGCCTACACGTGACTCCTGAACCATGTTAACAGGATTGGTTTTTCACTGACCTCTTGGTTGGTCAATGGCCACTCAGCTCAATGGCAATGAGGAATGGGCAACAAAGGGTGGTCTTGCCAGTGACCCCACACGTCCCATGAATGAAGTAAAAACAAACTGGTAAAATGCAGGGAATTGAGGGAAGTTAGAGGGATCCAGAGGAGGAGGCAGTGGGTGATGAGGCCTCAGAGGGACTTGGAATCAAGACTGTTTATGTTAAAAGTCAAGATGGTGCCGGACTGACATAAGCCAGTGAGCATGGCGGGGGCAGGGTGGGTGAACCAGAACATTCGTGAGGCAGGCTCTGTAAAGTGTTAAACATCTACAAACATGCATTGGCTAAACATAGTTGATGGTGGTTACTGGGGGGAGAGCACGATAAGAGGGGATGGGGGGGGGGGTCACCGTTTGGTTCAACAACATAAATAGGGGCTTGTATTGAGAGAACAAAGTTTCTGCTTTCCTGACAGAAAAGACCTGAAGCAGCAGAGTTCAGGTTGTCAAACTGAATGCCAGCCGAGCTTGAACTCCCTGAATTGAGGCCAACTCGAGGCTACAGGCCCTTTAGCAGACAATAAAGCTCTCTCTTACACTCTCACTTACTATTTTTAACTAGAAAGACAACGCTTCTACATAGTTCGACCCTTCAAAGCCCGAAGTAACACAGAAGCATTATTTCCCCTCAATGGAGATATTTTCAGATCTGGGAAAAATTTTAAGGGAATTCCTCAGACAGGGCTGACTTCAGTCACAATTTCTACCCACTGACCCCACTTCCTGTAATTGCTGAGTGTGTTGCACTGGGAAAATCGTAACCACATGTTTCACCAGTGAGCCCGAGCAGCAAGAGGCAGCCGGCAATTCAACCGAGGAAGGCATCGCTGTCATGCCCGAATCCCATCACGTTCCAGTTGCGTTTACTGGATAATGACCTGGGGCAGGGTGACTGGACCCGCACTGCTCTGTTTGAAGAGCAATGGAAGTGAGGATTCTCTATCCTAAAGAGGAGGGGAGACTGGGTTAATCAGAGCGTTCAAGGCTTTTACTGTCAAGTAAGTGAAGGGTCATGGGCCGCTGGCGGGAAAGGGGACTTACAGCCAGTCACATGTGATCTGCCATAATCTTCATTAATTAGCACAGCACCAAATGACCCGCTTGACAAACTAAACAATTAATGACTTAACGATAACAAAACTCTTTGAAAGTGGAGTCGTAGGTAGCTAGGATAGTGAAGAAAACATTTGGTATGCTTTTGTTTATTGGGCAGAATATTGAGTACAGGAGTTGGGAGGTCATGTTGCGGCTGCACAAGACATTGTTTAGGCCACTGTTGGAATATTGCGTGCAATTCTGGTCTCCTTCCTATCGGAAAGATGTTGTGAAATTTGACAGGGTTCAGAAAAAATTTACAAGAATGTTGCCAGGGTTGGAGGGTTTGAGTTCTAGGGAGCGGTTGAATAGGCTGTGGCTGTTTTACCTGGAGTGTCCGAGGCTGAGGGATGGCTTTATAGAGGTTTATAAAATCATGAGGGGCATGGATAGGGTAAATAGACAAAGACTTTTCCCTGGGGTCGGGGTGTCCAGAACTAGAGGGCATAGGTTTAGGGTGAGAGGGAAAAAATGTAAAAGAGACCTAAGGGGCAACTTTTTCACGCAGAGGGTGGTACGTGTATGGAATGAGCTGCCAGAGGAAGTGGTGGAGGCTGGTACAATTACAACATTTAAGAGGCATTTGGATGGGTATATGAATAGGAAGGGTTTGGAGGGATATGGGCTGGGTGTTGGCAGGTGGGACTAGATTGAGATGGGATATCTGGTCGGCATGGACGGGTTGGACCGAAGGGTCTGTTTCTGTGCTGTACATCTCTATGACCCGAAAACAGAAGGGTCCAAGAGGAAAGGGGAGATAATGCATCCAGCCTCTGCGCCCACTCCTCCACCGCAATGCCTTGAAGGTGTCAACCACAATTTCGATCTTTTTCTAATCAATCTGTTCGGAGATGTGATCACCTAACTCTGGAGCAGGTTGAACTTGAACCTGAACCTCTCGGGCCATTGGTAGGGGCACTACCACTGTACGTCAGACACCCTTAAGCCATAATAGTTTTCTTTTGTGGTGTCAAGCCATAACCTTATACAAATGTAGGAATTAAGAACAAGTGGAGACCATTCTCCTCCTCAGAGCTGCCCCACTATTCAATAAGATTGATCGTACTGAGGCCCCTCAGCTCTACATTTCCATCTGACCCCTAATAAACGTTTATTGGGAGAGCAGGACCGAAGGGCAGACTGGCGTCCTCCCGCCTCGCTCTGGTCTTACCTGCGGATGGTCCCCACTTCAGATGATAGCCCGAAATGCCACTCACTCTCCTCCATGACACCCGCACACTCTGCGGAGTCACGTTGTGAACGGTCAGTTGTTGCACTGATTCCAGAGGCACTGAAACCACAAAAACACACACACACGTTGGGTTTTCCTTTGCTTCACAGCGGCTTGGGGCCTGTTCAGCAGCAACTGCTCCCTCAGTTCACCTCCCCCTCTGTTGTCTGTCTAACAAAATAATTACATTGTTGTTTCAAGAGCTGGCACAGCATGACAGACCCAATAGCCTCCTTCTGTGCTGCATTATTCTGTAAAGCATTCTTTTTAAGAATGGACTTACACACACACACACACACACACACACACACACACACGTACACACCCCTATACAAACACATACATGTGTCTACATACGTAAGACACACATACGCACATACACACCCCTATACACATACATGTATTTACATACATCTATACACACACACCACAGACACATGTACACGCACACATTTATGTAAACGCACACACACACACAGACACACACACACACACACACACACACACACCTGCATCAAGCAAATGATCTCAAGAACAATAAATTCTCCCAGTGACACCTTTGCGCTATTATGTTTGAGCTCCAGATTAAATGCATTTTTTTAAAACTGCTAAAGAAAGAGAAATGATGTTGACTCTTTTCCTCTTTCTCTCATCAGGACAGACACAAGAACAACAAATTTGAAAGGGAGTGACAATTTACACTGCACAGGAAGTTGGTGCTAAATATTGGCACCATTAAATCTGAGGATTTGAAGGGTTGCCATAGTGATTGAACCAGGCAACTACTAACACCCAACATTTTAAAAGAAGGCACAACATCAAGACATAGATCACTTTCTCCTCTCTTGGAGGTTTCAGGCACTTACAAGTCCTGCCAGAGATTGAGGTCGGTGCTGCTGTATTCCTCGGGTAGATGGGATGAATGGTAATGTCGTACTCTGTGTCTGGCAGTAACTCTTCAAGGATGAAAGAGTTGGCATTTGACCTCAGGGTCTTCTCCTCCAGCTGTGGGTCTGTGTCACCTGTGTACGGTGGGTGGGCATGGGGGAGTGCAATTGCAACCAAAGAAAAACAAAATTTCACTCAAAATTGTACAATCACTTTTTTAAGGCATTTCCACAAAAGGTCAGCCAGCAACAGAATTAACAAGGTCAATTTATATCAGTTGTTTTTAAGATAACGGGGGAGCAGGTTGGTCAGAATTTACCGAGTCAAGTGCTAAGAATTCTACACATAGAACAGTACAGCACACGAACAGACCCTTCAGCCCACCATCTATGTGCTGACTATGATGCCTTTCTAAATCCCACCTGCTTGCACATGGCCTTTATCTCGCTATTCCCTGCGTGTTCATGTGTCTGTCTAAATGTCTCAAACACTGCTTCGTTTCTGCTCTTACTACCTCCCTTGACAACACATTCTGACTACCTACCACTCTCTGTGTAATTAAATTTTCCTTGCCCCTCTCACCTTAATCCTAACCCCCCCCCACCCCTCCCCACCACTCCAGTATTCGACATTTCCACCCTGGAATAAAGACTCTGATCATCTGCACTATCCATGCTTCTCACAATTTTAGAAGCTTCTACCATGTCGCCCCTCTGACACTCTAGTCAAAACCATCCCATTTGTCCACCCTCTCCTTATAGCTAACACACTCTAATCCACGCAACATCCTGGTCAACCTCTTCTGCACCCTCTTCAAAGCCTCCACATCCTCCCTATAGTGTGGTGACCAGAGCAACACTCCAAATGTGGCTGACTGAAGTTTTATACAGATGCAACGTGACTTTGCCAACTTTAATACTCACTGCTCTGACCTATAAAATTAAAAATCACACAGCACCAGGTTATAGTCCAACGGGTTTATTTGGAAGCACTAGCTTTCGAGGTGCTCCCCTTTGTCAATCACCTGATAAAGAAGCAGCGCCTCAAAAGCCAGTGCTTTCAAATAAACCCGTTGGACTATAACCTGGTGCTGTGTGATTTTTAACTTTGCCCACCCCATTCCAACACTGGCACCTCCAAATTCTGACTGACGAAGGCAAGCGTGCCATATGCCTTCTTTACCACAAAATCCACTTGTGTTGCTACTTTGAGGGAGCTGCAGAGTGGCATCCCCAAGATCCTTCTGTATATCAATGCCCCTGCCACTTACTGTCTGCTTTCCTTTTGTAGATGACCTCCCAAAATGCATCACATGTCGGTGAGATCAATAGTTAAGCAATTTTTAAAAATATTTTCTTCATTCGCATGGTATCAGGGCTGGGCTAGCATTAATTACCCATTTCCTGGCTACCTTGGAGAAGGTGGTGGTGAGCTAATGTTTTGACTAACGCAGGCACATACACAATGCAATGATAGTGCCCCCATCTGTCAGCCAGGAGGCCTGAGTGCAAGTCTTATCTATTCCAGAGATATGCAAGGATATCTCTATATAGGTCGATCAGAGAATATTTACGATGTAGAGTAAAGTACAGTAACTTTTTATTTGTCATTGCTACCATATTCAACTGATACAATACAAACAAGACAGTGTTCCTCCAGGACCGAGGGTGCTACATGGACAGCACAAACTACACACCTGTACACGGCACAAAGCGCATATGAAGCACAAAATACACAAGTTATAGTGTAATAGAAGAATGATAAATAATACACATTTCTCGAGCAGCAATTTGAAGTCTTGCAAGGAATTTCAGGTGGGAAAGAGTCCAATCATACTGTGTTAAGGAGCCTGATGGCTTAGGGGGAAAAACCATTACACAGTCTGGCCGTGAGAGAGCGAATGCTCCAATATCTTCTGCCAGATGGCCAGAGGGAGAAGAGTTTGAGTGAGGGGTATGTGGGGTCTTCCACAATACTCTCAGATACAGCGTATGGAGTAAATGTCTGTAATGGAGGGAAGAGAGACCGTGATGATCCTCTCAGCTGTCCTCACTGGGTTTTACGATCCAAGACAGTGCAATTCCCGATGCAGTAGCACAGGTTATTCTCAATGAACCCTCTGTAGAATGTGGTGAGGATGGGGGGAGTGGGAGGTGGGCTTTCCTCAGCCTGAGCAGGAAGTAGAGATGCTGCTGGGCTTTATATATATGCACTATATGTAAATCTGGAAATCCTCCATCCTACCTTATCTATACCCCTCAATTTTAAAAACCTCTGTAGGGTCACACCCCCAATCTCCTAAACTCCAGTGAAATAAGTCCCAGCCAAATCCAGCCTCTCCCTATCTCAAACCTTCCATTCCCAGCAACATCCTGGTAAATCTCTCCTGAACCGTCTCCAGCTTGATAATAACCATCCTATAACAGGATGACCTGAACTGCACACAGTACTCCAAAAGAGGCCTCACCATTGTCCTGTTCAGCCTGAAAATGACCTCCTATATCCTATTCTCAAAGGTCTGAGCAATGAAGGCAACCATGCTAAACACTTTCTTAAGTAGCACTTCTGGATAGAAAAGGAAGAAAAGAGTGGAACTGGATACTTGTGGCGCAGTGGTCATGTCCCTTCCTCTGAGCTAGGACGCCTGGGTTCAAATCTCAATTGCCCTGAACAAGTTAATTTGAAAATATCTAAATAGGGGATGCAAAGGGTTTATGTGGTAATGGTAGTGTCTTACCTCTGAGCTCAAAGGACTGTATAGTCTTAAAATATATAGTCTGTCACTACTGTCCTTTAGGGAAAGAAATCTGCCATCCTTACCCAGTCTGGTCTACATGTAACTCCAGACCCACAGTAATGTGGTTGATTCTCAGCTGCCCTACGGCCAATTGGTGATGGATAATAAATACAGACCTGGCCAGTAACGTAACGTCCACATTCCATGAATTAATGTTTAAAATCTGTAAAAACCATCATGTCCCATCGTGTGATACGACAGCCTTAAGGTTGTGTTATAACCTGTTCAAATGGATGGTTTATATGGGATGGGAGTGGGTCACAGCTGGGACTATAAAGACAGAACTACTGGACTGCCATCATTAATAAACTCGCTGCTCAAAGTTTGTTAATGATTGATGGTTATTGTTAGTTGGAAACTGTGGGCAGGCGATGGTCAAGTGGCATTATCACTGGACTGTTAATCCAGAGACCCACATAACTTCCTGGGGACTTGAGTTCAAATCCTGCCATAGCAGATTGTGGAGTTTGAATTCAATAAATATCTGGAATTAAGAGTTGAATGATGATCATGACCCCATTGTCGATGGTTGGAAAAACCCATCTGGTTCACTAAAGTCCTTCAGGAAATGGAACTGCCATCCTTACCCGGTCTGGCGTACATGTGATTCCAGACCCACAGCAATATGGCTGACTCCACACTGCCTTCTGGGTAATTAGGGATGAGTAACAAATGTTGGCCTGGCCAGCAATGCTCAAATCTCTGTGGTTGATTCTTAACTGCCCTGTGGGCAATTAGGGATGGGCAATAGATGCTGCCCAACCAACACCACCCTTATCACGTGAATAAATAAAGGAAAAAAATGGTGTTCCCATACAGCTGTTGCCTTTGTTCTTCTTGGTAAATGAACTTGTAGCTATACTTGTGCATTTCAACTTGTAGATGGTACACATTGCTGCTATTGTGCATCTGTAGTGGACAGGATTTCCACATGAGTGTCAAGCATGTCGTCTTGTCCTGGATGAGTGTTGTTGGTCCTGCACCCATCCAGACAAGTGGGGAGGATTCCATCACACTCCTGACATACTACACTGTAGGTTCGATTGGCCTACCAGATTTCAATCAAAGCTTCCCTCCATTAACCCCTTTCTCGGAGATGAGGTCACTTTCTCGTGGAGGGAGATTTTTTTTTTTCTCTTTCATTCATTCATTCACAGAGATTTGAGCATTGCTGGCCAGGCCAGCATTTATTACTCATCCCTAATTACCCAGAGGGCAGTGTGGAGTCAGCCATATTACTGTGGGTCTGGAGTCACATGTATGCCAGACCAGGTAAGGATAGCAGTTTCCTTTCCTGAAGGGCATTAGTGAACTAGAAGGGCTTTTCCAACAATCAATTCATGGTCATCACTGGACTCTTACTCCAGATTTCTTATTTATTGTATTTATATTAGACCATCTGCCGTTCCGGGATTCGAACCCAGAACATTACTGGGTCACTGATTTAACAGACTAGCGATAATACAACTAGGCCATCACCTCCCCAGTTCCTCAGGCAAAATCCCAGAAGGCAGCAGCCATAAATATGACCTTGGAGAGCCACCACTGATCTCACCCTCTTCCAACTTCCATGCTATCTGGCCAGTGTCACCAGGGAGCTATGGGAAGATGGCTCCAGGTAGCACTGCCCACCTTTCACTCAGGACTTGGGAGTCCATTATTGCAGCACCCCTTCTGCCACCCATCCTTGCCAACACTCCCATGTGCTTCATGACTGAGATCAGCTATCTCAACCAAAGAAATTCCAACTCAGCCCCTGAATGGCCCCTTAATTCCATCCATCAACCTCCTCCGCTCTTTCTCCTCCCTCAAGGTGTTTCTTTAAACCTAGCTCTGAGACTGTAACGTTGGTTACCTCCCTTGATAGCTCCTTATTGACAATTCCAGTTTTGTAACACTGTGGGTTGGGGGTTTGGGGAACAGATGGACTACTTCATTAAAGATGCCATATAAATGCAAGTTGCTGTTGTTGAAGGAGCTACCTGCAAGCGGCACCCTCAATTAGTGGATGCCAGCGTTAGGAAATGGAACATTTTCTATCCTTTAGGATCAATGCCAGGGTTTTGGAGAGACCATTGTTGGAGGCAGGAATTTACTTGTACTGGAGGGGCTGGGCTGAAGGGAAACGAGGTCAGTTCCTAGGATGAAAATGGCCCATTGAGGAAAAGTTGAGTACGTTTGAGTGGGGTATAGCAGAACGAGAGGTGATGTTATTGAAATATCCAAGAGTCTGACCGGCCTAACAGATTAGACACAGGGAGGCTGATTTTCTTCAGTGGGGGAATCTAGAACACAGTCCTCCATCCTTAGGATAACGTGTCAATCATTTCCTTCACCTTTTACTTATTAGTGTCTCCCAAGATAGAAGTATGATAGGTGAGACCAGCATACTGCCCACCCCTAACTGCCCTGGAGAAGCTGTTGATGAGCTGCCTTCTTGAACCACTGCAGTCTTTTAAGGTGTAACTACACTAACAATGCTGTCAGGGAAGGATTTTCACCTGGTAATACTGAACAAATAGTGATATATTACCAAACCAAGATGGTGCAAGGCTTGGAGGGGAACTTGCAGTATCTGCTGTCTTTGTCTTTCCAGCTGGGAAAGTATTGTATTTAATGACGGAGCAATCTTGCGGAGCCAAATGGTCTACTCCTGCTCTTATTTACTTTATTTTACAACATCAAATACTAATGGGCAATGCATAAATGAGGGAAAAACAAAAATTAAAGTTTATGCCACATTTCTCCTGAGTAACCCTTCACCTCTAACCCAAAGAACTGTTCCATTGCAGTTTGCCCCATGGGATCATAAGAAACAGAATCAGGAGTTGGCCATTTGGCCCCTCGAGCCTGCTTTGCCATTCAATGGGATCATGGCTGATCCAACATTCCTCAGGTCCTGTGTTTTCTCGAAGTCTGGATTCCCCAACTGAAGAAGAATCCAACTCAACATTAAATATACACAAGGACTCTGCGCCCTCACAGCTCTCTATGGAACAGACCTCAGAAGAAATTCCTTTGCATTTTAGTCTTAAGTTGTCACCCCTTCATTCTGAGACTACACCCTCTGGTCCTAGACTCTCCCATGGAGGGGAACCATCCTCTCAGCATTGACGTTGTCAAGCCCTGGAAAAATCGGATGTGTTTCAATGAGATCACCTCTCATTTTTCTCAATCCCAGGGAGTAGAGTCTCAACTTATTTAGCCTTTGCTCATAAGACAAAGCTTCCACACAAAGGATCATCCTAGTGAACCTTCTCTGAACTGCCTCCAATGGAAGTGTATCTTTCCTCATGTCAAGGGGTGGCATGATGGCTCAATAGTTAGCACTGCTGCCACATGGCGCCAAGAACCTGGGTTCGATTCCGGCCTCGGCTGGCTATCTGTGTGGAGTCCTCACACTCTTCCTCTGTCTGCGTGGGTTTCCTCCAGGTGCTCTGGTTTCCTCCCACAGTCCACAGGTGGATTGGCCATGCTAAATTGCCCCATACTGTTGAGGGACGTGTAGCTTAGGCGGATTAGCCATCGGAAATGCAGGGTTATGGGGAGAACAGGGTGCAAGTTCAGAGGGCTGATGTGGAATGGATGGTCTGAATGGCCTGCTTCCACACACTCGGGATTCTATGATTCAAAACTGCTCACAGTACTGCAGATATGGTCTCCCTAGCACCTTTTACAGTTGCAGCACTACTCTTATACTCCAATCCACTTGACCTCGCATTGACCAGCTCACCATTAGTGCTAGACTGTAGGAGTATATCTTACTGAGAGAAAAAAAAACTGCTCAGCTTATCCTGTGCCTCATTTTAGGGAGATTTTCAACCAACAACTTTCTCCCAGAAGGCAAGGCCAGAAAAGAGACCAGCGCTCCAGAGTAAAAAGCAGGTGTTCGAATGCAGCTCTCGCTGTACCTCTCTGCTGCAGTGCTGGGCAAGAAACAATAGATTCTGTTGCAGACACGAGACCCAGCACGTTTCTTGGCCAGTTTTCAATCACCACCCGATATCAGAGATGAAAGATTTTCATCATAAAATTATGATTGTGAAGCCGGTGTGTTAAGTACAAGCAGAGAATCTCTCTTCTGTCTCCACAGCTGTTCACCACTCCTGCGCCCCCCCACCACGCGCACCCACCCTTTGAAATAATATCTAAGTAAAAGGTGAGAGGCAGCTGCTGAGCAATAGGCATCAGGTGCCAGCTGGATAAGCATCCGGACCTCAAATTGCACACAGCTCACGTGAGTCCATTAACTAAATTCAAAGAGGGAAGAAAGGCAGTGACCTCGCTTTCGCTTCTAAAGGTAGAATCATAGAATGATCCAGTACAGGAGGAGTCGAGAGTGTGGCGCTAGAAAAGCACAGCAGGTCAGGCAGCTTCCGATAAGCAGGAGAATCGGTGTTTTGGGCATAAACCCGGCATCAAGAATGAGGATTGTGAGCTGGGGGGCTGAGAGATAACGGGAAGGGAAGTGGGGCTGGTAGGGGGAGGAAGGTGATAGGTAGATGAAGGAGAGGATGGAAGTGATAGATCGGGAGAGGAGGATGGAGCGGATGGGTGGGAAGAGCAGGCTTCAGAAGGCCATTAGGCCCAATGTGTATGAGCCAGCCCCTGAAAGAACTACACAGCTAGTCCCACTCTCCAGCCCCATCTCCACAACCCTCTAACTTCATCCCTTTCAAATATACATCCAGCTCTCTTTTGAAATCTACGATGGAATCCCCCTCCACCACTCTCCCAGGCAGCACATTCCAAATCCAAACAACTCTCTGGTTAAAGCAGTCTTGCCTCATCTCACGCCTAGCTCTCATGGACTCTCTCACTTCAAATAATGTTATGGGCGGCACGGTGGCACAGTGGTTAGCACTGCTGTCTCACAGCACCTGAGACCCGGGTTCAATTCCCGACTCAGGCGACTGACTGTGTGGAGTTTGCACGTTCTCCCCGTGTCTGTGTGGGTTTCCTCTGGGTGCTCCGGTTTCCTCCCACAGTCCAAAGATGTGCAGGTCAGGTGAATTGGCTATGCTAAATTGCCCGTAGTGTTAGGTAAGGGGTAAATGTCGGGGTATGGGTGGGTTGCACTTCGGCGGGTCGGTGTGGACTTGTTGGGCCGAAGGGCCTGTTTCCACACTGTAAGTAATCTAAAAAAAATGTTGATCTTGCTTCACATGCCTCCTGTGCAATCTAACCAGTATGCCTCACTCCGTCTAAACACCCTTTGATCTCTCTGCCCTTGCTTACTAAGATCAGCTTTTCACTGTACACGTGACATTAAATCAAATCAAATCAAATCAATTCTTGCTGCCAATCCTGAAATCATGACACCCCTCCCCCCAGTTACTTACATACTAACGACTGAATATATTTCTTCGTTGTCAGTGCATAAATGCATTTATCTTTTTTTGAGAAATCTCCTGTTTTTTTTTCCGTTTTTTAAAAATTTTTAATTAACCCCCACACTACCGCCTAACTGCGGTAGTGCTTTTTTTTCCCAGCACCCGTGTGTGTGTGTGCAGGTGTGAGACGCAGTGAGAGACACAAAGTGCACAAATCTTTATTTAATTTCCACTACCAGGAAATTAGGAAAACACCCGAGTGGGCAATGCTGTGTGGTCAAAACAGTGAAGGGGAGGGCAAGGACTAAATCAAAATAGCGTTGGAGGGGGGAAATGATGCACTCCACTCCCTGCGGCGCCCACCTCTCCCTGAACAACTCCAGGGTGTTGGTGGACACCACGTGCCCCTTCTTCAAGGACACCCGGGCCCTAACGTAACCGCGGAAGAGGGACAGGCAGTCGGCCCTAACGACCCCCTCCACGACCCGCTGCCAATAAATGCATTTATGAAGGAGTTAAATCGTTGTTGTTGTAATTGAAGTGGTGTTGCCATGGTGACAAGGTCCATTTTGAAAAAGTGGGTAGGTTTCCCCCACAGTGATTGGTACGTTGATTATGGCGAGGGCTCCTCTGGAGTACTGTCTCCAGTTCCAGTTGCCCCAGATATAAAGAAGGATATTATTAAGCAGGAGACAAAATTTACCAGGATGTTGCTGGGTACTGGAGGTCTGAATTACAAGGAGAGGCTGGGACAGGCTGAGACATTTTGCACTGCAGTAGGAGGATGAGAGATAACCGTATACAGATTTTAAATTCATGAGGGGTATAGATAAGGTTAATGGTAGATGTCGTTTCCTAGAATGGGGATTGCATAGACGGCATACTTTTAAGGCGAGAGGAGAAAGATTTAAAAAGGACATGAGGGGCAACTCAAACTCTCCAGTCTGGCAACACCCTTGTAAATTCTTTCTGCACCCTCTCCAATTTAATCATTTACACACCAGAATTGTACATGGTACTCCAAAAGTAGCATCACCAGCATGCTGTACTACTGCACTATGACATCCCAACTCCTACACCTCATGGTCTGAGCAATGAAGGGAAGTGCGCCAAATATCTCCTTTACCACTCACCCAGTTAAGAGTCACATGACACCAGGTTATGGTCCAACAAGTTTATTTGAAATTACAAACTTTCGGAGCGTTGCCCCATTATCAGATGAAGGAACAGTGCTTGGAAAGCTTGATATTTCAAATATGACGAGGTGTCTTGTAACTTCTGACTTTACCCACACCAGCCTGACACCGGCATCTCCACACCATGGTTACCACTCACCTGTTTCAGTTTGGCCTAATTCAGCTAATGTCACTTTCTTATTTAAAGAAATGTGGCGGGGCTGGTGTGGACAAGGTTAAAAAATCACACAACACCAGGTTATAGTCCAACAGGTTTATTTGCAGTGCTCCAAAAGCTTGTACTTCCAAATAAACCTGTTGGACTATAACCTAGTATTGCATGATTTTTAACTTTATTTAAAATAGGAGATGCTGCTGGATGGGGAGATTAGGAGGCAGACAAATGTAATGCTGCATTCTGTGTATTCTATTATTGAGAAAACCATGAATATTTTGTTTCATACAGTACCAACTAGTTTTAGGATTGGATGAACATTATGGACTAGTTTTTGATTGTCAAATGGGATTTTGAAGAGGCATGTTAGCTGCTCCCTGTCTGGCCTATACCTTTATTCAGATCTATTCCCAGAGGAGAGCATGGCTCCAGGAGTTTGTGTGGTGTTTTTATTGCTGACAGGAGAATAATCATTGAAACTTTTCATTAGATTAGATTAGATTACTTGCAGTGTGGAAACAGGCCCTTCGGCCCAACAAGTCCACACCGACCCGCCGAAGCGCAACACACCCATACCCCTACATATACCCCTTACCTAACACTACGGGCAATTTAGCATAGCCAATTCACCTGACCCGTACATCTTTGTGACTGTGGGAGGAAACCAGAGCACCCGGAGGAAACCCACGCAGACACAGGGAGAACGTGCAAACTCCACACAGTCAGTCGCCTGAGGCGGAAATTGAACCCAGGTCCCTGGCGCTGAGGCAGCGGTGCTAACCACTGTGCCACCGTGCCGCCCTAATCAGGACTAATCTTGCACTCATCAGGACAATTCACAAGAATGGTAATTAAATGGAAAACCAACACTTATACTGCCATGGGAGGACAACACTGATGGGTGAGTGAGTGGACTCTGATTGGTAGAAGTGTTGCTATGGAAATGCAACCATTG
This sequence comes from Hemiscyllium ocellatum, assembly GCF_020745735.1. Lineage (NCBI taxonomy): Eukaryota > Metazoa > Chordata > Chondrichthyes > Orectolobiformes > Hemiscylliidae > Hemiscyllium > Hemiscyllium ocellatum. The sequence continues at coordinate 9,383,066 of NC_083414.1, forward strand.
GGTACACTTGTGCAGTATACAGGCGGGTTATACAAATGGGTTTGATTCTGGAGTCTGTTCACAAGTTGATTTGTATGCAAGTCACAGCGCAATACTGGATAACGTGTGCAGCATGGTGTCTCAATGATTAGCATTGCTGCCTCACAACCTCTGACAGTCCAGGGAAAACAGCCCCAGCCTGTTCAAATCCTCCAACCCTGGCAACATTCTTGTAAATCTTTTTCTGAACCCTTTCAAGTTTCACAACATCCTTCGGATAGCAGGGAGACCAGAATTGCACACAGTATTCCAAAAGTGGCCTAACCAATGTCCTGGACAGCCATACATGCCCTCCCAAATCCTATACTCAGTGCATTGACCAACAAAGACAAAAGCACCAAATGTGTCTTCATTATCCTGTTTACCTGGGACTCCACTTTCAAGGAGCTATGAACCTGCATTCCAAGATCTCTTTGTTCAGCAACACTCCCCAGGACCTTACCACTCAGTAGGCTGTTCTGCAGCCTTCCATCTCACTGTCTTGTTAAAAGCTGATCCTGTCACCAGGTTGTGTTTGGCATTAGCAGAGAGCTTGATAAATTTTGCAGAGTCATTAGGTGGGAGGTCAACATTCCCATTTTATTTAATTCTAGCAAGCCCTAACTACATATAGAACAGGAGATAACTCTGCCATAGGGCTGCTTGAGAGAACCATCTCTGAGCAGATTCACTGAAACCTACAGCATGGAGAAAAGTCCTTCGGCCGAGTGAATCAGTGCTGGTCAATAATAACCCAACTCTTCTAACCCTGTTTTGCAGCACTTCGCCCATAGCTTTGTGTGTCTTAATATCTCAAGTCCATCTGTGTAAATATTTCTTCGATGTGATGAGGGTTTCTATCTCTCCCACCCTTCCGGGCAGAGAGGCCCTGATTTCCACCAGCCTCTGGCTGAGAAACATCTTCCCTCACATCTCTCTGTGAAGCTCCTGCCCCTTCCCTTAAATCTGTGTCTCCGGTCATGGATCCCACCACCCTCATGTGGTCTTGCTATCTTATTTACATTAACCTTGTGCCCTATGGTAGCACTGCCTTTTCAAATGAGCCAGCAAGTGGCCATTCAGCCCCTCGAAGGTGGTTCACCATTCAAACCAGATCATCGAGGCTATGCTGTCCCTCCATTCTACTTACCTAACCTGACTTGGGTAGTCTTCACAAGCTTATACCAGAATAAAAATATTGTTCTGCTGGACAAACTGTTTCTGCAGTTACTAACCCACACTGACTATACACCAGAGAGCAATGCAGCAGGGGTCCGGCGGAAGTAAGGCAGACCTCCAATGTTTGCTGTCTGAGGGAATGACTCAGCCATTTCACTAATGATAAATCAAAGGCCTCTGGTTTTATTGACGATGGATGTAAACACAACTTCACAGATGCCTGGTGCTCTCACCATCTTCACCTGGCACATTTGTTTATTTATTTACGTGTGTATGTATATATAATATATATAAATCTAACCATAATTATTATTTTAAGGAGCAGAGAGATTTCAGTTATTGCTCTATAAACAAATGATGTCAATGTTTGGTAACATAGCAGCAAATATACACAGAACCTCTTCCCATTCTCCCTCTCCCGCCCCACCAAACAGACCCAGCTTCCCAGTCCAGCTTACCGGAGCCAGGAATTCAAAGGTTCAGGGTTCACAGAAATGGGGGAAAGTGGGGAGGGGCCTGGTACGAGATTCTGAAGGGAGCGAGGTCAGCGATGTGGAGAATACAACTCTTCAAGGTGGGGCAGGAGGAGCATTCTGAGGGAGGTGGGAAAGACACTCCATTGGAGTGTCACTCCAATGGAGGGGAGAGGGACAGGCTGAAGGAGGGTCATGCTCATGGAGGGGCACTCAGAGAGGAGCACTCTGAGGGACGGGCAGTACACCAAGCTAAAATGGGGAGGAGGGCAAGTGCACTAGTTGAAACTGGGGAGTGACCACCAGACAGCAGGGGAGGGGAGAGGCTCCTGCCTTGAGTGAGGATAAAGCATGGCAGCTTTAACTGTTGTTGGTGAGAACACAAATAGAAACTGGGAGTGAAGGGGAGTGTCTGGAAATTCGGAAAATGGATCCATTTCCAACCACTGAACCCCCTTATGTGGAAGCAAGCAAGGAAGGAAGGATATTACATTAAACTTGCCCCAAACTGTGGTGAGAGCACAATTGAAGTGTTCGGTACACAGTCTGGTCTCAGCATGAGGAAAAAGGTTTTCGAAGCTCTGAAACAGGGCCAAGATGATTTAGTCAAATGATGTACAGTACAGCCAGCATACTTATCTACAAAGACTGAAGAGGTTAGGACAAAATTTCTCAAAAAGGGACAGGGCTCAGTTGACACAGCTCTTGCTAAGACTATGACTGGGGATTTGCCGGGTAAACAGAAAAATATTACAGACCTCATGGGGCTCCAAAACCAGAGGGCCAAAGCTATCAGGTAAATTAAGTTCCCTACAGAGTTGAAACAGGCCATCTGACCCAACAAGTCCATACCAACCCTCCGAAGAGAAACCCACCTAGACCCATTTCCGTCTAACACACCTAATATTATGGGGCAATTTCCCACGGCCAATTCACCTGACCCACACATCTTTGGACTTGGGAGGAAACTGCAGCACCCAGAGGAAACCCACATAGGCACATGGAGAATGTGCAAACTCCACACAGACAGACAGACAGACAGAGAGTCACCCGAGGCTGGAATCGAAGCTAGGTCTCTGGCGCTATGAGGCAGCAGTGCTAACCACTGAGCCCAATAAATTCAATGAGCTCAAGGAAAATCTCTTTACTCAGAGCACGGTGAGAATATGCAACTCACTACCCCAGGAAGTGGTCAAGGTCAGTAACAAGGGGGTGGTGCACTAGTAACATCACTGATATGGTCATCTCGATTGATCCTATCGCATCCACGGGTTCAAATCCCACCATAGCAACTGCAAGCTGCTAAAAATGATTAAATAATAGACCTGGAATTGAAAGTTGGCCTCTCTAAGAGTGACTGTGAGCTTTCACTGACTGCTAGCAAAAGCCATTTGGTTCAGTGGATTGATTCCAGAGTCGAGAGGGTTGGCTTATGAAAAGATTGAGAAGCTTGGGACTATATTCCTTGGAATTTAGAAGATTAGTTGGGTGGGGGGTCTTACAAAAACACCTAAAATTATGAAAGAAATAGATAAGATAGAAACAGGGAGGTTGTTTCCACTAGAAGGTGACCCTAGAACTGGGGGAATAGCCTCAGAATAAAAAGGGGGAGCAGATTTCGGATTGAGTTGAGGAGAAACTTCTTCACCCAGAGGGTTGTGAATCTGTGGAGTTCCCTGGCCAGTGAAACAGTTGAGGCTTCCTCGTTGAATGTTTTTAAGGCAAAGATAAGATTTTTTGAGAGGAATTAAGGGTTATGGTGAGCGGGTGGGTAGGTGGAGCCGAGTCCATGAAAATATCCACCATGATCTTATCGAATGGTGGAGCAGGCTGAACAAGTCAAAATGGCCTACTGCTAATATTCTGATGTTCTAATGTCTTTTAAAAAGAAGGAAATCTGCCATCTTTTCCTGATCTGGCCTACATGTAACTCCAGACTCATAACAATGTGATCGATGTTTAACTGCCCTCGGATGGAAGGGAAAAGCCACTTAGTTTTGAGGGAGATCAGGGATGGGCAACGAATCGGTGTCTTGACAGCATGCCTACAACCCTGAAAATAATAATGAAGGGGTAGCTAGCCATGCACAAAATTATGATGCTATGTTTGGGCGAAGGTGGTAGGAAGAGGCTGATGTTAAACTAAAACTCTGAAATCACATCAGTTGGGCTGAATGGCTCGTTTCTGATCCCACTCAGTGTAACATAACCCAGATTTGTCCTGATCTCGTCGCAAATAGGTCAGAGCCTGCAACTTATTGATGTGGTAACGTCAGAGATTCTCCCAATCTCCCACTGCAGTTCCAATAGACAATAGATGCAGGAGTAGGCCACTCAGCCCTTCGAGCCTACACCGCTATTCAATATGATCATGGCCGATCATTCCTAATTAGTATCCTCTTCCTGCCTTATCTCCACAACCCTTGATTCCACTATCTTTGAGAGCTCTATCCAACTCTTTCTTAAACGAATCCAGAGACCAGGCCTCCACTGCCCTCAGGAAATCTGCATGAACTTCCTGCAGAAACATGTAACAAAGTCATTCATCAGAATAAGTGCTCAAAAGTCAGTTACTTGCAGCGGAAAGAGGAATCCTAAACACACAATTCTCTGTGAAAGGACAACACAAAACCTACTAATCACTAGTGCTAGGCAAGCTCTTCTTTATCTCTTCGGTGTGTTGCAGTCCAGCTTGATCAGTTAACTGCTTGAATGGATCCCTACACAGTGCATCTCCTCGATTTGCTGATCTATTTTTCTGGATCTACAGCTGTCAAAAGGACAGCTGAGTTCTCCCAGATACCCTGGCCAATAAATATCACTCAACCAACAGCAGTGAAAAACAGTCAGTCAGTCAGTCATTCTGTGCATCAAGTTGCGTCTGTTTGTGGGATCTTGCTGTGCATGAATCCGCTGCCACATTTCCTCTGCTACAAAAGTCACGGTTCATAAGTTCCTTCATTGACGCTTTGGGACACGAGGAGTGCTTTACAAATGCATGGAGCCTCTTTCCTTTCTGCAAAACCCTTGGTATACCTCCCCAGTAACAGTCACAACCTAAACTAGTGGCACCCATAGCCAAGTTGGCAGCTTCAACGCTGGCATCTTCATGGCAAACGGGGATTATTATCCAGGTGTGTCCTATCCACAAAAAGCAGGACAAATCTCAATCACCACCTTGTCACTCTACTGTTGAGCATCAGCAAAATGTTGGAAGGGGTCATCAAAAGTGCCATCCAGGCGCAGTTCTTCAGCTAAGACGTGATCACAGACGCTCAGTTTGAACTCCTCCAGGAACACGTAACTCCCAGACATTAGTACGGCCCGGATTCAAACACACACAAAAAACAAAAGCTGAATTACAGAAGGAAGGTGAGAATGGACTGTCTTTGCAATCAAAGGAGCCCAGGAAAAGGTTCTCAAGCCCAGTTTCATGTTCCTTTTGGTTTCTAACATAATACAGTTGTTTATTTTGTTGCTAAGTGTAAAATAATATTTACAGAATGTTTCTTTCCTTCAATTAGGACAGCCTATTGCATTGCTCCCAAAAATTACAGAGTTGCACAAACCACAGAAAAGTCCCTTTTGAATGTGTGATCTGATTCCACAGACAAACACTTTCATCTCAAGCTACATCCAACAACAACCCCCACAAAACAAGGCAATCCATCAGCACACACTTTGAAAAACTGAACAAAATGAAGATTAAGTTTTTTTTGTATGAAATCAGAGCATCATACAGCACAGAGGGAGGCCATTTGGCCCACAATGTCTGTGTCAGCTCAGTTCTGTCCCCAACAGCTTGCCTCCCCGCACCTTTCTCCATTGTACTGAAATATTGTTGACCCTTTATCAGCTCTGTTTAAAAAAAAATCTTTATGCAAATTGCTATCGAACCAGCTTCCAGTGTCCTTTCAGACTTTCTCATCTGTTGATTTAGTACCATAGAGTCACAGATGTACAGCATGGAAATAGACCTTTCAGTCAAACTTGTCCATGCCCACCAGATAAATTAATCCAAAGCCATTTGCCAGCATTTGGCCCATATCTCTCTAACCTCTTCCTATTCATGTATCCATCCAGATGGCTTTTAAAATGTTCCAATTGTCCAAGCCACCACCACTTCCTCTGGCAGCTCATTCCATACATGCATCACCCTCTGTGTGAAAAAGTTGATGGAACATTTTCTGTTAAAAAGTCACAATGCAAGTTTATAGCATTTTATTATTACGTGGTACTAAAGTAGAGGCAAGTGGATTTAGTTCTGTAAAAGTGACTTTTTTTTTTAAAAAGCCAGTTCAGACAATAATTTTGATCAAACATTCAAAACAACATTACCATAAGAGCAGGAAACTGAAATCTGCCTGGGGAGGTCACCGCTGAAGTATTTACAAAACTCAGCTTTGACAACTGACAGAGGGAGAGGCAGGGTGAGCCCCAACCAGGTTCAGTTCAGATGAAGAGCACAGTAACAACGGCTGGAGGATTTGTGCTATAGGGAGGGGCTGAACAGGCTGGGGCTGTTTTCCCTGGAGCGCCGGAGGCTGAGGGGTGACCTAATAGAGGTTTACAAAATTATGAGGGGCATGGATAGGGTAAATAGACAAGGTCATTCCCCTGGGGTGGGGGAGTCCAGAACTAGGGGACATAGGTTTAGGGTGAGAGGGGAAAGATATAAAAGGGACCTAAGCGACAAAATTTTCACACAGCAGGTAGTGAGCGTGTGGAATGAGCTGCCAGAAGTAGTGGTAGAGGCTGGCACAATCACATCTTTTAAAAGGCATCTGGATGGGTATCTGAACAGGAAGGGTTCAGAGGGATATGGGCTAAGTGCTGGAAAAAGGGACTTGATTAGGTTAGGATATTTGGTCAGCGTGGACGAGTTGGACGGAAGGGTCCGTTTCTGTGCTGTACATCTGACTCTAAACATAGAAACCAGGAACAGAAGGAGGCTATTTGGCCCTTCGAGCCTGCCCCAGCATTCAGTACAATCATGGCTGATCATCCTTGGATGCTGCCTGACCTGCTGTGCTTTAACCAGCAACACATTTTCAACTGTGATCTCCAGCATCTGCAGACCTCATTTTTTACCCATCCAACTCAATAACCTGGTCTGCTTTCTACCCATACCCTTGGATTCCTTTAGCTCCCAGTGCTATATCCAACTCCTTATTGAAATCATTCACTTTCTGGCCTTAACCGTTTTCTGTGACAGAATTCTACTGGCTCTCCACTCTGGGTGAAGACATTTCTCCTCATCCTAGAATCAGAGATCTGTAGAGCATTGAAACAGATCCTTCGGTCCAACTTGCCCATTATGACCAGATATTCCAAATTAATCTAGTCCCATTTGCCAGCTGGGATGTGAAATGTCACAAGGATCAGACCTAGAGTCTCAAATATTTAAAAATATTCACTTATTTATAATTTTAAGTGTGGCCTGACAATAAGTCTGCAGTAGTGAGTAGAGTGGGTTCTTTCTTGATTATATATTTTATTGAGATTTGCCTCTTGATTAAATAAACAAAGTCTTTTCCCTGGGGTGGGGGAGTCCAAAATTAGAGGGTTTAGGGTGAGAGGGGAAAGATATAAAAGAGACCTAAGGGGCAGCATTTTCATGCAGAGGGTAGTACATGTATGGATTGAGATGCCAGAGGAAGTGGTGGAGGCTGGTACAATTGCAACATTTAAAAAGGCATTTGGATGGGTATATGAATAGGAAGGTTTGGAGGGATATGGGCAGGGTGCTGGCAGGTGGAACTAGATTGGGTTGGGATATCTGGTCGGCATGGACGGATGGGTCTGTATATCTCAATGACTGTCGACATTAATGACTTGAAGGAATAGCAGAATGATATATCTGATTTTACTCATGACACAAAAATATTGATTTATTGTCATCACATACCTTAATACAGTGAGAAGCTTTGTTTTGTGAGCAGTACAGGCAGATCATAGTAAACAAGGACATCCACATCATAGGGTGCTTAGACAGAGCAAGGCTCGCACTGCACAGGATGTGCACAAAGCAAGGTCAACATTAGCAAGATAGGTGGGAGGGCATGTTATGAGGAGGACATGTGAATATAAGGATATATGTTTGGGTGAGGAGATAGAAACTTGGCAGGTGAAGTTTAATGTGGGAAAGTGTGAGGTCATGCTCTGAATAACCAAATGATAGAATATTATTTAATCGAAGAGACTCCAAACTAAAAAGGTGAAACACAGAAGGATCTGGATGTTCTTGTGCATGAAATGATAAAAAGTTAACCAGTAAGAACAGCAAGTGATTCAGAAGGCATTATTGCTAGGGGGCAGGAGTTTGAAATTAAGGAAGAAGTCTTGTTTCAAACGTACAGGGAGTCAGGGAGCATCTGCTTGGGGTAGGGTGAAGAGAGCTTTACTCCCTTTATTTAAGAAAGTACTGGCATTGGAGGCAATGCAAAAAAGAGACTCACAAGGTGGTTTCTGGGCTGACATGTTGACTTATCTGCATTGAGTAAATAGCTTAGACCTTTATTCAGAAGAATAAATAGTTTAATAAAATAATCACGACTCTACGGGAACTTGACACAGGTAAGGAGACATTTCCACTAACGGGGGAGGGGGGGGGAATATCTTGAACCAGGAGACTTAGTTACAGATTAAAAAGGGACACACTTCAAACCGAAATGCAAAGAAATTTATTCTGAGGGTAGTGAATGTTGGGAAATGTTTAACCCTGTGAGTTCTGGAGGTTAGATCACTGAAAGTATTTGAAGGGGAGGTAGATTGATATTTAAAATATTAAGCAGTTGAGGGCAATGAGGAGCTGGTGAGAGACAGGAATTGAGGCCTGGGGCAGATATGCCATGATCATATTGAGGAGCTGAATGACCTTCTTCTGCTCCTATTTCTTATATTCTTATGTACAAGGGAAGAAAGGACAGTGCTGACAACAGAACAATGAAAATTTCATTCTCTATGTCAACATTTTTACAATCCTGAAATCAGATCTCAGTAAATCACTATGTCATCCTCTCACTGATGCTGTCCTCATGCTAACTTCCCCTTTCAGCTCAGCAGTCCAGCTTTTCTTTAGGAAAAGAAAAGTGCAGGTTTGCATATCTACTTGGATACAGCCTTGTTGAAACAAGGTGACTATTTTGGTTAACTTGCCTTGGTGAGCTGCTGCCCACAATGCACCCCATGCCTTCAGTGTTGCCCGGTCAAAATTCCTGAACTCCCAAGGAGCATCCCAAGGGATGCAATGGTTTAACCAGCAGCTCAGCACCACCACCTTCTCCACTGGGGTAATTAGGAATGGGCAGTAAATGCTGACCCACCAGCACATCATGAACTAATTAACAGAGGAAAGAAAAGTCCTGGCTTGATCACAAGAGAGCACAGATAACTACAGCAGTTAACAAGAACATCTGAAAGTTTCCTGACATTCCATCAAAAGTTTTATTCTGGAGAAAGAGAGCTCCAACAGCTAGTATGGGGCTTTGTTTGAGATGTCAGTAGAATATTAATCCATAGCAGAGCGATGCTTTGTATGGGAGGTGTACATTTCTTGTTGAAATTCTGCACATCACCGACACATGACCCAGATGCAACAAACGGTGGACCTGAAAACTTTTGACTTTTTTTTTTAAAAAACATGAATCAGTTCTTCCCTTTGGTGAGAGATCAATCCAGGGCACGCCCCAGTGTTTGGATAATTGAGCCCTGCCTCCTGAAAGAAAGAATCAGTCCCACAAGGTTTCTGTTCAAACAACAGAAAAGAAAACATTCCCATTTTTTTTGTTTCCTTTGGAATCAAAAGCCTGAAGCTACACAAACAGATAGATACAGACCCCCTCTGTTGGTATGGTGCCTATTTCGTGATATATGACACAGGGTGATGACGGTGCAGTGATTAAGACCCTGAGCTAATGATCCACTGGGACAAGAGTTCAAATCTCCTCATGGCAACTGGCAAAGTCTTAATAAAAAGTCTGTATTGAGAGTGCTAATGTAAAAGGCAATGGTGACCAATAAGCTATAAACCACTTGTTTATAGAAACCCACCTGGTTTGCCACTGCCCTCAAAGCCAATTAGGAGTGGCTAATAGATACTGGAATTACCTGCAGGCCATGGAAGATAGAATCTAGGGGGGTTATCACTTACAACCCTGTCCAACTTGAATAGGATGGCTCTACACTGACATGCAAATCCCATTTATGAAAGCCATGGTGGGTTTGAAAGGGAATCTAGCGAGGCAGACGCACTGAAAACATAAACCCTCTGACCTCTCCCTGCACTACGATCCCACTGAACAACGAGACGGTCAATGACCTCATCTCCTCTGAAGATCTCTCCTCTGTTCTGACCCACCTAACTGTTCCCTAACTTCAGGCAACCCACTTACAGTCATGGGGTCGCACCACACAGTCACTTTGGCCCATCGAGTGTGCACCAACCTATCCCACTTCCTCAGCACTGAGCCCATAGCCTTGAATGTTATGAAACTTCAAGCGTCGATCCACGTACTTTTAAATGTTGATATTTTCTACATCAATATTCTTCCAGACCCTCACCACCTTCTGGGTAGAACAAAAATGCTCAAATCCAGTTTAAAACTTCCTGCCCTTCACCTTAAACTTAATACCCCTTTTGTTAGTGATTCTTTAACAAAGGGGACAGTTGCTTTCTGTTCATCCTGTCAAAGCCAGTCATAACCTTACACACCTCTATCAGGTAACCATCCCGCCACACCCCCCCTCCCCCTTCTCTGCTCCAGAGAAAACAACCAAAGCTTATCCAGCCTCTCCATCTCTGAAATGCTCCACCCCAGGGAACATCCTGGTAAATCTCTGCTCCAGTCCAGTCACATCCTTCCGATAGTATGGCAACCAGAACTGCACACAGTACTCCAGCTGTGGCCTAACTAACATGCTGCACAGCTCCAACATACCCTCCCTGCTCTTATAAAATACGCCACAACTGATAAATGCAAGTGTCCCATGTGCTTTCTTAAATACCTTATTAACCTACCTTGCTTACTTTAGGGACCTGTGAGTAAGTGCCCCAAGATTCCCCTGTTCCTCAACTTCCTAGTGTCTTGCCACTTACTGACTACTCCCTAGTCATCATCTTTCTCACCTCAAACTTTCAAGGCTTAGATTAGATTCCCTAGAGTATGGAAACAGGCCCTTCAGCCCAACAAGTTCACACTGACCCTCCAAAGAGCAACCCACCCAGACCCAGCTCCCTCTGACTGAAGCACCTAACACCATGGGCAATTTAGCATGGTCAATTCACCTGACCTGCACATCTTTGGACTGTGGGAGGAAACCAGAGCACCTGGAAGGAACTCACACAGACACAGGGAGAATGTCTGTATGGAGTTTGCACACAGTCACCTGTGCCTGGAATCCAACCTGGGTCCCTAGTGCTGTGAAGCTTCAGTGCTAACCACTGTGCCATCCTTGAATTCCATCTGCCACTGATCTGTCCATCTGACCAACAGTCTAGATCTTCTCATAACCCAAGACCTTCTTTCTCATTATTGACCACCCAGCTAATTCTGGCATCATCCGCAAACTTACATCTTGTCCACCCGACATTCTCATCTGTGTCATTTATATATATTGCAATCAATGAGGGACCCGCACTGATTCCTGTGGTATACCACAGGACACCGGTGTCAGTCACACAAGTACCATCCTCTGTCTCCTGTCACTAAATCGATTTCAGGTCCATCTTGCCAACTTATACTGAATCCTGAGAGCCATCACCACCTCAATGAGTCTCAGGTGGGACCTTAATGTCCTTGTTGAAATCCACCGCTTTCCCAATATCCACAAACATGATTGCCCAGGCATACCAAGCCTGTTCGAGCATCCCTGAACTTCCTTTGCCCTCTCTATTCCTCCACCTCAAAAGAGTCAGAGATGTACAGCATGGAAACAGACCCTTCCGTCCAACCCGTCCATGTCGACCAGATATCCCAACCCAATATAGTCCCACCTGCCAGCACCCGGTCCATATCTCTCCAAACCCTTCCTATTCATATATCCATCCAAATGCCTCTTAAATGTTGCAATTGTACCAGCTTCCACCACATTCTCTGGCAGCTCATTCCATACACGTACCACACTGCATGAAAAAGTTGCCCCTTAGGTCTCTTTTATATCTTTCCCCTCTCACCCTAAACCTATGCCCTCTACTTCTGGACTCCCCGATCCCAGGGAAAAGACTTTGCCTATTTACCCTATCCATGCCCCTCAATTTTGTAAACCTTTATAAAGGTCACCCATCAGCGTCAGACGCTCCAGGGAAAACAGCCCCAGCCTGTTCAGCCTCTCCCTATAGCTCTAATCCTCCAGCCTGGCAACATCCTTGTACATCTTTTCTGAACCCTTTCAAGTTTCACAACATCTCTCAGATAGGAAGGAGACCAGAATTGTATGCAATATTCCAACAGTGGCCTAACCAATGTCCTGTACTAACTTTCTCTGTTCCACAGAAAACAACCCGAGCTTTTCCAGCATCTTTTCATTGCTAAAATGTTCCATCCCAGGCAAGAACCTGCTGAATCTCCTCTGCACCCCCTCCAATGCTATTATATCCTTCCAATAGTATGGCAATCTATCCAATCACCTCCCCCGCCTCATTCCCCAGTGCCCAAACCCTGTTCAGTCTCCACCCACTTATATTCCTGATGAAGGACATCAGGCCCTCTATTTCCAGATCTTATAGCCACTTCCTCCTCCCCATGGATCAGCAATCCCTCTAAACATCCATCCTCCATTGGGATGTGCTGAAGGCTGTCCACTTCTTCCTTGGACAGGGACTTGAACCGTCTCCATCCACCACTGCTTTGCCTCACCTGGCTGAGGTCTTTCTCACTTTGAACTTGTCTCGCTTTCTTCAAGTCAAGGCTATTTACGCCGGTCTCTTTGTGGGGTGTGTGGAACATTCCATGTTCCCGTCCAACTCGGACCCCCCACTCAACTTCTCCCATGATGTCATCAATTCTAACATTCCTCCTCACATCTGGAATTGGAAACAATGATAATTTTTCTTCCAATTTCCATCCTTCTCCCATCTTCACCTGGTCCTTCTTTCCTTCCCTTCTTTGAGTTCTCCGCTTCCAATTCTGGGGATAGGCTGGTCATCAACATCCAGAACAAACCCACCAAATCCCACAGTTACCTTAACTGGCTTCCTGCAAGGGTTCCATTCCATTCTCCCACGTCTCTCCATCTCTCTCGCATCTATTCTGATTATGTCACCATAGTGTCTTATCATAATCTCCTTCATCCTCAACGAAGGATTCCCATCTCCTACACTTCCCTGTGTCTTTTGCTCTGGGCATCCTTACCATCTATGCCCCTTGCTCCTCTTCCCCCAACGATGTAGAATAAAACCAACATTTTCCAGCTCCAAAGTCAAGGCAAAAGTGTTAACTTTGTTTCTCTCTCCATCAGGTGCTGCCAGACCTGCTGAGATTCTCCAGCACAAGAGACTAGTGACAACAACAGGAATTGCTGGAAAAGCTCAGCAGGTCTGGCAGAAACTGAACAGAAATCAGAGTTTGGGTCCTGTCCGATCCAGTTCTGAGGGAGAATCACAGGACCAGAAATGTTAACCGATTTTGTTTTCATCAAATATACAACCAGACCTGCTGAGTTTTTCCAGCAATTTCTATTTTTGTTCCTGATTCACAGCATCTGCAGTTCTTTCAGTTTTTTATTTTCTATAGACCAGTGAGTCTGCCAGGACATGGAGAGGGTGAATAGCTAAGGTCTTCTTTCCTAGGATGGGGGGAGTCCAAAACTAGAGGGCTTAGGTATAAGATGAGAGGGGAAAGATATTTAAAAGAAGGTCCTGAGGGACAACTTTCTCCACATACAGGGTGGGCCTGGTCTCCTTGCTTGTTGTTAAAGTAGAAAGGTTCAGAAAATATTTACAAGGATATTATTGGGATTGGGAGGTCTGAGCTGCAGGGAGAGGCTGAATAGGCTGGGGCTGTTTTACCTGGAGCATGGGAGGCTAAGGGGGGATTTTATAAACCTCTATAAGGTCATGAGGGGCATGGATAGGTTGAATTGCCAAGGTCTTTTCCCCATGGTCGGGGAGTCCAAAACTAGGGGGCATAGGTTTAAGGTGAGAAGAGTAAAGGGAATTAAGGGGCAACATTTTCACACAGAGAGCAGTGTGTGTATTGAAGGAGCTGCCAGAGGGTGTGGAGGAGGCTGGTACAATTACAGCAATTAAAAAGGTATCTGGATGGGTACATGAATAGGAAGGGTTGAGGGATATTGGCCAAATGCTGGCAAATGGCACTGGATTAATTTTGGATGCCTGGCTGACATGGACAGGTTGGACCGAAGAGTCTATTCCCATGTTGAGTAACTCCATGCCTCTATCAACTAGCAAAGGAAGAGTATTCCAATCTAAAGTGACTAAATATTGACCAGATTTTCTCCACAAACTGATCAAACCAAAATCAAGGGAAAAATAATGAACATAGCTTCCCAAGTGGGGTTGGGTGATGACACAGTGAAGTCTGGAGTTGACGAGTGCCCTGGAGCTCCAAGTGGAACTTTAGCCATTAATCCTCGCATTTTCTTTCACAAATTACAATCCCAGTTTAAAATTCACAACTGCAAGCCCCGACTCCTGCTGCAGTAAACCGATGGAGCTTGTACATGGTTTTAAAAACCGAGGAATTCCTTCGCTACTCCCACAATGATGTACAAACATCCAAATTTGATGACAAAGTTAGGCGGCTTTGTAGACAATGTAGATATCAGTATGAAATTACAAAGGGATACTGATAGATTAAGGGAATGGGTAAAACTCTGGCAAATGGAACTCAGCATAAGCAAGTGTGAGGTTAGCAACCTTGCACTGAAAATTGAGAGATTTGAGTATTTTCTAAATGGTTTGAAATTAAATACAATGGATGTCCAAAGAGACTTGGTTTATTCATATAAATCTTTAAATTGTCAGAAATAGGTGCAGAAAATCAATCAAGTTAATGGGATGCTGCTTTTTATATCTGGAAGACAGGAGTATAAGGATATAGAAGTTATGCTGCAGTTATATAAAACCTTGGTTTGATGCCACTCTGAGTACTGCGAGCAGATCAAGCCACTACACCTTAGGAAGGATAAATTGGCCTTGGAAGGTTTACTGGAATGATAACTTTACCCCTTATGTTAAGGTAGGAGGAGAGATTGTACAAGCTTGACTTTTATCTTCTAGAATTTAGGTTTAGGGAGCAATTTGATTGAAGTCCTCAAGCTATTTATATGAAAAGACAGGGTAGATAAAGATAAAGTCTACAGGTTGGGTGATTCTATGGGGGTATAGTCTGAGAATTAGGGTCAGATGGTTGGGAAGCACTTGTACACACTAAGGGTGGTAGAGCTTTGGAACACTCTTTCACCGTGAAAGCTAGACCAGTTGTTAATTTTAAATCAGTAATTGATCATGTTTTGTTAACCAGAGGTATTAAGGGATATGGGCCAAAAGTAGATGTCTGGCCGACATGGACAGGTTGGACCAAAGGGTCTGTTTCTGTGCTGGGTAACTCCATGCCTCTATCAACTAGCAAAGGAAGAGTATTTCAATCTAAAGTAACTAAAAAATGACCAGTTCTGCCACTCAATTCCCAGATTTTCTCCACAAACTGATCAAACCAAAATCAAGGGAAAAATAATGAACATAGCTTCCCAAGTGGGCTGTTCCTAGATTCCCTCACCCCACTCCACTCTAACAGGTCTCACCAAGGGACCATTGCAATTTTCAATGGGGTCCTGTTGGAAGCCATCTATAAGATATAGTGCAGAAATTCAAAGACCCTTCAACAGCACCCTCCAAATCCAAGATCGCTTCCTTCTAGAAGGACAAGGGCAGCACATACATGGGAACACCAACCCCTGCAAGTTCCCCTCCAAGCCACACACCATCCCAACTTGGAAATATATCGCCATTCCTTCACGGTCACTGGGTCAAAATCCCAGAATTCCCTCCCTAATGGTCAATACACGGAAGGCATACTGCAGCAGTTCAATGAAGCAGCTCACCTTCACAAGAGCAACCAGGGACAGACAATAAAATACTGGCCAGCCAGCAATGTCCACAACCCACAAAATGAATAACAAAATTAAAGAAGCAATGGGTTTGGAAATCCCCCGGTCTCGTGCACTCAACATTAAAAAAGATTCCCCCGACCTCTCGTCTTGTAGGTCAGCCGGTATCCTTGCAGAGGGAGAGCGGGAGGCTTCCACGCCAGTTTCAGTCGGAAGTGTCCAGGTTTGGCCACTCGGAAATTGGAAACTCCAGGTAGTGTTTCTGAAAGACAAAGTGAATCAACATAGGGCATCACTATTATAGCAAAACAAACCACAATAAGTTCACAAAACAAAGCATTACCTCCCCTCAACATCATTTCATATTTTCTAGTTTCCTGGCGAATAAATTATTTAACCAACACCATACAAAAAAAAAAATCAGGTCAATTATCTCATTGTTGGGCCTTTTTTTAAAAAAATTAACAGTTATGTCATCTTTAACACTCCGGTTACAATTCAAAAGTAATTAATTGCCTGTATATTACAGTTTAGGATGCCCTAGTATGGTTAAAAAGGTACAATTTAAATGCAAGCAATTTTCAAATTGTGATTACTACAGTCACGTTTGCATTTAAAACTGGAAAAATTCTGAACGTTGCATCGTGGAATTAAAGAACAAGAGGATTATGACAAATACAAGACTTTTATTGTAAACAGTCTCCTTTCATTCAAGGTAAAATGGAATAGTTTAGACAGGGGGATGTGACATCCAAAATCTGTCCAAAGATTAGCTCCTGTGACCTAGATGTCATGGGGACCGAGGTCCAGACCAAAACCTATTGGAAAACAGATGCAAATTTGGCCACTTGGACACAAAGGAGTCGATCTTGCTATACTCAATCTCAGACAGAGCGATGTAGGGTCAGATGATCTACAGCGGGGGTTGCTATGCCAGGCAGGAGGATGGTGGTGAGGATCAACTCCTTGTTGGAGGTAGTGAGGCTTGGGCAGATGTAAAAATAGAGACATTGCCAGCTCATGCCTCGCCCTGGAAGTCCATTGGAGTTTGCTCAGAAATTGAGTGAAGGAGCTTTGTTTCAGAGCCCATTGGTACATTCACTCTGGTCAAGGATAAGAGATCCACTGAAGCCAGAAGGTACTTTGGCATTAGACACAGGACCATAAAAGTGGCACGGAGTTTTCATTTGTGTTAGCAGAGGGGTCAGCATGGACTCGATGGGCTGAAAGGCCTGCTTGCATGCTGTAAACACTATATTTAAAAAAATCAATTGGAGTAGCTTTTTTGGAACTTAGTGTGTTGGTTGTCGATGAAGTAATGTTTGGTTGATCTTGATTTTAATTTGTTACAGTCAGTCTGAAAATGTGAAATATCATGCAGTGCTTTGCAGGAGGTAGTGTCATTCGTGCAGTAACCCAGATCCCCACACTAATATCCCCTAGTAATGGGCTTGAATTCACCATGGCAGATGGTGACATTTTAATTCAATAAGAAAAGCTGGAACAATCTAGTCTATTGTGACCACATAATCACTGTCAATAGCTCTGAAAACCTACCTGGTTCACTAAACGTGCTTCTGGTTGTTAACCTGGTCTGGCCTAATCTAGATGCTCAGCAATGGGATTAATTCTTAACTGCCCTCTGGAAATTCAGGCTGAGTAATAAGTACTGCCCTGACTAGCAATCCCACAAACAGATGGAAAAAAGTGGAATTTATATCACCTTTAAAAAGCCATCGGACTTTATCGAGATTGTAACAGGAGACAATGCAGCCTTTCCTGATGAAGGGCTTTTGCTCGAAATGTCGATGTTCCTGCTCCTCAGATGCTGCCTTTTTCAGCACCACTCTAATCTAGACCCTAATCCCCAGCATCTGCAGTCCTCACTTCTGCCTGCAATCAGCTCTTTGTCCAGTCTGTTCCACCAATCAATTACTGATTGGAAGCAATTAAAGTATCAACAACCTTTGTTCTTTACCCACTAATATCCTCAAGTAAAAATCAATCTCCGCTTTGGAATTTTCAATTGATCCCTCACCAGCATTTTGCAGAAAAGATGTTCTAGATCTTCACTTTCCTTTAGGAAGGGATTTCTCCAATCATTACCTGAGAATGGTCCAGCTCCAATTTTAAAGTAGTCCCCTTGTTCTGGCCTCACTCCACCAATTTCTTTATATCAACCCTATCATAGCCGAGAGCATCTTGAACATCTCAATTCAATCATCTCCTAATCTCTTCAGTATAGAAGATTAAAAGAGCTTAATATGACTAATTTACCATCATATGCAACTTAACTCTCATATTGGTTGTGAACAGTGTCAAAATTGTGTTTTACGACAACATATCAGAGTGAGCAACAAACATTTCCACATCCATTAGGTTGAGTCCAATGATCTTAAGCAAATCTAAGAGGGTTGGCGGAGGAGCAACTGAAGATCAAGACTTCAAATGGAATCAATTAAAGATACTCACTTGTCCTGCCCTTGCCTGCAGTGGATTCCCCAATACTGTTTGCATACTGAGCTATCACTGTGACCAGATATTCCGTTGCAGGTTTCAGTCCTTGTAAAAGAGCAGAGTTTTCACCCGGACGGACAGTAATCTGGTCAAAAACAAAAACACAAACATCAAAACACAATAGTCAGCAAAAGAAAAAGCAAGTGCTACAACACTCACACCATTAAACCCAATATTAATCTAGCGTCAATCAAGTACACCCAGAGGTGGACTTTGGCTGGGAGTTGTGGGTTCCTTGTTTCCTCCCCACAAGTGTTTTCAAAAGAATGCTGTAAAACCTTGTTTAAATTAGCACTTGGCAGTTTCATAATTAGATTAGATTACTTACAGTGTGAAAACAGGCCCTTCGTCCCAACAAGTCCACACCGACCCTCTGAAGAGCAACCCATTCCCCTACATTTACCACTTCACCTAACACTGCGGGCAATTTAGTATGGCCAATTCATCTAACCTGCACATTTTTGGACTGTGGGAGGAAACCCACGCAGACACGGGGAAGAATGTGCAAACTCCACACAGACAGTTGCCTGAGGCGGGAACTGAACCCAGGTCTCTGGCGCTGTGAGGCAGCAGTGCTAACCACTGTGCCACCTATTAGCAGTGCAAAAGATATGAACACACAAATTAAGAGCAGACGTAGCCCATTCAGATTTTTGGTGTAGCGCTGGCACTGAATAAGATTATGAATGATCTGACTGTGGCCTTTACTTTCCTGTCTACCTCCTATGCTCTTTTTCTCCTTTGTCAGTTGTTCTGCCTTACTGGGGGGAGTGTGCTGGAAGTCAAGCCCTGTTGTTATTTCAGGAGTTATCACAAAAGTTTCTTAAAAAAAAATCAAAGTACACAGAGTTGCCAATTTAATCTGTCAGGCAGATGCAGGTTAACACGGACAGCAGTTTCCGGACTTAACAAGAAATGTTCTTTGAAACAAATACAGAGAATATTCAAAAGAATAACAAATAGCTGGAGAAACAGCAGGTCCTGGGGCATAGAACATAACATAGAACGTTACAGTGCAGTACAGGCCCTTCAATGTTGCGCTGACCATCTGGGGAGAGAAAGCAAAGTTATTGCTTAGAGTCCAGTGACCCTTCATCAGAACTTCATGAGCATGGAATATGTTCAGTAGGTCAGGCATCATTTGTAAAGAGTTTAATGTTTCGAGTCTGGTTTACTCTACTTCAGGAGTCAGAGAGTCATCAAGTTATACAGCATGGAAACAGACCCTTCGGTCCACACGGTGGGCAGCACGGTGATTAGCACTGCTGCCTCACCGCGCCAGGGGCCCCAAGTTCAATTCCTGCCTCGGACGACTGTCTGTGTGGAGCCTGCACGTTCTCCCTGTGTCTGCGTGGGTTTCCTCTGGGTGCTCTGGTTTCCTTCCACAGTCCACCTGACCTGCACATCTTTGAACTGGCCATGCTAAATTGCCCATAGTGTTAGAAGGATTAGTCAGAGGGAAACGGGCCTGGGTGGGTTATTCTTCAGAGGGTCAGTGTGGACTTGTTCGGCCGAGGGGCCTGTTTGCACACTGTAGGGACTCTAATCTAAAATCTGATTGAAGATTTGTAGCTCAGGTATCCGTTGTTGTGGTTCTGCTCGCCGAGCTGGAAGTTTTTGCTGCAAACGTTTTGTTCCCTGGCTAGGGAACATCATCATCAGTGCTGTTGGAGCCTCGTGTGAAGCGCTGTAGTTAGCTAACAATCCGCATCCATGAACATCAGCTAGCCACAAAACGACACGACCAGCTATCTCTAGTAGCCATACACTCAGACAACCAGCAACATGAATTTGACTGGGAAAACACCACTATCATAGGACAAGCCAGACAGAGAACAGTCAGAGAATTCCTAGAAGCATGGCATTCATCCCCAAACTCCATCAACAGACACATTGACCTGGACACCACATACAAACCACTACAGCTGAAACTGACACCCGGAAGCGGCAAGAACAAACCACTATAAATACCGGAAGAAACATCAAAGCAGCGCTTCACACGAGGCTCCAACAGCACTGATGATGTTCCCTAGCCAGGGAACGAAACGTTTGCAGCAAAAACTTCCAGCTCGGCGAGCAGAACCACAACACTAATCTAAAATCATACTGACCAGATACCCTAAACTGAGCTAGCCCCATTGGTCCAGAACCCTCCGAACCCAGCCTATGTTCAGAAGATAACTCCTTGAAGAACAGCGATATCAGACTTAAATCTTAACTGTTGTGTTTCTCTCTCCACAGATGCTGCCAGAGCTACAAATCCAACAATCCTCAACTCCACTTCCTACCATTTCCTCTTACTACTTCTCTAACTGATCAAAAATCTCAGCTTGAAATATGTTGATGACACAGCCTCAACAAGCCTCTGGGGATAGAATTCCACAGATACACCAGCCTCAAAAAAAATTCTTCCTTGGTCACCCTTCATTTTGAGATCAAACTCGAATTCTAGGTTTTCCCTCAAGTGGAAACAATCTCACTGCACCTATCCTGTCAAGTCCTCGAAGAATCATGTATGTTTTAATAAGCTTGTCATCTTCTTGTTCTCAAACTTCACTGGAGTAGAGGCGCAGGCCTTAGCCAATACCCTTCATTGACTATTTTCTGTAAGTGAAGCAGTCAGTGTCCTACAAAGTCAGACAGCATGAAAACAGGCCTTCCAACCCAACTTGTCCATGCTAACCAACTAAACTAGGCCCATATCCCTCTAAATCTTTCCTATCCACGTACCTGTCCACATACCTTTGAAATGTTGTCATCGTACCTGTCTCTACCATTTACACACACAACACACACTCCCTCTATGAAAAAGCTGCACCTCAGGTCTCTTTTATAAGACCATAGGAGCAGAAAGTAAACCATTCAGCCCATCTGCTCTGCCATTCAATCACAGCTGGTAAGTTTCTCAACCTTATTTTCCCACTTACTCCCCATAATCTTTGATCCTCTTGGCAGTCAAGAAATAATCTATATCTGTCTTAAATACACAGAACGACCTGGCTTCCACAACTCTCCATGGCAACGAAGTCCACTCTCTGGTTCAAGAAGTTTCTCCTTATCTCTTCCCTTTACTCTAAGGCTATGCCCTTGGGTGCTCATCTCTCCTGAGAATGGAAGCATCTTCCCAATGTCCACTCTGTTCAGGCCATTCAATATTCTGTAAGTTTCAATCAGATCCCCCCTCATCCTTCTAGCTTCATTGAAGACTCTGGGTCTATACTCAAACATTCCTCAAATGTTAAGCCTTTCATTCCTGGGACCATTCTCTTGAATATCTTGCCCCTCTCACTGTAAACCTATGCCCTCTAGTTTTGGCCTCCCATTCCCTGGGGAAAAGACCTTGGTTATTTACACTATCCATGCCCCTCACGATATTGATCCCTCTCACAAATTACTGCAATGCTTAACTATTGCTGTAAATATTTAAACTTTGTTCTTTCTTTCTACCTTATTCTGAAGATTTTGTACCCAAGCACTTGAACCTTGTGTGGTGACATTATACAATTTTCACTGTACTCTTGTACATTTACACAGGACTACAGGTGACAATAAAAAAAATCAAATAAAACAAAAATCAAATCAACCAATTTAACCACCCTCGTTTGAGGATGAATTAAAATAGATTTACTTCAGCATTAGATTAGAATCCCTACAGTGCAGAAACAGGCTCTTCGGCCCAACAAGCCCATACCAATCCTCCGAAGAGCAACCCATCCCCCTATGTTTACCCCTGACTAATGCACCTAACACTATGGGCAATTTAGCATGGCCAATTCACCTAACCTGCACATCTTTGGATAGTGGGAGGAAACCAGAACATCTGGAGGAAACCCACACAGACACGGGGAGAATATGCAAACTCCACACAGACAGACAGTGACTTGGGGCGGGAACTGAACCCAGGTCCCTGGCGCTGTGAGGCAGCAGTGCGAACCACTGTGCCACCGTGCTGCACTTCTGAACCATACTGAGCAGTGAGTTTGAATTCAAGGCTGACCCCAGCCGGCGTGGCAAAGACACAGCCCTGCGACAGTGGAGCAGATGCCTTTCAGGTGAAAAGCTCAGCCATGTTTGCCTTCTCAGGGGAATATGAAAAGCGGGGAGTTTTCCATAGTGCCCTGACCAACACTTACCCCTCAACCCAACGTCACGAAACCAGATGATCTGGTCAGTGCTACTCAGTGGGAGCTGGACGTGGACAAATTGGCTCCACAGTGGCAGTGATTACGTATTGAAAGGACTTCTGTAGTTATAAAGCATTTCAGGCTGTCCTGCGTTCAGGAATGTCACTGAAGTTTAATCAAGTTTAATTCATCATTGTTGAGAATCTTTATAATATCCTCTCAATGTGGGCTCCAATGTTTTCTTTTTTTCCATTGGAAAGAAAGCAATACTCCAACTAAGTCACCCAGTTGAGCCGTATGTGGAGTCGGTGCTGTTGTGACCATTATAGATCATAGAATTCCTACAGTGGCCATCGAGTTCGCAGCAACCCTCCGAAGAGCGTCCCATGAATCACCCTGTCTTCGGTAGACAGCGCGGTTAGGGTAGGGACCTCAAGGTCAGACACTAACCTCTCGGAGCTCTGCAGAGATTGGGAGGCCCAGAACACTGAAGGGCGTGTACTGAACTTTGTATCCTGTCACTGGCCCATGTGCTGCAGTCCATCGAATTCGCATTGATTCAAAGCCTTCGTCGCTGAAGATCAGATTTGAGGGGCCATTAGGCACTTGAGTAACTGAAAACACAACAGAAACAATTATATTTATTCTATTCTTAAGGCTGTAAAACAGTCTATAAAGATCCAAAAGCAGCAGAGAGGGAGCACATGCATTGCTGCCTGCAAGTCCTTCTGGCACAGATATAATGGACCGAATGGTCATTCATCGTGGTTTCTCCATTGAGAGGATTTCTGTATTGGGAAGGGAACTCCTCGAGCAAGAAATTCATCAGGACTTCTTCGACAGCAATTTCTAAACCCACGACCATTTCTATCTAGATGGACAAGGGCAGCAGATGGTCATCCAGCACAGAAACAGGCTCTTCAGCCCAACTCATCCATGCTGACCAGGTTGCCGAGAATGAATTAGTCCCATTTGCCTGCGTTTTGCCTTTCCTAACCATGTATCTGTCCAGATGCTTTTTAAGTGCAGTAAATGTACCTGCCTCCACCATTTCCACACGCGCACCACACTGTGTGAAAAAGTTGCCTCTTAGGTCCCTTTTAAATCTTTTCTCTCTCAACTTAAACCAATGCCCTCCAGTCTTGGACTCCCCTATCCTGAGGAAAACACCTTGGGTATTCATCCTATCAATGACTCTTACGTTCTTATAGACCTCTAAGCCTCAGCCTCCTACAGTCCAGGGAAAGATTTCACAGCCTACCCAGCCTCCCCTTATACTTCAAACCTTCCAGTCTTGGTTAAAATCCCTGCAAATCGTTTTTTGCAGCATTTCCAATTTAATAACATCCTTCCTATATTCACGAAAGCACCACTATGCAAGTTTCCCTCCAAGTCACTCACCATCCTGACTTGGAAATATATCACCATTCCTTCACTGGCGCTGGGTCAAAATCCTCTAATGGCATTGCATGTGTATCTATATTAAATGGATTGCAACAATGGTTTAAGAAGGCAGCTCACCACCACCTTAGAGGGCAACTAGTGACGGGCAGTAAATGCTGGGCCAGCAGCAAAAATACCCTGTCTTGAGGACCGTATATGGATCAGCATTACTAGGGTGGGGTGCTGGGAAGAGCAGACTCCACACTACTGGCAGCTCACCCATAGTGCCCCAGTCAGCTGCAGGTTTGGCTCCAGGTGTACTGGAGTCAGGTTTGATCACGGAATTCAAAAGGGGATTAAACGATTCTTTGACAAAAAAAAAACAAACAAGCAATGTTCAAGGTTACAGGGAGAAGGGAAGACAATGGCACATGGAATCACAGAATTCCACCAGTGTGGAAACAGGCCCTTCGGCAAAACAAATTCATACCAACCCTCCGAAGAGTAACCCACCTAGACCCATTCCCTATTATTCTATATTTACCCCTGACTAATACACCTATCCTACACATCCCTGAAAGCTATGGGCAATTTAGCATGGTCAATTCATCCTAACCTGCACATCTTTGGACTGTGGGACAAAACCCACATAGACATGGGGAGAATGCACAAACTCCACACAGAGACACCCAAGAGTGGAATCAAACCCAGGTCCCTAGCACCGCAAGGCAGCAGTGCTAACCACTGAGCCAAGGTGCCAGTGAGACAGCCACTCAGAGCTGCTGCAGACACAATGGGCTGAAAAGGCTTCCTTCTGAAATAAGCAAGTCACAATGTTGTTACAATGCAGAAGCAATAGCTCCCCCAAACCCCACACCTAGTCCTGAAGGGTTATACCTGAAACGTTAACTTCTCCACCTCCTGATGCTGCCTGCCTTGCTGTGTTCTTCCAGCTTTCTAAAGCAGAGGCTCTTCCAAAAGTAAAATTGCCACCAATTGCCCCAAGAAACATATTGTGTCTGTGGGTTCCCAATGGCCTAGGAAGCAGATTCAGGAATCACAGGGACTGTTGGCCACAGCGGGCACCAGACAGTAAGATAATCTCCACAACAGAAATCCCTTCTTACCCTCTGGTGCATCCAGGGTTCCCCCGGTAATGGAACAAACCCTCCTTGAAATGAGTGGAGTGAGAGTCCGGAGGATCTTAAAGTCATTCACAAAGAAGGAATATTCCTTCGCAGGTGTTGAGGTGATGTCATCAAGTTCCTTCTTATCGGCATTCTTAATCCCTGGGGAGGAGGAGTGAACATTCGCATATCAGTGCTGCAGGCAAGCGAGCAGAGTCAGAAACCATTGCTTGTTTCTCGCTCAAATACAATCTCAAGTAGAACATACCAACGGCAAACAATTTAACATCTTGGCTCCGTAGTTTCAAGGCTGGTCGATCAACGTTATCCTGTGATTTTCCATCTGTTATCAAGATAGCAATCTGAAACAGAAAACATTAGGCCTTAAGTGTCTAAACAAAAGTAATTTATATTCTACTGTACTAATTCACCAAAGATCCTTAGACAGCACCCTCCAAACTCACAAAACACTTCCATCTAGAAGGACAAGGGTAGCAGATACTTGGGAACCCACCCCCTGCAAGTTCCCCTCCAAGCCACTCACTATCCGGACTTAGAATTACATCGTTGTTCCTTCACAGTCGTTGGGTCAAAATCCTAGAATTCCCTCCTTAAGGGCATTGTGAATCAACCCAAAGCAAGTGGACTGCAGTGATTCAAGGTGGCAGCTCCCCACCACCTTTGAGGGGCAACTAGGGATGGGCTACTAATGCTGGCCCAGCCAGCGACGGCCAAGAACCACAAATGAATTTTTTTTAAAATTAACTTCTCCAGTCTTTCTACCAGCTTTCAAATGCAAACCCGATAGCTGGGCACAGCAAGGAAAGCAGGTATACTCACCTAAAACTAGTATTATCCAACTCACTGATGGTTGCTTTTCTGCTGGGGGCCAATGCCGAGTCTTCCGCGGAGGGTTATTATGCAATGGCTATATTTATTGTCTAAGGGAGAACGGCCAAGTCAAATGGGTCCGGTTTACCTCCTGTTGGATCTGGGAGTACGATCCTTAAGTTGAGCCAAAAGAGGGTCACATCTACATGTTACAAGGGACAGCAGTAAGACCATTCAGCCCTCTCCATTGGGATCACACACACGTGGATCTCCACCTCTCCCAACCCTTGACTGGGTCAAGTCTATCAATCCTGGATTCCAAGTTATCAAGTTGGTAGCCACTGTTTTGAGGAACAGAGTTCCACGCTCCTACCCTACCCTTGGATTGAAGAATTTCTAAATTTGCCTTTCTAATTTCTCTGCTGAATCCCTGGCATTGATATTCTGACTAGACTCCTTTACAATTGAAAACAGTTTCTATCTACCCACCCAGTCTCCAAAAAGCCACAATTAAGTCACCTTTAAACGTTCTTTACTCCAGGACACATCATTCAAGGGTATATGTTCTTCCTTCATAAATTAAATTGTTGGCACCCTCGACAACATATGGGGAAGCAGCGACCTCGTGGTGTTAATGCTGGGCTGTTAAACTAGAGACCCAGATAATATGCTGGGGAACTGGGCTCAAATCCCATCACACTAGATGGAGTTTGAAATAAATGAACACTTGAAATTTAAAAAAAAAAGAAAGAGTCAAATGATGACCATGACTCCATCGTCAATTGGAAAAAAAACCACTGGGCTCATTAATATCCTTTAGGGAAGGAAGTGATGATCCTTACTTGGTCTGACCTACACATGAATCCAGACCCATAGCAATGTAATTGATTTTTAAAAATTCTCTCTGCTCCCCACCCCCTTCCCCTGGGCAATTAGGGATTGGCAATAAATGCTGGTCTAGTACTCAGTAAGTAAACGAATATTAGAAAAAGAAAATTCCAGTCAGTCAGTCAGTCAGTCAGTCAATCTGTGATGCACTCCTTCCAAAGCCAATACATCCTTCCTAGAATACAATGACCAGAACATTGATCTCCAGGTATGGTCTAACTAGGACTTTGTGTCCAATTAGCCAAATGTATTCATGTTTAGAATCCAGCCTTTATTTCTATAGGTTGGCATTTCAATTGACTTTCTATGATCAGAAATTAAAATCCGAACTATTCAAGTATTATTCCTCCATAATGATAACCTGTGGCTCCCGTTGTCATTTCAGGGCAATTTATCTGTTTCATTTTTAAGGCTCCAAGACGCTACCCTTCCTACAGAGAGACAATGCTTGATTTTTCACATTCACTCACGTGACATGGACGTTGCTGGCTGGGCCAACATTTATTGCCTGACCTGAATTAGCCTTGGGAAGGTGGTGGGGGTGAGCTGCCATCTTGAACTGCTGCAGTCCATGTGCTGTAGGTAGACTCCTGCTTTGGGAGGAAATTCCAGAATTTTGACCCAGAAACAGTGAAGGAACGGCAATATATTTCCAGTCAGGACAGTAAGTGGCTTGGAGGGGGAACTCGCAAGAGGTGGTGTTCCCATGTATCTGCTGTCCTCATCCTTCTAGATGGTAGAGAGCAGGGCTTTGGAAGGTGCTGTTGGCAGACCCTTGAGAGAGAGTTGTTGTACTGCAATGGTACACATTGTACATCAGAAGTAGAAGTAGTGAATGTGGAAGATTAAAAAGGTGCACGAGATATTTAAATAGATACATATTCAGAGTGGGAACAGTGCTCTCACCTTGGGCACAGCACGCCTCAGCTTAGCAGATCCAAAGAAGTTGTCTGCTACGTATTTCAATCCCGCCCCCGTTCTTGTGTTCCCACCTTTATAACGCAAATTGCGGATGGCAGTCAGTATTTGGGATCCGTTGCTGTGGTCCTCAAAAGAGAATTCAATCCTTTTTCAAAGCAAAAAAGGCAAGTCATTCCAGATCTAGAACAGATGCTGTTGTTATGAACCAGGTCAGGCCCCTCTAAACATTTCAAACAAGTCGACCAGACCCTAACTTGACTAGTTGTTTTAAGCAGGTGTAAGTGGATATTCCAGGAGTGATGCAGCTAGGTCAACCACTTAGGTTTAAACAAAACAGAATTTATTTACAAGATTACCACATGAAACTAAAGAGAACAAAATATAGAATAAGTCAACCTATCCAAAAACCCAACAGATCATCGCGACTCAAGTGCTGTTCCAAATACTTGCAACAATCCCCATAAACACCCCTTGGCATAAAAAAGGGTAAAAAAAAACAAACAAACAAACAAACGAGTCTTACAGGAAAGATGTCAGAAAGAAAAAAGGATGAGCATGGACCTGGTTCTGTGGGTCCAGCTGCTTCACAACTGACCGACTGCTTTCAGTGAACAGTCAGACCGCTAAACCCAAACCAAACCAGAGAGAAGCTGAGCTGGGAGAACTGGCCACTCCCCTTTCATTGTAGAAGGTTTTTGTTTAAACTTGTAAGCCTTTTGCCTGTTAGCGATCATCAAACTGGCCCTAAAACGCTTCAAACCTAGACTTTTCAGAATCACTGCTTTTACAGCCTCTCTGGAAAATAAAAAACCCAAGGACAGTATAGCCTTGTTGAAAAGGAGCAGCATCATCACAAAATGTTTCCTAAAGAGTACCAACATGCCAAACTAACCAAGATACAACATCAACATCACCTGAGCAAATCTGAAGGAAGTTTACCCTAAACAGCCAGCTCTACACCGAACAGAAAACAATTGCTGGAGAAACTCAGCAACCATGCAGAGAAAACAGAGGTAACCTTTCCAGTCCAATGACAATACTATTAAAATAAAACAACAATAGCAGCTCTGCACACTCCTGCTATTTGCCAGCTGGTGGCACATAATAGTGACATTAGAATCAGAGAGATGTACAGCTTGTAAACAGCCCCTTCAATCCAACTCGTCAGTGCTGACCAGATATCCCAAATTAATCTGGTCCCAGTTGCCAGTATTTGGCCCATACCCCTCTAAACCCTTCCTACTCATCCAGATGCTTTTAAAATGTTGTAATTGTACCAACCTCCACCACTTCCTCTGGCAGCTCATTCCATACATGCACTACCCCTTAGGTCCCTTTTAAATCTTTCCCCTCTCACCCTAAACCTGTGCCTTCTTGTTCTGGACTCCCCTTCCCTGGGGAAAACATCTAGTCTACTTACCCTATCTATGTTCATGATTTTATAAATCTCGATAAAGGTCACCCCTCAGCCTCCAGGGAAAACAGCCCCAGCCTGTTCAGCCTCTCCCTATAGCTCATACCTTCCAACCCTGGCAACATCCTGGTAAATCTTTTCTGAGCCCTTTCAAGTTTCACAACATCCTTCCTATAGATTGGAGACCAGATGTTGCACACAATATTCCAATAGTGGCCCTAACCAAAGTCCTGTACAGCCACAACCTGATCTCCCAATTCCTGTACTCAATACTCTGACTGATAAAGGCAACTGGAGGAAATGCCTTCTAAACTGTCCTGTCCACCTGAAATTTAGTTTCATACAATGCCCCAAATAAAATAAAATAATCCAAAGTGCTTTGCAGGAATATCAAATAAAATCTGACATTGAGACAAGTAGATAGTTGGTGAGGTGACAGGGCTTGGTCAAAGATGTAGGTTTTAATTAAAAACCTCTGAAGGGACCAGCCAAACTTTGATGACCCTCTGACAGACTGACTAATGTCCCCCTAATGACTGTTAAAATTTAATTGCTATACTGGAGATTTCATTGTCTTCATTAGAGAGGCACACACACAGTCAAGCATAAGCAATCCTGTATCAATCTTTGTTTTGGAAAGAGGTGGAGACGGCATCTTATCTTGACACGTAAAAATTAAAAACAAAGAACTGCGGATGCTGGAAATCTAAACAAAAGCAGAAATTCCTGAAGAAACTCAGTAGGTCTGGCAGCATCAGTGGGGGATGGAAAGCAGAGTCAATGTTTTAGGTCCGTCTTCAGGTTCAGATGAAGAGTTATTAGACTTGACACATTAACTCTGCTTTCTCTCCACAGATGCTGCCAGAGCTGCTGAATATTTTCCATAATTCCTATTTTTGTTTTGTTACTTCGACATGTCCTGCTTGCTATCTCGAACACCAGCAATGCATTGTAATCTCATAGCAGATACAAATGGGGACCTAGCAATCTGCAGGTCAATTTAATGAACCCAATTCCTATCTTTTTAAAGCAAGGTTTTCTCAGGGTATAATTGTTTGCCCTCTCATTGACAAAGATCCCACAGCCATTGTTACAAGGAAGAGAAAAGAGGGGCTCGCACCACTGCTCTGCTCAACACTGACCCCTCAACGAAAATCATCTCAGACACATTATCTGGCCATAATCATAAGGGAACTTGCTGCGCACACATAATACAGGAAATACAGCCAAACAGATCACTGTGACATTGATACTTCACTGACTTCAAAGCACATTGAATTTCCATAGCAATTCAATGTCCCAAAGTTTCCTTTTAGACAGGAAACCAACGACCAACAATCACCACTGGCACGGTTTGCAGCCACATTTCAACCACTCGTCAACAGGCGCCATGCTGATACTTGTTACGTTAGAGATGGGTTACAGTCATGGTTAGAAACTTTTTACATTTTATCTTCACAGCCACATGCTCTTTTTTACTTCTTGGAAGTTAAAATGTTCCACAAGGTTCTGTTGATCATCATCAGAGAAGACAATTTCTACTACTCTGAGAATCTACTACTATAATGGCCTGTGTGGCAGTGCCAAAACAAACTATCCTCCTCAACTTTCCAGACTTGTCTGCAGCATTTCACCCGCTCAACTTCACCTATTCAGTTAACTCGCTGGAAATGTACCTGCCTGGTTCCAACCTTACCCTCCTAATCCCAGCCAAGGAATCACAAGCAAACACTTCCCTTTCTAATCTTGCGTCACTACTTCTGTTGCTGTCCAAAGAAATATCCTTGATCACCTCCAACTTTTCTTCTACATGCTGTCCTTCATTGACAACATCTAAAACAATTTTCACCTGGCTTTGTGAGGGACACATCATGCCTCACAAATCTTAGAGTTCTTTGAGGAGGTGTCAAGACAGGTCGACGACGGTAGACCAGTAGGCGTATATGAATTTCAGCAAGGCATTTGATAGGGCTCCCCATGGTAAGCTCATTCATAAAGTTAGGAAGTATGGGATACAGGGAGATTTGGCTATCTGGATTCAGAATTGGTTGGTTGATAGAAGGCAGAATGTGGTTGTAGATGGGAAGTATTCTGCCTGGAGGTCAGTGCTGAGTGGAGTCCCGCACGGCTCTGTTCTTGGGCCTCTGCTCTTCATAGATTTTAAAGATGACTTGGATGAGGAGGTTGAGGGGTGGGTTAGTAAATTTGCAGATGACACAAAGGTTGGAGGTGTCGTCGATAGTATCGAGGGCTATTGCAGGCTGCAGCGTGACAGACAGGATGCAGAGCTGGGCTGAGAAATGGCAGATTGAGTTCAACCTGGATAAACGTGAAGTGATGCATTTTGGAAGGTCGAACTCGAATGCTGAATATAGGATTAAAGTCAGGATGGCAGTGTGGAGGATCAGGGGGATCTGGGTGTGCAAGTACATAGATCCCTCAATGTTGCCACTCAAGTGGATAGGGTTGTTAAGAAAGCATATGGCGTTTTGGATTTCATTAACAGAGGTATCGAGTTTAAGAGCCACGAGGTTTTGCTGCAGCTCTACAAGTCCCTGGGTGAGATCACACTTGAAATATTGTGTCCAGTTCTGGTCACCCTACTATAGGAAAGATGCAGAGGCTTTGGAGAGGGTGCAAAGAAGGTTTACCAGGATGCTGCCTGGACTGGAGGGCTTGCCTTGAAGAAAGGTTGAATAAGCTCGGACTTTTCTCTCTGGAGAAAAAAAAAGAGGAAGAGAGAAGACCTGATCGAGGTGTACAAAATAATGAGAGGAATAGATAGCGTCAATAGCCAGAGACTTTTCTCCAGGGCAGGACTGACTGGCACGAGAAGTCATAGTTTGAAGATATTAGGAGGAAGGTATAGAGGAGACATCAGAGGTAGCTTCTTTATGCAGAGAGAAGTGAATGCATGGAATGCGTTGCCAGCTGTGGTGGTGGAAGCAGAGTCATTGGGGATATTTAAGCGACTGCTAGACACGCACATGGATAGCAATGAGTTGAGGAGTACGTAGGTTAAGTCACTATATTTTACGTTAGGATTAAGTCTTGGCACAACATCATGGGCCGAAGGGACTGTTCTGTGCTGTACTTTTCTATGTTCTATGTGTGCTGATAGCACCCTGCTCACCCAGTCACTGTTGTTACAAGGTCAGACAGCGTATCTAACGTCCAGTCTTGAATGAAACAGTACGGTCATCCAGTTCAATATTGGGAAGACCGAAGGCATTACCTCCAATCTCCACGCCATTCCCCAGTCACGAATTCCATCAGTTCCCCTGGAAAAAGGCTTCCCTATTCTGTTAAAACCAAGGCAGAGGAATGCACCTTTCTTCTGTCCCATTACTCCATGGTTCACAACAAAATAAAAAATACTTTGCTCAGTTACCAAATGGGGAGATTAAACAACCAGATATATCAACCTTTCTAATGGATGCAATTGTGGCTTTATCATCAAAACCTGTTTGATACAAATGCAAGAATTGGATAACATACAGATGTACAAAATGTAAATATTTAAATGCTATCCCTCTAAATAACCACAAAACATGCACTCGCACACAGACAGCCAGCCAGCAAGCAGACAAGCACACACACGCACGCACATTACCAACCGGCCCAGCTACAGATGACATACTTTTTTGAAAAAAATGCTACAAGAGAGAAATGTTGTTGAATCTTTTAACCTGGCAATAAGGACAAGTTTCAAAGGGAGCATAATATACGAATGTTCAAGCCCCAAAAGTTGTTGAACTGGATACAGAGTCCAGAAAGATGCAGGCTTCCCAAGCAGAAAATTAGATGTTGTTTATCCAGCATGCACTGGAGGAAGTCTGAGAACGATTTGGTCAGGGAAGACAATGACGTGTTAAAGGGGCAGGCAACAAGAAAGTCAGGGTTGTTTTTGTCGCCAACTCTTACCGCTTTTCAAACTGGTCACCCAGTCAGCGTTCCATTTCCCCTAAATACTCGCAATGTGGTCTGCTGTATCAACGTGCAAACGCATATGGAGATACAGTGGGAATAAAAGGGAGTGATGCTGCCACATATAGAAGGTTCGAGTTATAAAGAAAGGCTGGAACTTTTTTTTTCCTGCCCCCCACCCCCCACTGGAGCGTAGGAAATTGAGAGCCAAGCTTATAGACATTTATAAAATAACGAGAGGTACAGATAGAGTTGATGGTAGTTGTGATTTCCCCAACGTGGGGAAGTTCAAGCCTAGGGTGTACATTATTGAGGAGATAGGAGAGACATTTAAAGACATTAGGAGCAAATTTGTTTACACAGAGGGTGGTTAGTGTGTGGAATGAACTTCCTGAGGAAGTGATGGATGTGGGTACAGTTACAATGTTTAAAAGACATTTTCATAATTACAGGAATAGGAAAGGTTTGGAGGGATATGGGCCAGGAGCAGGCAGATGGGACTAGGTTATTTTGGGATCATGTTTGGCATGGTTGGACCAAAGCATCATAAATCATACTGTATTGTGGAGCAGCCTGATGGGCTGAATGGCCTACTCCTGCTCCAAGGTTCCTAACTCTAACCTTGTCCAGCTCCACAATCTCAGTTCTTCCAAATTCTGACTTCCAGAGACTGTATTTCAATCAGTATCATTGGCGTGCACACCTTCAGCTGCCCACCTGGGATACTCCAGAATACTCTGAAATTCTTGTCCCTCATTTAAACCTGCCCTGTTGACCAAGTGCTTCAACATCCAACCTTTCAACGTGTTACATAATTTTGTGTCGAGTTTTGCTTTGTAACGTTCCAGTGAAGTGCCAGGGAATGGTGCAATTGAATGTTACAGGCGCTACAAAAATACAAGTGGCTGTAGTTGCCGTGGGAGCAGGGACAGAGTCTTAGGATAATGTGCCAGGCACTTAGGTTCGAGATGAGGAGAACTCAAAAGTTTATTAATCTTTGTAGCCCAGAGGGACGATGGTGTTCAATCACTGAGCATATTCAAGATTTGGACAGACCGATTTTTGGGATTGAAGGTAATTGAAGAGATTAAGGGATAATGTGGCATTAAGCTACAATATCCTTCTTGATCGTATTGAATGACAAAGTGGACTCAAGTGGCTGAGTGCTAATTAATCGCCTAACAAAATTCTTTTACTGTCAGAAACATCTCCAAAGCTCAAAAAAAGCTCCAAGTAACCCAACCTTGCTTTTTTTTTTACTGCACCCCACCACCCTCCCATCACCCCCCAAACAAGTCTCTCCAGATCTCTAAAGGGACGGTACAACCATTAGCATCATTTTATTAAACTGACTCACACACTTTCGTACAAACCACAAAAATGACACTGTAAGCATGATTAGGGCAGGGCAGATGTAAAGATCATTAAAAAGGCCTCTGCCCAGATGATTGGGAAGTGGTTAAAGCATTTGCAAGCATCCAGATTACAAAAACATCTGTAAGGTCTTGTAATAATTAAAGAATGCTTCATTTATTTCAGGGAAACTGAACAGCAGAACATTTCAAGGAAATGATTTGCATTTCACTGAGGCAGCGTTGTGTACCATCTACAAGATGCATCACAGCAATGCAACTAGGTCTTTTCCGTGTAGGGACACTCATGATGCCATTAAGACTGACACTCCAGGATTTGTAACCAGCACTGAAGGGACAGTGATTTCTAAAGCTAGATAGTGAGTGGCTTGAAGGGGAACTTGGTGGTGCTCCCATGTACATGCGGCCTTTGTCCTTCCAGATGGATTACAAATTTGGAAGGTGCTGTTGCAAGGAGCACCTTGTAGTTGGTACACACTGCTGCTACTGAGCGTCAGTGGCAGAGGGAGTGGATGTTGAAGATGGTGGATATGTGGCCAATTAAGCAGGCTGCATTATTCCAAATATTGTCAAGATTCTAGAGTGCTGTTGGAGCTGCTCACTTCTGGACAATTGGGAATAAAACTGCTAAGTGCAGTGAATTATTTAAGAATGTTCCAATGTCAAGGAGCAACCGAAAAAAAAATGGTCAATTAACATGGAATACAAATCAGAAAACAAGTGCTGCCCACCTGGGGATTTCACCAGGTATTAGAAATGAGAGTTGTCTGAGAAACAGTTCCCAGATGGATTGAGGTCGAGTGGGTGTCCACATCACTAAAACAGATTACAACATTTGTACAACAGTGCCTAGACTTCAGAAGCACTTAACTGACCGTAAACCACTTTGAGATATCCAGTGGTCATGTAAAATGCTGTATAAATGCAAGTCCTTTTCAGAAACCGAAACTAGAAGCAGAAGTAGGCCATTCAGCCCTTCAAAGCTGTTCCATCCTTCAATCTGATCATTGCAGATCCTGTATCTCAATTCCACGTTCCTACTTTATCTCCATACCTCTTCACGCCTTTAACTTCTTAAAAACAAACTCTATCTCCTTTTTGAATATATTCAGTGACTTGGCCTCCACAGCCTTCTCTGGCACAGCACTCCACAGTTCCATGGCCCTTACAGCTAAGATTTTTCTCATCTCAGTCACAGATTCATACAACGGAAAACTACAGAAGCAGACCCTTTGGTCCAACTCGATGCCAGCAGTCTATACCTGCATTTTGCTTCCTTTTTAAGGAGAGAGCCATCTAGACTTGAAACTTTTGCTTGCCACTCTCATTGGATGCTGCCTGACCCACTGATCTCCAGCATTTTTGCTTTCAGCCCAGATTTCTCCAGTCATCCAGTGTTCCCCACACCTACTACCCTCGCCCTTCACCAGGGGATTTAACCAGGTATACACTGCTTCAGGACGCGCGTTCTCTCACTTTTAAAGGCCTCCCACAATCCAATTGCCTCTTTCCCTGTGAGTAACCTCTCCCAATCAGTTTTTGAAAGCTTTTGCCCAATACTATCAAAATTGGCCTTACTCTAGTTTAGAGCTTTAACTTTGTGATCAGGTCTATTCTTTTCCATCATTATCTTAAAACTAATAGAACCACGATCACTGTCCTCAAAGTGCTCCTCCACTGACATCGCAGACCCTTTTCCTGCCTTCTTAAGCAGTCTGACCTTACCCTGAAGCTGTATACCCTTTGTTATAGACTCCCCCCAATGGGGGAAAATGTCCTTCCTGCATGTAGTCTGTCCAGTCCTGTTAGAATTTTATAGGTTTCTATTAGATCCCCTCTCATCGTTCTGAATTGTGGCAAATACAGGCCCAGTTGACCATATTGAATGTTCTGGAGAGCTTGCTGGGCACAAATTGCCTCGTAGTTTTCACAAAAGTGAAACGTATAAGTGCATTTCAAAAGTATCCAATTGCCTATTAAGCACTTTGCAATGTCTTGAGGGTGTGAAAGACATTACATAAACTCTAGAGTTGTTAAGGATCATACCTACCGCTGCACCACCATGGCACATATTCCTCAACCCAGTTTTCCTATGGGCAAGGCACAGTGGTTAGCACTGCTGCCTCACAGCGCCAGAGACCCGGGTTCAATTCCCGACTCAGGCGACTGACTGTGTGGAGTTTGCACATTCTCCCAGTGTCTGCGTGGGGTTGCTCCGGTTTCCTCCCACAGTCCAAAGATGTGTAGGTCAGGTGAATTAGCCATGCTAAATTGCCCGTGGTGTTAGATAAAGGGGTAAATATAGGGGAATGGGTGGGTTGCGCTTCGGCAGTTGGTGTGGACTTGTTGGGTCGAAGGGCCTGTTTCCACACTAAGTAAGCTAATCATAGCAGTGCAGAACATAGAGGATTAGAGCACAGTATAGGCCCTTTGGCCCTTGATATTGCACTGACCTGTGGAACTGATCTGAAGCCCATCTAACCTGCACTATTCCATTTTTGTCCACTGAAATGCTCTTAAATTTGACAAGTCTACCACTGTTACACAGGTTTACCATTCAGTGTTGGCATTCAAAACCCATCTCCCATCAGAAACAATACCAAATGAGGAGTGAGGCATCTTACCTTGGGTCATCACTGTACTGTACCAGGCCAACTCTGACCGCACTTTGACTAATTACATCTACAAACGGTTGAATGGTTGCTTCAATAAAATCTTTGACTTCTTCAAAGTTGACTCTTCCAATGCTTGAGGAGCCATCGACGAGGTAGACAATATCAGCAGCAAAGACATTTTTGCAAATTGCTGGAATGTGAAAGAGACAAGTGTTACTCTGGCACATCTCTCCCCCAACATTCCAACTTTAACTAGCTGTTTCCAAGACTGACTGGAATGTAGGAACATAGAAACGGAAAGTGGCTCAGTGGTGCCCCAGGGACTCGGGGTTCAATTCCATCCTCAGGTGACCACGTGGAATTTACACATTCTCCTCTTGTCTGAGTGGATCCCCTCTGGGTGCTCCGGTTTCATCCCACAATCCAAAGACGCACAGGATAGTTGAATTGGCCATGCTAAGTTGCCCATTGTGTTCAGGGATGTGTAGGTCAGGTGCATTAGTCAGGGGTAAATGTAGGAGTAGTTGAGGAATGGGTCTGGATGGGTTACTGAGGGTCAGTGTGGACTTGTTGGGCCAAATGGCCCATTTCCACACTGTAGGCATTCGATGATTCTATGAAACTAGCTGTAGGAGGCCATTTGGCCCTTGAAACTGGCTCTACTAAATATGTTGATAGTAGATTATCCAACTCAGTAATGCTTTTCCCATTTACTCTCTGTATCCTTTGATCCCTTTAGCCCTAAAAACATATCTAATTCATTTTTGAAAACATTCTACGTTTTGACCTCAACTGCTTTGTGTCAACAAATTCCACAGGCTCACCACTGTCTAGGTGAAGAAAATTCTCCTTGTCTCAGTTCTCAAAGGGTTACCCTTAAAGATGCAATTAATTTAGCTAAGTCAGTCAACAGAAACCCATTTTGAAAATAAATCAAAACTCAAAACACTTCAAAAGGAAACAAACCTGCCGTGCTTACCTGGCGCGTCCTACGTATGAGTCCAGACCCACAGTAACATGAGTGACTCCTACCTGTCCTCTAAAATGGCCTGAGCAATCCACTCAGTTCAATGGCAATTGGGAGTGGACAACAAAATTATGGACTTGCCAGCAATGCCCACATCTTAAGAAAGAATAAAACAAGATGTAACATGCAGGGAGGTATCGATTGTTGATTCTGAGCTCATGAAATACTTTTGGATTTGTAATCTGCTGTGCAGAAACAGGCAGGTCATTTAACATGTACGTACAGATGGTATTGCATCGGTGGGCCATTATAAGCTTCCCCAAGTCGAATACTCGGGTTCACTGACTTTAATTAAAGTGGATACCAAGGGTATCAGGGACAGAGTAATGCAGAAAGGTTGAACAGATTGATCCCATGATTATTGTGGGTACAAAACAATGTAAAAAGGTTCATAACCTAAACACTGACAGAGCATTTCCAGTGTTGAGGAAATCTAGAACCCAGGGGCACACAGTTTCATTTTAAGAGATCTCTTGTTTAAGTTGGATTTCGTTTCCCAGAGGGTTGTGAAGCATGATGGGGTATCTTATAGAAACAAAATTATGAAGGGAATAGATATGATAGAAGCAGGGAGGTGGTTTCCACTGGTGGGTGAAACTAGAACTAGGGGCATCGCCTCAAAATAAGGAAGGGAGCAGACTTAGGGCTGAGTTGAGGAGGAACTTCTTCACCCAAAGGATAATGAATCTGGGGAAATTCCCTGCCCAAAGTAATTGAGCCTTCCTCATTGAAGGTTTTTAAAGCCAAGATGGATCATTTTTTGAACGGTAAAGGAATTCAGATTGTGGAGAGAGGGTGGGTCAGTGGTGCACAGGCCACAAAATGATCAGCCATGATCTTATTGAATTGTGGAACAGGCTCGAAGGGCCAGACGGCCTACTCCCGCTCCTAGTCCTTACGTGAATCTCCACACTTTTTCTCTGAAACTGTGGAGACGGAGTCATTGAATATATTTTGGGCCAAGTTAGTCCAATTATTGGCAAAGAGAGGTCAAAGACTAGGAGAAGAAAAAGGCAGAAGAGCAGATTTGAGACCAATACTTAAATCAGCCATAAGCTTATTGGGTGGGGGAGCTGATATGAAGGGCCAAATGGCCTCCTCCTGCTCCTATTCCTTATGGATTTTTGCATAGTGCAATGGATGGAATGCCAGGTTTCACCCAAGGGTTATAACGATTATAAAAATATGAATCATGTCTACCCAGTATAAAAGCACACCTTCCTTCTGTCCCTAATAATCATGCTTTTTGCATTACAGCCAGTGCATCAGTTAAATCTCTTCTTTCGCCAAGATATAATGTACTCATAGTAAGAGTTAACCTCCATGATTGCCCCCTCAAATAAAAACAGAACAGTACAGCACAGGAATTACTCACAATGTTGTACTGAACATAATACCAAATTAAAAGTAATCCCTTCTGCCTGCCCTAGATCCCTATCCATCCATCCCTTGCATATCCATGCGCTTATCTAAAAGTTCCTTAAAACGCCTCTAGCGTATCTGCCTCCACCATCACCCCCGGCAGTGCGTTCCAGACTGCTGCTACTCTGTGCAAATAAATTTGCCCCTTAGTTATAGTGTCAAGAGATGAACAGCACAAAAACAGACCCTTCATTCCAACTTGCGCATGGTGACCAGATATCCTAAATCAATCAAGTCCCATTTGCCAGCCCTTGGCCCAAATCCCTCCAAACCCTTCCTATTCATATACTCATCCCAATGCCTTTTAAAATGTTACAATTGTACCAGCCGCCACCACTTCCCCTGGCAGCTCATTCCATACATGTACCACCCTCTGTGAGAAACAGTTGCCCCTCAGGTCCTTTTTATATGCTTCCCCTCTCACCCTAAACCTATAACCTCTAGTTTTGGACTCCCCACACCCCAGGTAAAGACATTGTCTATTTACCCTACCCATGCACCTCACTTTATAAACTCTATAAAGTCACTCCTCAGCCTCTGAAGGTCCAGGGAAAACAGCCCCAGCCTATTCAGCTTATCCTTTAGCTCAAGCCCTCCAGGCTTGGCAACATCCTTGTAAATGTTTTCTGAAACCTTTCAAGTTTCACAACACCCTTCCAGTAGGAGGGAGATCAGAATTGCATGCAATACTCCAAAAGTAGCCAAACCAATGTCCTGTACAGTACTGACCAGTAGCCAGCAAGCATACAAAACACCTTCACTATTTTATCTCCTTGCAACTCTACTTTCAAGGAACTATGAACCTGCACTCCAAGGTCTCTGTTCAGCAACACTCCCCAGAGCCTTACCATTAAGTTATCTGCATGAGTTACATCAGATTTAGGACCTGGAAGAGCACATGTATGATGGCGACATTCAAGTCTATGGGCCAAGTGATGGTAAGTGGGATTAGTGCAGATTTAATGTATTCGAGGCAGTACAAATTTGACAGAGCAATGGGCCTTTTCTGTACCAAATTCTATGATTCTACTCTATGTAGAGCTGGGCACAAGGGATCAAAGTGAAATAAAAGTGAGTTACATAGAACATAGAAAATTACAGCACAGTACAGGCCCGTCGGCCCTCGATGTTGCGCCGACCGAAGCCTACCTAATCTACACTAGCCCAATAACTTCCATATGCTTATCCAATGCCTGCTTAAATGACCATAAAGAGGGAGAGTCCACCACTGCTACTGGCAGGGCATTCCATGAACTCACAACTCTCTTTACTCAGCGGGTTGTATCTTGTTGTGTGACCTTAGGGACACACATGAGACTTTGGGTTCAAGAATAGCCTTCAAGGTTACACTTCTGTTCAACTCCACGGGACCATACACCAGCCTGTTCCTTGGATGCTGCCTGATCTGCTGTGCTTTTCCAGCACCACTCTAATCTAGACTCTGGTTTCCAGTATCTGCAGTCCTTGTTTTTACCTTTACAATGAGACATAGGCCATTCAGCCCATTAAGCCTTCTCCACCGTTCAATCATGGCTGATATGTTTCACAACCCCACTCTCCTGCCTTCTCCCCATAACCTTTGATTCCTTTACTAAGCAAGAACCTATCTCTGTATTAAATAGAACTAAAACATAGAACAGTACAGTACAGAACAGGACCTGCAGCCCACGATGTTGTGTCGACCATTGATCCTCATGTGAGGTAAATCTAATGTACAAACTCTCAAATTTCTGTGACCATATGCATGTCCAGCAGTCTCAAATATCCCCAATGACCTCACTTCCACAACTGTTGATTGCAACACATTCCATGCTCTCACAACTCTGTAAAGAACCTGCCTCTGACGTCCCCTCTATACTTTCCGCCGAACAGCTTAAAACTATGACCCCTCATGTTAACAATTTCTGCCCTGGGAAAAATTGTGGCTATCAACTCTATCCAAGCCTCTCATTATCTTGTACACCTCAATTAGGTCCCCTTTCTTCTTTCTTTTTTCCAATGAGCTCAGTCAACCCCTCTTCATAAGATAAGCCCTCCATTCCAGGCAACACCCTGGTAAACCTCCTCTGAACCCTCTCCAAAGCATCTACATCTTTCCTATAATAGGGCGACTAGAACTGGATGCAGTATTCCA
This sequence comes from Hemiscyllium ocellatum, assembly GCF_020745735.1. NCBI lineage: Eukaryota > Metazoa > Chordata > Chondrichthyes > Orectolobiformes > Hemiscylliidae > Hemiscyllium > Hemiscyllium ocellatum. The sequence goes on from NC_083414.1 coordinate 9,424,509, forward strand.
AGTACGGTCTAAACCAAAGTTTTATAGAGCTGCAACAAGATCTCACGACTCTTAAACTCAATCCCCCTGTTAAGAAAGCATATGGTGTTTTGGCCTTCATTAACAACCCTGTCCACCTGGGTGGCAATTAAGGGATCTATGTATCTGCACCCCAAGATCCCTCTGTTCCTCCACACTGCCAAGAATCCTGTCTTTAATCCTGTACTGAAAATGTGTTGCTGGAAAAGTGCTGCAGGTCAGGCAGCATCCAAGGAACAGGAAAATCGACATTTCAGGCATGAGCCTTTCTTCAGGAATGTATAATCCTGTACTCAACTTTCAAGTTCAACCTTCTAAAATGCATCACCTCGCATTTATCCAGGTTGAACTCCATCTGCCACCTCTCAGCCCATCTCTGCACCCTGTCAATGTCCTGCTGCAGCCTACAACAGCCCTCTATCAACAGGAGCTGTCAACGACACCTCCAACCTTTGTATCATCTGCAAACTTGCTAACCCATCCTTCAATCTCCTCATCCAAGTCATTGTAATTTTTATTAAAGAGTAGAGGCCCAAGAACAGAGCCCTGTGGAACACCACTCACCACGGACTTCCAGGCAGAATATTTACCTTCCACTACCACTCGCTGTCTTCTATCAACCAGCCAATTCTGTATCCAGACAGCTAAATTTCCCTGTATCCCATTCCTCCTGACCTTCTGAGCGAGCTTACCATGGGGAACCTTATCAAATGCCTTACTGAGTCCATATACAAAACATCCACCGCTCGACCCTCATCAACTTGTCTAGTAACATCCTCAAAAGAACTCAATGAGATTTGTGAGGCATGACCTGCCCCTCACAAAGCCGTGCTGACTGCATTTAAATCGAGCCATGCCCTTCCAGATGGTCATAAATCCTATCCCTCAGATTCCTTTCTAACACCTTGCAGACGACAGACGTGAGACTGACGGGTCTGTAATTGCCGGGGATTTTCCTATTTCCTTTCTTGAAGAGAGGAATTACATTTGCCTCCCTCCAGTCCTCAGGTACGACTCCAGTGGAGAGCGAGGACGTAAAGTTCTTTGCAAGCGGCAAAGCAAATCACATTTCTCGCTTCCCAAAGCAGCCGAGGACAAATCTGGTCTGGCCCTGGCGACTTGTCAATCTTAATGTTTGACAAAATTTTCAGCACATCAGCTTCCTCTATCTCTATCTGTTCCAGCATATGTACCTGCTCCTCAATGGTTTCATTACTAAAGAAAAAGAATCTTTGCAGTGAAAGACAGAAGCAAAAAACTCATTTAGGGCTTCCCCTACCTTCTCAGACTCTACACAGAAGTTCCCTATGCTATCCCAATTGATCCAAGAAAGAGTACGACCATTCTCTTATTCCTCACATAAGTGTAAAATGCGTTTAGATTCTCCCTAATCCTTCCTGCCAAGCATTTTTCGTGCCCCCTCCTGGCTCTCCTCTGACCATTTTTGAGCTCCTTCCTCGCCTGCCTGTAACCCTCTAGAGCTGGGCAAGACCCTTGCTTCCTCCACCTATGTAAGCTACCTTCTTTCTTTTGACGAGAAGCTCCTCCGCTCTTGTCATCCAAGGTTCCTTTATCTTACCCCTTCTTGCCTGTCTCAGGAACACATTTGTGCATCAGCTGTTCCTTAAACAGTCTCCACATGTCTATAGTGCCCTTTCCATGGAACAATTGCTCCCAGTCCATACTTCCCAACACACTTCTGATAGTATCATAATTTCCTTTTCACCAATTAAATATCCTCCCATTGTGCCTCATTCTCTCCTTCTCCATAGCTATGCAGAATGTGAGGCAGTTGTGGTCACTATCACCAAAATGCTCTCCACCGCAAGATCTGACACTTACCCCGGCTTATTGCCAAGCACCAAATCCAAAATGGCCTCTCCCCTCATTGGCCTGTCAACGTACTGAGTTAGGAAACCCTCTTGAACACACACCTTACAAAAACAACTCCTTCCAAACCATCTGCTCAAAGGAGGTTTCGGTCAATATCGGGAAAGTTAAAGTCACCCACTACAACTACATTCACACTTTTCCAAAATCTGCCGACTTATGCTTTCTTCAATCTCCCTGCTGCTATTGGGGGGGGCCTGTAGTAAACCCCTAATGAGGTGACTGCTCCCTTACTGTTCCTAATTTCCACCCATACTGACTCAATAGGCACACCCTCCTCGACAATGGTAACTTCTGTAGTTGGGATACCCTCTCTGATTAGCAGTGCTACACCCCCTCCTTTTTCTCCCCCCTCCCTATTCTTTTTAAATGTTCTAAACCCTGGAACATGTAATGATTTGGGCCTCCACAGCCACCTTTACTTATTGCATCTCAACAGTATACACTATCCATAAACATCCACTCCCTCCACTACTGAAGATCAGTGCACACTACTGTGGCTATCTACAAGACGTACTGCAGAAATTCCCTTTGATCTTCCAAATCCATGGTCACTTTCATCTTGAAGGACAAGAGCAGGAGATATACGGGAGCACTAACCCCTCCAAGACATCCAACATTCTGACTTGGAAATATGTTGCCAATATTGTTGGGTCAAAATACTGGAATCCGTTCCTTAAATGGCATTGTGTCTCTACTTTACAGCACGTGGACTGCAGCGGTTCAAGGCAGCTCACCACCTCCTTTTCATGGGTGGCTAGGATAGGGCAATAAACACTGACCGGCCAATGATGCCCACATCCCATAATGAATAATGAAGCATATTAATTTGTCATACCAACGTTAATCTAATAAGCAGGTCTGATCTAACTCTGGCAACTGTATTATTTGTGTCAGATGGGAAGTAGCTCTGTAACATCATAATAGAGTTGTTCAGGGTCCAAAGGTTCTTACATAACATCGCGAGAGAGGGAGGGAGTGACAGCGAGAGAGGGAGGGAGTGACAGCGAGAGAGTGACTGAGAAGAGATAGATATCTTGAGAAGGCAGGACCTACATGGTAACCTCAGCCAGTGCAGGAATTAAATCCACACGTCACAAACCAGCTATCCAACCAACTGATCTAACAGAGTAAACAAAGCGAAACCAGCAAAAAACACAGATACAGAAACTTTTGGGGAAGATTCAGGTGTGAATATCCAAATTAGAGTTCTTGGTCTGAAGTTGTTCAACTCAAATATTATGTCCAGAAGGCTATAAAGTTTAAAGAAAAGAAAAAGTGTTCCCAATTATAATTAATTATCTGCATTCATAATTAAATATGAAGCTGGTTTCAACTGGAAAGTGGTAATATTTGCCTACTCATAAACTAGGAGCGTACAAAGTTCCCCATGGGAGTCTGATTAGCAAGGTTAGATCTCATGGAATAAAGGGAGAACTAGCCATTTGGATACAGAACTGGCTCAAAAGGTAGAAGACCGAGGGTGGTGGTGGAGGGTTGTTTTTCAGACTGGAGGCCTGTGACCAGTGGAGTGCCACAAGGATCGGTGCTGGGTTCACTACATTTTGTCATTTACATAAATGACTTGGATGCGAGCATAAGAGGTAGTTAGTAAGTTTGCAGATGACACCAAAATTGGAGGTGTAGTGGACAGCGAAGAGAGTTACCTCAGATTACAACAGGATCTGGACCAAATGGGTCAATGGGCTGAGAAGTGGCAGATGGAGCTTAATTCAGATAAATGCGAGATGCTGCATTTTGGGAAAGCAAATCTTAGCAGGACTTTTACACTTAATGGTAAGGTCCTGGGGAGTGTTGCTGAACAAAGAGACCTTGGAGTGCAGATTCATTGCTCCTTGAATGTGGAGTCGCAGGTAGATAGGATAGTGAATAAGGCGTTTGGTATGCTTTCCTTTATTGGTCAGAGTACTGAGTACAGGAGTTGGGATGTCATGGTGCGGCTGTACAAGACATTGGTTAGGCCAATTTTGGAATATTGCATGCATTTCTGGTCTCCTTCCTATCGGAAGGATGTTGTGAAACTTGAAAGGGTTCAAAAAAGTTATACAAGGATGTTGCCAGGGTTGGAGGATCTGAGCTAACAGGGAGAGGCTGAACAGGCTGGGGTTGTTTTCCCTGGAGCATCCAAGGCTGAGGGGTGACCTTATAGAGGTTTACAAAATTATGAGGGGCATGGATAGGATAAATAGACAAAGTCTTTTCCCTGGGATCGGGGAGTCCAGAACTAGAGGGCGTAGGTTTAGGGTGAGAGGGGAAAGATATAAAAAGAGACCTAAGGGGCAACTTTTTCACGCAGAGGGTGGTACGTGTATGGAATGAGCTGCCAGAGGATGTGGTGGAGGCTGGTACAATTGCAATATTTAAGAGGCATCTGGATGGGTATATGAATAGGAAGTGTTTGGAGGGATATGGGCCGGGTACTGGCAGGTGGGACTAGATTGGGTTGGGATGTCTGGTCGGCATGGACAGGTTGGACAGAACGGTCTGTTTCCATGCTGTCCATCTCTATGACTCTATGACAATAAGAGAATTCTGTATTAATTAAAAATCAGTGCAGGAATAGAAGAATCTATTCTGAAGGAAGTGTCCGAGATCAAATGCAGCAAGAGGCTGGAGATGTATAGGCAGCATCAGTGATCAAGACCATTCAATGACAGAACTTGGAGAGATGGAAAAGGAGAACACAGTGGGCACTGTAAATAAAAACAAACAAAATGCTAGAGAAACTCAGCAAGTCTGGCAGAATCTGTCGAGAGAGAAAAAAAAAAGAGAAAAATATAACTTTCTTGGAAACTAATTGTTCTGAGAAAGTGTCATTCTGGACTCAAAATGCTAACAGCGTGTGAGTTTCTCTTTCTCCCCCAAGAGACACTGCCAAACCTGGCGAGTTTCTCCAGCATTTTCTGCTTTTATTGAGAGATGGTTCCACATGAAGCCTCATACTAACCTTCACCCTGTACATAATTAATGTCGAGGAAACGTTTCCCATGAGCCTTGCTTCCTCTATTGACCCTATCCAAGGACACAACAATGATAACAGACATCCAGTCTAGACATCCAATCTAGTCAATAGGTTCATCCGGGATAATGGAGGGACCTATTTTGAGGAGAGGTTGAGTAAGTTGGACCTGTACTTACTGGAGTTGAGAAGAATGAGGGGAGACCTTAAATGAAACATAAAAAGATTTGTAAGGGGTGGGGGCGGGGATGTTGACAGGGTAGATGTGGAGAAGTTGTTTCCCTTCATTGGAGAGTATAGGAGCAAAAGGGCATATGGTCTTAGGAAGAAGCCATTGAAAGACAGAGATGACAAGTAATGTCTTCTCAGAGGACAGTGGGTCTGTGGACTGTACCACACAGGGCTGTTGAGGCTGACAGACACAGATTTTTAAAATCAGTACAGGAATCAAGAGTAACAGGAAATAGGGATGAAACTGGAGTTGAGGATTAAATCAGATCAGCCATGACCTCACGGACTGGTGGAATGAACTTGGCGGGTTGAATGGCCAATGTCTACTCCTACTTTTTATGGATTTTGCCCAGAGGGTCGATGGCCCCTGTTGGGGTCAAACAAGAGTCAATGCCCACACTAAGGGAAAGAGTCACCCAGTCATGGTTTCCCCGGAATCAGCCTCGCAACGGCCAAACAGTGAGCTCACCATCCAAGTAAAGACCTCAAATGGGCTCCCAGCTCAACAGGAGGTCCCTCTGTGTTACAGAAGGAGCAGCCTGCAGTCCAGATAAAACAGAGAAGGGACACTACCAGACAACACCACACCACCCCCTGTCCATCCTTTGAAATGTAGACCTTCATTTGGTGACCAGGTCAACTTTTGAAGGAAATGCCACTTCATGGGGCAATATGCAGCCACAATTGGAGTCAAAGAGGCATCAAGAAAACTACCCTTGGATCATAGACCTCTAAGCATCTTTAAGTGGCATTAGTAGGCAGGTAGCTATACAATCCAGACTCCAATCCCAACTCTGTCAAAATGCTCTGGGAGTTTGTTTTCAAGTTCAATCTATCATAAATCAGCCAGTGGTGTCATCTTTTCTAGTCCACCCACTCCACTCCACCTTCTGCCCTCAACCTGAGATTTATCCAGAAAAGCTGCCCATTACTTTTCCTCACCCAATCCCCCCTAACACTCTTCCCACAATGTCAGCTGTCTAGGAGTTGGGCCGATCGCCTGGTTAAACCCATTGCTGTCCCCTCACTGTTGTCAACAGTAAAACTGCTCTAACTGCTGTCCTTATCTTCATGAAAGTATCTTCCCTTCAGGTGGATATTTAATGGTTATTGTTCACTCTTGAGACATGCCATCTGGTACCTTTCTGTGTTTGAGCCTCTGAGGAAGATGTGAGGACAGCCTGGATCACTGCAACCAAGGTGAACCACATTCTCATCGCCATCATCTGGGGGAGGAGAGAAAAATAACATACATTACTGACAGCCTCATCCCCTCATGCTGCACTCCCATTGCACTGACTGTGCTTCCTCCCAATGGGAGCATTCAGAACAGAGCAGGAGACCATTCAGCCCAGTCAGTCTATACCATCATTCAATAGATCAAGGCTTGCAGACAACTACAGAATGTCTACTCCTCCACATTGAACACAAGCTGAAGGAAGCATTGGGCATTGCTAGAGTTCAGCGTGTTCTGGGGGGTGGACGTCATTGAAGATAAAAGCAAAGTACTGGGGATGCTAGAAATGTAATGAAATAAAAGTACTGGAGGAATTCAGCAGGTCTGGCAGAACCAGTGAACAGAGAAACAGAAGTTATCAGCCTTGATGGAGGAGATTTGACGGGCTGAATGACCCAATTCTGCCCCTATATCTTACAGTCTTTAACACACAGTCCAGTATGGCGTCTTCAGAATCAGTTCCAAAGTAGTCATTTTGGACTAGAAATGTTAAACTTTGCTCTTTCCACCCACGCTGTCAGACCTGCTGGGTTTTTCCAGCACTTTCTGGCTTTACTATTCATAGACCTCAGTGTCCATCATAAAAAGCTATGGCACTACTGTGCTGGCCATTTCTTTTTCATTTAGTTTCCTTGGATACCCTCATGAAACTAGGCACAAAAGTTGGACAGAGAAAGACTGCTGACAGGGGGATAGTGGACAGTACCTGGTCCCTAATGCCATAGCAACATGGAAGGAGTCATCAATAATTCTATCAAGCAGCACTTCCTCAGTAACGTCCTGCTCACTGACCATCCATCATAAGGTTGGAAGGGAGAATGGTCACTAATGATTGCACAGTGTTCCACATTCAACTATTCAGCTACTGCAACAGCCCTTGTTAATGTCCAGCAAGATCTGGACAATATTCATGATTCAGCAGTTATGTGGCAAATAGCATTCATACCACTCAAGTGCCAGGCAATAATGATGAGAAAATCTAACAATCCCCCCTTGACATTCAAAAGGTGTTACCATTGCTGAGTATCTTCCACTAATCAACATTCTGGGGTTTACCATTGACTAGAAACTGAAACTTAACTAGTCATGATAAACAAACTGGTTACAAGTGCAGATTGGAAGCCAAGAATTCAGAGACAGGTGACTCATCCCTTGGCTCTCCAAAGTCTGTCCACTACCGACAAGTAACAACCAAAAACATAACGGAATATTCTTCAGTTTAAAATCGAAGAGGCCAGCTCCAACTCTCTAGCTGCTTGACACCATCCAGGATGAAGCAGCTTATTTGACTGGCATCCCCTCCACCATCTTCAATGATGCTCTCTCCACCACTGATGCTTACTGTATAAACTAGTCTATAAAATTGGAGCAACTCGGCAAGGTTCCTTAGACGGTACCTTCCAAACCCATGACCACTTCCTTCTGGAAGGATAAGGGCAGCAGATACATGGGGACAATGCCCCCTGCAAAGTTTCCTGAGCAACTCACCATCCTGACTTGGAAATGTATTGTCGTTCTTACACCGTCACTGGGTCAATATCCTAGTAATCCCTCTCAGGGCATTGTGGGTCTACCTATAGCACATGAGCTGCAGCGGTTCCCGAAGGCAGCTCACCCACACCTCTTCAGGGAAACAGCAGCATAGAGGTTAAATCATTGAACGAGTTACCCAAGGCCTGGGAATAATTCACACTCAAGCTGGCAATGGGCTTTAAAACATTTGTTCCAAAAAAAAAAATCTGGAATTGAAAGCACCTCTCAATAAAAGGTAACCATAACAACCATCATCGAACATAGTCAAAACCCGCCTGGTTCACTAATATCCTTCAGGGAAGGGGATCTGCTTTCCTGACCTGGTCTGGCCTACATGTGACTCCAGACCCACAGCAATGTGATTGACTCCTATATGCCCTCTGTAAAAATCAAAACAGCCACTCAGTGGGAGGACAACGAGGGACAGGAGACACATGCTGGCCTCACGTGCATACCGTGCAAAAACACTGAAGAACAAAGTAACATTTTTCACAGAAGTCAGAACAAGAATAATGGCGTTGATAAGATACAGAGTTGTAGTCTATATCTAATCCTTCCAGATTGGAGATGGGAGTTCGAAACCAACACTTCAGGTGGCCATGAGAATTATCACCAGCTGAGCTCCATCCTCTGACCACCTCTCCTGCTTTCCTCCCGCCAAATGTTTTTCATGATGAATAAATAAAATTGGTCCCAGAAATTGGATAGCTTAAAAAAAAAACTTTTTCCTTAATGTTCTCTTTCCTCTGACTTGCTGGCAGCTCTATCCAGCGGATTAATCATTCATTCATTCCTGCACAATCCTGGAAGGTTGGCAATCCCACTGACACCAGTCGTCAAAGTGGAAAATTGCTCCCAAGGGGAAATAAATTGAATGCTTATTTCAACAGTTCAGGAAAGAACAAATTTCAAAAGAACATTTCTGAACTTCCTGAGTGGAGCACAGCCAATTACTTCCTTCTGAAATACAGGTTGCTATATTAATGATTATTTAAATGTATTATTTGCATTAAGTTGTTGCAGTTTTGCTCTAGCCCACGTGCAGAGAACAGGCCAGTTCTTTTCTTTCATTGAGAAAGACTCAAGGTGCGACAGGTGAGCACACGGACTGAAAGCGAACTTCCACACACCGTTAGAAATGAGCGACATGTGCTGATATTGTAGAACGTCCAAAAGAAGAACAAAAAAAAAAAGAGTCATAGGCTCAGGGAGTTCCACAGTCAGAGGCCACAGGACTTTTTCCTTAGATTGGATCGAGCGAGAGATTGTGATGCTGGAAAAGCACAGCAGGTCAGACAGCATCCGAGGAGCAGGAGAAGCGATGCTTTGGGCGTAAGTAATGCTGCCTGACCTGCTGTGCTTTTTCAGCACCACACTTTATGGGACAGGTTTACCAGACCAATCCCTGAGAAAGCATATTAAGACAGACTAGATTGATTAGGACAATATTCACTGAAATTCAGAAGAATAAATTGAGATCTCAAACATGTAAGGGTACACTATACAATACCAAACAGCCCAGGAACAGGCCCTCCAAGCCTGTTCCTTATTTAAGGCCACTACTTGTTACCCGCCGGTGGTTTCTATCCCTGTTTGCTTTTCGTTCATGGGTCTATCAAGATAGGCCTTAAATGCTGCTAATGAGACTGCTTCCACCACCTCCTGCAGAGCATTTCAGGCATCTGCCACCCTCAAAACTTTTCCCTGCACTTCTCCCCTAGATTAGATTACTTACTTACAGTATGGAAACAGGCCCTTCGGCCCAACAAGTCCACACAGTCGGTCAGTCGCCCGAGGCAGGAATTGAACCTGGGTCTCTGGCACTGTGAGGCAGCAGTGCTAACCACTGTGCCACCCACCTTGAATGTGTACCCTCTTGTAGTTTCCACCCTCAGAAAAAGGCTCTGACTATCCACCCTACATCTATGCCTCCCCTACTTTTGTAAACCTCGATGAGATCACCCCTTAGCCTTCCTATGCATTCAATTCATTTACTTTTGGTGAACAGTCTGTTTGTCCAACCTCTCCTAACAAGAAACACAGCAAAGTTGTTCCCAAATACAGAAGAGTTCAGAACCAGGGAGCATAGTCTAAGGACACGAGGTATGGCAGTTAGGGTGGAAGAGGAGGAGCAATTTCTTCAGCCAGAGAGTTGGTGAGCCTGTGGAAATCTCTGCCCCAGAAAATGATCAAGGCCAAAAGATTGGATGCTTTCAAAGGTGTTAGATATATTGCTTAGAGCTAAAAGGGATCAAAGAGGTATGGGGAGAAAATGGAAACATTGTACAGAGTTGGATGATCAGCCCTGATCATATTGAATAATGGGACAGGCTTGAAGGGCAAAATGGCCAACTCCTGCACCTAGTTTGGGCACTGCCAGAATGCGTTGTCCCTGAACAAGCAGCTTGCTGAGCTATTTCAGATAGCATTTCAAGGATCTGGAGTCACATAGAATCATTAACAGTGCAAAAAGAGGCTATTCTCAAACTTGATAAAGGGCTTTTGCCCAAAACGTCAATTCTCCTGCTCCTCAGATGCTGCCTGACCCGCTGTGCTTTTCCAGCGCCACACTCTCGACTCTAATCTGCAGTACTTACTTTTGCCTGTTCAGCCCAATGAGTCTGCACCGGCCCTCCATACAGCATCCAACCCAAACCCACCCGTGAAACTCCCCATGGGTTTTTAACCATGGCTAACATACTTAGCCTGCACACTGCAGAGCAATTTAGCATGGCCAATCCATCTAATCTGCACATCTTTGGACAGTGGGAGGAACCCGGAACACACAAAGGGAACCCACACAGTCACTGGGAGAACTTGCAAACTCCACACAGACAGTCGCCCGAGGCTGGAGTCAAACCCAGCTCCCTGGTACTGTGAGGCAGCAGTGCTAACCATTGTGTCAATATGCCACACACATTGGCTAGATCATTAAAAATGGCGGACTTCCTTCCTGAAAATGTAATGTGAATCAGATATGACATTCGTTGACTGTTTTGTGATCACTAGCTTTAATTTGAGCATTATAAATGGATTTAAATTTCAACTGTTGCTATGGTGGAATTTAAACCCATGATCCTAATATCAGATTCTGACCCTCTGGGTTATTAGTACCGGAGACAGTACCACTACATCACTCCAACAAACACACACAAGCAGGTTTGGTCATGGATGAGACGTTGATGAAAAGATTCAGACTGAAACATTAACTCGGCTTCTCTCTCCATAGATACTGCCAGAACATTTCCAGTACTTTTATTTTATTCCAGATTTCTAATATTTGGAGTCATGCTCCATTTCACTCTGAGGCATGGTTCACAAAGCAACGTTCACATTCACACAGTAGGTGTCCTCTCTGAAAACATTTCAGGATGCTGCATTGTAAGCAATGTTTAACATCTAGCCACATGAGATCTTTGGAACAGGTAAAGAAAAGCTTGCTCAAGGAAAGGGGCTGTGATAACATCTTTAATTTTAAAAAAAATGGAGAAAGAAAGAGGCGAATTTCAGAACTCAGGAAGCTGAAAGTCTAGCTGCGAATGGTAGAATGATTAAAACTGGGATTGCTCAAGGCAGTCAGAAGTGGGAGCAGCATAGGGATTGGAGAGGGTTCCCAAACCCACACACACCATCCCTTTCCAACTCCCTGTGTGACACATTTATGGCCTTTTCTTTAAAAGAAAGGATGTATAAAATCTCTAGATCATACACGCCTCTGGCATAACAAGCCTGGTGTGTAATTTGGAAAGCCCATAGCAATAAAGTGCTGTTTGACGCAACTTGACTGAAAGGAATGCAACATTAATTATTTCTGTCTCACGTTTTTAACCATTTATTGTCACCATTCTCACCGAGTCCTCATTTGTTATCCTTGATCCAAGTTTCAAACCTCAGCCTAACCACCCCAACCCTGCATTGGCTCTGGAGTTCAGCTCACACTGATGCGAGTAACAACCCCTCATCTGAGGTGAATAAATACAGCATTGTTCCCGTGGGCAGAGGGACTAGCAAGCACCTTGGAGTCAACCTGCTCAGGGATGAGAGAGTACACAGTACTGGAGTAGGCAGGACTTGAACCGGAGTCTCCTACTTCAGAGCAAGACGCTCTCACTGAACCCTAAGAGCTCTGAGAGGTACCTGTACCCAGAGCAGACAGATTTAAAATGCTTGCGAAAGGAGTGGCACAAGGAAATATACTTTGTTCCTTCAGTTTGACAACTAGAATGCACTGTCTGAAATGAGAAAAGTGAAGAAGTTTCCAACTTCACTTAGAAAAGAGTATTAAGAAGTTGGTAACAGTTTCCATGCTCCAGGTGTTGAGCATCTCGCCTTTAAACCTGCCCCTCAAATCAATAGTAGAAACATAGAAATTAGGTGCAGGAGTAGGCCATTCGGCCCTGTACCACCATTTAATACCCCATTCCTGCCCTCTCCCCACATCCCTTTAGCCGGAAGGGCCATGGCCAGCTCCCTCTTGATTTAATCTAATGAACTGCCCCCTACAACTTTATATGGAAGAGAATTCCACAGGGAGTCACAACTGAGAGAAGCAATTCTTCCTTATCTCATTCTTGAATGGTTTACCCCTTATTCTTAGACTGTGATCCCTAGTTCTGGACTTCCCCCAACAAATCGGGAACATTCTTCCCACAGCTAGCCTAGCCAGTCCCATCAGGATTTTACATGTTTCTAAGAGAAACCCCCTCATCCTTCTAAATCCCAGTGAATACAAGCCCAGTCGATTCAGTCTTTCCTGATAGATTCCCGGGATGGCAGGACTGACCTGTCTGGTGAACCTTCACTGGACTCCCTCAGGAGCATGAATGTCCCTCCTCAGGCTAGGAGACCAAAACTGCACACAGTACTCAAGGTGTAGCCCCACCAAGGTCCTGTATAACTGTAGCAAGATCAACTCTTGTCCCACTATCCTATCGTACTCCTGTCCTATCTCCAACACTCTTTTCCCTTCAAAGTTCTTGAAGATGTGCCATCACAGACTGCTGTTTTTGTGACATTGTCCGATTTCAGCCTCAGTTTATCTACTGCTGAAACCATCAGCCATGCATTTGTTACTTCTGAACTCTATTATCCCAATGGACAACACTGTCTTAACTTGCAAGAAGTCCCATTCATCCAACAACTCAGTGGTCACTAACTTGCATTAGCTGCTGTTAGTTGCATCTACATTATAGAACTCTCATCCTTGGTTTCCAACCCCTCCACAGCTTATCCCTAGCCAGATCTCAGTAGTTTTCTCCAGCCCTGCATTCTGTAGAAAAATCTGCTTTTATTTCACTTTGGAGAATCTTATTTTTATCAATTTATTAGTGGTGGTCATGGCTTAGTTATTGGGGGTCTTTAGATCTCTGATTCCTCCTAAACCTCCCCTAAAACAAACAAACAAACAAACTCAAAAACCTCTTTCTTTTGGTCAATTGACTTAAATCACCTTATCAATGGCTATCACATTCCATTTTATAATGTTACTGGGAAGCACCTGAAATCTTATGTTAAGAATGCTATATAAGTTGTTGTTGTACAGCTTGGTATTAGAGCTGGAATCTCAGTCAGTTGGCCTGAAAAAGGTGGAAATGTCACAGTTACAATATCTCATGCTTTTTTGACCTTTTGGTTGGAGCACCTTAAAGGCAACATCTTGGGTGGGCTAATTATTGACAGGTAAGTCCCTCTATTGGGACAAAGTGGGCACAAGGGCAGCAGATAAAAGAGATCATTGCCTCTAAATTCCCCTCTTGAGCGACACACCATTCAGTCTTGGAAAATATAATCACTGTCCCTTCAGAGAGTTTATAGGGTCAAAATCCTGGAATTCTCTCCCTTTCACTACACCAAATGGCATGGCATGGCACAGTGGCTCAGTGGTTAGCACTGCTGTCTCAGCACCAGGGACTTGGGTTTGATTCCAGCCTTGGGCGACTGTGTGGAGTTTGCACATTCTCCCCATATCTGCATGGGTTTCCTCCCACAGTCCAAACACTTGCAGGGGGTTAGGTGGACCGGCCATGCTAAATTGTCCATAGTGTCCAGGGATGCATAGGTTACCATTGGGTTATACAGGGATAGGGTAGTGGGGTGGAGAGAGAAGATCTTCAGGAGGAGCAGTGTGAACTTGATGGGCTGAATGGCCTGCTTCCACACGGAGGATTCTATCATTCTTTCACTACAGCGGCTCAAGGTGGCAACTCGCCTGATTTTCTCAAGAACAACTGGGGGGGGGGGGGGGGGGAAAAAGAGGTGGGCAATAAATGCTGATGAATAAATTTTAAAAATATGTTATAGATATTCAACCTGTAATACAAGCATTTAAATTAATATCCTGTCCCCAATCCACAGTTAAAAAAGGTTGATTTTATTTAAATCCTTCCTCTCCATGTATCCCCATCACAAGAAAAAGTACAGATAGTTGTAGTTCCTATTAGATTACTTACAGTGTGGAAACAGGCCCAACAAGTCCACACCAACCCACTGAAGCACACCCAACCAGACCCATTCCCCTACATTTACCCTTGCATCTAACACTACGGGCAAATAGCATGGCCAATTCACCCAACTTGCACATTTTTGGACTTTTGGGAGGGGGGGGGGTGGGGAAGGAAGCCCACGCAGACACGGGGAGAATGTGTGGAGTTTGCACAGTCAGTTGCCTGAGACAGGAATTGAACCCAGGTCTCTGGCGCTGTGAGGCAGCAGTGCTAACTGCTGTGCCACCATGCTGCCCACTAACTCGGATGAATTTTGAAATGGACTACTCTGGTCACTCATTGCATTTGCTCTTCAGGAACAGGAGAATCAAACAAGTGCCTTCACTGCTGCCAGGTCACTCAGTGCCAGTTAGCTCAGTTGGCTGGATTGCAAGGCAGACTGATGCCAACAGTGTGTGTTCAGTAGGTGGTTGGAAGTTCCCATAAAAAGGACTCTCCATCACAAACTCACCCAAGGCATGGTGACCCTCCGGTTAAATCACCACCTCTCTAGAGAGACAGCAGTTGGAAGGTCTGGATGATCTTCCCTTCACCACTGAGCGGACAGGTTGTGAATGCTTATCCTTCATCAAGCTTTGCTGATAAGCGGAGTCTCAGATTTTTTTCCTTTGGAAACTGCAACCCATAGTACATTTTTAAAAAGTGACCTTCTGACATAAACACCAACTGATGCTGCAATTTGTTTGTAGTTGGAGGTACCCATTACCCACATGTCTGGCTTGGGTACAGGAATCAGGGTGGTACAGTATCATAGGAAAAAGAAGAACCGCTAGTATCTGTAGTTAAATCTGTAGTTACATCTGCTCTTCCAGGACCCCATGGCACAGTGTCAAAAAAAAAACCCTCCACTGTTTCCTGCACCAATATTCATCCAACTAACAGATTGTCTGATTGCAGAAACACAAAATAGGTGCAGAAGTAGGCCATGCAGCCCTTTGAATGGCAGGACAGGTCAACACGATCATGGCTGCTCTTGCAATCTTAGTATCCCTATTCCCGTTTTCTCTCCGTACCCCTTGATCGGTTTAGCCACAAGGGCCATGTCCAGCTCCCTCTTGAATACATCTAATAATCTGGCCCCCAACAGCTTGCTGTGGGAGAGGATTCCAAATCATTTCTCTGATTAATATTTGTGGGCTGTTTCTGTGCATAAATAAGCCGCTGCCTTTCCGATGTGACCACACTTCACAAAGATACTGCACTGGCTGTAAAGCACTTTAGCAGTTCCTGTACTTACAAAATCCGCTGCATAAACACAAGTGACATTATCGACGAATGACAGTTCCAAATGGAAGTGAGTGCAACCAACTTTATACTTTACATTAACAGAAGGAATTCACTCACAGCTTGCCAAGTTAACCTCAGTTTTGAAGCTGCCTTTGTACTACAGAAAGAAAAATATTGGTGTGAGAAATTGCACCATTTGGAAACCCCTTTAAATTTTATATTTATTTGCATCTACATCTCCAGCATCACATGTGGGGAGTTTAAATTATCTTCACATCTGGCTCCGGTTAGCTTGGAGATGTTGGAGACTGGGTGAGCACAATCAATCAATCAATCTCCATGCATTTCAAACAGGGGAAGTAGGGAGTCACAGCATACTGAAGGTGGGTCTGTACAGCATCTCCGCACACCACATTCAGAATGATCTGCTCATTGATGCGACAGAGGAGTGAGCAGAAAACAACAAACCAGTTTACAGGCAAGGTTCACATCGCCTCATGTGGGACATTACACCAAGTCCTGGTGACCATAACTGATTGCAAACACTGCGTAAGAAGTCAGTGATGGATGGATGCTGCCCATTGCATCCTCTTGTCCTGAAGGCATTTATACAAGTTTATAAAATCATGAGGTGCATGGATAGGGTGGATAGCCAAGGTCTTTTCCCCAGGGTAGGGAAGTCTCAAACTATGTTTAAAGGTGTGGAGGCGCTGGTATTGGACTGGGGTGGACAAAGTTAAAAAATCTCAATCCCAGCCAGATGGATTTTTATGATAATCAGTTGCTGTTCCATGGCCAGTATTAGTTTTCAATTCCAGCTACACACACACACACACACACACACACACACACACACACACACACACACACACACACACTCTATTTTTGCCCAAAAAGCGCACAACCTGCAGGCAGCCAGGCAATCCATATAACATTTTAAATTTCCATTTTGGAAATAGAACCAGTCTGACTCAAGATTGGGATACAGAGACTCTAACCTCACACCTTTAATATATTGTCTGAACTGCGATGTCACTTTTTTAAAAATAAAACCACAAGTTATCTCAAGAATGTGACTTTAGTAGTTCTGGGATTTAAATATTAGTGATTCAAAACCTGCAACCCATTCTGAAAGATGAAGCATTTAACAACGACCAGGGTTTGTTCAACGTATTATTTCAATTTCATGTCACTCATCTTTTGCTACAAATTCTGTCTTATGACCCTGCTCCACAGTTACCTGATGAAGGAGCAGCACTCTGAAAACTCGTACTTCCAAATAAACCTGTTCAAATATAACCTGGTGTTGTGAGATTTTTAAACCAACTTTAGAGGTGAGAGGAAAGCTTTAAAATGAACCTAGGGGGCAGCTTTTTCCACACAGAAAGTGACGTGTGTCTGGAATGAGCTGCCAGAGGAAGTGGTGCAGGCTGGTACAATTACACCCATCCTTTTGCATGTTGTATGAATAGGAAAGGTTGAGGGATATGAACCAAATGCTGGTAAGTGGGACTAGATTAATTTAGGATATCTGGTCAGGACGGACGAGTTGGACCCAAGGGTCTGTTTCAGGGCTGTACAGTTCTGACTCAAAGGGTTCTCAAGGTGTCAAAACTACTTAACATCAGAGGCTTCCCCATATAGAGTTAATGTTTTCAGTCCATCAACTCTTTGAACTTAGAGCATTAACTGTTTACTCTCGAGTTGAGGATCTTCAGATCAGCCATGAAGTTGAATGGCAGAGCAGACTCAAATGGGCTGAATGGCCTACTTCTGCTTCTATGTCTTATTACAGTTTTATGGTACCAGACCTGCTGAGTTTCTCCATCACCTTCTGCTCCTAGTTCAGATTTGCACCACCTGCAGCTATTCACTTTTACTTCTTCCTCGAGATCACCAACAGTCGATATTTGTAATTCTTTCCCGAAATGTGGGTGACAGCATTTAGTGCCCATCCTTTTTCACCTTTGAACTGAGCAGTTTGCCACATCATTTCAAAATTAACCAGATCACGGAGGGTCTGGAGTCACATGGACACCAGATGATGTAAGGTTATCATAATCAACAGTTAGTCCATGGTCACTATTAGGTTTCAATTCCAGCTTTTATTAATTGAAATTAAATTCTACAGTCATGGGATCACCAGCCCACTCCAAACTGGTGACATCTACAACTTAGAAGAAGGCCAGGAGATATGGGAACACCCTTACACTGGCTACTTCAAGATACTCTGTAACCTGAACTGGAACTAGATCACCATTCCCTCATTATCAGTGTGTCAAAATCCAAGAACATGTTCCCTATTTGCTCGGTGGTGGAGCCACACCCCATGGACTGGAGCAGTTGACCAAAGGCAATCTTTTCCAAAAGAAAATTATGGACAATAAATATTGCTTACACTGCCCACATCCTGCGTTGGAGCAAAAGCCCGAACAATATTTTGCCAACAACATCCTATTCCTCTCCACAGGAACCAGATTACTTCCCAACTCTCTGGAATTTGCCCTGCCCACATTAAGCATTCTTAATGATTGTTCCTTGCCCTTTCATTATTTTCGATTACATCATAATTTGATATTATGATCACGCTTCCCCAAAAGAAATGCCTCCATTGAAAACTTGCTCCACTTCATTTCTCAGAAATGCACCCAGTCCTATCGCATCCCTCTGCCAACACACTGATCATACACGTGAAGCATTATTCTCCCACTCCACCACCATCCCATCTATAAAAGGATCCACTGTGGCTCGGTCTCCCTTTGCGAAAAATTATCTGCTGTCGAAGTCTTGAAATTTTCAAATCAAAGCCCTCACCTCGGTAGAATTTCTTTGACGGGGACGGCATTCTGGTTTCCCACAGTCCCTCAAAAAGCCCAGCTCTCAGTTTAGCATTGTGGTCCTTTATTCCACCCTACCCCAGCCCCCACCCACCATTTCCCACCAAAAATAGTTCCTCTCAATCATCAATACTTCAGTTAGATCCTTCCTAATCTTCTACACTCAAAGGAATACAATCTTAGTCCATGTAAATCATTCCATAATTAAATTTGCTCACCAGAATGATTCTCATGAACCTTTGCTGCACCCTCAAAAGCTACTCAAAATTTTATGGTAGCGGGCCATCAACCCATCGCAGCCTCACTGACCCTCTGAAGAGCATTCCACCCTACCCTTGCAATCCCCATGGCTAATCCACCTTCCTGAACATCCCTGGACACTATGGGCAATTTAACATGGATGATCCACCTAACTTGCAGACTGTGGGAGGAAACTGGAGCACCTGGAAGAAACCCACACACACTGGGAGAAGGTGCAAACTCCACAGAGTCTCCAGAGAGTGGAATTCAACCTGGCCCCTGGTGCGAGGAAGTAGCAGTGCTGATCACTGAGCCACCATGTCACCCTAATTTCATTCTTTACGCTATCTTTTTATTGTCTTGTGGGATGTAAGCATCACTGGCTGGGCCAGCATTTATTACTCAACTCCAGTTGCCCTAGAGAAGGTGGAGGAGAGCTGCCTTCTTGAACTGTTGCAGTCTATGTGCTGGAGGTAGATCTACAATGATCCCTAGAGGAGGGCAGTCCAGGATTTTGATCTTCTGCACTGTCTCACAAGAGTTAACTGGAGTATATCATTTGGTGTTCCACCCCAATGGAGATAGAGTATTGACTCTATTCACCTTTTCAAATACTTTTTCCATCATGCAATACTGTCTGGAAAAGGACCTCCTAAGTTTCTCTGTCCTCCACAGCACCTGGCTTCTCCTTTGTCTTTAGGTCAACACTTTCTCACATTGCAATTCATCTGCTACAGTTTTGTCCACTCACATAATCCATCAATATCACTTTGGCTTGAAACCTCCTGAGCAACATTGCAGAGTCAAATTTAAAGGTGAGATTGCAATGTAGTGGTAAGATCACTAGCCCAGCAGTGGGTACAACCCACCAGACACACTGTTCTGGGGAGCAGGCTCAAGTCTCACTGTGGGAGCTGGTGGAAAATCAATTGTTTAATTGAAAATCTGAAATTGAAACCTAGTCTCTTGGGGGAGGCAATTGAAATAGGAATGCAGAGACCCAGGCTAATGTTCTGGAGACAGGTTCAAATCCCAACATACAGATGGGAAAATTTAAAGAGTGATCTGTGGGAGAGTGGTAGCGTTACTACCTTTGAACCAAGAAGTCTGGGTTCAAGTCCCACTCACCATGAAGTTCTGTTGTGCCTACATCCAAGACGTTTGAGCTTATCTCAATAATAATGGCCATGAAAACATGGCCAATTGTCACTTCATTTTTAAAAGACCCATCTGATTCACTAATTCCCTTTTACAGAAGGAAATCTGCCATCTTTACCTGGTCTTGCCTACATGTGACTCTACAGCCACAGTAAAGTTTAGGTGCAGCATAGTGGCTCAGTGGTTAATACTACTGCCTCATAGCACCAGAGACCTGGGTCTGATCCAAGTTTCGGGAAATAGTTTGGATTTTGCCCGTTTCCTCCGGGTGCTCAGATTTCCTCCTGCAGTCCAAAATTGTGCAGGTTAGGTGGATTAGCCACAGTAAATGAGAGGGTACAGGGTCCGTGGGATGCTCTTTACAGGGTCAATGTGTAATGGGATTCTATAATGGTGATTTGGAGATGCCGGTGTTGGACTGGGGTGTACAAAGTTAAAAATCACAACACCAGGTTATAGTCCAACAGGTTTAATTGGAAGCACACTAGCTTTCGGAGCGACGTTCCTTCATCAGGTGATAGTGGAGGGCTCGATCGTAACACAGAATTTATAGCAAAAATTTGCAGTGTGATATAACTGAAATTATACATTGAAAAATTGATTGTCTGTTAAGCCTTTTCATCTGTTAGTTTCACTTCTTTCACGTGTAAATCACAAAAACTTTTTTTTTTAAAAAGTTGCATTCTCGGGTTAGCTGTTAACAATGGTGATAGCTAGACAATATGTTGAAGGTGTTGGCCCCCTGTGTTCTGTCTATGCCATGATGTTTAGATTGATTCTAATCTAAAAAGTGAGATAACAGAGTTTTACATAAATTCATGCAGTTTTTGAGCTCAGAGTTCCAAAGATACACAAAGCCAACACACTGGGACGTCCCATCGTGTTGGGCAATGTGACCCTATGTGAGAATCTCTCCGGCTATGTGCATCTTATACGTTGCAGGCAAGGATGGTCGGAGGCATGGTACATTGGGGAAACCTATTGTATGG
The DNA here is from genome assembly GCF_020745735.1 of Hemiscyllium ocellatum. Taxonomy (NCBI): domain Eukaryota; kingdom Metazoa; phylum Chordata; class Chondrichthyes; order Orectolobiformes; family Hemiscylliidae; genus Hemiscyllium; species Hemiscyllium ocellatum. The sequence continues at coordinate 9,445,352 of NC_083414.1, forward strand.
AGGATCTCCAGCTTCTGTCGCAACACTACGGATTTCTTACAGAAACTCAGCACCCACGGACCAGTCGAACTGGGAACATTCCTCGTCACAATGAACGTTTCCGCACTCTACACCAGCATTCCCCACAATGATGGCATTGTGGCAACAGCCTCAGTACTCAACACCAACAACTGCCAGTCTCCAAACACCATCCTACAACATCTGCTTTATCCTCGATCACAACGTCTTCACCTTAGACAACCAGTTCTTCATCCAGACACATGGAACAGCCATGGGGACCAAATTTGCACCCCAATATGCCAACATTTTTATGCACAAGTTCGAACAAGACTTCTTCTCTATGCAGGATCTCCAACCAACATTGTACACCAGGTACATTGATGACACTTTCCTCCTCTGGACCCATGGCGAGGAGTCACTGAAAAAACTACACAGTGACATCAACAAGTTCCATCCCACCAAACTCACCATGGACTATTCTCGACTATCTGTCTCATTCTTGGACACATGCATCTCCATCAAGGATGGACACCTCAGCACCACACTCTACCGCAAACCCACAGACAACCTCAATGCTACACTTCTCCAGCTTCCACCCAAAACATATTAAAACAGCCATTCCCTATGGACAAGCCCTACGCATACACCAGATCCGCTCAGATGATGAGGAATGTGACGGACACCTGGAAGTACTCAGTGATGCCCTCACAAGAACGGGGTACGATGCTTAACTCATCGACCGCCAATTCCGACGTGCCACAGCAAGGAACCGTAATGACCTCCTCAGGATACAGACACGTGCTGCAACTGACAAGGTACCCTTCATTGCTCAGTACTTCCCAGGAGCTAAAACATTACGCCATGTTCTTCGTGACCTGCAACACATTATCAATGAGAATGAGCACCTCGCCAAGACCTTCCCCACACCTCCACTACTTGCCTTTAAACAACCGCCAAACCTCAAACAGTTCATTGTTTGTAGCAAACTGCCCGGCTCTCAGGACAACTCCATACAACCCTGTCACGGTGGACACTGCAAGATGTGTCAGATTGTGGACATAGATACCACTATTACACGTGGGAACACCTCCCACCTTGTACATGGCAGGTACTCATGTAACTCAGCCAACATTGTCTATCTTATACGTTGCGGGCAAAGATGCCTGGAGGCATGGTACATTGGGGAAACCGAGCAAAGACTATGACAACGGATGAATGGGCACCGCACAACAAACAGACAGGAGGTTTCCCTCCCAGTTGGTGGTCCAGGACATTCAGCCTCGGACCTTCAGGTGACCATCCTCCAAGGTGGACTTCGGGACAGGCAGCAGAGGAAAGTGGCCGGGCAGAGGCTGATAGCTAAGTTCGGTACCCATAGGGAGGGCCTCGGGTTCATGTCACATTACAGGTGATCACCATTGCGCGCGCACACACACACACACATTTTGTGGGGTGAATTTGTACTTGCAGAGTTACATTGTACTTTGCTCAAAAACTGCATGAATTTATATAAAACTCCATTATCTCACTTTTTAGATTAGAATCAATCTAAACATCATGGCATAGACAGAACACAGGGGGGCCAACACCTTCAACATATTGTCTAGTTATCACCATTGTTAACAGCTAACCCGGAATGCAAGTTTTTAAAAAAAGGTTTTGTGATTTACACATGAAAGAACCATCACTGATTTCTAACAGATGAAAGGCTTAATAGACAATCAATTTTTCAATGTATAATTTCAGTTACATCACACTGTAAATGTTTGCTATAAATTCTGTGTTCAGGTTGAGCCCTCCACTATCACCTGATGAAGGAAAGTCGCTGCGAAAGCTAGTGTGCTTCCAATTAAACCTGTTGGACTATAACCTGGTGTTGTGTGATTTTTAACATTTTATATGATGGTTTAGATTCTATCCTTATAGGAATTCTAGGATTCTAAGTGATCGAGTCTTAACAACCCTCTGAAATGGCTTAAAGCTGCACGGTAATAGATGAAGACCAAGGCGTTTTCCTGGTGTGTTGGCCAATATCCACCCCAGAACCAACACTGGAACACATGCCCTAATGAAGGCCTCACTGCTGACTGTGGGCCTCACTGGGTGCAATTTGACCACAGACCATCCCAAAGTTCTTGCTGATGGAGCACTTTTTGTGGTGTTAATCGCTGTCGTAAGACATTTTGGGGGTGGCACGGTGGCTCAGTGGTTAGCACTGCTGGCTCACCGCACCAGGGACTGAGGTTCGACTCCAGCCTCAGACAACCGTCTGGGAGAATGTGCAAACTCTACACAGTGTCTGGAATGTGGGACAAAACCTGCACATCTTTGCGTGAGTTAAGTGAATTGGCCACGGGAAATTGGCCCTAGTGTTCAGGCGTGTGTAGGTTAGGTACATTAGTCAGGGGTAAATATAGGATCATAGGGTCTGGGTGGGTTATCCTTCAGAGGGTCAGTGTGGATTTGTCCAGCCAAATGGCTGGTTTCAACACAGAATTCCTGCTATGAAATGTGGCAGTCAATTTGCTCACAGCAAGCTACCTCAAGCTGCACTAGTCTGTGGTGACTGAGGGATAAATATTTTTGAGCCACCATGGAGCTTGTTAACAAAATCAATGACACAGTGACCTTTTGCATGCACCAGAGACAGCAAAAGGTCCTTTAATTAATGTCTTATTTGAATTTTGACCTGTTAGTCAGTGACAGAGTCAAGAGTTATGGGGGAAAAAGGCAAGAAAGTAGAGTGGAGGATTATCAAACCAGTCATGATCCCACGGTATGGTATAGCAGACTCGATGGACTGAATGACCTACTTCTACTCAGATGTCTTATGGCTTTAAACACTCCCTCAGATGAAGTGTCAGTCTAGATTTTCAGCTCAATGCTCTGGAATGGGCCTTGAAAACCCAACATTGACTCAAAAGCAAGAGTGGTGGCCACACCATGTGACAGCTGATGGGCTGAGAGTTTCCAGAAAAGGAGGAATTAAAGCTAGACAGACAGACAAAGGAACGCAGCAGAGAACACATCCCCCCCCCACTTCCAAAGATTACAGCAGATTTTGAAAGACCTTCATAAACACGCATCAGAATAACCAATTATCCAAGTGCACCATTGTCAAACTCTCAGGCACGACACAAGGAAAAGCAGATCAGTTTCTTCTATCAATGCTTAAAGAAATAGTTCTGCCCTGACAGTCTCTTAGGCATTTAGGCACTTAAACACAGATGCCTTCAGACAGGCTGTGTTTTGGGAGGCTTGTGATTTGGAGGGAGAGATTACTGTAGGAGGTGGACAACTTTAAAACAAACAGGTCTGTGATACTGGCTCAGGTTCAAGCTCTGCACAAACTATTCCACTTGCATTGCATAGCAGATTCCAAAACAGCTGTGTCAATACAAATAACCGCATGAATTTTGCTGCACGCCTCAGCCCTCACTATCTCTCAACCTCCTCCATACACACTGCTTCCCCATGTTAAAGACTGTGTCTCCTCCATAATCTTAGTCCTTTGGCCAACCTCATCTTCACACAACCATTCACAGCTCAGCCTCCAGTTAACTAACACCATGCCTGGGATTCACTAAAATCCCATCTCAAACACTTCACAGGTCCCTCCTCAACTTATAAGGAGAGGGGTTGGATAGGCTGGGACTTTTTCTCATGGAGTGTAGGAGTGCGAGGGGTGACCTTACAGGGTTGTATAAAATCACGAGGGGCATGGATAAGGTAAATAGGCAACAGCTTTATCTCCGCCCCCACAGTAGGGGAATCTGAAAGTACATGGCATACGTTTAAGGTGAGAGGGGAGAGATACTAAGGGGCACCTTTTTCCACAGAAGGTAGTGAGTATCTAGAAAAGGCTGCCAGAGGTGGTGACGCAAGAGAGCTCAAATTTTGTCATTTAAGAAATATTTAGACAGGTACATGAGAGGTATGAGTTATGGACTAAACGCAGGCAAATGGAGCTAGTTTAATCGTGAAAACTGGGCAGCATAGGCAAGTTGGGCCGAAGGGCCTGTTTCCATGCTGTGGACCTCCACGACTCTCCTCTTTTCAATTTGTTTTTGCAACACACTTCTTTTCCAGCCAAACCTCCTAAAACACCTCCAGTCTAGTTTCACATCCAATTTATTGTACATTTGAGCCTGTTCTGCCAATCAAGGAGTTTGTGGCTATTCAACGAAACCCCACTGTAGACAGGTCAGGCCAACACTTAGGTCAGCAACATTCAGAGGGTTCAGATGTAGGTTTGCTCGCTGAGCTGGAAGGTTCCTTTTCAGACGTTTCCTCACCATAGTAGGTATCATCAGTGAGCCTCCGGATGAAGCACTGGTGGTTCAGAGGGTTTATTGAATATAATGATGCACAAAGGATGGCTAGAAACAAATGATCGGCTGAACAGCCTGCTTCCACACTGGGGCGATTCAATGAAGCAATTTGAGAAAACGATCACCTCCAATGGGGGAGCAAACCTAACCATCTCCTTTACATTGAAAGGAATTATCACTGCTGAAACACCACCATTAACATCTTTGATGTTATCATGAGAAAGTTAATGGGCCTTCACATTAATATAGTAATGAACCAGTCATATAAATATAGCGTGGTTGTAACAATGCAATTGGATCCATTTAAAATCACTGGTTAGATGACAGCTAGAGTATTGCATTCAGTTCTGGAATCCACATTATTGCAGGGATGTGACTGCACTGGAGGATGCGCACAGGAGATTTACCAGGATGTTGCCTGTGGCTGGAGAGTTTCCTTTACGGAGGGAGATTGGACAGACTGGGGCTATTCTTCTTAGAGCCAAGGAGACTGAGAGGAGATATGATGGAGATGGAAAGAATTCAGGGGGATAGACAGGAAGGAACCTTTCCCCTTGGTGGAGGGAACAATGACCAGGGGGACATAGATTTAAGATAAGGGGCAGGAGGTTTATAGGGGAGGTGAGGAAATGCTTTTTCACCCAGAGGGCAGTGGGAATCTGGGACTTACTGCCTGTCAGCAAGGTAGAGGCAGAAACCCTCATAACATTTAAGTATGAAGACATATACTGGGATGCCAAGGTATAAAAGGCTATGGAGCAACTGCAGGAAAATGGAATTAAAATATTTAAGTGCTAGTTTTGACTGATGGGCTGAAGGACCTTTTCAGAGCTGTAGGCCTCTATGACTCTCTATGCAAGCTTTTGCCTGACTTTTGTTTGAAATGGGCAACTCCTTATTTTTAAACTGTAACTCCTAGTTCTAGATTCTCCCACATGATGAAATGCCTGCTCTCCATCTCCTCACTATCTCATACCTTTTAATCCAGTCGCCTCTTATTCTTCTGAACTTCAGCAATACAAACTTTCCTCATGAGGGATAGTATCAGGTATTTTTTTCCTTGTTAATTTCTTAACAAAAAGTATAGTTAACCCTTTTCTCTACAGTTCTGGATTCTGGATTCTGGATTCGTGGTGCTGGAAGAGCACAGCAGTTCAGGCAGCAATAAAAATCGACATTTCCTGATGAAGGGCTTTTGCCCGAAACGTCGAGTTTACTGCTCCTCGGATGCTGCCTGAACTGCTGTGCTCTTCCAGCACCACTAATCCAGAATCTGGTTTCCAGCATCTGCAGTCATTGCTTTTACCTTTCTCTATGATTCCCATTAGCACCTTTTCCCTGGATCTTAAAAAAAACATTGGAGTAGGCCATTCGGCCCCCTTTATAACAGAAGCTTACAACTTCAGATTTAAAATGTACATTTCGACAAGAATCAATTGCTATTTGCAGTAGAGTTCCAGACATCCACCACACTTCTCATATACAACACCTTAATGCCTAGTTAGATGGCATGGGAGTGGAATATGTGAAGGAGGTGAAGAGATAGTGAAGGCTGAAGCTAGACACAAGATTCGTGGTTTGATTTATTATTGTCACATGTACCTCGGTACAGGGAAAAGTTTTGTTTTGCATGCAGTGCAGACAGATCATACCAAACAAAATGCTTCGGGGTAATAGAACTGAGCAATGTTACAGTTGCAGAGAAGGTGCACACAGAGTGAGGTCAACATTTAATTTAAAAATGGAGGGGTCCATTCAGAATTCTACAACAGCAGGGAAGAAGCTGTTCTTGAATCTATTTGTAATTGAATGCCAACTGTCACATACAGGTGGCTCAGTGGTTAGCACCGCTGCCACACAGTGCCAGGGACCCAGGTTCAATTCCAGCCTTGGGCAACTGTCTGTGTGGAGTCTGCACTTCCTCCCTGTGTCTCTGGTTTCCTGCCACAATCCAAAGATGTGCAGGTTAGATGAATTAGCCATTCTGGGTTGCCCATGGTATTAGGTGCATTAGTTAGAGGAAGGTGGGCCTGGGTGAGTTACTTCTCAAAAGGGTCAGTGTGGACTTGTTGGGCCAAAGGGCCTGGTTTCCCCACTGTAAGGAATCTAATCTAAAAGGCACAGATGGTTGTGGAGTACTGGCATTTACATTAGTGTGGTTTTTCAGTGTGCTGTCAGTGGCAGTATACAACTCAAAATGTGGGTGGAGTTCTCATTCAATTGAACAAACAAGACTTTCTTCTCACACAAACACAATGCATTTGCAAAAGCTCATTAAAAGTGGAATCTTCAATTTGGCACAAAAGCTCTTTGTTTTGTAAAAGGTCAATTAAGTCAAAAGGACATTACAAGGGAATAATGAATAGTTCTGTGTTAAACACCTCGTATATGGAATGCCTCTGGTCTCAAGAGAGGTTTAGAATCGGTTGATCTTGTCTCATGTCCTTAAAAGAGTTTGCAATTTGTTTGACAAACATTTTTAGCTGCTTCTTCAGGGACAGTTGGCTGAATGGTTAGTTTGCAATGCAGAGTAATTCCAAGAGCACAGGCTTAATTTCTACAGTTTACCATGAAGGGCTCTCCTTCTCAAACTCCCCCCACCACCCTCACCTGAGGCCCTCAGGTTAAACCACCAGTCGACACTCTAATGGAAGAGCAGCCCCCAATAGGGACTATGGCATCTTTACTTGGCTCTGGGGCTGCTCACTGCATGTGTCATGACCCACATGGACTTCCCATCATCTCCACGTCCACTGGCTGCTGGCCAACCAACACCTCCATTTTAAAATCCTCATCCTTCATTTTGAATCCCTCCTTGGCTTTGGTTCTCCCGAGCCTTGCAATCTCCTCTGGGGTATCTATACTACTCAAATTCTGGTCTCTTGTAAAATCGCCAATTTTGAATGCTCCTCCAACATTAGCTGTGCTTCACAATGTCTGGGTCCAAAGTGCTGGCATTGCCCTCCCTGACCCTATCCCCACCTTGAAAAAAGGTTACTTCAAACTAAAGCCAATGACCATGCTTTTGGCCACCTGGTCCTAATATCGCTTTGTGTCAAGCAAGGACCATCCCATGGTGCAGAGGTAGTGTTTCTACACCTGAACTAGGAAGCCCAGGTTGAAGTCCCATCTACTCCGTGAGGAAAAATGGAAGAAATTGGTCTATATTCCCTAGAGTTTAGGTAGTGGAGATGCAGGAAAGATGCTAAGACCAGGGGACAGAGTCTCAGGTTAAGGGACAAGCCATTAAGGACTGAGCGGAGGACGAATGTCTTCCTTCAGACAGCGGTGGATCTTTACAGCTCTCTCCCAGAGGCTCAGTCATTGAAGGAGAACTAGAGAGTTCACAATATTAAAAGAATGTAAGAATTCAAGAAAAGCAAGGGACAGTTAAAGGCTGGCTCAGTGGTTTGCACTGCTGCCTCACAGCACTAGGGACCTGGGTTCAATCCCACCCCTGGTGACTGTGCAAACTCCACACAAACAGACAGACAGACAGACAGACATTCTCCGTGTCTGCGTGGGTTTCCTCCCACAATCCAAAAGATGTGCAGGTTAGGTGGACTGGCCATGGGAAATTGCTCCATATTGTCCAAGCTACGTGATTAGCCACGGAAAATAGGGGGAAAGAGGTCAACCTGGGCAGGATGTTGTTCAAGAGGGTCAGTGCGGGCTGAATGACTGTAGGGACTCTATGACAATAACACTGAGGGAGAAGGTCAGGCAAGATTCCATTCTGTGGCAGGACAAGTTCAAGGGATTGGATGGCCTACCTCTTCTCCTATTCAGGTAGTCGGCAAAAAAAAACTTACGTATTTTAACAGCACCTTAACATAATGAAACATTTTCAGTCACCTGACAGGAGTGTTACAAAACAAATTACCCCAAGCCACACAAGGAGTGGTTACATCAGATTGACCAAGCTTTTGTCTAAGAGGAAAAAGGTTTTAGGAACAAAAGCCAATCAGCCCATCAAGCCTATCCCGCCATGCAATATGGCAAACTTTAATGCCTCCCACTCACTTCATCCCCGTAACCCTGTAGGTCACTGGTAACCTTAGAGGAGGGACACGAGGGACAATGTGTTTTCGGCAGGAAATGCTAGAGCTGGGGGCATGCACAATGGATGGAGATAATGGAGCAATTATGCACAAGGTGGGGGAGGCAAACTTAGGGAAGCACAGATATCTCGGAGGCTCATGTGGTTTGTGGAGACAGGGAAGGAGGCAAAAGCATGGAGGGATTTGAAAACGGAGGTTAGAATTCTAGAACTCGGAAGAAAGTTCTCTGCCAAAAATGTAATGAGAAAGTGGAACACACTACCACAGAGATAGGTTGGAGTGTGTAGAACAGATCCTTTTAAAGTAGGCGATCACATGAGGGAGAAGGGAATAGAACACCAGGATAATGGATTTAATATGGGAAGTTGAGACAAAGCCGAAGTGGAGCATAAAAGTTGGAATGGACTGGTTGGGCTGAATGGCCTACTTCAGTATGGGATATTGTGAGTGCATTGGAGACAGGGCCGATGGGATTTACGAGAATTGCAGCAGGGATAAGAAACTTCGCTGTTGAGGATAGGTTGAAGGAGTTGGGGCAGAGTAACCTTTGACTGAAGAAGATGGAGAGGCGTTTTCAAAATCTGAGGGGGCTGGATTCAGTAGTTCGGGAGAGCAGTTCTCACTTGTACAAAAGAAGAAACAAGATGGCGCAGATTTCAACAGGTGTACAAATAGAGCTAGGATGATACAAGAAGCAAGCTTTTTTTCCCCCACAGCAAGTCGCTAGGGTGTGGAACGCACTGCCTGGATGTGTGATGCAATCAGGTATTCAAGAGGGTTCATAGAGATGTACAGCAGGAAACAGACCCTTTGGTCCAACCCATCCATGCCGACCAGCTATCCCAACTCAATCTAGTCCCAACCTGCCAGCACACGGCCCATATCCCTCCAAACCCTTCCTATTCCTATGCCCATCCAGATGCCTTTTAAATATTGCAATTGTACCAGCCTCCACCACATCCTCTGGCAGCTCATTCCACACACGTACCACCCTCTGCGTGAAAAAGTTGGCCCTTAGGTCTCTTTTATATCTTTCCTCTCACCCTAAACCTATGCTCTCTAGCTCTGGACTCCCCCACCCCAAGGAAAAGACTTTGTCTATTTATTCTATCCATGCCCCTCATGATTTTATAAACCTCTAAGGTCACCCCCTCAGCCTCTGACGCTCCAGGGAAAACAGCCCCAGCATATTCAACCTCTCCCTATAGCTCAAATCCTTGTAAATCTTTTCTGAACCCTTTCAAGTTTCACAATATCTTTCAGATAGAAAGGAGACCAGAATGGCATGTAATATGCCAACTGTGGCCTGACCAACATAACCTCCCAACTCCTGTACTGAATAAAGGAAAGCATACCAAACACGTTCTTCACTATCCTATCTATCTGCGACTCCACTTTCAAGGTGCTATGAACCTGCACTCCAAGGTCCGTTTGTTCAGCAACACTCTCTAGGACCTTACCATTAAAAGGTGTATACGTCCTAAGATTTGCTTTCCCAAAATACAGCACCTCGCATTTATCTGAATTAAACTCCATCTGCCACTTCTCAGCCCATTGGCCCATCTGGACAAGATCCCGTTGTAATCGGAGGTAACCTTCTTCCACTACACCTCCAATTTTGGTGTCACCTACAAACTTACTAACTGGACCTCTTATGGTCCCATCCAAATCTTTCCTATAGGTGATGAAAAGTAGTCGACCCTGCACCGATCCTTGTGGCATTCCACTGGTCACAGGCCTCCAGTCTGGAAAACAACCCTCCACCACCACCACCCTCTGTCTTCTACCTTTGAGCCAGTTCTGTATCCAAATGGCTAGTTCTCCCTGTACTCCATGAGATCTAACCTTGCTCACAAGTCTCCCATGGGGAACTTTGACAAACACCTTACTGAAGTCCATATAGATCACATCTACTGCTCTGCCCTCATCAATCCTCTTTATTACTTCTTCAAAAAAAAAGCTCAATCAAGTTTGAGAGACATGATTTCCCACACACAAAGCCATGTTGACTATCCCTAATCAGTCCTTGCCTTTCCAAATACATGTACATCCTGTCCCTCAGGATTCCCTCCAACAACTTGCCCACCACTGAGGTCAGGCTCACCGGTCTAAAGTTCCCTGGCTTGTTCTTATCACCCTTTTTAAACAATGGCACCACCTTTGCCAACCTCCAGTCTTCCGGCACCTCATCTTTGACTATTGATGATACAAATATCTCTGGAAGAGGCCCAGCAATCACTTCTCTAGCTTCCCGCAGAGTTCTCGGGTACACCTGATCAGGTCCCGGGGATTTATCCACTTGCATGCATTTTAAGACGTCCAGCACTTCCTCCTCTGTAATATGGACATTTTTCCAAGATGTCATCATCTATTTCCCCACAGTCTATATTTTCTGTCTTTCACCACAGTAAATACTGATGCAAAATACTCATTTAGTATCTGGCCCATTTCCTGCGGCTCCACACAATGGCCATCTTGCTGATCTTTGAGGGATCCTATTCTCTCCCTAGATACCCTTTTGTACTTAAATGTATTTGTAAAAAAATCCTTTGGATTCTCCTTAATTCTATTTGCCAATGCTATCTCATGTCCCCTGCTTGCCCTCCTGATTTCCCTCTTAAGTATACTCTTACTGCCTTTATACTCTAAGGATTCACTCATGGATCATACAAACTAATGAATCAAGAGCTGGAGTAGGCTATTCAGTCCTTCAAGCCTATTAATAAGACCCTGGGTGATTTCATTGTGGTCTCAACTGTACAATCCTATTGACCCCGATAACCTCAGCCTCCCTTTGTCAGTCAAGAATCTATCCAATGACTCCAAGCCGCCCCACCTCCACCAAAGTCTCACCACGCTCAAAAAAAAGAGATAAAGCATTCCTCCGCTTTTCTTAAACAGGGAACCCAGGATGTTATTTCTGATCGGTTGATTGCGAGTTGATACCAACCACAGTTTTACCCTGTGCATTGCCCATGCTGGTAGTACATCCAGAGTATCAACCAGAAATCCAGGCCTTGTGCTGAAAATGACTGCAGGTAATGACAGGATGGCTTTAACTGGGATTATGTATTGCCCCACACAACAATTCCTTGGAAGGGGAACCCCAGGTAAATAGGATAGTGAAGTCAGCATTTGGTACACTTGTCTGTATTGGTCAGTGCATTGAGTATAGGAGTTGGAACGTCATGTTGTGACCTTACAGGACGTTAGTTAGGCTACTTTTGGAATAGTGTGTGCAGTTGTGGTCTCCCTCCTAGAAGAAGGATGTTGTGAAACTTGAAAGGGTTCAGAAAAGATTTACAAGGATGTTGGCAGGGTTGGAGGATTTGAGCTATAGGGAGAGGCTGAATAGGCTGGGACTGTTTTCCCTGGAGCATCCAAGGCTGAGGGGTGACCTTATAGGAGGTTTATAAAATCATGAGAAACCTTGGGTCTTTTCCCCCCCACAAGGTAAATGAGTCCAAAACTAGAGGAAATAGGCTTAAGATGTGAGGAGAAAGATATTTTTTTTAAAAAAAAGAGGGCCGTAGGGGATAACTTTTTCATGCAGAGGGTGGCGTGTGTGTGTGGAATGAGCCGCCAGAGGAAATGGTGGAGACTGGGACAATTACATTTAAAAATACACCTGGATTGTTATATGAATAGAAAGGTGGGTTTTGAGAAGATTTGTAGATCAGGTTGAGGTTTTGGATGTACATTTGCTCACTGAGCTGCAAGGTTCATTTTCAGACGTTTCGTCAACCTACTAGGTAACATCTTCAGTGAGCCTCAGGCCAAACTGAGTTAGACCACATCTACCACCCCCAGAGAAAAGGAACTGGAAGTGACCTCACCGCAGGAAGTGACAGGACCAACCCTAAGAAATCCAAGCATATAAATAGAAAGCAGGAATTTTCAGCATTGCTTCATCTGAAGCCCACTGAAGATGTTACCTAGTAGGGTAACAAAACATCTGGAAATGAACCTTCCAGCTCAGTGAGTAAACCTACTTCCAAAATGAATAAATAGGTTTAAGAGGGATTTGGACCAAATGGGACTAGATTAACTTAGGATATCTGGTCAGCAGAGATGAGTTGGACTGAAGGGTCTGTTCCCATGCTGTACAGCTCGATGTCTCTGACACTAATTAAATAAACTAACAGTACTAACCACCCATGTAGAAGGAGAGTAATAAACTGGAGCACCAACAGCTCCTGTAGAATTGCAGGCTAAAGATATGTAATTGTGTTCAAAACTGACAAATAAAAGAGCACTAGTTGGAAAGAGAGATTGTAAGATTCCTGGAATTCCCTCCCCAACTGCCTGTTTGTGTTTCCCTACAGCACATGGACTGCAGCGGCTCACCACCACCTTCTCAAGGAGCAACTAGAGATGGAAAACAAAATGTGCACCAGCCAGAAATGCCCACATCCAGTGAATGAACGTTTTATAAATGTCACAAGGGAAATTATACAATTTAAATGATCGTGTCATAATGCATGATGTTTTATAAAGAAAGGACGTACACAAGTTTCAGAATCTGACTAACACCAAAGAAGACTGTGAGCAGCTGGCTTCCATTAAATGATAATTTATTCAACAGATTGCTTTCCAGTTGCCATCTATTGTGAGTTATCGCTTGTCCTGCTGGAGTATAAATTGACCCCAGGACAGATAGACTGTTACATGAATCTGTTTCAAAATGGGATGCCTTCTGTAACATCTTACTACTTCAGACAGAAAATGCAATTTGCCTCAACCGTGTCTCCTCTTACGACTCAGCCGATTTCAGTCCGCAAGCTCAGAGTCGATTCTGTTTGGATTCCCTCCTCCATGCATGCTTGCAATACAGGAAAGCTGCATTACTGCCCGCACTGAAGCCCCAGTGCAAGAGCACACCAGCCTCCTTCCACCCACTGGGCTTTTTAAACTGAAAAGTTATGATGACATCTTTAGTTCAAACCTATTCTCTGCCCTCGCTGTTATTGGAATGGAATTACAACAGGCAGATAACCAAGGGTTGTCGGCTATTTGGCTGCAGAGGCATCATAACCAAACCTATTCCTGTCATGCAAAATCCTTTGAAGTACTTTGCAGCAGGTTTCACTGCGCAGTGACAGCAACCCCGACTGATACGCTCTTATCCCACTCTTGTCCCCATCCCTACCACCCCACACCCAATTGCACGGCTCCCTGGCACTATATCAGCCAACTCAGCCCAGACTAGATGGGGTCATCTCGTTAGGTCTGGCAGGGATACCCATGAACAAATGAAAGTAGGTAACAGATGTTTATAGATTAACTGAAGGTTATTTTGGTGGGAGAGGGGACGGGGAGGAGGTACTTCATGGCTGTACGTAGATGGGGATAAATAGAGTCAGAGATGTACAGCATGGAAACAGACCCTTCGGTCCAACCCATCCATGCCAACTGTACATCCCAACCCAATCTAGTCCCACCTGACAGCATCCGGCCCATATCCCTCCAGACCCTTCCTATTCATATACCCATCCAAATGCCTCTTAAATGTTGCAATTGTACCAGCCTCCACCACTTCCTCTGGTAGCTCATTCCATACACGTACCACCCTCTGTGTGAAAAAGTTGCCCCTTAGGTCTCTTTTATATCTTTCCCCTCTCACCCTAAACCTATGCCCTCTAGTTCTGGACTCCCTGACCTCAGGGAAAAGTCTTTGCCTATTTGCCCTATCCATACCCCTCAAAGTTTGTAAACCTCTGTAACGTCACCCCTCAGCCTCTGAAGCTCCAGGGAAAACAGCCCCAGCCTGTTCAGCCTCTCCCTAGAGCTCAAATCCTCCAACTACTGCGTAAAAACAGGCCCTTTGGCCTAACTTGCCCCACCACCCAGTTTTCATAATTTAAACTAGCCCCATTTACTGACATTTGGTCTATATCCTTCCATAGAGATCCCATCCATGTACCCATTTAAACATTTCTTAAAATGACAAAATTGTATTCATTTCCACCACTACCTCTGGCAGCCCATCCCAGACACTGATCACCTTCTGAAAAAAATTGCCCCTCTGGACCCTTTTGTCGCGAGTTCATGGAATACCCTGCCAGTAGCAGTGGTGGACTCGCCCTCTTTAAGGGCATTTAAATGGGCATTGGATAGGCATATGGAGGATACTGGGCTAGTGTAGGTTAGGTGGGCTTGGATCGGCGCAACATCGAGGGCCGAAGAGCCTGTACTGCACTGTATTTTTCTATGTTTGTCTTCCCTCTCATCTTAAACGTCAGCTCTCTAGTTTTAGACTCCCCTACCCTGGGGAAAAGTTGTTGGCTATCAACCTTATCTAAGCCTCTCATGATTTGAGAGGACTCTAAAAAGGTCAACCCTTAGTCTCCTATTCTCCAGGGAAAAAGTCCCAGCCTATCCAACCTCCCCTTATAACTCAAAACTTCCAGTGTCCCTTCCAGGGAAGACCCAATTAGGGTCTATGGTGCAGTAGACATTGCAACTGGTATATAGGATGCTTAAGGGGACTGAAACAGCAACTGGAAGAAAGGGTCTCACATGAGGAAACACCATCTATAAACGCAAGGTCACTGTTTTAGGTTAAGGGGCGGCACGGTGGCACGGTGGCACAGTGGTTAGCACTGCTGCCTCACAGTGCCTGAGACCCAGGTTCAATTCCCGACTCAGGCGACTGACTGTGTGGAGTTTGCACATTCTCCCCGTGTCTGCGTGGGTTTCCTCCGGGTGCTCCGGTTTCCTCCCACAGTCCAAAGATGTGCGGGTCAGGTGAATTGGCCATGCTAAATTGCCCGTAGTGTTAGGCAAGGGGTACATGTAGGGGTATGGGTGGGTTGCGCTTTGGCGGGTCGGTGTGGACGTTGGGCCAAAGGGCCTGTTTCCACACTAAGTAATCTAATCTAAGGATATAAAACAGATTTGCAGAAGTTACTTTTATCAAAAGGGTCATGACTCTGTGGAATTTACTCCCTCAGAGTGCAGTGAATGCTGGGACATGGACCAAATTTAAAAAGGAGATAGACAGACTCTTAATTACTAACAGATTGAGGAGTTATGGAGAGTGGGCAGAAAACTGGATTGGAAGCGGAGATAAGATCAACCATGATCGTATTGAATGACAGAGCAGCCTCAATGGGCTGAATGGCTTCTTGCTAGTTCTTAGATACCTCCCTCTAGGCTAGGAAGCCCAGGTTTAAGTTTCGCCTATACTTGATGTGCTATAACCCTCAAATTCAATTTGATCATGGTTCATTCGCTTTTGCCCCACGCCCCTTAATGCCTTTAAAAATGCATCCATCTCTTATTCAGCATCTGGACCTCCACAGCCTTCTGTGGTAGAGAATTCCACAAGCTCACTACCCTCTGAATGCAACAACGTCTCTCATCTCATTCTTAAATTACCTCATATCCTGAGACAGTGTTTCCTGGATCTAGACTCCCTGATTGAGGGGGAACATGCTCCCTGCATCTACACCGTCCAGGTCTGATAGAAACCTCTCTCATCCTGGTAAGCTCTAGTGGAAGACGTGAACAGATATCCAACCCTCCTTTAACCACTGCACTTCAGTAATCCATGGAAACCAACGTCCTCTGTTCAATTTGAAACGCAAATCTTGGACATGTCAGATCTGTTAATTCATTCTGAGGCCAGAATTTATTTTCTCATTCCCAAAGCGCAGTTGAGAGTCATCTGCATTGCTGTGGGTCTGGAGTCGCGTGTAGTCCAGACTAGGTAAGGACAGCAGTTTCCTTCCCTAAAAAAGGACACGAGTGAACCAGATGGGCTTTTTCCCTAACAATGGATTCACAGCCATCATTAGAACCTTAATTGCAGATTTTATTTTTTAGTTTGAATTCAAATTCCACCATCTGCCATGCTAGGATTTAAACTGGGGTCCCCAGATCATTGAAAACCGAAAGAACTGCGGATGCTGTAAATCAGAAACAAAAACAGAAGTTGCTGGAAAAGCTCAGCAGGTCTGTCAGCATCTCCAGAGAAAAATCAAAGTTGATGTTTTGTGATAACCTGAAACGTTAACTGATTTCTCTCCAGATGCTGAGCTTTTTTTTTAAGCAATTTCTGTTTTTGTTCTTGGAACATTATCTGGGTCTCTGGATTAAAACAGCCCAGCGATAATACCACAAGCCCATCGCTTTCTGTTAAATTCTCTAGTGAGTTAGGATTCGAGGGAGCTCAGAAAAGGAAATGAAAACCAAAATTTCCATTTACGTTGCACTGTTTACAACCTCAGAATATCACAAAAGAATTTCACAGCCAATGACTTTCATCTCAAAAGACAAGTTTGACAATCACAGAGATGGAATCTTGTGATGCTTCAGGGTTTAGGAAGCATAGGGGTGTGGGTGCAGGGATGTTAATTTGGCACGAGGCCATTACTTGTGTCTCACTCACCCATTCTCTGAACAGGGACAATCCCTTACAAGATGAAGGGTGGGATGTGGATACCATGCAATGGCAGGTTACAGACATTGTTCAAACAAACAGAGGCAGTAGGTGAGTGGATACTACCCGCAGGGGTCCCAGATGCATTATAAGACCCTGACTTCACACCTGCTGCCTGGGTTGGGAGCCTTGCAAAGCACATCGATGAAGCTGTGGCACCGTAAACAGACCGCATCATCCAGAAGTGGTTGGCAATAAGGTGCCAGCCTTTTGAAAGCATTTAATTCTTGCAGCAGCTAGCAGACAAACTACAACAAAATATGCTTGAAGAGGAATGAACACACACTTATATTTGTGTTTGTCTATACAGTTGGCTCTGATATAACATGATTGCATGAGAATGGAGCTATCTCGCTTTAAGAAAATCATGCAATAGAATCCCTACAGAGGCCCAATAAGTCCACACTGACCCTCCGAAGAGTAGAAGATGTGATGCTGGTTAAAGCGCAGGTCAGGCAGCATCCAAGGAACAGGAAATTCGACGTTTCAGGCACAAGCCCTTCATCAGGAATGAGGACAGTGTGTCCAGCAGGCTAAGATAAAAGGGGAGGATGAGGATGAGGATGAGGATGAGAAAAAACACACAGAATAAGGAAATCTTTACTCCTCCGAAGAGTACACCACTGAACCCTTTCCCCTATCCTCTTGCGCTACATTTCCCCCGACAAATGCACCTAATATTATTGGGGGGTGTTGCAAGGCCAATTCACCCTAACCTGAACATCTTTGGATTGTGGGAGGAAACCTGAGCATCCAGAGGAAACCCACGCAGACGCAGGGAGAATGTACAAACTCCACGCAGACAGTCGTCAGGAGGTTGGAATCGAACCCGGGTTCCCAGTGCTAACCACTGAGCTATACCATTTAAACTAAATTGTATTCCAGCCAAATAACCATCTAAATAATTGTCCAAGAGTGTTGAAACCAATTTGCGTTGAAGAAGTGCTCATTAAAGCAGCACCAACTGTACAGGAATCACAGATCTTTACTACCTCATGCCTTTCGAACTTCTTAAATCTTTCTTTGCCCATCATTCAGTGAAATCCTGATATTCACAGTGGAGGCCAAGCCAGTCTGCTCATTGCTATGTATTCTTCACAGAGAATCTTGCTTGGTATCCTCTGATGCTCTAAGGTTGAGTGGGCTCTGGTGCTCGAAGAGTCCCTGCAAACTCCACCCTTCTCAGCCTGACCGGCTTGTTGAGATGGGTCACTGGGAGACAGGAGAGAAAGCAGCAGGCCATCTTTGAGATTCACTCACGTGGGCATGTCTATTGCTGGCTGGGTCAGAATTTCTTGCCAGCACCTAATTGCCCCTTGAGAAGGTGGTGGGAGCTGCCTTGTAGAACTAGTGAAGTCCACCTGCTGTGGGCTGACCCACAATGCCCCGAAGGGAGGGAATTCCAGGATTTTTGACCCAGCGGCAGTAAAAGAACAGAGATATTTCCAAATCCGGATGGTGACTGGCTCAGAAGGGAACTTGCAGGGAGTGGTGTTCCCACGTATCAGCTGCCCTTGTCCGTCTAGATGGAAATGATCATGGGTTTGGAAGGTGCTGAGAATCTTTGATGAATATCTGCAGTCCATTTTGTAGATAGTACACACTGCTGCTACTGAGCGTCGGTGGTGGAGGGAATGGATGTGGTGCCAACTAAGTGGGCTGCTTTGCTCCTAGATGGTGTCAAGCTTCTTGAGTGTCATTGGAGTGGTACCCATCCAGAACTGCCCTGAGATGAAGCTCCTCCATTCCTCCCTCATTGGTAGATAACAATGGCTCAGAGCCTCAGTGGGAACGGACATCTGACAAAGTTGCAGCACCTTTTCCATTTCTTTCCTGCTCTTGCCATCCTGCACCCAGTGGCTTACACCATGGGGACAAGTGCAGACCCAGTAGCCATCAGGTGGACATGGCTGCCTAAGATGGTTGACCCTTTTTTCCATGGAAGAAGCTATGAGCTCACACACTACAGCCACTCCACCACTTTTCATGCCAGGCTGCTCACCCTTCTTGGAATCTCTACCCCAGGTATGCCCCTGCCAATCTCTGAACCTCAACCACAAACCATTCCAGTGGCTGGTCGCCTGTATCCAGCCTTTGGCAATCCTCCGACTGTCAGATTTCATCCTACATTGAGGCTACCAAGTTACCACCTCAATCCTAAACCTGGAAGTGCCCTCCCGGAGATAAACGTTTCCATGCTGCTGGGAGGGTATAGAGGAGTGCCATGGCAATGAATCAAAGGCATCATCCTCAGAGGTGCTTTTGGAAGGTAAACTGCTACTTCTTTGGCTAGTGCAGTGGAAATCAAAGAATTAGTGGTTGGCTAGGCACCCTAACCTTTACGAAACAACGTTCAAGGTTAGTCCTCTGTGCCCAGTTTTCAATCATGAGACATCTTTGCTTGATAACCGAGATACTCCTCTCTGACAGATTCACTGCCTTTCCCTTAGAGGAGGAGGAATATTCCCACATTGGGTGGCCGTCCTCCAGTCACAACATGCTCCCTCTTCTCCTGAAGGATTCCGGGATCATTCTGAAGGATCCCTAAGTGGTCGTGTCCATGTCCATGACAACTCCAGAATCCTCCTGTTTTAAGTTTCTAATAGCCAGATTGTCCAGGAGGAGAGGGCTCCCACATATTTCATTTCCACATTACTGCCAATGTCTCACTGCCCATCCCTGTATGCCCCCTATTGGCTTTTTCAGGCTATTTCAGAGTCAATCCCAGTGCTATGGATATGAAGACACAGGTAGGCCAGAATTCTGTCCCTTAAAAAGGGCATAAGTGAATCAGACAGAGGCTTTCACATCAACCAATGATTTCACAGCCTTCATTAAGCTAGCTTTCATTCCAGATTCCTACTGAACTCATGGTGGGATTTGAACCCACAACATTACAGTGGGTACTACTGGATTGCTAACCCAGTGACATTACCACCATGCTATCGTCACCCACATTCGTTGCCTATGCTCCATCTGGTGCTGAGGCCTACATGTGATCCAGCTGCCTGACGTCACTCTGTACTCAGTGACACTGCCTGATGCTCCAATGAATGTTACTCACAGGGACTAGATAGTGTCCGCAACCCCAGTGTGAGACCCACTCAAGCTTGTTCCACCACTCAATACAATTATGGCTGATCAACCCCACTTTCTGCCCATTCCCCCAAAACCCTCGACTCCTTTGCCAACCAAACATCAGTCCAACTTGACCCTGAATACATCAAATGGGCTGGTCTATGCTCACTGGCAAACTACTCCCAAAGAGGAAAAATTTAACCTCATTCCCATCTTAAGTAGGAGACCACTTATTCCTAAATTCATTAAGTTGTTGGTTTTCATCACTAAGAGGTTGGAGTGTAAATCTTGTTAGAGATGTACAGAATGTTGGTGAGGCTGCACCCTGGAGTACGGTGTATAGTTTTGGTCAGCACATACGGGATGCACTGGCTTGGGGAGGTTGTTCCAAAGAGGATCAATCCTGATATGAAAGGGGTTGAGAGTGTGGTGCTGGAAAAGCACAGCAGGTCAGGCAGAATCCAATGAGCAGGAGAATCGACATTTCGAGCATAAGCCCTTCATCATTCCTGGTGAAGGGTTTATGCTCAAAACATCAATTCTCCTGCTCGTCAGATACTGCCTGGTCTGCTGTGCTTTTCCTGCAACACACTCTAGACTCTAATGCCCTGTCTCTGCAGTCCTCACTTTCTCCTTGGAATGAAAGGGTTGATCTATCAAGATGATAAGTGGTATTCTTCAGGAGTTGCGTGTGAAAACGTTGCCCCTTAGGCCTCTTAGATCTTTCCCTTCTCACCCTAAACCTATGCCCTCTAGCTCTGGACTCCCCCACCCCAGGGAAAGAGACTTTGTCTATTTATCCTATCCATGAGGAATTTCATCTCCCAGATGGTGGTGGATTCTGGAGTTCTGTACCACAGATTTGTGAAGGCTGGATCATTGCAATCTTTAAAAAGAAAAGGTGGATAAAGTTTAAAAATGTCAAGGATCCAAGAGCTATGCGGAGATGGTACAAAAGGGGAGTTGAAATCTGGGGAAGATCAACCATAACACATTGAATAGCGGAGCACATTAATGGGGCTGAATGGCCTTGTCTGCCTCCTCTGCTATTTCTCATGTTCTCATATAAATGGTGTCTCCTCTTTCTAGATTACTCCACAAAAAGGGGAGTTTTTGGTCATAGAGTCATACAGCATGGAAACAGATCCTTCGGTCTGAGCATGTTCAAAAACTAAGCTAAGTCCCATTTGCCTACATTTGGCCCATACCCCTCCAAATTGTTCCCATTTATTTAAAGTCTGGTTGAAGATTTGTAGCTCAGGTGTCCGTTGTTGTGGTTCTGTTCGCCGAGCTGGAAGTTTTTGCTGCAAACGTTTCGTTCCCTGGCTAGGGAACATCAGTGCTATTGGAGCCTCCTGTGAAGCGCTGCTTTGATGTTTCTTCCGGTATTTATAGTGGTTTGTTCTTGCCGCTTCCGGGTGTCAGTTTCAGCTGTAGTGGTTTGTATATGGGGTCCAGGTCTATGTGTCTGTTAATGGAGTTTGTGGATGAATGCCATGCCTCTAGGAATTCCCTGGCTGTTCTCTGTCTGGCTTGTCCTATGATGGTAGTGTTTTCCCAGTCAAATTCATGTTGCTGGTTGTCTGAGTGTATGGCTACTAGGGATAGCTGGTCGTGTCGTTTTGTGGCTAGCTGATGTTCATGGATGCGGATTGATAGCTGTCTTCCTGTTTGTCCTATATATAGTGTTTTGTGCAGTCCTTGCATGGTATTTTGTAAAACTACGTTAGTTTGGCTCGTGCTGGCTATTGGGTCCTTTGTTCTAGTGAGTTCGCCAAAAACGGATACCCACGCAACTTTATCACCAGATGCCTAAGAGGTAGACCACGGAACGAGGACATGCCACAACCAAAAGGACTAGCCACACTACCACACGTCAGGAGCGTCTCAGAACTGACAGCCAGACTACTGCGACCCTTAGGACTCATAACAGCACACAAGCCAACTTTCACACTCTGTTCTAGTGAGTTGTTGTCTGAAGCCAGACAGAGAACAGCCAGGGAATTCCTAGAGGCATGGCATTCATCCACAAACTCCATTAACAGACACATAGACCTGGACCCCACATACAAACCACTACAGCTGAAACTGACACCCGGAAGCAACAAGAACAAACCACTATAAATACCGGAAGAAACATCAAAGCAGCGCTTCACAGGAGGCTCCAATAGCACTGATGTTCCCTAGCCAGGGAACGAAAGGTTTGCAGCAAAAACTTCCAGCTCGGCGAACAGAACCATAACAATGTTCCCATTTATGCACTTATCGAAATGTCTTTTCAAAATATCGTAAACCTGCATCCACTACTTTCTCTGGCGGTTCATTTCACACATGGACCACTATAAAAATAGGTCACCCATGTCATGTGTAAAAACATCTCACCTTAACAAATGTCCACTTTCTCACCCCACCCTAGGGAAAAGGCCTTTCTCATTTCACCTTATCTACGCCCTTCATGATTTTTTGAATCTCTATAAAAGGTAACCAAAAAATCCCAGCCTATCCTTATAACTCAAAGCCTCCATTCCCAGTAAAATCCTGGTCAATCTTTTCTGAATCTTCTCCAGCTTAATAATATTCTTCCTATTACAGGGTGCCCAGAACTATACATAGTACTTCAGAAGCAGCTTCACCAATGTCCTGTACAACCTCAGCATGACCTCTCAACTCCTGTATTCGAAAGGAGTGAGCATACTAAATGCTATCTTCACCATCTCCTTGTGACACAAACTTCAAAAATTATGTACCTAAATCCATAGGTCTCTTTTGTTCTACACTATCCAGGGCCCCCTCCATTAATTGTATAATTATATCCTGGGAGAAAGTGAGGACTGCAGATGCTGGAGATCAGAGCTGAAAAATGTATTGCTGGAAAAGCACAACAGGTCAGGCAGCATCCAAGGAGCAGGATAATCAACGTTTCGGGCAGAAGCCCTTCTTCAGGAATGAGGAGGGTGTGCCAAGCAGGCTAAGATAAAAAGGTAGGAGGAGGGACTTGGGGGAGGGGCGTTGGGAATGCGATAGGTGGAAGGAGGTTACGGTGAGGATCCTTGTAGAGGGAGGAGGAGAGCTTAAAAGGAAGACATCCTTGCAATTATATCTTGCCATTCTTTGTTTTACCAAAATGCCATACTTTACTTTTATCCAAATTAAACTCTATCTGCCACTCCTCAGCGTATTGACCAAATTTAAAATTAATTTAGATTTTTATGTTTAATAGTTTAGTTTTAAAAAGTCAGACAGAAAAGCAGGTATATATTTTTCCAAGTTGACCAAAGCAGATAAAACTATTAACAACAAGTATGGAGTCTGTATGAAGCTGATAGCATTACCAGGATCACTCAGGATACACAGCGCATCTGCCCTGAGCAGTTCTGGCAGCAGAGCCAACAAGGGAGACCGACAGTTTCCTGTTTAAAATTCCCAAAAGGTTCTACTCCATGCAAGAGCGAAACTACCTTGGCCAGAAACTCAGTTTGAAGATTTTATCAGACAATCCCCCAGTGAAATGACACATCAGGAAGAATATGTCATCTAAATCAAATGGGGGAGACCCTGTTTTATTTCAGCAACGCAGCTGAAAACAGATACAGCACAAGCTTCAGAACGTTACAGTGAGGAAGGAGGCCATTTGGTCTATCAGACGAGGATGATTTGGACAACATTGGTTAACACAAAGGCATCCGATCCTGTCAGGGTGAGGGAAACAGTTGCTTTATTTTCATCTCCTATTTTATTTGCTTGCATCCAAATCATGATGATGTCCTTTACAGAAGGAAATCTGCCACTCCTACCCTGGGCTGACTTGCACGTGACTCCAGACCCACAGCAATGTTGCTGACTCTCAACAGCTCCCAGACTGGCCAAGCAAGGCCCCCCGTTTAAGGGCAATTGGGGAATGGGTATCAAATGCTGGTTTTGCCAACAATGCCCACCTCCCATAAGGAAGTGAAGGCTGCAATTTAATGAACAGGGACTGGTATCATTACGAGTCCAGTCCCTCCGCAGTTCCCCAAATATTCTCTCAGTGCCATTTCTTAGAATCAATTAAGTAGTGTGCTGACTCACTGTGACATGCACAAATTGCCCAAAATTCCTCAAAATGAAAAAGGTTTAGGAATTCCGAAAATGCATGCCCCTAATTTATCAAGGGAAACCTAAAAGCAAGTTCTGAACCAGCCCAATGAGATTGAGTCGAGAGAATGTGGTGCTGGAAAAGCACAGCCGGTCAGGCAGCGTCAGAGGAGCAGGAGAGTCAACGTTTTGAGCATAAGCTCTTCATCGGGAGAGAAACTCTGCCCTGATGACTTATGGTAGTTTAACCAGAGGGTCACCACACCTCAGGTGAGATCGAGAACCCTTCATGGGAACCTCAGCTTGTATGGGAATAGAACCCACACTTTTGGCGTTATTCTGCATCACATTCTAACCAGCAAGCCACTTGATCCCAATGAAGTAACCTAACACACATTTAATTGCAGGCAGTCATTTCTGACTGAACTTCATTTACACCTCTCCTACATAGGGGGCAGGAGAGAAGGAAAGAAAGTCTATTCTTCACAGGTTGAGGACATCACTGACTATGCCACCATTTATGTCTATCCCAGAGACAGTTAAGAGTCAACCACATTGTGATGAGCAGCCCAGGTAAGGATGGTGTTTTCCTTCCCTAAAGGACACAAATGAACCAGATGGGTTTTTCCTGACAATCAACAATGCTCATCATGAGTCTCTTAATACTAGATTGTTATTGGATTCCACTATCTGGTCTATTGGACTAGGATCATTTGGACAACATTGGTTAACACAAAGGCATCCGATCCTGTCAGGGTGAAGGAAACAGGTGGGATTCAAACCCAGGTTCCCAGAACCTGGGTCTCTCAATCAACCACATCCTGAAACAATCCCATTACTCACCATCACTTACCTATCACCATCCCACCTACCTTTCCTCTCACCATCTAATCACTCAGCTCCCCCCTCCCCCCTTCCCCAGTCCTGAAGAGTCCTGCCCAAAATGTCAACTCTCTTGCTCCTCGGATGCTGCATTACCTGCTGTGCTTTTTCCAACACCATGCTTTATCAAGTCATCCTCTCTGGATTAGCAGTCAGTGGTAATACCACCAGACCATTGCCTCCCCCCTGTGCCAACATGCAACAATGGCCCTTCTATGGCTCAGTTGTTGAATAATGATAGTGAACCATCTTGGGGACAATTTACTGTTAAAAACGTACCAAATGAATTCAAGTTTTGTGGTCAGTATTATGGATTCAATATGTTCGGACAACAGCATGGTTTTGACATTGGATATTCCAGCACTAAGTTGAGACCAAAGCCAGTGCCCGAATCAAAGCAGCCGCAACGGAACGTCGTTGTGGTCTTGTTTTTCCATGCCAGGCTACCAATTCGAAAAAGACACTAATTACGGGATGGTCTGTCAGAAGGATTTTCAACTGGCCCAACTTCATACACATCAGGAAATTTGGTCAGACTGATCAAAACAGGATGAAAAACAAATCAAATGTCAAACATCAGAAGAGTTTTATTTTAGGAAGGGTTTTATAACAGACCCAATTGATCATGTCACTGGTTCTGAATCATGTCTTTCTCTTCAATCCACCCCCCCACAAAGCTTTCAGCTACCTAACACTACACCCCAGAATTCACTGGATTTCCAGTACCTCCCTTCCCCTACTTGGATCCCTAGTTTCTAGTGTTCTGCTCTCCCTGACACACCCCCTCCCTCGTTCTCCATTCTCCCCAAGCTCCTTAATCACCAGTCTGAATTCCAGATGGATTTGTGGAATTTTAAATTCCACTATCTGCTAACAGCAGGATTCAAACCCAGGTCCCCAGAACATTATGTGGGTCTCTGGATGAGCAGTCCAGCAATAATACCAAATAGCCATTATCTCTCCACTCTGTCAATATGCTAGTATAGTTCTATGTAGACCACTCTGCAGTTTCCCTTTCTCCTACAATGATGACTCTTAGACTCCCCACACAGCCCCATTCTAGTCCCCTTCATCCCATATCTGATCTCTTCTGACTCCCAGTTCCAGTTCCCTGACCTTTCCAATGTTGTAGGAGAAAGTGAGGACTGCAGATCCTGGAGATCAGAGTCGAGAGTGTGGTGCTGGAAGAGCACAGCAAGTCAGGCAGCATCCGAGGAGCAGGAGCATCGATGTTGAGCATAAGCTCATGATGGAGAGCTTATACTCGAAACGTTGACTCTCCTGTTCCTTGGATGCTGACTGACCGGCTATGCTTTTCCAGCACCACACTTCCCAAAATTGTCCCAGGCAAGCTCACTCAAGATGACTAAAGAAATTGAGGAGAAAGTGAGGTCTGCAGATGCTGGAGATCAGAGCTGAAAATGTGTTGCTGGAAAAGCGCAGCAGGTCAGGCAGCATCCAAGGAGCAGGAGATTCGACGTTCCGGACATGAGCCCTTCATCAGGAATGAGGCCATTCCTGATGAAGGGCTTATGCTGGAAACGTCGAATCTCCTGTTCCTTGGATGCTGCCTGACCTGCTGCGCTTTTCCAGCAACACATTTTCAGTAAAGAAATTGAGGGTTTGGTTAAGGAAAAGGAGGAAGCATATGTCAGGTATAGACAGGATAGGTCGAGTGAATCCTTAGAAGAGTATAAAGAAAGTAGGAGTATACTTAAGAGGGAAATCAGGAGGGCAAATAGGGGACATGAGATAGCGTTGGCAAATAGAATTAAAGGAGAACCAAAGGGTTTTTACAAATATATTAAGGACAAAAGGGTAACTAGGGAGAGAATAGGGCCCCTCAAAGATCAGCAAGGCAGCCTTTGTGTGGAGCCACAGAAAATGGGGGAGATACTAAATGAATATTTTGCATCAGTATTTACTGCGGAAGAGGATATGGAAGATATAGACTGTAGGGAAATAGATGGTGACACCTTGTAAAATGTCCAGATTACAGAGGAGGAAGTGCTGGATGCCTTGATACAGTTAAAGGTGGATAAATCCCCAGGACCTGATCAGGTGTACCCGAGAACTCTGTGGGAAGCTAGAGAAGTGATTGCTGGGCCTCTTGCTGAGATATTTGTACCATCGATAGTCACAGGTGAGGTGCCGGAAGACTGGAGGCTGGCAAACGTGGTGCCACTGTTTAAGGGTGGTAAAGACAAGCCAGGGAACTATAGACCGGTGAGCGTGACCTCAGTGGTGAGCAGGTTGTTGGAGGGAATCCTGAGGGACAGGATGTACATGTATTTGGAAAGGTAAGGACTGATTCAGGATAGTCAACATGGCTTTGTGTGTGGGAAATCATGTCTCACAAATTTGATTGAGTTTTTTGAAGAAGTAATAAAGAAGATTGAGGAGGACAGAGCAGTAGATGTGATCTACATGGACTTCAGTAAGGCGTTCAAAAAGTTTCCCCATGGGAGACTGATTAGCAAGGTTAGATCTCGTGGAATATAGGGAGAACTAGCCATTTGGATAGAACTGGCTCAAAAGGTAGAAGACAGAGGATGGTAGTGTAGGGTTGTTTTTCAGACTGGAGGCCTGTGACCAGTGGAGTGCCACAAGGATCAGTCCTGGGTCCTCTACTTTTTGCCATTCACAAAAATGATTTGGATACGAGCATAAGAGGTACAGTTGGTAAGTTTGCAGATTACACCAAAATTGCAGGTGTAATGGACAGCAAAGAGGGTTACCTCAGATTACAACAGGATCTGGACCAGATGGGCCAATGGGCTGAGAAGTGGCAGATAGAGTTTAATTCAGATAAATGTGAGGTGCTGCATTTAGGGAAAGCAAATCTTAGCAGGACTTATACACTTAATGGTAAGGTCCTAGCGAGTGTTGCTGAACAAAGAGACCTTGAAGTGCAGGTTCATAGCTCCTTGAAAGTGAAGTCGCAGGTAGATAGGATAGTGATGGCGGCGTTTGGTATGCTTTCCTTTATTGGTCAGAGTACTGAGTACAGGAGTTGGGAGGTCATGTTGCAGCTGTACAGGACATTGATTAGGCCACTGTTGGAATATTGCATGCAGTTGTGGTCTCCTTCCTATCAGAAAGATGTTGTGAAACTTGAAAGGGTTCAGAAACGATTTACAAGGATGTTGCCAGGGTTGGAGAATTTGAGCTATAGGGAGAGGCTGAACAGGCTGGGGCTGTTTTCCCTGGAGCGTTGGAGGCTGAGAGGTGACCTTACAGAGGTTTACAAAATTATGAGGGGCATGGATAGGATAAATAGACAGACAGACAGTCTTTTCCCTGGGGTTGGGGAGTCCAGAACTAGAGGGCATAGGTTTAGGGTGAGAGGAGAAAGATATAAAAAGAGACCTAAGGGGCAACATTTTCACGCAGAGGGTGGTACGCGTATGGAATGAGCTGCCAGAGGATGTGGTGGAGGCTGGTATAATTGCAACATTTAAGAGCATTTGGATGGGTATATGAATAGGAAGAGTTTGGAGGGATGTGGGCCGGGTGCTGGCAGGTGGGACTCGATTGGGTTGGGATATCTGGTCGGCATGGATGGGTTGGACCAAAGTGTCTGTTTCCATGCTGTATATCTCTGACTGTATGACTCAAATTCTGTCCCGTGTCCCTGTGCACTTTCTTCAGCACATCCAGCCCACCCTCTCCCTGCACTCTAAAGCACCCTCTCCTCCTAGCATTCCAGCTGCTTTTAATCCACCAACCCCCATCCACCACCCCAGCTGGTGCTGGGCCCATTGGGTCCTGAGGTCAATCCAGCTCCTTATCATTCCAAATCAGAGTCCTCTCTGAGACTCTATAGCACAATAAGAATGAATAGCTCATTAAATGTAACACCAACAATTATACACAACCAAAACTCTGGAGGTGAGAAGATCGAATAGTCTGTACCAGAGACTGGAGAGTGAGAGCATGAAAGAGATGGGAGGGGAGAGACAGAGCAACTGAGACAGTGTGAGACTGAGGGGCACAGAGAGGAAGTAAAAGAGGGGAGAGTGCGAGAGTGACCCCGAGTGCAGAGGTGAGGGGTGAAGGTGCAAAGAGGGAGAGAGACAGACAGAAGGAGAGACACACTGTGGGAGAGTGAGCAAGAGAGTGAGTGTGGGAGAGAGAAAGCAAAAGAGTGAGATAAAGATACTGAGTGGAGGAGGGAGGAAGGAGAGAGAGAAACTGGTGAAGCGAAGGGAACTAGAAGACAAGAGATGTGGCTAGATTGCACTGAGAAACTGAGAGACTCAGTGCAGGGGAAGAGAGAAAGAGACTGGGGGTAGAGAGAGAGATTGGGTGGGGAAACAGACTAGGAGGGAGAGAGAGAAATTGTGGGGAGGGAAGAGAGACAGAAGGAGAGAGAAAGACTGAGTGTGAGTAAGAGAGAAAGACTGTGAGTAAGAGAGAAAGAGATAGAGAGAGAGACAGAATAGCAAAAGAATTTAATGGGGTGAGTGAGGGGGAGAGAGAGTAGGTGAGAAAGAGACAGACTGGTTGGGGGGTGGGGGGGGGGGTAAAAGAGAGAGACAGAGAGAGACTATATGAAGTGAAATAGTATATCAATAAAAGTGTTTCAGAACACCAGCATGTCAGACATTGTCAATAAGGCAGTGAGGTGGCGATAGCACAGTCACAGGGAGCAACGTCTGAGTGTGGGATTAAACCCCAGGCCCAAACCTCATTTCGGGCTAACCCAAAAAGGAGCAGCTAATGCAGCATTCAGGAAACAGGTCCAACTAGTGACAAGAACCTTGTGATGTCACAGAACTGGGTGGCAGGGTCAGAGCTAGGAGCCAGAAATTTATAGAAACTTCCATGTTATATGCTCACTCCCTGGAGACTCCCAGGAAGTACAGAGGCACGACACAATTCATCCCGCCCTCCCAAATGTATTGCAGCTAAAACCAGAAATTGCTGGAAACTTTCAGCAGATCTGGCAGCATCGATAAAGTAAAAAAAAAAATCAGATTTAACGTTTCAGGTCTGGTGACCCTTCTTCAGAACCTTGGATCTCAAACTGATTTCTCGTCAGAGATGTTGCCAAACCTGCTGAGCTTTTCCAGTATTTTCTGTTTTTGTTTCTGAGTTACAGCATCCACAGTTTGTTCCGTTTTTCCATTACAGCTAAAGTCCTGCTGTCTACCCAGAGCCCCTCTGTCCTACTGAAATATTCAGTGCTTCATGGTGGTGACACCAGCAATTTGTAAAACCCTCCATCCTCCTATCTTTTGGTTTCTGCACCTTACTGAACTTCCAATTCTTTACATTCCTGACTCTTTTTCAAATCCCAAATCTTCTACGATTCAGCATCTCTGGCACAGATTGCACTAAAAAGGCTGCATGAAATATTAACGCACAGCCAAAATTGCTGGAGAAACTCAGCAGGTCAGGCAGCAGTGGAGAGAGAAAGCAGAGTTGGTAGTTCAAATCCAGTCCCTCTTGTTGAGAACTGCAGCTTTCTCTGCATGGGGTGTTGCCAGACCTGCTGAGTTTCTCCAGCAATTTATGTTTCAGATCTTCAGCATCCATCACTCTCTTATTTTACTGCATACAACATTGGTCTTGTTAAAGTTTTTTTAAAATAACAGACATCTTTTGGATTGGTCAGAAGGGGAGTCAAAGACCACTGAGGGCTGATAGAAGAATGAGGTTCCAGTGTTCATAATACAACAGAGGGATTATCAGAGGACATCAAAGAGTGCTCTGCTCTTGTTTCAACTCATGTTACGGGATCTTTAAGGAACTGTGGATGAAATTCTTAACTGAATAGCTGTGCTTCCGACAGTGCAGCACTCCCTCAACCCTGCAAGGGACAATCAGTATGCCCACTTTACAAGGGCAAGGGCTAGACTTGGTCTGGAGATTCAACATTCACTGCAAACTTCAGAGCTGCTGTCTCTGGGCGAACTTTAACTCTACCCCAACCCCGAGAATTTTTAAAAAGGCAAGAATTCTCAGAGTTTAACAATGATCTCCTTGTTTACACACTAGGCAGCTTCCACCAATTCGATATTCGTTAAGAATACAGAAGGAAAATCACTTACATGACACAGTTGAAAAAACTCGCGGTGGTTGTAACGTAAGGAGTTGCTATTAAACTTCCTTGCTGCAACTTTCAATGCAGTTTTATTTCGGATGCACCGTACTACACTTTCTGCAATTCGCAACAATTTGCTGAGGAATCCGCGGACCCCGTTACCTGTTCCAATTAAGGCATAGCCCCCGGATCCAGATTTGCAATGTGCCCCGCGTCCCTGAAGTCTCCGAAACGGTCCCTGCAAATCCTGGGTTCTGCAGAACATAGGAAAATCCCAGAGCCAAAACTCCCTGTTTCTTCCTGTCCCTGAACCGCACACCCTTTGATGGGTCTGTGGTGGGAGATCTCAGCTCTCTCCAGACAACCTCTGCACTTCACCGTTTCTGTTTGGACTGAGGAGGTGAGGGTTAAAATTTGGATCAAGTCTCATCCCTCTTTTGACAGGCATGTGTGTGTGTGTGGGTCCTGCCTTTTTAAAAAAAGATGCAGCCAATAGTGTTCAGAGCGATGCATTACTGTGTGGGCTTCTTCGGGACAGGTGGTGTGTCGGCACCAACTGTAGATTCGATCCTACACTGAGGAGCCACACCTAGCACTTAATTACAACTTTCTTTATTCTGAAAAGTTTTTTCAAATTCAAGAGCAATTTAAAACACAATCAGAGAATGGTTCATTTTGCGATCTCAGTAAAAAACGCAGCCCTTCATTCAAAAAAAACTTTCCATTTTTTTTTAACAACTCACAGCCTGTTCTGATAATAATTAAATCATTTGCTTTGACAATGCTGATTGAAGGATAGAATTTGACCCAGGTGCCACCTTTCCTGTTTTTTTATGACATGGTTGGGACACAGACTGTAGCCTCACACCTGAGATGCATTGTCTGAGCTGAGATGTCTCCTTATTATATTGATAAAATCTTAAGTTGTGTGGGGACTGTGCTGTGGCCATGACTGTGAGAGATTTATATATTAATGAATTGAAACCTGCATCCCCAATGTAAGTGATTAAAGACTTAACAATCTAGGTTTGTTCAATCCATGGCATCAGTTGTATGACACTTTGATCTTTTACAGTAAATTCTGTGTCCTATGATCCTGCCCCACCTGACAAAGGAGCAGCGCACCGAAAGCTTGTGCTTCCAAATAAACCTATTGAACTATAACCTGGTGTTGTGTGGACTTCTTTCATAATATGGAGGTGCTGGTGTTGGACAAAGTCAGAAGTCACATGACACCAGGTTATAGTCCAACAAGTTTATTTGAAATCGCAAGCTTTCAAAGCACTGCCCCTTCATCAGGTCACCCGTTGGACTATAACCTGGTTAACAAGTTTTGAGAAGATTTGTAGCTCAGGTTGAGGTTTTGGATGTAGGTTTGCTCACTGAGCTGGAAGGTTCATTTTCAGATGTTTCGTCACCATACTAGGTAACATCTTCAGAGCCTTCGTCTGGAGGCAGTTAAGAGTCAACTGCATTCCTGTCGGTCTGGAGTCACATGTTGGCCAGGCTGGGGAAGGATGGTAGAAGCTATAGGACATTGCTGAGGCGACTTTTGGAATACTGCATTCAATTCTGGTCTCCCTGTATTAGGAAAGATATTGTGAAACTTGAAAAGGTTCAGAAAAGATTTACAAGGATGTTGCCAGGGTTGGAGGGGTTTGAGCTACAGGGAGAGGCTGAATAGGTTGGGGCTGTTTTCCCTGGAGCGTCAGAGGCTGAGGGGTCACCTTACAGAAGTTTATAAAATCTTGAGGGGCATTGATAGGGTAAATAGACAAGGTCTTTTTCCCAGGGTTGGGCAATCCAAAATTAAAGGGTGTAGGTTTAAGGTGACAGCGGAAAGATTTAAAGGGGACCTGAGGGGTAGCCTTTTAATGAAGAGGGTGGTACGTGTATGGAATGAGCTGCCAGAGGAAGTGGTGGAGGCTGGTACAATTGCAACATTTCAAAAGCGTCTGGATAGGTACATGAATAGGAAGAGTTTAGAGGGATATGGGCCAAGTGCTGGCAAATGGGACTAGATTAGTTTAGGATATCTGGTTGGCATGGATGAGTTGGACCGAAGGGTCTGTTTCTGTGCTGTACATCTCTAGTGATTTCCTTAGAGGACATTTGTGAACCAGACGGGTTTTTGAAACAGTCGACAGTGCCTTTGAGCATTTTTTTTATTCCAGATCTTTATTGAATTCAAATCTCTCCATCACCATTGTGGGATTTAAACTGAGATCCATAGAATATTAGATTATTAACATTAGATCATTAGTCCAATGATACTGACATAATTGTGCGAACCACTAAACTACAGGTAACACCCTACCCTCACCCAAGAAACTGTCAATCCACTGCTAACCAAACTCCATCAATCTAGTTTTAAAAAGTATTTCAGGTTGTAAAGTTGTCATAGCCCCACTCTCACACGAAAGAGAGATGACTCATGGTGAATTTAACCTGAGGATCACCACACTTTATGTGAGAATGAAATGAGGGACCTTGATGATAACCTCAGGGTGGGTAGGAATTGAACTCACACTGTTGGCATCACCCAGCATTGCAATCCAGGCAGCCAAGCTAAGGGACTATTACTGGCTGAGCACCAGTTTTTTTTGAGGAAGGTGGTTTAAAACTTCTGTCACCCTTTGTAAAGTAGATGTGCGGAAACCCTGAGCTGTGATTTTCCGATTCTGGCCTTTGCTCCTTGACTCCCTGAGAACTGAGAAAAAATGGCCTCGCCCTTTGCCCTATCCATTCCTCATGATATATTGCACTTACATAGCGTCAGGTCAAAGTGCCTCACAATGGTCAGGTATGCATTTAGATTGGAAGCAGGACACACTCAGTACAAGTTGGCCAGTCGTTCCCTCTCAGTCAAATGGCTGGCTTTCAATTTCCATCTCCAGCCTTTAATTTCCCGAGGGTGTGGAGCCCCACTGCTTTTAGTTGGGATGAAAAACCCAAGCCCTGTCTACCCTGAAAGCAACAGGAGATCCCATTGCTGTCTTTCAATGAAGGGTTTAGGGTGCTGGCCTGGAAGTCCAGACCCTTAATAAAAACAGAAATTGCTGGAGAAATTCAGCAGGTTTGGCAGTATCTGTGGAGAGAGAAACAGAGTTAATGTTTCGAGTCTGGAATGACATGACTTCTCTTCCAGTTTTGAAAAAAAAACATGTCATAGCAGAGTGAAAACGTTAGCTCTGTTTCCCTGTCCATAGACCTTGTGAAGTGTACTAAAAATTGATTCAGTTGAGCTGTCGTTGTCAATGTCAGTGCAGCGCAAGGACCAACCTTCCATCACCAGGTTTCTCCAGCATTTTCTGTTTTTATTTCAGATTTCCAGCATTTTATTTATCCATTCTTAAATCGGAGAATTTGGCCACTTCATTTCTTCCCATGCACAGATCGCTTTTCAGCAATGACGGCATTTTAAGAAGTACTTCATCAGCTGTCTGAGACTATCTGTAGTTACAAAACTGTTGTGGAAATACAGGTTTTTCTCTTTCCTTTCAAATGCTGCAATGAAATGATTGCTTCGGGCAGGTTTTTTCAAATGTAGTATTTCACGGGGATGTGGGTATCGCTGGCTGGGTCAATGTTTATTGCACACCCCTGATTGCCTTTGAGAAAGTGAGCCACTTCCTGAAAATCCATGTGGTGTAGTGCAACCAGGGTAGGGGGAATTTCAGAATTTTCACCTGGTCATGGAAGGGTTGGTCCTTTCGCTGCACTGACATTGACCAGGACAGCTCAACTGAATCAATTTTTAGTACACTTCATAAGGTAGGGGAGCAGAATTAGGCCATTCAGCCCATCGAGTCTGCTCTGCCATTCGATCATGGCTGATATGCTCCTCACCCCCATTTTCCTGCCTTCTCTCTATATCCCCTCAGCCCATTACCAATTAAAAAATCTGTCCAACTCCTCCTTAAATGTATTCACTGTCCCACACGTTGGGGTAGCAAATTCCACAGATTCACCTGTCTTTGGGAGAAGTAGATAGCCTACAGTATTTAAATTGTAACCAAAATTTCATGGCACTGGAACATCCAGAGGGATGTAAATCCCACCTCCTCAACTTGTGGCATCCCCTTGATCCTAGAATTGCAGGGGTCATCGGTAAAAATGAATGACTTAATGCCATTGGGTTCTCATCTTGCTTAGACTCTCAGGAACCACCCAAGCAGGACGAGTGAGACAAATTGGATAGCTTTTCCCATCAGCCCATGTCGGAATGATGGAGTGAAGGTCATATTTTTATCCAACTTATTCTATTCTGTTCCCTTCCCTGAGGCATTTCTAATCCAATAACTCCTTCAAAACAAAACCTTCCATTATATTATTAACATAGCTTTGTATGTGCTTAAGGGCTTTAAAGGAACTGCAGGTCAGGCTTAAATCAATACCTGTCACATCTAGATGATACTCACCATATTTGCTGTCTTCTGCTATCTCTCATCATCTCTAAAAGTCTAGGGATAAGGGTTTTACTTACAGAATCATAGAGCTGTACAGCATAGAAACAGACCCTTTGGTTTGATCAGTCCATGCCGACCAGATATCCTAAATTAATCTAGTTCCATTTGCCAGCATTTGGCCCATTTTCCTCTAAATCCTTCCTATTCATATACCCATACAGATGCCTGTTAAATGTTGTAATTGTAATTCCACCACTTCCTCTAGCAGCTCATTCCACACACGCACCACCTTCTGCGTGAAAAAGTTGTCCCTTAGATCTTTTTTATATCTTTTCCCTCTCACCTTAAACCTAAGCCCTCCAGTTTTAGATTCCCTTACTCTGGGGAAAAGACCTTGACTATTCACTCTGTCCATGCCCTTCATGATTTTATAAACCTCTATAAGGTCAACCCTCAGCCTCCGACGCTCCAGGGAAAACACCTCCAGCCTATTCAGCCTATCCCTATAGCTCAAACCTTCTAAACCCTGGCAACGTCCCTGTAAGTCTTTTCTGCACCCTGTCAAGTTTAATAGCGGCTTTTGTATAGCAGGGGAGCAGAATTGCATGCAGTATTCCAATAGTGGCCTAACCAATGTCTCGTACAGCTACAACATGGTGTCCCAACTCCTATTATCAATGCACCAACCAATAAAGGCAAGCATACCAAATGCCTTCTTCACAACTCTGTCAGCTTGTGACTTCACTTTCAAAGAACTATGAGCCTGCATCCCAAGGTCTCTTTGTTCAGCAACACTTCCCAGTACTCTATCATTAAGTGTGTGAGTCCTGCCCTGACATGCCTTTCTAAAATGCTGGACAGAAAACCCCAAAACTGTTCCTGAGACTCAGCAAACAGGAGACAATTTCTACCACCACAAACAACACTGTCATAGCAACCAGCAAGCTGGATATCACAGTATCCAGGAAACAAGACTCACTTCTATCATCACATCATAAAGGTTCAGATGTTTGCATCCAATGTCAAGTATAATGTGGGAAAATGTGAAATTGTCCCATTTTGGCAGGAAGAATAAATAAAGAAGCATATTGTCGAAATGGCAAGAAATTGCTGAGCTCTGAGGTGTAGAAGATTCTGGGTGATAGCAAAAGGTTGTTTTGTGGGTCCGGCAAGTAAATAGCAAAGCTCTCTCAGAGACTTTTGGGTCTCTCAAAATTTCTTCTGCTTCCTTTGGAAGCAAAGTTTCTGAATATTTTTTAAGGCAGAGGCAGACAAGCAGGTGAAAAGTTATAAGGGATCATGTGAAATTAAGACTGCAGTTAGATAAGCTTCATCTTATTAAATGTTGGAGCAGGCTTGAGGGGTCAGATGGCCGCCTCCTGTTTGTAAGTCACATGTTTGTATGCAGATTTGAGGGCATCCTGAGGATGTGAAAGGTTATATGCAAAGGCTATTCTTCCTCCTTTGTTTGCCCCGTGAAGGAAATGGTGTCTTTGAGAGCTGGAGAAGATTGCAGGGAAAAATAATGGACCTTTTCCAGGACTGTTGCAATCTTAGGGCTTCATGCCAACCAGGGATCTGGGAGTTTCTGAAAACTCCCTCCTTCGCTGAAATAAAAGACACGGGTGAAAAATGGTCAAATTCATTTGCGTCCTAAACACAGACGAATAAGCTATTTATAGAACAAGAGGGGATTTGGAAGGAAGTCAGCTACATCTGGCATGCCTGATGATAGAACACAAGTTCAACTAGTTTTATCTCTCCATCAGATGGTTCTGCTTTGAGATTTCATTCCTACTCTGATCTCCTCGATTCTGACCACTGCCAGCTCATTCCATTGAATTCCTTTAAAGCTGCTGGGATTGGGAATAAGTTAACGAGTGCGCCAGATAGAACCAGACATTTTTTTATCCACTCATTCAGCGATCCTGACAGAAATCAAAACTTAATCAAAATTTGTTTCAGCAGTTTTATAGTTGATAAAGTGTGGCATTGAAAAAGACACAGCAGGTCAGGCAGCATCTGAGGAACAAGAGAGTTGACCTTTCGGGCATAAGCCCTTCATCATGAGCACTGACGGATGGTTAGGCCCGAAACGCCAACTCTCTTGCTCCTCAGATGCTGCCTGACCTGCTGTGCCTTTTCCAACACCACACTATCTCGACTCTGACTCTTCAGCATCTGCAGTCCTAATGATCTCCTTAATCTATTTTATCCCATTCCTTTATCCTTTCCTCATGGCCTTTCAAATGTCCCGTTGCCAAAGGTTCATCCAGTTTGTTTTTGGGAATCCACTTCTATTGCTCCTCATGGTAAGGCATTCCACTTATTACTAGGTTGATTCTAGAGTTGAGAGGGTTGGCTTATGAGGAGAGATTGAGTAGACTGGGACCATACTCATTGGAATTTAGAAGAATGAGTGGGGATCTTATAAAATTATGAAGGGAATAGACAAGATAGAATCAGGGAGGTTGTTTCCACTGGTGGGTGAAACTAGGACTAGGGGCATTGCCTCAAAATAAGGGGGAGCAGATTTAGGACTGAGTTGAGGAGGAACGTCTTCACCCAAAGGGTTGTGAATGTGTACCAGTTGAGGCTGCCTCGTTGAATGTTTTTAAAGCAAAGATAGATATATTTTTGAAGATAAAGTAAATTAAGGGGCATAGTGAGAGGTGAGAGGGGGTTGCAAGTGGAGCTGAGATCATCCATGATCTTATTGAATAGCGGAGCAGGCTCAATGGGGCCAAATGACCTACTCCTGCTCCTGTACTTTATGTTCTTGCGTTGTGCTGCCTTCTGCCTGCTGTCTCCCTTCAATGATTTGGTGATGACTTTAAATTGAGGAAAAATTATTTCCATTTATATCGCAAACAGCAAGAGATCTCAAAGCATTTTCCAGCAAATGAAGCTGCGTTGCCATTATAATGTTGGAAAGACTGCAGCCAATTTATACACAAGACATTCCTACCATTATCACACTGAGGGGCCTTGCTGTTTGGGAATTGATTACTATGTTTTCTTACATCACAACTGGAAAATTCTCTGACTCTCAGAATTTGTAATGGCGAACTGTCTTGACAAGGTGGACGTTGGAAACGATAGTTCAGATTGAGTGTTGCACTGTTTTAGAATGAGAGTTGACCTTTTGGGACAGACAGAAAAAAATTTTGTTTTCCATAAGTTGGTTGTGTGACTTTGGAATGTTGTTCGGAAACAGTTGAAGACAGAGGTGGATAGATTCTTGTCAGGCAGGGGAATCAAAGATTATTGAGGATATTCAAAGTTTGGAAGAAGATTTGTAGCTCGGGTGCTCGTTGTTGTGGTTCTGTTCGCCGACTGGGAATTTGTGTTGCAGACGTTTCGTCCCCTGTCTAGATGACATCCTCAGTGCTTGGGAGCCTCCTGTGAAGCACTTCTGTGATGTTTCCTCCGGCATTTATAGTGGTTTGTCTCTGCCACTTCCGGTTGTCAGTTCCAGCTGTCTGCTGCAGTGGCCAGTATATTGGGTCCAGGTCGATGTGTTTGTTGATAGAATCTGTGGATGAGTGCCATGCCTCTAGGAATTCCCTGGCTGTTCTCTGTTTGGCTTGTCCTATAATGGTAGTGTTGTCCCAGTCGAACTACTACGACCACTAAGACTCATAACAGAACACAAACCAACAGCCACTCTCAGACAACAGCTCACCAGGATAAAGGACCCGATACCCAGCATGAGCAAAACCAACGGAGTGTACAAAATCCCATGCAAGGACTGCACAAAACACTACATAGGACAAACAGGAAGACAGCTAACGATTCGTATCCATGAACACCAACTAAACAACACAACCAGCTATCCTTAGCAGCCACACACACGGATGACAAGCAACATGAGTTCGACTGGGACAACACTACTATTATAGGCCAAACAGAGAACAGGCAGGGAATTCCTAGAGGCATGGCACTCATCCACAGATTCTATCAACAAACACATCGACCTGGACCCAATATACCGGCCACCGCAGCGGACAGCTGGAACTGACAACCGGAAGCGGCAGAGACAAACCACTATAAATGCCGGAGGAAAATCACAGAAGCACTTCACAGGAGGCTCCCTAGCACTGAGGATGTCACCTAGACAGGGGACGAAACGTCTGCAACACAAATTCCCAGCTTGGCGAACAGAACCACATTATTGAGGTTAGCTGAGAATATAGACTGAGAAACACAAACAGATCAGCCGTGATCTTATTAAACACTCTACTGCATATTGTGTAAAGCAAATCCTCCTCTCTTACTCTCTATTATTTGACATATCCAAACAAAAATGTTCTCCTTTCATCAGCACTAATCCTATGGGCCCATGTTACAGATTTGCTTTCAGGCAGCGATGATCCTTCAGTATTAATAAAAAAAAGCATTTTCTATCCATTCTTAACTTTGAATACTGATGTGGGATCTCCTTCTTACTCTCTTGCTTGCCCTTAAATTTTCACATCTTTCATTGCACCTGAACGTTGGGGCGGCACAGTGGCTCAGTGGTTAGCACTGCTGCCTCACAGCACCAGGGTGCCAGGTTCGATTTCAGCCTCAGGTGACTACCTGTGTGGAGATTACACATTCTCCCCGTGTCTGTGTGGATTTCCTCCAAGCGCTCAGGTTTCCTCCCACAGTCCAAAGATGTGCAGGCCAGGTGAATTGGCCATGCTAAATTGCCCATAGTGTTAGGTGCATTAGTCAGAGGGAAATGGGTCTGGGTGGGTTACTCTTTGGAGGGTCGATGTGGACTGGTTGGGCCGAAGGGCCTGTTTCCACACTGTAGGGAATCTAATCTAATCTAAACTTCATCTCAATCAACCTGCATTCTTTGTTCCCTGGATCCAGTATCCCGTGTATAATCCTCTGAGTGTGGGGAATCACAGGTTGGTGCTTGGTAGCACAGACCTTGAACATTGCTAAGAAAATAGTCATGGTATCCAAGCTATTCATCTTGCACCATCAGGACAGATCCACAAGAATGCCGAATACCAAAGGGAACAACAATTTCAATTGCATGCTCAAAAGGTGCTGATTGACTTGCAAGTGGACTCTGACTGTTGCCATGGAGAATGCTGTAAGGAACAGTTATCACCTCCTCCTCTGTCAAGCTTTTGTGTAAAGCTTGCAAAAAGATGCAAGTGGACTCTGATTGATCAATGATGTGCAATGAAGAATGCAACAGGGAAGAATTGTCCCCCATGCTTTTGGTTAATTTTAAAAATTCTTTCCAATTAAGGGTTCTCTTGACAGCCTAGCAAATTCAGATAGGTGCTCTCTGCCAACACCTTGACCAATCAGCAACCCTTTTGCATGGAGTGTAAATTATGGTTCCCTTTGAAATTTGATATTCTTGTGAATCAGTCCTGATGAATGTGAGATGAAAAGTTTCAACAGGGGTCACACTTTTCAGCAAACTCAAAATTATAAATGGCATAGGAAGGAAATAATTACTCACGGAGAATAATGTTGTACAAAACAGTTGTAATGGTATAAGCACTCAAAAAAAAAGATGTGAAAAATGGAACTTGAGCATTTAGGATCAAAAAAGTTTATCATAGTTCACATATGTTCAAAAAGTATTATATTTGACATTGTCAAATTAGATATACAACTCTCTCTCATTTTT
Organism: Hemiscyllium ocellatum; assembly: GCF_020745735.1. Lineage (NCBI taxonomy): Eukaryota > Metazoa > Chordata > Chondrichthyes > Orectolobiformes > Hemiscylliidae > Hemiscyllium > Hemiscyllium ocellatum. The sequence goes on from NC_083414.1 coordinate 9,486,323, forward strand.
GGATCCTATCAATCTGCCTTCCCTTATTTACACATGTTTTTCCTTTGTTCCCAAGAGGATATTGAGTAGAGGTATTCATAGTTATGAAGGTTTCTCATAGAGTAGATAAGGAGGAATTGATGGTGGAGTCAGGAACACAGTGGACGGATTTCAGGTCAGAGATAAAATGAGATTTAATTTTGTTTCACAAGGTGAGTTGTTGTAATAGACGTAGACTGCCTGAAATTCTGGTGGAGGTAGAGTCAACAATAATTTTCTACATGGAATTATCAGGCAGGGAAGATTAATTAGTAATTAATTGAAGGAAGAGGATTTCAGGAGTACTGGAGATGGCAGTCGTTAGCTCATTCACACAGCTGACATGGACACAATGGGCCTAATGGCCTTACAGTTACAGTTAAGTGTGAAAGCTCCTGTTATCCTCGCTCTTCTTAATCTATGGCTATGATTGTGTGATCGTGTTAAACAGTTTCAAAGTCAAGTTGGAGTAGTTTGGATTTTTACCATAAGCCATGACACAGACTGATTCTGAGACGTGGATTTAGCTCGGCTGTTGTCAGTGAATAAGAGTTTGGAAGCCGCAATCTAGATACCAATTAGGTATCAATCCAAAACACAATACATCACATCATTCTTCCTGTCCATAAAACAAAAAAAAATCCTTCTGCCCCCTAAGTTGAATTCCTATCTATAATAGAAGCAAAACACTGGGGACGCTGGAGATCTGGAGGAGGTTTTTGTTGCAAACTTTCGTTTCCTATCAACAGACACATCGAACTAGACCCAATATACCAACCACTGCAGCGGACAGCAACTGACAACCGGAAGCGGCAGATTCAAACCAGTATAAATGCCGGAGGAATCAGCACAGAAGCGCTTCACAGGAGGCTCCCAAGCACTGAAGATGTCACCTAGAAAGGGGACGAAACGTTTGCAACAAAAACTCCCAGCTCGGCGAACAGAACCACAACAACGAGCACCTGAGCTACAAATCTTCTCCCAAACTTTGAATTTGGAAGAGGATCAGAAAGTGTTGGGGAAGCTCTGCAGACCTGGCAGCCTCTGTGGAGAGAGAAAAACAGAGTCAACATTTTGAGCTCAGAATGGCTCTTTGTGGAACTGAAGTGGGGTGGAAAAGTTATGAATTTTGAAAAGAAAGGAAGGGCTAGTGAGAAAGAAATTACAAGTCAGGGAAAAGTTAGAGGGCCATGGAAATTAGGGATGAAAGGTGTCCTGGAATAAAAGTGGAAATAAAAGGGGAAAGGTACTGGAGAATTAGGAATAGGTAACAAATACAAGCTTAGCCAGCATATATTGGTGGGCGGCACGGTGGCTCAGTGGTTAGCACTGATGCCTCACAGCGCCAGAGACCCAGGTTCATTTCCTGCCTCAGGCGACTGACTGTGTGGAGTTTGCACATTCTCTCCGTGTCTGCGTGGGTTTCCTCCCCCAGTCCAATGATGTGCAGGTAAGGTGAATTGGCCATGCTAAATTGCCCATAGTGTTAGGTGAAGGGGTAAGTGTAGGGGTATGGGTGGGTTGCACTTCGGCGGGTCAGTGTGGACTTGTTGGGCCGAAGGGCCTGTTTCTACACTGTAGGTAATCTAATCTATCTAAAATATACCAAAAACAAGGATAATAAACCTAAAATGGCCGTGAGGTAAAGGTGCTATAATCCCATTCTCTCATTAGAGAGAGAGAGATGACTGGCAGTTGCTTAACCTGAAGGTCACCATGCCTCAGGCGAGGGGAGAGGTTGAGAAGGAGAGTCCTTCAGGGTGACCCCAGCCAGTGTGGGAGTTGAGCCATCCAAGTTAACCAAGGCTTGTAGCCAAGTGACAGATCAATAATCCCGTCTAAGTGTTAATAGCAGAATAAGGGTCAGCACTGACCAAAGATAAAAACAAGATTCAGACATTGGGGAAATCAGAAAAACTGAACCAAAACAATGTCCAAGAATGGTCTGAAGTTGTTTGCTACAGCATGCCAGAATTCCAATTTAGGTCTGTACTTTATAACATGCTAATTCAGCCAGAGCTTTGGAAAGGGGAAGATGAAAGAATGTCATTTTATTTTGTGTCAGATTAATTGTGAAGGTAAATAAGTGACTTCCCCTTCTCTCATTCAAGAGGAACCTCCACACCCCACCAAAAGAAGCAGAGTTAGGATTGACGCGGAGGGGCCAGCGTTGGATTGGGGGTGGGAGAGACAAAATTAAAGATCACACATCACCAGGTTATAGTCCAGCAGGTTCATTTGGAATCTCTCACTTTCGGAGTGACGCTCCTTCATCATGTAGCTGCCTAATGAAGGAACAGTGTTCCAAAAGCTTGTACTTCCGAATAAACCTGTTGGACTGTAACCTGGTGTTGTGTGATTTTTAACAGTTAGGATTGTGAGAGAGGAACAAGTAAATGTTTCACTGGTCCTGTAGCCAGCTTCTGAGGCTGAAATATGTTCTTCCTTACAGGGAAAAAAAAGTTAGTTCTTGTTTTCTTCCAACTGTGACATGGGAATGCTCGATTATGGTGATAAGTATACACAGGAACCAGAAAAATATTTTCTTCAATTCATTCATTTTTGGGCTGTGCTGCAGGCCAGTTTTTTATTGTCCATCCCTCAATGTCTTCAGATAAAGATTCTTAAAATAGCAGTCCATTGTGTAAAAATGTGCTCAATCAGTTAATATAAATGAAATGTTTACTTTCTGAGTAAGTTTGATGGAATCTGAAGTTGCAATGCTCTTAATTCTCTCAAATTGTTACTTTGAACTGTAGGAAGAGATTATTGTATTACATCTGTTCCATCTGCCTTATGTAGCTTGAAAGAAACTTAACTTTAATCTTTGATTTTGCTGAGGATTCAATAAAGGCATCATTACACTGTTAATTAAAACAGAAAATGTCAGAAATACTTTCCTCCAGAGAATGGTTAAGTGACATTTCTGAACTTGAACAAGACTGTGTGTAATGAAGCACAGGAGAGAAGGTGGAGCAGGTTATGGATGGTGGATGTCTGTCTCCATGGCAACCAGATCCACAGTTAGTGACTGGTGCTGGAGGTCCCTCAGCTCAGAGCTCATAGCTGGGTCAGAGCTGCGGACAGTGCCATGCATCAGGGAGGGGGAACCATCACCTGTCATGTTGATCTACAATGCACGGGCGGCACGGTGGCTCAGTGATTAGCACTGCTGCCTCACAGGTTCCCAGGTTCAATTCCAGCCTCAGACAACTGTCTGTGTGGAGTTTGCACATTCTCCCTGTGTCTGTGTGGGTTTCCTCCTGGTGCTCTGGTTTCCTCCCACAGTCCAAAGATGTGCAGGCCAGATGAATTGGCCATAGTGTTAGGTGCATTAGTCGGGGAGGGGGTTGGGTTGCTCTTCAGAGGGTTAGTGTGGACATGTTGGGCCAAAGGGCCAGTAGAGCATCTAATGCACTTGGAGAAAGTGAGGGCTGGAGATCAGAGTTGTACAGCCGGTCAGCAGGCCACACTCTTGGCTCTATTCTAGAATGCTGTCATACAGTTGTACAGCATGGACACCCTGGCCTTCCCATCTTAGCAAAGGTAGGTGCTTTCAATTTTGTATGTGATCAGGGACAGGAAGTTGTAACTATGAAAGAAGTAGGGATAGGAATCCAGAAGGTCACAAAGGAGGAGCCTCAACCCTTGCAATTGTCCGACAAGTTTGTGATTGTTCCAGTTCGTAGAGACATAGAATCATCCAGCACAGAAACAGACCAGTCAGTCCAACTTGTCCATGGCGACCAAGTTTCCTAAACTAAACTACTCCCATTTGCCTGTGCTTAGTCCATTTCCCTCTCAACTTTTCCTCTTCATGTACCTCTCCAAATGTCTTTTAATTGTAATTGTACCTGCATCCATCACTTCCTCTGACAGTTCATTCCTCATATGCACCACCCTCTGTGTGAAAATATTGCCCCTCAGGACCCTTTTAAATCGTTTTGCTCTTACCTCGAACCTATGCCCTCCATTTTTGAATTCCCCTACTATTTTGCTATTCACCTTATCCACATCCCTCAGGATTTTATAAACCTCTAGAAGGTCACCCATCAAACTCCTGCGCTCTAGTGAAGCCTATCCAATGTCTCCTTATAACTCAAAGCCTTCAGTCTCGGGAACCTTGTACACTTTTTTCTGAATGATCTCCAATTTAATAATATCCTCAAGATTTGCGTAAGTAATATTCTTCCTATATCTGATATGGATAAGAACAGGGACAGCAGGGAGGATGGACAAACTGACGATTGCTGCACAAATCTCTTCAATTGAGAACAAGCAATTTTTGGCTAGGGAACAGCTGATGAGATCAGATCAGCTTAATGACCTCCGGGTAAAGGAACCTCTAGATAAGAGTGATCATAGGTCACAGGTCGGCGCAACATGCAGGGCTGAAGGGCCTGTTCTGCACTGTCATGTTCTATGTTCTGTAACAAAATGGAATTTCACATTCAGTTTGCGGATGAGAAATGTAGGTCCAAAATTAATGTCTTAAACTTAAATGAAGGCAGTTACAAAGGTTTGAGCCAAAGTTAGCTAAAGTGAAATGAGAAAATATGCTAAAAAGGGAGGGCGATAGAGAAGCAGTGGCAGACGTTTCAGGAGATATTTCAAAACCCTCAACAAACATCTAGTCCTTTAAGACTTTATGTCCACCTTATAACTGTGATGTGGAGGAATTTCTTCTTGTCATAGTGAGCTGTGGGGGCAGAGGCCTTGTGTATATTGAAGGCTGAGAGAGATAGTTTCCAATAAAATTAAGTCCCCAGTTAGATCAGCCACACTTTTAATGAATGGCAAAGCAGGCTTGATGGACTAAATAGCCAACTCCTCATCTTATTTCTTCTGATCTTTATATTTCTTAAATTATTTATTCAGGGAATGAGAATATCGCTAGCTGGGTCAATATTGAATGGATGCTAGTTCAAGTCATGGTGGGCAATAAACTCAAGCACCATCCTTCCCTTCCCTTCACATGGATCATCTCCAACTCCAACTCCAGCTGATGGAACAAAACCCCATTAAGCAACCTTCCATTCTTCAAATTGAGTTCAATAATTTCAAATCATGACCCTTGCACCATGTTTTTGGATGCCATTTGTTGATAGATCTGTGACTCCCCCTCGATAGCCATCTTTATTTGGACCATTGCCATCTCCTCTGGCCTTGCAGCTTCTTCTTTGTCATCTCTCCAGCTTTCCACACATCTTTCCTCTTCTCTCAGCCAACATGCATCCTCCACTGTAATTACCCAGAGGACAGTTAAGAGTCAACCACATCGCTGTATTACTGGAGTCCCAAATCCTAACTGCCCTTGAACTAAATGGCTTGCTGGACCATTTCAGGGGGTGGTTAAGAGTTGACCACATTACTATGGGTGTGCAGTCACATAGAAGCCAGACCCAGTAAGCAAGGTATTTCTCCTTTCCTAAATGGCAATAATGAACCAGGTGAGTGTTTATGACAAATAGTTTCACCTTCCCACTGAGTGTCTACTGTATGACTTTGGTAGGTTTCCGCAAACTCTTTTATTTACAGCCTGGCACAGAATACTGTTCTCTCTAGTTCAGACTATACCATCCTTTCTTCCCAGTCCATCAAGTAACTGCAAATCTATAAGACATCAGAGAGAAGAAGGCCGTTCAGCCCATTGGGTCTGCTGTGGCATTCACTGAGATCATGGTAGTTTCATGGTCACTATTACTTATGGCTGGCTTGATGATTCCAGAACTTTAGTTGAACTTAAATTCCACCAGTTACCATGGAGGGATTTGAACCCAGCGTCTGGGCCTCTGAATTACTAATCCAGTAAGGTTATCATAATACCACCACTGCTAGCCTCACCGCTCTGTTATCAGTTTACATTTCCACCAGCTGCAAGGAGGGAAATCATTGAGCTAAAGTGTGTCAGACAAAGTCGAGCAGGGTCTGAGTGTAGATGTTCTATTCCAGGATAAGTACAGCCACTCCCACTGAACGTAAAGCTGTATAAATGGATTTTGGGGATCCAGTTGAATAAAGATGAATGGGCTCTCAACTGATAGTGGAATAAGAATTGGACAAGATAATGAGATGGTGTGGTGCCTCACATCACAATTTTACCTTGCACTGCCCCTACATCCTTACGATCTTATAATAAGGAAGGGAATCAAGAGTTATGGGGAAAAGGCAGGCAGGTGGATTTGAGGATTATCAGAACTGCCATGATCTCATTGAATGCCACAGCAGACCCAATGGGCTGAATGGTCTTCTTCTGCTCTGATGTCTTATAGATTTACAGTTACCTTCATGGACTGGGAAGAAAGGATGGTATAGTCTGAGCCAGAGGGAACAGTATTCTGTGCCAGGCTGTAAATAAAAGAGTTTGCAGAAACCTACAAAAGTCAGACAACAAACACTCAGAAGGAAGGGAAAACTATTAAAGACCACAGAATACCATTTAGAGACAAAGCCACCATCTCTCCAATGTGAAGAGCAGAACCCCAAGCTACAAGCCTCATGGCAACACAAGGCACTACTCACTATCAGACAGTTTGAAGATCCATCCCAAGGCAGACATAGTACCTGACATATCCAGGCTGAAACTGAGTGATGGTGTCCTTCAGACAACAGAGATGTAATAACCTGTGAAGCCTGTAGAGGGGGTTCCATGATGGAGCTGCTAGTTCATTGAGCGGTAAGATTACTGGTACACACTGGATTGGTTTCTAAGCAGTACTTACGCTGGCATTATATAACCATTGCTTTGCCAGACTCTAACTGTGCACACACCAGATACTTGAGCCTGCTGTATCAGAGGCAGTAAACGATGCTGATGTTGTACCCTGCCTTAAAGCCACATGGACCTCTTTGGTTTTTTCTTCAGGGTTATGAGTTCGGAAACAAGCTGAAAATGTGTTGCTGGAAAAGCGCAGCAGGTCAGGCAGCATCCAAGGAACAGGAGATTCGACGTTTTGGGCATAAGCCCTTCTTCAGGAATCCTGAAGAAGGGTTATGCCTGAAACGTCGAATCTCCTGTACATTTTCAGCTCTGATCTCCAGCATCTGCAGACCTCACTTTCTCCTATGAGTTAGGAAAGGAATGCGAGAACTTTCCATTGTCATTGGCAATAGAAAGGCTGTCATTTCACCGACTATGTATGCAAGTAGGCCTGTCACACCTGTTTGGCCATACATGGTTGATCTGAGACCTCACTCTGTAGAAACACTGGAGCAGGGGTAGACCATTCAGCCCTTTGAGTATGCTCTGCCATTCTCGCTCATAGCTGACTGGCTGATTGTTTATATTCAACCATGGAATGTGGGTGTCATTGACTTGACCAACATTAATTGTCCAACCCTAGTTGTCTGGAAGCTGAGGGTGAGTTTCCTTCTTGAATTGCAGCAGACCGTTCACTGTAGAGACACAGTGGGCGGCACGGTGGCACAGTGGTTAGCACTGCTGCCTCACAGCGCCTGTAGACCCGGGTTCAATTCCCGACTCAGGCGACTGACTGTGTGGAGTTTGCACGTTCTCCCCGTGTCTGCGTGGGTTTCCTCCGGGTGCTCCGGTTTCCTCCCACAGTCCAAAGATGTGCGGGTCAGGTGAATTGGCCAAGCTAAATTGCCCGTAGTGTTAGGTGGGGGGTAAATGTGGGGGTATGGGTGGGTTGCGCTTTGGCGGGTCGGTGTGGACTTGTTGGGCCGAAGGGCCTGTTTCCACACTGTAATCTAATCTAATCTAAGAAGATGCCATGAGGTAGACAATGCCAAGATTTTGATTCAATTACACTGAAGGAACAGTGATATGTCTCCAAGATGGCGGCAGCTGGGTAGGAAGTGTTTGGCCTTTGTGCCCATGTGCTCCCACTCACCCAACCAGCCACATTCTTTATCTTTGTTTTGTTTCTGGATTTCTCTATTTTGTATCAAAGTTCACCTTCTTCCCTGCGGCTGTGGTTGAGGAATGTGGTTGTGAGGGCCTGTTGAGGCGGTGGCAGCCTGGTGGCTTTGGATCTGCCATAGTAAGGCTTCATCATCGGTGAGAGTGGTCTGTTACTCCTGTGGAGTTTCAGTGCAGTTGCTACGTGGCAGCTCTGGTTTGTTCCTTGTGGCTATGGCAGCAATGTGGCAGCAACTGAGTGACAACTGTTCCGGCGTCGGCAACTTGGTGGACCCAGTCTGTCTCTTTCTGCTATGGTAGAAATGTAGTGGATTCGGTGTTGGCTTTGGCAGTGGCAGTGTGGTGGGTACAGTCCGAAACCCTTGCTTTGACAACGGTGTCCCATAGCCACACCATAACCCCAGGAGCCCATGGGGATGAAAAAGATGAACTTTGTCCTTCGTCTCAATTATTTCTTCTTATAATTTCTGTAAATAAAATGACACCAAATTGTGGCGATTTATTCACATCTCACTGTATTTTTATAAATACAAAGTGCAATAAGTTGCTCTTTTATTCTAAGTGGTTTAGAGGGGAACTTGCAAGGGAATGGTGTTCCCATGTATGTTGTTCTTTGAGGTGAAAGTGTCATGTGTTTTTTTTTAATTCATTCACATGATGTGGCCATCACTGGCTAGGCCAGCATTTATTACCCGTCCCTAATTGCCCAGAGGGCAGTTAAGAGTCAACCACTTTGCTGTGGATCTGGAGTCACATGTAGGCCAGACCAGATAAGGATGATGTTATACTTTCCTAAGGCCTATTACTGAACCAGATGGGCTTTTCTGACAATTGAGAATGGCTTCATAGTCATCATTAGACTCTTAATTTCAGATTTTGTATAAACAAATTTCAGAATGGGTGTTTCCTTTTATAAAGAACATAAGTGAACCAGATGGGATCTTCCAACAATCAATTCACTGTCATCATTAGATCCTTGCTTCCAGATTTTACTGAGTTCAGATTACACCATCTGCTGTGGAGGGATTTGAACCCAGGTCCCCAGAACATTACCTGGGTATCCGGGTGTAATCTGAGGCCATTGCCTTCCCTTATAAGAAAAAAGGCCCTGTTTGAATGGCACTGTCTAAGGATCTTTGGTGGATTTCTGCAGTGCATCTTGTAGATAGTACATGCTGCTGCTCCTGAGTGTCGGTGGTGGGGAGAGTGGATGTTTGCAGATGTGGTGCAAATCAAATGTACTGGATGGTGTCAAGCTTCTTGAGTGTTGTTGGAGCTATCCAGGCAAGTGGGAAGTATTTACATCTACCTCCTGACTTGTGTTTGCAGTGCCACTGTCCCGAATTATTCCCAGATCACTAGATGTCATTAGTATTTTGAAATAGAGTAACAGAGCCATACAGCATGAAAGTAAAGCCTTTGGTCCATCTACTCCTGGCTGACCATGTTCCCAAACAAAGCTAGTCCTACATGCCTGGGTTTGGCCTATATTCCTCCAAACCTTTCCTATTCATGTACTTATTCAAATGTCTTTTGAGTGCCAATAGGGAGCCCTGGCTGACAGACATAAACAGGGCATTCAGAGTCTCTTCACTTTTGGGACTGACTCTGAACTGGTTGGCCCAGCCCATGTACAGTGTGCACGTACATAAAGGATGATTTGGTGATGGGATTCTGGCCTCTGTACAATTATTTCAAGAGCAGAACTCAATCGAATTGAAGTTTAACATTTACAACTGATCCAGCATCAATTGTCATTTGATGAGTTTGCATTTTGACTGTTGGTCTGTGTCAATCTCTGCTCCATTAGGTGCAGGTGCTGGGTGGGGGGTGAAGCTCAGCTGCTTCTCTCAGTTGGCAGCATGGAGACTGTGGCTTGACCCAACCATCATTGTTCAATTAATTGTGCAAGCAAAGGCTTGTAAACAATTTAGATGTACCACAGTGGCCCCAGCTGGAATACTGTGTTCAGTTCTGGGAACCAGACTTGAGGGAAGATGTGAAGGATTTGGAGAGGATGTGGAGGAGATGCACTTAGAATTGTTCCAGGGATGAGGGGTTACATTGCTGGGAAGATTAAAATTGATTTCCTTGGAGTGTAGAAGGATAAGAGGAGGTAGTTAATAGCATGGAGAGTTGAGAATGAGAAAATGAAGGAACATTGTTTCCAAAAGCCAAAATACAGAGAAGTTATAGATTGAGGTTGATGGACAAAACAACTGGCAGCAATTTGAAGGAAGTTTTGATTTAATGCAGTGGGTGGTTAGCGTTTGGAAGCACAGCTGGTGGGTGATGGCTGCAGATTCAATAACAGACTTCAGGAGGGAGTTGGACAAACACTTTATGGAAAGGAATTGCAGGAATAAGGATTGGCCGGAATGTAGGAAGTCGAGGGAAGACCTTCTCGAGGTTTATAAAGTAATGAGGAGTATAGATCAGGTGAATGGCAGATGTCTTTTCCCTAGTTTGGGGGATTTCAAGACAAGGGAGCATGGTTTTAAGGTGAGAGGAGAAAGATTGAAAAAAAGACAGAGAGTGGTTCATGTGTGGAATGAACTTCCTGAGGAAGTGGTGGATGTGGATAAAGTTACAACTTTTAAAACTTTTCCGATAAGTTTGTGAATATAAAATGTTTGGAGGGATATGGGCCAACGCAGGCAAATTAAGCTATTTTAGTTTGGAATCGTGGTCGACATGGATTGGTTGGACCGAAGGGTCTGCTTCCATGCTGTATGACTCTGACTGTATGAATCTGGGGAAAGAGAGCGGGGATGGGATCAATGTGGTCAGTGCAACCCCAATGACCTGAAAGCTGTAATATTCCTCAATTCCCTGGCTACTGGGAGTGATAACCGCGGTTAGGAATGCACTGACACCTGATTCTAATAGATGAGAGCTGGAATGTTGTGGATTGGAAAACAAGCCATTGCTGTTTCAAGTGGAAAATGTAGTGGCTGTTAGTTTATTGTTTGCTTCTGTTGCTGGTGAATAACATAGAATGCCTAGAACTATTTGAAGACTTCCCTCTGTAGGACGATCCTACATTGAACTCCAATAAGAATTTGGGCTACACAATTCATTGGGGAGAAAGTAGCCCTGACTTGGACAGGGTTGTAAAATGGGATAAGGTGATGGGTGGACAGGCTGTGTGACTTAGAATGGTGATAGATGGAGGAATATGTAGCGGTTTAATCAACAAAGTGTTGGTCATGCCATCCTTGCATCCTGAGGAGAGTTGGATTGTCGTTGCTCTCCCATTATGTACACAGCGATGGGTAAATCCCAAATGCCAACACTTGACTCAGCAGGGACCCTGGGACGCTCCAGCAGTGGTGAGTATTTCGACAATGGGAGAACACAAGTAGGGCATCAAAGGTCTGTGGTGCATAGGTTATCAAGAGCCAACTGCATGAGAAAACTTGCTAGGCCAAAGAGAAACACTCCATGAGATTCACCAAGAATGAAATTCAGCCGATTTCTGCTCACAGTTCAGCCCTGGGCGAGTGATTTTGTTAGTGAGTCATCAACTTCTCAGGAAACAAGCTTTCTTCTATTTGTTCCCAGTTTAGTTTATTGTCAGTAACAGGTGGAAGACATCATTGAAAGCACGGTTCATTTTCCACTAAAATACTAACACATTTTAAATCTTTTATCAATGTTGCGGGCAAGCGGATAAACTCATTATGAGATTCAAATTGAAACAGTGAAGTCAAGGAAGGGAAGGGAGACTCAGAGATTGACAAAATGAAGCTGAGAAAAGGGTGGAAATTGGAAACAAATTCAGCCAGTTTGATTCCCCTCACATGACATTAAGAAACAGTTGAAGGCATTGGATATTGCAAAGGTTATGGGCCGTGACAACATTTCAGCAACAGTACCGAAGGCTTCTGCTCCAGAACCTGGCGTTCCCCCAGCCAAGCTCTTCCAGTACAGCTGCAACACTGGCACCTACCCGACAATGTAGACGATTACCCAAATACGTCCTGTACATAAAAAGCAGAACAAATCCAACCCAACCAATTACCGCCCAATCAGTCTACTCTTCATCATCAGTAAAGTAATGGAAGGTATCATCAACATGCTATCAAGCAGCACCTGCTCAGCAATAACCTGCTCAGTGATGCCCAGTTTGGATTCTACCAGGGCCACTGAGCTCCTGACCTCATCACAGCCTTGATTCAAACACAGACAATATAGCTGAATTCCAGAGGGGAGGTGAGAGTGACAGCCCTTGGCATCAAGGCTGCGTTCGACTGAGTGTGGCATCAAGGGTCCTGGACTCAAAGGTCTTCAGCAACTTCATCAATGTCCTTCCCTCCATCATAAGGTCAGACGTGAGGAGGTTCACTGCTGTTTGCACAATGTTCTGCATCATCCACGGCTCCTCAGATACTGAAGCAGTCCGTGTCCAACAAGATCTGGGCTGATGTGTGGCAAGTAACATTCACGCTCCAGAAATGCCAGGCTATGACCATCTCATTACAATACAATCTAACCATCGCCCCTTGACATTCAACGGGGTTACCATCACTGAATCCCCCACTTTCAACTCCCCAGACATTGCTATTGGCCAGAAATTCAACTGGAATCACCACACAAACACTGTGTCTACAAGAGCATATCAGAGTCTAGGAATACTATGGTGAGTAACTCACCTCCTGACTCCCCAAAAATCTATGCACCATCTACAAGGCACAAGTCAGGAGTGTGATGTTATACTCCCCACCTGCATGGATGAGGGCAGCTCCATGCACTCAAGAAGCTTGGCACTGTCCAGTACAAAGCAGCCTGATTGTTTGGCACTACATCCACAAACATGCAATTCCTCCGCTACAGATGCTCAGTAGCAGTAGTGAGTACTGTTTACAAGATGCACCACAGAAATTCACCAAAGATCCCTGGCAGCACCTTCCAAACCCATGACCACTTCCATCCAGAAGGACAATGGTAACAGATACATGGGAACACCACCCCATGCAAGTTCTCCTCCAAGTCACTCACCATCATGATTTGGAAATATATCGCCATCCCTTCACTGTCACAGGATCAAAGTCCTGGAAATCCCTCCCTAAAGGCATTGTGGGTCAGCCCGCGACAGGTGGACTGCAGTGGTTCAAGGAGGCAGCTCTAACCACCATCTTCACAAGGGGCAACTAGGGATGGGCAATAAATGCTGGGCCCAGCCAGCCATGCTCATGGCCTGCAAGTGAATAAAAAATTCTTTAGTATTGCAAAAAGAACTTTAGAAGTTTAGTTCGAAAGTTTATGTTCAGAAGTTTATGTTCAGAAGCTTACTCGCATTTGTTAGCAGACAGCATATTCATCATGATATACATTCCAAATGTCAGGAACATTGTAATTGTTTCAAACCCAGTACATATAGATGGACTCCTGTGATGAATTTCTGGTACAATTTATAAGTTGTGTGAGTCAAGAGGTTTTAATTGTTTCGTCTTGTTGGATCCTTCTGGGTGCTGTCTCTGTATAATCTGATGTTATTTTACATTCCTGGTGCTTTTCTATACTGAGAATGTCCAGCTCTCAAACTAGAGCAACAAGGAACTTTATTGGGTTAACATTTTGGTCTGAAGGGAGAGTCAGACCACAAGTGGAACGTTAACTCTGAATTTCTCCAGCATTTGCTGTGTTTATTTCAGATTTCCTACAGTATTGTGTCTTTATCTTTGTCAGATGACTGACCTGGATCCAAACTCATATTGTGAAAAAGACCAATTTCACTTTTGTTTAACTCCAGGATCGACAATTCCAACTCAGTCTTTGATGGCCTCCCTCCTCTATAAACTTGAGACTATCCTAATAAAGGCAAAATCCTGCAGGTTCTGGAGATCTGAAACAAAAGTAGAACGCACCAGAGAAAGGAATTGGCAGCATCTGTGGATAAAGGAATGGAGGTAATGTTTCAAGTCAAAAGACAGTTCTTTGGAACTGTTTAGAGCTGGAAGGTGAAAGCTTTTATGGTGTTGACAAAGGGGAGTGCAGGAGTGAGTAGAACAGATAGAGAGGATGCCCAGAGAAAAGGAAAAAGGGCAATAATGTCTGTAAAGAAATGATAGAGGTATAAAATAGGTGTTAATGTTAGTCGTGAATAATAGAAATGGTGAGAATAAACTCATGCAAGTAGGACACTGATGGGAGTAGTTGGGAGAAGATGTAACCTCAACAGAGCACAGTGTTCATTCTGATGTAGTTTCACATAATATTGAGCTCTGAAGCCCGTAAGGTTCCTGAGGCATTTTCTGCAGAACATGAAGCATTTTCTACCTGCTAGAACACTGCACCAGGCGGGGACTGAAATGTTAGGATGACCAGCAAGATGGCATATTGAAATGACAAGCAACTAGAGGGTCAGGATCATTCGCACGGACAGACCATTGGTGTTTCACAACGGTCATCCAATCTGTGTTTGGTCTCACCGATGTGAAGGAGACTGCAATGCTTACAGTAAACTGCATGGAAAGAAGGATAAATAAATACTGCTTCACTCGGAAGGTATGACTGGGGCCTTGGCCAGTGAGGAGAGGAGTGGTGAATGGCCACCTTCAAAAATTAAATGGAAAGTTATCATGAGGAGACTGAGGAAGTGGTAGGAGGGATGGACAAGGCTGTCACTGAGAGAATGATCCCTGTAGAATGCTGACAGTAGAGGAGATGGAAAGATGTCAATCATTAATTCAAGTAGATATAGATATGTTTCTGATGAAAAGTGGGATAAAAGGCTAGGAAAGTGGAGTTGAGGCCAGGATAAGCTCAGCCATGATCATGTTAAATGACTGAGCGTGCTCAGAGGGCGGGATTGCCCACTTCATCTCTTAAATCCTATGTCCCCATGTGCTTGGTGTGGCATCCTGCTGGAGGTATTGGAAATAACAGAGAATGATCCTTTGATTAAGGGGGTGGGAAGTGAACACAAGTAGAACCCCTACTGTTATTCCAGGAGGGATGGGAATGGGTGAGGGCAGAAGTATGAGAGATGGGTCAGTGATGGCTGAGGGCCCTGATAACCACAGTGGAGGGAGTCCTGGGTTTAGGATAAAGGAGGTCATATTGGAGATAGCACAATGGAAAGTGGCATCATCAGTTCATATGCAATGGAGACAGTGAACCTGGGAGAATGGAATAGATTGCTTTCAGGAAGCAGGGTGTGATGAGATATAGTTGAGGTAACTATGAGAATTGGTGGGTTTGTAATGGATATTGGTGGACAGCCTGTCCCCAGAAATGGAAACAGTTTAGTCAAGGAAGGATAGATAGAGTCAAAAATGGATCAGGTGAAGAATCAGAGAAGGCTGGAAATGCAAAACAGAAGTGGTTATTTTTTCTGGTTACCGATGAGATCAGGAAGCAGTAGCAATAATGCAAGTGATGTAATGGAGAAAGGGTTATGCGTGGGGCCTGAGTAGGAACTGGGACAAGGAATGTTCCACATACATTTGACTCGGAAAAAGTGAGATGAGCTAAAGGACAAGTTGTTCATGTTGAGAATGAACACGGCAGGTCAGGCAGCATCCGAGGAGCAGGAGCAGAAAAAGTCCTTAAACCCGAAACGTCGATTTTCCTGACCTGCTGTGCTTTTCCAGCACCACACTTTGACTCTAATCTCCAGCGTCTGCAGTCCTCACTTTCGCCATATTGAGAATGAGTTTAGCCAGGTGAAGGAGGGCAATGGGTCAGCCAGTCACCACTCACCATCTCCACACTGAAGCCAAGTAACCACCCTTCAGCTTAACTGATACACATCAACGTCATGTTTGTGAAGCTCTTATCCTGCTAAATAAGGCACTTGTTATATCTTAACTTGAATATTGTGCACAGTTTTGAGAGTCGCATTATAAGAGAGTTGTGAATACATTGGAGAGAGTTCAGAAGCAATTTGTAAGAATGGTTCCAGGGATGAGAAGCTTCAATGGCTGAAGGAGTTGGGACCGTTCTCCTTCAAGAGAAGAAGGTTGGCAGATTTTGAAAACCATGAGTGGGCTGGACAGAGTAGATAGGGAAAGGTTGTTTCTGCTTGAAAAGGAACCAAGAGTGAGAGGGGATCAATTGTGCAAACACGATGTGTAAATGTAACATGGGTGATGTGAGAAAACCTTTTCACGCAGCGAGTACTTAGGGCCTAGAATACACTGCCTGGAAATGTGGCAGAGGCATCCAAGAGGGTATTGGATGGTTATTTGGATAGTAATGATGGGCAGGGATATGGGGAAAAGGCAGGAGATTGGTTGTCGGTAAGAGCCAGTTCTGGCATGATGGGCTGAATAGCCTCTTTCTGCACCGTCATAATGCTGTGACTCTCTTCAGACCCATCCATGGCCTATCCTGTCCCGAACTCTACAATCTCCTCTAACCCTACAATTTATCAAGAAGGCATTCCTTCTGGTCTTGGCTTCTGTATCCCCAGCTCCCAATGCTCTATAACAAATGTCCAGTTAGCCTTTGAGCTGTTAAACTCCCTGTATTAACCTCACTTTCCTCATTTAAGCCTCTCTTTAAAATATCTTCTTGAAGTTTTTAGTTACCAGTCATCTTCAACTTGATACTGTTTTTGTGTCAGAGTCTACTGTCATGGCAGGGTCTACGAACTGCACATGGTGAGAGACCTCCCAAGAGGAATAATTTTTAAAACAAGGCCCTCAAGTAATGCAAAACACAGAATATAATTTTATCTGTTCTTATCTCCATGTACCTCCACAGACATAGCCAGAAGCAAACTCTTCAGTTCTTGTTTAGGTTGGGATGTCTGACTATAAACAAAGTGATTGTCCACAATGACCTCCTTCCACTAACAATTTATTCCGGTTTCTAACGCAACGGGACAGATTCATACCACAACTTGCCTTTGCATTAGAGTCAGTCCTTTACCCAGGGAGTAAAATGTCAGCTAACAGACTCAAACGATGTAGGGCTTATTCCTGTTGAAGGGCTTATACCCGAAACGTCGATTCTCCTGCTCCTCGGATGCTGCCTGACCTGCTGTGCTTTTCCAGCACCCGACTCTCGACACTGGAGAGTAAAATGTCAGCTAACAGATTCAAAGCAATGCCACTCCTCATGAAGTCTTGATGTCCACAAGCTAACTCTTGAGCTTAGTTTGACCAATGCGCTATTTAAGGGAACATTCCTCTTCTGAAAAGGAAAGTCAATTGAGACAAGAATGCAAGGAGGCTGCAAATAGGACTCAGACAGGGGAAGAGAATTGGCTGGAACATGGCAGATACAATATAAGTATGAAGTTATACACTTTGATGGACAAAAAAACATAACGGCATAAATATTTTCTTAGGAAATGTGGGTGTTCAAAGAAACCTGTGAATCCTTGATCACGAGTCTCTAAAAGGGAGGTGCAGGAAGCAATTATGAAGGCAGATTGGATGTTGGCTTTCATCACCAGGGGAATTGAATACAGGACCGAAGTTAGATATAATTGCTGCAATTGTATAGGACCTTGGCGAGGCTGTGTCCGGAATACTGTTTAAACTTTTGGTCTCCTTATTTAAGAAAGGGTGGATTTGCTGCAGAGACAGTGCAACAAAGGATCACCAGATTAATCCTTGGGGTTGTGAGTTTAACGTGTAAGGGAAAATTGAGGAAATTGTTCCGTGTTGTCCACAGTTTTGATGAATCAAAGATGATCTTTTTGAAACTTACAAAATTGTTACAGGGAGTGACAGGATGGATGAGTTAGGATGTTTCCCATAACTGGTGAACCTAGAACCTGGGGAAATAATCTTAGGACACAGATAGGG
This sequence comes from Hemiscyllium ocellatum, assembly GCF_020745735.1. Lineage (NCBI taxonomy): Eukaryota > Metazoa > Chordata > Chondrichthyes > Orectolobiformes > Hemiscylliidae > Hemiscyllium > Hemiscyllium ocellatum. Next base: position 9,503,987 of record NC_083414.1, read on the forward strand.
TCAAATTTACAATGTAAATGAGAAAGGCTATTTCTTCACTGACAGTGGTTCTTTGGAAGTCTCTGACCATCAGGACGGTACAGGTTCAGTCATTGAATAAGTTCAAGACGGAAATTGCATGGAGCTGTCTGCAGAGGAATGACGTCTGGGGCTATGGAGATGGTGTGGGAAAGTGACATTGAGGAAGAAGATCAGTTATGATATAACTGAATGGTGGATACACAGTAGGCATGGTGGCTCGGTGGTTAGCACTGTTGCCTCACTGCACAAGGGACCTGGGTTCAATCTCACTCTTGGGTGACTGTCTGTGTGGAGTTTGCACATTCTCCACCTACCTGTGTGGGTTACCAACGGGTGTTCCAATTTCTTCCCGCAGTCCAAAGATGTGCAGGTTAAGTGGATTGGCCGTGCTAAATGCAGTAATACAGGGATAGGGTGATTCTGGGTGGCATTGCTCTTCAGAGAGTCAATGCAGACTTGATGGGCCAAATGGCCTCTTTCCACTCTGTGGGGATTCTATGACGTTGCGGAGCTGCAGTAAAGAGAATTGTCTTCACTGAGAATGGTGGACATATGGAACTCTACCTCAGTAGGCAAAGCTTGTGAATATGTTTAAGGAAGAAATAGATTTCTAGAAATCTAAGTTGTTAAGGGGATTTCAGAGAAAACAGGAGTAAGGCAGTAGATAGGGAATGAGCCATGATCAAGTTGAATGGGCTGGATGAGCTGGATGTGGGTCAAGGTTAGAGTGGTGCTGGAAAAGAACAGCAGGTCAGGCAGCATCCAAAGAGCAGGAAAATCGACATTTCGGGCAAAAGCCCTCTATGAGGAATCGGCTGAATGACCTACTTCTGTTTCTGTGCTTTTTCTTCATTCCTGGCATGTGCTGACTTGGCAGGTTTTCCAGCTGCAAGATTAGAGTGATGTTGGAAAAGCGCAGCAAGTCAAGCAGCATCTGAGGAGCAGGAAAATTGATGTTTCGGGCAGGAGCCTTTCATCAGGAACCTGCCTGAAACGTCAATTCTCCTGCTCCTCGGACGCTGCCTGACCTGCTGTGTTTTTCCAGCACCACTCTAATCTTGTCTCTGATCTCCAGCAACTGCAATCCTCACTTTCCAGCTGGCCAATAACAGATGGCTTACTGCCCAGCCTCAGTGACAGTTGCTTTGGGTGAGGTACTAGAGGTTGACCATTAAGGGAGGGTCCTTGTCACTGTGAGGGAAACCACTTCTGAGATGCATAGGAGTGGAGGGGAGACAGTTGAGGACCAAAACAATGGACAGGAGAGTGAAAGAGTGGAGAGGCAAGGGTAAGTAGAAGCAGAAACGAGAGAAGAGGATAGTAGGAAAGAGGAGTAAAGGAAAACAAAAAGAGGAAAAAGAAGATAGAGAAAAGCCAAATCAGAGGGCTGAATTTTAACTATGGGGATGTATGGGAAGCTGAAAGCAATTATGTCCTGGACATCCTGTCAATCATTGCAATCTTAGCTGGGGTGCCCCCTTAGTTGGCAGGACTCCCATTCAAGGAGAAGGGGCTTTTGAAACTGGAGGGCCAAACAGAGACCTACCAACAGATCTCCTGTGGCATTGCTCAGAGCTAGTCGGGGACCAGAGGATCTATTGCTGCTGATCCCTTTAAGGCTACAATTGAAATGCAAGGAGCTGGAGCTGATTGTAAATTCCTTATGTTAATGAGAAGACTATAAATAGCTATCAAACGTTAAGGGATGAAGTAGAAGACTTTCTTTTTATGAGATTATTTTCCATGTGTGACATCTGGAATGTAAGCACGCACATTTCCACAAAATATTGCTCTTTCCTTTGGAAGGGAAATTCTCCAATGATACACCAGATTTTACAACCATCTTAATTATGTTTTTAACTTTCAGTGTATCACAAAGGGACAAAATGAAAAGCATTAACCTCTGTGAATTTTTTTTTCCCCAAAAAAGTTCCAAAACAATGCAACAGCATATAAAACAGTAAATACTGCTTCTGGAATTTGAGGAACTCATCTCCAGCACCTAAAATACCTCAAAAAAGGAGCAGCTGTCACAGCCAGAAATTTTTCCCATCCTCCATCTTGGATTACCCAGAATCCTTTGGTATGCTTTCCTTTATTGGTCAGAGTATTGAGTACAGGAGTTGGGAGATTATGACTCTAAGTCTGTGTCTTCCATTTCCAGGGCAAATGTCTATCTCTCAAATAATGTTGCAAAACATATATATTTGATTATCCATTATAATGCTGTTTACTGCTTACTTATTGGTTAGTGGTGTCATAGACTCATAGAGGTGTACAGCACAGAAACAGACCCTTCGGTCCAACTCGTCCATACTGACCAGATATCCCAACCCAATCTAGTCCCACCTGCCAACACTTGGTCCATATCCCTCCAAACCCTTCCTATTCATCTACCCATCCAGATGCCTTTTAAATGTTGCAATTGTAGTAGCCTTCACTACTTCTCCTGGCAGCTCATTCCATACACGTACCACCCTTTGAGTGAAAAGGTTGACCCGTAGGTCTCTTTTAAATCTTTCCCCTCTCACCCTAAACCTATGTCCTCTAGTTCTGGACTCCCTCACCCCAGGGAAAATACTTTGCCTATTTATCCTATCCATGCCCCTCAAGATTTTATAAACCTCTATAAGGTTACCCCTCAGCCTCCGACGCTCCAGGGAAAACAAACCTAGCCTATTCAGCCTCTCCCTATAGCTCAAACCCTCCAACCCTGGCAACATCCTTGTAAATCTTTTCTGAACCCCTTCAATTTTCACATCTTTCCAATAGGAAGGAGACCAGAGTTTCACACAATATTCCAATAGTGGCCCAACCAATGTCCTGTACAGCTGCAACATGACCTGCCAACTCCTGTACTCAATACTCTGACCAATAAAATAAAGCATACCAAACTCTTTCTTCACTATCCTACCTACCGGCGACTCCACTTTCAAGAAGCTATGAACCTGCACTCCAAGGTCTCTTTGCTCAATAACACTCCAGAGGACCTTACCATTAAGTGTATAAGTCCTGCTAAGATTTGCTTTCCCAAAGTGCAGCACCTCACATTTATCTGAATTAAACTGCATCTGCCACTTCTCAGCCCATTGGCCCATCTGATCAAGATCCCCCTGTAATTTGAGGTAACCTTCTTTGCTGTCCACTACATCTACGATTTTGGTGTCACCTGTAAACTTACTAACTATACCTCTTATGCTCGCATCCAAATCATTTATATAGATGGTGAAAAGTAGAGGACCCAGCACCGATCCTTGTGGCTCTCCACTGGTCACAGGCCTCCAGTCTAAAAAACAACCCTCCACCACCACCCTCTGTCTTATAGCTTTGAGCCAGTTCTTTATCCAAATAGCTAGTTCTCCCTTTATTCCATGAGATCTAACCTTGCTGCTCACCAGTCTTCCATAGGGAATCTTGTCGAATGCCTTACTGAAGTCCATATAGATCACATTTACCACTCTGCCCTCAATCCTCTTTGTTACTTCTTCAAAAAACTCAATCAAGTTTGCGAGATATGATTTCCCATGCACAAAGCCATGTTGACTATCCCTAATCAGTCCTTGCCTTTCCAAATACATGTACATCCTGTCCCTCAGGATTCCCTCCAACAACTTGCCCACCGTCAACACCAGGCTCACTGGTCTATAGTTCCCTGGCTTGTCCTTGCCACCTTTCTAAAATAGTGGCAACACGTTTACCAACCTCCAGTCTTCCGGCACCTCACCTGTGACTATCGATGGTACAAATATCTCAGTAAGAGGCCCAGCAATCACTTCTCTAGCTTCCCACAGAGTTCTAGGGTAAACCTGATCAGGTCCTCTTAGAGTGAAGGGTAAGGCTGCTAAGAGTAGGGAACAATGAATGAATAAAGATATTGAGGTTCGAGTCAGGAATTAGGATCAGTCCTAAGTTAGGTACAGATGATTGGGATCGAGTTTATTTGATTTATTTATTATCAATGTAACTTGTCACACAACACAGTGAAAAGTGTTGTAAAATGTCGCCACTCTCCGTCAGCATCTTAAAACACAGAAAATAAAACAAAACATAAAATACAAAGGCAGAAAAATTAAGAAATAAAGAAAGTGTCCAACTTTATAATCCTTCTAGTTAAGTGCGCCACCACAGGCCTGGTGCCCAGACACAAGTGCCCTTCACTGTGACATCTATGTTGGAGCAAAAGTCACCCACTCTTCAGTGCCATCTCACAGCTCCATGCCCTCGCCACTATGAGAGCTCATTAGACCTCACCAAAGCAGACGTCTCTGATGCTGCCTGGCACTGCACCGGCCCAAACCCAACTCCACCATTGCCACCATGAGTCCGCGCTGCTGGGCTGACTCGCTGCCCACCGATGCCAACACTGACCAAGCTCTTCACCAAGAAGAAAGCAAAATAATATAGAAGAAAGGAAAAAAAAAACAAGAGAAGAGAAAATAAAAACAAAAGGAAAAGCAGACAGAGCGGCCACGCCCGAGTTCAGAAGCCCTACCCCACCGCCATCTTACCGGAAGTGAATCACTTGAAGAGTGTATGGGGTGTACGGGCATAGGGAGATCAGGGGAAATGAGGTAGCCTTGGCAGATAACGTTAAAAATAATCCAAAGAGATTCTACAAGTGCATTAGGAGTAAAAGAACAACTAGGGAGAGAATAGGGCCCCTTGAAGATCAATTAGTTCATCTATGTGTGGAACCACAGGAACTGGGAGAGATGTTAAATAAATGTTTCACGTCAGTTTTTACTGCGGAGAAAGAAGTGAATGCTAAGGAACTCAGGGAACTAAATATTGATATCTTGAAAGCATTACAGAAGAGGAGGTGCAGGATGTCTTAGAAAACATAAAGGTGGATAAATCTCTGGGATCTGATCAAGTGTATCCCAGGACGTTGGGGGAAGTTAGGCAAGAAATTGTGGGGCCCCCTAGCAGAGATATTTGTGTCATCTACAGCAATAGGTGAGGTTCCAGAGGGCTAATGTTATGCTTTTATTTATGAAAGGCTGTAAGGAGAAGCCTGGGAAGTGTAGACCTGCTAGTTTGAGATCACTGGTGAGTAAATTGTTGGAGTGGATTCTGAGAGATAGGACGTACATGCATTTGGAGAGGCAAGGATTGATTAGGGATAGTCAGGATGGCTTTGTGCATGGGAAATAGTGACTCACAAACTTGATTGAATTTTTTGAGGATATAATCAAAAAGAATGATGCGGGCAGAGCGGGAGATGTATCTACATGGACTTTAGTAAAGCCTTTGACAAGGTTCCACATAGTAGACTGATTAGTAGGGTTAGATCATGTGGGATTCAGGGAGGGCTTGCCAATTGGCTACAAAATCGTGTTGACCGTAGGAGAGAGGATGGTGGTGGAGGGTTGTTTATTGGATTGAAGTCCTGTGACCAGCGATGTTCCAAAGGGGTTGGTACTGTTTGTAATTTATATCAATGAATTGGCTGAGAATTTAGGAGGCATGGTTAGAAGTTTGCAGGTGATACCAAAATTGGCGGTATAGTCAACGGTGAAGTAGGCCATCGAAGATTGCAAAAGGATCTTGATCAGTTGAGCCAATAGACTGAGGAAAGGCAGATTGCATTTATTATGGATACATACAAGGTGAAACACTTGGGCAAAGCAAATAAGGGCAGGACTTATACAGTTAATTGTAGGGCCCTGGGTAGTGTTGTCAAACACAGAGACCTAGGGATTCAGGTACATAGTTCTTTGAAAGTTGCAGGGTGGTTAAAAGGAGTTTAGCACGCTTGCATTCATTGCTCAGACTTTTGAGTGTAGGATTTGGGACATGGTATTGAGGTTGCATAGGATGTTGGTGAGGCCACTTTTGGAGTACTCTGTACAGTTCTCGTTGCCCTGCTATAGAAAAGATATTCCTAAGCTGGAGAGGGTTCAGAAGCGATTTACTAAGATGTTGCCAGGATTGGAGTCTTGAGTTACAAGAAGAGCATGGATAGGCTGGGTCTTTTTCAGGAGATTGAGGGGTGATCTTATCGAGGTTTATAAACACAGGAGGGGCATGGATAAGGTGAATAGCAAAGGTATTTTCCCTAGGCTGGGGAGTTCAAAACCAGGCGTATATTTTTAAGGTGAGAGGAGAAAGATTTTAAAGGGACCTGAGGGGCAATTTTTCACACAGAGGATGGTTCATATGTGGAATGAATTGCCAGAGGAAATGGTGAATGCAGGTACAGATGTAAACTTTGAAAGACATTTGGATAGGTACGTGAATAGGAAAGATTTGGGGGGAAATGGGCCTAACACAGGCGAATGGGAGTAGTTCAGTTCGGGAAATGTGTTCGGCATGGATGAGTTGGACTGAAGGGTCAGTTTCTGTGCTGAATGACTGTATGTTTCTGACATTCTGACAGTTGCTCCTCTGAAAGCCATTCCATTGCCCTGAAACACCATCCTGAAGATTTGAACGGTGCTACAGAAATGTAAACATTTCATTACCTCTGCTCTTTAAGGATACGGAGGAGACCAATACACACTTCCCTGGTTACAATGTTGGCATCCACCTCACAGTGTGAAAAATTTGCCCATATGTGTCCCATGCTCAGGAAATCAGACAAATCCAACCTGGCCAATTACCTCCCCTTCAGTCTACTGTCGATCAACAATAAAGTGATGGAAGGTGTCATCAAGAGTGCTATCAAGCAGTACCTGCTCAGCAATAATCTGCTTAGTGTCGCCCAGTTTGGGTTCCACCAGGGTCACTCAGCTCCTGGCCTCATTACCGCCTTGGTTTAAACACAGACAAAAGAGTTGAATTCCAGATAGTGGCTGCCTTTGACATCAAGACATGATTTTACTGAATATGGCATCAAGGAGCCCTAGCAAAACTGGAGTCAGGGAGGGAAAAGAGTGGCACTGGAAAAGCACAGCAGGTCAGGCAGCATCCGAGGAGCAGGAAAATCGACGTTTCGGGCAAACGCCCTTCTTCAGGAATGATGAAGTGCTTTTGCCTGAAATGTCGATTTTCCTGATCCTCAGATGCTGCCAGACCTGCTGTACTTTTCCAGCGCCGCTCTAATCTAGACTCTGATCTCCAGCATCTGGACTCCTCACTTTTGCCTCAGGGAGGGAAAACTCTGCTGGCACAAAGGAAGATGGCTGTGGTTGATGGAAGTCAGTCTCTGCAGGAGCTACTCAGGGTAGTGTTCTAGGCCCAACTATTTTCAGCTGCTTCATCAATGACCTTCCTTTTGTTCACTGACGGTTGCATAGTGCTCAGCACTATTCGGAAATCCTCAGAAACTAAAGCAGCCCAAGTCCAAATGACGCAAGACCTGGATAATATATCAGTTTGGGCTGACAAGTGGCAAGTAAGATTCATACCACATCAGTGCCAAGCAATGACCATCTCCGATATGAGAGTTGACATTCATGGCATTGTCATCACTGAATCCCTCCGCCCCCCCCAACCTTATCAATATCCTAGATATTAGCAGAAACTAAACTTGACCAGCTGTAAAAATGCTGTGTCTACAAGAGTAGGTCAGAGACCGTGAATCCTGAGCAAGTAATTCACCTGTTGACCTCCCAAATTCTGCCTGCCAGCTTTGAGGCACAGTCAGGAATATGATGCAATGTAGCCCACTTGCCTGGATGGGGGCAGCTCCAACAACACTCAAGAAGCTTGACACCATCCAGGACAAAGCAGCCTGCTTGATTGGCATCACATCCACAAACATTCACTCGCTCCAAGACTGACGCTCAGTAGCAGCAGTGTTACCATTTGCAAAATGCACTGCAAAAATTCACCATAGCTCCTTCGGCAGTAGTTTCCAAACCCACAGCCACTTCCATCTAGAAGGACAAGGACTGCAGATATATGGGAACACCACCCCCGGATTTTATATTGAAACATAGAAGATAGAGACACGAGTAAGCAATTCAACCCCTTGAGCTTGGCCTGCCATTCAATGTGACCATGTATGATCATCGAGTTCGTTACCCTAATCCCACTCTCCCCTGACATCCCTTAGTCCTTTAGCTATGAGAGCTCTATCGACCTCAATGTGGAGGTGCCAGTATTGGACTGGGGTGGACAAAGTTAAAAATCACACAACACCAGGTTATAGTCCAATAGGTTTGTTTGGAGGTACAAGCTTTCGGAGTGCTGCTCATTCATCAGGTAGCTAGCTAACGAAGGAGCAGCACTCCAAAAGCTTGTACTTCCAAATAAACCTGTTGGACTATAAACTGGTGTTGTGTGACCTTTAACTATATCTACCTCCTTCTTGGAGAATAAGCAAGGCAAGACCAATTTGAGTACGATTGTGTGCAAATCACAGGGAGCATTCAGTCTTCAGAGGTCAGAAGTCAGATGACACCAGGTTATGGTCAAATGGGTCTATTTGAAACCACAAGCTTTCGGAGCTTTGTCAGGTGACTTCTAACCTTGTCCACCCCAGTCCAACACCAGCACTTCTGCATCATGTCTCCAGACATGTTTGGTGCTGTACTTGAAGAGCAGTTTGACCCTCTCCCACTTCCTTGAATGGTGTCACCATCTGGTTAATTCCAACTCAGGTATTTTACATAAGATTCCTGCTGAGCTGCATTCAGTTTGTGGGTGAGATTAATTACACACACACACACACACACACACACACACACACACACACACACACACACACACACACACCCCTAGTCATCAACTGACTGAAGAATAACATATGTTGATTTTATTTCAACATGTCAATTTATCATTTTTGTAAGCAAGTTAGCACTTGCACAATGCAAAGGGACAAAACTAACTGTGTTATGTCAGAACAAATCTGGAGTTAGGGGGTGGGGGGATGCAGGTAAAAGGTTTGCAGAATATGGAAACTCACTGACAAAAGCAACAACTTGTAGTTATATATCACCTTAACGTAAAAACACCTGAGGGAATGTCACAGGAGAATACACCATTCAAAGCCTGGGCAAAAAGGGAGATATTAGCAGAGGTGGGTCAAAAGTTTGGGTATAGAGGTACATTTTACATGATTTGGAGGTGCTGGTGTTGGACTGGGGTGTACAAAGTTAAAAATCACACAACGCCAGGTTATAGTCCAACAGGTTTAATTGGTAGCTCCGAAAGCTAGTGTGCTTCCAATTAAACCTCTTGGACTATAACCTGGTGTTGTGTGATTTTTAACATTTGAGATGGTGTTGTAAAGGATGTGTAAGAGAGTGGATGAAAAATAGTTGTGTTGATAAGACTTTCGAAGGCCCTGTTTCTGATCATGTTTTGGTTTCAGTGTCGCCATTAGGCTCCTGAATCCCACCCACAATGTAGACTCTGTGCATTCATCGAGAATGGTTGCCAACTCTTGTTAGATCTGTTCCTGGCATTGCTGTCACATGACCTTCTGCCACTGGCCACCTCACCGTCACATTGCTACCATTGGTCACCCAGATTTGGTTCTTATTCACACTACGTTTCCATGACAATTGGAAAATGAACAAACTTGCCACTCCATTGGCTCATTCTTGACTGTAGTCTAATAGCCTTTATTCCCCAGGTCATCTACTATTCAGAACTCATGAAGGTAATGACTTTCCCTTTTAAAAGCACCATTTTTATGCTTTTATGACTTATTTTTATACAGTGCTGCTGAGAGGAAAGAAGTGGGCTTTGCCCTTTCAATGAACCTATTAAAACCTTAAAACATGTAAGCAATTTCTTCAATTTTTGTCAATGCTGCAGATTCCGTCATGGAATCTGCGGGATCTGCTATGGTTGTACAGGAAGACCAGGATCCATAAATGTAAAATTGTCACAAAGAAATCCAACAAATAAGGCAGGAGAACCTTCTTTATCCAGAGACCGGTTAGAATGTGAAATATGCAACCACAAGGAGTATTTGAGGCAAATAGTCAGATGCATTTTAAAGGGAATTTGATAAATGCGTGAAGAAGAGACGAACGAAAGCTTGCATCAATTTACTGCCTTTCAGCACTTCAAAATAAATAGGCAGGAGGCTGCAAGCCAGGCACCATCACGAGGTGGAGAGGTCCACGTTTTGGATGTAACCCTTCTTCGGTTCTTCAGGCCATCTCAAAATGAATGAAGCACTTTTGAAGTGTAGCCTCTGTTGTGATGTGGAAATGTCGGCACTCAGTTTACCCACAGCAAGCTCCCCGATGAAAGCATAGAGTCATAGAAATATACAGCATGGAAACTGACCCTTCGGTGCAATTAGTCCATGGCTATGTTTCCAAACTAAACTAGTCCCACTTGCCTGCATTTAGCCAATATCCCTCCAAATCTTTCCTGTTAATGCAGTTATCCAAATGTCTTTTAAATGTTAAAACAGTACCTGCATCCACCACTTCCTCTGGCAGGTCACTCCACACACAAACCACTGTCTGTGTAAAAAAGTTGACCTTTGTGTCTTTTTTAAAACGTTCTCCTCTTACCTTAAAAATATGCCCTCTACTTTTAATCTCCCCCACCCCAGGGAACAGACTCTTGCTATTTGCCCTATCCAACCCCCTCAGGATTTTATAAACCTCTAGAAGGTCATCCCCCAACCTCCTACGCTCCAGTGAAAGAAGTCCCAGTCTATCCAACCGATGTTTATAACTCAAACCCTCCAGCCCCTGCTACATCCTGGTAAATATCTTCTGAATGATCTGATAATCTGTTTCAGTGATGACGATTAAGAGATAGGAAGTCTTGTGGTGCTGACCTCTCAGTCAGAAGCAGTGAGTTCTGGTCCCACTCCAGGGTTGATTGGGCCATGAAGGAACCTTTGTAACATGGCCAAGCACATTGATCATAAACCTGACCTGTAAACCTTTCCAATACTCCCGATGATCGGCAGGAAGAAAGAGAGAGTATCCTGATCAGCTGTCCAGCAGGAGGCGATGGAAACCAATGCAGCACTTTGTCTGTTACTCTAAATCAATCCCTCATGGGTCCAAGGCTCAATCCTTGGAAGGGAGAATGGGAAAAAAGGAGGAACAAATTAGTGGAGAAATATTGACCAGAACGCTATAGGGAACTTCTCTGGTGTTTGTATCCACCTGAGAGAAGGACGATTTGAGGAATTAATGTGGAAGGAGGTGCAGTTGGTGCATGATTATTTGGAATGAGAGCCTTGTTTTCTGTGATGCGACATCGACTTATTGAGTCTATCTGAGACTCCAGGGCAGTTGCAGAGGGTTGGTAACAGTGCTGCAATAGAAATAGAAACAGAGAGTGCTGGAGTAACTGCTGGGCTGCATGGTGGCACAGTGGTTAGCACTGCGCTTGAGACTTGGGTTCAATTCCCAGAGGCAACTGTTTGTGTGGAGTTTGCACGTTCTCCCTGTGTCTGCATGGGTTTGCTCCAGTTTCCTCCCACAGGTTAGGTGAATTGGCCATGCTAAATTGCCTGTAGTGTTAGGTGTAGGGGAATGAAGCTGGGTGGGTTGCTCTTCGGAGGGTCAGTGTGGACTTGTTGGGCTGAAGGGCCTGTTTCTACACTGTAAGTAATCTTTACAAAAAACTCAGCAGGTCTGGTAGCATCCGCAGACAGAGAGTCAGAGTTAACATTTCAAGTTGTATATAGCTCTTGCTCACAACCTACTGCCATTAGGAGAATCCGGACCCACATACTATTGCTTCTGTGAGACAGACCATCTCACTCTGTCATAGAGTCAAAGAGATGTACAAATGGCCTACTTCCACACTGTAGGGATTCTATAGCTAGCGGGGTAAGTTGAGATGCCCCATTGAAGCATTTATTTTTGAGTGGAGATCTCTTTCTCCTTCACCACAATTTAACAACCCATTTGTCTTTTGAACTCGGTCTCTACACCAACTATTCCCCTTGCCCCCGACACGTTCTCTGTCATAGAGTCATAGAGATGTACAGCATGGAAACAGACCCTTCGGTCCAACCAGATATCCCAATCCAATCTAGTCCCACCTGCCAGGACCTGGCCCATATCCTTCCAAACCCTTCCTATTCATGTACCCATCCAAATGCCTCTTAAATGTTGCAATTGTACCAGCCTCCACCATTTCCTCTGGCAGCACGTTCCATACACGTACCACCCTCTGTGTGAAAAGGTTGACCTGTAGGTCTCTTTTATATCTTTCCCCTCTCCCCTAAACCTATGCCCTCTAGTTCTGGACTCCGCAACCCCAGGGAAAAGACTTTGTCTATTTACCCTATCCATGCGCCTCATGATTTTGTAAACCTCTATAAGGTCACCCCTCAGCCTCCGACACTCCAGGGAAAACAGCCCCAGCCTATTCAACCTCTCCCTATAGCTCAAATCCTCCAACTCTTAGCATTAAGTGAATAAATCCCACTAAGATTTGCTTTCCCAAAATGCAGCACCTCACCTTTATCTGAATTAAACTCCATCTGCCACTTCTCAGCACATTGGCCCATCTGGTCAAGAACCTGTTGTAATCTGATTCCTGATGAAGGGCTTATGCTCGAAACGTCGAATTCCCTATTCCTGAGATGCTGCCTAACCTGCTGTGCTTTAACCAGTAATACATTTTCAGCTGTGATCTCCAGCATCTGCAGACCTCATTTTTTACTCGTAATCTGAGGTAACCTTCTTCGCTGTCCACTACACCTCCAATTTTGGTGTCATCTGCAAACTTATTAACTGTACCTCTTATGCTCGTATCCAAATAATTTATGTAAATGACAAAAAGTAGTGCATCCTGCACAGATCCTTGTGGCACTCCACTGGTCACAGGCCTCCAGTCTGAAAAACAACCCTCCACCACTACCTTTGAATCTTTTACCTTTGAGCCAGTTCTGTATCCAAATGGCTAGTTCTCCCTGGATTCCATGAGATCTAGCCTTGCTAATCAGTCCATGTCGCTTTACTCTCTCCTGTCCCCCTGCAATGTTGTGAATGATCACAAACCAATTCAGGCAATTCAGTACACAGCCATTTTGGTGAACTCTGGCTGAACCTGGGAATAATTGCTTTGGGAAAAGGTGATAAAATCTGCAAGCATTCGAATGACACCCTTAGGGTTGGGAGGTGGAGCTCCCAAAATCATGCAATCAAGTTTTATTAGCCCTTCTTATGTTTCACTGGATGATTTACAAATGTATTGTTGGAACCCGTGTGTGAACCTGGGGCTAATTAGTGTAGTGTCACCCGAGTAGGAACTTTGCTGTCCATATCTTTAACATTTCACTGCACCTTGGGAGTAGAATCCCAAGTGAGATTGTGCAATGCCTCCCCATACGATATCGGGGTAGTATTAGCTCATAGGTGACCCAATGGAGAGGGCAGTGTGAGTGGGCCATCAGTCATAGGTCAGCTTCAGCCAGATTAGGAGACCTGACTAAAAGCTGGAACAAAGAGATAGGAATTATGTAGTGCCTTAAGGATAAAGCAGAGATAGAAACAGAGAGTGCTGGAGGAACTTTTGTCGCTGAGCTCCAGTCGCGTATAATTACAAGTTGGAACACCACCCAGGAAAGCAAAGTAGCAAATTCAGATGGATTCAATCACCTCCCACCTGTGGTACTGCCACTGTAAGAGTCCGTAATGGTTTTAAATTTTCTGGACACACATTCATTCACAGTGGACAACATCAGCCTTTGGACACAAAAAGATCTGGTCCTGGCAAAAATGAAACAGCTAGTGGTGAAAGCAAAAAGAACATCACAACTAGAATTGAAACCATTTTGGATCCAGACAGACCAGATCACAGAAGAGGATTATGGGGAGCAAGAGCGAGCACATGTCCCCGCCAGATACTGGCTGATATCTAGGGGTTTCCAAAACGAAGATCTTGGTAAAGTTATGTCTAGTGGCCAGGGTTAGATGCAGACATAACTGTGTTGTTGAGACAGTGCCCAGGGTGCCAATTAGAGTCAGCAGCTCCCTCTCTTTCGTGGGAATGGCCATGTAAACCCTGGCCTTGTTTACTCATTGATTATGCAGGTCCTTTCATGGGCTCAATGTTCTTAGTCATTGTGGACGCCCGCTCAAAGTGTCCGGATCTGCACAGAGTGCACTTGTCAAACACGGGGACATGATAGAAAAACTGCGATTATCCTTTACAATACATAGACTCCAGGAAGTATTAGAACATAGAACTTCACAGCATAGTACGGGCACTTCGGCCCTCGATGTTGCGCCGATTGGTGAAACCAATCTAACCTACACTATTCCATTCTTATCCATGTGTTTATCCAATGGCAGGTTAAATGCCCTTAAATCTGGAGTCTACTACTGTTGCAGGCAGTGTGTTCCACACCCCTACTACTCTCTGAGTAAAGAAACTACCTCCAACATCTGTCCTAAATCTATCACCCCTCAATTTAAAGCTTTGTTCACCTCGTGCTAGTCATCACCATTCAAAGAAAAAGGCTCTCCCTGTCCGCCCTAATCTAAACCTCTGATTATCTTATATGTCTCAATTAAGTCACCTCTCAACCTTCTTCTCTCTAATGAAAACAGCCTCAAGTCCCTCAGTCTTTCCTCATAAGACCTTCCCTCCATACCAGACAGCATTCTAGTAAATCTCCTTTGTTTCCTTTCCAAAGCTTCCACATCCTTCCTATAATGCAGTGACCAGAACAGTACGCAATACTCCAAGTGCATCCGCACCAGAGTTTTATGCAGCTACAACATGACCTCGTGGCTCCAAAACTCAATCCCTCTACCAATAAAACTAACACATCATATGCCTTCTTAACAGCCCTATCATCCTGGGTGGCAACTTTTAGGGATCTATGTACATGGACACTGAGATTTCTCTGTTCATCTACACTGCCAAGAATCTTACCATTCACCCAGTACACTTTATTCCTGTTGCGCGTTCCAAAGTGAATCACCTCACACCTTTCTGCATTAAACTCCATTTGCCACCTCTCAGCCCAGCTCTGCAGCTTATCTATGTCCCTCTGTAACCTACAACATCCTTCAGCACTATCCACAATGCCACCGACCTTAGTGTCATCCGCAACTTTACTAACCCATTTATAAAAATGACAAACAGCAGTGGCACCAATGATCCTTGCGGTATACCACAAGTAACTGAATTCCAGGATGAACATTTCCCATCAACCACCACCCTCTGTGTTCTTTCAGCGAACCACTTTTAGATCCAAACCGCTAAATCATCCTTAATCCTTTGTGTAATTGCCTACAGTGGGGAACCTTATCAAACACCTTACTGAAATCCATGTACACCACATCAACCACTTTACCCTCACTCACCTGTTTGGTCACCATCTCACATGGCACAGTCAATAAACCAGAGATAACAACTCTGTTTGTTCTAGCACTAAGCTCCCACCCTAGCTCCCTAAATTTCTGCCTTAAATTCATCCCTTTCCTACCTATGTCATTAGTACCTGTGGACCACGCCTTGGGGTTGCTCCCCTCCTCCTCAAGGATCCTGAAACACGTTCCGAAACATCACAAACCCTCACACATGGGAGGCAACACACCAGCCACGAGTCTCTCTTGTTCCCACAGAAACTCCTATTTGTCTCCATAACTATGGAGTCCCCAATAACTAATGTGCTGCCCTGAAATGGCAGCCAATGCCACACACATGACTTTGCAAAGTGACATAGTTCACTACAGGGGACAAAGTTTGGCGCAGGAGCCACGGGAATGGCCCTGTATGGTATAAAGTCTGGGTCAGTGCCATGCTTCTGAACAAGGACATGGACCATGTGGAAGCTGAAATGTGAAACAAGGCAGGAGTAAAACATGCCTGGCTCTTCCGAACAGTCGGAAAGGTTGGTTGAATCCCTGGTTCTCCCTGTCCATCAAGCATGGAAGAAACCTCGGAATCAGACACACACAGAGTGGATGGCACTGCCTCAATGGCTTTGCTGCTTGAAGAAGGGAATGAATTTCTTCCAAGATGCTCTGGGCACAAGAGGTGAGCTACTGTGTGTTACACTCCTGCCCTTATCAGAGGCAGAGTCTGAGGAACCTGACTCAGTGCTAAAACACCCCATTGCGAGCTACAAAAGACAGAGCTTTCCTATGTGCTCAGACTCAGACGGGGAGGGATTTAATGAGGTCAGCCAGGTGGACCTCATACAGCATGAGTTCTCTGATTGGAGCTGTTAGTCTGGTCCAATCAGGGAACCCTGGCTGGCAGATAAGAACAGGAGTGTCATTGAGGAGCGTTGCCGGAGAGAAGGAGAGGCAGAGGAAAAAGGGGGCGGCTGGAATCTGAGACCGGGTCTAATCATGATGTATGCTTGTGCTAAGTTTGTCTCCTGCCCTGCTGTGGTTCGCAGCACTTCGAGGACATTCCTTTGACCAATGTCGGTCTCAGTCTTCAGACCAGAGATCAGAAATGAACAAGCGCAGTTCCTCCCTGCACCAGGAAATGCACTAGTGCAGACTGGAAGGCGAGACCTCCAGACCAGTGTCACCTCCAGGGACATCGATACTGCTGCTAAGTTCATCGGTGCTGGTGCTGCTACTGTTGGAGTGGCAGGCTCTGGTGTTGGTATTGGGATGGTATTCGGCAGCTTGATCATTGGTTATGCCAGGGACCCTTCCCTGAAACAACAGCTTTTATCTTGGGATTTGCCCTGTATGAAGCTATGGGTCTCTTCTGTCTGATGGTTGCCTTCCTGATCCTGTTTGCCATGTAAATTCCTCTGGGAGAATCTGGAAGATGGCTGGGGAAGAGTAAATTATTGTAGTGTGTGACTTTGGCCTCTGTCACCACAAAGTATTGAAATAGGATTATTTTTTCAATCCAATTGTGTAAGATCTCTTCTGATTTAATAGAGCAGGAGTCACTGAATAAAATGGTTAAACAAGAAGAAAAAAAGAACAGGAGTGTCAGACATCCTGTTCACTCTGAGAGCTGCCTCTGAGGAAGCTGAACCAGTGTCAAGAACTGTCCACGTGTAAATAAAGAGTGACTCGGTGATGGGAGGGAATGCATGGTTAAGGTGGTGGACGAGGTAGGCTGTTTTGTCCTGGATGGTGTCAAGCCTCTTGACTATTGTTGGAGTTCCACTCATCTAGTCATGTGGGAAGTATTACATCACACTCCTGCATTTTGCTTTGTAGATGATGGTCTGGCTTTGGGGAGTCAGGAGGTGGGTTTCAGAAGAAGAAACAAATTTGTTTTAAAACATTAACTTAGATTCTTTCTGCAAAATTGCAGGCAGACCTGTTGGATATATCTAATGTTTTCCGTTTTATTTTCTTATTTTCAAAATCCTTCATGGCCGAACATCTCCCCATCTCTGTAGCCACCTCCAAACTGGAAGCCTATGAGATCCCTGCAGTCCTTCCACTCTAACCCGCGTATCCCCAATTTTAATCATTCCGACACTGACAACTGGACTTTATCTCTCTCATTACATATTTTTATCTCCCCTTTTCCCTTTAAGGCATTGCATAAAACCCATCTCACTGTTCCAGCTTTTATTCAGCCCACCTAAACCTTCCTTCTCTGTCAATTTTGTTCATTCATCATTCCTGTGAAACACTTTGGGACATTTGAATTGAGAGTGTGGTGCTGGAAAAGCACAGCGTCAGGCAGCATCCGAGGAGCAGGAGAACTGATGTTTCAGGCAAAAGCCCTGATGAAGGGCTTTTGCCTGAACGTTGAATCTCCTGCTCCTCGGATGCTGCCTGACCTGCTGTGCTTTTCCAGCACCACACTCTCGACTCTAATCTCCAGCATCTGCAGTCCTCACTTTGGGACATTTCACAACCTCGAGGGTACTATGCAAGCATGGATTTTTGCTGTTTAAAAGTGATTTGTACGACAGTTAACCTCCTAAATCTTATGAAAAATAAATTGCGACAGGACAAGCATTAACAGAAACTTGATTTTAACTGTGAGGTCTCTGAAGTGCTTGCATCAAACAGTCTCTCACTTCAGTAGAGAATCACTCTTTCAACACCAAGCTTTGTTAAATGCTATCGGATCAGGTCAGGTCAATTGCTAAAGCTACAGCTGTTTGGATGCATCTATTTCTGTCAATGTCAGTACTGTTTTACTCTCCAATTTCTTCTCCTGTTATCTCCCAGGCGCATCTGTGAACAAGTCTGTACACAACAGGAATTCAGTAAAACTACCTACCCTTTTCAAAAGGTAAAAATGTTATGACATACTGCTGGAAACATTTGCTGAAATATTCCTGTGGAGCTCCGACATAAATGATGAGTAACCTAAGATTCAATAAATTTAATAGTTCAGTGGGGAGTAAGAATGAAAAGTAACTTTGTTTAACTCTGATTTCCACCCTCTTCCATCAGGCTGAATACATAAAAGTTAGCATACGTGTCTATATAGATTCAAGAACAGCTTCTTTCCCGTTGTTATCAGATTTCTGAATGGACCTCTCAAATTTCAAACTTAATGTTGAACTTCCTCTCTGAGCAGGGTAAAAACAGTGACTGCAGATGCTGGAAACCATATTCTGGATCAGTGGTGCTGGAAGAGCACAGCAGTTCAGGCAGCATCAACGAGCAGCGAAATCGGCGTTTCGGGCAAAAGCCCTTCATCAGGAATAAAGGCCGAAATGTCGATTTCGCTGCTCGTTGGATGCTGCCTGAACTGCTGTGCTCTTCCAGCACCACTGATCCAGAATCCTCCCTCTCTGAGCACCTACTCTCCAGCTTTAACACTATAGTCCTCGCATTGTTCTACTACCACTTTGATTGTTCTGATCCGCCTGTACTGCATGCAAAACAAAACTTTTCACTGTCCCTCGGCACATGCGATAATAATGAATCAAATCAAATCCAATCTCTGCACTGCAGTATGTTATCCAATTTGCCCTGCATTGTTAACTCTCAGAAATTGAGGAGGTAGTCACACCAACATGACCCTTTCTAGAGTATTTGGTTGATATATTATTTTGCACAGGACTGACTTGCCACTTTGATGAGCGTTGACCCTGCAATGATGCTCATTCTGTAAGTCATTGCAGCATGAACAGAGACTGGTGGAATTCACAGGAGGTCAGGCAGCATCAATGGAGAGACAGCAAGCTAATTTTTCGAGTCTAGATAACTCTTCATCAGAGCTGACATGAAATGTGGAGGGGGCAACATTTGTGCGATAATGTGGGGTTGGAGTGCTGGGTGAGAGAGGCTGCTGAAAGTGCAGCTGAAGCAATCAGAATGTGAGAATGGCAGAACAGTGGTGGGTCTGCCAGACTGGAAGAAGCAGACAGTCCCCTGGGGTGAAGGGAGGGGAGAGAATGCAACAAGTAAAGCTAAAAGGAAGGGAAAGAATGGGATTGGGTTCACAATTTGAAGATGTTGAACTCAATGTTGAATGCATAAGGTTGGAAAGTATCTGGTCTGAAGATGAGATGCTGTTGCTTGTGTCTGTAAGCAAGCAGGGACTTGACCTTCCCATTGCTGGTCATTTTAACATGGTGTCCTGCTCGCGTGCCCACATGTCTACCCTTGGCATGCTGCAGTGCTCCAGTAAATCACAAAACAAACTGGAGGAACAACATTACATCTTCAGACTAGGCATCTTCCAGCCTTCTCGACTTAATTGAGTTCAACACCTTCAGATTGTGAACCCACTCCCATTACTTACCTTCCTTTTAGCTTTCCTTGGTCCATTCTCTGTCACCATGCCCTCTCTCCCCTCTCCCCACTCCAGTAGGACTGTCTGTTCCTTCCAGTCTGGCAGTTAGACACATCATTGTTCTGCCATTCCTACATTCTCGAAGAGTGTGGTGCTGGCAAAGTACAGCCAGTCAGGCAGCATCCAAGAAGCAGGAGAATCGACGTTTGAGCACTGCCACACATTTCATTTACTGTATCCATTGCTCCCGATGTGGGCTTCTCATTGGAGGAGGCAGGATGCTTCAGAGAATATCTCCAGGACGCAAGCATGAAACAACCCCACTGCCCCGTGGCCAAACACTTTAACTTCCCCTCTCACTCCACCATGGACATGCACGTCCTAGGTCTTCTCCATCGCCAAATCCTAACCACTCGACACCAGGACAGAGAACTCCTCGTCTTCCGCATTGGGACCCTCCAACCACATGGGACCAATGTTTGGGGGAAGATTTGTAGCTCGGGTGCTTGTTGTTGTGGTTCTGTTCGCCGAGCTGGGAGTTTGTGTTGCAAACGTTTCGTCTCCTGTCTAGGTGACATCCTCAGTGCTTGGGAGCCTCCTGTGAAGCGCTTCTGTGATGGTTCCTCCGGCATTTATAGTGGTTTGTCTCTGCTGCTTCCGATTGTCAGTTCTTGCTGTCCGCTCCAGTGGTCAGTATATTGGGTCCAGGTTGATGTGTTTATTGATAGAATTTGTGGATGAGTGCCATGCCTCTAGGAATTCCCTGGCTGTTCTCTGTTTGGCTTGTCCTATAATAGTAGTGTTGTCCCAGTCGAACTCATGTTGCTTGTCATCTGTGTGTGTGACACAGCGGACAGCAAGAACTGACAACCGGAAGCGGCAGATTCAAACCACTGTAAATGCCGGAGGAAACATCACAGAAGCGCTTCACAGGAGGTTCCCAAGCACTGAGGATGTCACCTAGACAGGGGACGAAACGTCTGCAACACAAATTCCCAGCTCGGCGAACAGAACCACAACAGCATGGGATCAGTGCAGAAGATGACCAGTTTCCTCATTTTCCCCACCCCCCACCTTATCACAATTCCAACCTTCCAACTCGGCACTGCCCAATTGACCTGTCCTACCTGTCCATCCTCCTTCCCACCTATGCGCTCCACCCTCCTCTCTGACCTCTCACCTTCACCCCCAACTTCATCCACCTATCGCATTCTCAGCTACTTTCCCCCCAGCCCCACCCCCTTCCATTTATCTCTCCACCCCCACAGCTCACGAGCGTCATTTCTTTTGAAGGACGTAGACCTGAAACATCGATTCTCCTGCTCCTCGGATGCTGCCCGATCTGCTGTGCTTTTCCAGCGCCACACACTTTGACTCTGATCTCCAGCATCTGCAGTGCTCACTTTCTGCCACTCTCACATTCTGATCACTTACTGGTGGAATCATAGAATCCCTAAAGTGCAGAAGCAGGCCATTTGGCCCACGGAGTCCACACTGACCCTCCAAAGAGCATCCTACCCAGCCCCAGAATCACTATGTTTCCCACGGCTAATCCATCCAGCCTAAGCTTCCCTGGACACTGTGGGCAATTCAGCAGCATGGATAATCTATCTAACCTGCACGTCCTTGCACTATGGGATGAAACCGGAGAACCTGGAGGAAGCCCATGTAGACGTGAGAATTCCACACAGGGGGGTGGGAATGAACCAGAGACCCGGCTGATGTGAGACAGCAGTGCTATACACTGAGCCACTGTGCAATCAGCAGTCTTTCCCCTCCAGCACTCCACTCCCAAACTCTTGCTTAACTGCGGCACCCTCCACACTTCATGTCAGCTCTACTGAAGGGACATCTAGACCCGAAACATTAACTCGCTCTCTCTCCACGGCTACTGTCTGACCCGCTGTGATTTTCAACATCTTTAGTTCAGTACAGATTCCAGCATCTGCAATAATCTGCTCCTATCATTCTGACTCAATGGTCTGTATAGTTTAGGCATGGAGTTGAACGGGTTCAAAGAGTTTTCCAACTAAGTAACATTTAATATTCATTCCAGTGGGCAGTTGACTTTGATGAGGTGCATTACCGTTGTTAGATCGATTGGACAGAGAATGGGGCTCCCACACAGTCTTGCTTGACACCAGTCTAGATTTTGAAGGTGTGTATTTTAGATCTTCCACTCAAGACTGTTGGAGCCAGACCATCATGAAGCATTGTCGAAGATTATGGTGCTGGAAAAACACAGCTGGCCGGGCAGCATCCGAGGAGCAGGAGAGTCAACGTTTCGAGCTTGAGATTAGATTAGATTACCTACCGTGTGGAAACAGGCCATTCGGCCCAACAAGTCCACACTGATCCGCCGAAGCGCAACCCACCCATACCCCTACACCTAACACTACGGGCAATTTAGCATGGCCAATTCACCTAACCCGCACATCTTTGGACTGTGGGAGGAAACCGGAGCAGCCGGAGGAAACCCACGCAGACACGGGGAGAACGTATAGAAGACTCTGGTAGCTTTCAAAACAACTTCACCAGGCAAGACACCCAAAACAACTGTGTCCTGTGAACCTACCAGTGGACACGGTCACAGACAAAATTAAAAAAAAAGCTTGGAAATGCTGGCACCTGAACAAGGGCGAGATTCCCAAAACATCTGGTCCTCCAAATAGATCACGAAAATCCCACTGAAACAAACAACATGAAACAAACCAGAGTCGAGGGATACCACTATCCCACAGTCCACAAAGACGATGAGCAAAAGGACATTTCCACCTTCATGAGTAAATAACATTATTCCTAGACTAAGCTTCCAGTTTTATTGTTGATTCTGTTTCCCATGTGTATGAGTCATGTCTGGTATCTCAGTCTGTTCCTCTCATTGCTGCTGGCTTGCCTGTGGTTTATGGGTCAATTCAGTCACTCTGATTCCAGGTGTTGCTCACCGAGGATAGAAGCTGGGGTAGAGAGAGGGAACTGGTTTTAGCCTCATGGGTCATTGACTTCCAGAGTGAAATGAGGGGGGGAGAGAGAGAGAGAATCAAAGTCCTACAGTGTGGGTGCAGGCCATTCCTGATGAAGGCTTATGCCCGAAATGTCAAATTTCCTGTTCCTTGGATGCTGCCTGACCTGCTGCGCTTTTCCAGCAACACATTTTCAGTGCAGGCCATTCAGCCCATATTGACCCTCTGAAGAGCATCCCACCCAGACCCACCACTCCCCTACCATAGCCCTTTAATCCTGCTTTTTTCCACACCCAATCCACCCTAGCCTGCACATCTTTGGGCTGTGGGAGGAAACCTGAGCACCCAGAGGAAACCCGCAAAGATTTACGGAGAATGTGCAAACTCCACACAGACAGTCGCCCGAGGCTGGAATCGAACCGGAACCCTGGCGCTGTTTTGGCAGCGGTTCTAACCACTGAGCCACCGGGCCGCACCAGTAGGTCATGAGACATGAGAGAGCTGCCAGGTACCGCAATCTGAGTGAACTGGGGTGAAACTGATCCTGGCTGCAACGCAACGTAGTCTCAGAGAGAATACACAGCACGTATCCTTGGTGATATATGTCAGTGATGCAAAGCCAGCTGTTAACTTATTCTGAGAGAGGTTTGCACCGTCGGCAAATTCCAAATTGATCCACCGCTCCATGGAAGGAGGAGGTCTTGAGTGCTATGGTGACTCTGTATCTCAGCTAGAATTTCAAGTCCCAACCCAGGGATTGACGGCCAATGAAAGTGCACTTACACAATGGCCAAACAGATATCAACTTGGAAATTCATCCGACGCACCTCAGTGATCGGAGGTGAGAGTAGGAGAGATTCTTGGTCAGCGGTGTGATGGAAGACAGACTAGATCCTGACCATCAGTATCCTCAGGGGTAACACAGGGCATCATGGATTCACAAGCATCCCACTTACGAACGCAATTCCACACTTGGGTATTATTGAAAGCCCGAACAATACCAACATCTCCTGCACTTACAAACAGCTGCTTTCCATTGCCCTGTGTTGTGTTCCAAATTACATACAACCTACAAAAAGACTCCAGAATAGAACCATTCCCACCCTGTGGGACTGCCTGTATATATCATATCTACAGCCATTAGAATGTACATGATGTCCCAATAACCCAGACTCCCAGGATTAAGTGAACCACAACCAATTCTTTGATTAACCCCTTTTTGAAAATCGCTACAGTGGAGCTACAGGGGCATGAAATGCAATAACACCAATATACAAGATAGCACTGGACAATCTGAAACAGAAGTGACTGGAAAAAAATCTCAGCATCAGTGAAGAGAAATCGGAGCTAATGTTTCGGGTCAGGTGAACCCTCAGAAGGAGACCCGAAACGTTAACTCTGATTTCTCTGCACAGATGCTGCCAGACCTGCTGAGCTTTACCAGCCACTTCTGATTTTGTTTCTGATTTACAGCATTCGGAGTTCTTTCAATTTTTTTTGCATTGGGTGATCATTTGGATAGAAATGATGTACAAGGACAAGGGCTATAAACGGAATTGGCATGAGGTAATAGAACTAGTAGAGGCTTGATGGGCTGAATGTCCTCCTTTTGTGTCGTAACAATTCTGTGACATTCAGTGAGACAAGCCCCATTGTAACCTGACCTGTAAAAGGTTTTGATAGGGTATTATGATTAGAACTATAAAGAACTATGGGTGGCATGGTGGCACAGTGGCACAGCAGTTAGCACTGCTGTCTCACAGTGCCAGAGACCCGGGTTCAATTCCCACCTCAGGCGACTGACTGTGTGGAGTTTGCACATTCTCCCCGTGTCTGCGTGGGTTTCCTCCGGGTGCTCCGGTTTCCTCCCACATTCCAAAGATGTGCGGGTCAGGTGAATTGGCCATGCTAAATTGCCCGTAGTGTTAGGTAAGGGGCAAATGTAGGGGTATGGGTGGGTTGCGCTTCGGCGGGTCGGTGTGGACTTGTTGGGCCGAAGGGCCTGTTTCCACACTGTAAGTAATCTAACCTAATCTAAAAAAAGAGAAATACAGCACAGGAATAGGCCCTTTGGACCTCCAAGCCTGTGCCGATCATCATGTCCTGACTAAACTAAAAAAAAACAAACCTTCTGCCTTTATTCTGTTCCCTCCCTATTCTTGTAACCATCCAGCTGCCTTTTCAATGTCACCAACGTGCCTGCCTCCACCGCCTCGTCTGGCAGTGCGTTCCATGCTCCTACCACTCTGTGGGAGAAATGTCCCTCGCACATCTCCCTTAAACTTTCTCCCTCTCACCTTGAACCTGTGTCCTCTTATAATTGAATTTGATAGAGAAGATTCTCATCCAGACTTCCAGCAACAGACCTCACTCTTGGAAAACACAGCTCCATGGAAGTGTGGTGTAAAAATAGCTGTAATGCTTTCCCCTACCATAATTTAAGAAATATAGAAAGACAAGGGCTGTGGGGAAATCAGCACACCGCCACCCATAAGCCCCCTCCAAACCACACACACCATGCTGACTTAGGATTAACCAACTGTTCCTACAGTGTCATTAGATCAAAATCCTGGAACTACTTTTTTTTTGGTAAATATATTTATTAGCAAATTTTTTTTAACTTTCCAAACACATAAAATTATTGAAAAATACAATCAATAACAAATATCAGTATAATAAAAAGAAAACAAATACAATTACTGTCTCCTAACTATTAACCTTCTCTCTAATACAAAACAAACCCTAACACCAAAAAAAAAAGAAAAGCAAAAACACCAAAATAAAACACAGAATACTGAACAGCTATGCTCAGCGCAAAGCTCCGAGGAATATACTCATATTAACTCAGGAGACACCTCCAGGGCTCAGGGCTTGACAAATTTAACCACGCTAGTTAAACAAACGCCCTAGTTAAGACAACTGACAAATCTGTTTCCAAATAACTCAAGTCGGGCTGCCATGTCTTATAAAAATGATCTGTTGTGTGATGCACCACGTTTGTAAAAAGGTCCAAGGAAATGTGCTCCATAATTAATTTCTGGAACGGCTTTCTTAACAGCAGTGAAGGTGTACCTCCATTTCCCCCCCCCAAAGACTTCAACGGTTTGAGATGGAGTTCAGCATCACCTCTTAAGGGCAATTAGGGATCAGCAACAAATGCTGACCTTGCTAGTTGCACCCACATCCAGAAAGAGATGAAAACTAATGAAATCCTGGCTCTCGGTGTGATTCCTTACGCGGGGAGTGTTGTGTAAGGCTCTTCTCATTCCCTATATGTGAATATGAAAGGTAAGTAGGTTAGTTTGATCTTAGAGTAGGATAAAAGGTCAGCACAACATCAAGGGCCAAAGGGCCTGTACTGTGCCGTACTGTTCTATGTAAGTAACATTGTAAAGTTCTCTTCTGTTTGCCCATAAGTGCTTCAACTTTGACTGAAAATAGTAGTTCAGGGAAAACGTTCCTCCTTTTTTTCAAACGTATGTGAAGCCAATCTGGGAAAACCAGTTATTCTGACGCTCAGGTTGAAAGGGCCTTGAAGAAACTGGACATACTCTTATCACCTGGGGCTTCAAA
This sequence comes from Hemiscyllium ocellatum, assembly GCF_020745735.1. Classification (NCBI taxonomy): domain Eukaryota; kingdom Metazoa; phylum Chordata; class Chondrichthyes; order Orectolobiformes; family Hemiscylliidae; genus Hemiscyllium; species Hemiscyllium ocellatum. The sequence goes on from NC_083414.1 coordinate 9,530,065, forward strand.
ACTTTTCCTTGCATGTAATGATTAAGTGTCAGTCAATGTACATAACGAGACATTACAGTCCTCGGTGAGCAAACTAGTACCTGAGGTGTAATACCGCCTACAGGAATATTTACATTAGGAATTTGTCTGAAGTATTTACTAACGAATTATTGGTTGTCTCCTGGTTCTGGCAGCTTAGTGCGAATTGGATAAACATGGATCAATTGCAATTGAAACTTTGATTAATGGAAAAAACGGAGGGCTTGGAGGCCCTGGTCATGGCGGATGGAGGTGTAGAGGGATTGGATATCAAGTACCAATCTTCAAAAGCAGATATTGCCAGAGAAGCTCAGCAGGACTGGCAGTAACTGTGAAGAGAGAAAACAGAGTTAATGTTCCAAGTGACTCAAAATGTTAATTCTGTTTTTTTCTCCACCAGACCTGCTGAGTTTCTCCAGCAATTTCTGAGTTTCAGATCGCCAGCACCTTTGTTGTATTTTAGAATACAAATCTTAGTCTCTTACCCATTCTTACTCAGTCACCAAGTTACTATATGAATGCAATAATCTCATTTCCACTCTGCCAGAGCATAGGATCAGGAGGAGGCCATTCAGCCCCTCAAGACTATTTTATCTTTCAGGCAGAAGTCAGGTGACACCGAGTTATAGTCCAACAGGTTTATTTGAAATCACAGGCTTCAGAGTGCTGCTCCTTCGTCAGGTGAAGTCACCTTTCAGTTAGATCAGGGTTGATCTGTATCACAATTCCATCTACCCCATCTTAGCTTCATATAGAATCACAGAATCTCTGCAGTGAGGAAGCAGGCCATTCAGCCCATCGAGTCCATTCCAACCCACCAAAGACCTAACCCCCTATGACCCCGTATCTCCCATGGTTAATCCACCCAAACTATACATCCCTGGATACTATGGGACAATTTAACATGGAGTATCCAACTAACCTGCACATCTTTCGACTGTGGGAGGAAACAGAGCACCCAGAGGAATCTCATGCAGACATGGTGAGAATGTGTAAACTCCACACAAACAGTTCGCCCAAAGGAGGAATTGAACCTGGGTCTCTGGCGCTATGGGACAGTAGTGCTTACCACTGAGCCACCATGCTGCCCATCAACAACAGAATCTTCCAAATCCGCAGCCTCTTTCACCTAGGAGGCCAAGAGCAGCAGGTATGTGGGAACACCATTGCGTCCTAGTCCCATTCCAAGTCATATACTGTGCTGATTTTTAGTTATTCATTTCTAAGATGTAGTGTCACTAGCTGGGTCACTATTTATGGTCCAGAGAGCAGCTCAGAGTCAATCACATTGCAGTAAGTCTGGAGTCTCATGTCACCCAGACCAGGTAAGAATGGCAGAATTCCTTCCCTAATCGTGAACAAGATTGTTTTTTTCAGTGATCTGTGATAATTTCATGGCCATGATGACTGGCACTTCTTAAAAATTCCTGGAGTATTTGAATTTAAATTACACCTGTTGTGACATTAGGATTTGATTTGTGCCCTCTCCTCCCATAGTGTTAGGCTTTAGTCTCTGGTTGTGAATCCATCGTCATTACAGCTATATCTTGATGATCATCGGCTCTCAATCTGATTGGAAGACAGGGGGCCTGAAAATGCAGGATTAGATATCTCTATGTTTGGGTAGGGTGCTGTTAAGTGGCCCTGCATAATAGTGGAAGAAGCAATTAAAATGAGACAATTCCCAACAAATCCTTAGCCTTCTCTCTAGCTCGTGATATGAGCTGGTATCAGTAGTGAAGCCATCAAACAGGGCCACTTGCATGCCAAACAGCAAGTGATAGGACTAAGCAAGCCCACAGCCAAGGGATTTGACTGAAGCTCTGCAGTCCTGTCATATCCAGTCGTGAATGGTGGTGGATAATTCAAGAGCTCATTGGAGGAAGAGATTCCACAAAATATCCCCATCGTCAATGATGGAAAAGCCCAATATACCAGTTCAAAAGATAAGGCTGAAGCATTCACAGCAATCTTCAGCCAATAGTGCTGAATGGATGATCCATCATGGCCATCTCCAGTGGTTCCCAGCATCACTAGTCTTCAGCCAATTGGATTCTCACCACATGAGATCAAGAAATGGTTGGAGGCACTGGATGCTTCAAAGGCTATGACAATGTCCGGGTAATTGTACTGAAGACTCCAGAACTTACCGTTCCCCTAGCCAAGCTCTTCCAGTACAGTGACCACACTGGCATCTACCCAACAATGTGGAAAATTGCCTCAATATATCCTGCACATAAAAAGCAGGACAAATCCAACCCAGTCAATTACTGCTCTATCAATTTATTCTCAATTATCAGTAAAGTGATAGATGGTGTTATCAATCGTGCCATGAAGCAGCACCTGCTCAGCAATAATCTGCTCTGTGATGCCCAGTTTGGGTTCTGCCAGGGCCACTCAGTTCTTGATCTCATCACAGCCTTGGTTCAAACATGGACAAAAAAGCTGAATTCCAGAAGGGAGCTGAGAGAGACAGCCCTTGACCAAGAGCCATCAGAAAGCTCTAGCAAAACTGGAATCAATGGGAATCTTTGCTGATTGGAGTCCTATCTGGCAAGAGAGAGGTGGTTCTGTTGGAGGTCAGTCGTCTCAGCTCCCAAACATCTCTGCAGGAGGTCCTCAGGCTCCTAGGCTCTACCATCTTCAGCTGCTTCATCAATGACCTTCCCTCCACTATAAGGTCAGAAGCAGGGATTTTCGTCAATGATTGCACAATGTTCAGCACCATTCGCAACTCTTCAGATACTGAAACAGTCCATGTTCAAATGCAGCAAGATCTGGACAACATAAGGCTGACAAGTGGCAAGTAACATTCATACTACACAAATGCCAGGCAATGATATTTCCAATAAGAGAGAATCTAATTATCATTGCTTGGCACCCCATGACATTAAATAGTTGAATTACTTGTGATCCAAATCCTGAGAATTACCATTGACCAGAAACTGAACTGGAACAATCATATAAATACAATGGCGATAAGAGAGGTTAGAGGCTTGGCATCCACTTGCTCATTTCCTAAAGCCTGTCCACCATCTACAAGACACAGGCCAGGAGTGTGTTAGAGTACCCCTCACTTGCCTGAATGGGTGCAGCTCCAGCAACACTCAAGAAGCTTGGCATCATCCTGGCCAAAGCAACTCTCTTGACTGACAACACGTTCATAAACATCCTTTCTCTCCAGCACTGATGCTCAGTAGCAACAGTGTGTACTATCTACAAGATGCACTGCAGAAATTCACCAAAGATTCTCAGACAGCACCTTCTAAAACACAACCACTTCCATCTTGAAAGACCAGGGCAGCCGATATATGGAAACACCAGCCCCTGCAAATTTCCCTCCAAGCCACTCACCATCCTGTCTTGGAAAATATATCACCATTCCTTCACTGTCGCTGGGTCAAAATCCTGGAATTCCCTCCCTCAGGGCATTGTGGGTCAACCCGCAGCAGGTGGACTGAATTAAATTGAATTCGCTTTATTGCCATGTGCACTCAAATGAAGACACTGAAAAGTTTACAAGTCACCTAATTACGGTTCCAACTTAGGCACAAGGTACCATGGTATAGATTTGTAAGAACAAATTCTTAGAAAAGTAAAGGAGTAAAAGGTCCAGCATTATAGATCGTAGGAATAAATTAGAAAGGTAAAGAAATAAAAAGCTCAGAGTAATAGTCTTTCCAATCCTGTCCATGCCAGCACCTAGCCTCCAGTAACTGAAAGAGAGCATCTCGCTGCTGCCTACGTCAGACTCTCCAGTGTAGGAGTCACCCCACTTTAGGCGCCATCTCCTTGCCGCTGGGTGCACCTTGCCAATGCCATTGAACCCACATTCACCCCACAACCAGGATCCTCAGTGCAGGAATCAGGGAGCAATGAAAACAGCCTCTTTTATTCAGCAATCACAGCACACGTTGGAGGCAGCAAGAGAATCTTGAAATACAGTCCTTACAGGAGCCCCTTTATAGACAGTTCTCACACATATTAAAATTCCATTAGTATAGTGTTACATGTATTATCACTCGTGCACTAAGGTTTGAAGGGCTTCTATCCTGGGAGACAGGAGATGGGTTAAAGCATGATACTAAGTGCTGGCTGCTACTTCTGGTGGGATGTCTGTCTGGTCTGCTTGCATAATTAGGAGGTGTTAGTCCTTTTGTCTTTTAAGTTAGTAAATATTAGTAAAAATGCTAGGCCTGTATGCTCCAAATAAATTAAAAATTGTACCTGCACTTAATCAAAGAATAAAAGATATTAAACTTTTTTGCAAGGTTTGTGAAGGTTCGAAGCTCAGGTTGAAGTTTAGAATGTAGGTTTGCTCGCTGAGCTGTAGGTTTGATATCCAGACGTTTCATTACCTGGCTAGGTAACATCATCAGTGGGGACCTCCAAGTGAAGCGAAGCTTTCTATTTCTATTTCCTGTTTTCTATTTATATGTTTGTCCTGGATGGAGTTCCTGGGGTTTGTGGTAATGTCGTTTTCTGAGGGGTTGATAGATGGCATCTAGATCGATATGTTTGTTTATGTCGTTGTGGTTGGAATGCCAGGCCTCTAGGAATTCTCTGGCATGTCTTTGCTTAGCCTGTCCCAGGGTAGATGTGTTGTCCCAGTCAAAATGGTGGGTTTTTTTTCCTTCGTGTGTAGGCTGTGAGGGAGAGAGGGTCATGTCTTTTTGTGGCTAGCTGGTGTTTGTGTATCCTGGTGGCTAACTTTCTTCCTGTTTGTCCTACGTAGTGTTTCTGGCAGTCCTTGCATGGAATTTTGTAGATGACATTGGTTTTGTCCATGGGATGTACTGGGTCTTTTAAGTTTGTTAGTTTTTGTTTGAGAGTGTTGGTGGGTTTGTGTGCTACTAGGATTCCAAGGGGTCTTAGTAGTCTGGCTGTCATTTCTGAAACTTCTCTGATATATGGTAAGGTGGTTAGGGTTTCTGGCTGTGTTAGGTTTGCTTGTTGTGGTTTGTTCTTGAGGAATCTGCGGACTGTATTATTTGAGTATCCGTTCTTCTTGAATACGTTGTATAGGTGGTTCTCCTCTGTTTTCCGAAGTTCATCTGTGCTGCAGTGTGGGGTGGCTCGTTGGAATAGTGTTCTGATACAGCTTCGTTTGTGTGTGTTGGGATGGTTGCTGGTGGAGTTAAGTATTTGGTCAGTGTTTGTCGGTTTTCTGTATACACAGGTTTGTAGTTCTCCGTTGTCCCAGTCGAAATGGTGGCTTTTTCATCCGTGTGTAGGACAACAGAATTACCTAGCCAGGTAATGAAACGTCTGGATATCAAACCTACAGCTCAGCGAGCAAACCTACACCCTAGATATTAAACTGATTACTGCAACTTGGTGGTGAGATTTATTTACTATTTGCCGGAATGAGTTTCATTCATTCATGCAATTTCATGGAAGCACTGTTTTGTCAGTTACTTGCTTAAAGGGATCCGCCTGGGAACCCTCCAACCACAAGGTATGAATTCAGATTTCTCCAGTTTCCTCATTTCCCCTCCCCCCACCTTGTCTCAGTCGGTTCCCTCAACTCAGCACCGCCCTCCTAACCTGCAATCTCCTTCCTGACCTCTCCACCCCCACCCCACTCCGGCCTATCACCCTCACCTTGACCTCCTTCCACCTATCCCACCTCCATCGCCCCTCCCCCAAGTCCCTCCTCCCTACCTTTTATCTTAGCCTGCTTGGCTACTCTCTCTCATTCCTGATGAAGGGCTTATGCTCGAAACATTGAATTCCCTATTCCTGAGATGCTGCCTGGCCTGCTGTGCTTTGACCAGCAACACATTTTCAGCTAAAGGGATAATGAGTCAAGTACGTGGTACTGAAAAAGCACAGCAGGTCAGGCAGCATCCAAGGAGCAGGAAAGTCACTGTTACAGACAAAGGCCTGATGAAGGGCTTATGCCCGAAACGTTGATTCTCCTGCTCCTCGGATGTTGCCTGACCTGCTGTGCTTAACCAGCACCACACTCTCAACTCTAATCTCCAGCATCTGCAGTCCTCACTTTCACCTAAAGGGATAATGACCCAGTTAAAAGGTACTTAACAGATGCTTAATCTATTCAGGTCCAGGAGATGGTTGGTGAGGGCTGATTAATATTATAATGTTTCGTGGAGACTTAATGGGGATGGTATTGTTCTGTATCCTGCATTTATTCAGAGGTAAACACTGCTTGTAGCAAGAGCTGATAAGGTGTGGAAATGCAGTAATGGGTTTGAAAGGGTTGTTTTGAAATTTGGATACTACAGAACCATGGTTTTAGGAATGAGTGACTGATACTGTGTTATAGCAAGTAATGGGTTAGTAAAAGGTTATGAATGAATGAATGGGAATCTGGTATTCATGAATGTAGCAAGCTGGTGAGTGAGTTAACAAAGATAACCTATAACACAATATCTCAGAATGCAATACCTTACACAAGGTCCACTGTTGCATCAATGACACTGGGAGTCCCCACTCGGGGCCCACTGCAGCCAGGAGTCTCTGCACTTTCTAAGTGCAGGAGAGAGAGAGAGAGGGAGAGAGAGAGAACACCTGCACAGTTATTGCCTTTGCTGTTTTTGAATTCATGTGTCGCTGAGCATCGGGGTGCATCTGGGAAAATTAACAAACAGTGAATTTCACAACTAATCTTGGAGGATCCGGTTTTGGCAAAGTTCACAACACAGAATCAGATAAGTTCATTGTTGTTTTAAGTCTGTCCAAGAGAAAGGCTGTATTAGTGAGTACAGTGGGTTCTTTCTTTGATTATATGTTTTTGGAGATAAGCCTCTTGATTAAACTTAAAATATAAGCTATAGCTCTTAATTTAACCCAGGGCAGTGTTTTGTCGAGGAATAAGACGGTGTTATTTTTCTGGGTCTGTAGATTGTGAAGGAGCAAAAATTGCCTTTGCAGTAATATGTACTTTTTGCCAGATGTGGGAGTTTATAGAGAATTTAATGGTTACTGTGGATTATATCTGCCGTAAATTCTATTGGATGCGAATCTTATCAGATCGAGTGGATTGGTTGGAGAGACAGATAGAAGCGATGAGGAATTTGCAACAGCATGTGATGGATGGCAGTTATAGGAAGGGGGGGTGGGGGTAAGACTCAGATACAGTCACATAGATGGGTTTAACTCCAGGCAGAAATTTAAAAAGGAGGTCCTCAAGGGTAGTAATATCTGGATTACTCCCAGTGCTACAAGCTAGTGAGGGCAGGAATAGGAGGATAGAGCAGATGAATGCATGGCTGAGGAGTTGGTGTAGGGGAGAAGGATTCACATTTTTGGATCATTGGAATCTCTTTTGGGGTAGAAGTGACCTGTACAAGAAGGACGGATTGCACCTAAATTGGAAGGGGACTAATATACTGGCAGGGCAATTTGCCAGAACTGCTTGGGAGGATTTAAACTAGTAAGATGGGGGGATGGGACCCAGGGAGATAGTGAGGAAAGAGGTCAATCTGAGACTGGTACAGCTGAGAACAGAAGTGAATCAAACAGTCAGGGCAGGCAGGGACAAGGTAGGACTAATAAAATAAACTGCATTTATTTCAATGCAAGGGGCCTAACAGGGAAGGCAGATGAACTCAGGACATGGTTAGGAACATGGGACTGGGATATCATAGCAATTGCAGAAACATGCCTCAGGGATGGGCAGGACTGGCAGCTTAATGTTCCAGGATACAAATGCTACAGGAAGGATAGAAAGGGAGGCGAGAGAGGACGGGGAGTGGCATTTTTGATAAGGGATAGCATTACAGCTGTGCTGAGGGAGGATATTCCCGGAAATACATCCAGGGAAGTTATTTGGGTGGAACTGAGAAATAAGAAAGGGATGATCACCTTATTGGGATTGCATTATAGACCCCGTAATAGTCAGAGGGAAATTGAGAAACAAACTTGTAAGGAGATCTCAGCTCACTGTAAGAATAATAGAGTAGTTACGGTAGGGGATTTTAACTTTCCAAACATCGACTGGGACTGCCATAGTGTTAAGGGTTTAGATGGAGAGGAATTTCTTAAGGGCGTACAAGAAAATTTTCTGAGTCAGTATGTGAATGTACCGACAAGATAAGGTGCAAAACTTGACCTACTCTTGGGAAATAAGGCAGGGCAGGTTACTGAGGTGTCAATGGGGGAGCACTTTGGGGCCAGTGACCATAATTCTATTTGATTTAAAATAGTGATGGAAAAGGATAGACCGGATCTAAAAGTTGAAGTTCTAAATTGGAGAAAGGCCAATTTTGACGATATTAGGCAAGAACTTTTGAAAGCTGATTGGAGGTAGATGTTCGCAGGTAAAGGGACGGCTGGAAACTGAAAAGCCTTCAGAAATGAGATAACAAGAATCCAGAGAAAGTATATTCCTGTCAGGGTGAAAGGGAAGGCTGGTAGGTATAGGGAATGCTGGATGACTAAAGAAATTGAACATTTGGTTAGAAAAAGAAGGAAGCATATGTCAGGTATAGACAGGCTAGATCGGATGAATCCTATGAAAAGTATAAAGGAAGTAGGAGTATACTTAAAAGGGAAATCAGGAGGGCAAAAAGGGGACATGAGATAGCTTTGGCAAATAGAATTAAGGAGAATCCAAAGGGTTTTACAAATATTTTAAGGACAAAAGGGTAACTAGGGAGAGAATAGGGCCCCTCAAAGATCACTAAGGCAGCCTTTGTGGGGAGCCACAGAAAATGGGGGAGATACTAAATGAATATTTTGCATCAGTATTTACTGTGGAAAAGGATATGGAAGATATAGACTGTAGGGAAATAGATGGTGACATCTTGCAAAATATCCAGATTACAGAGGGGAAGTGATGAATGTCTTGTAACTGTTAAAGGTGGATAAATCCCCAGGACCTGAGCAGGAGAACTCTGTGGGGAGCTAGATAAGTGATTGCTGGGCCTCTTGCTGAGATATTTGTATCATTGATAGTCACAGGTGAGGTGCCAGAAGACTGGAGGTTGGCAAACATAGTGCAGCTATTTAAGAAGGGCGGTAAAGACAAGTCAGGGAACTATAGACCAGTGAGCCTGACCTCGGTGGTGCACAACTTGTTGGAGGGAATCCTGAGGGACAGGATGTACCTGTATTTGGAAAGGCAAGGACTGATTAGGGATAGTCAACATGGCTTTGTGTGTGAGAAATCATGCCTCACAAACTTGATTGAGTTTTTTTGAAGAAGTAACAAAGATGATTGATGAAGGCAGAGCAGTAGATGTGATCTATATGGACTTCAGTAAGGCATTTAACAAGGTTCCACATGGGAGACTGATTAGTAAGGTTAGATCTCATGGAATACAGAAAGAACTAGCCATTTGGATACAGAACTGGCTCAAAGGTAGAAGACAAAGGGTGGTGGTGGAGGGTTGTTTTTCAGACTGGAGGCCTGTGAACAGTGGAGTGCCACAAGGATCGGTGCTGGGTCCTCTACGTTTTATCATTTACATAAATGATTTGGATGCAAGCATAAGAGGTACAGATAGTAAGTTTGCAGATGACACCAAAATTGGAGGTGTAGTGGACAGCGAAGAAGATTACCTCAGATTACAACAGGATCTGGACCAGATGGGCCAATGGGCTGAGAAGTGGCAGATGGAGTTTAATTCAGATAATTACGAGGTGCCGCATTTTGGGAAAGCAAATCTTAGCAGGACTTATACACTTAATGGTAAGGTCCTAGGGAGTGTTGCTGAACAAAGAGACCTTGGAGTGCAGGTTCATAGGTCCTTGAAAGTGGAGTCGCAGGTAGATAGGATAGTGAAGAAGGTGTTTGATATGCTTTCCTTTATTGGTCAGAGTATTGAGTACAGGAATTGGGAGGTCATGTTGTGGCTGTACAGGACATAGGTTAGGCCACTGTTGGAATATTGCATGCAGTTCTCGTCTCCTTCCTATTGGAAAGATGTTGTGAAACTTGAAAGGTTTCAGAAAAGATTTACAAGGATGTTGCCAGGGTTGGAGGATTTGAGCTATAGAGAGAGGCTGAACAGGCTGGGGCTGTTTTCTTTGGAGCGTCGGAGACTGAGGGGTGACCTTATAGAGGTGTACAAAATTATGAGGGGCATTGATAGGTTAAATAGACAAAGTCTTTTCCCTGGGATCGGGGAGTCCAGAACTAGAGGGCATAGGTTTAGGGTGAGAGGAGAAAGATATAAAAGAGACCTAAGGGGCAACGTTTTCACACAGAGGATGGTACATGTATGGAATGAGCTGCCAGAGGAAGTGGTGGAGGCTGGTACAATTGCAACATTTAAGAGGCATTTGGATGGGAATATGAATAGGAAGGGTTTGGAGGGATATAGGCTGGGTGCTAGCAGTTGGGACTAAATTGGGGTGGGATATCTGGTTAGGACGGACAGGTTGGACCGAAGGGCTGTTTCCATGCTGTACATCTCTATGACTCTATAACTCTAATAGTGAACATTGTTCAAAAAAGAACTATTCACAAATCTAAGTCCTCCTTTCTCTTAACTATTTACTATCTGACTCCAACTCTATAAAAATAGGTTGTTCCAATTGGACACTTGTTAAAATTACATTAACTTCATCTCAAAAGCACACAGTCTCTGTCTTCCTCTGTGTCTTCACTCTTCCAGCTGATGGTCTCCCTGGGCCATCTTCTTCCTTTTTACTGCAAGTATGTTCCCATGAAAAGGTACCTTTGCTAGGGAGCGTTTTCTAATTTCTTTGGGAGTGAGATGTTTGGTGGGCAGTTGGCTCTCTGCAGTAGTTCTGCCTCCGACAGTTGCTCTCTCTGCTGCTCCCACTGCCCTGCTGATGCTGCCAAAGAACCCGCCACAGAAAAGAAGAAAAATAAAAGGAAAATGAAAATAAAATGGAAGAAGACGCAGAAGCATGAGAAAAAACAAAGAAGGAAAGCAGGCGAGAGTGGGTGAGCCCCGGGCAAGAGTTCCCACATAGCCCTGTTACTCTGCCATCACCTTGAATTGAACTGCAGCAGTTGTAGAAGGAGGCTCACTACCATCTTCTCAAGGACAACTAGGGACAAGCAATTAAATGCTGACCAACTATTGACACTCACGTCCCACAAGAGAACAAGAGAAAATTTCAAAGGATGCCCTGGAAGGCCGGGGTGGTGGTTAATCCAGTGTCCACAACCAACATCACAAACCATCTGGTCATAATGCCATTGCTGTTTGTGGGAACTTGCTTTGTGCAAGTTGGCTGCTGTGTTTCTAACATTAAAACTGCCCCTAAACTCCAACAGTACCTCATTGTCTGTGAAGCATTTGGGATGTTCTGTGGTTGTGAGATGTTAGTGTGTTGGAAGCAGTTCAGATAAGGTTTCCGAGCCTAATACCTGGAATGAGTGAAATGCTTTGTGAAGAAAGACTAGGCAGGCCTGGCCTGTACTCTCTGAAGTTTCAAAGAATCCAAGGTAACTTAATTGAAATACCTAAGATCCTGAGGAGAAAGTAACCATTTCTGATCACCATGATGAAGAACATCGATTCTCCTGCTCCTCGGATGCTGCCTGACCTGCTGTGCTTTTCCAGTACCACACTCTTGAATCTAAGATCCTGAGAGGACATCACCACGAAGATGATGTGGGAGAATCTAGAACTAAGTGTCCTAGTTTAAAAATAAGAGAGTCACCCTTTTAAAACAAAGATGAGAAAACACTTCTTTCGCTCTCTCAGAGGTTGAGTGTCTTTGGAATTCCCTTCTTCAAAAGACAGTGGTTGCAGAATCTTTAAATATTTTTAAGGCAGGTGTAAATAGATTCTTGATGGCAAAGGGAATGAAAGATTTTCAGGGATATGCAGCAATGTAGAGTTCAGCATAAAAATCAGAGCAGCCATGATCTTACTGAATGGCAGACGTTAAAAATCACAACACATCAGGTTATCATGCATTTATGTAGCACCTTTCATGAACATACAAACAAAAGTAGGCCACTTGGCCTTTAGAACCTGTTCTGCCATTCATGATGTGGAGGTGCTGGTGTTGGACTGGGGTGGACAAAGTTAAAAATCTCACAACACCAGGTTATAGTTCAACAGGTTTATTTGGAAATACTGGCTTTCAGAGCAATGCTCCTTCTATCTGATGAAAGAGCAGCGCTCCCCAAAAGCTAGTGTGCTTCCAAATAAACCTGTTGGACTATAACCTGGTGTTGTGTGATTTTTAACTTTGTCCACCCCAGTCCAACACCAGCACCTCCACATCATGAATGGCAGAACAGGTTCTAAAGGCCAAGTGGCCTACTTTTGTTCATACGTTCATGAAAGGTGCTATATAAATGCAAATCTTACTTCTAGTGTTGTACTGCCAGCTTCCACCCACCACTTCTTTAAAGTATAACCTTACACTTTTTTGTAAATATAAAGTAGTGAGTAGGTTTTTTTGTAAATATACAGTAGTGAGCAGGGTTTTTTTTGTAAATATATAGTAGTGAGTAGTGGTTTTTTGTAAATACACAGTAGTGAGTAAAGTGTTTTTTGTAAATATACAGTAGTGAGTAGAGCTTTTTTTTTAATTATATGTTTTATTGAGATAAAGGGTTCAGAAAAGATTTATAAGATTGTTGACAGGGTTGGAGGGTTTGAGCTATAGAGAGGCTAGATAGACTGGGGCTATTTTTCCTGGAGTGTTGGAGGCTGAGAGGTGACTTTATAGAGGTTTATAAAATGATGAGGGGCATGGATAGGCCAAATAGATGAGATCTTTTACTCAGGGTCAGTAAGTCCAAAACTAGAGAGAGTAGGTTGAAGGAAAGAGGGAAAAGATTTAAAAGGAATTTAAGGAGGTTCATGCAGAGGGTGGTGTGTGTATGGAATGAGCTGCCAGAGGAAGTAATGGAGGCTGGTACAATTACAGCATTTAAAAGGCATCTGCATGGGTACATGAATAGAAAGGTATTAGAGGGACATGGGCCAAGTGCTGGCAAACGGGACTAGATTAATTTAGGATATCTGGTTGGCTTGGAGGAGTTGGACCGAATGGTCTGTTTCTGGGCTGTACAGCTCTATAACTCATGTGCAGTTTTGGGCCCCATATCTCAGGAAGGATACTGACCCTGAAGCAGGTTCCAGAGGAGGTTCACAAGAATCATCCCAGGAATGAAAAGCTTAACATGTGAGGAACGTTTATAGAACATAGAACATAGAACATAGAAGGATACAGCGCAGTACAGGCCCTTCGGCCCTCGATGTTGCGCCGACCGAATCCTACCTAACCTATACTAGCCCAATAACTTCCAAATGCCTATCCAATGCCCGCTTAAATGACCATAAAGAAGGAGAGTTCACCACTGATACGGGCAGGGCATTCCATGAACTCACAACCCGCTGTGTGAAGAATCTACCCCTAACATCTGTCCTATACCTACCACCCCTTAATTTAAAGCTATGTCCCCTAGTAACACCTGACTCCATTAGCGGTAAAAGGTTCTTAGTATCTACCCTATCTAAACCCCTAATCATCTTATACACTTCTATCAGATCTCCCCTAAACCTTCTCTTCTCCAATGAGAACAGCCCCAAGTGCCTCAGCCTTTCCTCATAAGATTTTCCTACCATTCCAGGCAACATCCTGGTAAACCTCCTCTGCACTCGTTCTAAAGCTTCCACATCCTTCCTATAGTATGGCGACCAAAACTGCACACAATACTCCAGATGAGGCCGCACCAGAGTCTTATACAACTGCAACATGACCTCAGGACTCCGGAACTCAATTCCTCTGCCAATAAAGCCCAGTACACCATATGCCTTCCTCACAGCACTATTTACCTGGGTGGCAACTTTCAGAGATCTGTGTACATGGACACCAAGATCCCTCTGCTCATCCACACTACCAAGTAGCCTACCATTAGCCCAGTAATCCATCATCTTGTTATTCCTACCAAAGTGAACGACTTCGCACTTAGCTACATTGAATTCCATTTGCCACATTTCCGCCCAGCTCTGCAACTTATCTATATCCCGCTGTAACCTACCACTTCCTTCCTCACTATCCACAACTCCACCGACTTTTGTGTCATCCGCAAACTTGCTTACCCAGCTTTCAAGTCCTTCCTCTAGATCATTTATAAAGATAACAAAAAGCAATGGTCCCAAAACAGATCCTTGTGGTACACCGCTAGTAACTGCGCTCCAAGATGAACATAATCCATCAACTACTACCCTCTGTCTCCTTCCAGCCAGCCAATTCCTAATCCAAACCTCTAATGTATCCTCAATGCCATACCTCCGAAGTTTTAGCATTAGCCTACCATGGGGAACCTTATCGAACGCCTTACTAAAATCCATATACACAACATCTACTGCTTTACCCTCATCCACTTCCTTGGTCACCTTCTCAAAGAACTCAATAAGGTTTGTGAGGCACGACCTGCCCTTCACAAAACCATGCTGGCTATCCCTGATCACGTTATTCCTACCCAGATGTTCATAAATCTTATCCCTTACCATTCTCTCTAAGACTTTGCCCACCACTGAAGTCAGACTCACTGGCCTATAGTTGCTAGGGCTATCCCTACTCCCTTTCTTGAACAATGGGACCACATTCGCTATCCTCCAGTCCTCTGGTACTATTCCTGTTGACAACGATGACATAAAAATCCAGGCCAATGGCTCTGCTATCTCCTCCCTAGCTTCCCATAGGATCCTGGGGTAAATGCCATCAGGCCCAGGAGACTTATCTATATTCATCCTTTCCAATATTCCCAAAACCTCTTCCCTGCATATTTCCAGGGCATCCATTCTAATTATTTGTGATTCCATATTCACATCAGCAACAGTGTCCTGTTCCTGAGTGAATACTGATGAAAAGTACTGATTTAATGTCTCTCCAATCTCCTCCGCCTCCACACACAACTTCCCACTACTATCCTTGACTGGACCGATACCTACCCTAGTCATCCTTTTATTCTTGACATACCTATAGAAAGCCTTTGGGTTTTCCCTAATCCTACCAGCTAAAGACTTTTCATGTCCCCTTCTCGCTTTTCTTAGCTCCCTCTTTAGCTCCTTCCTGGCTACCTTATAACTCTCAATCGCCCCTACTGAACCTTCACGCCTCATCTTTACATATGCCGCCTTCTTCCCTTTCACAAGGGACTCCAATTCCTTACTAAACCACGGCTGCCTCACAAGGCCCTTTACACCATGCCTGACTGGTACATACCTATCGAGGACACGCAGTAGCTGCTCCTTGAACACTCCCCACATCTCATTAGTGTTCTTCTCTTGAAGCCTGTTTTTCCAATCCACACATCCTAAGTCATGCCTCACTGCATCATAATTTCCCTGCCCCCAGCTATAGCTCTTGCCCTGCGGCACACGATTATCCCTCTCCATCACTAAAGTAAAAGTCACCGAGTTGTGGTCACTGTCCCCGAAGTGCTCACCTACCTCCAAGTCCAACACCTGGCCTGGTTCATTACCTAGAACCAAATCCAATATAGCCTCCCCTCTTGTTGGCCTGTCGACATATTGTGTCAGGAAACCCTCCTGCACACATTGTACAAACACTGACCCATCTAATGAACTCGAGCTATAGCTCTCCCAGTCAATATCTGGGAAGTTAAAGTCCCCCATAACAACCACCCTGCTACCTTCACTCTTTTCCTGAATCATCCTCGCAATATTATCCTCTACTTCTCTAGGACTATTAGGAGGCCTGTAGAAAACACCTAACAGGGTGACCTCACCTTTCCTATTTCTAACCTCAGCCCAAACTACCTCAGATGGCAAGTCCTCTTCCATCGTTTGAGGACTCTGGGTCTATACTCAATGGAGTTTAGAAGGATGAGGGGGGGATCCAATTGAAACATTTAGAATGATGAATTGCCTGGACAGAGTAGACGTTGGGAAGAAGTTTCCATTGGTAGGAGAGACTCGGACACGAGGGCACAGCCTCAGGGTAAAGAGAAGACATTTTAGAACGGAGATAAGCAAAGACTTCTTCAGCCAGAGAGTGGTGAGTCTGTGGAATTTGTTCCCACAGAAGGCTGTGGAGGCCAGGTCACTTGAGCGTTAGATAGACAGGTTCTTGTGTATCAAGGGATCAAGAGAGAAAGTGGGAGAATGAGGTTGAGAAACTTATCAGCCATGATTGAATGTTGGAGCAGATTTGGTGGCTGAATGGCCTAATTTCTGCTCTCATGTCTTATGGTCTTATGACTTTACAACTCCTTGGTCAGTGAGTGAACAACTTTGCTTATTAAAGGATACACACACATACAAAGTTAAAAATTACACAACACCAGGTTATAGTCTAACAGGTTTATTTTGAAGCACTAGCTTTCAGGTGGTTGTGATGAAGGAGTAGCGCTCTGAAAGCTAGTGTTTCAAAATAAACCTGTTAGACTATAACCTGGTGTTGTCTGATTTTTAACTTTACACACACACACATACATTCTCACACACACACATTCATATACACACATGCACAGACATTCACACACACACACACACACACGATTTGGAGATGCCGGTGTTGGACTAGGGTGTACATAGTTAAAAATCACATAACACCAGGTTATAGTCCAACAGGTTTAATTGGAAGTACACTAGCTTTCGGAGTGCTGCTCCTTCATCAGGTGATAGTGGAGGGCTCAACCCTAACACAGAATTTATAGCAAAAATTTACAGTGTGATGTAACTGAAATTATACATTGAAAAATACCTTGATTCTCTGTTGAGTCTTTCATCTGTTAGAATACAGTGATAGTTTCACTTCTTTCATGGGTAAATCACAAAACCTTTTTTTAAAAAAGTTACATTCTCAGGTTAGCTGTAACAATGGGTGTGAGCTCGACAATATGTTGAAGGTGTTGGCCCCCTGTGTTTTCTTTGCAAGAATAGTAGAGGATGGCTTCAATCTATCGACCTCAGGGTATGGGCCTAGCACACTCCTGCTGCGCCACTCTGACCACTGTCCATAGCCCATAGCACATTTCCCCTGTGTTCTCTGTCTATGCCATGATGTTTAGATTGATTCTAATCTAAAAAGTGAGGTAACAGATTTTTACATGAATTAATGCAGTTTTTGAGCTCAGAGATTTACATGAATTCATGCAGATTTTGAGCAAAGTATAATGCAACTCTGCAAGTACAAATTCACTTTTTAGATTAGAATCCATCTAAACATCATGGCATAGACAGAGAACACAGGGGGCTAACACCTTCAACATATTGTCTAGATCACACCCATTGTTACAGCTAACCTGAGAATGTAACTTTTTTTAAAAAAAGGTTGTGATTTACCCATGAAAGAAGTGAAACTATCACTGTATTCTAACAGATGAAAGACTCAACAGACAATCAATTTTTCAATGTATAATTTCAGTTACATCACACTGCAAATGTTTGCTATAAATTCTGTGTTACGATCGAGCCCTTCACTATCACCTGATGAAGGAGCGTCGCTCCAAAAGCTAGTGTGCTTCCAATTAAACCTGTTGGACTATAACCTGATGTTATGTGACTTTTAACTTTGTACACTCACACATACATTCACATGCACATACATTCACTTACACTTGTGCACACATTCACACACACACTCACACATACACACATTTTCATGCACATACATTCATGCATGCATACATTCTCCCATACACACATTCACATACACATATGCACACATTCACAGACATTCACATTCACTCACAAACACGCGCGTGCACACACACACGTACATGCATTCTTGCACACGCATTCACAGATGTTCCCATTTACTCATACACACAATCACACAAACACAAATTCATACACACATTCTCACATATATATTCTCATACACACATGCGTTCACACAAACGCACACACACACATACAGACATACACTCATTCAAATACACACACAAACATACATCAATTTTGCTTGCTCATGGCCTCCCAGCCTCTAGGGACAGAGGGGATTTGTTTTTGTATAAAAATACCAAACAGCACAGAGAAGGCCTGCCTAGTGTTTTGGAGTGAGGCACTTTAAGTGACTTAGTGAATGGAAAACTCTGTTCCAAATATTATTTTATTTAACTGATTTGGGATAAATTTAGGAGGCTCTTCTACCCACCAACACTCCACCACTGCCCCCACCCCACCCATACACCCAACACCAGGGCCTGAAGAAATATTACACACCCCCACATCAACACATGTCGAATTTCAATGAAGCTTTTGAACCGCCCCCACCATCCACCACATTTCACTGACTGCAGAATTCATCGGATTCAGCACTCTGTGAGGAAAAGCCCTTTTGAGGTTCATTTGATCTGTTCTGTCCCTGCGACAGTGGTGGGGATGTTATTGGGTGTGGGGCAAACACAGAATAAATAGAAAATCATATATAAAGAGCTTTGGAATAGAATGGAATTAAATGTTTGGAAATAAATGAATTGTCTGAATGCCTGAACTCTGTGATAACTGTGATCATTAGTAGGGATGTTTTCTGCTCCCCTTCAAAGCGATGCCTTTGCGTGATTCATATCGCAAAATTCTTCAGAACTTTGACTAACAAAGACCAGCTGGAGGTCTGCTCTCCCGAAGCCCAGATGCTCTTCAGAACAGGCTACATTACAATGAATACAGCCCTCCCCTATCTCTTTAGCCTCCTCCAGCCCTACAACTCTCCGGCAGTTCTTCACTCCGCTTATTCTGACCCCTCACTCACCCTCCATTTTCAACACTGGCCACCATTACTTGAGCAGCTTAGACCCAAGGTTCTTACTCAATCTCCCCTCCTCTCTGTCCTTTGACAGGCTTCTTAAGACCCTGCCTGTCTGTTGCTCACCTGTCTGGATATCTCCCTCTGTGGTTCGGAGTCAAATTTTGTCCAGTGTATCTTTCAGTGAAGGCCCTTCAGCCATGTTAATGAGTAGAAGATGCTACAGAAGTCTAAGTTTGTTGTTGTTATTGGAGACCGGCCATATGCTAACTAAAAACTGGAACATCCAGGCTATGTTAAGGAGCTGATAGCTTTGTGGAATCATAGAATCCCTGCAGTGTGGAAGCAGGCACATTAGGTCCACACCAACCCTCTGAAGAGCATTCCACCCTAGCTCTGTAACCCTGCATTTCCAAATGGCTAAACCACCTGACCTACACAGCCCTGGATGCTATAGGCAATTTAGTATGGTCACCCCACCTAATCTGCCCATTTTTAGATTGTGGAAAGAACCCATGCAGACACAGGGAGAACATGCAATCTCCACACAGGCCATCATCCAAGGCTGGAATCAAAGCTGAGTTCCTGGTGCTGTGAAATAGCAGTGTTAACCACTGGCCAACCCAATGTGGGTGAGCGTGTAGCCCAAAATGCAACTGTTCTTATGCAGAATGAAAGACTTACTTATACAGTTAAAAATCACATAACACCAGGTTATGGTCCAACAGGTTTATTTGGATGCACCGGCTTCCGGAGCACAGCTCCTTCATAGGTGGTAGTGGAGCAGATCCAAACTTATAGCAAAAGATTACAATGTCATTCAAGTAAAATGATATATTTAACAAACCCTGATTGTTGTTAAGCGTTTCATCTTTTCGAATGGGTTACAGGTTTCGGTTCTTTAATATGTAAATCCCAGAACTTCTTTTAAGTCATATTCTCATGATAAGTTCAGGTTTTATAAAAGAAATGTGACATCTCAGCTCATACAATGCCTTAAAGCTGTGAGGTCAGACTCTGTCTGTATCCCAATCTTAATTCAGACTGGTGATATTTCCAAAGTGGAATTTACAAAATACTATATGGATTGACTGTCTACATTGGCTGCCTGCAGATTGTGCATTTTTTGAGTACAATCAAATGTATCTGTAAATAATTCTGCAAATACAAATTCACCCCATAGACTTAGTGTATATATGTGTATGCGTGCGGGGGGAGAGAGAATGTGTGAGTGTGAATGTGAGTACATGTGGGAGAGTGTGTGTTTGTGTGTGTGTGTGATTGTGTGTGTGCTTGTGTGTGAGTACATGTGGGAGAGTGTGTGTTTGTGTGTGTGTGTGATTGTGTGTGTGCTTGTGTGTGAGTGCATGTGGGAGAGTGTGTGTTTGTGTGTGTGTGCATAATTGTGTGTGTGCTTGTGTGTGAGTACATGTGGGAGAGTGTGTATTTATGTGTGTGGGAGTGTGAGTGCGTGTGAGAGAGTGTGTTTGTGTGCGTGTGAGTGCATGTCAGAGAATGTGTTTGTGTGAGTGTATGTGAGTGTGTGAGAGTGTGTGTGTGTGAATGTGAGTGTATGTGAGTGTGTTTGTGCATGTGAGAGAGTTTGTGTGAGTGTGTATGAGAGTGTGTGTGCGTGAGTGCATGTGAGAGTGTGTGTTTGTGTGTGTGAGTGCATGTGAGAGTGTGTGTGTTTGTGCATGTGTGTGAATGCATGTGAGAGAGTGTATGTTTGTGTGGGTGTAAATGAGAGTGTGTGTTTGTGTATGTATGAATGCATGTGAGTGTGTGTGTGAGTTCATGTGAGAGTGTGTGTGCTTGTGCGTGTGTGTGTGTGTGAGTGCATGTGAGTGTGTGTATGTTTGTGTATGTGTGTGAGTGCATGTGAGAGAGTGTGTGTGTGCGTGTGCAAGCTCGCGTGTGAGTGTGATGCATGCTAGTGCTTCCAAATAAACCTGTTGCACTATGTTGTGGGGAAAATCACCAGCCTCGGAGTCAGAGTCGGTGTTAAATGACGGAATTTATTGTACAAGGAAATACCAGAACTCCGGGCAGGGAAAGATACCAACAGCACAGTGGCCAGCTGCGAGTCTTCTCTCAACCCAGACAGAGCACATGTCAAGACACTTTTATACATTTTGTAATTCAATACGTCAGTGATGAGGTCATTGTCTTTGTAACATAGTTTGTTTATTGTAAACATTGCAGAATCATTGATAGTTTTGACGTAGTCATTGTCAGTTCCAACGCATCCTTTGTTAATTTCAGTGTGGTTGTTATCAGTTTCAGCGCAGACATTGTCAGTTTAGATGTCTGTGTGGAAGTCCATTTCTGTAGTAATGGGGTAGTAATCGCTCTTCCTGAATGCAATGATTTCTGCAGCCCTGGCTATTATCACTCTGCATTGAGTCCGTATCAAACTGTTAGCATTTCTGTCAAAGGTGTTGGCTGGACCCAGACACTTCAGCAAGCAGTGTGCGTTACTCATCCATATTGTCTCCCCACCCGTCTTAAACTAATCAACTGGGTTGTGACTGCATTGTGCTGGCATTCTGGTGACCCCAGGCAGTGTCTGTGGTTGCTCTGCTGACTCTCTCCATAGTGCGTTCTGGCAGCTATCTTGTGTGTCAAGTGGCCATCCTATGGCTAAGCGGCCATCTTGTTTGTCCGTGTGCCTAGTGTCATCCTGTCCCATGTCATCTCCCACTATAACCTGGTGTTATGTGATTTTTTAACTTTGTCCACCCCAGTCCAACACCAGGTCTTCCATATCGTTATTTATATCGCAGCTTCTCTGACCTCAAGTTGTCCTAAAGCATGTTACAGACAATTAATTACTTTTGAAGTGACCTAACATAGGGAATGGAGCTGCAACCACACAGCAAGATACTTCAATCAGCAATGTTAGATAATTTACGCAGGAAATTATGTTGAATGAAAAAGAAATGTTTCGAAATTGACTTCCCTGCACTGTCTGCTTACAGCCAGCTGCAAGGCCGGAGGAGGTCCCAGGTTTCAATGCTTCAGGGAAAAGAACATGCTCCCAGTGAGCTATATCCAACAAGAGTGGATTGATTGGATGGCAGAGTGGTTCAGTAGTTAGCACTGCTGCCTCACAGCATCAGGGACCAGGTTCAATCCCATCCTCAGGCGACTGTCTGTGTGGAGTTTGCACTTTAGAACATAGAACATAGAACATAGAAGGATACAGCGCAGTACAGGCCCTTCGGCCCTCGATGTTGCGCCGACCGAGTCCTACCTAACCTATACTAGCCCAATAACTTCCAAATGCCTATCCAATGCCCGCTTAAATGAACATAAAGAAGGAGAGTTCACCACTGATACGGGCAGGGCATTCCATGAACTCACAACCCGCTGTGTGAAGAATCTACCCCTAACATCCGTCCTATACCTACCACCCCTTAATTTAAAGCTATGTCCCCTAGTAACACCTGACTCCATTAGCGGTAAAAGGTTCTTAGTATCTACCCTATCTAAACCCCTAATCATCTTATACACTTCTATCAGATCTCCCCTAAACCTTCTCTTCTCCAATGAGAACAGCCCCAAGTGCCTCAGCCTTTCCTCATAAGATTTTCCTACCATTCCAGGCAACATCCTGGTAAACCTCCTCTGCACTCGTTCTAAAGCTTCCACATCCTTCCTATAGTATGGCGACCAAAACTGCACACAATACTCCAGATGAGGCCTCACCAGAGTCTTATACAACTGCAACATGACCTCAGGACTCCGGAACTCAATTCCTCTGCCAATAAAGCCCAGTACACCATATGCCTTCCTCACAGCACTATTTACCTGGGTGGCAACTTTCAGAGATCTGTGTACATAGACACCAAGATCCCTCTGCTCATCCACACTACCAAGTAGCCTACCATTAGCCCAGTAATCCATCATCTTGTTATTCCTACCAAAGTGAACGACTTCGCACTTAGCTACATTGAATTCCATTTGCCACATTTCCGCCCAGCTCTGCAACTTATCTATATCCCGCTGTAACCTACCACTTCCTTCCTCACTATCCACAACTCCACCGACTTTCGTGTCATCCGCAAACTTGCTTACCCAGCTTTCAAGTCCTTCCTCTAGATCATTTATAAAGATAACAAAAAGCAATGGTCCCAAAACAGATCCTTGTGGTACACCGCTAGTAACTGCGCTCCAAGATGAACATAATCCATCAACTACTACCCTCTGTCTCCTTCCAGCCAGCCAATTCCTAATCCACTTTCTCCTCTGAAATGTGTGGGTTACCTCCAGGTGCTCTGGTTTCCTCCCATAGTCCAAAGATGTGCAGGTTAGGTGTAAAGTATTAGCGGTAGGAAGTGAAGGGTGACAGCGATTGGGTGAGATGTCCTTCAGATAGTTGGTGCAGATGAGATGGGCCAAATGGCCTACTCCCACACAGTAAGGATCCTATGATGAATGGATTGAACCTCCATTTCCTGGAGTTCAGAAGAAAAAGTTGTGATTCAATTGACCTTTGTAAGGTGATGGTGGTGGGGTGATAATGCTACTAGCCCAGTGCTCTGGGGAACATGGATCCAATTCATGGTAGATGATGACATTTGAATTCTGGAATACAGAGAGCTGACCTAATGGTGCCTATGTAACCACTGCCAATTGTAAAAACCCATCTGGTTCACTAATGCGTTTTAGGGAAGGAAATGGTCTGGCCTATATTTGTCTGCAGGCCCACAGAAATATGGTTGACTCTTAACTGCCCTCTGGTCAGTTAGGAATAAACGCTAGCCTAGCTAGTGACACAACCAACCCACAAAATGACGTTTTGCTTTAAAAAACCTAACGGGGGGTTAAGCAGGGTAGTATGTTGAAGTAGTGGTGCTCTGGTCATATCACTGGGCTAGTAAACCAGCTGCTGTGGGTTCAAATTCCACCAAAGGCAAAGGTTAAATTCAACCAATTCACGTGGAGCACAAAAGCAGTCTTGGTATTGATTTTTTTTTAAATTCACTTGTTAGAGTGGGGGTCACTGGCTGGCCAGAATTTATTGCCCATCTTAAGTGGCATTTGAACTGAGTGGCTTGCTGGGCCATTTCAGAGGACAGTTGAGTGTCAACCACATTGCTGTGGGTCTGGAGTCGCATGTAGGCCAGACCAAGTGAGGATGGCAGATTTCTTTCCCTGAAGGACATTAGTGAACCGTTAGTGAAGTACATTATAAACCAGACCATTTTAAACAAAAAACGTTAATTCATTAATAGAAGGATATCTGTCCTGAACGTGACTCCATGTCTGTCGCAATGGGTTTGGCTTCCATTTGCTCTCTGAAGTGGTTTAGCAAGTTCTGGGCCAACAAATGGGCAACAAATTCTGGTCTTGCCACTGACAGCCATGTTGCATGAAATAAATGCTGAAAATGTGTTGCTGGAAAAGCGCAGCGGGTCAGGCAGCATCCAAGGAACAGGAGATTCGACGTTTCGGGCATAAGCCCTTCTTCAGGAATTCCTTTCTCCGCATGAAAAAAATGCTCAAGGACTATTTGCCTGGCTGCAAGCCTAGAACGAGAGGCCACTGACTGAGGCTAAGGAGTCAGGTGGTTAGGACTGAGATAACAAATTTGTATTCACTCACAGGCTGCGAGCATCACTGGCAAATTTATTGACAGCCTTGAGAAGATGGCAATGTGCCACATTCTTGAGTACAACTTAATGTTGGCTTTCTGGGCTATTTTGGAAGGTGGGTATATGCCAAGCACATTGGTGTGAGTATAGAGTTACACAGAGATCAGGCCTGGTAAGGATGGCAGATTCTCTCTCTGAAAGATGTTGATGAGCTGGATGCATGGGTTTTTACAACAATTCTGTAGCTTCCTGGGTAAGACAGCTGCATAGTAATGATGTCACTGGGGGATGGGTATTTGAGAAGTCTAGGCTAATGGACTGGGGGTAGCAAAGGTGGGGGGGATTTCAGGGTTTGGGTTATAGGTTCAAAACTCACCATCGGATCCAAAGGTCAGCCTCAGTCATGAAATAATCATCAATCGTTGTAAAAGTGCATCTGGTTCACTAATAAAGGAAATCCGCCATCTTTAAATGGTTTGGGAATGGAGGTTAATGGCAGAGACGTTAATGAGTATTGTGTGTATGTTTCACTTGGAAACTTAGAACTTAGAACAGTGCACCAGAGGAACAGGTTCTTTGGCCCATGATGTTGTGTTGAACATCATGGCACGGTGGCTCAGTGGTTAGCACTCCTGCCGCACAGTGCCAGGGGCCTGTTTTCGATTCAAACTTGGGCAACTGCCTGTGTGGAGTTTGCACATTCTCCCCGTGTCTGCGTGGGTTTCTGCTAGATGCTCTGGTTTTTCTCCCACAATCCAAAGATGTGCAGCTTAGGTGAATTGTCCATGCTAAATTGCCCATTGTGTTCAGGGATGTGTGAGTTAGATGCATTAGTCAGGGATAGATGTAGGGTACTCGGGGAGGGGTCAGGGTGTGTTACTCTGTGGAGGGTCTGTGTGGACTTGTTGGGCTGAAGGGCCTGTTTCCACACTGATGATGCCAAATTAAAGTAATCCCTTCTGCCTGCCCTTGGTCCATTCTTTGCATATTCATATACTTATCTAAAAGCCCCTTAAGTGCTCCTATTGTATCTGCCTCCACCATCACCCCTGGCAGCGCGTTCCAGATTCCTACCACTCTCCCTTCCCCCTCACATCACCTTTGAACTTTGCCCCTCTCACCTTAAATGTGTGCGCTCTAGTTTTCAATGTTTCAGCTCTGGGAAAAAGATCCTGATCATCACCCCTATTCATACATTCCGTAATATTATAGACTTCAATCAAGTCTCTCCTCAGCCTCTGCCATTCCAGAGAAAACAATCCAAGTTTTTCCAATCTCTCCTTATAGCTCATACCCTCTAATCCAGGCAGAATCCTGGTAAACCTCATCTACACCCTCTCCAAAGGCTCCACATCCTTGAACGCAATACTCTTAGGGTGGCATAACCAAAAACATGCGGGAAGTTACAAGAAATCTCACAGAATTAGAGATTCTGAGAAAGGATCTCATTGGAGCATGTGAAATCATGATGAGTCTGGGCAGGCTAGATGTGGGAATAATGTTCCCGATGTTGGGAAAGTCCAGAACTAGGGGTCACAGTCGAAGATTCTGGATCAGTGGTGCTGGAAGAGCACAGCAGTTCAGGCAGCATCCAACGAGCAGTGAAATCGATGTTTCAGGCAAAAGCCCTTCATCAGGAATAAAGGCAGTGAGCCTGAAGCGTGGAGAGATAAACTAGAGGAGGGTGGGGGTGGGGAGAGAGTAGCATAGAGTACAATGGGTGAGTGGGGGAGGAGATGAAGGTGATAGGTCAGGGAGGAGAGGATGGAGTGGATAGGTGGAGGAAATGACCTGGGAGTAAGAATAAGGGGTGAGCCATTCAGGACTGAGATGAGGAGGAATTTCTTCACCCAGAGAGTTGTGAACCTGTGGAATTCTCTCCCACAGGATGCTTTTTTTGAGGATGTTCAGAGCTGACAAAGGGGAGGCAATGGGTGTAAAGTATTCGTCTTCTCAGAAGGCAGTTGGTAAGGTCCCCACAGCAGGCTGGTCAACAAAATTAAATCTCATTAGAGAGGAAGTAATGTGCTGGCATGGATTAATGAGGGGCTGACAGGCAGAAAACAGAGAAAAGGACTGAATAGGCTATTCTCACATTGACAGACTTTGGGTAGTAGATATAGGATAAATCAATACTTGTACCCCTGCTTTTCATAAACTATATCAATGATTTGGACTGGAGGACCAATGGTATGTTTCTAAATTTGGAGATTACCCAAAATCTAAGCAATAATGTTGTGAAGGAGATGTAAAGTTGGTTTCAGGCAGATTTGGGCAGGCTTAACTAATAGATAAGAACATGGTAGCTGGAATATAGTGTGGAAAAATGTGAGGTTATCCACTTTGTTAGGAGGAGCCAACTGTGTGGAGGATCTCTTAAATGGGGAGAAGCTGGAAAGTATAGGTGCACAAGCATACCTGTGTGTCCTTGTTAGTTCATCAATGCAGCTGCAGTGAGTTATTAACAAGGCTAATGGAATGCACAATATTCTTAAAGAGATAGATAGGATTTATGCAGCTAAGATGTTTCCCTAAGCTGGGAAGTCTGGAACCAAGGCACACGGTTTAAAAATACAGAAGATGTCATTCAGGACATGAGTGAGAATTTCTTTTACTCAAAGGATTGTGAATCTTGGGAATTCTCTCCCTGAGAGGGTTGTGGAAGCTCAGTTTCTGAGTATATTTAAAACAGAGGTTGATACATTTCTGATAACCAATGCGTTATGGGAATAGTGTGAGTAAAACAGCCATGTACTAAACTGTAGAACAGGCTCGATGGGCTGAATGGCCTACTCCAATGATCCTACATGTGACGCCAGCTTCCCAACAATGTGCTTGGCCTGAAATGGCCCCCGTAAACAACTCAGTTCAAAGGCAAACCCAAATGGAGGGCAAATGTGGGCTTGCTAATGACACCCATATCCCATGAAAGAGATTTTTTTAAATTACGAAGATCATCTTTTGAATTAATTAATTGAATTTAAGTTTTCCATCTGTTGTGGTGGGACTTGAGCACATTTCTCCAGATTGGTAATACAGGCCAGTGAACTAACGTTGTTGTAAACTCTTACCAGATGGTAGGGCTGTTCACTTAGAGAGACAATTGGTGGTGGTTGAATCTGAGGGTCACTATGCCTCAGGTGAGGGGTGAAGTTGAGAAGGTGTAGCCTCAGCCAATGCGGGATCCTCACCCTCCATTGCAATCCAACCAGCTGAGCTAACCAATACCTGCAGTTGATTAGCCCAGTAAGATAACCGCCGTGTTGTCATATGAAGGGCTTTTGCCCGAAACGTCGATTCCCCTGCTTCCTTGGATGCTGCCTGACCTGCTGTGCTTTTCCCGCACCACACTCTCGACTCTAATCTCCAGCATCTGCAGTCCTCACTTTTGCATACTTAATGTAAAGCTGCACCTTTGGCTAAAACATGAAAATACTTCCTTAACGTCAACCCCAAACCTACACTGCTTCCCAAAGCAATAATGATCAGCTCAAAGTCTCCTTCTGCATGTTTTAGACTGAATGACTGGGTGGGTCGGTGTGTCCAGAGGCTACAGTTTTCACTAATTGTTTAGAGCAGAGAAGGTATGAGTGATATAGAGACACTGTATTTATGTTGTTGAGGAACAGCTGCCACTCTACCTACGTACGTTAGAACTCGCAGGTCTCCTGATAACAAGTGAAGTAGCTCATCTCCCTAGAGGTGTATATGCCACATTCCTGAGTTATCTAGAAACGGACATTAAAACTGAGCCAGGAGAAATGCATGTGGAGTAGATTGTTCTGACCACAGTCCTTTCTCATTCATCTGCCAGCAAGGAATGCAGAAAGATATATATCAGTAATCCTGCCTCTGGGACACAGGTGTAACATTCGACCTCAAACTGAGGCTGGGGTAGCCTGAGCTACTTTGCAAAAGAATGAACAGTGCACTTAGGAAGCACTTTGTCTGAACAGCATGCAAAGCAATTCTCTTCACTGTGAGGTTTATAAAATCATGACGAGCATGGATAGGATAAATAGGAACGGTCTTTTCCTTAGGGTGGGGGAATCCAAAACTAGGGGGCATTAGTTTAGGGTGAGAGGGGAAAAATATAAAAGGGATGTAAGGGGCAACTTTTTCACGGGCAGACGGTTGTGGTGGAGGCTGGTACAATTACACCATTTTGGATAGGTATATGAATAGGAAGGGTTCACAGGGATATGGGTCGAGAGTGTGGTGTTGGAAAAGCATGGTAGGCCAGGCAGCATCTGAGGAGCAGGAGAATCGACATTTCGGGCATAAGACCTTCATCGGGAATTCATCATTTCCTGATGAAGGGATTATTTCCCAAAACGTTGATTCTCCTGCTCCACAGATGCTGCCCGACCTGCTGCGCTTTTCCAGCACCACACTCTTGACTCTGATCTCCAGCATCTGCAGTCCTCACTTTCTACTCAGAGGGATATGGGCCAAGTGCTGGCAAATGGAACTAGATTAAGTTGGGATATCTGGTCGGCGTGGATGATTTGGACCGAAGGGTCTGTTTCTGTGTTGTACATCTCTATGATTCTATATGACACGAATTAAATAAATCAAGATTTGCATTCTGACATTCACACTGTCGGAGAGCACTGTATTACGATGCTTCATCCTATGTCATTGCAAATTCCACTTTCCAAAGATATATTTATTCATAAAATTTGTAAATGCGCACTCCAAAGCATTTGAAATTGAATATTACAGAAAGTGGAAGTCAATTTTCCTCCCTGAAACAGAATGAGAAGGATTTGCTAACCCAATCTCCTTTCTTTGTCTGGTTTGTATCCTGGTGGTTTCTCTCATAAATAATGTTCTGTTCCAGAAAGGGATTTTTGCACAGATCTTGAAGTTTCAGATTGCAAAAGTAAGAACAATATAGAAAGGATTTCCTCTCTCTCTCTCTCTCAGCAGTTCCATTAACAAGTGTATCACCGGGACTTTTCTTTTCTTTCTGACAGAGTTTTGACATCAGATATATATTGCTGACAATAACAGTTACAAGACTGTAGCACAGGGGTTAGATGACATCAGAGTTCTCATGGTTTCTCCATGGCCCCAAGGCTCTCTTGACAATCTCATCACATCAATAATTTTCCAACACTACAACTTTGGGGGAACAGCTGAGGGCATTACATAATGGTTATATCAATAACCTTGCACATCAGTTACAAAAGCAAAAAAAAATGTTGAAGAAGCTCAGCTGGTCTGGCAGCATTTGTGGACAGAAATCAGAGTCAACGTTTCAGGTCAAGTGACCCTTCCCCAGTTCTGCCAGACCCAATGAGCACTTCCAGTAATTTTTTGTTTTTGTTTCCGATTTACAGCATCCACAGTTCTTCCCTATTTATTTAGTACTCCAGTTATCTACACTAGTGATCGAGAGGCATAAGGGTTTTTTTAATTCATTCATCAGATGTGGGCATTGCTGGCTAGGTCAACAACTATTACCCATCTGTAACTGTCCTGGAGAAGTTGCTTTCTTGAGCTGTTGCAGTCTGTATGGTGTAGGGACACCCATAATGCTGTTAGGGAGGGAGTTCCTGGATTTTGACCCAGTGACACTGAAGGAACGGCGATATATTTCCAAGTCAGGATGGTGAGTGACTTGGAGGGGAACTTGCAAGGGGGTGGTGTTCCCATGTATCTGCTGCCCTTGTCCTTCAAACTTGGAACTCCTGCAACAATACGTGCTACTGAGATGATGAAACCTCCAACATCCACACCCTTCCTTTGGCTAGGTATGA
Organism: Hemiscyllium ocellatum; assembly: GCF_020745735.1. Lineage (NCBI taxonomy): Eukaryota > Metazoa > Chordata > Chondrichthyes > Orectolobiformes > Hemiscylliidae > Hemiscyllium > Hemiscyllium ocellatum. Next base: position 9,560,075 of record NC_083414.1, read on the forward strand.
CTCTAACCAGGGGAGTGCTTTCCCCTAGTGCTCAATAATAATATGGTTGGCATGATGGCACTGCTGCCTCATAGTTTCAGAGACCAGGGTTCAATTCCCGCCTCAGACAACTCTCTGTGTAGAGTTTGCACATTCTCCCCGTGTCTGTGTGGGTTTCCTCTGGGTGTTCCGCTCTCCTCCCACAATCCAAAAATGTGCAGGTTAGGTGAATTGGCCATGCTAAATTGCCCGTGGTGTTAGATAAAGGGGTAAATAGAGGGGAATGCATCTGGGTGGGTCGGTATGGACCTGTTGGGCAGAAGGGCCTGTTTCCACACTGTACATAATCTTATCTAATTTCAATTTTACCAGGATCATTGATGTCACAGTTAGTCAAATATCATCTTAATATCAAGAGTCGTTATTCTCACTTCACCACTGGAATTCAGTTCTTTGTCCATATTAAGACTAAAACTGTCATGATGTCTAGCGTAGTGCCAGTAGAATGCAAAATGTACATCAATGAGCAGGCTATAGCTGTGCTTGTGCTACTTGATAGCACTTTCTCTCATTTTGCTGATACTTGGGAGCAGACAGCTGCCCAGATTGGAATGCAGTGCAATAAACTCTACTTTTGGTGGTCAGGTAACACTGGAACGATTTTCTGTGTTGTCACATATAAACTGGCATTGTAACTGTACAAAAAAGGTTTGGCTCGGTTCTGGAGCACAAATCCTCAGTGCTATTGCTAGGGCCCAAAGCCTTTACAGCCTCCAACTGAATCATAGAATCCCTACAGTGTGAAAAGAGGCTTTCAGCCCAACAAATCCACATTGACCCTTAGAAGCCTAACCCATCCAGTCTCCTACCGTACATTTACTCCTGACTAATGCACCTAACCCACACATCCCTGAACACTATGGGGCAATTTAGCATGACCAATTCACCCAACCTGCACATCTTTGGACTGTGGGAGGAAACCCACTCAGACACAGGGAGAATGTGCAAACTTCACACTGTCACCCAAGATTGGAATCAAACCTGGTTCCCTGGTGCGATGAGGTAGCGGTGCTAACCACTGAGCCACCATGTCACCTGGATGTTGGTGCAATTTGCAGAGAGGATTAGTCTCCACTCTAAGACCCAGTATAAATGCCAGGTGAACTCTCACTATCTCTCCATGTGAAGACTAACACTTGTGAAAGGTATTAAAGGACAACTAGGGAATTTAGAAGTGCATGCAAACAGGACTTTTGACCTCTTTCTTTTGAAGAATTATGTTTACTTTGTCTTGTTTACAGGTTATTCAATAACAATAAGGGTGAAGTGTCTGTTTTTAAAAAAATTCTTTAAATTCCTGGAATCAAATCAAAACTTTAATTACTTCCATCCTGGGGAGCAAGATCCATTGGATAGCAAGACAAACATAGATATACTAAGCTCTGGAACAACCAGAATCCAGAAGAGCATATTTAAACAATTAAACGGGGAAATAGTATAAATTACAATGATTTTCCCTGGGACAGAAAGGGACATGATTAAAGGCACAAGCACATTTCCTAGTACTTTTTACGAATATAATTTCAGAAATTCGTGAAAATTGTGCAGTGGAAAGGGATGAGTGAACCAAAACAGAGAGCAGTGCCTAGTTTCAAAGTGAATGGAGTATAAAAAAGAGGAACCATCTTCGTAAAACTATGCAAGCTATTCCCCACACCACAGCTCACATTCTGTGAACTGTTTTGGTCCCCTTACCCCCGGGAAGATTTACTGGCATTACCGGCACGGTGGCACAGTGATTAGCACTGCTGCCTCACAGCGCCCAAGACTCGGGTTCAATTCCTGACTCAGGCGTCTGACTGTGTGGAGTTTGCACATTCTCCCCGTGTCTGCGTGGGTTTCCTCCGGGTGCTCCGGTTTTCTCCCACAGTCCAAAGATGTGCTGGTCAGGTGAATTGGCCGTGCTGAATTGCCCGTAGTGTTAGGTAAGGGGTAAACGTAGGGGTGGGTTGCGCTTTGGCGGGTCAGTGTGGACTTGTTGGGCCGAAGGGCCTGTTTCCACACTGTAAGTAATCTAATCTAAACATAGAAACAGCCCATTCAGTGTTCTGCCAAAGATCACCCAGCCCAAATCCAATCCATCCTGTGGAACCCTGCATCTCCCATGGCTATTCCACCTAGCCTGCACATCCTGAACACTATAGGCCATGCCATCTGCACGTCTTTGGAGTGTGGGAGAAAATTCACACAGACACAGGGCAAACCTGCAAACTCCACACAGTCAGACACCCAAGGCTGGGATCAAACCCAGGTCCCTAGGGCTGTGAGGCAGCAGTGCTAGCCACTGAGCCAACATACCATCCTGTTCCAGGAGTGTCCAGAAAAGGTTCACTCAGTTGATCCTGGGTATGGAAGGGTTTCCTAATGAGGAGCAGTAAATTAGGTTAAGTTTGCACTCATTGGAGTTTAGAAGGATGAGAGGAGTCTTTCTTGAAACCTATGTGATTCTTAGGGGACTTGGCAGGGAGCATGTAAAGAGGTTGTTTCTCCTTGTGAGAGACTCTAGGAGCAGAGGGCATAGTCTCAATGTAAGGGGTCGTTCATTTAAGATAGAGATGAGGAGGAATTTCTTCTCTCAGGCTAGTGAGTCTATGGAATTGTTTACCAACAGAGGACTGTTTAGGTTTGGGTCTTTAAGTATCCTTAAGACTGATAGACACTGATTTTTAATCAGGAAGAGGACCAATGGTTATGGGGGAAAAGCATGAAAGCAGAGTTGAGGATTATCAGATCAGCTATGATCTCATTGAATGACACAGCAGATTTAATGGGCTGAATGGCCTACTTCTGCTCCTATATAGAACCATGGAATCTCTACACTGTGGAAGTAAGCCATTCAGCCCATCAAGTCCATACTGACCCTTGAAAGAGTAGTGCTCCCAGAACCAACTTTCTACCCTATCCCTGTAACCTTGCATTTCCCATGGCCAATCCACTTAACCTGCACATTTTTGGATTGTGGGAAGAAACCAGAGCACCCAGAGGAAACCCACACAGATACGGGGAGAATGTGCAAACTCCACACAGGCAATCTCCTGATGGTGGAATCAAGCTCAGGTTCATGATGCTGTGAGGCAACAGTGTAAACCACTGAGCTACCCTGTATTGCATGGTCTCATAACCAACTATTAACAATGAAACTCTAATGGGGTTTTCACCTGCTTGCTTCATGAAATTGAATTGCAAAATTGTAAATGTTCCCCAGCTCCTCATCTGTCCCTTCACCCTTCTTATGCAAAGCTGATGTTTTAATGTAGTACTGAGGAGGTGCTGCACTGTTGGGCGTGTTGTCAGTTGAATGGGATATGAAACAGATACACTATCAATCTATTTGGATGGATCTCATGTCATTATTTCGAAGAAGAGCAGCAAAGTTCTCCCAGGAGCCCTGACCAATTTTTGTCCCTCAAATAACGTCACCAATTCAGATATCCGAAACTAGAAATAGTTCAGAAGAGATTTACAAGGCTGTTGACAGGATTGGAGGGTTTGAGCTATAGGAAGAGGCTGAATAAACTGGGGCTGTTTTCCTGGAGCGTTGGAGGCTGAGGGGTGACCTTATTAGAGGTTTAAAAAAATCATATGGGGGAATGGATAGAGTGAATAGTCAAGATCTTTTCCCCCGGGTGGGGGAGTCCAGGACTAGGGGGCATAAGGTGAGAGGGGAAAGGTATAAAAGGGACCTAAGGGCCAACATTTCCAAGCAGAATCTCAACCCTTTCCCTTCCTATGTCATTGGTTCCAATGTGGACAATGACCTCTTGCTGGCCCCTCTCCCCCGTGAGAACATTCTGCAACCTCTCCTGAGACATCCTTGATCCTGGCACCAGGGAATGAACACATCATTCTGCTTTTTCGCTGCTGGCCACAGAAATACCTGTTTGTACCTCGGACTGGAGAGTCCCCGAACACAATTGATCTCTTGGAGCTGCCAGAGGAAGTGATGGATTTTGGTACAATTACAATTTAAAAGGCATCTGGATGGGTACATGAATAGGAAGGGTTTAGAGGGATATGAGTCAAATGCGGGTAAATGGGACTAGATTAATTTGGAATGTCTGCTCGGCATGGGTGGATTGGACCGAAGGGTCTGTTTCCGTGCTAGACATCTCTGTGATTCGATGGTCATTATCTCCTTGCTGTTTGTGGGAGCTTGCTGTGAGCAAATTGGCTGCTGTTTTTCCTTCATTATGATTGAGACCTCACTTTGGAAAGGCCGTCCCGACTGTGAAGCACTTTGAGGCATTCAGTGGGCACGAAAGGGAGTTGGAGAATGTAACGACTGCAGATACTGGAGACCAGATTCGAAGAGTCTGGCCCTGGAAAAGCACAGCAAGTCAGGCAGCATCCGAGGAGCAGGAAAGTCGAGTCCACAACCACATCACCCAGTCTCTCAGAATAGAGGTTGGACCATATGACGATTAGGAGTAGAAGAAGCCATTTGGCCCATCAGGTCCACTGCATCATTCAATAAGATGGTGGCTAGCCCTCAACTGTACTCTTCTGCCTTTTCCCCATATTCCTTGATTCCCTTACTGAATAGAAATCTTTGGTGCTGGAAAAGCACATCAGGTCAGGCAGCATCTGAGGAGCAGGAGAGTCGATGTTTCGGCTATAAGCCCTTCATCAGGAACATTTCTGCCACACCTTTTGACTCTGATTTCCAGCATCTGCAGTCCTCACTTTCTCCCTGAAAAGAAATCTGTCTATCTCAGCCTTGAATATACTTAACAATCTGACCTCTACAGTCCACTGCATTAAAGAATTCACCATCCCTCTGAGAGAAGAAATTCCTTCTCATCGATGTTTTCAATATATGACGCCTTATTCTGAGATTATGCCCTCTGGTCCTAGACTCTAGCACAAGGAGAACGACCTTTCTGCAGCTACTCTGTCAAGTCCCCCAAGAGAATGTAAGTTTCAATAAAATCACCTCCGAAATCATGTCTGAGAAAGAGTCACAATAAACTCAGAGCATTAGCTCTGTTTCTCTCTCCACAGATGCTGCCAGACCTGCTGAGTGTCTCCAGTATTTTCTATCAATTTCTGATTACCAGTATTTGCAATATTTTGTCTTCATAACAATCATCCATTAACTTAGCCAACACAACTATAACAAGTAGGAACAGGAGGAAGCCATTCAGCCCCTTAGGAGCTGCTCTGCCATTCAGATGGCCCATGGTTGATCCAACTTTCATCACGTCCATTTTTATTGAATCCCTGCAGTGTGGAAGCAGGCCGTCAGAACCACTGTCCAGACTGACCCTCCGAAACGCATCTCACACAGACATTCCCCCACCTACCCTGTTCTAGTAACCCTGCAACTCCCGTGGCTGACACACCTAACCTGCACATCCCGGACTCTTTGGGCAATTTAGCATGGCCAATCCACCCCAACCTGCACAACCTTGGATTGGGAGAAGAATCCCAGACAGACACGGGGAGAATGTGCAAACTCCACACAGATGGTCACCCCGGGGTGGAATCAAACCAAAGACCCTGGTGCCGTGAAGCAGCAGTGCCAACCACTGAGCCATTGTGCAGCCTTTTCCT